>NW_027223770.1:2937452-4137452 GCF_028538775.1 Myotis yumanensis | reverse complement strand
TTTAAAGATTCCCAGGTGATTCTAATGTGCAGCCATGGTTGAGAACCACAGCTTTAAGCAAACAAAATCTTTTTTTATTGAATTTATTGGGGTGGCATTGGTTAATAAAATTATATAGGTTTCAGGTGTACAATTTTGTAATACATCATGTGTATATTGTATTGTGTTCACCACCCTAAGTCAAGTCTCCTTCCATCACCATATATCCCCCCTATACCTCTTCTACCTTCCCCTAGCTCCCTTTCCCTCTGGTAATCACCATAATGTTGTCTGTGTCTATGAATTGGGTTTTTGTTTGTGGGTTTTTGCTTTTGCTTAATCCCTTCACCTTTTTCACCCAGCCCCAAAATCTTATGTTAGGAAATCTTAACATTATCCCATTTCAAACTCCTTTTTTTGAAAGTCATGAATCAGAAAAAGGCACACCGTCTACTCAGCTAAAGGTAGTACTGTACTGAGGTTTAGAGAATAGATATTAGGTTCATCCAGGTCTGGAACTTATTCATTTATTAATAGCATAACCTAGTGAAAGTCAATATCCTAATATGTAAAATGGGCATATAAGACCTGGTATTTTTTTTCTATGCAAACTACTCAATTTTATTGTTATTTTAAAATCTTAATAACTTAGAATTTATTTATTTATTTTTAAAGTATAGTTGATGTATAATATAATATTAGTTTCAGGTGAACAGCATAGTGATTCAAGAAGACCTGGTGTTTTGTTTTGTTTTTTAATATTTTTAAATTAATTTCAGAGAGGGAGAGAGAAAGAGAGAGTAACATCAATAATGAGGGAGAATCACTGATTTGGCCGCTTCCTCCACAGGGATCAAGTCTGCAACCCGGGCATGTGCCCTGACTGGGAATCAAACTATGACCTCTTGGCTCATAGGTTAATGCTCGACCACTGAGCCACCGGTCAGGCAAAGACCTGGTATTTTTAATTTAATGCGTACTATGCGGAAGACAGGAATTAGATGCTGAAGCTGCAGTAGTGCATAAGACAGGCAGGGGCAGGTAGACAATAACCAAGCAAATAAATACATGAGATAATTCCTTTGAAGGAATAAATGAGGCAAGTACAATGGAGGAACTGAAAGTGTTGTAGAGAGTAACTGAAGGGTAGTGGTAGAGAGCAAGCAGAGGTGGGAGTTCAGGGAAGGTGGCATTTGAGCTGAAACTCAATAAGCAGACAGCCATGCCAGGAGGGAGATAGAGGAAAGGGGTCCCAGGCACAGTTGTGAGGAATAACTGAGTGAATGTAAAGCACTTGGTGGTAAGCAATCACTCAATAAACAGCTGCTATTCTTATTACCTCATCCACTTTACTGTTGGCAACTTCTGTTCAAACAAGAAGCTGGTCAAGCTATAGAGCAGAGGGATATATATATACTTTTCATACTTATATATAAAAGACTAAGCAATCGGCTGGTAGGTATGACACGCACTGACCACCAGGGAGCAGATGCTTAATGCAGGAGCTGCCGAACTGCAGTGACTTGGCAGCGGTGGTTCTCCGGTGACCCACTCCAGAACCAGAGAGGAGGGACCCCTCGGGGGATGTCAGAGAGCTGGTTTTGGCCGAATTCCCACAGGCCAGGTGGAGGGACCCCACCTGCCAGAGGGACCCTGCTCACTCCGCAGATGCCCTTCGAGCTGTGGCGCCACCCTAGGTGCGGCTGGCCAGCTGGGGAGGGACCACGGGAGGTTGGCTCCAGGGTGTGTCTGGCCCTTCTCACCCGGCTGCCGGCCACCTTCTAATTAATTTCCTTTCAATGTGCATGAATCCATGCACTGGGTCATTAGTATATAAAAGGCCCCCATGGTTCTGGTGTCATCAGATTCCACAGCTCTGAATCATACACCCAAGGCAGGTAGAAGCACTGATCCAGCCTCACCCTAGTCAGGTAGAAGCACTAGCCCAACCTCACTCCCAACTTCTTCAGGAATGACACCATATATAACTATTTTCACTCCTCAAACCTATAGTCTGAGTATTGGAAACCTGGAACTAGGAAAAGCCTCTTAATTTCTTAATTTAATTGATATGCATATGTTGTACCTAACGTTCTCATTATTCCCACTTCTTTCTTTTTGGAGTTGTGTGCCTCTGGTCAAACTGTAAGGGGCTCTGGGTTCATGAGAGTAGATGGTCAAGAAGAAAATGCAGAAATGTAAACAGTAAACAGAAAGCTTCTGGTTACATGATTAACCTGATGACTTGTTTATGGAAGTTCAAAAATACATTATAAGCATTTAAGGGTTGGTTCAAAACCTTGCCTTGACTCTGGGGATAGTTCCATAAACTGATAGTTATTGATAAGATTCGCTAGGCACTTACTAAATGCCACACATTGTGCTGACAACTTAAAAGGCATTATTAGTTCATTTAATGCAACATGCCGATAAAGTGTATTCCTTTTATATTTATCCCCCTTTACAGATAAGAAAAATGAGATTCAAACAGCTAGTAAATGACTGCTGGGATTTAAATCCAGACCTGACCTTGCTCCCTACCCTCTCAAGACCTTGCTTTTTCAACCACTTAATGGTTAGGTTAGCCTCCCTACACCAGAGGAAATAACCTCTGAGGGATACCTTTCTAATCATTAGGGCACCTCTGCCCTAGATAAAAGTCCTCAACCAAGAAACTACCATACAGGAAAGACAGCCTCTTTGGAGCAAGAAGCCCCACCCTGGGCACACACACCCAAAGCCACCTAAAGGGCCCTTAACCCCCTTAAAGGAGGTCCGCATTGCACAGCAGGGAGACCCAACTCTTGGGATAATCCCCCCCCTTTTTTTTTTTAAATTTTTTTAAGTTTAAAAAATTTTTTTTAAATTTTTTTATTGCTTAAAGTATTACAAAAGGTATTACATATGTGGAGATAATCCCTTAAATCATAAGGAATCCCTCTCCCATTCCTGAGGAACCTCTCCCGATATTTAAAAGGACAGGCTACATAATTTGCGGGTCCCAGTGCAAAAATAAAATGTGGGATCTCTTGTTTAAAAAATAATAACAATTTCAAGAATGAGACAGTAGATCATTAAATCAAGTCTAGGGGTTCCCTCTTCTGTAACTGCATTAGCCATTTGCCTAGGTAGCCGGCCCTGTTTCAGAGATCCTTTCAATAAAGGGATTGGCCAGCTCAGTGAGACTCCGTAAGTCCTTCTAACGTAGGATGGACCCAACTATCTATCCAAGAACAAATCTTGGAACAGCCTCCGTAAATTTGGAATCACTTCCCTTGGCTTGGACAGAAACTCCCTTCGCACCGGTCTAGCTGCTGGGTGGTTCTCCATAGCGCGGCCCAGCTCCACCTTCGGGGTGTGTGGGCCTCAACGCGTGCAGCCAGCCCATTGCCGGGGCAACAGACGCCACGAGCAGTGCATTGTGGTCTGCAACAAAATGCTGGAGAAAGATCCTGAGGGAACGCTGAGCCCATGGACCAATGGGAGAGCCCTGGGGCTGCGGCAAGCCAGTAGGAACGTTTTGGGGGCGGGGTCTCCAGAGCAGGGCGGAGCCTAGGCTCTAGGCGGCGGCGGCAGCTGGTGTGGGGCTGCTTAGATGCGCCACGGCTTCAGTAGCGACGGCCTCTCTAGCTGGGTCTGAGCCTCGCCAGCCCCTCCCCCAGGAGACTGTTGCAGTCGGCCAGCCGCTGCTCCACTGTGAGAGGCTCAGGGGCTCGGGGGGCTTCGCTGCCTGGTTTTGTAGCCCGCCGGAGTTCCCCCGTGGTTGGATCGGCGCGGCCCGCCCTCCCTGAGAAGTGGGGTGGGGGGCGTCATCCGGGATGGCGTGGGGCGCGCGGAGTGGGCGGGGGAGCTGGCGCATGGCAGGCGCAGTCCACACCCCCCGCCCCCCATCTCCTCACCCCTTGCTTGGGCCTCCTTCCTCAGGTAACCATGTGCGACCGAAAGGCGGTGATCAAAAATGCCGATATGTCGGAGGAGATGCAACAGGACTCCGTGGAATGTGCTACTCAGGCGTTGGAGAAATATAACATAGAAAAGGACATTGCGGCCCATATTAAGAAGGTGAGGCTGGGGCGCGGGGCGGGGGCTCGGGCTGATCGCGCGCAGCTGGCGGGAGTCACAACTTCTTGTCCGGGTCATGCATCCCCAGAGCGCCTGGCGGAGATCCCTGAGGGCACGCGGGGCAGCTTGGGTGTAGAGTTTTCCAGAAAGAATGCAAGTGAATTTTGCGCTCCTCTCGGAAAGACCAGAACCCCGGCGCCTCAAGTTTTTTTTATTATCCAGCTCCGCGGGGGAAAGCGCCACCTAGCAACGGTTTCTAAGACCAGGGAGCAGCGGGTCCCCCCTTCTGCACGATTTCTGCGCAGAAGATCCATCTGGGTGCTCGGGAGGGGGGGCTGCGGGGGTGTGCCCAGCCAGCCGGAGGGAGATGCTGCCAGCCTTCCCGCGGGGAGTTCAGTCGGCAGATGAGAGTGGGTGGGAGTGGTGGTTGGGGGGCTGGGGTGGGCGCTTGGCAAAGGACGGGCTGTAGAAAGCTGCTGGCATGTTTTCTGGAAGGGAAGGAAACGGGCAACCTCAGCTGTGACAGGGTTCCAGTCGGGAATAGGAAGATAAGACTTCAGATGGAATAGAAATAAAGACCATTTTTTGACAAACGCAGCAAGAATGTTTTCTCCTCAATCTAAAAGATGTTCGTGCTGCACCCAAGATAAGAGTAGCCAAACCACAGACTTGTAATAATTTTAGAGATAAGGGTTAATTTTGGCGCCTGTTTACAGTCACCTGGTGGAGAAATTAACAGGGCATTCTAGTTCGTTCCCAAACCTCTCGGGGTAGGGAAAATAGGGAACAGTGCCCTGCAACTTGCTATCCTGTGGGCCAGGGGGTACATCAGCAGCAAGACAGACGTGAGGAGGGCTCTTGAAGTTACAATGAAGGATAAAATCTGACCAGGTGGTTGTTTCCAGCATTCTTTCTACAGGAGTGGTGGCCAGATGTCTGGTCTCTTTAAATTAAAATGTTGATCCACAGTGATGCAAATTGAGACTTTCTCCTTTTGGAAGTCTTTCCTTATCAAGGATACTGGAGTGCAGTTAAGGAAATGAGTTATAATGGGGTATTTTGAGCTAAACATTTACCATTTTCTTACGTTTGGGGGTGCATGACATAAGGATTAATTCTGTGTACACACAAGAACAAGAAACTGGAACTGTTGATGTTACCTGCTATCAGTGGATGTTTTGGAAGTTCTGAAGGTGGAATTGCGTAACAAAGTGCTCAGTCTCTGAGGCCGCCCTTTCTGCCTTTTACATCCCAGCCCCCTTTGCCAGCTTAGCGCAGATTGCAAGTATGTTTGCATTAATGCACCATGTAGGCGACTTGGAACTGGGAAACATTCTTTCATTCTAAGAATTTGCAGATGCTAACGTTCCTCCTCTCTGCCCAGCAGGCTCTGACCTCTGATTTAAAATTCTAGTATTCTCTTTCTCCACCACCCTCTTCCCCAGGAGTTTGACAAGAAGTACAACCCCACCTGGCACTGCATCGTGGGGAGGAACTTCGGTAGTTACGTGACACATGAAACCAAACACTTCATCTACTTCTACCTGGGCCAGGTGGCCATTCTTCTGTTCAAATCGGGTTAAAAGCATGGACTGTACTACACACCCAGTGATCCATCCAAAAATAAGGATTGCAGCCTAAATTCCAAATACCAGAGACTGAAATCTTCAGCCTTGCCTAAAGGAACACCTTGATCTTGAACCTTTATTGTGTTGTTTTGTACAGGGTATTCGCTGTACTCATTTGTTGTGGTTATAAA
This sequence comes from Myotis yumanensis, assembly GCF_028538775.1. NCBI lineage: Eukaryota > Metazoa > Chordata > Mammalia > Chiroptera > Vespertilionidae > Myotis > Myotis yumanensis. The sequence goes on along the minus strand of NW_027223770.1, from coordinate 4,131,652 downwards.
ACAATTAGCAAAGCAGCTTACATTTGTATTTATTTTCTATTCCATACCTCTCTGCCCCATGTTTTTTTCTCCTCAATATCCATTCCTTTCCCAAAATAAAATTTGTCGGAGAACTGTGTGTGATAATTTGTTCAACTAATCTAGGGTTGAAGGTGGCCCTTAGCCATCTAGGTCATTGCGGGTGAGTCCTTGAAGTAAGTTTCTGTGGAATATAGTAGACTAGCCTATTCAGGTTGTTATATTTTTAATGTTTTTATTGATCTCAGAGAGGAAGGGGGAGAGAGAAACATCAGTGAGGAGGGAATCATTGATGGGCTGCCTCCTGCACACCCCACAGTGGGGATTGAGCTCAAAACCTGGGCATGTGCTCTTGACCAGAATCGAACCCAAGACCCTTCAGTCCACTGAGCCAAACCAGCCAGGGCTAGCGTATTCAGTTTAATTCTCATGCATCTGCAACTGTTATGCATGATAGAATACTCAGAAGTGCATGTCAGAAACTTTTGGGTTAAGTCTTATTCCTAAATTGGTAAATACTGTGTTTAGGTGCTCATTTTGTTAAAAGATGTTGCTGTAGAGCCCGGCTGGCATGGCTCAGTGGTTGAGCATTGACCCATGAACCAGGAGGTCATGGTTCAATTCCCGGTGGGGGCACATGCCAGGGTTGTGGGCTTAATCCCCAGTGCGGGGCCTGTAGAATGCAGCCGAACAGTGATTCTCATCTTTGATGTTTCTCTCTCTCTATGCCTCTCCCTTCTTCTCTGGGGGGGAAAAAAAGTGTTGCTATTGGTGGCAGAACTCCTTTATATAGGCTTTCTATGGCTGTAAAATGTGAAAATAAGCTGATAATGGGCTAATGAGAAATTTGGTCTCTGGACTATTCCCCTTCCCTGCCAGGCCCCAAAAGGATACTGTAAAGATTAAAGGTGGGCCCTAGCTGGTTTGGCTCAGTGGGTAGAGCGTTCAACTTCGGACTGGAAGGTCCCGGATTCGGTTTCAATCAAGGGCACATACCTGGGTTGCAGGCTCCATCCCCAGTAGGGGTGTGCAGGAGGCAGTTGATCAATGATTCTCATCATTGATATTTCTCTCTCTCCCTCTTACTTCCTATCTGAAATCAATCAAAATATATTTTTAAAAAAAGATTAAAGCTGGTTTTAAAAGGGAAAAAGTTTTTAGCAGCAGCCCTCCATGCAGGAATTTAAATGTGTAAGCCTGTTGTGCTGTGCTTGAACTACAAATGTGAATTGAAATGTCCATTGAAAGACCCAGTGTAGCCTTCATTAAAGGTTTCCTGCCATCAATTTTAGGAAGACTTCAGTCTTTTTTTCCTCCCCCTACCAAATTGTTTTATTAGGTTAAACAACTTAAAGACTTCAGTTGTTTATTTTTAAAATTTATTGATTTGAGAGAGGCATTGATTTGTTGTTCCATTTATTCATTGGTTGATGGTTGTATGTGCCCTGAGTGGGGATAGAACCCGAAACCTTGGTGTATTGGGACAGCGCTCTAAGCTGCCCAGCCAGGGCTATAAAGACTTCAGCTTTTTAAGAAAAGCAAACATGGCAGCCTTGTCTTATAGGTAGAAAGGAAATACTCCAGAGGCTGAAACAATACGCATCCATCTTGGGAAGTTGCAAGGAAGGTCGGGGCTTTCTAGTTATCCTATGCTCAGTGCTCACATGAGGGACGGCTTTTTGTTTTAGATCTTGGGTCTGTGAGATACAATTAGGATTTCTGAGCAGCCAGGCTATTGCTATAAGAAGGGGGTGATAGATTTTAATTGACAGGTGATGATTCCATCTTAAGAGCAGTATTAGGTCGGTAACATCTTTGGGAAGATTGTTTTTCTTTTTTCATACGTATATTTTTATTGATTTCAGAGAGGAAGGGAGAGGGAGAGAGATAGAAACATCAGTGATGAGAGAGAATCATGGATCGACTGCCTCCTGCACGCCCCCTACTGGGGATTGAGCCCGCAACCCAGGCATGTGCTCTTCACCTGAATTGAACCTGGGACCCTGCAGTCCACAGGCCGATCGATGCTCTATCCACTGAGCCAAACCAGCCAGGGCAAAATTGTTTTTCTTTACCAGAACTTGGAGTTTTAGGATTCCTAGTGAACTTGAGCTGTGTTAGGACTGAGAACATTTTCAGTCTGTTCATATAAATACAAGGGGCTGGACATGAGGGGTTCTGACTTGATTAGGCCCTTATCTGTTTGCGAGGACTGGCAGTTTTAAACTTATTATTTTAAAAATATATTTTTATTGATTTCAGAGAGGAAGGGAGAGGGAGGGAAAGAGAAGAAATATCAGAGATGAGAGAGAATCGTTGATTGGCTGCTTCCTGCATGCACTGGGGATTGAGCCGGCAACCTGGGCATGTGCCCTGAACAGGAATCGAACCATGACCTACTGGTTCATAGGTCGATGCTCAACCATTGCTGGCCAGGCTTACCTTATTTATTTATTTATTTTAAGAAAGTTTATTTATTTATTTTTATATTTTAAAATATATTTTATTGATTTTTTACAGAGAAGAAGGGAGAGGGATAGAGAGCCAGAAACATCAGTGAGAGAGATTGATCAGCTGCCTCCTGCACGCCCCCCAGAGGGGATGTGCCCGCAACCAAGGTACATGCCCTTGACCGGAATCAAACCTGGGACCCCTGAGTCCGCAGGCCAACGCTCTATCCACTGAGCCAAACCGGTTCGGCGTTACCTTATTTTTTTTATTAAGATGTGAAGAAACCACATTGCTGTGGAGATAGGACTGCATTGATGTTTTATGAAGTTCCCCCTAGTGCCTGCTCCTTGTTAATTTCAAAGGCCCATAGGCTCCAGCTTGGGGGAGGAGGGGAAGTAAGCTAAAGTTTGTATAAGGTTTAGCATTTTATTAAGTGCTTAGTTGCTGTCTTTGAGATAGTTGCATATAGGTAGCTATATCGGAAAGCTTTTCAGTGACAGGCAAAATCTTCAGTGAAGGTACATAAATGACCCCTACTGTGCTAGGGCAAGAGACAGCCTGTTCAAATAGCCCTGATCTAAGTTATCTACAGTTAAACTGCCAGCCAACTCACAGGTTGGTTTCTGCAATTTCTTAGCAAGGCCCCACAAAAACCTTAGGCTTTATCCAGATAAAAAATAGGGCCTCATTTTAACATCAATTACTATATTAAGGATACAAGAGCTCTGCCCAGCTCTGCCCCCAAGTACTGGAGGAGGTTAGGCTAGATAAATACTTTTCAAACATTTTTTTACTATAAAATCCTTTCTTCAAATATATTCTGACAAAGAAGCTTTCTAAGACATAAAAGCTGGAGTTTGCTGGTATTTATTCTTTTAAGGATTTGTTGTTTTCATGATAGGCACAAGGAAACAATAGTGGCTTTTGGTAGAAGAGCATTGAATGAATGATGGCAAATGTATTTCCCTCAAGAAAAAAATGTACAAATTCCATACAAATTGTAAACTCATTTAGAGGTTCAGTACATAATTCTAGCTGTGATCGTTAGCCCTGACGGGCCTTGGCTTTGGCCCTTAACCAGTCCTAGGCTGAAAGATTGACTCAGGTCCAGTTAGGAAGCTTTCTAGTTCAAATCATTAGATTCAAATGATCCATTGTCCTTGAAGTCAGAACCAGCAGAGAAACTACAAACACACTCCAAACTGAGCTTCAATGCTGGCTTAACCACACACTGCACAGCTGAGGAAAAATAGCAGGAACTGAGCAAAAACTACAGGCACAATACCTTGGGGAGAAGGCCTGCAGGAAGCAGTTCCTAGTGAAAGCTGAAATAAAGTGACAGGAATTTGTTTCTTCCATTTTGAGACTGGTCATATCAGAACATGAGTCCAAGGCACATATCCTTAAGAGGAGATATTCTGTTGCTGGTCGCACCAGCCTGATTATCCTCGAGTTGCAGGCTTTTGACAGGATGGGAGTGGTTCATGCTCCAGGATGGTGACGGAGTTACAGTTTGAAGCCAGAGTGAATGGCCACAATGCCTGATGTTAGACTTTCATAAGTCACTTTCTGAAAACCTGCATCTTCTATCATCTCCTTGAACTCCTCCTAAAACACAAAGGGAGATATGGCAAGGATCACCTCGATTTCACCTTTCAGGCCTTTGTCATAAGTTACAGAGGTTTTGTACCTGAGCTGGGAACTGTCGAATACTCTCTACAAGGTATTGGTAGGACTTCCAGTCTTTTGCAATAACCTCTCCCATGACAGGAATAACCTGGAAGCTATAGAGATCATAAAGCCTAAACAAAAAGGCAAAAGATTCAGATTAGAACATGCCCCTTGGTGAGAAGCAAGAAGATCTAAGCCTGGGATCATAAACTCAGATGCCTAGAGGGTCAAGCAAGTACCTAAAATAAGTGAAGTGGTCCAGGTGCAAGGTCAGGAGGGAGCAATACGGATGTGGTGACAGGTATAGCTAGGAAGTACCATGAAAGTGGAGAAGGGAGAGTTACTGCTCAGCTCTGACCACGGACATGTGGGAATACGGCTTACTCAGAGTTGCTATGTTTTCTGATTTCTCAGGTGAAGCTGGAAATCCAGATTTTTATGTAAACTTTTATGAATTGTAAATATGGACATCTAAATCAACTTATTCAAATGCCAGGACTCAAAATCTGTGGACAGACTGAAGCCTCTGGTTGCTGGTTTGAGACTCTTCTGGCCTAGATGCTGTCATTCAGGAGTGGCTGACAACATCTGCCCTCTGAGGTGGCACTATCCCTCAGAGAGTCAGTCTCTGAGGCTCATGCTTCTTGCTTACTGGCTACTTTCTATACATTTGGAATGGGAACCCTTGGCTAAACAATGAGAATCAAGCCCTGTTAACAATACCAACCTGGACACAAGGGGATTGGTCACTTGGCTAAACTCCAGACAGAGAAACCGTCCTCCTGGTTTCAGGACCCGATGAGCTTCCTGGAGTGCCTGAGTGAGAAAAGGAACAACAGAACACATTGCTCAGCAGACTCACTCAATTCCACGAGGCCGAGACAGCTTTAGCTTCTGTGGACATTATAAGTTATTTCGCACTGATCCTCTGTTCATGCTCAGTTGGGAAGATGTAACAGCAGAAATAATCCAATAATATCCTATATTTTATAGGTTTTCTGTTGCTCATGAAGAGATTACTTGAGCCCTAGCTGGTTTGGCTCAGTGGATAGAGCGTCAGCCTGTGGACTGAAGGGTCCCAGGTTTGATTCCAGTCAAGGGCACATGCCCTGGTTGCGGGCTCAATCCCCAGTGGGGGACATATGGGAGGCAGCAGATCGGTGAATCTCTCTCATCATTAATGTTTCCGTTTCCCTCTCCCTTCCTCTCTGAAATCAATAAAATACCTATATACAGTATATAAAAGGCTAATATGTTAAGTGTCCCTCTGACCGGTCGCTATGACACGTTCTGACCATCAGGGGGCAGATGCTCAATGCAGGAGCTGCCGTGACACACACTGGCCATTTACAGAGACGGCACCACGAACTTGGCGCCCACAAAGCAACACTCAGCTTCCCCCAAGTGGGACACAGGCCGCGCCACCAGCCCGGAGCGACAGCCCACCAAATCGCAGCCGATGCTGCCAAGAACCCGTGGCACAAAATGCAGCCCACAGCCCAGCCCAGCCTGAAAACGGTCGCTGTGGGCACTGGGTAATGACATCACGTAGCAATGCCCGGCTTCCTCTCCCTAGCAACTAGCCTCCTTGGAGTTTCTTCAGCCCAGGAATAGGACTTGCTCTATAACCAGGTGCAAACATTTCACACTTTAACCAAATATCTGTGAAGCATTTTCCCGTGTCTCATCTCATTTGATCCTCACAGAAGTCCTGGAGAAGGTAGATAGGAGACTCAGTGGAATCCTATTTTCTTTTCATTAGCCAGAAAACGGAGATTTAGAAAGCTTAGAAACCTGACCCTACTGAAAAGAACTAAGAAATGGTGGACCTTGAAAATGACTTCAGGTTTTCTCACTGCGCAGAATATAGTCAAACACTGCTGCAGTTAAATATTTTACCCTTTGTTCTCCCTGTGTGATCTATAATAATAATCTGCTTCGTGCTGATATTTATTTATTTATTTATTTTTAAAAAAAATTTTATTGATTTTTTACAGAGAGGAAGGGAGAGGGATAGAGAGTTAGAAACATCGATGAGAGAGAAACATTGATCAGCTGCCTCCTGCACACCTCCTACTGGGGATGTGCCTGCAACCAAGGTACATGCCCTTGACCAGAATCGAACCTGGGACCTTTCATTCCGCAGGCTGACGCTCTATCCACTGAGCCAAACCGGTTAGGGCTTCGTGCTGATATTTACTGCTGTGTTGCTGACAATTACTTGAAAGAGAAGTTGGGGTGCTTCACTAGGCTGGAAAAAGTTTAGCTACGTCAGAAAGCAGGTCTAATTAAGCAGCTTCCACTGGGGTTCCTGTGGCCCCGTAGGGGTGCGGGGGTCCCGGCGGCCACTTTGCGCAGCTTCTACCGGTGTTTTTGCGGGCCTGGTGGCCGCTGCATGCAGCCTAAAGGCAGGGCATCATGGCGGCACTCTAGGACTCCGGGCCCTCCTGTGGCACGCTGGCCACGCGGGGCGGGACTCCAGGACTTGTAGTGGTCCCATGGCACAGGGGGTGGGGGAAGGGGCCTTGTGCGATTTCACGAGACAGGTCACTATAATAATAAAAGCGTAATATGCTAATTAGACCAGACAGCTGAGTGACCTTCCAGACGTCATTCTAGACGTCCTTCTGGACGAAGCTGTAGCAGTGGAGGCCGAGGCAGAGGCAGTTAGGGGCAATCAGGCAGGCAGGCAAAGTGGTTAGGGGTGATCAGGCAGAGAGGTGAGCAGTTAGGGGCAATGAGGCAGGCAGGCAGGCAGAATGTTTAGGGGCATCAGGCAGACAGGCAGAGTGGTTAGGGGCAATGGGGCAGGCAGGCGAGTGGTTAGGGGCAATCAGGCAGGCAGGCAAAGTGGTTAGGGGTGATCAGGCAGAGAGGTGAGCAGTTAGGGGCAATGAGGCAGGCAGGCAAGCGGTTAGGGGTGATCAGGCAGGCAGGCAGAATGTTTAGGGGCATCAGGCAGACAGGCAGAGTGGTTAGGGGCAATGGGGCAGGCAGGCGAGTGGTTAGGGGTGATCAGGCAGGCAGGCAAAGTGTTTAGGGATGATCAGGCAGGCAGCCGAGCAGTCAGGGGCATCAGGCAGGTAGGCAGAGTGGGTAGGGGGAATCAGGCAGGCAGGCCAGTGGTTAGGGGTGATCATACAGGCAGGCAGAGGCAGTTAGGGGCGATCAGGCAGGTGAGCGTTAGGAGCCAGTGGTCCCGGATTGGGAGAGGGTTCAGGCCAGTCTGAGGGTACCCCCCACTCTGTGCACAAATTTTGTGCACCAGGCTTCTAGTATATATATAAAAGGCTAAGTTGACTCGCACATGCGCTATACATACAAAGCTCTCGCTGGCGCCAATTGCATGTGTGTGTTTCAATCTGTCACTGTCGATCATGAATTTGGTTGACACTTCTATTATAGAGAAAGGGTGAATAGCAATATTAAAATATTTCTTCTAATTAATTTCCTTTCAATGTGCACAAACCCATGCACCGGGCCACTAGCACATATATACACTGAGTGGCCAGATTATTATGACCACCCCATCAGTACGATGAAGTGAATTAGTTATGCAAATAATAATAATAATAGTAATAATAATAAAAACTTGAGAGTATTTGCTTAGGAAGTTTTCAATATTCAGTATTTTTAGAAGTATCAATGAAATACTGATGGGGTGGTCATAATAATCTGGCCACTCAGTGTATATATATCTATATATATAAAATCCTAAGCAACTGAACAACTGAATGACTGGTTGACCGGTTCCTATGATGGGCACTGACCACCAGGGGGACGACGCTCAACGCAGGAGTTCTCCCCCCTGCCCCCCCCTCCCCGTGGTCAGTGCGCTCCTACAAACAACCTCCTGTGTGAGCCAACCTCTGCGTCCCTCCCCCGGGCTGGCCAGCGCCTCCCCCACCCCCTGGTCGGCCCTAATTGCCAGCCAGGCCAAGGGACCCCATCCATTCACGAATTCGTGCACCGGGCCTCTAGTGTACATATAAAAGAGAAGGTTACTTGATATAAACAGATTCAGATTGGTACAACCCCCACCAAGGTCAATTTTTGATTATCAAAATCACAATGCATATTCTCTTTGATCAAGCAATTTTACATTAATGAATCTATCTTATAGAAATGCTTCTACTATGGAAATGACATGCAGCACTATTTGAACAGCACAAGATTAGAAGCATCTTAACCATTAATGAGAGACTGGTTAAATGATGGAACTTCTATGCAAATGGAATCCATGCAGCTACTGAAAAAAGGAAAAGCCATGTTCTTTATGCACTGACATGGCAAATCTCCAAGATATGTATATTTTTATTATATTTTTATTGATTTCAGAGAGGAAGGGAGAGGAAAGAGAGACAGAAACATCAATGATGAGAATCATCGATCGGCTGCCTCCTACACTGGGGATCAAGACCGCAACCTCGGGCATGTGCCCTTGACTAGAATCGAACCCAGGACCCTTCAGTCCACAGGCTGACGCTCTATCCACTGAGCCAAACCAGCCAGGGCTCTTCCACTTCTTTTTAATTAAAAGAAATAATAAACTGACTACAGACACAGGACAGATCACAACAGCCAAGCTAAAAAGCTAAAGACCATCACAAAGGGTGGCCTAGCAAAGCAGAAGAATCAGGAAACTGGAGCCCATATTACTGAACCGAAACTGAGGCCCTGTACATTGTCTTCAAATGATAAAGTGGAAATAAAGAGTTGCATCAGATTAAGAACTGAACATTCCCTTCTCTCTATAGAGGAATTACGAATCTAGTAGCTACCTTCTGCCAAAATAGCGTTTGAGTGCTTTTTTCTACGTCAACCTCAGAAATGCCACTAAGCTTCTGCAAACTCTCAGGGTCGGAATGCTTCACAAGTGGGAGGAAACAGATGAAATATTAGAGCAAGATGGACAGTCTCAAAGAAATAAATCCCAACCGAAGCAACAAAGGCTTCTATGGGATCTGCTCTATTTGGTCCTCATCAATTTTGAGAGTAGGAATATTGGCAACTTAAAGGATTGAGTCCCCTGACTCTGAAACAGTCATTCCACTCAAGAGCCGAACCCAGAAAAGAATCTCTCCATCTTTCTTCATTCTGTGGAGCCACACCAGGAGAGCTAATATCCTGAGATGCAGCCGTTCGTACCCGATCAATGTGTGTGACATTCCGGATCCCAAAGGCAATGGTGTAAACATCAAACTTGTCATCATCAAAGGGTAGTTCTTCAGCATCTCCCAATACCCAAGCAAGTCCTGAAAGAGAAAATTAGTTTTTGTCTTAGTCTGGTAGCTGTCTCTCCTGCACCCAGGGAATTGCCAAACCTGAGGAGGTGGGCTTGGGAACCCCCCAATTTGTGGTCACCCAGGCAGAAGTTGGACAGCCTGGACACCCCATTTGTGGCTGGCTTCTGAAGTGGGGGCAGTTTTGTGAGACTGAGCCCTTAAACATGTTGAATCTGATGCTAACTCTTGGTAGTTACGTGTCAGAATTGAACTGAACTGTCAGACACCTCCTTGGTGTGGAAGAAATTGAAGAACTGTCTGGTGATGGGCAAACATAACATTTGGTGTCAGAAAATATCACACACCTGACTTCTCCCTTGGATTCTTGGCTATTGTCTTCATGGGTGACCTCTAATCCTGAGGAGTTGAAGCTGGTATCCTTGAAGTTTAGGGAAAGTCCTTCACCCAAGACCCTAAGTGAAACCTGACACCCTGAAGCAGCTTTTACGTGGCTTAGTGTTTTGTATAGTGTTCTGTGGTTAGGAGCCCAGATCCTGGGGTTAGACTGCCCGGGTTCTAATTCCAGCTTCACCATTTATTTAAATATATTTTTATTAATTTCAGAGAGGAAGAGAGAGGGAGAGAGAGATAGAAACATCAATGATGAGAGATAATCATTTATCAGCTGGCTCCTGCACGCCCCCTACTGGGGATCAAGCCTGAAACCCAGGCATGTGTCCTGACCAGGAATTAAACCGTGGTTCGTAGGTTAATGCTCAATCACTGAGCCACATTGGCTGGGCAAGTTTCACCATTTATTAACTGTATGATCTTGAAAAAACTACTCTTCCTCAGTTTCCTCATCTGTAAAATGGAGTTAACAATAACACCCACTTTAGAGGGTCACTGGAAGTGCTCTAAGTACAGAATTTAGCATTGTTATATTGATTCTGTCAGAGTCTTAGAGAATCAAAGTGTCTAGTCCCTAAGTCTGGTCATGAATTCAGAAATTACCTAAGGGAGCCCCATAGCAGAGAGGCTGTGTCCTCTAAGGATCCTGATTCAGCTTGAACATTATTCCATATGCAGTGAATTAGACATAATATATGACATAAAAGGAATGCTCTATAGAGGAAGGCAAATGAAAATAGCTTTTCTGGCCCTAGTTGGTTTGGCTCAGTAAATAGAGTTTTGGCCTGAGGAATGAAAGGTCTCCGGTTGGTACCTTAGTTGCAGGCTGAATCCCCAGCCCAGCTGGGGTGCGTGTGGGAGGCAACCAATTGATACATCTTTCTCACATTGATGTTTCTCTCTGTCTCTCCCCCTTCCTTCCACTCTCTCTAAAAAAATTAATGTAAAAAATATCCTCAGATGAGGATTAATAACAAGAAGAAGACAATTGTACTATCCGGCATTTAATGATTCCTATGCAGGTCGATTAGTCTTGGCAGTTAGGAGAGCCTGAAGGACAAGCTATGTTACAGACGAGATGATTCCAGAAATGGAACGTTACTTATCATTTCTGTCTTTGTTTGCCATTCTGTATGGCTGAGTACCAGAGCGAAAGGAAACACGTTTTCCAGTAGGAGTAAGGAAACATAGTGGCTTTGTCTAAGAACACTAGGGACTGTTTGCCTCCTGGTCAGTGTTGATGGTGAACAAAAGAGCCCTTCATCTTGGGGGCCCAGTGGGCTGCCCCTGTGTAGGCAGCTGTTCTGAGGGGGGAGGAGGAGAAAGAATTGAGCTAAAATAACCACAGACACTCCTTGTGGGGCGGGAAGGAGACACGTGCTGATGACTGAGGGACTTGGCTCTCTCTGCTGTACAGCCTGCCTCTCACAGTGCTGCCTGCAGGGCTTCCAGCATGGGCGAGGGCAGGCGGCGGCTCTGGAAAACTCGGCAAACATGGTGCAGCTGCAGGGTCACTACTTCTACCGGAAAATACTGTGGGGAAAGTAGTACTTCAAAATAGCAAAACAAACAGAAAGCCAAATGTAAAATGTATGTGTTTTTTTTCTGAACAGACTGAGATAAATGCTTCTAAAGTGTACATCTTTAAGCGAGGCCACAAATTGTCCATTTTGTGGCTGCAGTGGCTTCCCGGAGCTAAGAGTCCCCTAGCTGCTGCAGAGTGCTATGGCTTGGGAGGACAGTCAGTGCTCACTCACATTGCCGATAAGTTCTTGGAAACTATGACTTCAAGTGAGATGACGGGTAACGAAAACCAATCTGACCATAGGCTAACTGATAAAAACAAGAGTTAAGCCCTTACAGCATCTCTCTGGCCACAAAAACATCACCCAACTTCTAAAGAAAGATTCAAAACCATTTTCATATTGAACAATGAAATAAATGTGAGCCATAGATACTAAGTTTAAGAAAAATTACTAAAAACAAATCAGATAATGATTTTCCAATTTAACCATTCCAGTTCCGGATCACAACTGGGCGGAGCCTGTCCCGGGAGCTCAGGCAGAAAGGTGACCTAAGCCTGGGCAGGACACCCTCCATCACAGGGCACTCACACACCCTCCCTCACTCAGGTTGGGACAATTATCACAGGCCAGTTCACCTCCGTGCACAGCTTCGGGATGTGGGAGGAAACTGCAGTACCTGGAGCAAACACTGACATGGGGAGAACATGCCAACTCCACACAGACGGTGGCCCTGGCCAGGAATCAAACCTTTTTCTCTCGTCATTGTTATAATAAAACAACATTGAACCAAAAAAAAAAGTTGTTTTTTTTAAATATATTTCATTGTTTTTTTACAGAGAGGAATGGAGAGGGATAGAGAGGTAGAACATCGATGAGAGAGAAACATCCATCAGCTGCCTCCTGCACACCCCCTACTGGGGATGTGCCCGCAACCAAGGTACATGCCCTTGACCGGAATCGAACCTGGGACCCTTGAGTCCGCAGGCCGACGCTCTATCCACTGAGCCAAACTGGTCAGGGCCAAAAAAAAAAAAAAAAAGGTTTATTCTAGCCCAGCCAGCGTAGCTCAGTGGTTGAGCGTCAACCTATGAACCAGGAGGTCACGGGTCGATTCCCAGTGAAGGCACATGCCCAGGCTGCGGGCTCAATCCCAGTGGGAGGCGTGCAGGAGGCAGCCGATCAATGATTCTCTCTCATCATTGATGTTTCTATCTCTCCCTCCCTCTCCCTTCCTCTCTGAAATCAATAAAGATATATTTTTAAAAATTTTATTCTAGGACCTGCTGTACTGTTTACAGGTGCTCCCTCACTGTATCAGTTGGGCCTTCTGAGAAACTGATGCTGAGATGAAATGAAAAGGTTTTTTTGTTTCTTGGTGGGGGGTGGGGGGGGGCACCTGGGAAAGATAAAAGAGATCAAAGGAAGAGGAAGCAAGACTGGATGGGGAAACCTGTTAGACCCAAAGCCTCAGCCTACCGACAGGGGGCCCTGGAACAAAGGCTGCTTGTGAAGAGTCCAGCCTCGAAAGTCCAGGCCCTCGCAGCCTCCTAGTGCTCAGCCTCCTCGTGCTCAGCCTCCTCGTGCTCAGCCGTCCGCTGGGTGCTGCCTGGCTGGCAAGCCGAGGCGGAGCCTGCAGGTGCTAAGAGCTGGAGGCTGTCAGCTAACTACACTCCCGTGGCGGAAGGGCAAGTCCCCTTTTAAAGGGCAGTGCACCCTCTCGGCTTCCACATCAATCAAAGCATCCTAGTACTAACAGGGAAGTGGAGTGGCTCAAGAATAGGACGTCGGTCATGCGGAGGTGTTGGGAATCGAAAGCACAACTTCTGTCTCAGGGTCCAGGAGCTGAGATCAGAAGACTCAGCTCCAATTGGAGATCTGCCACCCAAGTTGTGTTTCTTGGGGAAGACATGTAACCCTTCTGGGCTTCGAGCAGCTCCCTTGTCACAAAGGGCTGATAACCTAACTCTCTAGGCTGCTGAAATAATGTGCATAAAACTGCACATACTGGATCCACCCCCACAAAGTATCTTCCACTCCTACCTAGCTACAAGTTTCTAAAGCAGGAAAGTAAAGCACTTCAACATTTCCCCCTTCCCTCTTATTGTATAAACATATAAGCATTTCCTCTGAGCACTTTCTGTAGGACTTGCCAGTTTTGTATCCTTGGGCACAGGCTTTCTTCCTTCCAATCTTCAGCATCTCCTTGTTGATGTCACAGACCACGACATGGGAACCATTCAAGGAATCCTCTTCATTCTGGTACTTTTGGGCAATTTCTTCCCAGGATAAATTTTGCTGGGTCCTTAACTGCCTCTTCTGCTTTCTCCGATGCTGTGCCTGAATGTAATTAAGGAACCGGAATGCAATGTCACCTGTGGGAAGCCAGGGAGGAAAGATGGAAGCATAAAGACAAAGCCCAGCATCTCCTAACTCCAAAGGGACAACAGGGTACAGGAGTTGCGGAGTGTACGAAAATGAAGTTTGTACTCATCTCCACGGTAACTGTTATTTTTTAACTTCTAACGTTCTTTAGAAAACTTTATTTAAAAATGGCATAAATAATGTATGGATGTATTCTTACTATAAAAGACTCACTATCTCAATTTTTAGAATAAAACATGAACTTTGCATTCTCTGTCCATACCTTCTCCAGACATTACAAGTATTCAGAGTTTAGTGTACAGCCTTCTAGTCTTTTTCTAATAATTTTTATGGAAATAACATAGTTACAAGCAATAATTCCCTGTCCCACCCCCACATCTCTCTCCCAGTTCAGTTCTCCAGAGATCATCTTTGCAACTCTTTTAGCTGTTTCTTCTAGAAGTTACAGCTATTTCTTTCCTTAGCAAATTGTAATGATATCCTGTTCCCCCATCTCTGCTTGCCTCTACTCAATATATTCATATCACTTTTCACAGTTCCTCAGAATACCTGGGTAACCTAGCATAATAAACGAATCAATATTTGATTTCCTATTTCGTCAACCACAGATGACTCCCTTCAATCTTCCATCCTATGTACTTCTACTGTCAAGATTGGTAACATTTTGTTTGTTTTACAGCTATAATTGAGCCTTCTGCGCTATGTTGGTGGTTTGAGTCAAAAAGCTGAAAATCAAAGTGTTTAAATAATGTGACCAGGTAAGTACTGTTCCGGCAAAGCGAGTGCTTGCTGAAATCACATTTTCTATTTTTTTAAAATATTTTTTTATTGATTACAGAGAGGAAGGGAGAGAGAAACATCAATGATGAGAGAGAACTACTGATAGGCTGCCTCCCGCACACCCCCTACTGGGGATCAAGCCCGCAACCCAGGCATGTGCCCTTGACTGGAATCGAACCTGGGACCCTTCAGTCCGCAGGCTGACGCTCTATCCACTGAGCCAAACCAGCTAGGGCTAAAGCAACTGCTTTATTGAAGGAAAAATTGGTTATTTCTAATTTTTTTAGTATTACTAAAAATGGTGCAGTGAGCATATTTATAGTTATATCTTGGTTGTTTGTTTTTGTTAATCCTTACCCAAGGATATTTTTCTATTGATTTTAGGTAATGGAAGGGAGGCGGGGAGACAGAGAAAGAAACAGCGATGTGAGAGAGAGACACATTGATGGGTTGCTTCCCACACACGGCCTCATCAGGGCTGGGGATTGAGCTTGCAACTGAGGTACGTGCCCCTGACTGGAATCGAACCCAGGACCCTTCAGTCCTCGGGCTGATGCTCTATCCATTGATCCGAACTGGCTAGGGGTAGCTATATCTTCTTAAAATGTCTTTTAAAATATATGGGATTACCTTTTAAGTATATTTTCTAAATGGGCAGTTGTCAGCATGAAGTGATGCTACTGGTCATGGTACACCAGAGATGGAGGCAGCTCCGACTGAACCCCTTCTGTACGTTATCTTTCTGCCATGTTTTTTAGATTCGCTACCTAGAGTTACAATTGTGGGATCCTACTATAAACATGTTACACTTTGATAGATTAGATTCTGCTAAATTATCTGTCCTCCACTGAGCAGGATTTTCTTTCTGCCTTCTAAGATTCATTTGGGGAGAGGACCATATCAACAAAGCCACATTTGTTTCAAACATGGAGATTATTCTACTATAATTTATTATACATTTTTCTGTTGGTACAATAACACTATTGCATTATATTATACATTGTAATGCACATTTAACATGTACATTAGCCATGTAATGATATCACCAAGAGGTATTTTAGAAACCCATGATACTGTCCTGAATGTCTAGCGTGCACCAAAGGAGCATGCATATACAAATGAGCTGCTGGTATCTGGTGTGACAATGGATTAAGCAGGAGAAGCTGCCTAGAAAGCTTATAGAATATGATAAAAGGCATCCACCCAGCCCCCGGAAAGATGTTAAAGGTGGTCAAAGGTCAAAGAAAAGGTAAAAGTCGTTTAGATGGTAAAATGTCACGGGAGTAAAAAACTGGTCTTTTCACTTTGTAATCTGTGCATTTTAGGAAAGTGACAGGCACGAAGCTGACATTCTGTGCTTTTGATTGACATTCAGTGAAAAAAAAAAGAGTGAACCTTTCTTAGAAGCGTGTTGATTTTCAACAACTATCTTCAGGCGAATGGTAGGTGCGGTGGCTCATTCCAACAGGAGACACCGATCTGTGGAAAAGGCGCTCAGTGGTACCTGGGGATACTAACGTGGACATTACCTGTGCCTCCAGCGACATCGAGGAGCTGCGTCCCAGGAAACGGGTGCATTCTCCAGAGCAGCAAGTCCTTCCACACACGGTGGATGCCAAGACTCATCATATCATTCATCACATCATACTTCTTGGCCACACTCTCAAACACCTGATAGACTGACATGGGAGAAATACAATATAATTGTGCTACTGACAAGTTTAACTTGGAAAAGTCCTAAATGAAAGAGAAGGAAGCTTCAACCCCTGAAATTGCCTGTCTTTCCAAAGTGAACCTAAGCCATAATGCTTCATGTCCAAACCTACACCTTAGCATCACCTCTTTATAAGAGGTTTATATTACTTCATATAAAAAAATCAACCTCTTTCCTACTGTCTTAGTTATCTTAGGACCATTACTTTGTAATCATGCCATACACATACTTGGTACTAAACAGATTTGTTTCTTAGAGGATAGGGGTGAAGGTGGAATTTTTTCTAATGGTTATTATAATGAGACAACAAAACCCATTAGAAAGACACATGGCTAATGGATGGGAAAGCCTCAGGTCATCTCTGCCTGTGACGCCGAGAAAAACCTCAGGTACAATTTGGTGGGCAGGTGGATGGCAGGATGCGAATCAGGGTTAAGTTACATTGTGGAGGGTCCTCGTGAATCATCTCCATAGGATCAAGGTAGAATGTGGAGTCTGGGCTAGCTGGAAAGAGAGGAGTTTACTTTAAGACACAGGCTACATTTACTAGTAACTTCTTTGCACCTCAGTTTCTCTGCCCATAAGATGAGAAGGTCAGTGCCAGTCCCTCCCGACCTCCCTGCCACAAGGCTGAACTAGGTAGTGGAGGGGAGATGCTTTGCGTTTTTCAGATGAAATGTACCACATAGATCCAAAACATGACTGCCCTCGGCTGAGTCTGCGGACCACAGAATTACTCCTTGAATTCAATCTTGAATGCCTATTCTCCACCCTGGGATCTCCAAGGTTGCTTTTTCCTTTTTTTTTTTGTAATCCTCACTTGAGGATATTTTTCCATTGATTATTAGAGAAAGTGGAAGGGAGGGAGAAGGAGAGATAGAGAGAAACATCGAGGTGTGAGAGACACATTGATTGGTTGCCTCCTGCACGCACCCCGACCAGGGCCAGGAACCTGCAACCAAGGTATGTGCCCTAGCCTCGAATTGAACCTGGGACCCTTCAGTCTCAGGCCAATGCTCTATCCACTGAGCAAAACTGGCTAGGGTGCTTTTTCTTTCTGAGCATCTTTTGAGGAGTCGAGGAACACAGGCTCAAACCACTGTGTATAACCACCCCTAGCTTTGCATGGTTCTAAAATGCATGAATTTCAGTCACTATGATTTAGTTAAATAATACCAGTCCCCCAATAACATCTTTAAGACACAATGGCATACTAACTGTAACTGCATAAAGTATAAACTTCACTCGCACTTCTTCAGTCCACAAATTACTATATAAATAACAGATGTGCATCATGATCGATAACCAGTCATGTAACTTCTTTCATAGTTTGTAAGTGGTAGGTCACTACCAGTTGTTCAGTTCACACACAGACAGCAAAGCATGTAGTTGTGTTACCTCCTTATCTCTGTTGAAAACATATGGCATTTTACAAAACTGGGTAATTAAGAGGAAATTGGCCAACAAAAATGAAAGTGCAGCAAAGAAACAAAGAGTGCCCTAACCGGTTTGGCTCAGTGGATAGAGCGTCGGCCTGTGGACTGAAGGGTCCCGGGTTCGATTACGGTCAAGGGCATGTACCTTGGTTGCGGGCACATACCCAGTAGGCGGTGTGCAGGAGGCAGCTGATCAATGTTTCTCTCTCACTGATGTTTCTAACTCTCTATCCCTCTCCCTTCCTCTCTGTAAGAAATATTAAAAAACAAACAAACAAACAAAAAACAAAAAAAAGTGATAATGGTGGAAGTGAAATTTACATAGATTTCAATGGAGTTGTTGGAGAAACGGCTGACCGTGGAATGCTGACACTGCTGTCCTTCAAGAGACTCCAGATGCAGCCAGATCTTTGTAAGATGAACTTACTGACATAAATGAGGATGTGGTTGTGATGAAAACGTTAAAGATGCCCCAGAGGAAACGACGCCAGCAAAAAAAATTCACATTAAAGGAATTCTTGGAGATATTTCATGACATTGAAAGTGAAAGGATAAAATGTTAGAAACTGACTGAAACTTAGGAAGGAGTATGGCAATTTGCCAACGCAGAGAGAAGATGCCCACTCCCTACTGCAAATTAAATGCTGAGAAGGTAGCAAACACTGTGCAAACTATGGGTACACTTTTTACAAAGAAATAACAGAACTTAATGGTTGGGGAGCATACGAGACTCGGTTGGAAAGTTGTAAGGAGGACATTCTGAGAAAAGGGAAGTGTGTGGAAGGCCGCCTGCCCTGTTTATTGGAATTCCAACTTACGGGAGAGTTAGGGGTGTTGAAGGCAGTGCCCCGAATTATTCCTTGACCTTTCCAAACAAGTCTGTCCACGTGCAGACCCCCGGGTGTTTACTGGAATCCTTATGCTTAATCCCTGGATGCCCTTACTTAAAAGACACTACAAACACATGTGTCCTCCCAATATTACTTACCCTGCTGATTGTATCTAAAAGATAAACTTTAGCTCTAACCGGTTTGGCTCAGTGGATAGAGCACCGGCCTGTGGACTGAAGGGTCCCAGGTTTGATTCCGGTCAAGGGCATGTACCTTGGTTGTGGGCACATCCCCAGTAGGAGGTGTGCAGGAGGCAGCTGGTCGATGTTTCTCTCTCATCGATGTTTCTAACTCTCTATCCCTCTCCCTTCCTCTCTGTAAAAAATCAATAAATTAAAAAAAAAAGAAATAATGTAAAGTACCATAAGAGGTTTTAGGCTCTCAATAAATGTTTACTATTGTTTAACTTGGCTCCCCTTATTTCACTCCACAAGCATTTATAAAACTCCTAATGTACATCAGGCACTGAGGATATAAACATGAATGAGCCACTGTCCTAGCTTTCTGGGGATTCACAGTGAAATAAATTTAAATCCGATATTCAGAGTTACAGTAGAGCCACACACTTAGAAAGGTTGAGGTGAGAGGCAATACACTGTAGCAGTCTCTAAGAGGATGGGAGGTTCCATTGTAGACTCTTCCTCTTGTTTCCTGGGTGACCATAGGCTACGTGAAGGCCCTCGGGGAGCCTGACCTTACCCATCGGGAAAATGGGCGGAATACCACAGCCGTTATAAACGGTCATTTTTAAAAACTGGAGTTTAAAAACTTTTCTTGTCCTTTCCCAGGCCTGTGCCACCGGGCTGGACTCCAAGAAACTGCTCAGTAATGGATACTATTTATTGAACAATTACGAAGTGTCAGGCATTGTTCAAAATACTTTTAATGTGTCAAGTAATCTAATTCTCACAAGAAATCTAAGAAAAGTGCTACTATTCTTCCCACTTGGCAAATGTGGAAGCTGAGGTACAGAGAAGACACTTTCCTCTTTCCTTTCTATAAAAGCAGTGACCTATTCTTTTAGCAGGAGGTTACCGTGGCTCTGCAGTCAGACCAGCTGGATTGGAGTAACGGTCTCACCCCTTCCTGCGTTAAACTGCACACGTTCCGGATTAACCTCAAGTCTCGGTGTCCTCCTGGGTAACTTGGGGAGCACAACGCCCACCACCAAGAGGTCGAAATGGAAACTGGACATGTCTGCACGGCGCCTGGCACAGTGTAAACGCTAACTTGATGGGGTGTCCCGATCACTGCTCCGCTTAAAAAGAGGAGGCGTTCAAGCTCTGCAGAGTCGGGCCCGCCCCGCGGCTACAGGGCCGGAGCTCACATAGCACGACGTTAAGTCAACCCTTAGCGGGCAGAGAAACAGGCCCGCAGACGGCATTGCCCTCCCCGCCCCCGCCCCCGCCCCCGCCCCCGCGCCCCTTCACCTTTGCCCCCCTTCTCCTCCTCCGACACAGTCTCAAACCCGAAGTGCGTTTCCGTTGCCCGTTTCTCTTGGGACAAGAGCCGCGCACCCAGCGGACTCCCTGGCCAGGAGCTACGAAGCCCGGGGAGCCGGCAGCCCCGCACCACGCGCGACCACCCGCGGCCGTAGTAGCCCCATAGAGCGCAGCTCCTGGGGGCCGCCATCTTGACCGTCGGCTGACAGCAGCCGGACCATACGTCACGTTGCGTCACTGGACGGCTGACGGCGGCCGGCCAGAGGCACAATTAGTCGAACGCGTCCTGCATCCTGAAGTCGAGGAGTCATGCCTGATCGCTGGAATCCGGAGTCTGCTTACTCATTGAGTCCCGAAGTCCTTTCTTTCTCTTCCCAAATTGAACACAACTCACCAGGGTAAGCGGACCTTAGGGAGACCACCCCCCATCACCTCTCAGCGGCCACGTCTCTGAATCTTGCCAACCAGTGGTACCAGTTACCAACTCGCAAGATACCCAATAACTCCTGTTTTCTGGTGAAGAGGGGGCACTGAGGTACGGTGTGGGGAGAGGCTAAGTTCCAGGTCAATTCTCGCAAACTTTGGCATGCATAAGAATCACCTGGTGTGAGCGTTCACAATGCAGAGTACCAGGCCCCCAACTAGAGGTTTTGAATCAGCCAATCTGATATGGGTTTTGGGAATCTTTACTTTACCAAACTTTTCACGTGATTCTGACGCAAGGAATTCACAGACCACTCTTGAGAAACATATGCTAGACTACGCTGAAAAGTAAACATTGGAAAGAAGTGGGAATGATGGCTCTGGTATCTAGTTAGCAAGTCAGAACAAATCACCATTCACGCTTCCTCTCCTGCTGAGGCACAGCTACAGTTCCAGCTCCAGCTGGCATAGCATGGGTATTTTACCTCAAACCCAGACTTCCCCATTCTTTTCTTTTTATGGAAAGGGTAATGTAGAGTACGTCTTGCGCAAAAGAAGATGGGGCGGTTTGATTCTCTTTTTAAGTGTATGTTTCCTGCAAATATTCCACACGGACCCTAAGAAACTATTTTGGAAATGAAAATTTTCTTTCTGGTGTAATGTAGCCTGACAGATGGACACCTACCACTTTGTTTTGGAAGAACTGCACTGGGATTTCTCGTCCCTTCTCTTTTATCTTTATGTGTGATAGATGGAATGATTCATCCATGTAATCAGAGTTCTCATACCTTTGTTAAAGGAAATATAAAAATTCATCAAGGAATCTTAGTATGTCTTCCAAATCTAGTCATGCATGAGAATGGACCTCAGGATTTGAGATGTTTCTTCTAAATATTAAATTAAATTTCCAGACCAACATTATGTAGGTATTCTCTCATTTTAGTATGATCTGTGGGGGCAAAAAACTGGAAAAAGTGAACCAAGATAAGGACTGGTGGAGGGCACATTAAGGAAATTTAAAAATATAAGATTAGCACTGATTGGTTTGGCTCAGTGGATGGAGCATCGGCCTGCGGTCTGAAGGGTCCCAGGTTTGATTCCAGTCAAGGGCACATGCCTGGGCTGCTGGCTTGATCCCCAGTGTGGGGCATGCAGGAGGCAGCCAGTCAATGATTCTCATCATTGATGTTTCTATCTCTCTCCCTCTCCCTTCCTCTCTGAAATCAATAAAAATATAAAAAATATATAAAATTAGTATCTACTTTTCTTTGTCCCGGTTAAAACTGATAATTTTAAGAAACTGATCAGCTTATATATACTCATTAATGCTTTGTATAATGTGATGATTAATAAGAAGCCAAAAAAAGGCCCAATTACAGGAATCCAAGGATTTTGTCTACCTATTTGTTTGTTCATATTTGCTGAAATTCCACTCGACCTTCTATGCTCAGCTCAAGTGACACCACCTCTGGGAAGTCCTCTTTTATTCCTCTCAACTGTTTGTACTTCTCTCCTTGGAGCTTCTGCCCTGGTCAGCATTTGGTGTTAACTTTATTATAGCCCTTATCATAATCTTCCATTGTAGTTTCTTTTTTCTTTTCTTCATGTGAATGATATTGTATTTAGTCATTTTTGTTTCCAACTGGAACTCTGGGAATTCAAAATTAACATCCTTGTTTGTGAGCTTCTTATAGACACCAGAAAAAGTTTCGATCTAGTCTTCCATATTGTTCTGTAGTGCTTTATCCAAACGAATTTTTCTGAGCTGGCTGTCATCCATTTCACCAGGATTCTTGTGAAGCTCCTGAGATGGGATGCTTTTGCTTATTTTTGTAGGCTTTCTCAAGTTGACGTAGGCAACTCTGACCAATAAAGAGAACATGCTTCCCACTAAACTATTTTTCATTTTTAAATATATTTTTGTTGATTTCAGAGAGGAAAGGAGAGGGGAAGACAGATAGAAACATCAATGATGAGAGAGAATGATTGATCTGCTGCCTTCTGCACACCCGCCCTGGGGATCAAGCCCGCAATCCCAGGCATGTGCCTTGACCAGGAATCAAATCATGACCTCCTGGTTCATAGGTGGACTCTCAGCCACTGGGCAACATGGGCCGGGTATTGATCTAAGCTTTTTAAACCCATTCTCTAATCTTTAAATTTGAGTTATTGTGAGGAATGCGATAATCTGTATAAAATGCACAGCATTGCACTGAATGACGACGTTTATTAATGAAATGAAATGTTAACAATGAATTACATTAATAAATGACTTATTAATAATGAAATAAAGTTTACATGAGGAAGTGCTGTAAAGTTATATTAAATGTAAGATTTTGCCATTATCGTTGCTATTATTATTAAGAACTAGGATAAGCCATGAATAAATTGATATTAATTCTAGTATAAGTATAAATTAATGAAACAGTAAAGGAATTACACAGGTATTCCAATGTCTGGGTGGGTTATAAGTAGTAGTGTATAGTATTATTATGTAATGTAACACTATTAGCGTGCTAATACTAAAAACTGGACTACAAATTCCATCATCCTGTACGCTCTCAACTCTGTGAGGGGAGGCGGAAATGACTGGACCCGGATGAAGGCTGAAAACTGCATTTCCCAGAGTGCACCATGCCACCTCTCCACTATATATATACTCCATCCGGGTTCTTCGAGATGCTGTTTGGCGACTCGTCGCCATTCCCTGAGCAGCTCGGCCTCGGCCCAGGGGCGAGTGTCGGTCGCCGTGTCGGAGACACCCGTCCCCGACACCAAGACAGCCAGCCCTCTCCCCTGCCCCGCGGCGGGAGAGCGTCTCCGGCCGGCCGGCGGGGCCTGCGCGCGCTCCTCGCCCCCCTGCGCCCCGCAGCCTCCGCCCCGCCAGGCCCGGCCCGGACCTCCGAGCCCCGGCCTCCGCCGCCGCCTCGCTCACTGCCGCCGCCGGGCTCCACAGCCCCGCCCGCCGCTTCTCCTCCCAATTTGAGAAGCCGAGGAAGGAAACAGGGAAAAATGTCGCCATGAAGGCCGAGAACCGCTGCCGCCGCCGACCCCCGCCGGCCCCGAACGCCATGAGCCTGGGTCCCTGCCGCGCCCGCTCCGCTCCGACCGCCGCCGCCGCCGAGGCCCCCGTTGATGCCGCTGAGCTCCCCCAGCGCCGCCGCCACCGCCTCCGACATGGACAAGAACAGCGGCCCCAGCAGCTCCGCCTCTTCGGGCTGCAGCAAAGGGCAACAGCCGCCCCGCTCCGCGTCCGCGGGGCCGGCCGGCGAGTCTAAACCCAAGAGCGGTAAGCGCGGGCCACGGTGGGCGCGGGGCGGATCCTCCTCCGGTCAGCGGGGTCCACCCGGGACAAGCTCCGCGTTCTGCTCTGGTTCCTAAGACCCCCGCCCCCTTCACTTCCCCGGTTTCCTTTGCTTACAATGAACTCTAATGAGCCCAGAGCTGCGTGCTTTCCGTGAATTCTGGCATCGAGACTCGAAACAGCTCGTGAAGTAGGTGCTGTTCTTATTCCCATTTTGCAGATGAGGAAACTGAGGTCAGCAAAGCTAAGGTCGCCCTAATACCTAGTTGTCTGACTCATCAGCTCACGCTCTTAAAAACACGAAGTTGTTCTACTCCTTAATGTTGAATTGGCTTTGGATAGTGTTCAAGTTTAAACAGGAGAGGGTGGGGCCCAAAGACTTTTCAAACTCAAATCTTCGGTTTAATATCCGTGAAAGGCTTTGTTTTGTGTGGAGCAGTGTTTAAGAGCACAGGCTCTGGGGTCCAGGCTTTTTAGATTTGCCAGACCTTGAGTGAGTGCCTGACTTTCCTTACCGGTAAAGATGGAGATAATGAGAATTAAATAAATTAACTTAGAAAACAGATGAACCAAGGGTTTAGGAAGGTACCTGACAGCTGTTATGCACCAAATACACATCACGCCTATTTCCCTCTGTTAGGCTCTGGTTGTGTTCTTTTACAGGGAAGATTTTGTCATTTCTGTAGTCATGCCTCAGTATTAAATTATGACCATGATGATGATAATAGCTACCACTTATCTAGAGCTTACCAGGTAGCAGGTAGCAGGTAGCAGGTACTGGGCTAGGCTTTTGCCTCTGCTGTGGAGACGCCAGTCGCTAACCGGTCCAACAAGGTGGAATTTTCATCTAAAGAAGGAAAAAGTTGAGAGGCCAGAGTTTAGTTAGGAGTTGGCAGGTCTGGAGTTGTAATCCCTGCTCTTTTGTATTGTGATTATATTAACAGTGGTAGGAAGATGTTTTCAGTGGGAAAATGTGTCAGAGAGGGAAACACTTTGAGTGCAGTTGTTTAAAACTTTTTAAGATTAAAAAACTGTAAGGCTGACTCTAAAAGGAAAAACAAGTGTAGGGCTGACTTGACTTGAGTTTACCTGCTGGATGTAGTAAACTTGCTTACCTGGGGTTTTGAGGACTTCTAGGACTGCTTAGGGAACTCAGGTGGAATCCAGTTGACAAGATAATGAATGTTTTAAATGTCTAATCAGGGATTAGAGGGACTCTCAAGGCCACGTCAGGCAGTATTATGTAGATTAATATTGGGGTTTTGCACCTGTATAGTTTTATCACAGAGCTCTTTAGAGGTAGAGGGTAGCCAGTTCTGGCCAGTGTTGGGAACTGGTTTAGAGAGGTAGGTGTAGGTGATTACGTTTGCACACTATTCCCAGATATAAAGTTGAAGATTTTGATTCTCCAGCTATCTGAATTCTCAACTAATTTTTCTGGGGCTCCTTTTCAAGCCATTAACATAAATGAGACAGCAGTAATAAATGCCTTAATGTTGATTCTTTAGTGAGGCAGTAGGTGAAAGTTTGCAACAACCCAAACAATATAAAACAGTTAAATTGAGGTATTTAAGGCATTTTACTCATATTGTCCCTGACTTTGAATATGCTGATTAGTAGAACTAATGCCAGGATCATAAAGAATTCTGTTGTAGGGTGACCAAAGCAAATATTTGTCAGCAACTTTTCAGACTTGTATAGAATAAATATTAATTGTTAGGTACATTTTTACTAAAATGACTTATTATTTTTCTTCTTTTTTTAAACAAATACTATGAAGCACTCTTAAAATACTTGTTCATCTTTTAAAAAAAATATATTTTTTTATTGATTTCAGAGAGGAAGGGAGAGGGAGAGAGAGATAGAAACGACAATGATGAGAGAGAATCATTGATTGGCTGCCTCCTGCACGCCCATCACTGGGGATCAAGCCGGCAACCCTGGCATGTGCCCTTGACTGGAATGGAACCCGGGACCCTTCAGTCTGCAGGCCGACGCTCTATCCAGTGAGCCAAACCAGCCAGGACATTGTTCATCTTCTTAATTGAAAGCTTCTGAGAAAGTCATGTAAAAGACTTTCCTAGGTTATATGAAATACACAAGTGTGCCCTCTGGTATCATTAGTTTTTGTTCAATGTGTTAGAAAGTTTGGACATAGTTGCCTTTACCAGGGCCTACTTTTCTGACTACTGCTATGTATTTTCCTTTAATAAAAAGGAAGATTTGTAGCTAAATACACAGTTCATCCATAACCCACATTGCTTGCATTTAGGAATAAACTTTTAAGGTTGAAGTGAAGGGGAGCATATGCTGCCTTCAGAACATTTAGCTAAGACCAGTGCTGCCACAGCAGATAGCATTCAGGACCTCCTCTACAGAGACTTCTGGATGGTTGCTGGAGCAAAAGGTAGACTCAGATTCAGCATAATTCCATACAAAAGTTTCAGAAAAGCTGACTCCACTTTTGATGTACTTGATGCTGCTGGAAATAGTGGAAAGGACCTCTTGAGTTTCAGAGTACTGAGTGAAGAACAGGAAGGGTAGGTAGAATAGACATAACTTGCCTTTTTTTTTTTTTTTTAAGAGTTTTTCCATTTCTAGCACAGCCACTGTGGCTCAGTGGTTGAGCATCAACCTATGAACCAGTAGGTCACAGGTTCAGTTCCCGCTCAGGGCAAATGCCCGGGTTGTGGGCTCAATCCCCAATGTGGGGCATGCAGGAGGCAGCTGATAAATGATTCTCTCTCATCATTGACGTTTCTGTGTCTCTCCCTTCCTCTCTGAAATCAATAAAAATATATTAAAAAATAAGTTTGTCAATTTTATTTTCCTTTCTCCTTTCCCTACCTCATGTGAAGAAATAACCTCTGGTTTCTATTCCCTAAAACGTGTGTGTCATAAGTGGGCATTTGCTTCCAAGCTGCCTGATTAATATACTTGAGTCTTTGTTCCTGGGGCTGGCTTAAGTTTGCCCTACATGCACACAGGAAATAGGTAAACTTGCCACCGAGATTTATTTGATCTTTCTGGTCGGAGTGGCATACCACAGTTTCTCTGTGTTGCCTAATTGCTTCAAATATTTTACATAACATTCCCTTGGATATATTCCAACAGCTGTGTTCTGGTAGGGTTAAGATGCAGTCCTAAGAATGTTTAATGGTGAATATCCAAGGAATCCTAGAGGTTTGGGGAAAGTCATTTAGAAAAAGCAAAGAGAGCTTAAGCAGTTCATGGGCAAACAGTGGACCCTAGCCCGGAAGCGGGCTCTTGCCCCATTTCCCTGGGCAAGGGATAGTACTGCACTGCACTGGAGGTTAAGGGAAGGTCAGGCATTATGAGGCAGTTATTTTGAGGTTGGTGATATGAAGCACTGTCCTGCACTCTTCCTCTTATTCCGGTAACAGAAGCCAGGTTGCTAGTGGTTAATCTGCCTTAAAGAATGCCTCTGAGTTGCAAATGGACCTGGGGGTTTCGATGGCTTTGAAAATTGAGGTGACTTGAAGCCTTCAATAAAACACCAGCTAGAGAAGTTATAAGAATTTCTGGGCCTGTTGGCTGCAGTCCTTGGTTTATGTGGCTTTGTTTAGTGGGTACTCTTGACGAATGATTTAGATTTATTAATAATAGGCCTTCAAATAATAATAGCAACTGTGTGCCAAGCACTGTGATAGGCATTTCACAGAAGTTTTCTCCTTTTTAAAAAATAAATTTTTATTGATTTTTGAGAGAGGAAGGGGGGAAGGAGAGAGAAAGATCAATGATGAGAGAGCATCATCGATTGGCTGCCTCTTGCATGCCCCCACACTGGGGATTGAGCCCACAACCCCTGCCAGGTGCCCTGACTGGGAATCAAACCGTGACCTGGTTCATAGGTCAATGCTCAACCATTGAGCCACACCAACCGGGCCAGAAGTTTTCTCTTAATCCTCATGACCTTGTGAGGAGGGAGGGTAGAGGCTTAGCCCTATTTTACAGACAAGAAAACCGAGGCTTAGAGGGGTTAGAGTGATTTGTCCAAGTGAATTCTTTTTTTTTTTCCCCAAGTGAATTCTTAAGAAGTCCTAGGTAATATTTATAAATACACTTTGTATAAATTCACTTAGCAAGCAGGCAACTTACTGGCACATACACCATTCCTGATACTACCTCTCTCTTCCTTTCAGTCAAAATTAGTAATTTGAGC
The DNA here is from genome assembly GCF_028538775.1 of Myotis yumanensis. Classification (NCBI taxonomy): domain Eukaryota; kingdom Metazoa; phylum Chordata; class Mammalia; order Chiroptera; family Vespertilionidae; genus Myotis; species Myotis yumanensis. The sequence goes on along the minus strand of NW_027223770.1, from coordinate 4,103,796 downwards.
TAGATTCAATTTGTTGTCAGTTGATTCTGTAGTAAAGCCACATACTGCCTCTCCGGAGGTGCTTGTCAACCACTCTGGACGATGGGTAAGCAACTTGCTTGTGTTTACAGCATGAATCAGCAGCAGAAACTTCCTGTGTGATCTGAACTCTACGCTGTGCCACTTGTGAGCACTAGAGCTAGAAATTTTGATGATGCCAAATTATTTAATGGAAAATTTATGGCCTTTAATTTGGTAATGGGGGAAAGAGACTGAGATATGCTTACTTTTACTTGGTAGGGAACTTTCTATTAGGGAAATGTGGAATAACTGAGACACTGGATTAAGTTTCCAAATCTCTTGTTGATTCTGAGATTCTGATTTCTGGACTTAAGCCATTTAATTAGTGGTCTTGGCCTTCTTGGAATATGTCTTGACAGTACTTTTTGGCAGTTAGTTCTCAGCTCTGGCCTCTGCATTAGAATCTCTTGAAGACCTTTATAAAAACGGATGTGTGGAGCCCTTCCCTAGTGATTCTTCAGTCTGGGTTGGGCCCTTGGGCCCTGGCATACATAGCTTCAGAAGTCTCTGAAAGGAATTCTGTTGAACAGAGAATATGTATCTCCCAGGAACTTAACTTGACATTTTTGTCAGCTTTCCAAAATTTAAATCAGATCATCTCATTGCTGTCTCCTATAAGAGAAAAGAGGAAGAGTTTTATCCCTAAGTTATTCACATGTATATCCTGGCAAGTTGTATATAAGACATGTCACAAACAGTACTCTGAATTTTATCTCTGGGTCCCTGGCCTGACTGTACCTTCAATCTTTAGCTGCCTGTTGCCTGGGAGTAGAGATAAGAGACAACTTCTCACGTTAGATGTCTGACTTCATACCTTTAGGTAAGTGGGAGAGAAGATGGAGGAGTTGATTTTAGCAACTAAAATCATTAATCCATATGTGGTCAGTTGTTGTAATCTGTTTTAGAAATGGCACTTCTCTTTCCTTCAGAGAGCAGTTCTGCAAGCATTATGAAACTGTTTCCTTGCCAGTGTGGTAATAAGTGACTGAAATGAAAACAACCTCTTGCTGAGTTCCAGCTTACTTTGTTGAGCCCTCAAAATATAGAACCTGGCTTTGCCTGAATCTATGCAAGTTGCTTGTCTAGAAAGCATCAGGGTCAAATATAGGATCATCTGAAATAGTCTTGGGTAATGAGGTTTGGGGAATATGTGTTTTCTTCTCTTCAGAAGATCTCATTTGTTCTCATGGTAATGTTAGCTGGAGTTCTGTATCCCTCTGAATTTTCTATGTATATGCAGTCTCTATATATAAAAGCCTAAGCGATCGTCCAACCACCCGACCAGTGCTATGATGTGCACTGACCACCAGGGGCAGACGCTCAACGCAGGAGCTGCCGAGCTGTGGTGACTTGGCAGCAGTGGTTCTTGGATGGTGCACCTGGAACCAGAGAGGAGGGAGCCCAATTCTAGGGTGTGTCACCCGAGAACCGCCTTCTCACAATCTGGGACTCCTCAGGATGTCAGAGAGCTGGTTTTGGCTCCATCCCCGCAGGCCAGGCTGAGGGACCCCACCTGTTGGAGGGACCCTGCTCACTCCACAGACGACCTTTGAGCTGCAGCGCCTCCCTAGGTGTGGCCGGCTGGGGAGGGACTGCGGGAGGTTGGCTCCAGGGCATGTCCGGCTATATGCAAATTAACCCAACCAAGATGGCGGCCGGCAGCCACGGAGCTGGAGCAAGCAGGAGGCTTGGTTGCCCCAATGATAGAGGAAGCCTAGCTTCCCAGCAGCCGCTGCTGGCTCTGAGCTCCACTCAAAGCAACAAAGTTTCAATTATAGAAGGTAAATAAACCCCAGAAACCTGCTTTCAGCGGGCCATAGCCACGAAGCTGGAGTGAGCAGGAAGCCAAGCTTCCCTGCCGCTGCCAGCTCTGAGCTCCACTCAAAGCAACAAAGTTTCAATTATAGAAGGTAAATAAATCCCAGAATAAAAAAAGAAAAAAGAAAAAAAGGAGAGACTGGGAGCTTCCGTTGCCGGCAGGGCTTGGCCAGCCTGAAAACGGCCCTCAGCCCTTCACCCAGACTGGCCAGGCACCCCAGTGGGGACCCCCCCACCCTAAAGGGGGTGTGGCCAGCCTGAAAACAGCCATCAGCCCCTCAGCCAGGCTGGCCAAAGGTGAGGATCCCCTCTGGCGGGGGGCTTGACCAGCCTGCAAACAGCCATCAGCTCCTCACCCAGGCTGGCCGGGCACCCCAGGGGGGACCCCCACCCTGAAGGAGGTGTGACCAGCCTTCAAACAGCCATCAGCCCCTCACCCAGGCTGGCCAGGCACCCCAGTGGGGACCCCCACCCTGAAGGGGGTGTGACCAGCCTGCAAACACCCAGGTTGGCCAGGCACCCCAGTGGGGACACCCACCCAGATCTGGGACACCCTTCAGGGCAAACCAGCCGGCTCCCACCCGTGCACCAGGCCTCTATCCTATATAATAAAAGGGTAATATGCAAACTGACCCTAACAGCAGAAAGACTGGAAATGACTGGTCACTATGACACACACTGACCACCAGGGGGCAGATGCTCAATGCAGGAGCTGTCCCCTGGTGGTCAGTGCGCTCCCACACCGGGAGCTCTGCTCAGCCACAATCCAGGCTGACAGCTGCCAGTACAGTGGTGGTGGTGGGAGCCTCTCCTGCCTCCTCAGCAGCGCTAAGGATGTCCGACTGCAGCTTAGGCCTGCTCCCCACGGGCAAGTGGACATCCCCCGAGTGCTCTTGGAATGCCAGAGGGATGTCTGACTGCCAGCTTAGGCCCAATCCCCTGGGGAGTGGGCCTAAGCCAGCAGGTGATCATCCCCCAATTCACAGGCCAGGCTGAGGGACCCCCCCCCAGTGCACAAGTTTTTGTGCACCGGGCCTCTAGTGTTAAATATATCTGGCAAGGATTCTTTGTTAATTTGGGACAAAATAATCTATGCAGTTCAGCTCCTCAGTAGAAGAAAATGGGGCAAAAAATACAAACAAGCTCTTTACACAAACTGCAAATGGTCAACAGACTGAAAAAGTGTTGCTAATCAGAGAAATTCAAATTTAAAACAAGAAGTTATTTTGACCATTCAGTTTAACAAAGTTTATTCAACCCAGTATTATCAAGAATATAGTGAATTAGACATTCTTACAGTATCGTTAGAATATAAGTAAATTGTTGTTATAATGGTTCTAGAAATCAACTTGTGAATGTGTAAAAAGGCTTTAATGATTGTACTTGATCTGCTCATTCTACTTTGAGAATTTGAAGTAACCATACACCCAGGCCTCTCTGTAAAGTGGCTCCCAATACTTTGTTACATTAGCAAAAAAATGAGAGGCCACCCAAATATTCAGCAATGGGGGATTGGTTATATCCTATAAATAAATGGTACACAATAATGCAGCCATTCGTCATGCTTTTGAAGAGTATGGAAGCATGAACATGCTTATGGAGTAATAGGTAGAAGACAGCATATCTTGTATATCTGTCATTTTGTGGAAGATGTGTGGCATGTGGATAAAATGGAGAGTAAAAGGAAATTAAACACTGTTTATAGGTTAGCATTCTGTGAGTATTGGCAAATGTAAATTCTTTTGGATTTCAAAATTGAACATTATTCTTACAATTGGAGAAAAAAAAGCTAGGAATATTTTATAAAAGGGTATAACTCAAGCTGATCTAATATGCTCTTCGATTTCAACCTCTTTTGTCAATTTAATAGATTCTCAGTTTGACCTCTAGAACATATGTAAATATTGTTTTGCTTTTGTGCCTCATGACTATATCTGCTAGGGGCTAGCTAGGCCAAGCTGTTGTAGTGTAGAATCTAGCAATGTTGTAGTAATTTAAGGAGAAAATATCTTCTATCCTCTCTCCAGATAAAGTACTTTTCCCTAACATAGATAGGCTACTCCTTTTCTTATTAGTTTGTCTGAATGTACTTAAAAAAATGGTTTTATTCAGAGAGAGGAAGGGAGAGGGAGAGAGATAGAAGCATCAATGATGAAAGAGAGTCATTGATCACTTGCCTCCTGCATCCCACTACTGCGGATCAGGATCAAGCTCAAAACCCAGGCATGTGTCCTGATCAGCAGTCAAACGGTGACCTTCTGGTTCATGGGTCAATGCTTGACCACTAAGCCACATCAGCCCGGCCTGAATGGACTTTTACAAGGGCAGTGGTTAGCTCTGTAAACAGACTCTCTGTGGTTCTATATCATATTCATCCTGAGGGAGGGACCTTTTAAGTTTCATCATTAAAACACACACACACACACACAAACCACCTTACTATGTGATATCTTACCCAAAGCACTAATGCTCTGGTCCAAACCCAGAATTCTTGGAGCTCCTGGAAGGGCCCATTTAACTTTTTTTTTTTTTATAAGAGTTTAAACTAGCCCTTACTGGTTTGGCACAATGGATAGAGCATTGGCCTGTGGACTGAAAGGTCCCAGGTTTGATTCCTGTCAAGGGCATATACCTTGGTTGCGGGGACATCCCCAGTAGGAGGTGTGAAGGAAGCAGCTGATAGACGTTTCTCTCTCATCGATGTTTCTAACTCTCTATCCCTCTCTCTTCCTCTCTGTAAAAAATCAAAATATATTTTAAAAAAAAGAGAGTTTAACGTAGCCTGGCTATTATCTCTCTATATAAAAGCCTAAGCGACCATCCGACCGGTAGCTATGACGTGTAATGAGCACCAGGGGGCAGATGTTCAACACAGGAACTGCCGAGCTGTGGTGACTTGGCAGCTGCAGTTCTCAAGTGACACACCTGGAACCAGAGAGGAGGGAGCCTGATTCTGGGGTGCGTCACCTGAGAACTGCCCTCTTGAAATGCGGGACCCCTTGGGGGACGTCAGAGAGCTGGTTTTGGCCCAATCCCTGCAGGCCAGACCGAAGGACACCACCTGTGCACGAATCCATTCGTTGGACCGCTAGTCTATCTATAATAATAAAAGCGTAATATGCTAATTAGACCAGAAGTCCTTCTGGATGAAGCCAGGGCTGCGAGGGAAGCCTGAGTCCGGGTGCCTGCTGGCGGCCAGAGGGAAGCCTGGGTCCGGGTGCCTGCTGGCGGCCAGAGGGAAGCCCGGGTCCCGGGTGCCAGAGGGAAGCCAGTGCTGGCAGCCGGGGGAAGGAAGGCCTACTCTTGCACAAATTTCGTGCATCGGGCCTCTAGTATATATATAAAAGAACGAGTTCATCAGTGAAGTAATGAGACAGAGTGGCTATTTCATAGACAGAGCCCCCATTTATCCTTGCTTAAACACAATTTTGTTGGGAGGTGAAGAGTAATTGGCCAAGTACATACATAATTTCTCACCTAATTCTTTTGTGTCTCTTGCTTTTAGATGGAAAGAACTCAAGTGGATCCAAGCGTTATAATCGAAAACGTGAACCTTACTGCCCCAAAAATGAAAATTTTAGCAACCAGTCCCGTCGCTCCAATTCACAGAAAAGCAAAACTTTTAATAAGATGCCTCCTCAAAAGGGCGGCGGCAGCAGCAAACTCTTTAGCTCTTCTTTCAATGGTGGAAGACGAGATGAGGTATGGGATTTCCGAAATGTTTTTTCTAGAGAGTAAGCATGAGGTCTGATTCTTCGCCCTCCCTTCCAGTTTATAAGTAGTTGGGCAGGGGTGTAGAGCAAGAGGTGGAATTGTAAGTAACCAAAGTAGTCTTGAGTAGTTGAGTAGGTTTACCTCCTTTCCCCCCTGAAGATTATGAAAATTCCCTTGCAGGAAGAATATATCATAATCATGAAATGTGAGAAATTATAGCAAATTTGGGGCACCTTAATTTGTACAGTCATTTCATTATCACTCTTGAGTTACGGTTCTCTTTCGGTGATAAAATGACATTAATTAATTAATGACATTTGCCCTGTAGTGTCTAGCAAAATGTAAAATTCCATATTTTTAGTCATAGGCACTCTGATTTTAGGAGTTTCATAGATATCCTTCTGTAAGGGCATAAAGACTTATGTTGAGGGGAGTTCACTGCAGCATTTTTATTTATTTATTTATTTTTAATATATATTTTATTGATTTTTTACAGAGAGGAAGGGAGAGGGATAGAGCGTTAGAAACATCGATGAGAGAGAAACATGGATCAGCTGCCTCCTGCACAGTCCCTACTGGGGATGTGCCCATAACCAAGGTACATGCCCTTGACCGGAATCGAACCTGGGACCCTTGAGTCTGCAGGCCGACGCTCTATCCACTGAGCCAAACCGGTTAGGGCTGCAGCATTTTGTATAGTTGCAAAATTTAGGAAACAAAGGTCATCACCAAGGGACTGGTTAAATAAATTATCCTGCTGTTTGAATGTCCCATGCAATGCAACCATTATAGAACAGGACAGATATAATGGATGCACTCACGGAAGAGTTCATTCATTCACAGAAATTTACTCCTTGCCTGCTGTGCACCACATACCATTGAGGAGTCTGGAATACAACATTGAGTAGAACATTGTCCTTCAGGAGCTTATATTCTAGCTTGGGAGACATTAAATAACCATTGTATAGTAAGTGCTTATTGAATCCTATATAATAAAAGCATAGTATGCAAATTGTCCCCTCCACTGGAGTTCTTCCAGGAGTTCGGCCAGGGGGTGGGCCGGCCAGGAGAAGGGAGCCCCCTCATCCTGTCCCCCAAGCTGGCAGGCAGCTGGGGGAAGGGAGGGAGTACACAGCCGCTAGGGACCCTAGTTAAAAAATAAAAGTAGACTGAGAGGTAAAGGGATAGAGAGTAACAAGTAATACAGTTTTAGAAGGTGGCTGAGGAAAGCTTCTCTGAGGAGGTGAATTTTGACTAGAGCCTTGAGTGAATCAAAGGAGCACACCATACAATTTGAGGAAGAGTGTCTTGGCCAGAAGTAATAACTAGTGCAAGTGAGCAGAGGTGGTACTGATTTTGGTGTGTTTGAGGTAAAGCAAGTAGCTACCGTGAGTGGAGAAGTTGGAAAAGAAGCCAAATAATGAGAGAGAGGGGTTGGACTTTGTGGGCCCTTGAGGACTTTGGCTTTTATTCAGAGAAATGGGGAGCTATTGTGGGGTTTTAGAAGAGAAGTAAGGTAAAAGGAAGTGAGTGTTGCAAAAAAAAAAAAAAAGAAAGAAGAATGGATTCAAGGACTGAACCCTAAGTCAGAATGATAAGGAACCAGCAAAAAGGGAGGAAGAGAATTGAAAGCTATTTGTAGAAAGTGATCAGTTTTGTTCTGTGATCTGATAGGCTGAGTAATCTGAACATTGACCATTAGATTTGAAAATGTGAAGGTAGGTTGTTGGCCTTGCGCTGCTTTGGTGGCATGGTGAGGACAAACACCTGATTTAGGGAGAATGGGAGACAGGAGGGAGACATTGCAGGTTCAGACAGCGTTTTCTAGTGGCTTTGCTCTGAAGGCAGTAGCTTGAGGGGAATGTGAGGTCAAGAGAGACTTTAAGGTTGGAGAAATTAAAGCATATCTCCGCTAACAGGATTGTCCTGGTGAAAGGGAAAATTTGATGCACAGGAAGGGGAGAACTGCCGGAACAGTGTCCTTGAGTTCCGGAGGAGTTGGCTTAGATAGGAGCTTCGCCAGTTCATCCACAGTAAAGAGAGGAAGGCAGAGTTCTGGTAGGAGGGTGCAGGAGTTCTGTTCTGATTGTTCTTATTGTCTGCGTGAAATAGGTAAGATGAGCTGGGAGAGCAGGTTTGGAAGGCAGAGGAGTAGAATTGTTTGGGTGACTGGGGGGATTAATGGAGAACAGAAGTATAATTGTAGCAGGACTGCCAGGCAGCATAAGCATCTGCTTCAGTGAGGCTGGTCAGTCTGATGTGGCTGTGTGCTGTAGCCATGTTTAACTGCTCTGGTGCTGGTGTGGAATAGGCGGAGGGTTGGGTTAATCAGGGGAAGGTTTTTGCTGGGTGAGTGCAACTGATGAGAAGGAGGCACTGGACCGTAGGATCTAAGGCAAATCAGGAAAGAAGGTTTTTGGGGGTTGGGTCACTGGCTTGCAGATCCCAGTGGGGATGAAGAATTGTTGGGGTTAGGACTGAATAGAACAGGCCGGGACAGGAATGAGTTACTGGTTGGATATAGGGTGGAAGAGGCTGGTAGTTTATACCAGCACGATCTAGACCAGCGGTTCTCAACCTGTGGGTTGCAACCCCTTTGGGGGTCGAACGACCCTTTCACAGGGGTCGCCTAAGACCATTGGAAAACACATATATAATTACATATTGTTTTTGTGATTAATCACTATGCTTTAATTATGTTCAATTTGTAACAATGAAATTGGGGGTCACCACAACATGAGGAACTGTATTAAAGGGTCACGGCATTAGGAAGGTTGAGAACCACTGATCTAGACAGTAGAGCAGTACTGTTCGATAAAAATGCAAGTCATGTGTGTCATTTAAAACTTTCTAGTTGCCACATTACAAAAGTAAAGAAACGCTGGTGAAATGAATTTGAATATATTTAACCCAATACAGCTAAAATGCTATTTCTCAATACGGCATGGTACTGACCACATTTGAAGTACTCAGCAGCCACATCCAGGGTAGCACAGCCCTAGATGGTATGCCCTTGGGAGGGGTAGAGGGCAAGCTGATTGGAGGAGAGGAAGAGGTTAAGGAACTGAGAAATCATCATGTTGGAAGGATAATCAGGAATTATGATGGGCTGTATGGGGGAGAGTGACAGTGGGCCAGCTAGGACAACAAGGTGAAGATATGAGGCTGAGATAGGGGGAATTTTGTTAAGTGAGCATAGCTCTTACCTAAGTTTGGGTATTGGAAGTAGAAAACCAGGTTAGTGGTTAGCAGAGCCCAGCCCTATAGAAATAAGCATCTAAGGCAGCGGTTCTCAACCTGTGGGTCGAGACCCCTTTGAGGGTCGGACGACCCTTTCACAGGGGTCGCCTAAGACCATCAGAAAACACATATATAATTACATATTGTTTTTGTGATTAATCACTATGCTTTAATTATGAGTTGGGAGAGCAGGTTTGGAAGGCAGAGGAGTAGAATTGTTTGTAACAATGAAAATACATCCTGCATGTCAGATATTTACATTACGATTCATAACAGTAGCAAAATTACAGTTATGAAGTAGCAACGAAAATAATTTTATGGTTGGGGGTCACCACAACATGAGGAACTGTATTAAAGGGTCGCGGCATTAGGAAGGTTGAGAAGCACTTATCTAAGGGATGAGATGGGATGATGGAAGTCGTGGGCTTCCTGTGCTGAGTTACATGAACAGTGTCTAACTGTATGGTATGTCGCTGTATCATATGTTATGATTCTGTATACATAGAACATATGCAGAGAATGCATCTGAAATAGAAGGTATCTTTTGCCCTTTTATACTCTTCAGATTCTTTATTACATGTGCAAATGCTGATAACTAATCTCTGAATTTGATTAAGCAGCAAAAACCTTAAATTATATTTTCTTTGACTTAGTAATTCCTACTATACATTCAAAAGAAATAATTGTAGGTGCCCAAATATTTGTGCACGAATGTCTATCCATAAGTGTGTTTATTGCATTATTGTGTTTTCACGGTGGAAAAGCTATGTACAATCTGTGTCCTACACTGGGGGATTATATAGCCCTTTATGTAATGATATATAGCCCTTTAAAGTGACTGCACAGTAACATTTAGTGACCTGGTAAAGTACAGTGGAGCCTTGACTTACGAGTTTAATTCGTTCCGTGACAGAGCTCGTAACTCAAATTACTCGTATGTCAAATCAAAAAGTGAACGAGTGAGACACGTGATGCTGGGCTGATGTTGTGGCGTTTCACTGTGACGTTCGCTGCGCCAACTAGCGGTGGGGTATCTGAAGCTGGCTCGTAACCCGAATTTTAGCTCGCAACTCAAAGCAAAAAATCGGCCGAGAGACGGCTTGTATCTCGAAAAACTCGTTAGTCGGGACACTCGTAAGTCAAGGCCCCACTGTACTTATGACATTAAATGGGAGAGTGGGATTAGAAAATGAACCAGCTGACGTAGAGCAGATTTCTTCCATCTTTGTGTGCGGTGGTATTTCTTATGTTGCTTCTTGCCCCTTTCTAAACTATTTCTGAGTCTGCTGATTGGGTTTATTTCTAGACACAGCTAGTCTGCCTACATGTTCTAATTCTGTCGGTTTTTTAAAATTTATTTTTTACTGATTTCAGAGAGGAAGGGAGAGGGAGATAGAAACATCAATGATGAGCGGGAATCGTTGATCAGCTGCTTCCTGCACGCCCCCACACTGGGGATCGAGCCCGCACCCCAGGCATGTGACCTTGACTGGAATCAAACCTGGGACCCTTCAGTCCGCAGGCGGACGCTCTGTCATTCTAATCAAAATACTCTGATTTATTTTCATTCTCTTTAGGTAGCAGAGGCTCAACGGGCAGAGTTTAGCCCTGCCCAGTTGTCTGGTCCAAAGAAGATCAACCTGAACCACTTGTTGAATTTCACTTTTGAACCACGTGGCCAGGCAGGTCACTTTGAAGGCAGTGGACATGGCAGCTGGGGAAGAAGGAACAAGTGGGGGCATAAGCCTTTTAACAAGGAGCTGTTTTTACAGGCCAAGTGAGTATGGCTTCCCTTAGGAGGAAAGTGAAATTGAGCCTCTGGGCAGTTGTGTTGAGAAGAAACTTCTTTGAAACTTGCGGGAGAGAGGCAGAAAGGGACTGGATCTGGTTCTTTTTCCTTTTTTTTTTTTCTTTTTCCTGTTTTTTTCTTCTTCTTTTTTTTTTTTTTAATATTTTATTGATTTTTTACAGAGAGGAAAGGAGAGGGATAGAGAGTTAGAAACATCAATGAGAGAGAGAAACATCGATCAGCTGCCTCTTGCACACCCCCCACTGGGGGTGTGCCTGCAACCAGTACATGCCCTTGACCGGAATCGAACCCGGGACCCTTCAGTCCGCAGGCCGACGCTCTATCCACTGAGCCAAACCAGTCGGGCTCTTTTTCTGGCTAGTGTTAAAAAACCCATTTTCCAAGTGAATGCTCTTGGTGCTTAAAAGTAAGTGAATAAATAAATGCTAAAATTAAATAATGCTTAAGTATCATGATGAGTTTGTAAAAATGTTTGCTTTGGAATTGAACCCAGATTTGAATCTTGTTTTGGCCCTTGATCTTGGGTAATTTACCTAACTACTTTGAGATTCACCTTCTCTGTAAAGCAGTAGAGATTACTTAAGGGAGAGTTGAATGACAAGTTTGAGTGGTTGGCATACATTTGCTGAAATACTGATTCCCTTTCTCTTTTTGTGTGGTGTTCTATTGTAAGGTTTAACCTTGGATCTAGAGACTGAACTAACCATTTAGTGCTTTACATAAACAGGTGCTCAGGTGATGTGAGTGAGAACAGCCTTCTCTACTGCATGGAAGATTAGCTATGTTCTCGGCTTTCTGGGGGTGAGGGAGCAAATCTGGCTTCCTGCTGGTTGATGGAGTCACAGTACGGATTAGTTTTAGTTCAGGGGAGGCGAATAGGCAGCATGGCTGGGCTTGGAAGCAGGAAAAAACAGTTCATGGATTTAGACTCCTACCTGCTGAGTCTTTGGATTCTCTCCAGAGCCAGGGCTCAGAACTGAGTTCAGTGCTTCACACACCATGGCTGCTAATGGCCTGCATTTGATTTCTAAGTGAAAAGATGAATTTCTGCTGAGGGCTTGTTGGTGAATTCTGACAGTCTGCCTTTTCCTTGTCTTCCTTCCTATTTCTAGCTGCCAGTTTGTGGTGTCTGAAGACCAAGACTACACAGTTCATTTTGCTGATCCTGATACCTTAGTCAACTGGGACTTTGTGGAACAAGTGGTGAGTAGCTCAACTTAGCTTATAAGCTGTTAGTGGGGGAGAGAACTAAAGAAAGGGACTGGGTCTGTGGTGACACAGCAGCTGTTGGCTGGGTCCCCTGCTGATGCCTTTTCTGCTGGCATTACTGTAGACATTGCCCAGAGATCAGGTCTCGTTCCTCCTGGAGTTCATTTTGGGCTCTCTGTTTGGAACTGACTTGCAAGACTGGCGAGTTGGTGGGCTCTGAGCTGAAGGTATAAAAGCAGTCCTATCTACTACCTAACGTGAGGAGCTCTGGTTACCCTCCTGACCCAGAGTAGACTCATTACATGGACATGGCTTCATTGGTAGTCATTTGTAGTGATCAATATCAAGTCAAGCCTCAGCCTTGTGGCCAGTGAATGAGCCACACAGATGTACTTCTGTCCAAGCCTCTGCTACATATGTTTTCCATTGAAATGAGCTCTGGGTATCCCCTTGCTGCTCCTAGGTTTTATCATGTAAAATACCTTTCAGAACGGTAGGTCCCAAAGCCTGGACTCCCATTACTGTGAAAATTCATAAAGTCATCTGAGAATGACATGAAGCCTCTGAAACTTGTTTTATATGCACTGGTTTAAAAAATAGAGATTCATAGAAAATGCAAATCTCATTGACTCCTGTTGGAAATTACTGGTACATTACTTCTAAGCCCCTTTTGTGCCTTTATGTGTGGACGTATACCTATAAATCTTTTTTTCTAAATGGGATCATATATTGATTTCTGTCATTTTTCCCCCTTTGCTATAGAACCCTCAAGATAACCTGTTACGTAGTTGTTTTATTATATTAAATGTTACAATTTTATGAAGGTGTGTTGAGTAGCGATGTATGGGGATGGGAGAGGAGAGGCTTTAACTTTGATAATCCCTAGTCAGTTCTGAAAGCAGTGCGACTTGTGTAACTTGTGGTGGCATTTTGTTTCAGCGTATTTGTAGCCATGAAGTGCCATCTTGCCCAATATGCCTATATCCACCTACTGCAGCCAAGATAACCCGATGTGGACACATCTTCTGCTGGGCATGCATCCTGCATTATCTTTCACTGAGTGAGAAGACCTGGAGTAAATGTCCCATCTGTTACAGTTCTGTGCATAAGAAGGATCTCAAGAGGTGAGATGGAGATATTTACTAGATTAGACCCCAGTTTGCTAACTCCTTGCTCTGCTACATCTGAATGTCCATATTACAGCGTTGTTGCCACAGAGTCTCGTCAGTATGTTGTTGGTGATACCATTACGATGCAGCTGATGAAGAGGGAGAAAGGTGTGTTGGTGGCCTTGCCCAAATCCAAATGGATGAATGTAGACCATCCTATTCATCTAGGAGGTGAGTTCGGTTAATTTTGGGGGCAAATTAACCTGGGTACATTCTTTAAGGCTAGTGAATATCTTTCTACTGTCCAGAATTTAGCCTTTGGGTATGCAGTTTCTAGCATTTCCAGATTAGTCATAGGATTCTAGTAGGTTAGGGTGGCATTTGCAGAGAGTGGCTTAACTTGGTTTCAAGTTTGGTTCAGTTATATATACTTTTTTAAAAAAAATACATTTTATTGATTTTTTTACAAAGAGGAAGGGAGAGGGATAGTCAGAAACATCGATGAGAGAGAAACATCGATCAGCTGCCTCCTGCACAACTACTACTGGGGATGTGCCCGCAACCAAGGTACATGCCCTTGACCGGAATTGAACTTGGGACCCTTCAGTCTGCAGGCCGACGCTCTATCCACTGAGCCAAACCGGTTAGGGCCAGTTATATATACTTTAATTCTTATTTTGCAAGACTTTGTTGAATAGTATCTGGCACTGTGCCCAGTCTTGGGGATTCCAATTAGCCATTCTTGGTACCTGTTAATCAAGGGACCCAGTCTGAGAGAAGAGACAGACTGGAAGGCAGGCAATTAGGGTATAATAGAGTGTGCAAGTGCTTACGGAGGGGAAATGAACATTAGAGTGTGCAAGTGCTTCCCTGTAGAAATGAACATTAAAGTGGCATTTCAGTTTTGGGCTAAAATGCTTTCTTAATAAATGGTATTGAAACAATTGACTCCTCTTATGGAAAAAAGGATAAAAGTAGCCCTGGCTGGTCGGCCCGTGGACCGAGGGGTCATGGTTTCAATGCATGGTCAAGAGCATGTTCCTCAGTTGCAGGCTTGATCCTTGGCCCTGGTCGGGCGCATGTAGGAGGTAACTAATGGATGTGTCTTTCTCACATTGATGTTTTTTTCTCTCTCTCCTCTCCTCCCTCCTTTCCCCTCACTCAAATCAATGGAAAAATATCCTCAGGTGAGGATTAGGGGAAAAAAAGAATAAAAATAAATCTCTATCTCATACCATTCATAAAATCAATTCCTGATGGATTAAAGAACTAAATGTAAACATCCAAAACCTTTAAAAGAAAATATAGGACAATATCTTTATAAATCCTAAGGTATATATGGATTTTTGAATCAGGCTGAAACCGTAGATGCTATAAAAGAAAAGATTGAAGGATGGGGGAGGGTGAAGTGGGTGAACAGGGTCAACTATGGTGACAGACTAGACTTCAGGTGGTGAGCACACAATAAAGTATACAGATGTCGAATTATAGTGTGTGCCTAAAATTTATATAATGTTATTAACCAGTGTTACCCAAATAAAGTTAATAAAAAAGAAAAGATTAGTAAGTTTGTTATCTGAAAAGATTCCTCAAAGTCAACAGGTGATAAATAGACTAGAGGAAAATTTACACATTCAAAGCTAGAGATTAAGGTCCAGAACAGAAAGGTGTTCTATAAAGTAGATTAACAACCTGGTAGAAGAATGCACTAGGCATAATGACCAGACTTTTCCCAGGAAATGGTATTTAAATAACCTCCAAATATCTACACAGATTTAACTTTGTTAACAGTCATGCAAATCTAAATCCCTATTAGGGTGATTTAAAAAAAAAAAGACATTGGCAACACCAGTTATTGGCAGGGGTGTTCTTGTTCTTGGTAGGAGTATAAATCAATAACAGCCTTTGGGGGTAGGGATTCAGTAGTATTTAAAATATGCACAACCCTAAATCCAGCATTTATACTTAAACATAATAAAGAATAATTTGTATCAAGGAGTGTGTATAAGGATTTATTTTGTAACCACGAAATTGGCAATAACCTAAATGTTCCATAAGGAACTTGTCAGAATATATAATACTATGGAACACTATACGGAAGGTAAAAATGGGATAGATCTCTGTGTTAATATTTTGGGGAAAAATATTTTGAAAAATTTTAAGACATTGAATGAAAAACCAAAACAAAATGTATAGTTTATTGTTTTTGGAGAATATTTATTTTTTTATAAATATGAGTGTGTGTGTATTGATTTTCCTTTTTTTAGAAGGAGAAAGGGTGCAGGAGAGGAACATCAATGAGAGAGAGAAATCTCCATAGGCTGCCTCCCAAATGCCACCTACTGGGGATTGAGCCTGCAACCCAGGAATGTGCCATGACTGGGAATCTAAGTGGTGACTTCTCGGTGCATGGGATGACGCTCAACCAATTGAGCCACACTGGCCAGGGCTGAACATGAGTATATAAACGTATATAAAAGATTTGAAGGATACATATACAAATTTGTAAATGGTTTTCTCTGGGCGGGTACAAGGATGGAAAGGGGAAAACACAGGGCATTTTAAGAGTTTCTCAAAAAAAAAAAAAAAAAAAAAAAAAAAGAGTTTCTCAAAAGATAACATGGTTTTAAACTTTTTAAATAGTACTGAAAATAAAGCCCTACCCTGTTTGGCTCAGTGGACCCCTCAGATTGAAGGGTCCTGGGTTCAATTTTGGACAAGGGCATGTACCTTGGTTTCGAGCTTGATCCCCAGTAGGGGGTGTGCAGGAGGCAGCTGATTGATATTTCCAACTCTCTATCTCCCTTCCTCTCTGTAAAATCAATAAAAATATATTTTTTAAAAAAGTACTGAAAATATGGAGAAGTAAAGGCAATAAATCATTTATAATCCTTTTACCCAGAGGTACCCCCAAAAGTTTTATTCTGGTCTGGCATCTTTTTTTCTTACGTACTGTCTGCAAAATTCTCTTTGACTAAATTTTTTACTGTATCTTTGAGTTTCTTAGGAAAGATTTCTCATATGATGGGGTCAGAGTTATAAACCTTATATTAAGGTCATTATTAAAATATTTTTGGGAAATTATGCTGAATTACTTCACCTTAGAAGACAGATGTGTGTGACAGTTTCTGTGTAGCCACGTGGTTGTGAGCTCTGAGTGTTGCAGGTTTGTGACCTGCTGGCTCTCTTGTAGATGAACAGCACAGCCAGTACTCCAAGTTGCTGCTGGCCTCCAAGGAGCAGGTACTGCGCCGGGTGGTCCAGGAGGAGAAAGTGGCGCTGGAACAGCAGCTGGCAGAGGAGCAGCACAGTCCCGAGTCCTGCTTTATTGAGGCAGCCATCCAGGAGCTCAAGGTGAGAGGTGCCCTGGAAACTGACTGGATGGCGGGCGTAAGTTACGTCAGCCCCACATTTAAGATAAAGCAGGAAATGACTGAAAAGGCTGACTGGCTCTGGAAGGGAAGGGCAAAGTGGGTTTTAGGCACTCTCTGCAGCTGAGAGGAACTTGTCATAATGACCTTATAACTCATTGAGACACTGGAGTTTGTGAGGTTAGCTATGTTCTTAGTTCAGCAAGGTATGCTTTTTGTATTCTAGAAAAACACTTGGATTTATTTTTAGAGATGTTTTATTTGAGGGACATTATGGAGAAAGTATTATGACCTATCCAGCAGGCCCTACCAATATCTGCTGAGGATTTTGGAGCAGCAAGAAAATTACCCAAATAAAGAATTTCCTGCCGAACCGGTTTGGCTCAGTGGATAGAGCGTCGGCCTGCGGACTCAAGGGTCCCAGGTTCGATTCCGGTCAAGGGCATGTACCTTGGTTGCAGGCACATCCCTACTGGGGGCTGTGCAGGAGGCAGCTGATGGATCTCTCTCATCGATGTTTCTAACTCTCTATCCCTCTCCCTTCTCTGTAGAAATTCAATAAAATATATTTTTAAAAAATTTCCTATGTCTTGTATCCTCTGCAACAGGGATTCTTTTTTTTTTTAATACTTTAATTGATTTTAGAGAGGAAGGGAGAGGGGGAGAGAGATAGAAACATCAATGATGAGAACCGTTGATTGGCTGCCTCATGAACTCCTACTACTGGGGATCGAGCCAGCAACCTAGGCATGTCCCCTTGATGAGGTGAACCTGGGACCCTTCAATCCACAGGCTGACACTCTATCCACTGAGCCAAACCAGCTAGGGCTGCAACAGGGATTCTTAAGCTTTAACAAGCATCAGAATCACTGGTTGTTGAGCTATACCCTGAGAGATTGATTCAGTAGGTACTGTACTGACATTTATCTCAGCACTGACCTGGTGGCTCAGTTGGTTGGAGCATCATCCCGTGCACCACAAAGGTTGCGAGTTCAATGCCTGGTCAGGGCACTTACCTAGGTTGTGAGTTCGACCCCTGGTTGGGGGGCATATGGGAGGCAACCAATTAATTTTTTCTCTTTCTTCCTAAGAATCAATTAAAAACATATCCTCAGTTGAGGATTAAAAAAGAAGTTATCTCACTTAAGCTTCATATTCTGGCATGATAGACACAATTATCCTGTTTCCCAGATGAGGAAATGGAATCATGGATTAGGTAATTTGTTTGAAGATACCTCACTAATAAGAGGTGAATCTGGTATTTGAATTCCTGTCTCTCTGACTTCTAAGTCCTCTTTGGGCAGGATCCTACTACATGTACTTAATTGTTACTTTCTACAGGACAGAGCATTTGTCCACATGCATTTCAGGTAAAGAAAAGGTACATAGAAGTAGAGCTGTCTACATTGAGGTAGGGGTTGGCCAAACCCTGTTTGCCTCCTGTGCTAGGGGTGCTGGGGCTCTCTCAGCCGTGTTTGTAAAAACTAGTATTGTGTTCTTGGATTTCTGTCGAGGAAGTTTTTGTGTAGTGTTTTCATTGTCAGAAACTCTAAGCAGAATGCCATCCTGTTTGAATACCAGATGCTTTTGGCTTTGTTAAAGGTCAAGGATCTGGGAACCTTTCCTCTCTAAAAATTAATTTAAAATAATTTTAAAAACAATAAGACCTGTTGGGTCTTATTAAATTGATTTTTAGAGAGGAAGGGAGAGAGAGAAACATTGATTTGTTGTTCCACTTATTTATGCATTCATTGCTTGATTTTTATTAACTTTTTAAAAAACTTTTAAAATGTATTTTTATTGCTTTTAGAGAGGAAGGAAGAGGAAGAAGAGAGAGATAGAAACATCAGTGATGAGTGAGAATCATTGATCAGCTGCCTCCTGCACGCCCCCTACTGGGGATCGAGTCTGCAGCCTGGGCATATGCTCTGACCTGGAATGGAGACCTCCTGGTTTACATAGGTCGACATTCAACCACTGAGCCACACATGGGCTATTAATTAATTAATTATTTTATTTTATTTCTTTAGAGAGAGAGGGGAACATTGATTTATTGTTCCACTTATTTATGCATTCATTGGTTACTTCTTGTGTGTGCCCTGACTGGGGATCAAACCACAACCTTTGCATATTGGGACTACACTCTGACCAACTGAGCTACCTGGCCAGCGTAGGTCTTGTTACCTTTTTTAAAAAATATACATTTTTATTGATTTCAGAGAGGAAGGGAGAGGGAGAGGGAGATAGAAATGTCAGTGATGACAGAGGATCATTGATTGGCCACTTCCTGCACACCCCCTATTGGGGATCGCGTTCACAACCCGTGCATGTGTCCTTGACTGGAATCGAACTTGGGTCCTTCCAGTCTGCAGTCCAACGCTCTATCCACTGAACCAAACCAGCTAGGCTGCCTTTTAACTTCTATTCCTATTGAGAGAGGCCATTGAAAGCCCTTGCCCTTCATCTTAAGTGTGTTTCTGGAAACAGCTTTCTCCTGTCTTCTCTCTGGTGATCTAGACTCGGGAAGAGGCTCTTTCAGGATTGGCTGAAAGCAGAGGGGAGGTCACTGGTGTGGTGGCTGCTCTGGAACAACTGGTGCTGATGGCTCCCTTGGCGAAGGAGTCTATTTTTCAACCCAGGAAGGTTAGTGTGTCCGTGTTCCAAACTAAATGGCTGCCATTCCTCAAGTCCTGCTGCTGAGCTGGTAGGCACTGTGTGAGATCCAAACTTTCTTGGATGAAGAAGAAACCATGAGTCTTTTCTGGATACTTATTAGTTCTTTCCCCAGGGGTGTTACATCAGTGATGTGTCAGCTAAGGTAAACATCCAGAGAACTTGGTTCCTATGCCTACCTTTGCCAGGTGTACTTTCTGTTGACCTAGAATTTGTCCCAACAGGGAGTGCTAGAGTACCTGTCTGCTTTTGATGAAGAAACCACCGAAGTTTGTTCTCTGGGCTCTTCTCGTCCTCTTGGTCTCCCTCTGGTAGAAGAAGAGGAAGCAGTGTCTGAACCGGAGCCTGATCCGAAGGGTTGTCCAGAGGCTTGTGATGACTCGGAGTTAGCAGATGACAATCTTGGAGAGGGAACCATTAGTCCTGAGTCCAGCCATCAGGAACCCACCTCAGGCTTCACACACCTGAGCAGCTCTCCTTGTTACTACTTTTACCAAGGTGAGGGGCCCTGAGGAGGAGGGCTGGGTTGCAACAGACATATTTCAGAGAGATGACCTAACTCTGAGCAGAAGGAGGCATCGCCATTAGGTCTCTTGGGCCTTCCGGCTTGGGGTGGGAGAGACAGACCTAGCTATAAGGAGGGACCCATCTTGAGGACTGGCCAAGACCATTGTGTGATAGAGCCACTTGTCTTCAGCGGAGGATGGGCAGTACATGTTCCTGCACCCTGTGAATGTGCGCTGCCTCGTGCGGGAGTATGGCAGCCTGGAGCAGAGCCCCGAGAAGATCTCAGCAGTGGTGGTGGAGATCGCTGGGTACTCCATGTCTGAGGTAAGGTCTTCTTAGAGGTGGAGGGTCGGGAGCATCAGTAACCTCATGTCTTTGAGCTGGGCCTACTCAACCCAAGTTCACAAATCTTCAAGGCCTTTTAGTTTACTTGTTGTTGTTGTTTTGGTGTTTTTTTTTAGATTTCTTTCGTTTTGTATAGCAGAGGTGGAGATTTATTGAAGAACAAGTACAGACTCCCACGTGGGGAGAAGGAAAGAGTCCCCAAGATTTCTTTCTTTTTTTTTTTTAAGGAAGGGACAGAGAAATATCAATATGATAGTGAAACATGGATTGGCTGCTTCCTGCACTTCCCCTACCGGGGATCAAGCCTGTAACCCAGGCATGTGCCCTTATAAGAACCAAACCAGCAACCTTTTGGTGCATGAGACGATGCCCAACCCACTGAGCCACATCCACCAGGGTTTTTTTGTATTTTTTAAGTCTGTTTTTGTTGGTGATGGTACCCATGGATCTTTAAAAAGTTAAATGGTGGCCCTAGCCGGCTTGGCTCAGTGGATAGAGCGTCGGCCTGTGGACTGAAGGGTCCCAGGTTCGATTCCCGTCAAGGGCATGTACCTTGGTTGCGGGCACATCCCCAGTGGGAGGTGTGCAGGAGGCAGCTGATCGATGTTTCTCTCCCATCGATGTTTCTAACTCTCTATCCCTCTCCCTTCCTCTCTGTAAAAAATCAATAAAATATATTTAAAAAAAAAAAAAAAAGTTAAATGGTGCTACCTTTTTTTTTTTTTTTTTTTAAAGAGGGGAAGGGAGAGAGAGACACACACACATATCTATTTGTTATTTCATTTAATTATGTGTTCAGTGGTTGATTCTTATATGTGCCCTGACCAGGGATCGAACCCATATT
Source organism: Myotis yumanensis (assembly GCF_028538775.1). Taxonomy (NCBI): domain Eukaryota; kingdom Metazoa; phylum Chordata; class Mammalia; order Chiroptera; family Vespertilionidae; genus Myotis; species Myotis yumanensis. Next base: position 4,083,096 of record NW_027223770.1, on the reverse strand, counting down.
GATGCTCTAACCAACTGAGCTATGTGGCCAGGTCAATGGTGCTACCTTTTAAAGTTAAATGCTAGCCCTGGCTGGTTTGTCTCAGTGGATAGAGCATTGGCCTGTGGACTGAAGGGTCCCTGATTAGATTCTAGTCAAGGGCACATGCCTGGGTTTCGGCTCGATCCCCAGTAGGGGGCATGCAGGAGGCAGCCGGTCGATGATTCTCTCTTACTGATGTTTCTGTCTTTTCCTCTCTCTTCATCTCTGAAATCAATAAACATTTATTTAAAAGAAATTTAGATGCTAGGTTCTGTTAAGTCAACTAGTGCTCTGCTTCACAGGTTACTTACTGTGGTTTGGGACTATAGCTGTCTCCTACTTTCATTCAAGATGAGTTTGTTTTTTTGTTTCTCCTTATTGCTTAGGAGAAATGTCCAAGAAAATGAAAAGTCCTTTAGGACTTTTGAAAAGCTAGTTTATGCAAATTCTAAATGCATTTTTGGGTTATACATCTATGAGTTAATTGCCTGATAATTTACATACATGAAATTTGCCCATTGAGAGTTATTTCTCTTTTGATCTGAAATTTTTTTATAAGCCTAGACTCTTGGGGTACTATAAATTTTCCATAAAACTTGCAGAAAAAGGAAACAAAATTAAATTTAAGGTGATGGGCTTCGTTTTTACTGTTTTAGGCCGACCTTCATGCCATAGGGCAATCTGCTTTATGTATCTACCTACTTATCATTAATTCTGTCAGTGGCTCCCACATTTTTGACAAGTTACTCTTTTTATTTTCCTTATTCTCTCCCCCGAGGCATGGACCCCAGAAAATAGAAGCAGCCGATCAGCTTTAGATAATTTATTGCCAGGCTCCGTTTATTCATTTGCAGCACAAACCAAAAATACCGTTTTTGGTTGCTTAGTCTACCTTACTGTTGCTTAATTGACACTTTCTGTGAGCACTACTCTATGAGCCCCAGTGCTGACTGTGAGTGTGTGTAGACTGTTGAATGTCTAGGGTGGGATTTTCTGTCTACAGAGTAAGGCCTGGTCTTAGTTGAGTGTTGGTCCCTTTTCCACTGTAGGATGTTCGACAGCGTCATAGATATCTTTCTCACTTGCCCCTCACCTGTGAGTTCAGCATCTGTGAACTGGCTCTGCAGCCCCCTGTGGTCTCTAAGGAAACCCTAGAGATATTCTCAGGTAAGAGTGCCCCAACTTTGCTTTTCGTCATAGTGGAGTTCAGGGATTCCTGTTACTAGACACCCAGTGTGGGAGGACTTCAGGAGTGGTGTCAAGAGTCTCAGAAGCTCCTGATACACGCCATCTATTCATCCAATCCAACCGAGCCTTAGGTACTAGTCAGCTAGGAGGAGGGAATGGCCAGGTTGTCTTGGGTCTGCCTCCTCATAATCTGACCAACCCACAGATGACATTGAGAAGAGGAAGCGTCAACGCCAGAAGAAGGCTCGGGAGGAGCGCCGTCGAGAGCGTAGGATTGAGATGGAAGAGAACAAGAAACAGGGCAAGTGTAAGTTCAAGAACTCTCATCATTGACTAATACAGCTGTGCATCATTGTTCAGAGGCTCAGCGCCCAAGCCCCGGAGCCAGACTTCTTGGGTTCTTATCCCAGCTCTGCCACTTGTTCTCTTCAATTCTTAAGTGTGAAGTGTGAGAGTACCTCCTTCATAGGCTTATTTGAGAATTAAATGAGTTAATTTGGGTCAAAGTGCATAGCATATAGTAAGGAGTAAGATTAAATTAATCTTTGGTATAGTGGGTGAGAAAACCTGGTGGGGGAGAGAATTAGAGATCTGCTGAATGCTGGGGATAATTGTCCCATGTGTTCTCTGGATGGATCATTGACCTCACCTTTGACTCTCTAAGGAGTGTTATAAATGTAGGTTTTGAAACATCTATCAAGCATGTCAAACTTGTGGCCAGCGGGCTATGAGTTCGACATGCTTAGATCCTGCTACCCTGGGAGAGTCCTCACTGTTGAAAAAGATTTGAGGAAATATGCTCAGCTAGTGTAGCTCTGTAGTTGAGCGTTGACCTATGAATCAGGAGGTCATGGTTCTATTCCGGTCAGGGCACAAGCCAGGTTGTGGGCTCGATCCCCAGTAGGGGCATGCAGGAGGCAGCCAATCAACGATTCTCATCATTAATGTTTCTGTCTCTCCCCCTTCCTTCCTCTCTGAAATAAAAAATATATTTAAAAATTTTTTTGAGGAAATCTGTAAATGGGCCTACCATTCTCATCTTTTCCTTTGCAGACCCAGAAGTCCACATTCCCCTGGAGAATCTACAGCAGTTTCCTGCCTTCAATTCCTATACTTGCTCCTCTGATTCTGCTTTGGGTCCCACCAGCACTGAGGGCCATGGGGCTTTCTCCATTTCTCCTCTTAGCAGAAGTCCAGGTTCCCAAGCAGGTAAATAAAGTTGGGATGTAAAGAATGAAGGTACAAGTGTTTCCTTGTAGCATTGTTTATAATAAACTAGTGGCCTGGTGCATGAATTCGTGCACATTGAACGGAAATTAATTAGAAGAAATATTTTAATATTGTTATTTGCCCTTTCTCTATAATAGAAGTGTCAATCAAATTCACCATCGACAGTGACAGGTCGAAACACACGTGTACCATTGGCGCCAGTGAGAGCTTTATATGTATGGCACATGTGCGAGTCAACTTAGCCTTTTATAGATGTAGAATAAACTTGCTTAATTAGACCTGCTTTCTGATATAGCTAAACTTTTTCCAGCCCAGTGAAGCACCCCAACTTCTTGCAGGTAATTGTCAGACACACAGCAGTAAGTATCAGCACGAAGCAGATTATTATTGTAGATCACGCAGGGAGAACAAAGGGTAAAATATTTAACTGCAGCAGTATTTGACTATATTCTGCACAGTGAGAAAACCTGAAGTCATTTTCAAGGTCCACCATTTCTTACTTCTTTTCAGACAGGACAAGTTTCTAAGCTTTCTAAATCTCCATTTTCCGGCTAATGAAAAGAAAATAGAATTCCACTGAGTCTCCTATCTACCTTCTCCAAGACTTCTGTGAGGATCAAATGAGATGAGGCATGGGAAAATGCTTCACAGACATTGGGTTACAATGTAAAATGTTTGCACCTGGCTATAAAGCAAGTCATCTTCCTGGGCTGAAGAAACTCTAAGGAGGCTAGTTGCTAGGGAGAGGAAACCGGGTGTTGCTAATGTGACCTCATTACCCAGCGCCCACAGCGACCGTTTCTGGGCTGGGCTGGACTGTAGGCCACATTTTGTGCCATGGGATCTCGGCAGTGTTGGCTGTGATTTGGTGGGCAGTCACTCTGGGGTTGGTGGCAGGACCTATGTCCCACTTAGGGGAAGCCGAGTGTCGCTTTGTTGGTGCCAGGTCCATGGTACCGCTTCTCTGTAAATGGCCAGTGTGGGTCATGGCAGCTCCTGTGTCTGCCCCCTGGTGGTCAGTGCGCACCATAGCAACCGGTCAGACATTCAGACACATATAGCATCTTAGCCTTTTATATATATAGACTAGAGGCCCGGTGCACAAAAATTTGTGCACTTGGGGGAGAGGAGGGGCCCCTCAGCCCGGCCTATGCCCTCTCGCAGTCTGGGACCCCTCGGGAGATAACAACCTGCTGGCTTAGGCCTGCTCCCGGGTGGCAGAGGGCAGGCCCAATCCCTAGGTGCAGCCCCTGGTAGGGCTCAGAGCAGGGACGATTGGGGAGTTGGGGCGCTGCCCCCTGTCATGCACAGAGCAGGGCGGATCGGGAGGTTGCAATGCCACCCTCAATCATGCTCAGGGTAAGGCTGATTGGGGAGTTGGGGCACCGCCCCCTGTCACACTCAAGGCAGGGTCGATGGGGAGGTTGTGGCGCCACCCCCTGTCACGCACAGAGCAGGTCCAATCAGGGGGTTGGGGCGCTGCCCCCTGTCACGCACAGAGCAGGGCCCATCAGGGGGGTTGGGGATCCGTACCCTGTCACACACAGAGCAGGGTCGATCAGGGGATTGGGGAGCCCCCCCCCGACACGCACAGAGCAGGGCCCATCAGGGGGTTGGGGAGCTCCCCCCTGTCATGCACAGAGTAGGACCGATAGGGGAGTTGGGGCACTGCCCCCTGTCACACACAGAGCAGGGCCGATCAGGGGGTTGGGGCGCCGCCACTGTCACACTCAGGGCAGGGCTGATGGGGAGGTTATGGCTCTACCCTGTCACACACAGAGCAGGGCCTTTTGGGGGGGGGGGGTTGGGGCGCCGCACCCTGTCACACACAGAGCCGCAGGGCGATCAGGGGGTTGGGGAGCTCCTCCCTATCAGGCACAGAGCAGGGCTGATCAGGGGGTTGGGGCGCCTTCCCCGTCACGAACAGAGCAGGGCGGATAGGGAGGTTGTGGCCCCGCCCCCTGTCACACACAGAGCCGCAGGGCGATCAGGGGGTTTGGGCGCTGCCCCCTGTTTGCTGATCCCGGTGCCAGGAGGCCTCGCGGTTCCGCTGATCCCGGTGCTGGGAGGCATATTACCCTTTTACTATATAGAATAGAGGCCTGGTGCATGGGTAGGGGCTGGCTGGTTTGCCCTGAAGGGTGTCCTGGATCAGGGTGGGGGTTCCCACTGGGGTGCCGGGCCAGCCTGGATGAGGGGATGATGGCTGTTTGCAGCTGGTCACACACCCTTCAGGGTGGGGGTCCCCACTGGGGTGCCTGGCCAGTCTGGGTGAGGGGCTGAGGGCTGTTTTCAGGCTGGTGGGTGACTGAAGCTCCCAACCACTCCTTTTTTTCTTTTTCTTTTTATTCTGGGCCAAGGCCTCTGCAGGTAAAAGCAGGTATCTGGTTTGTTTGGGTTCTATAATCGAAACACTGTATCATCTCCAGCTCTGAGATCCCTGCGGCTGAAAGCTGGATTCTGGGGTTTTGTTTAGCTTCTATATTTGTTACAATGTTTCAGACTGCCAGCCAGCTCAGAGGCCAGCAAGGCAGGCAGGGAACGTTGGAGTCCTCCTTCACTGAAGCAAGCAAGCCTCATGTTCACTTCCAGCTGCCTGGCTGCCGGCCATCATCTTGGCTGCTAGTTAATTTGCATATCACCCTGATTAGCCAGTGGGAAGGGTAGCGTTCGTACGCTAATTACCATGTTTCTCTTTTATTAGATAGGATAGCAGGTGCGTGGGGGGGGGGGGGTGAAATAGTTTACAAAGTGTACTGATAAGTAAATGGCTAAATTATAGTATTTATACTTTGAAACATTGTACTTTATACCTAAGGAAGAAAGAAATAGCTCTCTTCATGAACTAATGGGTAGACCTGTAGGATAAAAGGAACTTTTAGAACAAACAGAACATGATACCATTTGTGGGTTTAAAGAAAAACACGCAAAACATGTTATGGGTTTGTATGTCTAGGTGTATAGAAAAATAGTGGGGTGATTATATTCCAAACAGGTAATTGTGTTCCACTCTAGGGAGTGAGACCAGGATTGAGAGAGTGTTCAAAGAGGCCTTTAGCCTTTAAAAAATATTTTTTTCCCTCCTGTAGAATGTATTACTATGTTATGAAATTAAACACATAAGAAAGAGTTGCTATAATTTCAGAGCTATCATTTCTGATCTTCATCCACCTGGCAGACATTGTGATACTTAAATTTTATTTTTCAGCTATTTTAAACAAAATGTCCAAGATCATAATATTTAAAACTCTTGGTTACCCTTTGATGATATGGCTATCATTGATTAGGAGCCTAAGGTTAAGGCAGGGCCTTAGTTAGTGGCCGGGACTGGGATTAGAACCTGGGCTGATCTTGAGGGCTACACGACCATGATGCTCTGAAGAGCATATTTAAGAAGAGAGCTGCTATACAAAGGAATACAGCAGAATATCAACCACGTTATATGTGATATAAAGATTGTGTTTTCACATATTAGTTTTTCTGAAGGTATTTGAGCAAGAGCAGTTGGATGGTCCTAGAAATAGAACAGCTCTGGCTGGCGGGGGAAGGGCCTGCTAGTGGGAGAGTGAATAGGCTTCTTCCCCGGGTAGTGATCAGGACAGCAGGTAGACCTGATCTGTGGGAAACGTTCAACCTAAGGTCAAAGGATGGGGAAGACTGTTCCCAAGGGAGTATCAGGAAAAAGCTGGTATCTTCATTTGGGATTTGTTGATGTGTGTTTGGATTCTAACTGAATATTCCCAAGTCTTAGACATCTGCTGACTGGAACATAAAAGCTGACCTGATTCCATTTTATAGCTTTTCCTTGGAGTGTTTTCATCTACATAAAACCAAGTCATGACAGACCAAACCTAGTCCTTGAGAGTCAGCTGATGTGGAAAGGTCTTTTACTGTGGGACTAGATTCTGCCAGACCTTCTAGTGTTATTGTAAACGCAAAACATTTCTCTTCTGATCACTGGTATGAATAATAGGCCTTGTTCTTGGCTTTTTGAGAATATGGCAGAGTTGAAATTGGGTCAAAGTTTGCTTTTTGAGTTGAGATTGGTAATTATCCATACCTGATTCAGGGTTCATCTCTTCACTCTTGTTAAGACACAAGCTCTTTGGAACTTGACTCGTATAATCAGATATCTGGTTCCCTTTCAGACTTTCTGCTGACCCCTGTGTCACCCACTGCGAGCCAGGGCAGTCCTTCACTCTGCATTGGGAGCCTGGAGGAAGACTCTCCCTTCCCTTCGTTTGCCCAGGTAAATCCTGTGCTTGGGAAGCAGCCAAGGATATTTAACACAAACTCCACTGCTTGTTCTTTCTGGAAACCACTCTGTTTGGGGGGTGGGGGGTGGGACGGGCTCATAGGCTAATGTTGCACTGATTCTGATAATCACAAGGCTTTCTTAAGAGGGAAGTTCATAGATTTAGTCTCAGATATTATCGTAGACGTACCAAAGAGAGAGGCTAAGAGTAGTTGAGGGAGAATCAGTGTTCTCATTATTCAGCAAATCATTAGATTTCTTCCCCCCCCCCCCCCCCCCCCCTTTCCCACTTTGGCAGATGCTGAGAGTTGGAAAAGCAAAAGCAGATGTGTGGCCCAAAACTATTCCAAAGAAAGGTGAGGATGGCCCTCCTGGTGAAGGGCGGTTTTTCTCTTTTCAGAAGATAGAAGTCTCTAGAGTTGTTCCTAGAATCGTAACACTGGTTGTTTTTTAGATGAAAACAGCTTAGTCCCTCCTGCCACCATGGACAGTGATGGGGAGAGTGATAACTCGGACCGTGTTCCTGTGCCCAGTTTCCAGAATTCCTTCAGCCAAGCTATCGAAGCAGCCTTCATGAAACTGGACACGCCCGCTACTTCAGATGCCCTCTCTGGTAAAGGCAGGGGGAGTGCTCAGCACAGGGTTATCCTTCCAGCCTGGGTCCTGTGGCAGATGGCACTCATCAGCCGGGCATTTCCCTGAGCCCTTAGGCTCACCTTCTCGTGGCAGCTAACATTCCATTGGGTGTCACATAGCACCTTTTTGCCACCTCAGATTCATTCTTGAGGCCTGGATATGACGTTCGAAGGAACTTTTATTTCCGCTTCTAAGACACAGCAGTGGAGAGTAGACTTTGGAATCCTGAGTTGGTAAAGGGTGGCTCATAGATGCAGAAATTGGGCTCGAAGCCCATGCCAACTCTGACATTCATGATTAGAGAATGACATTTATGTTGTGCTTCCTGTGTGTGGCTGGCATTGCGCTAATTTACTCTCCCATTAGCCAGATTAAATAGGTATAACTCTGTTACAGTTGAAACAGTTCTAGGGAGATAAAGAGACTTGTCCAAAAACAAAGAGTGTGCAAGGACTGGTATTTGAATACTGGCATTCTGATTCCAGAACCTGTACTCTTAGCTGCCATTGTCACTCTCAGTCATGAAAACTGGCCAGGGGACAAGGGGTGGCATTCTAAGCTAAGTTCTCTTTCTGTTTCCGTTTAGAAGAGAAAGGAGGAAAGAAAAGAAAAAAACAGAAACAGAAGCTCCTGTTCAGCACCTCAGTCGTCCACACCAAGTGACACTACCGGCCCAGGCGACTTCTCCAGCTGGTTTTCTTTTTTCCATGCTTTTGTTTTGCTGCTGTAATTTTTAAGTATCTGAGTTTGAACAGATTAGTTCTGGGGGGAGGGGGTTTCCACAATATGAGGGGGAACCAAGATTTTAAATACAGTGTATTTTCCAGCTTCCCGTCTTTACACCAAAATAAAGTATTGACACTCATAAGAGATCTCTTCCTGCCAAGGTTTTTAGTTTGTTATAGGTTAGTCTTTTTGACCATGTGTAATTAGTTTTTCTCAACCTTAAATAAACAAGTCCCTTCAACATCCCTTGGAAAAGCAGCCCAGAACAGAGTGTTAAATAGCACTATTGTGCTCTGACGTCATGTGCCAGAGCATCCTGGTTTTAGCACCTTTCAGTGAGTCTTTTAAAAGTAGTTGAATCTTTTCTGTCTGTCCAGTCCTCTAAAGAAACAGAGGGATGGAATAAAATGGATTTAGGATACTCAGCTCGAATTGCAGTTTTTCGTCTGACATGGCCAGGCTCTGGGGCTAGACCTAGGCTGCACTTGCATGTATGATGGAGGGTTTTGCCTCTTCCACACGGCTTCTGTTTGGCAAGGAAAGACATAACTCACTAAGGAAGGCTTAGGACCTTCCAACCTTTAAATCAAAGTTGTTTAAAGTGACAGTAGCCCGAGTTGTAGGAGCAGGCGTCCAGCACACCTGGAGGTAGAGTAGGACAGGTTTGAAAGCGGCAGGGCTGCCCACTGCCTCTGTTGTCTAGAGTAGTCTTATGCCTTGGTTTGAGCTAAATTTGAGTGATGTGAATTCTTTTGCTGCTTAATAAAGTAACCTCTAGGTCTAACAGAATGTGAAGGCAAACAGTTGCAATAAATTACCTGCACAAGCAATATGAGCTTTCTGTTTTATTTTTTTAATTCATTGAGTTTTTAGAGAGGGAAAAAATAGAGAAACATCGATTTTTGTTCCCCTTCTTTATGCATTCATTGGTTGATTTTTGTATGTTCCTTGACTGGAGATCGAGCCTGCAACCTTAGCGTATCGGGAAGATGCTCTAACCAACTGAGCTGCCTGGATAGGGCAGCTTTTTTTTAAAAAAAAAAAGTTCAATTCAGGTCAGCTGGACATACTTATTATAAATAAGTTAAAGTATCAGCTAGTATGAGTGTGAGCTGGGCTTAGCTTTAACCTGTCATTCTTAACCGAAAGCCGTTCAGAAATCCAGGGTCAGGAACTCGGGGGGGATGAGGGCGTTCCAGCCTGAGGTGAAAGGGCAGGTTGAGGCAGAAGTCACAAATCTACCAGATGTGTCCGGGACTCTGAGTGACATCCATTCTAGGATGGAGAAAGCAGATCCTAGAAATGCAGATCCAGCTGCCTCCCAGAATGCCCTGTTCAATAAGTGGGCCCCTGAGGCCTGGAACAGTGCAGCCCGCAGAGGTTCACTCCATTGCTTCAGCAGCCTCCTCACCATCTGAAAGCTCCTCCTCACCCGGCTCCTCCTCCAGCAAACAGCTTCTTGTGACGGACTTCTGGATAGCTTCCCGCTCTCCTGGAGAAAGGCAGGCAGCATGGGTGAAAGATGTTCTTGACAGCTGGGAGCCAGTCTGCTTAGTACGCACTGGGTTAGTGTTGCTTACCTTCATCAGTGCAGTTCTGCAACAAGATCAACAGCTGTCTCCTGTTGTACTGAATCAGGAACTTTTGACATGTTCTAATTGTACCTGGCACATGAGAGAGCTTTGTGGTGACAGGTGTCTGCCTCAGAGACTTTCAGAGTTAGGGGAAAGCATCTTGCTCTTGGCAGGATAGGAAGACCCACCCACCAGATAGGACTGAACTCTGAGCCTGACACCCACTGAAAATCAGCCACACCCCATGCAGCCTACCTCCCACGTGCAAGGTGTTGAGAAAACACGGGTAACGGTGTCCTTTGTTCTCCAAGTGTGTGATGAAGGGAAGAGCTGACCACACAAGCTGGTAGAACTCCTTTCGGCATCGGAGTAGCACTATTCCAGTATAGGCATTGAGGTATCGCACTACAGCAGGAAAAAAATTTTTGGGAAACTGGATTCTTAGCAGCAGGTCAAAGGTCTTAGGGTAACTAAGCCTACTAAGTGCCAACAACTGTTCAAAGCAGTGGCACTTGGGACACATCACTGAGTAAGAACAGATTCCTGAAGGAAAAGGATTGTCATTTATGGAAGGGGCAGAGGGAGACAATAGCCAGTGCCTTGCACACCACTCACAACTGATGAATTTAGAATTCTGAATGTTCTTCTAATTCACTGACTGGCTAATAAGTTGGGGGTGGGGAGGTGGAGATCCAAACCCTTGGCTGAAGAAAGGCTCTGCAGCTAGGCTCTGTAGCCAGCTGAGGTTCACCTGATGTACCATTGTGCCTGTCTTCTATCTATACATATATAAAACTCTAATATGCAAATAGATCGAACAGCAGAACAACCAAATAACCCGTCACTATGATGTGCGCTGACCACCAGGGGGTGCACGCGGAACATGGTGGGTGTCAGCCATGGTGGGATGGTGGAGGAGGTGAGCAGGGGTGCCAGACCAAGGTGGGGTGCTGGTTGCTGTCATTGGGGCGAGCCTCTGGTGATTACTGAAAATTCTTCGCTCCCGTGCACTGTGGTCCCACCTGGTGTTTGCACCTGCTGCCAGCGCTGGCAGCCGCCGCTCGTACTCACTGCTGGTGCTGGCCTCGTTTACACCCGCTGCTGGTGCCTGGCGCTGGTCCCAATCGCATGGCGCCATCAGTGGGTGCGAGCAGCGGCTGCGGGCCCTGATCACCTCTGAGGGCTTTTCCACCTCCCCCTGCTCCTGAGGGGTGATTGGAGCAGCAGCCACTGCTTGCACCCCCTTGCATCTGCTGCTGGTGCTGGCCCAATTGCTCCACGCAGTCAGCGGGTGCGAGTGGGGCTGGAGCTGTCAGTGCGTGGGAGCAGCGGCAGTGGTGGAAGCGTGGCTGCTGGCAGAGAGGGTACAGGGGCCACGGAGGATAGGCCGAGACCCGCCCCTGTGCCCACCACAGCCTCTCGGCCCACAGTTCCTTTCAAGGTGCACGAATTCATGCACTGGGCCCCTAGTGTGCATATAGTTTCCCAGGATCCCATTTAAACATATAGTAAAAGGGAAGGAATATAGATTTGTGTGGCTCCTGGGAGGCACCAGTTCTTCCTCATTTTCATATAATTGTGTGTTCTGTGCTTTACAGGCCCTATTAAGGGCTTTTCAGGGTTAATTCTGACTTTTCCCCATGTGATACTAATGTAACCAGTCACCTAACTTCATAGGAACTATACACACCTCCCCTCATTTAATTCTAGTCATCCTATTAAATTCAGTAGCAATCACCAATATACACGTGTCAAATAGGTACAGGGGATTCTTGCCCAAAGTTCCACTGCCTTCTGTCTTAGCTCTCCGCCTGACTTTGGACTGTCCACACCTGGAGCTCCGAGTCCCAGACGCCTGGAAAGGACCACTTCGTGGCCCAGCCGCCTGGCTCAGTGGTTGAGCCTGGACCTATGAACCGGGAGGTCACGTCAGTCCCCAGTAGGGGGCGTGCAGGACGCAGCCGGTTCTCATCACTGATGTTTCTCCCTCTCCCTCTCTGAATGAATAACATATTAAAAACAAACAAAAAACACTTCGTGGATGGTGCACCAGGCTTGGCAGCTCCGTGGGCCGCTTGTGCCCCTTCTCCCTCCTCCGGCCCCCAAGCCCTCTGGGTTCCCCAGCACCTTCGTACCCGCGAAGCCGATGGAGCAGGCGGCCGCGCCGAAAGTCCCGTGCAGGCGGGCGACCGTGTCCCGTACAAGGCCGCCCAGCACTCGGTCATCCAGGCTCAGGCGGCAGCGGGGGTCGTCAGACACCACTTCGCAGAGCAGGTACCTGGGGCGGACGAGAGGGAGGTGAGCAGAGGCCAGGGCGGCGGGCACCGGGCAGGGAAGGGCACGAGGGGCGAGCCACGAGCCGCTTACCTGTGTTTGAACCGCACCATGGCGACTTCCGCTCCGGCGCCCTGACGCGCAAAGCTGGTGTCTGCTGGTGGCCAATGGGAATTCACCTCCGCAGTCTTCAACCACTCAGAGAGGGATGTAGGCTAGAAAGGCGGAGCTGTAATGCTGAGAGGCCGAGCCCAGTGTCAGTCTCCTTCAAGCCCCGCCCCCGTTTGCGTTTGCAGAGTTTCACCCTGATTTGGGTGCTGGGCTCAGCGTTTGGGGGGTTGGTGCCTGTGATGGGTAGTTACGGTCCGCGCCGGGGTGTGCAATCCTGCAGAGCATGCAGCTGCTGCCCGTGGGCCCTCAGGACGCTTACTTTCTATTCCCTTACAACACAGTCGCGTATGCACTTACATATTCCATCTTTAAAGCTGGACGGTGGAGCTCTCAGCCTACAGGCCAGGACTGACACAGGAAATCCGGCCTTACTTGCAGGTTAGGGCTCGGCTTGCTTTTTCCTTACCGCCAAGTATGTTTGGGCTTTTCAACAGTCTCACGGAGATGAGTCTCGTTTTTTTGTTTGCAAAACCAATCAGTGGTCGTTATATTTTCCTTTAAAAATTTTTTAAAATTGTTTTCAGAGAGGAAGGGAGAGGGGGAGAGAGAGAGAGAGAGAGAGAGAGAGAGAGAGGGAGATACATCAATGATGAGAGAGAATCATGGACTGGCTGTCTCCTGCACGCCCCACACTGGGGACTGAGTTTGCATCCCTGACCGGAATCAAACCTGGGACCCTTCAGTCCCCAGGCTGACACTCTATCCACTGAGCCAAACCGTCCAGGGCATATTTTCCATTTTTTAAATTGAAAAGCACGAAGAAGCAAATAAAAATAAATTATAATCCATCACTGAGAGAGAATAATTTATCATGTGGTGATGTGGTGTGTCTCCCTTAGCCACGCCCCCCCCCCCCCCCCAGCGGTCCTCAAAGTGAGATTGAGGGACCCCAGGGTTTTCCAAGGCTCCGAGCTCAAAATTACTTTCATAATAACAGCAAGATGTTATTTGTCTTTTTTACTCTCTCACAATGGACAGTAAAGTTTTCCAGAGGTTACATGACATGCTAACGTTATTCACTTTGATGGCTAATGCAATTGAGTTTTAAATATTCCTATTTTAATATCCATGATAAGTATCGATATAGCCCACAAAAACAAAAGCTCTTTGGGATCCTCAATAATGTGAGTGTAAAGGGGTCCTGAGATAATGAAAAACGTTTGAGATGAGAACTGCTGCCCTATGTTGTTATATTTTTCTTTTATTTTCTTTTTAGAGGAGGATCATACTGTTTAGTACTCTTTTTTCCTGCTTGAATATCTTCTTTAAAATGTCTTATTGAGGTATAACATACATACAATGCATATAAGTGTACAACTCAATGTATTTTTACAAATGCATAGACTTGTGAAACCACTGCCCAAATTAAGGGAGCATTTCTAGCGCCCAAGAAGGTTCCCACGCCCCCTTCACAGTCAAAATCCTTCCCAGAAGTAGCCTCTATTCTGACTTCTATTATGAAAGACTAGAAGCCCAGTGAGGCACCCCAACTTCTTGCAGGTAATTGTCTCAACACAGCAGTAAATATCAGCACGAAGCAGATTATTATTGTAGATCACTCAGGGAGAACAAAGGGTAAAATATTTAACTGCAGCAGTGTTTGACTATATTCTGCTCAGGGAGAAAACCTGAAGTCATTTTCAAGGTCCACCATTTCTTATTTCTTTTCAGTTGGGTTTCTAAGCTTTCAGGTTTCTAAGCTTTCTAAATCTCTATTTTCCAGCTAATGAAAAGAAAATAGGATTCTACTGAGTCTCCTATCTACCCACTCCAGGACTTCTGTGAGGATCAAATGAGGCACGGGAAAACGCTTCACAGACATTTGGTTACAGTGTGAAATGTTTGCACCTGGCTATAAAGCAAGTTGTGTTCCTGGGCTGAAGAAACTCCAAGGAGGCTAGTTGCTAGGGTGAGGAAGCTGGGCGTTGCTACATGACATCATTACCCACTACCCACAGCTGGGCTGGGCTGTCGGCCGCATTTTGCGCCATGAGGTCTCGGCAGCGTTGGCTGCGATTTGGTGGGCTGTCGCTCGGGGGTGGTGGTGGGACCTGTGTCCCAGTTGGGGGAAGCCGAGTGTTGCTTTGTGGACACCAGGTCCCCGGTGCCGTTTCTCTGTAAATGGCCAGTGCGGGTCACGGCAGCTCCTGTGTTGAGTGCACAGCCTGTGGTTAGGTCTTTATTCTTTATCCCCATTCCTATTAGAACTGTCAAGGGCTTGGCTGGCCCTGTGAGCTCCATAAAGGAAGGCCAGTTTCACAGCTGATTACTTGCAAGATGTGGAATGATTTTCCCACCTCTCACTTTTCAGCACCTTAAAGGAGGGATGCGGAGGGAAGAGGGGTGGGGAGTCAAGGAGACAGGAGAGCAGTGGCCCTGCTGAGGTGTCTCCGCCCTCCTCACCCAAGAGCAGCCTCAGCATCTAAAAGGCCTCTCGCCAGCGCCCCCCTCGCCAGCAGGGGGCGTCAGAGGCCCGCGGTGCCGGGAGAAAGACGGACTCCGAGTTCCCCCTTCTCCCTCCCGCGGGACAACTCCCCTAACACATCCAGCCTTCAGCTCATTAATCCAACATTTTATGGGATGCACTTGGGGCGCAGACCAAACTCACACCGTAAGACGCGGGCTTAGAATTCGAACCAAAGCCTCCGACTCCCGGTCCTTGCTCTCACGTACAGGCGATGTCCGTGCCGGCCTCGCTGGTCCACTTTGTGTAAATGGAGAGACCGCGAGGCTCGAATCCTCTCTTGGCCATTTCCCAGCCCCATCCCCTCGGGGACGCTGACCCGCCCCGAGACCTCAGTCCCCGCTGAGCGATGCGATCAGGTTCCCCCGGAGGCCGGGTTGAGTTCAGCGCGGGGACGCGGGGCTCGCCCGCGGGGAGTGACTGTAAACGCGGTTTTGAATGAACCATCTCCCCCTCCCCGCGGGCGAGCCCCGGAGGGAGACTCCTCGGGCCAGGCCGGGCCTCCCGCCGCCCACGAGGATCAGGACGCGGCGGCAGCCCCGCGGGTCCGCGGCGACGAGCCAGTGCGGCCCCGGCTCCGCCAGCGCTGCTCCCGCGCCTGCAAGGAGGCCGCGGGCGGCGCGCGCTCACCGGTCCCCGCCGCGCGGATCCCGCCCCGGAGGCGTGGGGGGCGGCGGCCTCCTCCCTGCGGCGGGATTCGCGTGGCGGGGACCGGTGTGTGTCCGGGGCGGGGCGGGTCCCCGGAATGCAGGGCGGGCGCGGCCGGGTGCTCCGCGCCCCCCACTCTCTCCCGATTGTCCGCAGTTGCAGGGAGGGAGGGTGGGGCTCGAGGAGGAGCGCTCCCGCGGGCGGAGCTCGCGCGGGGAGAGGCCCACCGCGACCCCGAGCCCGCGCCCCAGCGGTCCCGGGGCTGCCCGTGGCCACCCCAGGGACTCGGGGGAAGGTCCCCATCGGATGATGGGGGAGAGGCAGGGGAGGAGGGGGGCTTAGGAAACTTCCTTTGAGCGCTTCCCCTTCTTCCCATCTGAGGGTTCCCACGCTCCATTTGTGCGTTTGGATCAGACACAAAACCGAATATTAATCCTGGCAAAGCCTTAAAATTTTCTTGAACACGAAAATCACACAGTGCATCTCTCGGACCGGGAATCCGGGACAATCCCACGAGGTGGTGGGGCGACTGCTGCGATGCTCGGTAAAACGCGAGGGGGAGCTACAATTGTCCACCTGTCCAGGGCCTTCTGGGGTGGGGTCTTCTTCATCCAATGGGCTGCCACTGATTAGGCTCTGACCATGTGCCAGGCACGGAACCAAGCGCTTTCTGTGCCAGACTTCATTTAATCCTCTCAGCACCTCCCAGCCCGCCGGTCCCATGAGTCTCTGAGGCTCAGAGAGGGAAAGGACTTGCCCAAAGTCACACAGCAATTCCAGTCGACAAAAGACCTTGGTCTCGCCTCCAAACCTGGGCTCTTAACCCCTTGCTCTCTGCCTCTTCTGGGATGGCTGGGACCTAGAAGGATATTCAAAGAAGGCAAAGCCAGTTGGCACCTAGGGGTTCCCTATCAGAGCCGGGGCAATGCTGCCATGGCGGACGATGGCAAAGGAAAATCGTGTCGGCTTTGGCATGTTGTTAAGCAGCCGCTGCTCATTAGGGGCTCCTGCTCCTCTAATCCCATCAACCAATTCCCTGTCAAGCCTTTATGGGGACGATCTGGATAAAATTAAACCCTCCATCTGCCTGGTCAGGGGCCTGGGGAGCTGCCACATCCTCCAAGTTGCTGGGGCAGACATGGCCCTCCCTGGACCTCAGAGTCAGAACATCACATGTCAGCTCCCCTCGTCCTCACTGCTAGGTGGGCCTCTTTTCCCTTCCCTCACCTGCTGCGAGGATTTGCTCATCCAAAAATTAATTGGAATTACAAGGGCACTACTGTTTGACCCAGCAATTTCTCCGCCAGGAATTTATCCCACAGAGATGCTTGCACTTGTGCCAAATGACAGGTGAACAGGATGTGTCATGCAGCATTTGTCTGTGAGCAAAAGGCAGCGCCACATAGCCAGTAAGCTGCAGAGCCACAGGCAGCCCATGTCCTTAACCGGCTCCTATACAGCTTCTCTGCGTGTGGAAAATTCCCAAACGGTGATACCAAGCATGTTGATGATGGTTTCCTCTGGTGAGAGGAGTTCAAGGTGTGAAGTAGGAGGGGACTCACTTTTTACCGTGTCCTCTGGGTTATTTTGTTTTACCATGTGCGTATGTTAATTTTATAGGTGCCCCGGACCCCAAAGTATGTTATTAGTAATCCTGGCCTTTATCCTGGAAGTGGGCGCTATCTTTATCTTCATTTTACAGGGAGGAAGCGGAGCTCACCCAGGGGTTGTTAAGCAGCCGCTGGCTAGGAATGGCAAAGGGGACTGACTCTCAAGCCGGCGTTCATGCCCCTAGTTTATATTGGCCTCCGGGGCTGGGACGGGGCAGAGGAGAGGAAAGTGGTGAAAGCATGGACTCTGGGCCAGCTTGCCTGGGATCAAGTTTTGACTCAGCCACTCACCAGCTGTGTGACCTGGGTAACTCACTTCCCCTCTGAACCTCAGTCTCCTCTCCGAGGGTTAAAGGGCTAATCTCCAAGGCAAATGCTTAGAACCGTGACCTCCTGGTTCGGAGGTTGATGCTCAACCACTGAGCCACACCAGCCGGCCCGACTGCTCACTTCTGCGCCTGCAGCCCTCAGCTCAGACCCCGGCCTGACCCCTGCTTTCGCTCCCCTCCTCCTGTCCCTCCATCCCCTGACAGACGCTGACATCTGCCTGTCTCACCCTGAGTGCTCAATGAAAGTCAGGTGTTTTTAAAATATATATTTTTATTGATTTCTAGAGAGAAGAAGGGAGAGGGAGAGAGAAACATTGATGTGAGAGGAAAACATTGACCAACTGCCTCCCGCACGCCCCAGGAATGTGCCCTGGCCCAGAATGGAATAGGCAGCCTTTTGATGCACAGGATAATACCCAAGCAATGGCCCACACTGGCCAGGGCATTTTGCTAACATTATCTTCCCCAACTTCAAGCTCAGAGCGGGTCCTTCTCCTGGATGGGGGTCCAGCTGTGGCTACTCATTTTCTCCCCGAAGGGCAAGGCCCAGCTGCCCTCGGCTCCAGCCCCCGGTGAAGCCCTTTGTGTCAGTTCTCCTGGGTTATCTCAGTGTGGTGGTGTGATCAGAACTGATCGCATCACCAGAGCTGGAAAAAAACGGGCAGAGCCGCAGGGCTGGTGTGGCCCAGATCCAGAGGGAGGCTGCGATGGGCGGCCTCCCCTTTGGGATGTTCCCAGCGCCTTCCCACCGCTCATGCTAGGAGGGAGAAGGGCTCAAAATAGCTGTTGCTTCCCCAGCACGGCGCTAGGCCAAGCACAGGAATAGGCATCTGGGGGTGGCCGCCTTAGCTTCCTTCAGGGCTCTGGGGGGGCGCTGGGAATAGCTAGCGGCCAGACTCCCCCCAGTGTGGTTGGAGGGGGGTAGTGCAGCCGTCAATATACAGGGACTTACCCTTGATGGTCCAGCCCCTGGAAAGTGTTGGCCCAGCTGGGGCTACTGGCCAGCAGGTCACTGGCTCTGGCCAGATGCCAGCCAGGGTCTGGGTTCGTAGATCCATTGGAAGTGCCTTCCAACACTGGCTCCTACAATCCTCTCTTGGCAGGTGAGGAAACTGAGGCCCAGAGAGAGGCGCATGCGGTTGAGATCACAAAGCCGCCAGAAGCCACGCTTCCAGGGAGGGCAGGCCTCGGGGCTTTGAGGGGCAGGATAGGGAGGTGGGTAACGGCTTACAGGACTTGGACTGTCTGGGCTCGAATCCAGGCTCCACTGCTTATGATCTGCCTGCTCCCAGGCCTCAATTTCACTCCTGTAAAATGGGCACAATAACAGCACCCACCTCCTGTAGTTAGTCATGAGAGTGAGTAAGTTAATACTTGAGTGCTGTTATGATTATCATTATTTTCTTATCGGACTCCTCACTCATTCATTCCCAAGGTATTGGCTGGACTCCTGCCATGCACCAGGCACGGAGCTGGGCCTGGATCAGGGTCGCTCACAGCGTGGCAAGCAGAGACATTGCAGGGAACCTGCCCTGTGCCAGCTACTGAGCTAAGCATGTTTATCTGCATATCTCGCTGATTCCGTATGACGGCGTCTGGGAGCCATTATCGTGCCTGTTTTACGGAGGAGGGGAGTGTGGCTCAGAGGGTCACACAGCCCGGAGGCAGCAGAGCCAGGATTTGAAACCCTGGCTGCCCTGCCGCACAGCTCATGCAAGTAACCAGCGCATGACCCCCGTTTTTCTGGGGAGATGTACAAGTCGCTCACTTGCTGCCGTCTAGGGTTGGGTGGGAGTGTTGGGCACAGGGAGGAGGGCCCACAGTCCCAGCCTTGACATTTATCACCCCAGCACCCCACACAGTCCCATGTCAGATGTGAGGTGGTCCCTAGCTCATACTACTAAATTCCCACCGCCATTCCTCTGGGTTTCCTTGAGTACCTACTATGTGCCAGGCTTGTGCTAAGCTCTGAGAACTCAGAGAAGACTTCATCCCTGCCCTGAAATTGCTCACAGTGTGTTGAGAGAGACAGGTTTCTAAAGTGGTCAGAGCAATTTAGGGGCAACTGCTGTGATGAGGAGAAGAATGAGGGCAAGAGGGTTCCCGGAGGAAGGATCTAACTCAGCTCGGAAGGTCAGGGAAGGCTTCCTGGAGGTGGTGAGGGCTGTTGAGGCTTCCAGGAGAGAGAAGTGGCAGGAAAGCGTGTTGCAGATGGGGGATAGCTCGTGCTGAGAGGAAGTGCTGAGTTCCAGGAGCTGTGAGTAGGTGGGGCTAGAGGTGTGTGTGAGGAGTGCTGGGGCTGCAGAGATAGGCAGGGACAGGCCACTCAGGGCCTTTTTAAAAAAAATATATATATACATATATATATATTTTTATTGATGATTTTAGAGAGGAAGGGGGGAGGAGAGAGAGAGAAACGTCAATGATGAGAATGGTTGATCAGCTGCCTCTGCACGCCCCCTAGTGGGGACTGAGCCCACAATCCCGGCATGTGTCCTGACCTGGGTCATAGGTCAAGGCTTAACCACGGAACACACCTGCCGGGCCAGGCAGGGTCTTGATGCCACACCAAGGGTTTGGGTACTATCTGGAAGGCGGAGAGAATGAGGGCAGGGCTAGAAGGTTCCGGAGAGGCTACACCTCAGGAGGTTAGAGTGACGTGAGTAGACTGCTGCCCGGAAGGAGAAGACTTGGCTGAGAATACTGGAGAGAAACGGCAACTTTGTGTAGAGGCAGAATGGGTTACGTATCCTTGCATAATAAATAACTCCAAACTTTGTGGCTTAAAACAAAGTTGTTGTTTTTGTTAATCCTCACCTGAGAATATTTTTCCATTGACTTTTAATTTTTTTTATTTATTTTTTATTATTTTTTATTTTTTAAAATATATTTTATTGATTTTTTACAGAGAGGAAGGGAGAGAGATAGAGAATTAGAAACATCGATGAGAGAGAAACATCGATCAGCCGCCTCCTGCACACCTCCTACTGGGGATGTGCCTGCAACCAAGGCACATGCCCTTGACCGGAATCGAACCTGGGACCCTTCAGTCCGCAGGCCGACGCTCTATCCACTGAGCCAAACCGGTTTCAGCTCCATTGGCTTTTTAGAGAGAAGGGAAGGGAGGGGAGAAACAGAGAGAGAGAAACAGCGATGTGTCACATCGATTGGTTGCCTCCCACACATGCCCTGACCAGGGCCGGGATTGAGCCTGCAACCGAGGTATGTGCCCTTGGCCAGAATAAAACCCGGGACCCTTCAGTCTGCAGGCCAACGCTCTGTCCACTGAGCCAAGCCGGCGAGGGCTGGAATCTGGACTCTAACTCTGGCCTATAGGGTTAGACCGGGTTGAAGAACACCCCAACTCCTCACGGGACTAGGACTGGACTCCTGGGGAGTCCCTGGGAGGATCCTGGAAGCATTTCCTGAGCCTCCTCTCTGCCTCCACGTCTGCTCTCCAGCATCTGACCTCTTCTGTCACTCTGCTCCGGGTAGAACTGACCTCCTGGCTTTCCCCCCAACATCTCAAGCTCCCACCTGCCCCAGGGCCTTTGCACTCAGTGCTCCCTCCACCTGGAAACTTTTGCTTCCTGAACTCCCCATGGCGGGCTGACATCTTGTGTGTCTCAGTTCAAATGTCACCTTCTGTAGAGTGCTCTTCCCTGAACAAACTGCCCTATTTACTGCTCTTCCCACAAGCAGCAGTGAGCCAGATGGCCTGGTCTGGACCTCAGTTCTGCTGCTGCCTAACTGGGTAGCATTGGGCAAGTTATTTAACCCTCTGTGCCAGGTTCCTCAGCTGTGAAATGGGGGTGATGCTAATCACCCCGTCACGGGGTTGAGAAAGGATGAAATTATTGAACATCTGTTAACGATGCTTGGCCCAGAGTAGATGCTCTATAAATATTTGCTATTATTCACATAGCACACCTCCCATTCTGAAACTACCCAGGTTGTTGGTTTGTTTACTTGCTTTTTCCATCTCCCCAGTTAGAATGTGAGCCCCCTGAAGATGGTGGTTTTGTCTCTGTTGTTCACTGCTGTGTCCCCTGTCCCAGCACAGGGCCTGGCCCACAGTATAAAACATCGGTAAAATAATCAAACGGCCCAGCTGGTGTGGCTTGGTGGTTGAGCATCGTCCTATGACCCAGGTCGATGGCTTGATTCCTGGGTTATGAGCTTGATCCCCAGTAGGCGGTGTGCTGGAGGCAGCCATCCATGATTCTCTCTCATCATTGATGTTTCTCTCTCTCTCTCTCCTTCTCCCTTCCTCTCTGAAATCAATAGAAATATGTTTTAAAAAAGAAAAAAACAGATCAAAGGGATGAATAAAGCAGGCTATTAGATTATTCTGTTTTCAGCTCCCAAACATGCCGCGCTCGCTCTCACTTCTGACCGTTGTGTGTGCTGTTCCCTGTGCCTGGACCCGGTCCCCAGAGGACAGAATGGGAATAATGAAGGAAAGATGGCCTTGCAGCAGCCAGTCCTCATGCCCCTGCCCAGGCGCCCACAAAGGAACAGTGAGCGAGAATTTAGACTTTCCAGGACTACTGCCAACTGTGACCACCTGGGGAAACGGAGGCCCAGAGAGGGGAAAGGACTTGAGTCACAGGCAACGTTCTCTCCACTGGGCCCCATAGTCCCACCTGGAGGCTGTTCCAGTGTCCACACCGGATCCGCCTCCCTATTGGGACCTGGAGAGCGGGGGTGGGTGAGGGGCAGGGCCCTGCCTGTGGGCTCCTGCCCTTCATTCTGCTCAACTGAGGAGGAGCCAGGGCACCAGACCTAGTGATGCACATGCTTCCGATAGAGACTGAGTCGGGTTCCTGACACTTCCACATATTAACCATGCGGTCTTGGACTTTCTGAGCCTCAGTTTACGCCCCTGGAAGATGGGGAGATGGAAACCTACTCATGTTTCCCTCACTCAGGGTTGCTGAGAACATTCCTATGAGAAGTTCTCATGCACCGAACACTTATTTTCAACTACGCTCTGGGGCAGGTAGGCATTTTATCCCCATTTTCCAGATAAGGAAACTGAGGCCCAGAGTGGGAGAAAAGTGACTTGTCCAAGATCACACAGCCAGCAAGGACTAGAGCAGGGACTTAAATCCAGGCAGGCTGACTTCAGAGCTCACATTCTTAGCCATATTATGCTCCAGGGCTGGGCACACAGTAGGCACTCAACAGATGGTAGTGCCTGCTGCCCCTCCGACGGAAGCCCTAGGCAGACTTCACCTTCATGACGGCCCCGGCTTCTAGGACAGCAGCCCCTCGCTGCACACCACAGCTTTTGTTCATTTCCCTTCCCTCCAATCCCTGCTTGGAGACACCAGGCTCTCAGCTTCCACCCTGATGGGCTTTCAGATGATCCCCGCCTTGACTGGTTCCAGCGTCTTCCTGCAGGAGCAGGAGTTATTTGGGGGATTTGATGGCTCCCTCTGGCTGCCTCTGACCCTCCTACCAGGTGCAAGCACCTGTCTAGTCAACCACAGGGTTCATCAGATGCCTCCCAACTGCTCTTTTTAAAAATATATATATATTATTGATTTCAGAGAGGAAGAGAGAGGGAGAGAGAAATAGAAACATCAAAAATGAAAGAGAATCATGGATCGGCTGCCTCCTGCACACCCCACACTGGGGATGGAGCCTGCAACCCCGACATGTGCCCTGACCTGGATCCAACCGTGACCTCCTGGTTCAGAGGTTGATGCTCAACCACTGAACCACACCAGCCGGCCCGACTGCTCACTTCTGCGCCTGCAGCCCTCAGCTCAGACCCCTGACCCCTGCTTTCGCTCCCCTCCTCCCTGCCCCAAGGCCACTCCTGCCTTCCCCCTATTCTGCAAGAGTGGGGGATGGCAACTGCTTCCTAACCCTTGGCCCCAGCTGTGCCTCTCAGCAGTGACCCTTCCGTCAGTTTCAGGATTTTTCCTGACTTGAGCAGAATCTCACACACCATTTAGACACAAATACTTTTGGCCGGTGTTCCCAGCCCCTGTTCCTGCTGGACTCGTCCCCAGTGCCATCCGGCCTGGGCTGGGAGCAGCTCAAAAATCCCCGAGGATATTTCACGGTACATATATTTTGCCACAATCCAAGTCCTTGAGGGGACGCAGGATGCCTCCCCCTCTGCCACGCGGTTATATCACAGTGTGTGGGGCCCACGTCACAGGTCGGGGCGTGGGTTCTGCTATAGCTGCCTGTTCCTCTCCCTCCCGGCTCTGCGCTCTGCCAGGGCCGCCCGCGGGCCTTGCTTGCTTTTCAAAAATAACTCTTGAATCTCTCAAGGCGGGGGCTGCTTCCTGGTGTCCCGGCCTGTGTGCTAATCCCCCCAAGGCGGGACTGCCGCAGCCTCAGCCGCAGCTGCAGCCGCAGGGCTGGCCGGGCTGGCGGGGCTGGTGCTCGCTGGCCAGGCTGCGGCAGGTGGTGGGTGCAGTCAGGTGGGTCAGCCTCTCCCTGCACCCACCACCTTCAGGGAAGCAGGGCGAAGGCTGGTGGTCGCAGAGCCATTCCCTTGCCGGTTCATTCTTCATTCATTCATGGATTCATCCCACGAGCGTCTGTTAGTGCCCTTTGCCTGCAGACACCTCTGGGTGGCTCTGCTGCTTTCCCATTAGCTCCTGAGTCACCTCTGCGTCTCTTTGCATTTCCACGTCCTTCTGGAAAGTAGAGGAGCTAATGAGGGTGGCCGGTCAGTCCCGAAGGAGACAGATGGCTGCTCAAACTGGGTAACTTGAGAAAGGGCGATAAAGGGACTTACTTAGGTGTGAGCCGGGGGGTGGGGGTGGGGGGAGTCGCAGGGTGCAGCCGGGCTATGATGGGGTGTGGGGGGGGGGTGGGCTGACGGAGCAGTTTCACAGCCGGAAGGAGTTGCGCCCCAGAGCCAGCTGTGCCCTGTGGAGGGACACAGCCTGCCAGAGGTCCCCTGCCTGGAGGGAGAGAGGAGTAAATATCCTGAGCCCCCTCTTCCTGTCTCTTCCTGTCCCTCCATCCCCTCCTGGGGGGGCCAGGAAATAGGGAAGACTGTGAGGCTCACAGGTCAGTCTCCAGGGCACGGAGCAGGTTAGAAAAGGGGGCGAGTGGTTTAGATATCCCACTTTCACCCACCACCAGCCCACAGGTCACAGGAGGAAGCTCACTCACTGGGTGTTGCTGCTCTCACCGCTCGTATTCGTCACTTTCTGCTGCGTAACAAATGGCCCCACGACTTAGCGGCTGCCAACGTGAACGTTTATCACCTCAGTTTCTGTGGGTCAAGAACTGGGACAGCTGCCGAAACCGGTTTGGCTCAGTGGAAAGAGCGTCGGCCTGCGGACTGAAGGGTCCCGGGTTCGATTCCGGTCAAGGGCATGTACCTGGGTTGCGGGCACATCCCCAGTAGGGGGTGTGCAGGAGGCAGCTGATCGATGTTCCTCTTTCATCGATGTTTCTAACTCTCTATCTATCTCCCTTTCTCTCTGTAAAAAATCAATAAAATATATTAAAAAAAAAAAAAAGAAAAGAACTGGGACAGCTGAGCAGGTGGTTCTGGCTCGCGTCTCCCGCGGCGACAGTCCGGCTGTCACTCCGCCGTCTAAAGGCCTGACTGAAGGAAGGACCCACCTGGCTCACCCAGGGCTGGCAGCTGGCGCTGGCTGCTGGCAGGAGGCCTCAGTGCCCTGCCACCCAGACCTCTCCCTTCAGCTGCTGCGAGTCCTCGTGATGTGGTGCTGGCTCCCCGAGAAAGAGAGATTTAAGAGGCGCAGGCTCAGTGTGTTTCCTGGCCTAATCTCAAGCCACAGACCATCATTTTGACAATAGACTAGGCACCCAGGAGGGGCCACACGGGCAGGACACCCCGAGGCAGGAGTCCTTGGAGGCTGGCTACCGCGGTTTGTAATAAAACATTTGCTCGTTTGATCCTTTAAAAATCCTATGAGATTATCTAAAAACAGCAACAAACAAAAATACCAAAACAATGAGGTAAGCATTATTATTAATTATTATTATTGTTTTCCCCACAGTTCTGTATTTATTTATTTTTAAAATTTTAAAGGAAGTATCATTATTCTTCTCACTTTTCTGTGAGGAAATATGGGTGCAGAAAAGTGAAATAACTTACCCAATATTACAGTTAGTAAGGGGCAAAGCCAGACTTTGAACCCAGGTGGTCTTTTTTTTAAATCAATTTTATTGGGCTATAATATACATACAATAAACCCCCCCCCCCTCCATGGTGAAGGCCTGGGGCAGGGGGTGGAGGCGAGGGAGAAGAGGTCATGGGGGGGAGGGGGGACATTTATAATACTTTCAACAACAAAGATGAAAAACCCCCACTCCAATGGAGATATAGGACATCTTTATCCCTCCCCAGTTCCCCTCGTGCCCCCCTGCCATCAGTCCTGCTCCGGGCAGTTCCTGAACTGCTTCCTGCCACGATTGTTTTTTCTGTTCCAGACCTTCATAGAAATGAAACCGTACGGGATGTTGCATTTTGTGACTGGCTGCTTTTGCTGAACAAAAATGTTTGTAAGGTTCATCTTCATTGTTTAATGGATTGGCAACTCTTCTTCCATTTTTTTTTTTGCTAGTCTTTTTTTAAAAAAAAATATATATTTTATTGATGTTTTACAGAGAGGAAGGGAGAGGGATAGAGAGTTAGAAACATCGATGAAAGAGAAACATCAACCAGCTGCCTCCTGCACATCTCCTACCGGGGATGTGCCCGCAACCCAGGTACATGCCCTTGACCGGAATCGAACGTGGGACCCTTCAGTCCGCAGGCCGACGCTCTATCCACTGAGCCAAACCAACCAGGGCTCTTCTTTCATTTTTATTGCTTAGTCGTATTCTACTGCGTAGATGTAGCATAATTCCTTGGTGTCATTCTCCGTTGAGTGACATTTGGTTGTTTCCAGTTGGGGCTGTTATGAGTAAAGCTGCGATGAGCCTCATGTAAAAGTCTTTGTATGGTTATGTTCTCATTTACGTCAGGTAAATAGCGAGGAGTGGAATTTCTAAATCATACAGTAAGTGTTTATTTAACTTAATAAGACACTGCCAAACTTTTTCAACGTAATTGTACCATTTTACAGTCCCCTTGTTGTGGAAGACCGGGTTAAAAACCAAGCCACGCTTAGAGAAAGGGAGTTACATTTTATTATCAGATTCTGTGCAGGCCCAGAGAAAAATGTCTTTCAAATTCTGGGCCCCCCCCAGCATGGAGGAAACTCTATTTATACTTTTTCCAGTCCTTTGTCTCCCAAACTTGGAATGAGACTTCCGGGCCTTCCGAGAAAGAAGGCCTGCGTGCTGGGAAGGGGCCAAGAGACCACATCTCAAGGCCTGCAACTGTCTGGGTGCCAGCACTGATAACTTCGTCTGGGGCATAGTTACGGCCTCTCTGGAATGGGAGTGGTCTTATTTTCCTTATCATTTAAGCAAGCAAGCATTTACAGAAGCCATACTATCAGGGTTAAAATTTCAAACAGCAGTTTTTATATAAGATGGGTGCTTCACCCCGAGGAGTGGATGCGAGTTCCAGTTGCTCCACATCCTCACTAACGTTTTGTTGTTTCAGCCACTGACCTGTGTGCAGGGGGAGCTTGTGGTGGTTTCCGTGTGCACCTCCCTTCAACTAAAAACAGTGAGACTCTTTTCGTAGCACATTGAGCATTTACCTGTCTTCTTCTGGGAAGTATTTCTTCAATTATTTTTTAAATAATTTTATTGAGTTTATTTATTTCAGAGAGGAAGGGAGAGGGAGATAGAAACATCCATGATGAGAGAGAATCATTGATCGGCTGCCTTCTGCACGCCCCACACTGGGGATCGAGCCCGCAACCCGGGCATGTGCCCTGACCAGAAATCAAATCTGTGACCTCCAGGTTCATAGGTCCACGCTCAACCACTGAGCCATACCAGCCAGGCTGTTCAATTCTTTTGTCTATTTTTATTATCTTTCCATGAACTTGTAAGAGTTCTTTACATATTCTGAATACAAGTCCTGTGTCATATATACACCCATAAAATGAATGTTTTCTCTCAGTCTGTGGCTTGCAGTTTCATTTTTTAACAATGTCTTTTGAAGGACAGAAGTTTAAACTTCTGATGAAGTTGTATTTATAAATTGTTTTGATTATGCATGCTTTTTTTTTGTGTGTCTTAAGAAATCTTTGCCTATCCCTAGGCCACAAAGATGTTCTCTTGTTTTCTAGA
Source organism: Myotis yumanensis (assembly GCF_028538775.1). NCBI lineage: Eukaryota > Metazoa > Chordata > Mammalia > Chiroptera > Vespertilionidae > Myotis > Myotis yumanensis. Next base: position 4,055,770 of record NW_027223770.1, on the reverse strand, counting down.
AGTTTCAGAGTTAGTTTTTGTGTATAGTGTGAGATAGGGGTCACAGTTCATTTTTTCGTCTGTACAGATATGTTCCAGCGCCAGCTTCCTTTCTTCATTGAAGCATATTGGCACCTTGGCAAGAATCAATTGATTGTATGTATGTGATCTATTTTTGGACTTGATTCCATTTCATTGATCTACGTGTCTATCCTGATGCTAATACCACACTGTTTTGGTTCCTGCAGATTTATAGTAATTCTTGAAATTAAATAGGATTTAGTGCTGTAACTTTGCTCCTATTTTTCAAAATTGCTTTCACTGTTCTAGTTTTTTTTAAAAAATTGTATTTCCATATACATTTTAGAATCTACTTGATCATTTCTACAAAAGAAAATAAAAACCTCCTGGAATTTTCATTAGGATAGATTCACCATGGGGGGGGGGGGGTAGGAATTACATTTTATGTTGAGGAAGTTCCCTTCTGTTCTCACACTGCTCAAGTTAGTTTGTCTTTTAAAACCATGAATAGGTAACAACGAGGATTTTTTTAAAAAAAACCATGAATAGGTGTTAATTTTATTAAATATTTTCCCACATCAATTGACATGACATGACTGTGAAGTGAACCCAGATATATTATTTTTTAAAAATTGAGGTGAGATTCACATAACATACAGTTAACTCATTTTAAAGTGAACAAGTCAGTGGTATTGCACAACTATCACCTCTGTCCTGTCCCAGAACATCTGCATCACCCCCAAAAGGAAACTCTTCATCCATAAAACAGTTACGTCCATTCCCCCTCTTCACAGTCCCTGGCAACCCTCAGTTTGTGTTGTTTCTATGGAGTTGCCTATTCTGCACACTTCATAGAAATAGAATCATACAATATGTGACCTTTTCCATCTGGCTTCTTTCACTTAGCATATCATTTTTGAGGTTGATCACATTGTAGCTGTGTCAATACGACTTTCCTTTTAATGGCTGTATAATATTCCATTGTGTGGACATACCGCATTTTAAAGCAGGTATCTTCATAACCACTATTCTATGCCATCTCCCCATGTACTGGGTGCTCTTTAGCTCTACAGATACAGCAGGGAACAAAGGAGAAGTGCCCTTGCCCAAGTGGAGCTTAAGTCTCCTCTGAACTCAGGAGCCTCTGTGGCAACTGTTTGTCCAATTCTGACCCAGGGGCCCTGTGTATTCCTGCTAATTTGTCTCCGTTGCGCCAGTGTCTAGCCCAGTGCTCTCAGCTGACTAGATGAGCTTTAGCCTGGGAAGTCTTCCTAGGAGAAGCTCTTGAATAGAAACTTAGGATTTGAGAAGTTGCATGGTTTCCTTCAGCCCACAGTGACTAATAGCAACAGCCATTAAGCACCTACTATGTGCCATACACTGCAATGAGCACACTGCGTTCCCCAGGGCAGCCAGGAGTGAGAGGCAGCGGGGAGTTTGGATTGGAAGGCAGACCCACACCGTTAACGATGGCCGTCCACTGCCTTTCCAAGTCTAGTTCCAGTGGGCTCTGTCTTCTCCGTATTCTGTCTTCCTTCTTCTGGGAACATCTGAACAGGACGAGAGAGGGACGGAACGATGGGCCAGGCCTTGGCTCGGGACACACCGAGTGTTGACAAGGACTCTTCGGCTCTTACCCTTCTGGGACCTTTCAGCCCAGCTGAGACCTGGGCCTCTGGAGGTAGCACCTTCAGGACCCCCTTCCCTCCTCCAGCCCCCGCGCCCCTCCGGGCCTTGGGCTGTGCTGGGATCCGCGGGGAAAGGAGCAGGATTTCGGCTAAATATAAACCAGGCTGTTCCAGTTTCCAAATAGAACAAAGGAGCAGGGTGTTAAGTTGATTTTTATAAATAAAGAGAGAGGGAGTGAGAATATTTTTTCGAGATGTTTAATAAAATCGCCTTGTTAAAGGCAGGAAAACCATGGGCTGTGGTGGAGGGTGTGGAGGAGGGAGGGGAGGGAGGAGGCTGCCTCCTCCGCCTGCTGTGAAACTGCGGGTGTCCTTGTCTTCTTCCTGGGACCAGAGAGAGCGGTGGCAGAGAGGGGCGAAGGGCAGGCAGGGCATGGGGGTGCCTGGGGCGGGGGCAGGAAGGCTCATCAGCGTCATACTGTTTCTGAGCACTGAGCACTTTCTATATGCCAGGCCTGTGCTGGATTTATGCCTCATCTCACCAATGCCCAAGCGTATGAGGCTGGGGTTCCAGTTACTGGGTGTCTGTGGTCTAGCCCCTGCCTCCCTCTCTCACCTCGTCCCCTCCCTCCGCTCGCTCCGCTCCCACCACGCCAACTCTACTCCCAACTCATTCTCTCTTTCTTTTTTTAAATCCTCACCCGAGGATATTTTCCCATCGATTTTTAGAGAGTGGAAGAGAGAAGGAAAGACAGAGAGAAACATCGATGTGAGAGAAACACATCCATTGGTTGCCTCCTGCACGAGCCCCGACCAGGGCCCGGACCAGGGAGGAGCCTGCAACCGAGGTACGTGCCCTTGACTGGAATCGAACTCCGGACCCTTCAGTCCCCAGGCCAACGCTCTATCCACGGAGCCAAACCAGCAAACCCATTTTCTCGCCAAGGCATATATGCAGGCTTATCATTCAGGTCTCAGAGTCACCGTCCCTTTCTCCCCAACCACTGCTTCTAGAAGAGCACTCACCCCACCCCACCCCACCCCACCCTAGTGATGACCACCCACCTTGCTTCATCTTCTCATGGACATACCACTTCTGAGATGATTTGCTTGCCTAGAACGCCTCTCCTCTCCCTCCACCAAAATGAAAGCCCCACGAAGGCAGAGGCTTGTCTCGCACCCACTGTAGTGGCGCCAGGGGCTGCCTCAGAGCCGGCACCGGGCAGGCATTGCCGAATACGCACTCCCCAAACCGGCAGCCGCCAGCCGGCGGTCCGGGAGGTCCAAAGGTTGGCGACCGCCACTCAAAACAAATGGAGAAGCGAATGGGACTCAGAGAACTGCAGGGACTTGCTTGAGGCCACGCAGCTGGTAATGAGCCAGGAGGGAGCCCAGCCGGTGGAGGAGGGGACTAAGGGGTCTCTCTGGAACCTGGGGGCTCCGGGGGATGACCAGACACAACCCTGGACCAAAGAGGGTCAAGGAAGCCAACCTGTCCCCATCACCTTCATCCTTAAACAATGTGTGGACTGTATAAAACTAATTAAACAGCCTCTCTGGGGGAGCCACTCGGTCGTGAGAGTGCTACTCAGTGTCACCCAAGGAGGCTTTGGGGAGGTGACAAAGGGTTCGCTTTAGGAGCTGGAGGGGTGGCTATAGGAACCTTGCGCCCCCACCTGCCTGGCCCCCCTTTTTCCTCCTCCCCCAATTCCATCTCTAGTTTTTCGCGTCCACTCACAGCGGCATGTAGGGCGTGGGGTGAGCGAGGAGCAGTGGCTGTACCTGCCCCCAGGGCCTCCGGGGGTGTGGTGATGCCTCTCTGCTGCCATGAGGTCCTGCCTCCCAGGCAGTGTGTGGCCTTGCACAAGTCACCTGGTCTCTTCAAGTCTCCGTTTCTTCCTGCATAAGACGGAGATAGCCCTGGCTGGTTTGGCTCAGTGAATAGAGTGTCAGCCTCCGGGTGGAAGGGTCCTGGGTTTGATGCCGGTCACGGGCACATGACCAGGTTGCGGGCTCGATCCCCAGTAGGGGGCGTGCAGGAGGCAGCTGATCCATGATTCTCATCATTGATGTTTCTCTCTCTCTCTCCCTCTCCCTTCCCCTCTGAAATCAATAAAAATATTAAAAAATAAAAGGAGACAGTGAAATTTGCTTGTCTCTGAAGATTAGAGGTACTGCGTTATATGTCAGGAACCCACACTTCAAGCACACGGTAGATACTCAGTAGAATACGTGAGCACTGTCGTCTTCGTATTTATATTACACTTCTCTGATTGTAATCGAATAGACACAGGGACTGTCACTCTGATCATTGAACAGTTCCTGTATGCCAGGCTCTGGGCCCAGCACTCTGTGTGGGGCACCTCGCTGACTCCCCGTACGAATGCTACACGAAGTAGGTGCTGCTATTACCATCATCCCCATGATTATGAATGAGGACAATGGGGCTCCCAGGTGTGAAGTGACTTGTCCGAGGCCACCCAACCAGAAAGTAACACAGCTGGACCGAAGTCCAGGTAGGTCCACGTGCAGATCGTGGGCTTTTAAATATTCACAATCCTGCCTCTCTGAACTAATGAGCCAAGGGCTTGCTGTGCTCTAGGAGGTAGACCTGGGATAAGGAGAAAGTGACAGGGCCAGAGAGGGTCCTAGGGAGAAGCAGAGGCCCAGCCTCCATCAGGAAGTCAGCAAGAGCCCGGCCAGTGTGGCTCAGTGGTTGAGAGTTGACCTATGAACCCAGAGGTCACATGCCTGGACTGCGGGCTGGATCTCCAGTAGGGGGCGTGCAGGAGGCAGCTGAGCAATGTTTCTCTCTCACCATTGATGTTTCTATCTCTCCCTCTCCCTGCCTCTCTGAAATCAATAAAAATATATTTTAAAAAATAAAAAGAGATCATTAAGGGAGTCCGGGTAGAGTGGTGTGTGGGGGAGTGAAGCCGCAGTGTGGGGGCCTGCGGCTCTGAGCCTCTGACTCATTCAGAAGGAGCAGCCACAGGAGATGCTATTTATAACCTGCAGGTTCTTGCAGCCTCTGAGCGAGAAGCCGCAGACACCTGGGCCCTTCCTTCTCCCTGGGCGAGGCGGGGAAGGTAGGCGGTGAGGAAGGCCGTGCCTGAGCCTCCTTTCACCTTGCTCTGGACTCTCCAATCAGCACCAAATTCACGGCCCTGTAGCTCACTGTGGAGGGGTCCAGCTTGTCAGCAGTGCCTTGCACCTGCGAGGCGTGAATGAGCGAGTGAATGAATGAATGGCAGTAGCTGCAGGCTTTTTAATTAGGTCAGATCATGTCATATCTCTGCCTCAAACTCTCCAGTGATCCCCCATCTCATTGCACGTAAAAGGGAAGGTCCTTACGGTGGCTACAAAGCTCGCACAGGCCCTTCTGCCCTCTCCTCCTTGTTCACCTCGGTGGCGCTTGTTGCTTCTGGGAACATACAGGGTATGTCCCTGCCTTAGGGCCGTTCCCACCTCCTGGAAGACTCTTTCCCCCAGGATACTGGTATGTCTTCCTCCCTCACCTCCTTCCAGCCTTTGCTTAAATGCCAACTTGTCAGGAGGCCTTCCCTGGCCATCCTAGTTACACTCATGCATTATACTCCTACACCCTTTCCCGCCTTGATTTTTCTCCATGGCGCTTGCCATCATCTAGCATAGTACATATCACAGTAGCCCCCCTTCATCTAGAGGGACACATCCCAAGACCCCCCTGTGGATGCCTACAACCACAAATAGCACCAAACCCTCTACGCTGTGCTTTCCCCACACACACCGAACTATGAGGAAGCTCACAGCTTCTCTTCGGCATATCTGAATTGTCAGCATCACCACGCTCGTGCTTTGGGGCCATTGTGAAGTAAGATAAGGGTTACCTGAACACAAGCATCGCGGACCACAGCAGTCTACCCGATCACTGCGATGGCTACTATGGGACTAACGGGTGGGGAACAGCTAGAGCACGGACACGCTGGACAAGGGGATGATTCCCGTCCTGGGGGGGCCAGAGCAGGGCAGCGAGATCATCACACTACTCAGAACAGTGAGCAATTTAAAACATATGCATTGTTTCTGGAATTTTCCACTTAATATTCTCAGACCCGCAGGTAACTGAAACCGTGGAAAGCAAACCGTGGATAAAGGGAGACTATGGGCCCAGGTATCTGTCTGCTCCTATTAGAATGTCAGCTCCGGGAGGACAGAACATTTTGTCTGGTTTGGTCTCTGCTGTGTTCCTGGTGCCTAGAACAGTGCCTGGCACACAGATCGTGCTCAGTGAACACGTGGCTGCATGAACTCACTGGGATTGTCACGGACCTGCTGCAGAACCTTGGACAGCTCACTTCACCTTTCCGGACCCTAGTCTGTGAGACTCAGCCACCTCCCTGTGCAGACAGCCCTAGGGCTCTCTCCTTTCAGCCTAACTTTTAGGATTTTTTCCACAACATTTGCTAATGGGAGAGCTGGCCAAGGCCTGGCTTGGTATGTTTCTGCCAGATTCAGCTTCTCTGTGAGCGTTCAAGCCTGTGAGCAGCTATTCCACCACTCTTGCATCTATGTCAGGGGCTGTGAGCAGATGCATTTGTGTGAACGAGCCTCTACATGTGTTGGGAACCTGGCTGAGAGGGGACTTTCAGCAAAACGTTAGCCCTGGCTCTATTTCTGTCCTCCTGCTTCTTTTTGTTTGCAATGGAGCAGGAAGTAGATGTTTCCAAGGGCAGGGCAGACCCTCCTCTAACTGATGGGAACACCCACTGCTCTGCAGAGGCAAGGGAGATCCTGTTGGCTGAGTCCTCACACCTGTAACAGGCTGTTTCCTCTCCGCAGGAGCCAGCTGTGAGAGCCGCCGGGGAGCCGCCTGCCTTTCAGGGAGGGAAGCCCACAGGAGACCTGCAGGCTTCCGTGGGGATGCCGGGCCATTTTTAGATCTCATCTGTTCTTAGTGGGAAGTCGGTCCAAACTCGTCCAGGTTTTATAGCAATCCCTGGCGTGCCTTCCTCTAGCACTTCCTTCAGGTCTTTGCTCAAATGCAAACTTCTTTTAAAAAATATATATATTTTTAATTAATTTCAGAGAGGAAGGGAGAAGTAGAGAGACACAGAAACATCACTGATGAGAGAGAATCATAGATCAACTGCCTCCTGCACGCCCCGCACTCGGGATCGAGCTCACAACCCGGGCATGTGCCCTGACTGGGAATCAAACCGTGACCTCCTGGTTCATAGGTCGACACCCACTGAGCCACGCCAGCCGGGCTCAAATGCAAACTTCTCAGTGAGGCATTCCCTGATCATTCTACTTAAACTTACATCCATACAATGCACTCCTTATTTCCTTTCCCTGCTTAATTTTCTCTATGACTCTTACCACCATCTAACATATTACATATGTTATTACTGGGTTTTTGGGATTTTTATCATGTTCACACACTACCTCATTTAATTACATGATCTCTTCTGTTTTGGCATATCCCGGCTTACCTAGCATAGTCCTGGCATCTGGTAGGCATCACTACATTTTGTTACGAGAGTTAATTTTCATAAGAAATGGGCAGCAGGCAATACTGTCATTCTATAGATGATGAAATTGAGACTCAGAGGGGACATGACTTAAACAGGGAGGATATGAACCTGGGCAGGCAGATGGCTTAGAACTACTGGGGAAGAAGAGAGGGAACCTCCTCCCAGTGGCAACCACGTTTGGGGAAACAAACTTTTGAAAGATGAGCCTGGCTCTAATAGAGCTTGGGCATTTGGGAGCCAGAGAAACTTGGGTTCAAATCCCAGGGCTATCAGTACCTGTACCTTTGTGTATTTTTGTTGTTTGTTGTTGTTTTTTAAAATATATTTTTATTGATTTCAGAGAGGATGGGTGTGGGAAAGAGAGAGAGAGAAACATCAATGATAGAGAATCACTGATTGGCTGCCTCCTGCACGCCCCACACTGGGGATCAAGCTTACAATCTGGGCATGTGCCCTGACCTGGAATCGAACCTTAACGTAGGTCTACGCTCAACCACTGAGCCATCTGGGGGAGGGAGCTGTACCTTCGGACAAGTCCTAAAAACCACAGGAGCCTCAGCTTTCCCATCTGTAAGATGGACACATCGATCCCTACTACACTCAGCCTTTGAGAGTATTCTGTGAGATAATTCATGCCAATGACCGGCCCTAGGCGGTGCTCAATATATCCCAAGCCAGCCCGTGCCTCCTGAATCCTTCTCCTACCCCCATACCACCTCCTGCCCTCAAGCAGCCGCAAGAGCCAGGCTACAGTGGGGAGATCACGTGATAAGTAACCCTCCGCGCATGCGCAGCCTCTGCAAGTCACGTGGCCGGTGCCACACAGCCGGCAGGTGCGAGGCGGGAGGACAGTCCGCTCGCTCTGTGACCCTTGGGCCCGTCACCGAGACGGGAGCTCCGGCTCCGGCTCCCGGGCGCCTGCATATGCGCCTGAGGTGGAGCGAGAATGCGAACCTTCTGGAATCCCCACCCAGGTTCCTTCCGCCTTTCCGCTGCCGGGGAGGCTTGGCTGGGCCCCGGAAGCGAAGGAACCCCGACCAAGGAATCGGTAAATATGGCCGCAGTCCGGCAGGACAGCCTCCCGGGCCGCCCTTCCCGTTGGTTCCGGAGGTGTTGGGGCGGGGACACCGGGCCTTTCCCGGGAGTGTAAGCGAGGAGAAGGGAGGCTGAGCTGAGCTCTGGACACGCGGGGAGGAGGCGCGCGGGGACCCGGGAACAGGGCGCAGGTGGGAGGAGGCCGGGATGTGGAGGGCGCTCGGGCCGAACCCGGCCGGGAAGCATCTTGGGCTGAGCCTAAGAGCAGTGGGAAGCCCTTGAAGCCGGGGAATAATGTGGTATATATATAAATATATTTTTATTGATTTCAGAGAGGAAGGGAGAGAGAGAGAGAGAGAAACATCAATGATGAGAGAATCATTGCTCGGCTGCCTTCTGCACGCCCCCCACTGGGGACCGAGCCCGCAACCCAACCCGGTACCCGGGATTGAACCCCAAGCTCCTGATGCGTAGGTCAACCTTCAACCACTGAGCCAAGCCGGGCTAATGTGATCCTTACAGTCCTGTACGGAATAATATTTTTGCCTGGCTTGCTCGTAAAAAAAAAAAGAAAAAAGATTTGAGTTCCACACCTGCCTCACTACTTTTTATTGTTTAATTTTTTCATAAGTAGAAACTAAGGGAATGGTAGAATATGTAGTTACTCCAGGATGAAATGTGCTAGCAGATGCAGATTGCCTAGGCTTCTATATGGGCCTATAAATAGTCGTTCCCTTATCTTCCCTCTGAATTCCGTAATTTCTGCTATTCCAGGAGCAGCAGAGGAGACCAATCCTCCCTACAGACTGAAGATGCATTTCATTTGAAGTGCACTGGATGGATGAAAACTCTGCATTGGTTCAAAGATCAGATGGTGATTATTTTACATAATTACTGTTCAAGTAGTGAGCTCCCCACGATTACACAACATATTTGATATATAGACATACAATTTGTAGTCATCTTTTTGTTGTTGTTGTTAATCCTCACCTGAGGATATTTTTCCCATTGATTTTTAGAGAAAGTGGAAGGGAGGGATGGAGATAGAGAGAAACACCGATGTGAGAGAGACACATCGTTTGGTTGCTTCCCACATGCACCCTGACCGTGGTCAGGGATCGAACCTGCAACTGGGGTATGTGTCTTTGACCAGAATCGAACCTGAGACCCTCCAGTCTGAGGGCCGACACTAGGGCTGTATTCAACTGTTAAAGAGCACATTTATTGCATAAAACAAGACCAAGGTTCACAAAGTACAAGCCCATTTTTTAAAAAATTTTGTTGTATTGCTTAAAGTATTACAAAGAGCAGTACAGATGTCTCCTTTTTTTCCCCCTTGACCTTCCCTCAGCCTCCCCTACCCCCCAGTGTCTTCTGTCCATTGGTTATGCTTATATGCATGCATACAAGTCCTTCGGTTGATCTCCCTCCCCCGCCCCCCCCCCCCCCCCCCCCCCCCCCCCCCCCGCCTTCCTGCTGTAGTTTGACAGTCTGTCGATGCTGGTCTGCCTCTGTATCTATTTTTGTTCATCAGTTTATAATGGTCTTTATTATCCATATATGAGTGAGATCATGTGGTGTTTTTCTTTCATTGACTGGCTTATTTCACTTAGCATAATGCTCTCCAGTTCCATCCATGCTGTGGCAAATGGTAAGAATTCCTTCTTTTTTACAGCAGTGTAGTATTCCATTGTGTAGATGGACCACAGTTTTCTAATCCATTCATCTGTTGATGGGCACTTAGGCTGTTTCCAAATCTTAGTTATGGTAAAATGTGCTGCTATGAACATATGGGTGCATATATCCTTTCTGATTGGTGTTTCTTGTTTCTTGGGATAATATTCCTAGAAGTGGGATCACTGTGTCAAATGGGAGTTCCATTTTTAACTTTTTGAGGAAACTCCATACTGTTCTCCACAGTGGCTGCACCAGTCTGCATTCCCACCAGCAGTGCACAAGGGTTCCTTTTTCTCTGCATCCTCTCCAGCACTTGTCATTTGTTGATTTGTTGATGATAGCCATTCTGACAGGTGTGAGATGGTACCTCATTGTTGTTTTGATTTGCATCTCTCGGATGATTAGTGACTTTGAGCATGTTTTCAAATGTCTCTTGGCTTTCTGAATGTCCTCTTTTGAAAAGTGTCTATTTAGGTCCTTTGCCCACAAGCCTATTTCTATGTTAACCCTCACTGTAAGATCATCTCTTTTTGGCCACAGAGGAGGCTTTTGAATATTTGTGGGATTGATTTAAATAATGGAATATGTTTTCTGCAAAATCTTAAGCTAGGAGCATCAGTTCTGTAGTTCTCTCTTTATAGTTAACATGAATTTTGATGGCATGGAAAAGCTTGTTCTCCGAATTATATTTAGCTCATACAAACTCTACCGCACAATTATGTTGTAAAGAGGATTAGGTTTTATCTTTAAGTTGTTATTATAGCCTTGGGAAAAGGTGAACATTAAGAATAACTATAAAGTAGTAGCATATTGTATTATTAATTTCGCTGCTTTTTTAAAAACTGCAGTGCAGGGCTGAGAACAGACTGACACATGTGGTAGGTGTATCAGTCCGGGTTTGCATAAGGAAACAGATGGCACGCTCAAGTTGGATCGCTAGAGAAAGGTTTATAAAGATTTGGGTAGGGTGTAGGGGAACCATAAGGATAGTGCAGGACCCGGGGGCTGGTAACAACCAGTCTTCACTACTGCTCGATCTGAAAGCTGAAGGTTAAGAAATAACAGAACCCAGAAAGAGAGCTGTGTGTGGAGAGGGCTTCCTTGAGAAGGAGCTGTGACCTTTTATTAAAAGACACAACCAACCTGAGGCGATCTGGCAGGGAGAGAACTGGGGAAGAATAAATCCTTCCACCGCATTCTCCTTCTGCCCTCCAATTCTTGGCTGTGCCCAGTGGGAAGCTAGAGGGCAAAGGAGTGGGCCGGTAGTCCAGATGGGTTAGCACCCAGGGTAGAGAGCAGGATGGGTGGACACTGGGTCTGGAGGAGCAAGTGGGAAAAGTCTGGTACCGTAGGCTTCATTTTCATGTTGAATGAAGACTTAACATTTAAATCTTCTTATCTTAGTGAGACAATGAAACCGTCAGGAATGGCGTTATGGCAGCAGGTTCAGGGTCATCACTGGTTCACTCTTCAGATCTACTGAACATACGATAGAAAGTATTGTGCTGGGCATTTTGAGAAAAGGTTCCCAGAAATGCAATGAATCTCTTTCCTGATGGATGTATTTTTAAAGAACATATCTTCACTCCATCCTAGCACCCCTTTAGTAAATATGATCCCACTGGTCTCAAAATCAGGTGCTTTTTCCCCAAAAGCAGGAGAGTTCAGTTCAGGTAAAACACCCAGGTTTTGAGTCTTGTTTATGGCTGACAACTGACTGTTATGTTCCTTGCCATGTTGGTACCTTTTAGGTAGTAAATAGTCATTTTTCAGGCAAGGGGATCAAAATAGGATTTATCAGTGCAGTTCTGGAAATTGGACTCACTTTCTTATGAATGGAGTCGGTGGTCTCCCATATTCTGAATCTGTGAGACCATTCTTTTTAATGAGATCCTCTTGGTAGAGGGGGGAACGAGTCGCCTTTAGTGACATGACTCTGACAAGCAAATCAATTCGTTCCATTTGTTTCCTCTTTGAAAACAGCAATCCTCGAGCGTTACATAATCTAATCTTCATGCCTCGCTAGTTTGTTCCGTCCTCCCGAGGAATCGGCAGATGGTGCCAATGCGGAGACCCGCGCACACGCCTCGAAGCCTCATGGCAGCAGGAGAGTTGCTCACAGTGTCTGTCTCTTTGCTGTGGGGTCCCTTGCTGGCATTTGTTTCCCTGGATCCGTTTGCTCTTTAGCATTCCTCAGGCACCACTGGCTTCTTGCCTTGGGCTCTCAATCGGAATTAATTGGAAATACTGAATGCAGATAAAAAGAGAACAGAAAGTGAAGTTGAAGGGGCAGAGAATTTGCCAGATCTTTTCTAAAAGCCAGATCTTTTCCTCCGTGAAAAGCTGGGCGTCTCTGAGATTTTAGCTCCATACCTCCGACTTCCTCACCCTGCCTGGTCCCTCCTGTACATCCTGTTACTGGGTTACACGCAGTCCAGGGACAGAGCTGGAAGACTGGAGATCCGCTTGATCAGGGCTCTGAACTCCTCTCCCCCACAGTGAGTCCCATACCTGCATACGTGTACCTGATTGTCCCCAGTAGGGCAGTTGTCTAGAGTCCACCTTCAGGTCAGCGATGTCACCCTTGCTAAAGGAAAGTTATCTCAGAACTCTGTACGGTGAGGAGCCGTCAGCCAAAACCATAATGTTTAGATGTCCAGGCAAAGACATTGCTTGTATGTCTCATCTAAAAACCCAGAAATGGCCCGGCTGGTGTTGCTCAGTGGTTGGGCATCAGTCTATGAACCAGGAGGTCACAGTTCCATTCCCAGTCCGGGCACATGCCCGGGTTGTGGGCTCAATCCCTAGTACAGGGCATGCAGGAGGCAGCCAATCGATGGTTCTCTCTCATCATTGTCTCATCATTCTGTCTCTTTCTTCCTCTCTGAAATCAATAAAAACATATTTTTAAAAATAAAAAAGTAAAAACCCAGAAATGGCAACTTCCAAGGAAGCCGAAGCTTCATGGACATTCTGTAGTGGATATATTTCTACTGATACTTTGGACCGGAAATCAGCTGACATGTTCCAGTGTTGCCTTTCAGTTGTTAAAATATTGAAATACTTTCACATCAGTGGGAAAATAGTTATTTCTTTGAGCTCCCAAGTGCCTCCCATCCCTCTGCTAATACTTGTCTGTTGAGAGGGTCTTATTTTAGGTAATTTCATTAATATAGTTGTACCTTTCCGGGCAGCAACATGAGCTTCCTTTGCTGAACCCATTTTGTTTCCAACCATGTGGTACCAGGAGGTCTGCTTGGTGTAGGGCCAGGCACAATGCCAGTGCCACAGATGTAACCGCCCTGCTCACAGACTGCACTGTTGGCTGACTCCGTTTTTTGATGGAACCCCCAGGCAATTAAAACATAGAACCTTCCCGCCGTGGCAAAAACAAGCCTGGTCCCTAAAGGTCACCTGTGCCTTTATGCTGGCTGGTCACTCAGCACCCGGATTGTACAACAGAAATGATCTGTCTGAAGGAGAAAAACAAACTAAACCAGGTAGAATCTTTCAATTTCATTCCCCCCACTGAGTCTAAGCATAGGGGACTCATTTTATAAAAACAATAACTTTTTGCTCCTTTTAATTTGTTAGTCATAAATATTAGTTGAGCACTTACTATGTTATTATGTGTCAGTCACCGTGTTAGGTGTTGGATATCCAGGAGTGAATAAGACAGACCCTGTCTCTGCTTTCATGGAATGCACAGTCCAGTGGGGGTGACAGATAATAGAGGAGGCTGCTGTGGTTAGAGTGTTAGTAGGTCACTGAACATGGGTTGCATTTCAACTAATGGAAACTGCATGGGTGTAATGGTGACTTCCGGTGGGTAGTATGCTAATCCTATGTGTCTACATTGTTAGAGTTCAGGGGTGTGGCATCTGTATTAAAGGAGTAATGGAATGGGGAGGGGGGTGATCACTTCCTACCTCCAGTCAAGATCTCAGAGAGGCTGAGAACTGCTCTGGATTAGGGACAGAAAGGGAGAAAGATTCTGAATGAGAACCATGGCAACTATATGTTCTAATATTTGGAGACCAGATATGCTGTTCTGAAAGATGGTAAATTCTGACCAATCAGATATCTGTAGGAGGTAGAATTTCCTTCATTTATGCCTTTTCTCTCCTTTGTCCTTGAAACCAGGAAACAAATACACAACTTGCTAGCTCAGATGAGGGGTATGAACTGTACCCACAAAACCATGGATAGCTAACGGCCTACATAGGAAATCAGCTTCTGACAACCCTGGCCTCACTGTCAGAGTTTCTTACCCACGGAGTTCAGCCACCCTGTTTTGAAAATTATAATTCATATCTCTAAGACAGTCCAGAGTAGTTGGCTCTACTTGTCAGTATTAATTATTTTTGCTCTATTTGTCCTGCTTGCTTGATTTTTCCTTTTATTGAATTATAATTATACACACTGAGATGTACAGTCTTCAGTGTAGAGTTCAGTTTTTTAAAAAAATATTTTTATTGATTTCAGAGAGGAAGGGAGAGGGATAGAGAAAGAGAAACATCAATGATGAGAGAGAACCATTGATCAGCTGCCTTCCGACTCCCCACACTGGCGATCGAGCCTGCAACCTGGGCATGTGCCCTGACTGGGAATCAAACCGTGACCTCCTGGTTCATAGGTCAACACTCAACCACTGAGCCACACTGGCTGGGCTAGAGTTCAGTTTTGACACATGCATATATTCTTGTAATCCACATCCCTTTGCATTTTATTTTAAAAAATCTTGGAATCCTCTTAAATGGTGAACATTTGGACCCAAAGGCAGATTTCTGGAAAGGAATCCCCTATTCAGTCCACTGACTGTCCCCCCCACCCCCAAATTATTTTTATCCAATCTTTTCCTGAGTTCCCCAATCACCACAGAGGACTTAAAGCCATCAGAACATTTTGTAATCCCAGCTTTCTGAAACCTAACAGAGATTTTGTCATCTGAAAACAAGGGAAAGATTAGTGCAGAATTCGGTTCTGACAACAGCAGAAAGGAACCAGCTAGACCAGAAACGTCACAGAGAATTAATTCAAGCACCACCATGCAAATGCTCCACAACCTTTTTCAAGACTAAACTCCTTCCATTCAGGAGTAAGACAGTCCTGGTCAGGAAAGATCGGTTTTTAAAGGAGTTTACTGCAGGGCTGTGGCATTATTAAACTGCCACCTGTTCTATGAGAGACCCCTGTACATTTTAGGAATTTTGTCCTTAACCCTGTCTTACTCCTTCTGAATGGATCCTCTTAGAAATGAGACATGAAGACAGCTAAACACACTGATCTCTCTAGACCAGCGGTTCTCAACTTGTGGGTCGCAACCCCTTTGGCGGTGGAACGACCCTTTCACAGGGGTCGCCTAAGACCATCCTGCATATCAGATATTTACATTACGATTCATAACAGTAGCAACATTACAGTTATGAAGTAGCAACAAAAATAATTTTATGGTTGGGTCACAACATGAGGAACTGTATTTAAAGGGCCAGAAGGTTGAGAACCACTGCTCTAGACTGATGTTGTGGCCCCAGGCCCATCTTCTCTCTATTATTGCCCTTGTCTACGGGATGTCTTTCCAGCATCTGCAAAATAGCGCTTCTTTCACCCAAGGATATACAGTCAAATAATGACAATTATTTAATAATTACAATTTGTATAACACTTAAAGGCAAGCGAGAGGCTTTTATATATGTGTGTGTGTGTATGTGTGTGTGTGTATATATATATTTTTTATTGTTTTTTTTACAGAGAGGTAGGGAGAGGGATAGAGAGTTAGAAACCTCTATGAGAGAGAAACACCGATCAGCTGCCTCCTGCACACCCCCTACTGGGGATGTGCCCACAACCAAGGTACATGCCCTTGACCGGAATCGAACCTGGGACCCTTCAGTCTGCAGGCCGACGCTCTATCCACTGAGCCAAACCAGTTAGAGCAAGCGAGAGGCTTTATGTGAAAATGCTTTTAAAGCTATAAAGGTATATACAACCCAAAAACATTATTTAAAAATTGTTTCTACGTGGCAGGACACTTTGCAGTTACTATATTCCCCTTATATCGCACAGAGAGGCAAGCCGTTTGCACTTCCATACCCAAGACTTTCTGTGTCGTAATGATGGTATTTCTGAACTATTTCCTGAGTCTGAGCCAGCCTCTACATTGTCCTTACCTCTGCACCAGACTTAAAATCCATAAAGAAAGGCACTGTGTTTACTGATTTACTGCCCTGTTCCCAATGCCTACCACATGGTGGGTACTCAGTCAGTTTTGTTAAATGAATGAACCTAATTTCCTAATTGGTTTTGTCTTCAGCGTCCTTCTAGTCTCCTCCACAATGAGTCAGCATTATCTTCAACAAGACAGTTCTGCTAACGTCCTGTGTACACGCATAAAGCCTTCAAGGACTCTCCATTGTTTATAGAAAAAAGGATAAACTCCTGAATATCACCTTCAGGATCCTTCACAGTCTGGTTCCAGCCATCTTTCTAGGCTTGACTTTCAGCCCTATTACCCTGCTCCCCAGGCCACTAACCGATTCCCAGGCACATTATGCAGTGTCACACTCCCAGGCCTCCACTTCAGCTGCTCCCTCTGCCTGAAGTGACCTTCCTTTCACCTTCCCCATTCATCTGGTGGACTTTCACTTCTTCAAAATGCAGCTCAGATGTCACCTTCTCTAAGCCTTCTCCAACGTCCCTAAAGGGTCTGCATTGGTGATTCCGTGTGGCCTAGCATGTCATTCCCATTATATTATGGTGGGTTTTGTTATTTGTTGTTGCTGTTGCAAATTCCTTGAGAGCAGGGACTAAGTCTTTCTGTAATTCTTTACATATCTCCTGAATCTGGTCAGTTCTTCCCACCCCCCTCACGACCATTCTAGTCCAAGCTGTCACTCTCACCTGTTCCATGTGACAGCACCTGACTGGCTCCGTATTGCCACACTGCTATCCAGCAGCGGACTTGCTGTGAAGCAGCCAGTGATCCTTTAACAATGTAAACAACCATATGCCACTCCTCTGCCACACACCTGCTGGTGGCTTCCCTTCAGACTGGGGGGGGAGGAGGGAGAACAAAGCCCTTGGCGCTCTGGCCCTTGCTTTCCTCTCCAGTTTCATCTCTCCCACCCCTCCCCCCTTGCTCAGTCCAGCCTCATTGTCTCTGCTTCTCCTCGAATAGGCCGAGATGTTCCCTCCTCTGAACTGTCTCCTCTCTGCCAGGAAAGCTCTTCCCCCGATATGTGCATGGCTTGCCCCCTTCTTTCATTGTGGCCTCTGCTCAGATGTCCCCTCTCAGGCCCTCCCTAATCACTGTCTACAGTAGCGCTCTCCACGAAGCCCTCCTCTCCCTGCGTTATTTCTCAGCACTACATGCCACAGTTTGTCACCATTAATTTTCCATGCGTTTATAGAGCTTATTTGTTGCTGAGGATGGAGACTGTTTTGTTCATCACCATGTACTAGTATGTCCATGGTACCTAGGACAGTGCCTAAGAAATAACAGTCACTCAAGTATTTATTGAATGATTGGATAAATCTTTGTTCCTCGGTATCTAACACAGTGCCTAGTTCTAGAAATATTTGTTAAGTGAATGACCAAATTAACACATTTTATAAATGAAATGGAATCTTGGCACATATCCAGGATTATCCAGGATCTGTGTACATATGCCTCATTCATTTGCTCCATGAACATAATCTTGATTTATTTTCTCTAATTTCATAGGTGATGTAAGCAGGTTTTTCACTTTTTCAGGAATCAGTTACTGACAGAGGTCTTGCCCAGACTATTTAGGGAATTTCAGAAAGATAACCTCTAGTGCAGTGGTTCTCAACCTTCCTAATGCCGCGACCCTTTAATATAGTTCCTCATGTTGTGGTGACCCCCAACTATAAAATTATTTTCGTTGCTACTTCATAACTGTTATTTTGCTACTGTTATGAATCGTAATGTAAATATCTGATATGCAGGATGTATTTTCATTGTTACAAGTTGAACATAATTAAAGCATAGTGATTAATCACAAAAGCAATATGTAATTATATATGTGTTTTCCGATGGTCTTAGGTGACCCCTGTGAAAGGGTCGTTCGACCCCCAAAGGGGTCGAGACCCACAGGTTGAGAACCGCTGCTCTAGTGGCACAGCAGGGATTAACAATACCCTTCAGCCCATTGCATCTCATCAGCTCCTGAGGGATTCTGATAAGGACTTTATCTCCTGGGATTTACATGAAATGTACATTTGTGGTTAATCCTGCCCAACACTGATTACTCTGAGGCCGGAACAGGTACGACACTGATTGACCCCAGACTCTGGGGGGGCCTTTACACCCTTCACATCCGAGTGGACATTGCAGTGATGCTTCAGGGCAGTGGCACCCAGCCTGCCTCAGTATCTGTGCTATAGGCACCTGCGTAGCTCGGATATGGCAGTTCAGTCCCTTATAGTAGGTGATCCAGCGAACACCTAACTTCTCTTGTTCACTTTGGCCTATGGGCAGTTGCTTTCCCCGCCCATCCTGTTTTTCTTTTTTTAAAATATGTTTTTATTGATTTCAGAGAGGAGGGGAGAGAGAGAGAGAAACATCAATGATGAGAATCATTGATCAGCTGCCTCCTGCATGACCCCCACTGGGGATTGAGCCCACAACCTGGGCATGTGCCCTGACAGAATCGAACCTGGGACCCTTCAACCTGCAGGCTGATGCTCTATCCACTGAGCCATACTGGCAAGGCCCATCCTGTTTTGTTTTTTAAAAAATATATTTTATTGATCTTCTACAGAGAGGAAGGGAGAGGGATAGAGAGCTAGAAACATCGATGAGAGAGAAACATCGATCAGCTGCCTCCTGCACACCACCCACTGGGGATGTGCCCACAACCAAGGTACATGCCCTTGACCGAAATCGAACCGGGGACCCTTCAGTCCACAGGCCAACGCTCTATCCACTGAGCCAAACCGGTTAGGGCTCATCCTGTTTTTCTTAATTCCCCGCACCTGGGTATGTACCAGAAGACGGCAGTGGAGAGAAGGGTGAGCACTTGGCATGAGTGATGTGGAGCATATTGGCAGTCAGCACACCTGTCCTCCTATTGAGGCTGACCAGACTTTCCCTGTTCTCATGCATGGGTGGCATCAGGGCCAGAGACCAGAACAGGGAGAGCCTGGGAAGTTCATCCCTACCCCCTTTAACTCTCAAGTCTCCTATTACTAAATAAGAGTGGTCGCTGGGTCCTCAAAAGGTTCAGAGGGAAAGGAACTAGCTTCACGCATGGGTGCCCTGTTCTAAGCACTGGGCTAGGCCTTATGTGCATGGTGCCATCGGTGTGACCAAGCAGTTGGGGTTATCATCTGCATTTAACAGAAGAAGCACACGAGGTCCGGAGAGGTGGGTGACACCGGCCAAGACATCCCGGTGGCAGTGGCAGAGCTGGGAGCTGACATGAAACCCAGGCCTCTGTGATTCCCTGGCTGCCTACCAAGTACCAAGAGCAAAAACGTCTCTCATCTAGAAGGGCGTGAAGGAGAGGGGACACGAGCGCTGAGGGCAACACATGGGTCCTACCTGAGACTTGAGCATCAGCGGGCCCTGCAAATCCACTTAGACATGGCACCTGGCTGCTCTTCTGTTCCGAGAACTGGGAACTCTGTGGCTGATTTACCAGGTCATCCAGCCCCACTCCGTGATCTTGGGACTTGATGACGTACCCAGAGTGGAGCCTGTCCTTCCACGTCATTCTGGATGCTGTGTAAGCGGTGATGTCACGGAGTGCTTCATCGTCCTTGGCTCTCATCCTCCGTTCCAAAGTTGTATCCCCTGGGGAGTGCATCCCACCTGCATTTCTGGAGGTTCCGGGGGTCCTGGGTTCCCGTGGGGGCCTCCAGGCGTGTTAAGGGTCAGTTCCGGCGATACCGAAGACTGGACATCTTTGGGGCCCTGGGCCAAACCCCTTCCCTTGTGCTCCCTGCTCCGTGCCGCAGCGCCCCCTAAGCCGCCAGGGGCCGCCCGGAAGCGAGGCTCCTCCAGCGCTGGGCGGGGAAAGGGGCGGGGCGAGGCAGTACCTGGGCCGCCCGGAGCTGGGGGTGGGCTCTCAGGGGACAGCCGGCGGGCACCCCCACAGATCTGGACCGCCGGCCACCTGGGAGCTCGGGACTCCGGGTGTAGAGGCTGCGCTATCACATGGGTGGCGGAGTCGGGGCCGCATTTAAGCGGCCCGGGTACGGCGCCCGCCTCCAGCGCGTCCTCGGGCTTGGCTCCCGCCGGACGCCCTGCTCTCTGCCCACCGGGGGGCCCGCTCGGTGCCGCACCGCGCCTCCGCTGCCCGGCCATGCGAGCGCCTGCCCCGCTGCGATGAGCTCGCACATCGCCAAAAGCGAGTCCAAGACGTCGCTGCTGAAGGCGGCTGCGACGAGCGGGGGCAGCCGGCTTCCCCGCCAGGGCCCTGCCCGGGAGCCCGGGCTGCCTAGCCGCCGGCTGCCCGGCACCTGCCCTGGCACGCCACCGCCGTCCGGGGACCCCAGTTTGCGGAGGCCCCTGTGCCGGCCGGCGCCGCGGGAGGAGGGCGTGAGGGGAAGCCGCTGCGGGCTCCCCCAGGCGCACTGCAGGCCCCGGGAGGCGCTGCGGGCGGCCGCGGCGTCCCGACCTTCTCCCCAGTCGCCGCTGCCGCCGGCCCGCGGGCGGGATGGGGAGGAACGGGGGCTGTCCCCGGCGCTCGGCCTCCGGTGCGCGCAGCGAGCCCCGAGTCGCGGGGTCTCCGCTCCAGCTGCCGCGTCCGAGGCAGACCCGTTCCTCCACCGGCTGCGCCCCATGCTCAGCTCCGCCTTCGGCCAGGTAAGGGCCGCACCTCCCGTCCGTCCGTGCTCGCTGGTGAGGCGCTCGGGACCCTGCCGCGGGCTGCGCCCCCACAGCCGTCCTCCTGCTGCCCGGGACCCCCAGCCACGCGCCCCTGCCTGCGCTTGCCTCCCCCGGTGCCTGCTTCAGCACCCTGGGCGCTGTCCACGCTCCGGCCTCTTCTGGGGCGAGGCACCCTGCAAAGCCGCCGTCCACCTGCCAGAATGGGCCCGTCCTGGGAGGGATCGGCCTCCGCACGCCACCCGGAGATTTGAAGGGGTCACGGAGGGGCGCTCTGAGCAGGGGGCGCGAAACCCTGGACTCTGGCCAAGACCACCAGTGAGCAACTCAAGAGAGCAAAGGGTTTGGAGTCTTGGGGTCAAGAGTGGGGGACCTTGGGGCACACAGCCTTGCTTGGGGACGAAGGACCCTAACCATTGCCTGTGGTGGCCACAAAGACCTGGGGAAAGTTAGGAGAGCTAAAATATGGGAAGAGAGAAGTGTCTGGAGGGCTGTACAGCTACTGCTCAAACTGGAACTTTGGGGTGTTTGCCGGAGGCTGTTGCTTCAGGGATGCCATTCGGATGGCAGTTGGGCAGCTGTGAGTCAGAGGATGTGGGGCAGTACCCAGAGCCGCCTAGCTTGAGGTGGTGTGCATTCTCGGGTCAGAAAGGTCACTCCGGAGTCAGCAGTGGCTCCTTTGGTTTCCTAGGCCTTTCTCTCAAGGGTCCGGGGCAGCTGGGCAGCTGCCCTTTAAAAACAATCCCTTAGTCATAATCCAGTTTGAGGGTGTGCTGCTGGGGGGAGAGGCTCGGCGGAAAGGAACCTGTGAACTCCTGAGCAAAGCCAGGATAGCCTCTGGTTCTGAGCCCATAATTAAATCAAACTCACTGCACAGCCTTGAGACAGTTCTGCGGCGGGGGGAGGGGGGGCGGGGGGGGGGGCGGATGCAGAGGTCTGACCAGGCTGTTTGCATGGTGTGTGGGGGAAGGCGGCTGAGCCTGTCTGTGCTAGGAAGTAGCGTAAAGCAGCCGTTTGAAGCTCCCGGCTTGCCATGCTGGATCAGAATTCCAAGGAGGCCGTGTGTGTGGCTTCAGATCCGCACATTCCTTTTCAAAGTACTACTGCGCAGCGGCTGATGCCGGAGGAGGGCTGACATGAAGGCAGCTGCGCGTGGATTTGGGTTGCACGGGGCTGCTGTGGTGGGGTGACAGGGCTCCGGCGTGTGGCTTTGTTCCTGCGGGGAGTCCTCCGAGTTCGCTGGGAACAGTTCTCCATCGTGGAGATGTGGATGCAGAGCTGGGAGAGTTAGTGTGCCAACGTGATGAGGGAGAAGTTCACTGCAGTGGCTTACGTATTAGTGAGCAGGTGTAGGGCGTTAGGGCATTGCTCCGGCGTTGGCCTGGCTTCAGGGAGACAACAGTGAACAAGGTAGCTGGAGTTCTGGGTATTTTGTGTGTGTTGTTGTTGTTCATCCTCACCCGAGGATACTGTCCCCCATTGATATTTAGAGAGTGGAAGGGAGGGGGAGAGACACAGAGAGAAACATTGATGTGAGAGAGACATAATGATTGGTTGCCTCCCACACTCGCCCTGACCAGGACCAGGGATTGAGCCTCAAGGTATGTGCCCTTAACTGGAATCCAACCTGGGACCCTTCAGTCTGCTAGCTGATGCCCTTGAAGCTTACAGTTTAGCAGTTTGGAAGGGTAGGTTATTGGCTCAGAATCGCTCATTTTCAGGTTAGTTTGCTGGTGATCCGGCTTCATTCTTCATTCTCAGCTGCCTGCTTTTCTTCCCACTTCTACTGTCTCAATCATTAAACGGAGAGTATTCTCCAGCCCCATGTTCTGAAATGTCACCAGAGTCATCTGAGCCAGGAAGAGCTGGAAGGCCCATCAAATATTTACTCCCTCTGGAAGCTCTTGCCCTTGGAGCTGCAGACGTTTCCTTTAAAGCTGGGGCACATTCAGTCTGGGCTTCCTGCTGACAGCTCTCAGGCATCTGAACAGCAGCAGCAACAACAAAACCTGGCCTGGGACTTGGTGCCAGGCTCCTGCGAGGGGGAATGAGGCTTCCTTTCCCTTCTTCTTCTTTTTTTTCCTCTGAGCACCCGCACCGGCCACCGCGCCGCCGCTGCTGCCCTTCCTCTCCCTTCTTTCTGCATTTAGATTTCTGCCCGGGAGACAGGGTCAGGACCAAGGGAAGGCAAATGGGCTTCTGAGTACAGACACTTTCAGGTCGGGCCTGCTTAGGCAAAACATCACCCTGGGGAAGTATATTTGTCATGTCTCCCAAGTTCATATTTCTTAACCTTAAGTGACTCATCCTCATTAAGCCTGTTTCTTTATCAGCAAAATAGGGATAATTCGTAGTACCTCACCAGGTTTAGGGGAGATTAAATAAGGTGATATGTACGGAGCTTGGACCAGTGTGTGGTTCAGACCAAAGGCTCTATCAATGTTATTATTATTATTGCAGCTGCTGTTGATTAACCACCAAGGGCTGTGTCGGGCCGTTTTCCTTATATTTGTAATAGAATAAGGGTTCAAAGTGAAGGTACCAAGATAGACTCCTAAATTAGGGGGAACAGCAATTAGGATTCTTCTAGTGACCTCACAGGGCATCCTCGCTGCCTGCAGGGAGACTAAAGCATGGGATGGTGGCTGGGGAGACAGTAGAGCTGCAGGTTCCAATCCCAGAGCCGTCATTGCCTAGTGCTGTGGCCTTGGGCCTCTTATTTTCTCTTTCAGTCTGGGTTCATCCAGAAATGAGGTTGACAGAAACTACCTTGCACAGTTGTGTGAAGTATACAAGACTCAGTATGTCAAATGGCCTGGCTCAGAGGGGTGCTGGGAAAAGGGCAGCCTTCATTAGTGTTATTGTTGTTATTTATAGAGTAAGTGTCCCAATGAGGGCCTGTACTTTAAAAGCTGTCTCTGAGCCAGGTGAGGAAGGATGTTAAAGGAAGGAGCTGAATGGCAAAGGACCTTTCCTAGTAACCTCTTAGTGGCTAGCTGCGGACATGTCACCCGGAGAGAAGACGTGGTACCAGAAATTAACTCAGAATAGACATAACTTAGGGCAGTGCTTGGCACTGGGTCTTGGAACAGTCTTTCTGCTCCTTACCTTACATTTGGGAAGTAACACCCCTTGTAGAGGAGCAAATGCAAATAAAACCCACAGCTTTGTCCCACCCTTCTTTTTCTAGCTGTAGAGACACCTCTTTGGAGTTGGGTATGCTATTCCAATTCCCAAACTGCTTTGCACATAGTAGGATCACTGTGATCCTGTATCCTAATGAGTGAATCAGCAAATGAATGGCTGATATCTCCAGCCACGGACTGCAGAGGGTTCTTAGCTCCTATCGTTTCGATGGGGAGAGAGGCTATGATGGCTTGGGTCCTAACAGATCTAGTCCTACTAGGCCTATGTTTTTAGGATGGGGACTGAGTATAGTACTCACTCCTGCCCGGCCACCTTTCTCCCTCTGCTCTCTGAGAAGGCTGGTAGCCCTAATGGCCTTTTCTCTGGGGCCTGAAAAGGTCAGTTGTGATTAACATAAATCAGAGAGAGTCCCCCAGGTGTCTGCATTTGCCTCTAGCTGTTCTGGGGAAGCAACAAGGGTACTTGAGACCTTAGTCTAGAGCCCACTAAACAATTGACAAAATGTATCTTCTCATTATCTTAACTTCACAGCAACCTGTGAAGGTTAGCATTCTCTTCCTCCATTTTAGAGATGAGAAGAGAGACTCAGAGGGGAAGTGGCTTGTCCAAAGGTCACACAGGACTGTGCTGTGGTCTGCCTCTCTGAACAGCCTGCATGTGCCGCGCCATGCTGGTTTGGTGGCAAGTCACCTAAGTGTGTTTCCTATTTGTCAGAAGCAGCCACAAAGTGCCTCTCAGGTAACGACCCAGCTTTCCCTGAGCGTCTTAGCACTGGGCTGCCATCCAAGGTCACGTGCAGCGATAGAACTGATCAGGGCCACTGAAGACCAGTCTCCCTCCTAATCAGGAATAATCAGCAACGGCTTTATCCTTCTCATCCCCCTGATCCTATTATTCCATTCATGAGTCGGAATCTCACAGTGTGGCTTCCAGAGGCCCAGGGCCTGATGCCTCAGTGAATAGGAATGGGGGTGGGATGGGGCTGTGTGATGCCTTTGCTCCTTCTAGAAGCTCCCACGGTTCAGCCCTTTAAAAATTTTCTGCTGCCCTAGCCGGCTTGGCTCAGTGGATAGAGCATCAGCCTGCGGACTGAAGGGTCCCAGGTTCAATTCCAGCCAAGGGCACATGCCTGGGTTGTGGGCTTGATCCCCAGTACGGGGCTTGCAGGAGGCAGCCGATCAATGATTCTCTCTCATCATTGATGTTTCTCTCTCTCTCTACTTCTCCCTTCCTCTCTGAAATTAATAAGTAAATATATATTTTTTAAAAATTTTCTGCTGAAGGTCAAGCCATCTGCCCCTTCCAATCATCAGCACCCCTCCCGCAGAGCCAAACACAGCTTAAGCAAGCTCTAGGTTTGAATCCCTGAATCCCTTCCTGCCCTGAAGACTCAAGTTAATACTGCATCCTCTTCCCTAAAGAATGATGGGTTTCTTCAAAGTACCTGACTTTTCATTTAACAAGTTAAGATCAGGAATTTATTATTTTAATCTTTTTTTTCCCTGGGTGACAAAAGAGGGCAGAAATAATACCGTACGTTGCAAAGCCTGTACTTAACAGTATTTTCATATCTGTAGCTCATGGTCTTCACCATAATCCTCCAAAATTGAAAGGTCAGGTCTTATTTCCATGTTATAATTAAGGAAACTGGGATCCAGAGAAATTGAATCATTTCTACAGGCCATGTGGTTAGGAAATGGTAAACTGGGCCTCAAATCCAGCTGTTGGGACTCCACATTCTACATTCTTTAATATCATACTAGCATTTATTGAGTGTCTACTGTGTGCCAGGCTTCATGTTGAGGGGTATGATTTATTATCTTATTTAACTGTCCACACGGTCCATTACAAGCAAAACCTCTGACCCATATCCAAATATCTACATCCAAAGTGAGCAACGTTTTGAAGAGTGTGCCAGGGCAAAGCGCGTGCCTTTTCTGCAGGAGACAGCTGTCCTGTGTGCTGTTTCCAAGGACAGGCACATCACAAGGGTGACAAGTGGGTGCTGTGCTCTGGGATGGCCTGCAGGGGACAGGAGTGGGTGCCCTGGCCATATATGACCAATGCTTGTGGCACTGTGCCAAGCCCTTTGCATGTATTGTCTCGTTAACTCCTCGGAAGAGCCCTTGAGGGAAGGGTTATTAGACTACCCATTTGATCAATAAAGAAACTGAGGCTCAGAAAGATTAACTGTCCTCAAGATCAGCCAGTAGTTGCTAGGCAGCAGGGCAAGATTTGAACCCAAGTCTGACTCTGCACTCCAAGCTCTTACCAGTAGGCTGTGTCAGTAGTTCTCAACACTGGCTGCAGGTTAGAGTTACCTGGAGTGCGCTCATCGGCAATGTCCGGAGCCCACCTGTGCCTGATGAGTCCGAATCTCCGGGGAAGCTCCCAGTGAGTCTCATCGGTGGCCACGGGAGGGAAGCTGCTTCACACTGTGCTGCCTGCCTGCTCACGTATCTGCTCATGTAG
Source organism: Myotis yumanensis (assembly GCF_028538775.1). NCBI lineage: Eukaryota > Metazoa > Chordata > Mammalia > Chiroptera > Vespertilionidae > Myotis > Myotis yumanensis. The sequence goes on along the minus strand of NW_027223770.1, from coordinate 4,029,443 downwards.
TTCGTATGAACTGGGTTCCTGTGTGAAGCTTAACGCATTTCCCTATGGGGTCCCTGGTGAGTTCTAGCTTTACTTTTTTTTTTTTTACTTAAAATTGTTCAATTTTAATTTTTTATTGAATTTATTAGGGTGACATCGGTTAATTAAATTATATAGGTCTCAGGGCTATAATTCTATAATACCTCATTTGTGAGCCCTAGCTTTTCAACAGAATCTGCAGATGGCCAGTTTCCTGGCTTTGGTCTGCATGTCTTTTCTGATCTTCCTGAATTAAGGCGCATCCCTAGAGTTTTTGTGCTTCCCCTTCATAGCATGTAACTAAAATGTAATGAAGTCAGTGTGTTCCCAGCTGTGTAATAGCTCTTGCCCACCTGCTAGAATGGAAGCTCCTTGAAAGCAGGGACTGTGTTTCTCTTGTTCCCCAGGCTCTCAGGGCCAGGCACAGTGCCTGGCACATAAATACTGGACAAATGATCCTTCTTTCTCCATTTTAATAATTACTTATAGAGTCCCCGTATGTGCCATGCACTTTGCCATGTAGGCATTTTAAGTAAGAGAGAGGAAACCCCATTTTCCAGGCACGGACACTGAAGCTCTGGAATGTGAGAAGTCAGAAGCCAGCAGAGCCAGGACTCAACCCCAGGCCTGCCCATCCTCTCATTCATCCAGTCCATTGCTCTTCTTCATGAATGACCCTGACCCCTGACCCCAGATGCTGCTTTAAGCTATTTCCAAGGAACGCGGCTTTGAAGAAGGCACTTAAATTGGCTGCTTGCTCTTTCAATTCCAACTCGCCAGCGTCTTCACTCCTTTCTACACGTTAGGCGAAAACAACTCCCCAGCCTCCTCCATCGGCCCTCAGGGGGTACCCCTCCTTCTCCCATTCCCTCTCCGGAGGTTTGGCCCAAACACGGGCCGCTGAGTAGCCTGATTAAACCCTCCCCATGTCAGTGACATCGTCAGCGGCAGCTCTGTCGACAAGAGCTATCCAGGGACCTCCTTCCCCGGCTCCCTGGGACCGAGCTGGTGGCACCTTCTGGGCAAGGCCTCCCGCTCATCCTCCCTAAGGGGAGGTCTGACCAGCCACTCGAAACTGGGCAGAAAGCTCCTGGGAGAGGAGCCCCTCTGGACTGAACGCTCAGGCCTGCGTGTAAGGTGTCCATCTGGGGCTGACCTGCCTCTGGCGCCCCCTGCTGGGGAAGCTGGGTGCCGGGGATGGGACTTCTCTCTTGGGTCGTCTGGCTGGGGCTGTAGCTCTCCACTGGGACGTGAGCCTGGAGATGACTGACATCACAGCTGGAGCCTGGACAGGAGGCAGAGCCAGTCCCCTCAAAGTCCATCGTGGGACCTCGAAGGCCGCTTTGCAAGGGCGGCCTCTCTGCTCCACACCCCAAGGAAGCTGGTGAGAGATCCTGGCTCAGATTAGGCGGAGGATTACGAGGTCAGTGGCCCTCACTCACGCCCTCCGAGACTGCGCCCTGGGAAGGGAGCAGGCGTCGCTGCTAACTGCTGTTGGCTCAGCTGAGCTTCCAGTCCCCGAGCCTCATCCCATTCCAGTGCCCGGGCAGGTGTGGAAAAAGCGTGATGGAGACGTCGCAACTCCCCCAAGCCCTCAACTGGAGCCGCCTGCTCAATCCAGCTGCACTTGTCAGGAGGTGCCCTGTGTGTTCGTCCCTGTGTGCTTTCGTGTGTGTGTGTGTGTGTGTGTGTGTGTGTGTGCAAGCACACAGCTGGGAGGCACCCTGGCTTTGAGGACCCAAACCAGCCTGATTCCCCTCCTGGGTCTGCTGGCCTAATTCCCAGCTGCAGCTGCCCTTGGGGGCCCCCCTCCCCAAGGCAGTCTCTCCGCTGCTCTGGCAGCCGGGAGAGGAGGGGCTGCGGGAAGGGGACTGAGCGCTAATCTGGTGGGGCTGATCTGGCCGCCTTCTCCAGCTCCGCTGCCCTCTCCAGCAGCTCTCTGGGTGATTTTCTCTGTGCCCTGCATGCTCCCCTCCTGCCTTCATCTCCTTAAGAAAGTGCCCAGAAAGTTAAACCCACACACACACAAACACACACACACACACACAATCCACCAAAAAAAAAAAAAAAAAAAGAACCAGCAGGAGCAGGCAGGAGCAGGCAGACGAGTGAGAGAGCACGCGCGCGCGAGAGAGGGCTCGGTCCTGGAGGGAGAGCGGCGCAGGCAGAGGGCGGCTGGGCTTGGCAGTGCCCGGGCCTGAGGTCTCTCAGCCCAAGAGCCTCCTCCATGGACCCCAGGATCCTGAGAGGCGCTGCCTCAGCTTAGGATGGGCAACTGTGTCAAGTCTCCACTGCGAAATCTCTCAAGGAAGGTATGTTCCTGGACTTCCAAACCCGGGCTGGGGGATTGGGGCATCTTCCCATCGGCCCCAGGGGTTGGGCATGGAGGGGTGGGCATCTGAGGCTTGTCACCTTCCCGTGGGTTCTGCCTAGAGCTGCTGCCCTGTTCTGACCTCCGATTACCTCCTGTCACAGTTTCCTGTGTCCCAGGAAGTTGGGACTTGGAGCTGCCTGGGGGACTGTGTTTGGGAATCGGTACAAGATTTAGGAAAGAGCCACATGGCTGCTAGGATGTGAGTGAAAAGCGTGGGTCCTTAGGATGTCAGAGCGGACAGACCCCTTGGCACTGGCAGGACTGGAAGGGGGTTGAGCTTTGACCTTGCTGCTGCTAAGCCTCCTCAGCAGGAGGGCCTCTGACCCTCCCTGGTGGTCTCTACACCTTCAGGGCTGCGGGTTTTGAAGTAGATCCTGTTGCCACTGAACGGAACCAGGTCAGAGAATCTCAACTAGGACCAGGCTGGTTCAGGGACCAGAACTGTCTCCATTGAGAAAGAGGATGTTGAGTCAAAGGGTCCGTGTGTCACTTTCTGTAGCGGATTTATTGCTCTCACACCAGGATGCTGTCTTTTTGCAAGAATTCCTTTTGGAAAGCAAATAAGCACTGGGCTGGCATCTATAGGGCTTTGCTTCAAGTGGACTCCACCTGTGTGTCTAGCCCTCTGCGGTCAGGCCGTGTGAGACACTCCTTGATAGCATCTAAAGGAAGAGGCATGATAGGGACGTTTTCCTGCAGGGCTGGCATTTCCCAGACAAGGAGCTTAATTGCCACTGAGGTTAAGTGACACTTACCCAAGGTCTCAGGTGAGCTAATGGCACCTCTGCCCCAAGCCCATCCTCACTCCTCCGTCCGTTTGACAGCCTCTCCATTTAGGGCATCTCAGGCTTTTCTGCTGCTCATCGGCTTCCTCATGTGGCTAAGCTGCTCACATCAAATCCCTTTTCATCTTTGCTGCTCCTCACATCCTTCTGAGGGGTGACTGTTTCTTCTGTGCACCCTCCCCCCATCATCTGCTATCTTCTTAGCGGAGTCTTTGTACCAGAAGTGGCCTCCACGCTGTCGCAGAGGAACAGAAACTGGTCAGAATTAGTTTAAAGGACCACGGGGTGAAAGCCCCTCCCCTGGCTTTGTCCAGAGCTTGAAGAGGTGAGTTTAAGAATAAGGATTGTCCTTTGGTTCCACCCCACCCATCTTCCTTACATAGCAGAGGGCTTAAGAATCGGGCTTCTCAGGTCTCCACTTTCCAGCTGTGTGACTTTGGGCAAGTTACTTGACTTCTCTGGGCCTCAGTTCTTTTGTCCATCAAGTATAAATACTAATACCCACCTTGCAAGGTGATTGTGAGAACTAAAAGTGTTGTGCGCTGTATTCACTGCCTGGAGTATAGTACTCAGCAAATGTTAGCTAGTACCATTGTTATAATCATAATTTTTCCACTCTGGGTTTTCTGAAAAGGGGGATGGAGGAAAAAGAATATAGGAGAGGTTTTGAGTCCATGGAGTAAGGTTAAAGATCATGCAACTTATTGCATTTAATTTCATGTTTTTAAATTTAAAACATTTTAAAATTCATTTTAGAGAGAGAGAAACATCGATTTGTTATTTCACTTATTTATGCATTAATTGGTTGCTTCTTGTATGTGCCCTGACCAGGGATCAAACTCGAAACCTTGGCATATTGGGACAATGCTCTAACCAACTGAGCTACCTGGCCAGGGAAATGTCATGTTTTTTATAAAAATAATAATTGCTTTTTCCTGAATATTCACAATGTATCCAACTTGTTATCTTATTTTCTCTTTTCCACCAAATAGTTATTTTGGCTGAGGCCACTCAGCTGACTGGACTCTGAGCTGGGATTTAAACCCTGGTCTGTGTGAATCCAGAGCTGGTATTTTTATTTTTTATTTTTGCCTTTCTCTTCTTCCTGCTGTCAAAAACGTTATTCTTAGACCTCTGAGTCTGCCCTTACACGTCATCTGGTCCAAATTCCCACCGGCTACAGCAGTCGCCTCTCCTACCTCACCAAGTGCTCACTCAGCTTCTCCTGAATCCCTCAGTGTGGGAGCTCTGATCTGCAGACTCTTGGCCAGCTCTGTTGTTAGAAAGCTGTGAGGTCCTGAGGCACGCTGGGCCCTCCTGTTGCTAGGCCGCACTCAGGAGACGGCCCCTCGGTGCCAGGAGACATGGTCAGCCTGTGGGCCGCTGCCCACTTGGCTTCCTGAGTGGTACTCGGGGAACTGGTAACGGTGAGAGGCGGCCGCTCCAGGCTCTGAGCAGCAGACCAGCTGTCAGGTGCCATCACTGGCCGGGAAGAACAGCAGCTTCCCGGGGCAGCGTGGTGCCGGGCAGGATTACCATCAAGAGATGCGGTGGAAATTCCTCGGCCACCACTGGCGCATTCTCTGTGGGAGCAAATTCTCCATCCTTCTCACTTCTGATTGGCAAATATTCTCCCACTTCCTCTGAGGCCAGAAGTGAATGCCTTCTGCACCAGCATCTCTCTAAGTTACATCACTGTCACCGTCATCGTCATCATCCTGTCGTCACCGTGGCAACTCCATCTATCCCACTCTCATCACGCTCTAGGCACTATGCAATAGCTCATGGACTTCTCACAGGAATCCTGTGAGTCACCATGCCCATGCCCATGGCGTATAGAAGGAAATAGAGCACAGACAGGTGATGTGACCTGCCCCAGGTCACAAAGCAAGCAGGTGGCAGAGCCAGAATTGGGAGGCCAAAGTCAGTGTACAAAAGCACCTGTCAGAGTTCTGCCCTGCTGCCGTGTCACCTCCTGGGCCGTGTCACTCTGAGCCAAGTGTGTGCGAGTCACTAGGACTAAAGGCTGCCTCTCCACGGCACCTCCGGAGACTGCGTCCGGGGCTAAGCCACGGGAATCCCAGGCTTCCTGGGGGCCGGCCTCAGCCAGGAGGGCCCCTCTGGCTCTGCCCTCACTCTAGCTACGTCCCGGAGGCCTGTGTGAGTGTGGCCGAGGCTTTGACCTCACTTGGCATAAATCCGAATGGCCATTGACCCACCTGACACCCCTTACGCTCTGAGACGCGCTGAGCCTGGCCCTATGGCACTCACTGAGCTTGGGCCTTGGGCTGAGGTGCTTCACCGCGAATCTGAGCTGCTGCGGCTCCTTCGAGGAACCGGAACACTGTCTCCCTCTAGGCCTGGAGGGGGAAGGGAGTCTAGTGTGTAGCCCACAGTGTGGGGCGTTGGGGAGAAGACACATGAGAGGACAAGGCGAGAAGGGGCAGGTTGTTCTGCTTCTCAGCCCGGGAGGACAGGCCGCCCCGACGTTAGGATCGTCCTCTGGGTGTGGCCTTCATGGAGCTAGAGCAGTGGTTCTCAACCTTCCTAATGCCGCGACCCTTTCATACAGTTCCTCATGTTGTGGTGACCCCCAATTTCATTGTTACAAATTGAACGTAATTAAAGCATAGTGATTAATCACAAAAACAGTATGTAATTATATATGTGTTTTCCGATGGTCTTAGGCGACCCCTGTGAAAGGGTCGTTCGACCCCCAAAGGGGTCGCGACCCACAGGTTGAGAACCGCTGAGCTAGAGGAACGTGGCAGGAAGAAGAGTGTGGCGAGCGTGGGGCCCTGGGCGTCTTGGGGAGCCGGGGTGGGATAGAAAGTTGTGTCTGATGCTGATGCTGATGCTGATCCTGCCCTGGGGGCGGGGGTGGGCAGTCTGTGGGCAGCGCTGACTTTTTATAGCTGCATGGGAACCATCAGGGAGGAGACTGGATTGGCCCGGCCTGGGGCACAGCTATATTCGGTAAGCAGCGCCCCTGTCTCAGCCTCAGAGGTCGCAGGCAGGCTGGGCCCGGCAGGGAGCCAGAGAAGGCGGGAGGGGGAGGGAGACTTGCTGGTGTGAGAGTCTAGTGTCGAGGTTGCAAATGGTGGGATCCGACCCACAGGCGTGCTTTGTGTCGCCCACGCCCACCGGAAGGTCTCTGGCAACCTTGGGCTGGAGTTACGTAGTGCTGCTCCTTAAGACGGACTCCCAGCATCATTTAGTCCCGGTCTCCCACCTCTTCCACCTGCGCTTCATTTGTTAGCCATGGCCCCTGTGTTTGCAACCTCCAGTCTAGCCGAGCCTGCTCTCCACGTTGCTGCTCTGATTGTCCTCACTGCCTTCCAGTGGGGTCCAGCGGGGTCCAGTGGGGTCCAGTGGGGGTAGGGTCAGGAGTCAGTTTGGGAACTTAGCCCCAGGGTTTGTGCTGGGACATTGGGGCAGTGTTGGAAAAGGATGTATTCCATTTATCTCTTAACGAATTCCCATTGGTGGGAACAGAAGCCTCCTGCTGCCTGCTTTTCTCTCTGAGCCTTTGCATGCACGTGAGTGCGATTCTAGGCACACGTATGTGTCGTGTGTGTGTGTGTGTGCGCGCGTGCACATGAGCCACCTGGTGGGTACCACACCCAGCTCTCCCTGGAGCATCTGCTTCAGTCAAGGATTGGCGACTCCATCTGTTGGACCAATTGGATGCTGCCCCCGTGCCTCTGAGGGCTCTGAACCTGCTGTTGGACTCCCAGGGTCTGCTCTTGAGGAGCCCCTTCTAGGAGGCCCGGCGGGGCAGGGAGGTGATGCCTGCCTCTCTTTTGCATTTGCGTGGTGCTGGCTGAAGATGCGCCAGGAGGAGACTGCCAGCTACAGAGTGGTGCAGACCAGCGAGGAGGGGCTGGCAGCCAGCGGCGAGCTCCCGGGACCGCTCCTGATGCTGGCCCAGAACTGCGCCGTCATGCACAACCTGCTGGGCCCTGCCTGCATCTTCCTTCGCAAGGGCTTCGCTGAGAACAGGCAGCCTGTACGTAAGTTGGCCCCGGTGGAGCGCACCCAGTGGAGCTGTGCTCGACTTGGCTTCACGGGCGTGAGGAGGTGCTGGGAAGAGGAGGGGCTCTGTACACAGAAGTGTGCTTCCCCCGCAGATACACCCCAAACCCTCCATTTGCAAATCTGACCCCTGAAGTTTCCCACTCATGGCTGCAGAGCACTGCTGAGCCCACCTCCACCAGCAAGGAATGAGGACAGCAGCCAACATTGTGGGGATTTTTAAAAATACACGTGTTTTTATTGATTTTAGAGAGAGAAGGCAGAGGGAGAGAGAGAGGAACATCAGTCAGCTGTCTCCTCTCTGCACCACATCCTGACTGGGAGTCGAACCTGCGACCTTTTGGTGCATGGGATACGCTCAACCAACCGAGCCACACCAGCCAGGGCACGTTTGGGGAGACTTTCCGAACACTTTGTGTGCCCGGCACTGTGCTAAGAGCTTTGGCCCATTGCCTCGCTTAAGACTCAGAGCAACTCCAAGAGGTAGGTACTGTTACCCCATTTTACAGATGAGGAAACTGAGTTGGAGCAGTAACCTGCTGAAGGTAACAGCTTGTGGGCGATGGAGGTAGGACTCAGACTCGGGAGTCTGACTAGGCCTCCTGTGCTCGGAGCATCGGTGCTGAGCACACAGCACTGTCCAGAGGACTTGCTGCCAGGATGGAAGCCTCCTGAGATCGGCACTGGCCACGTGTGGCTGCACTGGCCACGTGTGGCTGCGGAGCGCTGGACGTGGGACTAGTGCAGCTGAGGAACTGGATGTTAATTCTGTTTCATTCCCATTCGGATTAAATAGCCACGTGTGGCTCCTCTACTGGACAGCCTCCTGCAGGCATTGGACAGCCACAGGGAGGGGGGAACAAGGATGGTGTTACAGGTGGAAATGTTTGTAGGTTCCATTTCCTGAATGCCACGTGCTAAATGCTACATGTCTTGTCTCACGGTATGCTCACTGAGGCCCTGGCAGGGGGGCCTGGCACTGACCTATTTACAGGTGCGGAGACTGGCTAGGTCACAGAAGTGACCTGCTCCAGGCCCATGGCTAGGAAGCAGCAGATCTGAGCTTTGCACCTGGGTCTGTGTGACTCTAGAGGCCAAGCTCTTCCCCCCGACCATTACATTGGAGTGAAAGGAATATATGTAGGCTCCATTCCACCTGCCCCCCCCCCCCCCCGCAATTGCTCATGGTCTTCCTGCCACCCGGGAGGGCATCTCTGGCTCTACTCCAAGCACAGTACACAGCTCCCCCACTCTGCACCCGGGGTGGGGGGGGCGGGGGCGACCCAAGCACCAGCCACCAGGACTCAGCCAGCCCCCAGGCCCCCCGCAGCGGGGCCCCTGGCTTTCCGCTCCCTGACTCTGTCTATGCGAGATGTGTGAGGAGGTGCAGTGGGGGCAGCAGCACCTCACTTCTCTCCAGCGCCTCTGAGCTGGGTGCTGGAGCCTGACCGGTGGAAAGGACTTGCTATATCTGAGTAACTTGTCCTCGAGAGTCCTCCGTGTGTGCGTGCGCGGGCACGTCCTCGCTCACTTGCTCGCTTGCACTTACTGGGGGTGTGGGCACCGCAAAAACCCGAGCACCAAGTCTGAGTTGAAGCAGCTCGTGGGTGACAGAGGTCGGATTACGTATGCGAAAGCGTACGACCCACAGGACCCGCACGCTGTGCGCCGCAAGGCACCTAACAGAGACAGACATACCTCCGTGACCCACCCTCAGGTAGAGACGCCACCTGCAGGACCCGGAGCTTGCAGCTGCCGGGCCCAAGCACACGGACACACTCCACACGGTCCGCCACCTACAGCCACTCCTAAGCACCGGCCTGTGCACCTGCTTGTTCCGCTAGCTGTTGCTCAGGAGCCCCTTCTAGAAGACGCTCAGATTTTAGATTTTCCAGAGTCAGGGTCCCATGCCCTGGGGCCAGTTTGGAGTGGGTGGGCACCCTGGCCCTGTTGGCTAGAACAGCCTCCCGCTCACGGGCGCACACCGCGTGTCTGTGTTCATGACAGGTGTGCCTCTACCTGGCGTGCTTCCTCAGGGCGGACACACCTGCCCCATGTCCTCCCTGCCCAGAGGCAGAGAACTGTGCCATCTGGGGAGGAGGAGCCCCGTGGACCAGTTTGGGAGCTTACTAAGCAGGTCCAGCTGGGCAGCCATCCATTTCGTGCCAGTCTGTCCTCCTGGGCAGGCCCGGGGCAACGGGCCCCTCACCAGCTGGAGCTGCCCCGTGTCCTCCGGGCCTGCTCTTTCGAGACTCCTCTGCCATCTGCTGTGATGCCGAGACCCAGGGTCTCCTTGGCTCCCCAAGGAGAGCTGGGCCCTGCTTGACGCTTTGGATGTGTGTTTTGGGGCCTGGCGGCGGCCGGAGGCGCTGGCAGCCCCCAGGCTCCTATGCTGTGCCCGTGGCAGGGCAGGGTGTAGCATGGGGGTCAAATTGGAGAAGGTAGAGCAGTGCCCGGGAAGCAGGGCGCAGCCCTAACCCTGCCTCCACACCTCGGGTCCTCCCCTCCGTCTCCCTCGGGCTGCCTGCCTGGTCCCTGCTTTCTCTCCTCCGCCCTCTCTGCTCCCATTACCTTGCAGGCCTCCTCTCTGCGGTGACCTCCCGCTGACGCTGTTTCATTTACAGGTTTTTGCCTCGGACCAGCTCTGTCCTCTGACACATTCTTGTGTCTGAAACAAGGGGCTGGGTGTAGAGGCCTGTGCCCCGGCTGCATGGGGCTCTTGGGGCCCTGGGCATTGGCCATTATGGGAGATGTGGGGGTGCTCATTTCCCCCTCAAGGACACGGCCCAGGCATGCTCGGCTGCAGCCCCGCCAGCTCCACCAGCGCCTGCTGCCACTTGCATGGCCCTCAGGTTGGACTTTGTGACTCCGGGCCCCTAGCAGCTGCTAACAGGACACGTTCTTCTGTTTCAGGACAGATCACTGCGGCCAGAGGAGATTGAAGGTGAGACCCGGCCCCTTAGGGGAAAGGGTTACTCAGCCATCCAGGAAGCTGAGGGAAGGGAGACCGGTGGGAAGAGAGGCGGAGACCCCCTGACCTCCAGGGACAGGGCCTGGTAGGGAGCCGGGGCCAGAGGAGTGTACAGCCGGCAGCTCCGGCTCTGGCTGCCCACGCTAGTGGGCCCTATGTCTGCCTTTGGCTCCAGAGGCTCTGCAGCTCCCAGCCCCAACCATGTCCACCTTTCTTCCCTTCCCCAGAGCTCCGAGAGGCCTTCAGAGAATTTGACAAGGACAAGGACGGCTACATCAACTGCCGAGACCTGGGCAACTGCATGCGCACCATGGGCTACATGCCCACCGAGATGGAGCTTATCGAGCTGTCCCAGCAGATCAACATGAACCGTGAGTCCCTCCACTGGGCACTGGGCACCTCCTTCCCTCCCGTCCTCACCTCTGCAGCCCTCTGCGGTCACTCCGGCCTGGGCTCACGTTCTGGGCCCAGCTCTCTGCAGCTCTGTGGCCTGGGGAAAACCACGTGCCCGTTTCCTCTCCTGGAAAATGAGGGGTGTGGCGGGGAGTGAAGCTCGGGAAGTCACCTAGGGACTATGTTTGAAGCAGCCCAGTACCTGGCCCGCAGTGAGTTGGACAGAGGGATGCTGTTATTACTGTTTTCCTCTTGTCTGGGTTCTCTCAGAAGCAAGCCTGAGACAAGAACTTGAAAGCACAGGTCATTTATTTAATAGGCGATGAATAGGGAAGTGAGACAGGGAAGAGGAGGAGCCAGCAAAGGGTGCATTCTCAAGCCAGCTACCACTGACGCGAGCCTAATTCTGTTGGGGAACTTGGGGAGTCAGTGTAGCAGCTCCCCTCAGGGCTAGCCTGTAGCCCTCACCTGGGGCACTTACCCCCCAAACTCCTGCCAGTCACTGGTGAAAGCTGTTGTTGAGCAGGCCTGTTAGCAGCTGCTAGGGGCCCGGAGTCACTTGTACCTCCTGAGAGAGCCTGTTGGAAGTTGAGCTTCCATTTGCACAAGGGTAAGGCTTGGAGCACGTGGGCCAGGCACCCAGAATTTCTGCTTCCCTCTCTGCCTTACTGCATGTGTCTGTCTCTGAAATTATTTGCCTGTCTCTGTGACCTAATGTTTCTTCCTCTCATCAATATCTATCTCTACTCACTTCCTGATTTGTTCCCTTTGTCAACCCCTGGCCACTTCCCTGAGCCATTCTTTGACAAACTACCTGCATATAGTCACCTCTCCGTCATCATTTGGCCTTTGGTTAAACCTTGGGCCTGGCCCTGTGCAAGTCAGGGTGGGTTGGTAGTACCTTCCATTGCCTAGGAGGAGAATGGTTAGATGGATGACCTAGCTCTTTCCTTTGTCCCCAGTGGGTGGCCAAGTGGATTTTGATGACTTTGTGGAGCTAATGGGACCTAAACTCCTGGCGGAGACGGCAGATATGATTGGTGTAAAGGAACTGCGAGATGCTTTCCGAGAGGTGAGTCCTGGGCAGTGGACAGGCAGGGGGTGGCAGGCTGTTAGAAGCCCAACCCCAGCATGGCAACTTGAAAAGAACCCTGAACCCTGGGTCCCAGACCAGGGAAGGAGCTTGGACAGAGAACAGTCTCTGGGGGAAAGGGGACAGTGACTCTGGAGAAGGAGCTCAACTTTGGGATCTGCTCTTGATGGTCTCCATGTTATAGCTCCCTCTCCCTCCTTCCTGCCCGGTCTAGTTTGACACCAATGGTGATGGGGAGATAAGCACCAGTGAGTTGCGAGAGGCCATGAGGAAACTCCTGGGTCATCAGGTGGGACACCGAGACATAGAGGAAATTATCCGAGATGTGGATCTCAATGGGGATGGCCACGTGGACTTTGAAGGTAGGTGGGCTTGAAAGTGGGAGAGAAAGGGACCATTCATGGAGCCCTCCAACTGTATATCCATCATGCAACCATCATTTCATTCCAACTTTCCATCCCCTACTCTTCCATCCTGCCATCCATGCACCACTTCAGTCTGCCTCCCATCTCTATATCCATCCATCCATCCATCCATCCATCCATCCATCCATCCACCCATCCCATCTATTCATTTATCCATCTCTTCACCTGTCCGATTTAATCCATTCATCCATCTCTAAACAAGTATCCATAGAACCATTTATCCATGCACTTATCTATCCACCCATGCCTATTTCTTCCATAATTCACCCATTCATTCATCCACGCACCCATCAACCTATGTATATCTCTCCATGCATCTGTACTTCTCTACATTCGTTCATATATTTATATATCTTTAACCACCTGCCTATATTTCTACCCATACTTCCATTGATCTAATTGTCTGTCTAGTCATTTCCCTATCAGTAGCCATCTACTCATCCATACATCTGTTACTGTGTCCATCTTCCCCATCCATCTCTATCCATCTGTCTGTCCACATTCCTCCATCCATGGAAAGTATTTTCTGAATGCCACATGCCTCAAGATGACACTCAGGCCCCTAAGATCTGACCACAGCTCCTACCATTCCTTCACTCCCACCGCACCTTACAGCTGCACCAAAGTACTTGTGGTCCATGAACCTGCTAGGTTCCTGTTTAACACACGGTTCTTTTGATCAAGATGCCTTTTATTCTATTGTTCACTTGGGCTCAATTCTGTTCATCCTTCAAGATCCAGCAGTGGGACACTTTGTTCAGCCCTTCGTCCCTGATTCTCCAGATTGAACTTTTGGGCCTCACAGCACCTCAGGGTCATCCTTGTCCTTCACACTGTCCTCCAAGGACTACTATGGTCTCTCCACTTGACTCTGAACTTTTCCAGAAGAGGAACCTCCTTTCTTTATCACTGCATTTTCCACATAACTCAGTGCCTGGCTAATGCTACATGAACACTTTTTCTAAGGAATCAGTAGCAATTACAATAATTATCATTTATTGTAAATATATGTACGAGTCACTGTACTGATTAGCTTTACATATTTTATCTCATTTAATTCTCACAGTGACTCTATGGATTGCTCTATTAGTCCCGCATGAGATGAGGAAACTGAGGTTCAGAGAAGTAGTGTAACTTGCTTGGGTTACCTGACTAAGAGGCAGAGCTGTGTCAAACCCAGGCCTGGACTCTCACCCACACATAACACTGTGCATGGCACCATTTGGAACTGTGTGAGATGCAGGGAAAAGACAGTCAAACGTTGACTCTGTACTCAGATACTTGAGTTCTAGGGAAGGCAGGATAAGTATGTGCCAGACAGTAAGTGCGTCCAGAACACACAGGGGGGGAGGCCTTTATGGCGAGTAGTTGTCCCTCACAGTTGGGTAGAATGTGACTAGATGGAGAGAAGGCTTTGCTACCACAAGATCCAAACATCTCAGGATGTCCTGTGTCCAGGTAAGTGCCCCTCACAGATGCCTGCCCTTCCCTGAAAGCCCAGGCCCCCCATTTATTCTACCAGCACGTATTGTACACCTCTGCGGGCTGAGACCGGACCCCCGCCCTGAGGAGCCTAAGACCAGCGAGGAAAACAGAACCCAACAGTATAGTTCCTGCTGTTTTGAGGGAGTGTATAGCAGGCTGTGGGGACAGAGGGGCCCCTATGCCAAGCTGGAGGGGGATTCGGGAAGGCTTCCTGGAGGAGGCTGTGAATAAGCAGAGCCTCAGGAATGAGCAGGAGCTACCAGGGGAAAAGAAGGAAGAACTGTTTATCCAAATGAAACCTGCACATGGATGTTTATAGCAGCTTCATTCATAACTGCCCAAACCTGGAAGTAACCAAGAAGTGCTTTAGTAGATGAATGGACTGTCCACCCGACAGTGGAATGCTATCAGAGAGAAGAAGAAAACTTAAATGGCTGCATACTGTATGATTCCAATGATATCACATTCCGGAAAAGGCAAAACTGGAGACAGTGAAAGGACCAGCGGTCGCCGGCGGCTGTGCTGGGAGGGGGAGATGAGTAGGCCGAGCACAGAGGATTCTTAGGGCAGGGAAACGATGGTGTACGAGACTATGATGGTGGATATGTGTCATTATATACTTGTCAAAGCCCATAGAATGGGCACCACCAAGAGTGGACCCTCCTGTGACCTGGGCTTGGGGTGGTACTGATCTGTCAATGTCGGTTCATCAATTTTAACGATTGTACCACTCCGGTGGGGCTGTTGATAATGGGGGAGGGTGTGCTGTGTGGAGGTCGGGAGTATATGGGAACTCTGTACTTTCTGCTTAATTTTGCTGTGAACCTAAAACTGCTCTAAAAGAGAAAGTCTAGTTTGAAAAAGAGAAGGGAGGGGACAAGTGGCAGGAAAGCTGGAAAGTGAGGAGGGAGAGGGAGCCAGCGGCACCTGAGGTGCTGGAAGGGAGAGCTGTGTGGCTGGGGCATGAGGTGGGGGTGAGGGGAGAGAGGAGGCCGGAGAGGCCAGCTGGGGCCGGCACTGGGAGGGCCTGCGGTCATGCCAGTGTCTGGGACATGATCCGTGGGGTCCGTGAGAGGTTTAAGAACGGGTCAGACATGCAGCTTAGAAAGCCCGAGCCGCTGTGTGTAGAAGACGGACGGGAGGAGGCCGCATGGAGGTGGGGACCAGCATGGAATCAGGAGCAGGGGCGGTGGCGAGGGGACAGGTTGAGGGCGATTCGGAGGCAGGGTCCTGAGCTGGGCCCTGACGGCTGTTTTCTCCCCCCCCCTCCCCCCCGCCCTGTACCCACCAGAGTTCGTCCGGATGATGTCCCGCTGAGGCCGTGAGGGCCCCCCAGGACTGCCAAGCTCCCACAGGCGGGAGAAGAGGGGCAGAGCTCTCCTCGCTCCGCTGCGTAGCTGCCGAGAGCCCAGGATGGACTGGTGGAGGGGGCCTGCTTGCACCCCGGAGCCCCGCCCTCCGCACTGTGAAAGACTCACAACTCCTGCAACTGGAAAGGGGGCGCCCACCGACAAGGAGGCCACAGTGCCAAGCCCACAGAGGTTATGCAAGGCGCCAAGTGCCATGTACCCAGCCGCTGCCGGCTGGACGGGCCAGGGAGCCCGCCAGCAGATCCCACATAGCATGTCTGCCCCAGGGCAAAGCCCTTGCTGCCCTCCTCAGCGCTGTGCCCATCCCAGCTCGCCTCAGCCTTGTTATCTCAGAACCAATAAAAACATTTCCGAGAGCAAGGCCGCGTGGGGTCTTTCCCTCTTGGGCCTGGTTAGCCACGTTTCCTGAGTACCAGCTGCACACCCAGAACTGGCCGAACATCCCTGCAGTCAGCCGGCATTTATTGGGTGCCACTAGGTACCCAGCCACTTCCTCACTGACCAGAAGCCAGAACCCGGCACCTTTAGCTGCAGGGAGATGGGGTGGTAATTTAGCTGGGTGCGCAGCTGCCACAGTATCAGGTTCTACAGCAAGTCCCTGCTTAATGGTGTCAATAGGTTCCGCTGCTTTAAGTGAAGCGACACATAATGATATCAGTTTTACCACAGGCTAGTGGATATAAGCAGGAGTTAAGTTCCTGGGCATCTCATCAAGGACCTGCTGTGTAAGAAAAAGAATGGATAGTGGGTAAGCATCTAGAGGGGTCTGCCCACTTCCTGTCTTATCGGCGCTTTCCCACTGGTTAGGGAACAGACATAAATACTCGTATTGTGACGTGATTACAAGTTGTGGTGCTGCCAGTAAGGAAAAAGGCAGAGGCCGGCCGTCAGGTATGGTCAGGAGGCCTGGGGAGGTCAGGGAGGCTTTCCACAGGAAGCGGTGACAGGGATTTGGCCCTGGAGGAGATCCCAGCGTGTGTGTGAGGGGACAGATGTAGAAACAGCTGCCACCTCTCCACGGAGCAGGAAGCAGAAGGGCTTTGCTGTGTGACTTTGGGCCAGTCCTGTCCCCTCTGAACCTCAGTTCACTGAGATGTAACATGGGGATAATAAAGGGCAATGAAGTCCACAGTAAGGGCTCTCAGGGCATAGCATTGCACACCTCCAGGGGCCGCTGTTGACCTAACTGCAGTGGAGTTGTGCCACCTAACAATATTAATCCATTAGCATCGTTGTAATTCATGCGGGTAAGTGAAGGGTTGAAGGAGCCCAAAGGAGAAGTCTGAGGAAGAAGTTGCCTGGAGTCAGGTGTGGGGCATAATCAGACCGGGGTATGGGACGGACTCAGGTACCCAAGCCAGTGGTTCTCAAACTTCAGCGTGTTAAGAGTCACCTGGAGGGTTTGTTAAGCTATGGATCTGACCCTACTCTGATGCTTGTGACTCAGTGTTAGGATTGGGGTCCATGAATTCGCATCCCTAACAAGCTCCCGGGGAATGCGGATGCTGCCCAGGCTGTGGACCACAATTTAAATAACTTACAAATCCCAGGCTCGCGGAGGCAGGTGTCTTCCCAGGCAGCTGGGGGTGGGTGCTGAGGGCTAACGGCTGGAAGTGGGAGGCGGTGGACAATCCCGGGCCCATATGTTGCGGCTCAGGGACGATCCTTGTTCTGAGACCTGGCAGGGAATGTGGGCCCCTGCCAGAGGCCTGGGTAATCCCCAGGTCCCTGTGGGCAGCAGGGCTGGGAGCTCCACATTCACTGCTAATCCAATCCCGAGACTCAGCCTCGGCTCTGTGCTCTGCAGCAGCCTGCAGCACTGCCTGCTCCCTGCCCACTTCCCTCTGCCCAGTGACCCCAGATCTACGGTGTCAGAAATGCAGTGTTTTTGGAGGGCTTCTGTGGGCATCTCTGTAGCTGACCGGATGAGCCCCTGCGGGCACCGTAGGAGGAGTAGAGCTAGGGCGTTGGGTCTGACGCTCCTGTCCCTGGTATGGCCTCTTAGGAAAAAGAAATGGACATGGTGCCTTTGATCTAATGACTCGGCAATACAGCCAGGCCACTGTTGAGAGGGACCCTCCTGCTCAGGACAAGGGGGCCCGGAGGGGGCGGCCTCTGCCTCCTCCAGTGCTGAAACTAGAACTCCTTGCCTTGAGCGTGTCTTATATTTGGGGGGCCCAGCAAGATTGCCGACCAAAAGGGCTCTGCTGCTTTCCGAGACTGGGACTCAGTGTCCTAGAAGGAATTTTTTTTTTTAATCCTCACCCATGGATGTGTTAGAGAGAGAGAGAGAGAGAGATGTGAGAGAGAAATCGGTTACCTCCCATATGCAGACTGACTAGGGATTGATCCCAAAACCTAGGTGTGTTAGGTGTGTGCCCTGACGGAATGAAACCTGCAACAGGAATTGTCTGCAACTGGTACCACACAACAGCTTGAATACCTCCTCTGGTGGGAAGCTCAGTGCATGTCATCTTAGAAGAGCTCTCATTGTCTGAAACTAAGCCCAGAACTGCCTCCCTGTGACCTGTGAAGTCCCATTCATTCATACGTGCATTCAATTGATATTTATTGAGCACCTGTTCTGTGCCAGGTCCTGTGCCAGGGTCCTTGTCTTCAAGGAGCTCAGACTCTAGAAGGGAAAACATAAGAAAACAGACAAGTATCACGTACTGGCACTGAGTTACACCCGAGGTTAGTCTCGGAGAAGTAAGGGCACGTAAAGGTGTCCAGTCCCCTCTGGCTGGTGCGGGTGGTATGGAAGGGACAGGTTTGCTAGGACCTAAGGATCAGCTGTGCTGAAGGGAAGTAAGGGGAAGAGTGTTTCTGGTTGAGGGAACAGCATGAGCAAAGGCCCAGAGATCAGGAGGAGCGTGGCCCCTTTGGGAAATGAAGCAGAATTCCATCTGCCGGGTGCACTGGGCGGGAGGGAGAGGTGAAGAGAGGTGACGCTCATCAGAGAGGCAGGGCCCGATCCCACTGCAGGTCTTGGCGTTGGGGAGACGCAGGTGGGACCCCTGTGGGGCTGCTCCTGTGTGAGCCAGGCCCAAGGCAGGAGAAACCTGGGTGCCCCCAACAGGCTTGCCTTGGGGCAGAGAGGGGCAGAGGGCGGAGCCATCCACAGGGCGGCTGAGGGCAGCCTGAAAATGTCCCCGCAGCAACGGGGTTGAGAGCATGGCTGTGATCAAAGGACAGAGAAACACAGACATTCTGTGTCCCTGACAGAAGGACACCGCCTTGGGGTCTTGCCAAAAGGGTCCAACATGAGTCTGATCGCGCCCTGGAGCCAGCGGGCAATTGGCAGGAAATTCAGAGACCAGCGGGGCGTGGAGTGGTACTGTGAGCATTTCATGGGCAAAATCAGACTGGGAAACTACACTGGTCAAATGGCTCCAATTCTTCAACAGATAAATTACGAGAAAAAGTAAGAGATGGCGGGAGGACTTGTAGGTTAAAAGAGACTTAAGAGGTATCAAGTTAGAAAAAAAAGGGCCTAACCAGTGTCTAGGGTGAAAAAAACACAAGGAAATTATTCCTGTAAAAGTTCCAATAGCAGTTGCTTGCAGAGAGTGGAGGGAAGGGCCGTGATTGGGAGAGGACACAGAGAAGGGGGTGTCAGGCAAAGTTCTATTTCTTAACCCTGGTGTTAAGAAATATCAGGGGCCTTAGCTGATTTGGCTCCCTGGATAGAGCATTGGCCTGCAGACCGAAAGGTCCCTGTTTGATTCGGTCAAGGGCATGTACCTCGGTTGCAGGCTCTTCCCAGGGCCTGGCCTGGGCCCTGGTCGGGCACATGTAGGAGGTAACCAATCCATGTGTTTTTCTCACATCCATATTTCTCTCTGTCCTTCCTCTCTCTAAAAATCAATGGGAAAATTGCCTTGGGTGTGTATTTAAAATCTACACTAATAAAAGACAAAGATGCTAATTGACTGTACCTCTGCTACGCCCAAGCCATGCCCACCAGCCAATCAGAGCAACTATATGCAAATTAACCCAACCAAGATGGCGGCTGGCAGCCATGGAGCTGGAGCAAGCAGGAGGCTTGGTTGCCCTGGCGATGGAGGAAGCCAAGCTTCCCACCTGCTCTGGCCGGCTGTGGCCTCCGCAAAAGACAACAAAGTTTTAATTATAGAAGCTAAATAAATCCAGATTCCTGCTTCCAGCCAGTCTTCACTGGGAGCTTGGGTGGCTGGGGGCTGTGGCCAGCCTGCAAACAGCCATCAGCCCCTCACCCAGCCTGGCCAGGCACCCCAGTGGGGACCCCTACCCTGAAGGGGCTGTGGCCAGCCTGCAAACATTCATCAGCCCCTCACCTAGGATGGCCAGACACCCCAGTGGGGACCCTCACCCTGAAGGGGCTGTGGCCAGCCTGCAAACAGCCATCAGCCCTTTACCCAGGCTTGCCAGGCACCCCAGCAGGGACCCCCACCCTGAAGGGGCTGTGGCCAGCCTGCAAACAGCCATAAGCCACTCACCTAGGCTGGCCAGGCACTCCAGCAGGAACCCCTCCCTGAAGGGGGTGTGGCCAGTCTGAAAACGGCCCTCAGCCCCTCACCCAGGCTGGCCAAGCACCCCAGTGGGACCCCCATCCTGATCCAGGACACCCTTCAGGGTAAACCAGCCAGCCCCCACCCATGCACCAGGCCTCTATCCTATATAATTAAAGGGTAATATGCAAATTGACCCTAACAGCAGAGCGACTGGGAATCACTGGTCACTATGACACACACTGACCACCAGGGGGCAGATGCTCAATGCAGGAGCTGCTCCCTGGTGGTCAGTGCGCTCCCACAGGGGGAGCTCTGCTCAGCCACAAGCCTGGCTGACGGCTGCCAGTACAGCAGTGGTGGTGGGAGCCTCTCCCGCTTCCTCAGCAGCACTAAGGATGTCTGACTGCAGCTTAGGTCTGCTCCCCGCTTGCAAGTGGACATCCCCCGAGGGCTCCCGGGCTGCCAGAGGGATGTCTGACTGCCAGCTTAGGCCCAATCCCCCAGGGAGCAGGCCTAAGCCAGCAGGTGGTCATTCCCAGAGGGGTCCCAGACTGCAAGAGGGCACAGGCCGGACTGAGGGACCCCTGAGTGCACAAGTTTTTGTGCACCGGGCCTCTAGTAAATAAATAAAAAGAAATATAAGAGTATTTGCCTTATAATAATTAACTGAGTTGTACATTTGTTCTGTATGTTTTTCTTTTTGTCTTATTTTACAATAAAGGGCTTTGTTTTTATTTATTTTTATTTTAAAAATATTTTTATTGATTTCAGAGAAGAAGGGAGAGGGAGAGAGAGAGAAACATCAATGATGAGAGAGTATCACTTATTGGCTGCCTCCTGCATGCCCCACACTGTGGATTGAACCCACAACATGGGCATGTGCCCTGACCAGGAATCAAACTGTGACCCCCTGGTTCATAGATCGACACTCAACCACTGAGTCACCCCAGCTGGGCAGGTTTTTTTTTGGTTTTTTAAAGTGAGTTCAGGAGCCAACCACCTGGATTCAAATCCCGGCTCTGCCACTTACTAGCTGTATCATCTTGGGT
Source organism: Myotis yumanensis (assembly GCF_028538775.1). Taxonomy (NCBI): domain Eukaryota; kingdom Metazoa; phylum Chordata; class Mammalia; order Chiroptera; family Vespertilionidae; genus Myotis; species Myotis yumanensis. The sequence continues at coordinate 4,008,952 of NW_027223770.1, read as the reverse complement.
AAGTTTTAAATCCCTCTTGGCCTCAGTTTCTTCATCTGTAAAATGGGGATGATGTTATAGGTTGTTTTGAAGATTAAACAAGTCAGTGCCTGGTACACAGTAAGCATTGAAAACATTTTTGCAATTATTATTGCATTGTTATTCCCTATTTCCCTACCCCTCTCTCCATGTGTCCTCAAGCTTCTGTGATTCCCCTCTCAAGGAAAGGGAAGGGAGAGCAGCCATGGCATTCCGTAATGGCTATGGTAAGTGACAAGGTACTCCCAGCTTAAATCTGGGATCTGGCTCTATGGCCAGGGAGTGACTGTCCCCACAGAATGGTCCTACAAGGTGGCCCCGGTCCTGTGGGCTGTGCCTGAGGCTCAGGTTGCAGGAATAGAATATCCCTTCACTCCTCTGGAGGGGCCTGCCACCTGCTCCCCTTCTCTGCTGATGCCTGTCTTTCCCAGAGCGAGGACAAAGGGACAGAGTATCATGAGCGAGGCGTGAGCTTTGGCGGTAACGCGAACCTTGGTTCTAATCCCAGCTCTGCCGCAGAAGGGAGTTTAGGAATGTATGTGCTGAGAGTCCCTCTTCCTCTTTGAGCCTCATTATCCCTTAATGATAATAATTGCACCTCCCTGGGGGGTGGGGGTTGTGATGAAATAATCCATGTGTGATGCCTGACCCAAGGCCTTCACACACACTGTTCTCTCGTCGTGGAGGGCTTTTCCCTGCATTCTGTGAATAAGCTGGATCCTTCTCTATTCTTGGGGCTCAGATTAAATGTCTCCTTGACTCCTATTGAAGGAAGGAAGCCACTGTCACATCTCATTTTTATTTTTTAAAGCATATATGAAAGTTATGGCCCTAGCCGGTTTGGCTCAGTGGATAGAGCGTCAGTCTGCGGACTGAAGGGTCCCGGGTTTGATTCTGGTCAAGGGCACAAGCCCAGATTGTGGGCTCCATCCCCAGTAGGGGGCGTGCAGGTGGCAGCTGATCAATGATTTCCTCTCATCATTGATGTTTCTATAACTCTCTCCCTTCCTCTCTGAAATCAATAAAAATATATTTAAAAAAACATTTGTGGAAAATAACACAAATATCAACATTTCTTTAAAAAAAGAGAAAGTTATGACCTGATGTATTTATTATATTGCAATATATTTCTATTTCTCTGCTTGCTGTTCGATGCCCCCTGTCCCTCACGGGAGTGTAGGCTCCCTGTTGGCAGAGACATCTTTACGTTGTTCACTGCAGCCTAACTCCAGTGTCTAGTATGCACTCGGCAATTATTTATTGAATAAATGAACAAAATCCACAAATATATAAATGATTGGCTTAAATTTTTTTTTTATTGATTTGAGAGAGAGAGAGAGAGAGAGAGAGAGAGAGAGAGAGAAGGGGGAGAGTGAAACATCCTTGAAACATTGCCCGGGAATCAGCGCACCCGAAGCCGGGTGCAGAGGATAGCAGGGTCTGTGACTGCGCCCTCAGCTGCAGGAGGGCTGCAGGCCTGTCCCTGGCGGCTCCCTGACCTCCGTCTCCCTCCGCTCCACATCCGTCCAGGCCTTGGGGACCATTTCCTTGCGCTGCAGGGGCTTCAAAGTCGCAGGCAGGGCCCTGGAATGGGAAAGAAAGGACTGGGAGTTGGACAGGCCTAGCTTCTAGTCTTTGATGAATCATTTACAATCTCTGGGACCTTGAGCCAGTTGATGAAGCTTCGGTTTTCTCTCCTGTTCAAAGGACAACAACAACATTAACAACAACAACATATCAGCCTGGAAGAGCTTGTGATCAAATCAGGTAACAGACACGAAAGTCCGATGTGGGTGTTGTCACTAGTATGAGTAGCTACAGTGTTTGAAACAGCCACTGAGAACCAAATCCGAGGGTGAAACTGGCGTTCCGGAGAGACGGCTGCATATCTGCCAACATTCATTCTCCCCATCTTCCTTAGGAGTAAAACTCCCAATTTCTATGACGTTTTGAATCAAGACTACATTTCCCAGCCTCCCTTGCTTCTTGTAGCTGTAGCCTTGTTTGTGCCCAAGTTCTGGCTAATGAGTAGAAGCAGGTATGTGCAATTTCTGATTACGTGTCCTTAGAAGGAGAGGCCCGGCTCCCCTTGCCTTTCTTCCTCCTGTTGCCGGCTGGAATGTGACCCGAGGCCTGGGCTGGAGCAGCCATTCTGGACCGTGAGGAAGGAGTCGGTACTGAGGATGTGGAATAACCTATAGGAGAGCCGGGCCCCTGACCCCGGCTGGAAGCCACCCCAAGCCTTGGAGTGCCTCAGTCCAGACGCCTTTAGAAGGGAGAGAGAAAACGTGTGTCATTACAGCCATTATGACTTTGAATTTTTCCTGCAACCAAATTTAAATATGACTCATGTACTCCAGAAAGGAAGAGTTCACACAGGCGTGATGTTTTATTTTTAATTGATAAACACTTACATAACACCTGCTATGTTGCTGGCATTCTATTAAGCCCTTCCCAAATATTAACTTGTTAATTCTCATTATAACTCGATGAGATAGGAACTACTATTGTGCCCATTTTACAGGTAAGTCTTGAAAATTACATGGAAAAGGGCAGGAAAACAGTTCTTGAAATGTTCTCTTTTCAGTTCCTGCCTCTATCCGTTCTTTCATTCAACAAATATTAACTGAGCACAGACTATCAGCCAGGTCCTCTTCTGGGTGTTAGGGACAGAAAGACAGACTTGATGACTGGTCTCCGGGAGCTTACAGTCTAAGCTGCACTGTCCAGTAGCCACCGGCCATGTGGGCCTGTTTAAATTAGTTAATGTAGTTCCCTAGACATACCAGCCACATTTCTTTTATTTATTTTTATTTTTTAAATATATTTCTTTATTAATTTCAGAGAGGAAGGGAGAGGGAGAGAGAGATAGAAACATCAATGATGAGAGAGAATCATGGATCGGCTGCCTCCTGCACGCCCCCTACTGGGGATCAAGCCCACAACCCAGGCATGTGCCCTTGGCCCACTGTCCGCAGGCAGATGCTTTATCCACTGAGCCAAGCCGGCTAGGGCCCAGCCACATTTCATATGTTTGATAGCCACATGTGGTTGGTGGTTACTTTACCGGATGGTTCAGATGTGGTGTGTTCCCATCATGGAAGCAAGTTCTGGTCTAAAGGCACAGCTGACAGGCCCTGGCTGGTTAGAGTGTTGTCCGGATACACCAAGGTTGGGGGTTTGATCACCGGTCAGGGCACATACAAGAAGGCAACCAATGAATGTGTAAATAAGTAAAACAACACTTTGATGTTTGCCTCTCTCTCCCTCTCTCTCTCTCTCTTTCTCTGTCTCTGTCTCTCTAAAATCAATTTTTAAAAAATTTAAAGGGACAGTTGACAAACTGGCCATTTACAATCCAATAGGCAACCTCTGGTTATTCTATTTCTTCTTGCTGCTTCCCTAATTCGCCCAGTTCTAGGGGAGAGCACGGGGAAAAGCAGCTGCTTTATTTATTTGTGGGTGATGGTTGGCTTTGTGTGAAGTCCTCTTCATTCATCATCTCACCCTACTTTACAGAAGAGGAGGCTGAGGTTCAGAGAGTACACCTATAGTAGATAAGAAAAACTGCCCTTGGTGTCCCTGGTCTCATAAATTGTGTCCTCACCACAGTTCAGAGTCTGGGAGATGAGAACAGCTAACACACGTGCTTGCCATGGTCAGTGGGCACTCTCCTGAAGGTGGCTCTATGTGATCTGCATCCTCACCCCAGGAGACGGACAATCCTCACCTCTTGGCAGGTGAGAAACCACAGTGCAGAGGGGAAGTGACTTGCCCAAGGCCATCCAGATGGGAAGGCCTGGGAGTTTCTGTCCTTATTCTGGGCAGCTCTGGGCCTGGCTGGCGTCTTCCCTGTGACTCATATCCTCCTGGGGGAAGTAAAGAAACGCCAAGTCCATTCTCCCTCCTGGGAAGTTCGAGACCCAGCCAGGTCTCTCTTGGTCCAAGTTGCCCCCTGGCCAGGGCCAGGCAACACCGTGGTTCCCCGCCTCTGGTGGCGCCGGTGCCCCTGCGGTCCCCGCACTAGAGGCCCCGGGCTGGGACACTTGGCTTTGGGACCAGACCACCCACTTTCCAGTCCCAGGGCTGGCAGGCCTGGCTTAGCAGAAGGCAAGGCTGGCCTCCGCCCGCTTTCTGTGTTTACCTTTTGAACTTTTATTGTGAGCTTATCTTTAAGGGGGAAAATATTCCATAGCCTTAAAATAGGCCAGACTTAATTAATAGCGTGCTTTGTTCTCCTGATCCTTATCTGCACAGGAAGACCCACCCCTTTTCGGTTTTGTGGGTCAAGGTGAAACTGCCTCTGGGGGCTCACCAGCAGCTGTTCGTTTTCCACGTTTGAACTCCGGTTCCCTTTGGCTTCTCTCTCCCCTGAGTGGAAGGGTTTTTCCCAAATCCTTAGCCTGAGCCCTTCGCCAAGGCCTTTGCCAACATGACACGCTATAATTATTTCTAATAGAAAGTGGAGCTAGGCTGTGGACCCGGGTCTCTATGTCTCCGAGCACCCACAGCTAATATTCATTGAGCACTTAGCTATGGGCTCAAGAATCCCATGTGCTTTTAAAACATGTCCTTTTTATTTTCCTTGTGTAGAATGTCTTATTTCTCACAGTCCTATGAGGTACATACAGTTATTCTCTCCATTTCACAGATGAGGAAACTGCGGCTCAGAGAGGTGAATACATTTACCCAAAGTCACACAGTGGTTAATGGTGGAGCTGTGATTTTCATCAAGCTGTGCCTGATAGGTAGCCTGGCTCAGAGGAAAAGTAGTAAATTAAGAGCCCCCCCAAAACACACACACACACACACACACACACACAACAAAAAAAAAACCAAAAAAAAACACCCTCCAGATTGTGGCTCCTCAAATGTGTGGGCAAATCACTTAACCCTTCTGGACTGCAGCTTTGCATCTGCGAAGTGGAGATACTGTGTCCCCAGCTCCGGGAAGTGGCTTGAGGATCAAGTGTCTGGGACCAGTGCTATGGAGAGCCTGCTCCACCAGGGCCTGCATTTACGTGCTTGTCCCTGTTTGTATGGAATTCTGGTGAATTTTATCTTTTTAAAATTCTTTTCTGAGTTTTCCACAAAATGCTTATCTTTCTTCCATAAACAGAAAATAATTTATATTCATTTTGAAACTATCTCATTTAATCTTTACAACTGTGAGGTGAATCTTTAAATTTTTTAAAATTTTTAATTATTTATAATTATAGTTAACGGACACTATTATATTAGTTCCAAGTGTACAACATGGTGATTCGATATTTATATGCCTTAGCAAGTGATCACCACAATAAGTCTAGTGACCTCTGTCACCTTGACTTATGTTATAACTGGAAGTTTGTACTTCATAATCCCCTTCCCTTTCTGTTCAGCCCCACCTTCTCCCCTCTGGCAGCCATCAGTTTGTTTCTCGTGTCTAAGGTGAGGTGGATGATCTTAGTATTTGCATTTTAGGAAAGAAGTGATTAGAGAGAAAAGGAGTGACATAGCTGGAAGCCACTGAGAAAGGACCTGAACCCGGTTCTGTATGTCTGTCCTTGTCATTCCACGAAGGACAAATCCTCCGTTCTGAGGGGATGCTGAAGGGATTGAAGCTAATTTTTAAGTAGACTTTACTTTTTAGGTCAGTTTTAGGTTCACAGCAGGTACATAGTGTCCCCACATTACCCCACCATCCACTGCCCCCACTCTCTATACCCCCGCCAGAGTGGGACATGTTGACAACTGATGAACCCACACTGACACATCATTGTCTCCCAAAGTCCAGTTGACATTAAGATTCACTCCTGGTGTTGTCCATCCTGTGAATTGGACAAATGGACTTGGACACATATCCACATCACAGTATCACACAGAATAGTTTCCTGCCCTAAGGATCCTCTGTGCCTGCCTGCCTCTCCCTCCCGCCCCCATAGAACCTGTCATACAGTCAGAATCCTAAGTATGTAGCCTTTTCAGATGGGCTTCTTTCGCTTAGTAACATGCATTTAAGGTTCTTCCATGTCTGTTCATGGCTCGATAGCTCATTTCTTTTTTTAAAAAAAAGTTAAATTCTTTGTTGTTCAGACCTAGCCAGTTTGGCTCAGTGGATAGAGTGTCAGCCTGAGGACTGAAGGTTTGATTCCAGTCAAGGGCACATGCCCAGGTTTTGGGTTCATCAATGATTCTCTCTCATCATTGATGTTTCTATCTCTCTCTCCCTCTCCCTTCCTCTCTGAAATAAATAAAAAAATATTTTTAAAAAAATGTATGTATTGTTTAAAGTATTATATAAGTCTCCTCCGCCCCCCCCCCCCCCCATTGACCTCTCCTTGGCTGCTCCTACCCCCCAGTTCATTTCTTTTTTTTAGCACTGAGTAATATTTCAACGTCTGGGAAGTTATTATAGACTAGAGGCCTGGTGCACGAATTTGTGCACGGATGCGGTCTGCCCAGCTCGCCCTGATCAGCTCCACTGGGGCCTGGCCAGCTCAGGGGAGGGGACACAGGAGGCTGGCCAGCCAGCCCCGCCCCCTGGTTGAACTCCCAGTGGATGGGGACAATTTGCATATTAGCTTTTTATTATATAGAATTATTTATTCATCACCTACTGAAGGACATCTTTGTTGCTTTCAAGTTTTGACAAATATGAATGAAGCTGCTGTGAAAAGACCATGTGCAGGTTTTTGTGTGGATATAAGTGTTCAACTGCTTTTGATAAGTACCAAGGATCTCATAATAAGAGTATGTTTAGTTTTGTGGGTTTTTTAAAACATTTAAAAAATATGTTTTAAATTTGATTTCTGAGATGGAGAGAGAGAGAGAGAGAGAGAGAGAGAGAGAGAGAAACATCCATGATGAGAATCATTGATCCACTGCCTCCTGCACGCCCCCCATTGGGGGTGGAGCCAGTAACCCAGGCATGTGCCCTGACCAGGAATTGAACCGTGACCTCCTGTTCATAGGTTGACGCTCAACCACTGAGCCACGCTGACCAGATGTTTGTTTGTTTTTAATATATTTTTATTGCTTTTAGAGAGGCAGGGAGAAGGAGAGAGAAATAGAAACATCAATTATGAGAGAGAATCATTGATTGGCTGCCTTCTGCATGCCCCGCTCTGGGGATTGAGCCTTCAGCCCAGGCATGTGTCCTGACCGGGAATTGAACCTTGATCTCCTGGTTCATAGGTCGATGCTCAACCACTGAGCCATGCCGGCCAAGAGAGTATGTTTAGTTTTGTAAGCAGCTGCCAAACTGTCTTCCGAAGTGGCTATACAGTCCCACCGGCGATGAATGAGAGTCCCTGTTGCTGCACAGATTTGAAGTAATTGTTATGTACAGCCAGCCCCAGCTGAAGGAGGTGGAAATGCAGCCACTGACAGTGTCTTTGGAGCTCACGTGGGGATGACCTTGCCCAGCGGACAGGAGGGATGGAGGCTGGAGCCCATTGACTGTAGAGAAACGACCTGGGCCCGGGGCCACTTGGGCACTGACCACCTTCTCAGCTTTCCCAGAGCTCAGGCTCACTGCCTTGTGGAGAGCCAGCCCGGAGAGCAGGCCTGGGGCTATTTGGGGACTCCTGTAGGTCAGCATCTTTGGCTATAATTCTGCCTTGGGGTCAGACCCTCTAGTTTGATTTGGCAGCTGCAACCCTAACCCCTTTGTCTCCTGCCCCCACCTCCATCCCAGCCCTGAGTCCTGCTCTTAACATCCCTTCAGCTTTGAGAGAAACTTGATGCCCCCACCGCAGTCACCCCCTACCCCCGAGGGGACTACCCCTGAGCCAGACCTCTCAGATGAGACATCATTCTGGAGGCAACAACTTCTGCTTGTGGGAGCAATGCCTGCCATTTGAAAACTGCTGGCCTCTGTCTGTCTGGGCATCAGTTTTCTCAGTTATAAATGGGGAGAGTAAGTTATGGGGCTTTCTATGGTGTCATAATCTCAAGAGATAAGGCAAGAGAAAGAGCTTGGGGAATTGAGGGCCCAATGCTTCTGTTAGCAAAGTCCTCAACTGGTACCACCGATTTCCCTAGCCCCTGGGTGATAGGGTACAGGGTGCGGAAGACATTGCCACTCTCAAGGGGTACAGGGTCCTTCAGTAGGAAGGAGTTTGAGGAGGCCACACCTTCAGTGACTTTACTTATCATGGGCTCCGGGCATTCCTAAAAAAACATAGCTCTGGGTGCAAGTTGCAGAAAGCAAAAACTCAGGGGCCCCTTTAATTCCAGGAGAACTATCAGGTGAGCGCTGGCCTGTGCCAGGGACTATTTTAATGACTATTCTTGCACTGTTTTTAGTAATTACAATTTTTTTCAATTACAGTTTACATTCAATATTATTTTGTATTAGTTTCAGGTGTACAACATAGTGGTTAGATATTCATATACTTTACAAAGTGTTCCCCCTGATAGTTACAGTCCCCATATTTCCTATGCTGTACTTTACAGCCAGGTTGCTCCCACTTTTTGGCTGTTATAAATAATGCTGCTATGAACATTGGTGTATATGTTTTTGTGTGAACATATGACTTCATTTCTCTTGGGAGAAATGGAATGAAATGGATGGTTGCATTACCTTATCTTATCCTACATCCATCCTTTGAAGTAGGAACTATTATTATGTCTTTCACAGCTGAGAAAACTGAAACTCAGAGAGGCATATTCCTTGCCAAGGCCACGCAGTAAGTGGTGGGAGAGGGAACTCAGATCCCACGCTCATCCTGCCTCCAGGGTCTTAGAAATTTCATTTTACTTGAAAGGCAGCCTTAGCAGCTGAATCTCAAAAATGGGCCCGAGCGCTTCATTACAGAGGCAGGTATAGAACCTGAAGGGCCCAGTGGGGTTGGCCACGAATCTTGTTCACTTCACCCAGTGACCAAGGGCACGGAGGCTGAGAGAAGGCTTACAGTTAAGGCCTCTTGAGGAAGGTTTAATCCATTCTTGTGAGTTTTCTCCTGAATTAGGCTGCCTTGAGGATAAAGTAAACGTGAGCTCCTGGACGCAGTGGAGTATCTGGTTAACTGCCTGGGGTGGGTGGGTACGAAGCCCCAGCACCTCCGCTCTGGGGGTTAAGCTCTAACTTGTCAGGTTCCTCCAAAGATGACAGTTTTCAGAGAGGAGAGTGGGATTAGAAACCCAAGTGCAGGGCCCCAGGGAGGGCTGGGAGGGGAACCGTGACTGTGGGAGGAAGCAAGTCCAGATCCTTGCAAAACAGGTGGGAGGAGGGGGAGGGGAAGGACCAGAGGGAACAGTCCAAGTTACTCCTGTGTGACCCCGGGGGCGGGGGAAGGAATGCTGATGCATTTAAACCCCCTATGGAGGGCGGGAAGGGCTAACAAAAAATCCAGCCCTATCGATACTCTCCATTTCGGCGCCCCATTTTGTTCCTTCATAGCCCTCACCATTGTTCTAACTACATAATTAATTGAATCGTGGGACTGTGAGTCTCATGCAGGATACCCGGCGTGTTTTTGTTCGCCAAATTTAACTGGGCTTCCTGTATTTGATCCGCTAAATCTGACAACCGTAGACGTAGGGTCTCTATAAATATTTGTGGAACAAGTAGGTAAATGGGTGCTTGCCTTGGCTGTGCTCTCAGCTCGCTGCGTGACCCTCCGGGCAGCACTCGGGCCTGTGTGTGTGTCTGTGTCTGTGAAGTGGGAGTTCGGGCAGCGATCGCAGCGCACGGATCGCCAGTTACGAGAATGACTGACCTGTCCGGAGAGCCGCCTGGGAACTCCAGTCCTGCGGGGCGGGACCTCAGGACCGGGCTCCGCCCGCAACTCTTCCCTCTCGGGCTGGGGAAACCCCGACCCCGCCCCTCCGACGCCGGGGCCGTCCCGAGGCCGTCGCCTTGGTGACCAGGGTAGCCGGGAGCCCCTCCCCCACAAAGCCACGCGTTTCCGCTGTGTTGGAGCATTCCGATTGGATGGCCGTCTGGACGCTACCACCAGCCCCGAGCCCGCTAAGGGGCGGGGGCGGGGTCTTCTCCTCGTGGGACTCTGTCCTGAAGGTCGGTGCATGTGCCTCTCTATGGGAGGATGGATTTCCTGAGTCACGCGGGGAAAAAGACTCTCAGGTCGGAAGAGTGTCCATTGCTTTTTCTAGAGCTTACGTTCATGCCTCTCCCCAAGAAAGAGGGTGAGGGACAGTCGGCCACGCCCCCTCTAGAGCCTATTCGGTCCCAGGATCCGGAGCACCGGAAGTTCTGGCGACGTGTCGGTGCGCTCTGTCCTAAATGTTCCTCCCTAGGCCACCTTTCCTAGTCAGCTGCGGGATTCCGGGGCCGCCTGGGCGCTGCACCCCGCCACTTCCGTATTGAACCACGGTTTCAACCGAACTCCGAACCTCTGCGCGCGCTCCCTCTGTTGCCTGATGGTTGGGCCGGCGCCTGGGACTAGCCACGCCCTCCCCCGCTCCTGGCAGCCAATGAGCGGACGCCTTCCCGCGGGGTGTTGGGTAATTAATGAGCGCCGGGCACTGATTGGCTGCAGATCGTGGCCGGGGGCTGGGCGCCGGGGTAGGTTGTTCCTGAGGTGGGAGGCGGCCGCGGTGGCTGGGAAGTAGGCCTGAGAACGACATGTCCCCGGCGGTTGAGGCAGAGCAGCTCGTGGCGCTGTTTCTCTGAGTCCAGGGCGGCCTGGAGGCCGGCTGAGGACGAGGGTTGGCGGAGGCTGCCCCCGCGGTGGTGGCCGCCATGCTGGGGGCCCGGGCGGTGGAGGGAGCCGCCGTGGCGCTCCTGCGACTGCTGCTGCTGCTGCTGCCGGCGCTCAGCGGGCCAGGGCTCGGCGTGGTCGGCTCGGCGGGAGCCGGGCTGCCCGAGAGCGTGATTTGGGCCGTCAACGCGGGCGGCGAGGCGCATGTGGACGTGCACGGGATCCACTTTCGCAAGGACCCTTTGGAAGGCCGGGTGGGCCGAGGTGAGAGCCCCTCGCGGAGCCGCGGGGTCCCGGGCCTGCGGTGCGGGGGCAGCTGGCCGAGGGCTGCGGGCCCCGCGCCCCTGCCTCGACCCTGGGGCCGCGTCCTGGAGCGAAGTTTCTCTGCAGTTTCCTCAGGGACCCGGTCACAGCTCACAGCCCGGCCCTGGCTCGAGACGCCACCAAGAGCCACTGAGGCAGAGAGTTGGCGAAAAGTTATAGTCGGACCCCGCCGCCTGCATTTTCTTAACCCCTCGCCTCACCCGAGCTGAGAGAAAAGTACAGGCGAGGGCGGCCTGCTGGCACCTCGAGGCCGCGCGGGTGTAGGTTGACGGTGTCCCCGGCCCCGTGGTTCTCTCCGATCGAGCCCGGTGCTGGTGATCCCTGCCGACCTCCCTCTGCAGGAGCGGGATGCGTGCTCAGCCAGACGGCAGGGAGCCTGGGAGAGCGTGGACAGGGAAGTTTGGGCACTGCCTCCTCCCGCCCCCCTTGGAGCGAGGACGGTGTGAGCTTAAAGGTGGTGATGTGCAGCCGTCCTGCCCGGGCCGTGGGGGTCAGCGGGGGCGCCAGCTAAGGTCCGAATATTCCGAGTGTGTAGGACGCACCCTAGGTGTCCAGGGAGGTGGCTGCTCCAGCTTGTGGGAGAATGACTTTCACTTCACAGATGGAGCAGCAGCAGTTCCTACAGAGCCGCACGGGCCTCCAGGCCGGTGGGAGAATTGCCAGGGGAGCTGGTTAAAATGCAAACCCCAGACCTAAGAAATGAAACCCGGGTTCCTGCACCAGGGCTTCTGAGGTCGGTCCCCCGGACCGCTCTCTGGGGAAGTCTGCTCCGTCTGTTCCTTCTGGAAGGGGTTGGGAACAGGCTTGGGCAGGAGTTCCCTGCTTCACGCGCTGTGTGCTGGGTTCAGAGCAGCCACCGTGGCCACATGCATCTCCAGACAACCAGGAGGCAGGCTTTCGGCGCTCCTTTCCACCGTGCCCAGGTTTGGCTTCGCCTGGACTGAAGCCTTGAACCTAGTTATTCCAAGTTCGTTGCAGTGTCCCGGAGGTGGTCACATTAGGGAGCTAATAGCTTACATACATGTGCGGGCGCTGGGACACAGGGCTGTGTTCTGAGGTTCTGTGTTTGATTTGGAATTGATTTGGCCCTGGCCTGTAGGTCCCAGGAACCTGGGTTCAGCCGAGTCCGGGCCCCAGTTTCCAGCAGCTGTACCGGCCGCCAAAGCCAGACTTCGCAGCATGAGGTCAGGCCATCTCCATCCGGGACCCTTCCTCTTCCTCCTGGGGGTGCGCCCTGAGGAAACTAGAGACGTTGGTGGACTTTGCCTCTGGAGACAGCTGTGGTGATGGCTCCTTTCACAAACAGACACCAGACTTTCCATGGGTTACCTGATCCTTCTAGCCCACACAGGTGTAGTCCCCTGCTACTCCTCTTATTCAGAAATCCCGGTTTTAATTTGCGGGAACAGGTGTTGTTTTTGGCTTTTGGCTTGATCACCAGTCACCAGGCTCCCTGTCCTTGGGTTATTGGCTCGTGGTGGCAGTTTTTTGGAGTTTATTGTGGCAACTAGAATTGCAGGAGACCTACAAAGCTCATGTGTCCTGGAGTACGGACCAGACCCTGGCCTCGAGGCACTCTGTCAGAGGAGTTCCCTGCTCCAGTCTGTCATTTGGGTCAGAACTGTAGCAGCATTAAGGCTGGAGAGTGGAACCTGCTTTCCCGCTGCAGCCTGGCCCAGCCTGTTGAGGGTTGCACTCTGGGTGCCTGAGAGCAGCGTTTTGCTGGCATTAGGTCTGGGCTGAGATGTGATTAAGCTTCCACTCCCAGGAGGCGGTTCTCTAGTTTCTTCTGTGCTAAGGAGTGGCACCACCCAGGGAAGTGCAGCTGTTCGCGCTGCTTTCCTTGGCTGGCACTGTTCGGAGAAGGGTGTGCCAGCGTCTTGGAGACCTCTGCCTCATGTAGCTGCTCACACTGATTGCAGTAAGAGCTGCATGGCTTCCCTCTCCCCCCAGGCCTGAGAGACTGTTTCCAGCACGCCAAAGAAAGTTCATTTTACCTTGAATGAATTCAGGTATTTGTTGCCAAGTTAATCCTGATAAGGGTTTGGCCTGCTTTTGAACTTGCTGTTTCTCTGTAGTGTCTTTGTAGTTCAGCATTCATGTAACTGTGAGTGGCCCAGGGCACCTCGTGGCTTTTGCTTTCAAAGGCCCTTCATAATGTTTATTGAACTTCGTTTCTGCCTTGAGGATAGTTAGTGTTCATAGGAGGTATGGACAGCTTGGGAAAGGCTTTTTCAACTTGTGCGATTCAATAGATGAAAGTACCACTGCGGAGGAGCATGACTCTCAGAAGCGCTCAATGTGGGATTTGGCATGCTGCATGTTCCAGGTGCTTTGTAACTTGCGTATTCGGGGTTCCTCTTGATTCTAAGGAAGAAAAGACCTAGTTATTTGACCTGAGGGCATAGCGCTTGGCTTGGTTTGAGGAGAGGCTATTTCCTCTTCATAGAAAGGTAGCTGCTAATCATTTGTATTACCTTGAAAAACTTACTTTACCTCTCTGAGCCTTATTTTCCTTCTAATAAAACATCATGCTTTAGAAATCAGTGATATGAATCTGAAAACTCTCCTGTCCAGAGTAGGTTAAAGTGTCTTTATCTTTTTCTTTGCTTGATGACCTTTAATATGGAATTAAAAGTAGGGTAGCCTGGCCAGTGTATCTCAGAGGTTGAGCACTGACCCAGGAACCAAAAGGTCACTGATTCAATTCTGGTCAGGGCACATGCCCAGGTTTCAGGCTTGATTCCCTGTGGGGGGCATGCAGGAAGCAAATGATCAATGATATTTCTCTCTCATCAATGTTTCTATTTCTCTATCCCTCTCCCTTCCTCTCTGTCTAAAAAAATCAATCCTCCTATATAATAAAAGGCTGATAATGCAAATTGACCAAACTGTGGACAACTGGTTGCTACGACGTGCACTGACCACCAGGATGCAGAACCTCAATGCAGGAGCACCGCTCAGCCAGAAGTCAGGCTCACGGCTGGCGAGCTCAGTGGCGGTGGCGGGAGTCTTTCCCGCTGCCCTGGCAGCTCTAAGAATGTCCAACTGATGGCTTAGTTGGACATCCTTAGCGCTCGGGGAATGGACCTCAGTCGGACATCCCCCAAGGGCAAGTAGGGTAGAACATGGCTGCAGAGGGGGGGAAAACTGGCTAGGGGCCTAAGCCTATCAGATGACTAAGGAAGTCCCTTTTCTGGGCAGCCTTCTTTTAGCTGGGGCAGACTTTGGCCTTGGTGAGATAAGAGCTTGAAAGATAGGATGCCTCTGATTTGCTTAAGGCCACAGGATTTGTTTAGAATTCTGTCCCTAATACTGTCACCTAAGATGCAGGCTTCATTTGCAGCCCCTCTAAGTAGCAGAATTCACAAGAGAATTTAGGTAGGTGAAATCCCCATGTTACAAGTGAGAAAACACCCAGAGAAAATAACTTGTTCTGAATCACATAGTAGGTGGCAAAGCCGGGATTCAAATCTACCTCTGTCCTAAAACCTGGGCTGGCTACCCCATTGTCTAAGAAACAGCGGACATAATGTAGGCCCCTTGGCCCCTTCCTTTCTGGCTGTCTGAGCTGTATTGTGCCAACTTCAGCAGCGTACTGTGTACACTTCACTGTTTTTAGAGAAATCTGTTTAGCTGTGAATACATAAAGGCAAAGGACGGAAGAAAAAGTCCTTTTCGCAGCTGTATCTCTTGGGACTTGGGCAAATTCAACTTTGCATGTGGCAGATCTCCTGGGAATGCCACTTGGACTTTAAAGGGCAAATATTTAAAGGTAATTCCAAGGTTGTTAAGTAGTTTTTGTTCACATGGCTGAGTTTTCTTAGTTGTTGGACTGAAACTGCCAGAGATTACATTATTGTTAATTTCTCATTTTTTCCACTCTGCAAGAAAAAAATAAAAGGTTTCCCACACATGCACAAAATTTTCGGTGTATCTAAAAAGCAAATCTAATTAATGTTCCAAATTTATGGGGATCTTGGTTCTGATGGAAGAAGGAAATTCTTAGAACTCAGTTGAAAGAAAAAATAGCAGTCTTAATCTTCATAGGTTTATGCCCCGGTGTAATGTCGTGTGAGCCTGGGAAAGAGCTGGGCACGGTAGCAGGACATCCTCTGTGGTGTTACCCAGCTACTCTGGTTTCTTGAGGAGAAATAGGAAGAAGAAGAGTCTGAAGACAAAGGTGCGGTGAGCTTCCTGGTGCATTGTTTCCTCAGTCCATCTGATGGCAGGCTCCTGTTCGCTTACAGGCACGGTTAACAGTTAGGTTTGTTTATCTTCTTTGAGGGCTTGACCTCAGTCATTGGATCTCAGTTATTCTTTTAAAATATTCTCTCCCTTGGAGTTTGGTGATTCAGAAGACATGTCCAGGGGTGGCCTCTCCTAGACACCTCCCAAAGGATCTAGGTGCCAAGTGTCTTCAGAGTCACTGCGAGATGGGAAGGTGGCCTGAAGTCTTCATTCCAAGCTGGAGGAGGGGCCAGTCCTGTGGGCCGAGGTCACTGTCCAGTCACTAGTTTGGAAAGCAGATTTTGGAGCACTGGAAAGCCTCGCTGTGTGCAGGATAAAGGAGTCAGAGAGCCTCCTCTCCGAAGGGGGAAGCATGACTGTTCCGCTCTGGAGCTGGAGGTAGTATCTTACATTTGAGGAAAGACCCCCGTTTGTGAAGTGGGGGGAAGATACACATATGCTGTATCATCTCCTACCAAGTTCAGGGGAGGGCTGGGGGCTGTTCGATACCGACCCACAGTAAGTGTCTTTTTACTTGTACCCTGTCTTATTCCTTGTCAGTCTGTGATGTGGGAAAGGTAACTCCCCAGCAGTTGGTCATCTTAAGCCAGAGGTGCCATAGGACCTTACAGGTGTTCTTTCCCTGCTGGGGTGGCTCCAGCCCTGTGGGGGAAGAGCATGGCTTCGCTGCCTTGCAAGCACCTCCTTTGTTGCCATTGGTTCGCTCAGCAAATCATAGCAAGTGCCTACTTATGTGCCAGGGACCCTGTTAGGTGCTGGTGACACAGGAGAAAGTTTCTTCTTTTCCTTTAACTGGGGAAATGCTCAAGAGAGTGGGTGAGGCTGAATTTTGTGAGTCTGGGAAGTATGGTGCTCGGACCTAAAGGAAATTAGAGAGCATCACACCCTTCTTTTTATAAGCATGTTTCTCCTTTCCAGCCTTCGAACTTTTCAAATGAAAAATCATACAAAGCAACTAAAGCTGGTATCTTACTTGTGGTAAAGACAATGAAGAACAACTTTCCTAACAGATACCCTGTTTTATAGTCTCTGAGCTTTTCTAAATGAGGAAAAAAACACTCATTGAACTTAATCTTCTTGTGGAGTTCCTGGCCAACCCCCTTGTTTTATGAGGCTTCTCTGAAGCGCTCCCTCGCAGGGAACCAGGCAGCTGGAGCATAGTGCTTTGTTCTAATAATGGGTTGGACTTGTTCTCTTCCCTATACAATTGAGAAAAAGTCATTTCTGAAAGAAGAACTTTTATAAAGTCCTGCTCTGAGGGTGAAGGGATCTGTTGGGGTGATTAGTGTGTGGTTTCTTTCATTTGACTCTGGCTTAATACTAGTTCTCGTGCCTTTGGGGCCAGGTGCAGAGGGGTTGGCGCTTCCACTGGGGGGTTATTAGCATTGCCCTGGAAATGCCTCTGGCCACTCTGGGGTCTCTGCTTTTCTTTTATGTTTTGCCTCTGATGTGGTTTCTCTTTGTCTTTTGTCCCCAGCCTCTGACTATGGCATGAAACTGCCAATCCTCCGTTCCAACCCCGAGGACCAGATCCTATATCAAACAGAGCGGTACAATGAGGAGACCTTTGGCTACGAAGTGCCCATCAAGGAGGAAGGGGACTATGTGCTGGTGTTGAAATTTGCTGAGGTCTACTTTGCACAGTCCCAGCAGAAGGTGAGGCCTGGTCAGCCCCCCTGCCCCCCACCATCCCCCCGTGAGACATTGCCACTTTTGGATAGTCTTCTGCTGTGGGCCTCCCAGAAGGGAAGAACAGATGAGCTTTGAAGGAAAAGCTGGGTTCCTTTTGCCCCTAAAAAGCTGGTGTCCCATTGCTCACAAGGCTGCACTTGCCATGGGGTTGGTGACAGAAAGCAATACCAGAATCCTAGCTCTTGGCTACAAACTGATCCGGTTAAGGCCCTCCCTCCAGGTGATCTCTCCTTCTTTGTTGTCAGCACCTTCTTGTTTTCAGCCTTGTTCTTTTCCTGTCCCCTCCTGTGAACCTCCTTCTCTCCACGTTGAACTTTGTGCTTGTATTCTTTGTTTCCTAAGGCCAGTATGAGGCCTCCCTGACAGAGAAGGGACATGGACTGGATTTGGGTGAGGTAAAGGACTCCAGTCACCCTAGAGTATATCTAGCCCTGTTTTTAAGTTATTTTTTAACTTGAAGCCCAAGCAGGTGCCTGTTATCCAGCTGCTGAAAGGGTGTGAAATGGATGGTTTTGACACTGTCTCCTTTTTTATCTTGGAAGGTATTTGATGTGCGGTTGAATGGCCATGTCGTGGTGAAGGACTTGGATATCTTTGATCGTGTTGGGCACAGCACAGCTCATGATGAAATCATCCCTATGAGCATCAGAAAAGGGAAGCTGAGCGTCCAGGGGGAGGTATCCACCTTCACAGGAAAACTCTACATCGAGTTTGTCAAGGTAACGCTCCTATTCTGCCCTCCCCGCTGAGGAAGAGCGCATAGGAATGGGTGCAGGGGGAACGCTTGCTGTTGTGGGGCTGACCACTGTTTCCCACTTCCTAGGGGTACTACGACAATCCCAAAGTCTGTGCGCTCTACATCATGGCTGGGACGGTGGATGGTAAGTTGTTTTTGATCCGCGTTTTGACTTGGGCTGGAGGATGTGGTTGAGAAAACCCTTGGGGGAATAATTGAGCTGCTCACTGCTTGGAAACTATTACTTAAAGCCAGCTGTGGAGACTCCAGCGTCAGATTGCTGGGATGGAGTGTAGCATGGTGCTGGCCATAAGCTTTAGAGCATGATCTGTGTTTAAATTTTATTCCTGCCATTTAATCAGCTGTTTGGTTTTGGACAAGTTCCTTTAACTTCATTGAAATTGTGATTAATAATGGTACCTGTTGGTGTGCTCTGACCCTTATAGTCATTTGGAATTGCCTAAAACTTTTCTTTATTCTGTTTCTTTGATGTCTATTTCCTCGGGGGCGGTGGGGGACAAAGGAGTTCTTCGTGGTTTCTGTGTTCTCTGGAGGCTCCAGCACGGCCAGACTGCACTGGACAGAAGTTCATGTATTGATGTCTCCCTATCCTTGTGATCCAGCCTCAGGGGATAGTTCTTTCTCAAGGTTGAGACTATGTTGGCCTCCAGCTTCCCAGGCTGATTTTTGCAGAGAAAGCTTGTATTTTAGTGACTTTTCTCTCCATTCCACCTCTGCACCTTTTCCCAACTCATCCTGAATGCACTAAGGATCTCATCCTGTTGTCTTTGTTTAATTTTTATATTCTCACCTAAGGATATGTTTATTGATTAAAGAGAGAGAAAGGGGGAAAAAAGAGGGAGAGAGAGAAACATCTATGTGAGAGACAAATATCGACCTTTTGCCTCTCATACGAGCCCCAACCGGGGATCAGACCCCAGCCTAGATATGTGTCCTGACCAAGAATTGAACCCGCAGCATTTTGGTGCACAGGATGACACTCCAACCAACAGAGCCACCTGGCCAGGGCTCATCCTGTTGTCTTGATGTCCCCCACATGCTGATATGATGACATCTAGGAGGATGTCTTGCTACCAACAGACTTGTAGTTCGGTCCCTCAGGAGGAGACAGAGCAGAGGGGGAGTATGTGTGGGAACCCAGAACTCTGGATCAGCTCTTCCTCAGCTGCTTTGTGAATCAAAAGGGATGGATTGTGGGAGGGACGAGGAGGGATTTGGAAAGGTTAAGTTTGGGTGTTGTGTCATCCCTGTCCAGTCTGTCCTCTTGGGGATCTGGAGAACTAAGACTGGAAGCAGAGATACTGACCCTTCTGGTGTGCAGGGCTTTTACTACTTTTTAGTTAGATCTAAAGAAGGCTCAAAAATAAAAATAAAATAAAAAAATCTAAAGAAGGCTAATGTTTTTAGGAATCTGCCGTTCTCCAGGCCAGAAGCTATCTCTACTACTTCTGCTCCTTCCTTTGGACCCTGGTTAGGTCATAGCTTCTCTTTATTGTGACTCATTTTCTCACTTAAATGCTGTAGGTGTTACTTAAAAGGTATCCTCTTTTATGTCAGATGTACCAAAGCTGCAGCCTCATCCAGGATTGGAGAAGAAAGAAGAGGAAGAGGAGGAAGAAGAATACGATGAAGGATCTAATCTCAAAAGACAGACCAATAAGAACCGGGTGCAGTCAGGCCCCCGCACGCCCAACCCCTACGCCTCGGACAACAGCAGCCTCATGTTCCCCATCCTCGTGGCCTTCGGTGTCTTCATTCCAACGCTCTTCTGCCTCTGCCGGTTGTGAGAACAAATTGCATCCTGAACAGGGTGGAAAGGTGTGGGAAAGAAACCAAACATGTTGGTTTGGTTTCTGTATTTTTCATAGTGATTAACAAAAACAAACAAACTAAAAAAACACAAAAAAATTAAAGGAGATAAAAAGAGGCAGATTGAGTAGAGAGCAGCCCTCGTTCACCACCTGGTCCCAGACCTGCTTCAGTCCTAGTCCTCTCTTTGTGGCTGGCCCCCAGCCATTTCTTTCTTCTCTAGGGTACTTAGGGTAAACTGGGTCCTACCTGTTCAAGGATCCTCGTCTGTATACCTAGTGGAAAGGACTCTGAACTTGGAGCAGACTCCTCTTTTTCGGTTAGAATTTAACAGCGGGGAAAGGTCATCTCCTTACCCGAGAGGACCAGTGCTGGGAGTTGGGCATGTTCTGAAGTTATGTCCAGATACATTTCCAGATGCCCTGGGATTGAGAATATGTGTGGTGTGTGTGTGTGTGTGAGTGAGTGAGTGAAGATGTATAATGTGTATGATAAAGATGAAAACAGAAGGGGATTTTTAAAAGGAAAGAAAAGTAGCTACTTTCTTACTTGGAAGCCTTTCTGGTTTTAGCCCTATGATGGTTCCACCTTCAGTGTTTGAGCTTTATCATTGCTTGTCTCCCTAACATGTGCCAGTCAGAGGACTGTCTGGTATCCAAGACGATTAGTTTATGTCAGGTCCTCAAATTGCCTCTGACTTGTTACAACAAATCATTTTTATTTTAGTGCCTGTTGGGGACTTGATTTCTTCGCTCTTTCTCTTTTTTTTTTGTTTTTTTGTTTTGTTTCCTTAATCTGGCTCATTTGAAATCTCTTGTCTCTCTCAACCATCTCACTAAATTATTGCCAAAAAGGGAAGGAGATGTGAGGACTTGGGATTCCGTCTGCTTGAATATCTTATCATCTACCACTTCACCTTGATGGTACCTCCCTCCCTGGGTCTCTGAGCCAGCAGCCAGCAGCCAGGAAGACCTGACCCAGCAGTTCTGTTACTGGCCCCTTTGTGGGGTCTTGCTGCCAGGAGACAGAGACGCTTTCCAGCCTGCAGCAACAGAACACTTGACCTTAAGAGTCTCTTCTGGTCTTGGGATTAGAAAAGGCTTATGTTAGCATAATTTAAGAGCACCCGCAGAGACTTGAGTCCTACTAAGTGACTGACCACTGTTTAGAGTGTCTAGAATCTGATGTTCATTTACTCCTATGTCCTTCTATGTCACAGTTCAACCAGTTTTGGGCTATGCCTAGAGCTGCCCCAAGGAAATAGACTGGTTGTCTATATCCGACCCAGTGACACTGCTCACTGATCTTAATAGTATGCCCCTCTGTCCATTCATTTTCCTATCCAAGTAGCAGTCAGATTCTTGGTATGACAAGGCTGAAAGATTTCCAGTCAGCCATAGTCCTGGCGGTTCTGAAATCAACCTTAGCATCTAAGTGTCTGTTTTGAATTCCCTGGAAATTTTTCTGCAGAAAATGAAGCTTCCCGGATTCCCTCTTTTCTGGTCATTGTCACCTTTCTCCCAGCTACAAGGAGTTTTGTAAAGGGAAGGCAGCAAGATTAGTTTCTGCTTGAGCTAGAGCAGCAAAGAATATCAGGCCAGATCAATTTTTTTTTTTAAGAATATGTTTAATTTTGAGTTTCTCCTTTGAGGTATGTTTTTAAAGAGGCTCCATCTTTGTTAGTGACAAACTAAGTAGCTCTTGGGCTCATATCCTGGGTTTTGGCTTTTACTGAGTTCCTCCAGGCCAGCATTTTGTTCTTTGATTGTTGTAGCCTGTATTTTAGCTGTGACATAGGCCTCAGTGCTAGGGTAGCGAGTCAGGCGGCTGGACGGCTGCGGCCTGGGCTGCAATCAGAGGAACGCTTTTTGGAGTGCTTCACAAGCTCCCTGCTTTAAAGGATGTCCTGTGGCCTTGATCCTGGGACCACCTGCCTGGGGCAGTGGACATCCTGACTATTAACTGGGCTTCTGACAGTGGCTTTGATTCCCATTCTGTCACAACTCCCCAAAGCCCGAGGCCACTGCCAGTACAGTTGACAAGACGAGAAAGGAAGACTTGCTGCCTCCGTTCCGCCTTGTTAGTTTGCCTGGGTTTCTCTGAGGAAGGAGGGGTCCCTACCTCCTCACCTCAACCCATCCCTTCAGTGACTCAGAGTCTCAGAAGGAAACCCTGGCTCTTGGGGCCATTTCCTAACGGTACTGTAAGCCAAGCAGCTTTGCTTCTGCCTGTTTCCAAGCCCACCCTTTTCCCCTGAGCTCAGGGATAGGGATGGGCACTTTCCTCTTTGGTTGTGTCTGAAAGGAAGGAACATCTTTCTATGGCTGACAAAAACTAAAGGGGAAATGAGGAAACAGGAAGAGATGGTGGGGGCTGGGGTCGAGTCCCCTGGAGCCAAGGGCTGACACAGCTGGCTCATGATGCTGAACTTGAAAGCTTTTTTTTTTACTCCTCCAAGATGATATAGGTACATGAAGTTTAGGTTAAAAGGGTGGGATGGGGCACTCTTTATTTTTATTTTTGTATTGTTTGGGTCAAGAATTACTCTGTAGTTCATTTTTTGCTTTTTGCACTGTTTGTTCCCGTGCCTGTATTTTGAGCTAGTGCTAGGACTGAGAGCCTGCACTGCCGGGGTTCTGACTGGGGTTGGGGGTGATGAGTGATGCCAGTGAGGGGTGGGGAGAGAAACCTAGGCTCTTCTACTGGATCCATGCGCTGCCTAGGTTTTTAGATCCCCCTGAGCCCAGCTCGCCGAAGCTAAGAGCGGACGGCCAAGGTGGAACTCCTTTTGCCAGAAGTGTGGCTTCAGTTCTGAGTGGACCACGCAAAGGGGTCTGCTGAAGATGGGCTGAGAGTCTGCAGTGTAGTCTGAATTGGGTCAGGGGCCAGCTGGCCTCCACGGGGACTTTTTTGGGCTTCACTCATGCTGAACCATCGTTCCAGGAAACAGTCTGTGGGACTCATGTCCCCTAAACCACATCTACTTTTTTCAGAAAATCTCCACTCTAAGGAGAAGCTGCTCAGTGGATACGTTGAGGTCCAGTGACTTAAAAGATGGTCATCTTTAGGTGTGAGTAGGGTTAGGCTCCCAGGAGGACCACGGGGCCTGCAGGGTCACCTGTTGGTTTGAGCGTGTGATCTTATTCTTTTGTTCCCATTGTTTGCCTAAGAAATACTGGCCTGAAATTGGGGATCACATGAGAGGTCACTTAGGCTTTAAAGAGATGGCGCGAAGTTTGAGTAAGTTCACCTTCCTCTTTCTGTGTCTGGGAATTGTTTAATCCAGTTTCGGAGTTGTGATTTGACTTCTTTATCTTTTTGGAGAAGCTTTCATTTTAAGGAATTTCACTTCCTTCTTATCCTGCTTGTACCCTCTCATGGGAAGGCCTGCCTATGGCTTTTGGAATCTCAGTTGAAAGTCAGAAAACAGCAGCAGTATATTCCTTTTCCTAGCACTTATATACCTTTCCCTAGAAATGGACTCACCTTGGGAAGCCCAGGGAAAGGATCAGCAGGTTCTCTACCCTCCCTGGGGATTGGGGACAGACCCACCCCGGTCAGCACGTGCCTTTTCCTCTCCTGCTCTGAGCCAGGGTGGGCATTCCCTCTAGATTCAGGTCTGGGCAGGGGTCTTTCAGTCCCTGCCATGGGGCTGCTTTCCCATCCCTTCTTCCCCCTCCCATTTGCTGGCTGGCTCTGACCTAATTCAAGTGTCTTGCCTTGAGGAGCCTTAATGTCATCAAGTGGCAACATGTAACACTGTCCTCCATGCCTTTCCAAAAGGACCGAGGAGAGCAGGTGAACTTTCCAAAGTGAGAGACTAACAGATGCTTCTGTTTAAAAAAGAGGGGGCTGTGCTTTGGATCCCCTTCTGCTGTGGCTCCAGGGGAAGAAGCTAGTGATAGTGCAGAAGCAGAACCGGTACCACCTAGGATCTGTTCAGAAATCTTAGGAGAAATCTGCTTCTCTTTGATGGAAAGATATAATTAGGGATCAAGGAGCTCTAAGAAAATTGCAAAGAAGCCTTAATGTTCAAGCTTCAGAGAGCTCAGAGCAATTTTTCCCTTTCAGTCCAAGCGAGGACTCTTTTCTGTACTGAGACCTCTACTGGAGCAAGAAGGCTAGACTTCCTCATTTTGTTACGAGATTGGCAGCAATAGGTCAGCTGCCCAGCAAGGGCGGGTTTCTTCTTTGTACATGGGTGGCTTGCGGCTGATCTGGTTAGTCCTTCCCCAGCTGCCTTTTGGCTAGCCTACTTTAGGTTGCCAAATCGTTTTGATAAGAGCAGATGATTTGGGGACGGGCTGGGTTGGCAGGAAAAGAGCAGGATAGATCTCTCGGGATGGGTTCCCCCCAGGAGTATAAACAAGGAGCCAGGACTGCGCTGGCAGCCAGGGAGACAGTAGTGCCTGTTAGAGTTGGCAGGGAAGGCCTTGGCACCTCTTGCATCCAGGCAGTCTTGTGAGATGGGGGCATGTAGCACCAGGCAAAGAAGAACTCCATTCTCACCTCTATTTTGAGCTTCAGTGCTGTACTTCAGTATGAGAAAAACACAACAACAAACTGGCGTGCGCTTTCCTTCTGTCAAAGGACAACTGTCGGGAAAGGAGAGCCGAGTTGCCAGGTGGGAGGGAGCACTGGCAGGGAGAGACGGTAAATCTAGGAATGAGACATTCCTGACTCCTCTTCTCTGGTGTGTTGTGATCCAGGGAATGAAAAGGTATTGGACCCTGGGTCAGTTTCCTCCTTGTGTTTTTCTTCCACCAAGTTCTCCCACACTAGGACCAGCTGCCCATTCTGAGCTGAGGGCAGCCACTTCAACCATTAACCTGGCTTGTTAGGAAGCCAACCCCGCCCCTCCAGATTGGTCCTGGCTGCTCTGTTCTGTACCAAGTTCTGGAGAATAGTGTCAAGTTCTTAGTAGCCCTCTGTAGTTCCTACTCTCGATTCCCATCCTCTCCCTGCCGAAGCGAAACCAACTCCGTCTGTAGCCACAACGCGCATTTACAGCGGCACAGTGAGGTGTGATAGAGGGGCTTTGAACCTGGCTGGCCCGGGAAAGCAGTAGGGGTGGATAGAGCTCTCTTTCCTTCTGGGCTGTCTCCACCTGTCCCTACCCCTTCCATGCCCCACCCTATTCCCACCAAAAAGAAAAAAAATTCAGGATGTTTTTCACTGTCCATTGCTTTGTGTTTTAATAAACAATTTGCAGTGACACTCTGTGTTCGGATTGAGTTTGAACTTGATTGCAAAGAGGTGAGGTGATGAGGTGGGAAAAGGGAGACCCTGGGGTTCATTTGGCTGCACAGGTTCTGTGAAGAGTCTAGGAGCTTTTGTCCATTTAGCTACATCTCTTGCTTTTTAAGAAATTAATTTTTTTATTGATTTCAGAGAGAGGAAGGGAGAGTGAGAGAGAGAGATAGAAACATCAATGAGAGAGAAATATTGATCGACTGACTCCTGTACACCCCCTGTTGGGGATCGAGCCTGAAATCCAGGCATGTGCCCTGACCAGGAATTAAAGCTTCATGGGATGATGCTCAACCACTGAGCCACACCGGCTGAACACATGTCTCTTGCTTTTCTTTTTGCTGGGATGTTTGGTTAAGCAACTGAAGTTCTGTAAAACCATGCCTGGCCAGGTCAACCAACAGCAAACTCAGGGAAAAATAAACCTTTTGTTTCCACTTTCACTGGAACACCAGACCATGACTGTCTCACTCCCAAGGCACAGTGAGCCCGTCTCTGCCTCTCCTCTCCTCTCCGCTTTCCCTCAGCTTCCACCATAGCCTGTGGCACACTAAGCCGTGGGGCAGTTTT
The DNA here is from genome assembly GCF_028538775.1 of Myotis yumanensis. Taxonomy (NCBI): domain Eukaryota; kingdom Metazoa; phylum Chordata; class Mammalia; order Chiroptera; family Vespertilionidae; genus Myotis; species Myotis yumanensis. The sequence goes on along the minus strand of NW_027223770.1, from coordinate 3,983,635 downwards.
CTCTGCTTTCTCCTTTTCTGGTTATCAGTGTTGAGTATACATTGGGAGGGGGCAGAAAGAGCAGGAAGGATTCCCCCCCTATAATTTATTGCCACATTTACAGCTGAGGAACAGAAACCCAAAAGGCTTTGATAATTTATCCCAAATGGGCAAGCCAGGACTCACAGCCAGTGTATCTGCCCGCAAGCCTGTGTCCTTCCCAAGGCTGTAAGAATAATGATTGTAGGTATCGTTTCCGGAGCCCTTGAAATGGGTAAGCAGACAGTGCCAAGCACTTACAGATGTTATCTCTGTTTAATCTTCAACAAACCAGTTGGTATTGGCCTTTAAGAGGTGAAGTTACTTGCCCAAAGCCACACAACCAGCAGGCAGAGCTGGGGTTTTACACGAGTGCTCTTCTCTTAGGCATTACTCTCTACTGCCTCCCGTGTCCCCGTGATGCTCTGGCATGGCTCCAGAGCCTACCTGCTGTGTCCACCAAGCAGGAAGGGAGGCTGCTGGTTTGGGGCGAGGGAGGGATAGTTTGGCCACGTCCCTCAGTTATCCCCTGAAGGGCAGAATTCAGTGCTCGGCTCTAAGAATGAGGCCAGTGTTGATGGAGTCTGTTCTCAGGGCCCAAATAAGCCAGGCGGCCCACAGAGCTTCTTTCTTAGCTGGAGCCCACCCATAACTGGAGTTCTTTACTAATTCGGATTTAGCTGTTACTATTTCCAGTAGCTTTGCATGGGCTGCCAAATGGGGAAGAGACATGAAGAAGCCCTGCTCTAGGGAGCTGCAGGGAGGGAAATTGTCTGACAAGATCTCGGGCCAAGTGCTGGGCTGGGTTAAACCACTGCTTGGTCCAGATCTTAATCTTGCTGAGGAAATCAGGCTCCGGGTTGGCTGGAGCCGGTGTGTCGGACCTTTCTTCACACTTAGTACCCCCCCTCCCCCCCCATCCCCCACAGAGGAAGAGAGATGAGTTTTTCCAACATTTACTGGAAAGTTGTTGCTATAGCAGTGGTGAGGGGTCAAGGCAGAAAGGAGGTGGAGCAGGGAGGTTCTGGAGCGGGCTTGCCTCTGCTCTCTAGCAACCTGAGACGGAAGGCACCCCGTCGCAGCCCCCTGGCCCGGGTTGGCTGAGTTGAGTTTGTTGCTGGCCACTTTATTAGTAAAAGTAACCCCACTTGCTTTTTGGCTTCGGCCGTGTAGGAGGACTTGCTCCCTGGGTTTCCTCACTGCTTCCACTTGAAGCCAGCTGTTGCTTCCTCGAGGCTGGGTCCCCAGTTCCTTTCCTCTCAGCTCTGACTTGAGTGCTCTTTTCAGTTGCTGCACTTTCCAACCCAGCTCCATGGCTGCTCCCTGCCCAGTGTGCCTGCCCTCAGCAGAGAGGGGTCCCGGGGAAAGAGGCCATTGAAATAACTGGCTGAGCAACCATTCAGGAGACTCCTCCACACTGTCCCAGCACCAGCCTAGGCCCGTGGTCGGCTAACTGCGGCTCGCGAGCCACATGCGGCTCTTTGGCCCCTTGAGTGTGGCTCTTCCTAAGCCTTAGGAGTACCCTAATTAAGTTAATAACAGTGTACCTTCCTATATAGTTTAAGTTTAAAAAATATGGCTCTCAGAAGAAATTTCAATCATTGTACTGTTGATATTTGGCTCTGTTGACTAATGAGTTTGCCGACCATTGGCCTAGTCCTTTCTGTTACTGTTCTTCATCTCCCCTTCACACCCTTAGGGAAGATGTGTGACTAGCCTGACTTATAAATGAGGAGACAAAGGCTCCCAGAGTCACAGAGCTGGTAAGTGGCACCGGGAGGACTGGCTACAAAGGCTGTGCTCTTAACATCCTTTTTTTTAGAGAGAGAAACCATGTGAGAGAGAGTATGGATTGGCTGCCTTCCATATGTACCCAGAATGGGATAATGCTCAACCTACTGAGCCACACCAGCTGGGCTATTATGTTATTCTTTCTCTGAAAAAGAAAGTGACCTTTTAAGACTTAGTGATATGAGAGAACCAAGATGGCAGTGTAGGTAAATGCCTCCCACAATCACATCAAAATTACAACTAAAATACAGAACAACCATCATTGAGAACCACCTGAAAGCTGGCTGAATAGAAATGCTACAACTAGAGAAGTAAAGAAGAAAGCATATTGAGACTGGTACGAGGGGCAAAGGCGTGGAATGGGCTGGTCTGACACCCATGTGTGGCGGTTCTTTAATCAGGAGGGATATCTAATAAATAAACTGATGAATAAAATAGAATCAGAGGCATGGAACAGACTGACGAATCTCGGAAGGGGGGTAGCAGGGGTGAGAAGAGATTAACCAGAGATCTTATATGCATACTAGAGGCCCGGTGCACAAAATTTGTGCATGGGTATGGTCCCTAGGCCTGGCCTCAATGAGAGCCATATTCCCTGGCTACCGGCAGCCGGCCCCGCTCCCTGCTGCCACCCACCCCCAGTTCCCCATTCACCTTCGGGCAATTGGAACCTACCGGTGTGGGGGAGGGACCAAGAGGTTAGCTGGCAGGCCCTGATCACCCAAGATTGGGACCTGCGGGCTTGGGGCAGCTCCTGCGTTGAGCGTCTGCCCCCTGGTGGTCAGTGCATGTCATAGTGACTGGTCGTTTTGCCCTTCATTAATTTGCATATTACCCTTTTATTATATAGGATATGTTTTACCTACGGACACAGACAGTAGGGTGGTGAAGGCCTGAGGTGAGGCAGGAACCAAGCGCAGGGGGACAATAGGGGGAAAAAGAGGAACATCTATAATACTCTCAATAAAGATTTAAAATAAAAATATTAATTAAAAAAAGACTTAGAGATATAAAATGTATAAATAGCCCAGCTGGTGTGGCTCAGTGGTTGGTTGAGTGTTGACCCATGAACCAGGAGGTCATGGTTCGATTCCCTGTCAGGGCACATGTCCAGGTTGTGGGTTGAATCCCCAGTAGGGGATATGCAGGAGGCAGCCAATCAGTGATTCTCTCTCATCACTGATGTTTCTCTCTCTCCCTCTCCCTCTCTGAAATCAATAAAAACACTTTTAAAAATAATAAATAGAGTACATAGTGCATTTAAAAAATTATATGGTATGCAAAATGTAAAAACTCATCTATCTTGTTCCTACTACTCTATTCCCTAGAGCAGTGGTTCTCAACCTGTGGGTTGTGACCCCTTTGGGGGTCGAATGACCCTTTCACAGGGGTCCCCTAAGACCATCGGAAAACACATAAATAATTACATATTGTTTTTGTGATTAATCACTATGCTTTAATTATGTTCAGTTTGTAACAATGAAATTGGGGATCACCGCAACATGAGGAACTGTATTAAAGGGTCGCTGCATTAGGAAGGTTGAGAACCACTGCCCTAGAGGATAATACAGGTGACAGTTTGGTGTGTATCTTTTGTTTTATATGTGTTTTTATATCTATGTACATATACACGTTTATATATTTAAACATATTTATTGTGCACATGTGCAAATTTCTTTAGAATTCCATTAAGGAATTACTGGATCAAACAGTATATGCTTTAGAAATTTTGAAAGTACTGTCTTTGACAAGGCTACATGAATTTTCACTCACCAATCTTGTGCTATATGACTTTGGAATATGCCAGAAGCCCTTTTGGAAACAGATGGGATATAAATAATAAATTCATGCTTTTACAAAATAGCCCTCAGCCAGAGAAGGAAGTGACATGGGTACTAAGGAAATTATTAGCTCTCAGTCCCAGACTACAAGGCATGCCTGCAGTCCCAGCTGGGACTCACTGATGCGATGCATGCCACCTTTAGGGAGGCGGTAGGAAGGAGGACTGAACTTCCCAGCCTCTGCAGAAAAAAAGCCCTCTGATATCTTGCTTACCTTGGCTGCACAGCCCAGGGCCCCACCTGCCTGGCCTGATTTGAGGCAGACTGCCTGACTGCCCTGGCACACAGGCACTGTCACACCTCCCAGTGAGAAAACACGCAGTGAAGGAGAGGGACTTGCAGAGCACCCAGGGGGTGGAGGGAAGCCAGCCTTCTACTCCAGTCCTCCCAGGTTCAGCCCAGGGAAACCTTGGGGCTATTATTTAATACTAGAGGCCCGGTGCACGGATTTGTGAATGGGTGGGGTCCCTCAGCCTAGTCTGTTGTAATCTGGGACCCCTCAGTGGATGTCGGATCCCTGCAGGCTAGGGTTTGGCCGAAACCTGGCAGTCGGATATCCCCCTGAGGGATATAGCAGTGCTGAAGCGGCAGGCGGCCAGGGAGGAGCCCCAGCCGGGGTGGGCACAGCTCCACTGTGCCTGCTGCAGCCCCCGCCGCTGCCCAGTAACCAGGCCATGAAGGCGGGAGAGGCTCCCACCGCCGCAGCTGTGCTCTGGCTGAGCGGCGCTCCCCCTGTGGGAGTGCACTGACCACCGGGGGCAGCTCCTGCGTTGAGCACCTGCCCCCTGGTGGTCAGTGTGCATCATAGCAACTGGTTGTTCCAGTTGTTTGGTCGCTTAGGCTTTTATATATAGATGGTAAAGCTCAATTTTCCTTCAAATGGGGTATTAGTATATGTAGTTTTTTTTCTTTTTAAATATATTTTTATTGATTTTAGAGAAAGGAGGGAGAGAGAGAAACACCAATAATGAGAATCATTGATCGGCTGCCTCCTGCATGCCTTACTGGGGATCGAGCCTACAGCCTGGGCTTGTGGCCTGACTGGGAATCAAACCCAACTTCCTGGATCATAGGTCGATGCTCAAGCACTGAGCCAGGCTGGCTGGGCAGTTTATGTACTTTTTAAAAAACATTTTTATTTTTATTTTTTTGCATTATTTAAAAATCTTCATTTCTTTTAAAAAATCTTTATTTCTTGATTTACAAATTTGAAACATATATAATTTGTCTTCCAGACGATCTCTGTCAACAATTTTATCAAATGATTAAGTGCCACATAAAAAAAAACTTATTTAAAAAGAGGCTTTTTATATACCTTAGGGAGATTAGAAGCTATGATCCTAGTTTTTCCTACTCCTTTTTAAAAAGAGGATATATAAATGTATATTTTTCTTTTTTGTGTTTTCTGCTTTCCTAAAGACATAGTCTTTTCCTTTTAACCACAATTCATAGGTAGTGACTAGAGAAAGTACAGGCCCCAAGTCCCTTGTATGGCAGCATTTATTTAAAAATTTTTTAACAGAAAAAAAAGTGATTTAGATTGAGGTTGCTTTTAATTTTAAGAGAAAATAAGGCTACTTTGCTTAGCCTTAGCTTTCCAGAAATAGATCCTGAGATTCTTTTTATATAAATACACAAGCAGCCCTTGATCATATGCTTGTTGTGATAAAATAGTACAGAAGTAGCTCTAAATAGTGACATAGGTGAATAAATCCCCCTTTAGTCCCTTCCCAGAGGGAACCGTGGTTAACCCTTTATATCTAAACCCCTTCCATTGCAGTTACAAATACACATCTATATTTATATACCTTTTATTTTAAACAAATGGGATTCTATTTTCCTGCCGGTCTTAATATATCTTTGAGATCTCTCCATGCTAGTCCATATAGTTGTATCTCATTCTTTTTAATAGCTGCATAACATGAATGCAACTGTAATTTATGGTAATTTCTTATTTTATTTTTGTTAATCCTCATCTGAGGCGAGGATATTTTTTCCATTGATTTTTAGAGAGAGCTGAAGGGAGGGAGGGAAAGAGAGAGAGAGAAGCATTGATGTGAGAGAGACACATTGATTGGTTGACTCCCACACGCGCCGCAACAGGACCAGGAATGAACCTGCAGCTGAGGTATGTGCCCTTGACCAGGAATCAAACCCAGGACCCTCTGGCTTGCAGGATGACACTCTAGCCACTGAGCAACACCAGCCAGAGCCTTCGTAATTTTTAAAAATGTTACAAATGGTCCTGCAGTAAAAAAAAATCTTAGTGCTTACATGTAGGCTAAGTTCCTGGATGTGGATGGCAAGTAAAGGGGTTAATACATTTGTTATTCCTAGAAAGAGAAAAGCTGGGTCCAGGTAACTCTAGTCCTGGTGCCCCAGTGAGCACGTGAGTGGGACGTGGCTGTCTGTGAAACCCCCTCTTGGTGATTCACAATCAAATAGCATATTAAAAGTTCTGGAAATTCTTCAGTAACCACTCACTGCTGGATGGTTTAAAAAGAGTTGTTTGCAAAGGGAAAGACTTTAATTATTTGTACACATCTATTAAAATTTCCCTGATGGTTTGGTAAGTGCCACCCGGTGGTAATCTCCCAAAGACAGAACAGCATTTAGATAGGAACTTGGCCACATACTGTCCCGCCAGGCTGGGCAACCAGGGTGGAGTCAGGTTTGGATTTTGTCCAAGAACCAGGCTAGGCCTGTCAAACCCTCCCGTGCCCCTCCCATCAGGTGAGAGGGACTGGGCAAGTCTTGAGGCTGACCATGGGGAGAGGGGAGAGTTTCACCTGGCCTGTCTGAGAGGTGAAATCAGACCTAGCTGACAGGCTGCATCAGTCAGGCCCAGGCCTCCAACACAGAAGAGTGTGGATCCAGCATCCCCAGAGGAGGATCCACTTGGGGTATAGAAAGGCAGCCTTCCCCTCATCCCCACCCATCTTCTCCAATTGGTGGAATCACGGTTAATCAAGGTTCCTGCAGAAGTCACCCGTGAACCCCTCCCTGACCCCCAGACCACGCCTGTTACTCTGGTAGCGCCGTTGCTGTATGTGCCCCTCCAGCTGCCAGCGCTCTGGGTGTCCTCTGGTTCGTTCACACTAGTTGGGCTGTTCAAGAGGAAGGGCCCCATAATGAATGGCGCACTTCACAGTCTTCCCAACAAACCAGGAGCTCCTCCAGAGCAGGGTACCGTCCAGGCTTCCCTTCCCTCGTTCACTCATGCATCCAACCACCCGTCACTATCAGGGGACCTACGGGTGTGTGGGTCTGTGGCTAGACTACCCAGAATAGTGGTAGTGAGGCCGACGCAAACCCCTAGCCTCATTCCTTTTGTATTTCCTGGAGCCCAGCCCCGTGTCCGGCCCGAAGGGTTTAGGAATGAGTGTGATTGGAAAGCTGCTTTAGCACAACAAGCACTTTTAACTTACCCTGCGTAGCACAGATTAAAACCCTTTTCTCCAGATTTCCGCCTGGTCCACAGTTTATATGACAGTCATTTGACCGTACGAGGTGTTTTAAAAAACATTTGCGGTGCCTTTGGGGTGCCAATAGAGTATGGGGGTACTCAATTCCCAGACACGCCCAGGGCCCACCACCTGGCAGGAACAGGACTGGGGAAGGGCGGGCCCCTCGGCCCCGCCCCCCGCCCAGGGCCTCGGCCACGCCCCCAGGTGCCGCGGCCACGCCCCCCTCTCCATAGTTACGGCGCTGCGGAGGCGGCGGCCATCTTGGCGCCGGAGCGATGAGCGGGTCGAACCCGAAAGCGGCGGGCGCGGGCTCGACGGCCGGGCCCCGGGGGCTGGTGGCTGGCAAGGAGGAGAAGAAGAAGGCGGGCGGCGGCGTCCTGAACCGGCTCAAGGCGCGGCGGCAGGCGCCCCACCACGCGGCCGACGACGGCCTCGGGGCCGCGGTCACGGAGCAGGAGCTGCTGGCCCTGGACACCATCCGGCCCGAGCACGTCCTGCGCCTCGGCCGGGTCACCGAGAGTGAGTGCGGGCGGCCGCGCCCTCCCCTCGCGCCAACACGCGGGCCCTGCAGCGGAGCCCGCTCGCCCTCCCTCTGCGGCCGGGCCGCGCTGTCCCAACTCCGCGGGCCGGGCCTGCGGGCCATCAGCCCCCGCGAGTGACTGGAAAGGGACCCCGGTGCTTAACTGCCAACCCCGGGTCCGGCCCCACCGGGTGCCCGTGCCCGCTGGCCCTCGGCCGGGCCGTTCCGTCCTCAGCGGACTTGGCTGGGTGGGGTCCCCCTCGTTTCACCGGACCCTCCCACCCTGGTGCGTGGGCCGCTGGAAGCCCCCAGCCATCAGTGATGTTCCTGCTCAGCCAGCCCCACCCGTCCGTCCGCCGCCCTCCTGCACCCTGACCCCTCCTGTTTCCCGGCGTTTCCCTCCACCCTGTCCAGCCGCCCTGGCCCCTGCCCCCTCTGGTCCCAAGCGTCACCCCTTTGTGTGCAGGTGGCTCTGCCTTCCGACGCGTGGCCGTGGCATTTCATGCAAATTTTAAATAGTGCCACATTTTAAAAAAAGTTTCCGTTTATGTGCAAAATCTGAAAGGTGAATCCTGCTTTTGACACTTGTTCGAGTGACTTGGGAAGTATGGCAGGGTTTCAGAACCGCCTTTCTGCACGCGGTGCAGCCATCCTCCACCTTTTCACTGATGAAGGGCAGGGTGGGAGAAATGTATTGCCAAACCCAAACCTGGGTCGCCTCCGTTTCTTCCAAGCCAAGCTCTGACTTGACGTCCTTTCTCTTGCTGTCCCCCCCCGCCCCCCCACAAGAAGCAAGAATTTACAGGCGCCTGGTTAGGCCCTGCTTGCCCGGCCCCTCCCCCTGCAACCCCAGCTCTCCTCTCCCCTCTCCCTGACGGGGCTCAGGCTGACAGCGGTACCTGCTGAATTGCTGTACTTGTCAGCCCAGGGCTGCTCAGGCGCACCTCAGGGAGCAGGCGGCCGCGCCAGTGATTTGGGGATGGTAGTGGGTGGGTAGGTGGGCGGGTTGGGGAGGGCTTGGTCCAGAAGGGAATTCCCATCTCCTAAAAGAGTATCCGTGTGATTCAGGATAGTTTGATGTCCCCATTCTTCATCACCAAGTTGGGACTGTCCTTTGTGTACCTGAGTGTCTTAGAGGTCTGTTCACTTTCTTTGAAACATTGTGAGAAAGCTGCTCTGTTCTGACCCAGTTTTATTTGGGATCTGAAGGTACAGAAGTGCTCATCACCTGGTCTTTCTAACCTCATGCTTTATCCTGACATCCAGGGTGAAACAGGCCATTCTAATGCCTGGCCCAAAGCCACATCCTTGGGGCACCCAGGTCCTGTGTAGGAGCTCGGGATCGGTGCTCTGCAGCTTCTGGAGAACGCCAGGGGTCAGAGCTCGGTGACCTCGGGATTGGTTCCTGTTGTGTGTTTTTTATGTTATTTATTTATCTGTTTATACTATATTTTTATTGATTTCAGAGAGGAAGGGAGAGAGAGATAGAAACATCAATGATGAGAGAGAATCATTGATTAGCTGCCTTCTGCACGGCCCCTAATGGAGATCGAGCCCGCAACCCAGGCATGTGCCCTTGACCGGAATCGAGCACGGGACCCTTCAGTCCAAAGGCCAGTGCTCTATCTACTGAGCAAAACCAGCCAGGGCCTTTTGTGTTTTTTTTTTAATCCTCACCTGGATATATATATATATATATATATATATATATATATATATATATATCACCCAAGGATATTTTTCCATTGATTTTTAGACAGAGTGGAAGAGAAAGGGAAAGACAGAGAGAAATATCGATGTGACAGATTGTCTCCTACACGAGCCCCAACCAGGGCCGGCACCAGGGAGGAGTCTGTAACCAAAGTACATGCCCTTGACCGGAATCGAACCTGGGACCCTTCGGTCTGCAGGCCGACGCTCTATCACTGAGCCAAACAGGCTAGGGCCCAAGGATATATTTTCATTGATTTTAGAGAGAGGGAAAGAAGAAAGAAAGAAAAATATTGATGTGAGGGAGAACATTGATTCGTTGCCTCCTGTACGCACCTGACCAAACTCACAACCTCATGTGCCCTGACTGGGAATTGAACCCTCGACCTTTGGGTGCGTGGGACGACAGTGCTCCAGCCAACTGAGCCGCCCCAGCCAGGGCTTGTTACTCTTTTTTTTTTTTTTTTTTTTTTAATATATTTTATTGATTTTCCACAGAGAGGAAGGGGGAGAGATAGAGAGTTAGAAGCATCGATCAGCTGCCTCCTGCACATCTCCCACTGGGGATGTGCCCGCAACCCAGGCACATGCCCTTGACCGGAATCGAACCTGGGACCCCTGAGTCCACAGGCGGACGCTCTATCCACTGAGCCAAACCGGTTTTGGCAGGGCTTGTTACTCTTAAAGTCTGTTCCTCAGCAGCAGCCCTGTTACTGAGTACTGGCTAAAATGCAGAACTAATCTCCGCCTTTTTAGGAGTTACAGAATAATCAGTAGCTCTCAAGTTTGCCATCTTATCGGAGAGACAGCTGGTAAAACATGAAACAAGTAACACACGCAGGGGAGATAAAATAAAGTGACAGAAGGAGTTGTGGAGAAGACGCTGTGAGGAGTTATCAAAGAAAGAAATCAGTGACATTTTCTATGATCAATAGATGCTATTTTGATTAGCTGCTCAGTTGTTGTGGGCTCTTCTTCACTTTGGCCTAAACCCCTCTCCACCAAGTCTGTCCTGCTCCTGTGCAGGTGTGGCCCGCCACCTGGTTTTGTACAGCCACAAGCTAAGAATGGCTCTTCCATTGTGAAATAATTGGGGGTGGGGGGAATACTGTCTTGCAACACATGGTTTTATCAAATGCATGTATCTGCCCATAAATAGTTTTGTTAGAACACAGCCATGCGCGTCCATTTTAGTGTCTGCTGCTGCTTTTGTGCTCCAGTGAGAGTTGAGTAGTTGTAACAGAGACTGAGTGGCTGGCTGCAAAGCCTAAATCATTCGTGATCTGGCCCTTTAAGGAAAAATGTGCTGGTCTCTGCTTTGTGATACTTTGGTAAATAAGCACTATGTTAGCCATAAGTGTTTTAAAATGAAGTTTAAATAAATTCTGGCCACCCTGACCAGTGTTCTCAATAGTTGGTGTCACCCCGTACAGCAAAGGGTCACAGGTTCGAATCCCAGGCAAGAGCATGGTGTACCTGGATTGCAGGTTCGATCAGGGCCTGGGTCCGGGAGTATGCGGGAGGCAACCAATTGATGTGTCTCTTTCACATCGATGTTTCTCTCTCCCTCTTTCCCTCCCTTCCACTCTCTCTTAAAAAAAAAATCAATGGAAAAAACAAAACAAAATTCTTCCCTTTTGTGGCATCCAAGTTGGTCATGAAGGGTTTGGAGGCCATTTTTGAGGTATTTACAAAGAAATCTCCTTTTATTCCTGTTTCTAAAAATGTTACGGTAATCTTTCATTCACACCAAGTCCATGGTCTTTTTCCCCCCTTGGGTTCCCCAGTTCTCTCCACCCACAACTTTTGCTTATAACGTAAGTTTTTGTGTATATTTTAAGTGAACTGTGTAAGAAAAAACACAAGTTTGCCTCCAAACTTGAGAAATGCATGGTGATTTTGGAGAATTATTTAACGGCATGGCCTCTCTCATTTTCAGATTACTTGTGTAAACCCGAAGACAACATCTACAGTATTGATTTCACCCGCTTCAAAATTCGCGACTTGGAGACAGGGACAGTGCTGTTTGAGATCGCCAAGCCCTGCGTCTCAGGTAGGCCTCGGTGCTGCCAGGGCACCTGATAGTTGGAGTTGGAGTTGTTGTGGCCTTTGCATCCTGTGTCTTGGACTCCAGTGTGTCCCACTTCCACAACCTCCCGAGCCTGGCTGCCGGGCATGCTATGCTGGGTGAAGCCGAGTGGAGAGCCGGTGTTGGTGCTGGTCGCTGCGTTCTGCTTTCTGTGTATATCAGCTCATGCAATCCTCACACCTCTGGGAGGAGTTCTTGTTCCCATTTTACAAATAAGGAAACTGAGGCCCAGAATTTCCAAGTGACTTTCCTAAAGTCTTATGCTCTTTCATCTTAGCACGTTGCCTCCCCTTAGGAAAGGAACCCTTGAAATTGAGCTCTGATGAGAAAAGCTCACCTGAGCCTTGAGTCTGGGGACACTCTAGAAGGGTGATACCGAGGATTCCAGGCCAGGTCATGAGGCAGTTCACCTGGCTTCTCTCACTCTCTTTAAACAGTGTCTTATATTTCCCAGTAAGTCCTAGTTTGGATTTCAATCTCCACCATTTTCTGGATGAACAGAAAGCCCAGGCCTATGAACTCACCTCCTTGGGGTTCTTTAAATGAGCCTTGACTAGAGCTTCCTGTGCTGTGATAGTTTCAGGGGCATTCGTTTCTGTTTGGGGGACCACACTGTCTTTGGAGCACAGCACTGGAGATTTAGCACCCCCTGGAGGTGGGTGTTAGAACACCAGCACAGATAACCCTTCAGAGGATCAGTGTGGTCTAGTCTTTCTGCAAACCTTTTCTCCTCTGAGGTGCTCCTCAGAAAGGGCCTGTGGATTTGGTAAGTCCGGAGATTTTCCTGAGAAAGTCCGTCTCCGGTTAGTAGCATAGTCAAGGTTAGAGCCTTGGTCTCCTCACCCCACCCAGTATTTGTGTGTGTGTGTGTGTGTGTGTGTGTGTGTGTGTGTGTGTGTGTCTGTTGGCTCTTTTCATTTTTTTTTCTTTAATTCTTTATTGTTTAAAGTATTACTCTGCCTCCCTTTTCCCCCATTGACCTCTCCCTGGCACTCCCAGCCCCCAGCACCCACCAGTATTTTTTATGCTGCCGTAGTGTGGTACTGATCAAGGCACCCGAAGGCTCAGGCTTTTGGGTGCTAAGCTTGTTTGGGAGGGTCAGGGCCAGCTAGTTTCCTGGCTGGGGAGTTCACATCCCCGAGCCACGTGCCTTATACGTAGGATGGTTCAGGGACCCTGGGACTCCTTCACGTGTGCGGGTTTGAACTAGACTGGGCGCAGAGCAGTCATTTCAGTGCAAAACTGAGCCGTCTCAAGACTGTCAGCGGCAGATGCCGCAGATACACTTTGCTTTTCAGCCTCTCCAGTCTCTACCTTTACAGATCTTGGTTGACAGACCAGGCTCACCCTGAGGCAGTTCCCTCCAGCAGCACTTACTCGGAAGAGTTGGAATCCCTGAGAAGATTTGGTCTGGCTCTCTGTGTTTTGTTTTTCTGTTAATCTTCACCCAAGGATATTTTTCCCATTGATTCTAGAGAGTGGAAGGGAGGGTAGGAGGGGGAGAAAGAGAGAGAGAAAGAGAGAGAGAGAGTGAGTAGAGGAGAGAGAGAAGCATCGATGTGAGAGAGCCACATCAATTGGTTGCTGCCCACACCTGCCTGACTGAGGCAGGGAACCTGCAACCCAGGTATGTGCCCTGGACCAGGAATTGAACCCGAGACTCTTAGTGTGCGGCCATCGCTCTAACCACTGAACAATGCTGGCCAAGGCTGGTCTGACTCTCTTTGAATCATATGGTGAGAGCCAGGGCTTTGGAGTCTTTGGGTACAAACTCTATTCAGGCTGGTTGCCCAGTTGCTCTTGGGCTTGTCACAGCCAGAGATGTTTGATGCTAAAAGACTTCTCTAATGTTGCACCCATGTTCAGCCTAGACCAGGGGTGGGCAAACTTTTTGACTCGACAGCCACAATGGGTTCTTAAACTGGACCGGAGGGCCGGAACAAAAGCATGGATGGAGTATTTGTGTGAACTAATATAAATTCAAAGTAAACATCATTACATAAAAGGGTACAGTCTTTTTTTTTTATTTTTAGTTTTATTCATTTCAAATGGGCCGGATCCGGCCCGCGGGCCGTAGTTTGCCCACGGCTGGCCTAGACCTAGAGATAATATCCTTGCTGGACACTGGGTGGCTACTAGAGGGAACTGTCTCTTTGTTCACATTAGGATGGCTTTCTGATTCATTTATAAATCTTTCATTTCCGGGTTCAGGAGTGGACGAGACCAGAGAGATCATTACCTCATTCAGGTCCCACACATTGGTTCACTGCCAGTCTGCTCCTCCCTTTCCCAGGCGGTCGGTGTTGGACTTGGAATAGGATTTGTCCCGGGAAGTACAGTGCTCTAAGGCTGTAGGCCAGTGGCTTCCACTTAATCAGCAGAATCCTTCTAGGAGTTTGTCTTTGCTGCCTGTCAGAAATGTTTGCGTTCTCTGAAGGAGCCTTTTGACTAGTTTCAACTTTTGCAACCTCATTCTTTTGGTTAGTGGCTGGCACATCAGCTTGGTCGGCAGGCCTTCAGTCAGACCGACCTGGATTCAAATCCCTGCTCCCTCATTTACTGTTTGGTGGGGCTTTGGACATGTTACTAACCTCTCTGAGCCTGAGCTTCCTGATGGTATAGGAACGCCTCACAGGGCTGTGGGAGGGCTCTCAGCAGCCTTCAGCCCAGGACTGGCACGTGACAGGTGCGCAGTAAAGATCGGCCATCCTGCTGCTGGCGCTAGCACTGTTGATTGTGCGGTTTGGACTGTGGTGCTGAGATGCTGTGCTCAAGATTCTGTGTCCGCTTTCAGACCAAGAGGAGGAGGAGGAGGCAGGTGGGGATGTGGATACCAGTGCAGGACGCTTCGTCCGCTATCAGTTCACACCAGCATTTCTCCGCCTCCGGACAGTCGGGGCTACGTGAGTACCAGCATTCCCGGAGGGAGGGCGTTCTGCTTGTTGGCAGAGAAGAGTGGTCTCAGCTGGGTTGGCTTTAGAGGAGGGAGGGGACAGACGAGGGCTCACAGAGATTGATTTTGCAGGGTGGAGTTCACCGTGGGAGACAAACCTGTGTCAAACTTCCGGATGATCGAACGGCACTATTTCCGGGAGTGCTTGCTGAAAAACTTTGACTTTGATTTCGGCTTCTGCATCCCCAGCAGCAGGAACACTTGTGAACATATCTACGAGTTTCCCCAGCTTTCTGAGGATGTCAGTACGTATCCCTGACTTGTACAGCATTCTAGGCTTTGGGGCCAGAAGGAACAACCCTGAAATCCATCTGGTCCAGTGCCCGCATTCTGCAGAGGAGGGAAATAGTGACAGGATGCAGCCACCTCTACTCGTTTGACCGCAGGCTTCTCGTTTCCTGCTGCTCCCATCTAACGTTTCAAACTCGGACACTGCCCGCCTGGGAGCACGGGAGGTTTAATAACACAGGCCGCCCCTTTCCCACCCCTGCTGCGGGAAAGGGAGTGGCAGAGGGAGATAAGTGGAGGCCATGACAATCCCCGGGACTCTGATTAGATGCAGCGCCTCTCCTATCCCCTGTTAGTCAGGGTTCCCACTGTTCTGCTCATCTG
Organism: Myotis yumanensis; assembly: GCF_028538775.1. Classification (NCBI taxonomy): domain Eukaryota; kingdom Metazoa; phylum Chordata; class Mammalia; order Chiroptera; family Vespertilionidae; genus Myotis; species Myotis yumanensis. Next base: position 3,968,634 of record NW_027223770.1, on the reverse strand, counting down.
CTCGGCACTCTCACTGTTCCCTTAATCACAGCTGGAAAGGAACTGGGCTAAATAGAATCATACGTCTCAGGACCTCCTCTTGCTCAGTCTCTGCAAGTAGAAGTTGGATTAGATACACTGTTAGAATAGATCCAGAGGAGACTGGGAGCGGTACAGGTTTCAGGTTTTGGAGCAGGAGAGACGTGGCAGAAGCAGAGTCTTTGGGAGAGAAACCCTGAGGTTGTTTGGAGGAGGAACGGCAGGCCCCAGAGAGCGGGGCCAAGGCAAGGGAAGAGGTGGGCCTCCCAGGGGAAGAACAGGCTTTTCCCGTTTCTGTGACTTTGGTCCCTCTCAGGTTCGAATCCTCTGTTAGAAAATAGAGAAAACTCCTGGAACAATGAGGGTGTGTGTGGGATCCTGTGAATAGAGGAGTTTAGTTGGCCTGTGGGGAGGATCTACTTATACTGACTAGTTTTCTCAGAATCCGAAGGCGCTTACAATTGTCATATTCTGACGGCCAGGTACTCTTTACTCGTGTGGCAGTGCTGTTCCCGGGTAGAATGAGGACTGCGGGATGTGGGCGGGGGTCGAGGACAGACTCTGATCCGAGTTTGAACCCTGCTCCCTCAGATAGACTGGAATCCATAGCTACTTGCAAGAAGAGATTATGTGTAGCAGGAGGCCAGCATTCTGCATATAAGCCAAGGAACTGGTCGGGTTAGGGTTCAAAGAAACTCACACAGTCAGTGTTACCTGTTGAGGACATTTCCCCCAGAAGACTCAGAATAGCCAAAGTCATTACCTCCAGGCTGGCCAGAGGAGTGACTGTGTGATTAGCTTACCTCCACCTGGTACAGAGGTCTGGGCAGCTGCCTGAGCAAACAAGATTGAGACCTGGATCCCAAGACAGACAGACCTTTTGCTGCATCATTTCCAGGTTAACACCGAGCCATGTCCGGAGAGGGCTCCTTGCCCCTCGTCCCCCTGCACACACCTAGGGTTTCTCTGGTTGCTGGGTGCTCGTGGGCAGTGGCCTCAGGAGGCACAGCCTTTTGTATTTGGACCAGAATGTAGGGGATCAGAGAGACACTGAGTAAACAAGTTGCTGTGGTCTCTGTTGGCAGAAAGGTAGGCGCATTCCCTTGGGCGCCGACTCAGAATCAGGCTGAGTGACAGGCAGGGCCTGTCAGCGAGTTGAGTGCATCGTATGTGCAGTGGGTCTCAGGTTCCGTTTTGAGGCCTCTGTAGTCCCAGTTCCCCTCTCAAGAGCTGGCTCCCCTGTTCTGCCCTCATTATTCTGGGAGAGTGCACTCATAGTTCCCAGGAGGACCAGCTTACTAGTATGCATGGTAGCGGGGATGCTAAGTGTTTGTCACCTAGCTCATGGGCAGACTCACACATTAAGTCTTGCTTGCTTGTTTGCTTTCCCTAACTTGCAGTTCGTCTGATGATTGAAAACCCCTACGAGACCCGTTCTGACAGCTTCTACTTTGTTGACAACAAGCTGATAATGCACAACAAGGCCGACTACGCCTATAACGGAGGCCAGTGACTGCGGGGCTGGACAGGGGAGTGCTTTGCTGCCGCCCATGGTCCTGGCGCCTGGAAGTGGTTAAAGCTGCTGTATGTCACGCACCGGGGACCTGGCCCCAGGAAGCCACAGCTGGGGGGCAGTTTCCGGTGCCCCAAGAGAGGTGCCAAGCAGCGCTGTGTTTCCTTCCCCAGTATTTTCTCTTTCCTCTTTCCCCTGCCCTTTAGGTCAGAGGTCCTATATAGCAAAGATTAGGATAAGGGTCCTCAAATCCAGATTGAAAAAGAAAGACTATTTTCATGTAGTCATAGCTGCCTAGTGGTTGTCCTGACGAGCCTGGGTCTCTGCAGGGCTGTGCCGGGCGAGGAGGCTCGAGCCTTCTGTAGGTTCCTGGGTGCCGTGAGCTGCGAGCTCAGCCTCCTCCGGCACCGTCTCCTATTTCTGGGGTTGCCATCGGCACAGTCTGACCTCAGCCTGTGCATAGTTATAAACCAAATGGAAAGAAACTTGAAGGGGTGAGGGGAGGAATGGCGCCAAGAGGTGAGGCACGAGGCTGGTGAGGCTGCCACACCGCAGGGCCCACTGTATGGAGAGGCTGCTCACCTGCCTGACCTGCACGGTCCCCGGCAGTCCTCCCGGGACCCAGCAAGGTGTCAGCTGGCAGTGCCTTCCGACCCTCGTTCTGAGGGGAGAGGAGCTTGCCTGCTTCGGGCTCCTGACTCAAGTACCTTCTGAAACGGAATGTCATCTCTCTCGAGGCCTCGTAGGCCTCGTTGTGTGTTGTTTTTTCCAGGCTTCTTTTTGGGAGGTTGTATGAAATGTCAGTGGTGGTCCTGGCGTATGTGACGTGCAGTTAGACTTCTGATAGCACAGTTCAGGCTCTTGGGGCTACTCTGGCTCACATTGGGGCTGGTATAGTCACTGACCAGCAGCCGCTTAAAGGCCGTGTTGGAGTTCCTGCTCAGCATGGCCTGGAGGACTGGCTTTTGATGGGGATTTGCCTCTAAAACTCTGTGGACTTCTTACTTAGGGTCTCTCTGTCTGCCTTTCTACTGAAGTTGTTTCTGGACCCGTCCTGGCAGGTCAGATCTAAGTAATGCATATCGGTCCTTCAAACTGCCAGTTGGAATCTTTTTGGGTGCGAGGCCTCTCAGCCTGTTTCACCTGTTCCGAGGGACGAGTTCTCTGAAAAGCTTCCGTCCACATCTGGCTCCTTTTGTCCGCAGGCCTTGCCGGATAGACTCTCCCCTCCTTCACGCCCTGTGGTGTCTGACGGGGTGGGTGACTTCAGGTGCTTGAAGGTCACTGCGGTGGCCAGGCTTCAGCACTGATAGGAAGGCCGCGCGGGAGGTCCCAGGGATGTGGGGATAGTGACTGGCACCGACACAGTGACTGGCAGGAGAGCTGTTTCCCAAAGCTCGTGGGAGGAAGGCCGAGAGGGGCCCAGGAAGGAAGGGCCAGCGCTGGGCCACAGGAGCCCCTGTGCGTCCCGGGACCCGTGCTGCTCCCGTTTGGGTTCTAGAGTGAGTGGTCTTGAGCCTCGGCGTGGTGCTGTGTGTCAGGCCAGAGTCCGGGCGGTGCCAGATACTGATGCTTTCTCACCGAGAAAGCCCTTGGTTAGCCCTGTGTGCCAGCACCGGGTCCGACCAATGAGGGGAGGGAGGTCCGGCACCCTGCAGATCGGGAAGTCTCCGCACTGGAGCGGATGCAAACCCAGGTGCCTTACGTGGGCTCTGCCCCACGCTGCTGGGGAGGCTGCTGCGCCCTCCCTCCCCCGTCCGCCCACAGGCGGACAGCAGCCCTGCCTCTTGCCCTCCCCGGGGCTCCGCTAGCACCTCATGCCTGTTGAGCTTCAGAAGCCCCGTCTGTGACGAGCCCGGAGCCCCATCAGGAGGGTTCCTACCATTTGACGTTTAATTCGTGTCAGGATGTGGCTTCTGGAGCTGCCCAGAGCTCTGCTCAGTAGAGGGCGTCTTGGAAATGTGTCCCAGGGCAGCCTGGGTCTGGCTTGAATAGCGCTGCGTCCTCTTCCCCACTAGCTTGCCTTAGTCTCCCTGGAGACCATGTTGAGGCCAAGTGCTCCCACGGCCCAGTAGGACAGGGTTGGCATCCTGTGCGACTGCAGGTCTGGTGCTCTGTGCCTGAGACTCTGGCCTCTTGGGTCCCGCTGCTCAGGGAAGTTTGAGAAGCATCACCACTCTGTGTGTTAACCAGGGTGAGTTTGAAGTTCACGTTTTTGTTCCTGAATTGGGCAGAGAAGTGGAAGTCATACTTCTTCTGAAAGTATCTGAACCAATCAAAAGTTGAATCAGGGCTGGAGGCCAACGCTAGTGAGGAACCTGGACTGTGGGTGATACGATGGGAGGAAAAAAAGCCCTGAAGCCCTGACTGGTGTTGCTCAGTGGGCAGAGCATCGGCCCGAGGACTGAAGGGTCCCAGACTCAATTCCAGTCCAGGGCATGTACCTCGGTGGCAGGCTTGATCCCCAGCCCAGCCCTGGTCTCAGGGTGTGTGCAGAGACAACCAATGGATGCATCTCTCTCACATCGATAGCTCTCTCTCTGTGTCTCTCCCCCTCCCTTCCACACTCTCTAAAAATCAATGGGTGGGGGGGATATCCTTCGGAGAGGAATTAACAACAACAACAAAAAGGCCCTGCCTGCTCTCTCTTCAGAGCTGGCCGTGGAGAGGGACAGCTCCTGGAGGGAGCACCTCCCCGGGGCTGCCGGGCCTGCTGCCTCGCTCCTGCCCCTCTGCTTGGGAGTCTCCTGGGAGAGCCTCCCTTCCCCCGTGAGGCCTTCGGGCTCAGACGCGCTTCGCGCTTCTCCAGAGAAGACCCTGCTTTGTTTTCGTCTGTGCTAACGAGGGACTAGGCAGTAACTGGTGCTGGCTGCCCTCTCCTCGGGTGTTGCTCAGTTCTCTCACAGAGGCGGCCGTTTCCAGGGGCCGGTAGGACTTCCTGAAGACAGCCGTTATCTTTGGGCATCTGATTCCCAAGTAAGGCAGGACTTTGGAAAGTTGGGCCTAACCATGGACTGGCGATTCTTGACATGGCAGTGACCGGGGAATCTTGAACCTGTTTTTTCCAGTTGAGGGTCCCGGATTCTCTGTGAGAGAGGGCATACGAGGCTGTGTCTAATGTACAAATAAGGTGAGTCCTGCCGTAGTGTGTCCTGCCAGCTGGGGGCTCCCAGGGCCTCTTTCCTCTGTGAAGGAACCTTCTTCTGGTGGCCACCGGAAGGGGTGGGGGCTGGGGACTGTCTGTGCTAGAACCAGGATTCTGACACAGAGGTGCTGCTGAACCCGGGAGCCTGTTCGGAGCCGCACGTTACATTCCATGCAATAGGCCGTCTTCGCCACAGGGGTCTGGCGGAGGTGGGCTTACCGTTTACAGGGTCACATACAGTCACTGACGCTGGGATCGCCTTTTCCTGTAAGTCTGTTTTTTACAGAATAGAAGCAACATCAGTGACCTGAGCTGTCCTCTTACCTTCACCTGAGATCCTCAGTCCAGTTTTTATTCTTTTCTGTTTTGCTAATTGTTTTATAACCACAACAAATGAGTACAGAGAATGCCCTGTTTGAAACATCACAATAAAGGTTCAAGATCAAGATGTTCCTTAGGCAAGGCTGAAGATTTCAGTCTCTGGTATTTGGAATTTAGGCTGCAATCCTTATTTTTGGATGGATCACGATGTGTGGGACAGTCCCTGCTTTTAACCAGATTTGAACAGAAGAATGGCCACTGGCCCAGGTAGAAGGAGATGAAGTGTTTGGTTTCATGTGTCACGTAACTACCGAAGTTCCTCCCCACGACGCAGTGCCGGGTGGGGCTGCACATCTTGTCAATTTTTTTTTTTTTTCAAATTACAAGAGAAAGTAGAAGTGAGCCAGTTAGACTCCGTGGGCTCAGGAAACAAGTTACAGAGGCAGAAGGGCCCTTGGAGGGGAAGGAAGGCAAAGGTAACAGGTCGGAGGGGAGAAGGGGGAAGGGAAAGGCACTGCGTGCTCCTGAGAGGGAGAGCAAGACTCAGCTCCCCTCACTATGGCCGCAGTGTCCTCCATGTATGTTCCAGCACATTCCAGGAGCCCCGCTGCGTCTCCTCCACACGGGCGGGTTTGATCACCGCCTTCCTGTCACACATGATTACTGTGGAGCAGGGCTTGGCCGGTGGCAACGGCCTCCCGGGGGAGGGGTTGGCACATCTCCCCCATTCCAGTTTTTATTGTCTTTGTGTCCAAAGTAAACTAGGTGACTAATTTGTATAAAATGTTATTTTGCCACAAGAAACAGAAATAAAGATTTTCACAGTATATGTACCCTCTTGTCTCCTGACTGCGCTCCTTGTGTTGCTAGAGGGAGCAGGTATGGGGTGGGGTGGCCTTTCTGTAAACAGCTGGAGCATAGCTGGTTTCCAGGGTGATTGGGGAACAGTTTTGGGCTTTAGGTTAAATATTTTTGCTTTATTTTGTTGGGGGCCTTTGAGAAGTAAAAATTTATATACATATTTAAAAGTTAAGGTATGCTTTAACTATAATAAATTCACCTCATTTAAGAGTACAGTTTTATACAATCATGATACAGGGCATTCCCATCAACCCAAAAAGTTCCCTCAAGTTCCTGGTCAGCTCTCTCCTTCCACTCCAGCTCCTTACAACCATTGTCCGATTTCTGTCTCTATTGGAAAAACTGTACACCTTTAATGTAAAATGTATATTCATGTTTAAGGTCACAAATGAGTTAATTTTAAAATAAGTCTGGTTTAGCCTGGCCAGTGTGGCTCAGTGGTTGAGCATCAACATATGAACCAGGAGGTTATAGTTCGATTCCTGGTCAGGGCATGTGCCCGGGTTGCAGGCCCAGTCCCCCAGTGTGGAGTGTGCAGGAGGCAGCCAATCAGTAATTCTCTCTCATCATTGATGTTTCTATCTCCCTCTCCCTTCCTCTCTGAAATCAATTAAAAAATTTTTTTTAAGTCTAGTTTAGATGGTCTGGGACACCTGAAGCAATTACTGGCCTCTGTCCACAAACACCACTCACTTATTCCTCCTCTGCGTTCCCTCTTTTCCTCTACACCAGCGGTTCACAACCTGTGGGTCGTGACCCCTTTGGGGGTCTAATGACCCTTTCACAGGGGTCACCTAAGACCATCGGAAAACACATATATAATTACATACTGTTTTTGTGATTAATCGCTATGCTTTAATTATGTTCAATTTGTAACAATGAAAATACATCCTGCATATCAGATATTTACATTATGATTCATAGCAGTAGCAAAATTACAGTTATGAAGTAGCAACAGAAATAATTTTATGGTTGGGGGTCACCACAACATGAGGAACTGTATTAAAGGGTCCTGGCATTAGGAAGGTTGAGAATCACTGCTCTACACAGAGCTAGTGGCCAACGGGGGTGGGGGGTAATGGAAAGGTGAGGAAGACCTCAGAGCATTTGCCAAAGGCAGTCCTGCATTTGGCCCTTGGAGCTTAGGGGAGAGAAAGGCAAAGGTAACTCGCTTCAGGAGAAGAGGGGAAGGGAAAGGCGGTGGGCTAGGGGCTTTCCTTTAAATTGAAGCATTTCTTTCAAATGAAAGGTAACATATTAAGGACTTTGCTGTATCTTTTGATTGATCTCTAGGAAGTAGAACAGGGTCTTGGCAGAAGACAAATTTAAAAAATAAACAATAGAGGCTCTGGCCAGGTGGCTCAGTTGGTTGGAGCAACACCAAAAGGTTGCAGATTCACTTCCTAATCAGGGCACATACCAGGTTGCGGGTTCAATCTCCAGTCAGGTTATGAACAGAAGGCAACTGATCGTCTCTCTCTCACACTGATGTTTCTCTCTCAAAGCAATAAAAACATATCCTCAGGTGAGGATTTAAAATAATAATCTACACTAATAAAAGAGAAACATGCAAATTGGTGTCACACTGCTACCCTTCCCATTGGCTAATCAGGGCGGTATGCAAATTAACTGCCAGCCAAGATGGCGGCTGGCAGCCAGGCAGCTTGAAGCGAACATGAGGCTTGCTTGCTTCAGTGATGGAGGACTCCAATGTTCCCCGCCTGCCGCTGCCAGCCTCTGAGCTTGCAGTTTGAAACATTGTTACAAATATAGAAGTTAAACAAAACCCCAGAAACCTGCTTTCAGCCAGCCGGGATCTCAGAGCTGGAGTTGAAACAGTGTTTCGATTATAGAACCCAAACAAACCAGATACCTGCTTTCAGCAGCCAAGGCCTAAGAGCTGGAGCCAAGCCTCAGAGCTAAAGCTGGCCCAGAATAAAAAGAAAAAAGAAAAAAAGGAGCGGTTGGGAGCTTCAGTCACCCGCCAGCCTGAAAACAGCCCTCAGCCCCTCACCCAGACTGGCCAGGCACCCCAGTGGGGACCACCACCCTGAAGGGGGTGTGACCAGCTGCAAACAGCCATCATCCCCTCATCCAGGCTGGCCAGGCACCCCAGTGGGGACCCCCACCCTGATCCAGGACACCCTTCAGGGCAAACCAGCTGGCCCCCACCCGTGCACCAGGCCTCTATCCTATATAGTAAAAGGGTAATATGCCTCCCAGCACCGGGATCAGCGGAGCCGCGAGGCCTCCCGGCACCGGGATCAGTGTGACGAGGCAGCGCCCAAACCCCCGATCACCCTGCAGCTCTGTGTGTGACAGGGTGCGGCGCCCCAACCCCCTGATCAACCCTGCTCTGTGTGTGACAGGGTGCGGTGCCCCAACCACCCCCCACACACACAGGCCCTGCTCTGTGTGTGACGGGGTAGATCCATAACCTCCCCATCGGCCCTGCCCTGAGTGTGACAGGGTGCGGCGCCCCAACCCCCTGATCCGCCCTGCTCTGTGTGTGACAGGGGGCGATGCCCCAACTCCCCTATCGGCCCTACTCTGTGAGTGACAGGGGGAAACTCCTCAACCCCCTGATCAGCCCTGCTCTGTGCGTGACAGGGGGGAGCTCCCCAACCCCCTGATTGACCCTGCTCTGTGCGTGACAGGGTACGGAGCCCCAACCCCCCTGATGGGCTCTGCTCTGTGAGTGACAGGGGACAGCGCCCCAACCCCCTGATCGGCCCTGCTCTGTGAGTGACAGGGGGCAGCGCCCCAACCCCCTGATCGGCCCTGCTCTGTGCGTGACAGGGGGGAGCTCCCCAACCCCCTGATGGGCCCTGCTCTGTGCGTGACAGGGGGGAGCTCCCCAACCCCCTGATCGACCCTGCTCTGTGTGTGACAGGGTACGGAGCCCCAACCCCCCTGATGGGCCCTGCTCTGTGAGTTACAGGGGGCAGCGCCCCAACCCCCTGATTGGCCCTGCTCTGTGTGTGATGGGGTGGCGCCGCAACCTCCCCATCAACCCTGTCTTGAGTGTGACAGGGGGCGGTGCCCCAACCCCCGAATCGGCCCTACCCTGAGAGTGACTGAGGGTGGCATCGCAACCTCCCGATCCACCCTGCTCTGTCCATGACAGGGGGCGGCGCCCCAACTCCCCAATCGGCCCTGCTCTGAGCCCGACCAGGGCCTGCACCTAGGGATTGGGCCTGCCCTCTGCCACCTGGGAGCAGGCCTAAGCCAGCAGGTCGTTATCTCCGGAGGGGTCCCAGACTGCGAGAGGGCACAGGCCGGGCTGAAGGACCCCCCCCCCCCCCCCCCCGCCGAGTGCACAAATTTTTGTGCACCGGGCCTCTAGTCCTATATAATAAAAGCCTAATATGCTAAGTGTCTGGTCTCTGTTCAACCAATCAAAGCCTAATATGCTAAGGCAGCTCAACCGCTCACTATGATGTGCACTGACCACCAGGAGGCAGATGGTCGACCAGTCACTATGATGTGCACTGACCACCAGGGGGCAGGCTCTGGGACCGGTAGGTTAGCTTGCTGCTGGGGTCTGGCTGATCAAGACTGAGTGAGACCCGCTGGACACGCCCTGGAGCCCTCCCCCAGCCACCCGCCCCATGGGCCCCCATCAGGGCGGACCAGCCTGACCCCACCCATGCACAAATTCGTGCACCAGGCCTCTAGTAATCCTGTCTAATAAAGAGGGAATATGCTAAATTGACCCTCACGCTGTCGCAAAGATGGCGGTGCCCAGAGCCAATGAGGAGGGAATATGCTAATTGCCCGGCCCTCAAAGATGGCAGCGCCCACAGCCACAAGATGGCAGCGCTCAGTCCCCTCCCCTCAGCCTTGCTGGGGCGGCAGGCGCCCAAGGCACAGGCCAGCCTCAGATGGTGGCTGCCCGGCCACCCAGGGCCCCCCGAGGCTCAGGTAACCAGGGAGGCCCAGGCTGGCGCTGCCGGCAGTGGCAGCATCAGAGGTGTGATGGGGCTTTGCCTTCCCCTGATCACTGGTCGCCTCCCGCCCCTGAGGGCTCCCCGACTGTGAGGGGGGCAGGCCGGGCTGAGGGACCCCCTCCAGTGCATGAATTTTCAGGCCCCGGGCCTCTAGCTAATAACAGAAGTTTACTGCCCAGGTAGAGGCTGGGAAGGCCAAGATCAAGGTGCCGGCAGGCTGGTGTCCTCCCGCTGCGTCCTTGGCCCGAAGGCGGGCGGGGGCCTGGCGGCGGGTGGGGGAAAGGCGCCTGGAGGCGGCGGGAGCCTGGCGGGGGGTGGCTGTCGCTGTGCCCAGCTTCCCCCAGGAGGGCGCTGAGGGCCACGCGCATGGCCGCAGGGCAGCCCCGCCGCCCCCCCCGCCCCGGGACCTGGCAGGTGGCAGCGGCGCCCACCTTCGCACCGGCACAACCGCGGGGGACGCACTCCCTCCGGCAGCCCGTCCCCGGGGTTCGCGGGCGGTGGCGGGGCTCAGCGTCACGAAGAGGGAGCCGGGGCTGGGGGTGAGGCCTGCGGGGGTCACCGGCCTGGCCGGCCGGCCTGGGGGAGCCCCGAGCCCGCAGGAAGCGGCGCAGCCCCGCGGGAGCCGGGTGCGGAGGCCCGAGCTGGCGGGGGGATCGCTGCCCGCGAGGCCGGGCACAGGGGCCGGACGGCAGCCGAGGCGGGGCCCGGGGCTTCCGGCCGCGAGATCGGACGTCGGGAACCGGCGGCGGAGGCTTCGGGGAGGAGCCCCCCGAGACGTCACAGAGGCGGAGCGGGTCCCCGCCAGGAGGGCGGGGCGGGCGGGCGCGGAGGCCCCGCCTCGAGGGCGGGAACTGACCCGCGGCGCCGACCCGCAGCCGGAACCGGGCCGCGGAGGCTGGAGGTGCAGCCCCGACCGTCCCGTCTCCGTCCTCATGGCCGCCGCCGCGATGCTCGCCCGGATCTGCGGGCCCGTCCGCGGGGGTGAGTCTCCGGCCCCGCGGCCGCCGGGCGGGCGGGTCCCCGCGGCCGGGCGGCCGTGACCTTTGCCCCAGTTCGGCCCCGGCGCCTGCGCGGCCCGGGCTCCTCCGACCTGCGCTCTGCCGACCCCCGGACCCCCGAACCCCGGACCCCCGCCCGGCCTCGGCCGCACCTGCGCCCCCTCCCCGCCTCCTCCCCGCGCGGCTCGGGGTGCGCCCTGCGCGGTGACCTTGGCCGGCCGCTGCCTCAGTTGGCCCCTGAGTCATGCCCGCAGGGGGTGCTGTCCTCCCTGGTTGTCGGGACCGACCCAGCGGCCCAGCGCCGGCCTGGAGCGAGCTCAGGGCTGCACCCTCCCCGCTTCCCCTCCGGTGCAGCCGGGCGCGCCAGACACCCAGTGACACCCAGTGACACCCAGGGCCCGGCCGGACCCATCGCCCCGGTAACAATAGAGGGAATGCCCGCGAGGGCTCTGCCAGGCCTTAGCCACAGTCCGTTCCTTCCTTTTCCCCCTAAAGCAGTGGTTCTCAACCTTCCTAATGCCGCGGCCCTTTCATACAGTTCCTCATGTTGTGGTGACCCCCAACCATAAAATTATTTTCGTTGCTACTTCATAACTAATTTTGCTACTGTTATGAATCGTCATGTAAATATCTGATATGCAGGATGTATTTTTATTGTTACAAATTGAACATAATTAAAACATGGCAGTTAATCACAAAAACAATATGTAATTATATATGTGTTTTCCGATGGTCTTAGGCGACCCCTGTGAATGGGTCGTTAGACCCCCAAAGGGGTCGTGACCCACAGATTGAGAACCGCTGCCCTAAATGTTTCCAACTACATTATCTCTTTATTTTGTTTTCATTTTTTGTTAATCCTCACCCAAGGATATTTTTCCATTGATTTTTAGAGAGAGTGGAAGGGAGAGGGAGAGACAGAGAGAAACATCAATGTGAGAGAGACACATGGATGGCTTGCCTCCCACACTCACCCCAATCCAGAGTCAAACCTGGAACCGTTCCGTCCGAGGGCCGACACTGTCCACTGAGCCAAACCGGCTAGGGCCAGTTAGTATCTTCTTAAATCTCCCTCCCTCTCTCTCTCTCTCTCTCTCTATATATATATATATATACACACACACATACATATACATATACATATATGTTTTTATTGATTTCACAGAGGAAGGGAGAGGGAGAGAGAGAAACATCAATGGTGAGAGAGAATCATCAACCTGTTGCCTCCTGTACACCCCACACTGGGGATGGAGCCTGCAACCCAGGCATGTGCCCTGACTGGGAATCAAACCATGACCTCCTGGTTCATAGGTCAGTGCTCAACCACTGAGCCACACCAGCGGAGCAGTATCTTCTTAATCCTCCTCTCCCCAGATACTCAATACTGTCATCCTCCACACTGAGTATTAGCTGGGGCTCAGTGAGGTTAAGACCCTTTAAGGGCACAGCGCTGTGCTCTTCTTGTGGACATCATCACCATCATCATCATCATCATCATTATTGGCATTTTACTGAGGATGGGGTGGGATCGTGTATGCAGAGTGTTTAGAAAGCATTGAGGCCACAGTTCAATTCCCAGAGTGGGGCGTGCAGGAAGCAGCCAATCAGTGATTCTCTCTCATCATTGATGTTTCTATCTCTCCCTCTCCCTTCCTCTCTGAAATCAATAAAAATATACTTTAAAAAAAAGCATTATAAGCAGTTATTTTGGGGGTTCTCAGTAACAGCACTTTGACATTTTGGGCGGATAATTCTTTGTGGTGGGGACTGGCCTGTGCACTGTGGGATGTTTAGCAGCCTCCCTGGTCTCCTCACTCCATACCGATACCATTTCCCATTCAGTTAGGACAACCAAGTGTCTGCAGACAATTCCCCTGTCCCTCGGGGGCAGCACCATCCCTGGTGGAGACTCGGAGTGAGTGGGTCCCTGTTGTCATTAACCAAGACCTCTCGCACCCCCTCCCGCTTCCTGCTCTTGCTGGCAGCTCTCCGTCGTCAGTTACATACTGTCTACCAGTCCGTGGACCTGCCCGAGACACACCAGATGCTGCGTCAGACCTGCCGGGACTTTGCTGAGAAGGAGCTGTTTCCCATCGCGGCCGAGATAGACAAGGAACACCGCTTCCCAGCGGCTCAGGTAGGCGCCGCCCTCAGCAGCCCAGGGTGGAGTGTGCCCTCGGCTGGGCTCCGAGTGAGCGGTGATGGTGACAGCCAATGACACGGAGACTCTAGTCAGGAACCCGAAGGCAGGTCTTGGGACCCAGAAAATGCTCTGGAAGTTCCCCGGGTTCAGCATGAGGCCCGTGGCCGGGATTTAACTTTGGGAATAACAGTAATAGTGGTGGCTGGTGGCCATGCTTACCGGGGTAGCAGGCATGGTGTTAACAAAAACACTCAAAACGCGCCCTTGCCACGTGCTGAGCTCTGTTCCCCCTGCTTGGGAAGTGTCAGCCCCTCTGTCCTCACAACAGTCCTGTGTGCTGTTGTCACATACAGTTGATGAAACGCAAGTTGGTGAGAGGGTTAAAAACGTGCCCGTCTCCCCCGCCTGCGACATGAGGTTGACTCCGCATCGTTCTCGGAGAGAGACGGCACTGAGAGAACGCACACAGAGCACTCAGCAGAGTTGGGCACGTTTCTAGGCCGGCACTCGATAATTCACCGTCACGCGCACCGTTACTCCAAATGAAAACTCCCTGGCTTTCCCCACTCGCTCATTCTCTCGCTGTCACTGGGAATGGAGCAGTGAGCAGGCACACTGTCTGCCCTCGCGGTCAGGGAGAAAGACCTTAATCAAAACGAGCACAGCAACAGGTGACATTCCCGCTGCATAAGCACTCAGGGGAGAGGCACAGGTGTGGCGAGACTGGGGTGACAGCCCCAAGAAGTGGTGGCTTGAACTGAGAACCAAAGGGGAGGAGGAGATAATACCTAGTGGATAAAGGTCATGCCTGACCGGGAGCAGCATGTGCAAAGGTCCTGTGGTGGGGAGGGGTGTGTGTGGTATGCTTAAGGGACTGAGAGAAGATCACTGTGGTACTTTGCTGCCATGCTTCTCACCTTGGAGGCCTCTGTGCCTTCTGCCTGCTCAGTGGTTGTGGCTGCAGAGGGGAGCCGTGTGGAGTGTGGGCCAGGGCGGCTTGAGGGAGGTATGCTGAGGGTGACTCCTTCCCTGAGACCAGGTGAAGAAGATGGGCGGACTCGGGCTCCTGGCCATGGACGTGCCGGAGGAGCTGGGTGGCGCCGGCCTCGACTACCTGGCCTATGCTATCGCCATGGAGGAGATCAGCCGGGGCTGTGCCTCCACCGGCGTCATCATGAGTGTCAACAACGTGAGTGTCCGTCCCGGACCGCGGGGACCCGGGTGGTGGGGGCTCCCCTGGGCAGGCACTCGCCACGTGTCCGGCTCCTTGGTCCTTCGGGTCTGGAGAGAACAGGCCTTGCGGTGGGTCCCGGGCGGGCAGGGGCCTGGGCTCGAGGCCTCCGACCGCTCCATCTGCCCCCACAGTCCCTCTACTTGGGGCCCATCATGAAGTTTGGCTCCAAGGAGCAGAAGCAGAAGTGGGTCACGCCTTTCACCAGCGGCGACAAGATTGGCTGCTTTGCCCTCAGCGAGCCAGGTACACAGTGGGGCTGCCTCCGTCCCCTGTCCCCTCCCCTCAGCGGTGATGGTCAGACTGGAGCCGCCGCCCCCGGGGGAGGCGGGAGCTGGGGCCTGTGCTGACTGGGAGGTCACCTCCCCGAGCTGGCAGGGACGCTCACTCTGGGGTCCCCTGCCTGAAGCTGCTACACACCCCTCCCCTCCCCCTTCCCCTCCCTCCCCTCCCCCTCCCCCTCCCCTCCCCTCCCCCTCCCCTCCCCCTCTCCCTGCACTGAATGCTGTGGAGCTGGCGTGGCCTTGGAGCTTCCTCTCAGGAGCCTGGGGGTTGAGGCTGGGCTCCGGCCCAGTTGGCAGCGGTGCCTGTGGGTGGCAGGGGTGGAGGTGGCCTGGACCAGTCTGTGTGCCCGCAGGCAATGGCAGCGACGCGGGAGCCGCAGCCACCTCCGCCCGGGCAGAGGGTGACTCCTGGGTCCTGAATGGCACCAAAGCCTGGATCACCAACTGCTGGGATGCCTCAGCCACTGTGGTCTTCGCCAGCACCGACAGGTCCCTGCACCACAAGGTGGGGACGGGAGACCACGGAGGCCTCTGCAGTCATTTCAGTTTCTGACGAAGCTCAGAGCTTTGTGCTCTGGGTCCCTGGGGGCTTTCCCCCTCCCCTGCCTGCCACTGGCCGGGGACTGGTGTCTGCACCTTCCCCAGCGGGGCCAGCAGAGGGCGTCACGGCCGAGGTCCTGAGGGAAGGGAGGGAAGGGGCCCGGCCGGTGGCTGATAGAGGGGCGTGGCCCCGGGCAGTCTCTGGGAACGGCACCGGCACCGGCACCGGCTGGGTTTTCTGCTCTTCCAGGGCATTAGTGCCTTCCTGGTTCCCATGCCAACGCCCGGGCTCTCGCTGGGGAAGAAGGAAGACAAGCTGGGCATCCGGGCCTCGTCCACGGCCAACCTCATCTTTGAGGACTGTCGCATCCCCAAGGACAACCTGCTGGGGGAGCTGGGGATGGGCTTCAAGATAGCCATGGTGAGCTGGGGGGGGGGGGGGGGGGTCGGTGAGCTGGGCAGGGGGTGAGCCAGGCAGGGGAGTGGGGCCCTGGGTCGAGGCCCTGGCACCCAGCTGGCCAGCTACTGACTGGGGCGGTCCCCACAGCAAACCCTGGACATGGGCCGCATTGGCATCGCCTCCCAGGCACTGGGCATCGCCCAGGCCGCCCTGGACTGTGCTGTGAACTATGCCGAGAATCGCAAGGCCTTTGGGGCGCCCATCACCAAGCTCCAGGGCATCCAGGTACCAGGTGGAGACTCCAGGAGCCTGGCCTGGAGCCTGGGGAGGGAACCGGGCGGACCAGGAGCGTCCTGCTCCCTGCTGTCCTCCGCGGGAGGGAGCGGGGGAGGGAGGGCAGGTGCTGACTGGCGGCCGGGGCCTGGTCGTTGCAGTTCAAGTTGGCGGACATGGCCCTGGCCCTGGAGAGTGCCCGGCTGCTGACCTGGCGCGCCGCCATGCTGAAGGACAACAAGAAGCCTTTCACCAAGGTGCCCTGGGACGGGAGAAGTCGGGGTGGGGTTCTCTCCCAGCCTGCCCTCTGAGGGCCGGTGCTGGGCACGTGGTGCCGTTTCTGACCCCCGTCCCTGCGGTTAGGAGGCAGCGATGGCCAAGCTGGCTGCATCGGAGGCCGCGACTGCCATCAGCCACCAGGTGAGTGTCCGGGGCGGCGAGGCCCGGGTTGAGCAGTCGAGCCGGCCGCCCCTCCCAGCTGTCCTTGTGTGGCTGATCCTGCCCCTGTCTGTCCCACATGAAGGCGTCTTCTCCCCCCTGAGCCCTGCCTTTCACCGTAGGCCATTCAGATCCTGGGTGGCATGGGCTACGTGACAGAGATGCCGGCCGAGCGGCACTACCGCGACGCCCGCATCACCGAGATCTACGAGGGCACCAGTGAGATCCAGAGGCTGGTCATCGCGGGCCACCTGCTCAAGAGCTACCGGAGCTGAGCCCCGGGGCCGGCCACGCCCCAGCCCACGGCTGCAGACCTGACTGTGGGAAGGACTGGGAGCCACGTGGCCCTGACCCGACTCCAGACACGGCGGACAGGCAGGGGCCAGGCCACCGCCCAGCCCTCCTGGTGACCAACATGCCAGACCGAGTGCGCAGCCCTGGAGAAGGCGAGGCGAGGGGCTGTGCCCTGCGTGAGGACTCACCCCAGCGCTCTGTCCTGGCCTCGCTCCCCCTCACCACGGTGCCTTATTCTTCATCGGGGGACGGCCTCCTGAAGGCAGGGCCCTGGGAAGGACTGGCCACTGGGTGCGCCCTGGTTGCCGCGGGCCCTGGTGCTCAGCAGGAGGCCAGGAGGGCCTGGGACTCAGCGGCTGCTCTTTTCCCTGAGGTCAGGGGTCAGGAGGAGTGAGTGGGGCTGGAGTAACTTCAGAGCAGCTGGAGCCGACAGAGGAGTCAGGTGGGTGGGACAGTGGGAACTGAGAGCAATAAAGCGGACCTGTCCGAGCTGTGTCCTTGCCTGTGAGGTTGCCTGTGAGCTGCCGGAGGCAGATGCTTCTTCCCACTGCTTTCTGACCAGCGCGTCCGCCTGTCGCAGGAGGGCCTGGTCGCCCGGAGAGCTCCAGTGAGAGGCCGGTGATGACACAGGCCAGGCCGGGAGGAGCTGCTCCGGGGTCTCCTGGGTGTCAGGAGAGTGGTCCCCGCTTTCCACTGAGGAAAGGAGGTGCCAGATGGGCCGGCGGAGGGGGCTGGGGAAGGAGCAGAGCTGTAGAGGCCCGTGTGAGTGCTGGGGGGGGGGGGGGGGGCGGGAGGGGGAGGGGGCAGCACTGAGCCAGGGAGGTCCTGGTCGGGGACCAGGCTTTGGGCCAAGGTGCCTGGGGCTGGAGCCCACGCTCAATGCTGTGGCTCCGTGAAGTGAGTGGAGAGAAAACGAGAAGGAAAGCAAACACCAGGCCTTGCTGTGAGGTCTGGAGGGAGGACAGTGGGGAAATGACCCATTTGGAGGCCGGACACACGGGCCATCGCCACGCGTGGACCTCTGTGCCAGGCAGGCTGCTGCGGCCTCACCCCCACCGAGACGGCAGCCTCCAGCCTCCCACTCCACCTCTCCGGGGCCCACGCGCGGCAAGGCTGGCCTTGACCTTGGCCCGATAGAGACCCGGCGGGCGGTGCCCCTCCCCTAAGCACGGGCTCCCTAGGCCGACTGGCTGCGCCAGCACCTGGCCTCGGTGTCCTGGAGCCGGGCGGGCGGGGCGTGGGGCGCAGGCATCAGGTCCTGATTTCCACCACCTGAGGGCAAGCAAGGGCGCGGGAGGCGGCGTGGGCCAGCTCGGGCGGTGCGGGTGCTCAGGTGAGGCTGCGTGGGCCAGCGCGGGTCAGGGCGGGCGGAGCTCAGGTGAGACCCTCCTGATAATGACACCGGTGATCGGATCTGCTGCCGCCAGCTCCGAGGCCAGGCAGCGCCAGGGCAGGGCCGACTGGTGGGGCTCCTGCTCCAGGTAAGCGCCCCGCCGACACCCTCTGGGGCTCCTGGGCCCGCCCCACCCTGGCTCGGTGTGCGGGGAGCCGGGTGGGTTCAGAGCTCCTCCCAGGAGCGCAGGTGTGACCACCTCACCTGGGAGCAGGTGGAGGTCTGACCCCCGGAGTCCCTGACCCATGATCGATCGGCGGGAGGGTGTCAGGTGGCTCCACCCCTGGCCCAGCGGAGGGCAAGGACAGGGCGGTGGGCGTCTTTGGGCCACTCTCTCAGCAGTGCCAGGGGCTCGGGCAGAGAGTCATCTTCCTGAAGAGCCAGCATTGAGGACACCGTGCAGGGTTAGGTTGGTTTTACTGGTTTTAAGTGGAGGCGTGAGTCACATTGGCTCAGAGAGGAACGGGGGAACTGAGCTCAGTCCCAGGCGGGCGGCCGCTGGAGCCCAGCTCTCCTGCGGGGCCCTGGCCCCTCCCGGCTGGGCATTCAGGCCCAGAGGCCTCCGCCCACTGGGTCCTACCTGCCGGAAAGCACCTGGGCCTCAAAGGGCCAAGGCAGCCGGCAGGGCCACCCTGTCCCCAGGGCCCAGAGCTGACCGCAGAGGAGGCTGCCCAGCCCAGGACCGGTCGGCCCAGCGGGGCCTTGCTCCCTGCTCTCTGGGAAGCGCCCACAGCCCCAGGGCCATTGTCCTCCGTTCGTAGCTGAAGGGGCCCAGCTCTGAGCCAAGGTCCCGAGCACTCCGGCCTCAAGGAGCTCTCGTGGGTCGGAGGTCTTCCCGGGAGGAGAGGCAAGGCCCAGACCCTCGGCTCTGACGGGGAGCAGGCCGGTCGGTTGCAGGCCCCCCAGCTTAGAACTCTGCCCCCGAGTCCATGTGAACGTGAACGTCTGAGTCTGTGGCAGACGTGATGTCCCCTTGTGCCCGTTGTCCCTGCGAAGAACCAGGACAGCCGCCGAAGGAGACGACTGGGGCGGTGGACACAACACAGCACAGGACACAGGTGGCGGCTGCAGCGCGGCTACCCGAGACCCATATAGTTTATTAACCAGTGTCACCTCCATGCATTCAGTGCTAACAAAGGTGCTGCACTGAAGTGACCGAATTCACAGTAAGTGGGCACATTGGCTTTAGATCTTGGGGACCACGACCCAGGTCCACTGTGGAAAAGCGTCCCAGGAAGGAGAGAAAAGGGGCTTGTGAGCTTTTGCTTGATTCCTCTGCTTGAGCGTTTCTTCCTGGGAGTCGGTTCCCTTGGGGAGAAGGCGGATATAAAAGTTGGCCCCGCCGAACATGAGGGAGCCTGGGTTAGGGTCGGGCCCGGGATAGATGCCGTTTTCTGAGACGTGAAGCTTACACTTCCGTGGAGGGTGTCACTAAGGAATATGAGAAACAGCACAGACTGAGGCAGAGCACCTTCGAAGGAGCTCATTAGTCCCACAGCAAATCCCGCACTGGCCTGGGGGGAGGGTGACTTGACAGGGCAGGTGTGTTTTATCACGCTATCCAGTGGTCGGCAAACCGCGGCTCGAGAGCCACATGCGGCTCTTTGGCCCCTTGAATGTGGCTCTTCCACAAAATACTGGCTCTTCCACAAAATACCGACTTCTGCACATGGGCCACGAAGTTTCAGTTGCACATGGTATTTTGTGGAAGAGCCAAAGAGCCGCATGTGGCTTGCGAGCCGTGGTTTGCTGACCACGGCGCTATACGGTGGGAAGGCCTGGAAGAATAATTCCCTATAGCAATGAGCCTCGGGGTCCCTAAAGAAACAGCTGAGCCGAAACCGGTTTGGCTCAGTGGATAGAGCGTCGGCCTGTGGACTGAAGGGTCCCAGGTTCGATTCCGGTCAAGGGCATGTACCTGGGTTGCGGGCACATCCCCAGTAGGGGGTGTGCAGGAGGCAGCTGATCGATGTTTCTCTCTCATCGATATTTCTCTCTCATCGATATTTCTGACTCTCTATCTCTCTCCCTTCCTCTCTGTAAAAAATCAATAAAATATATTAAAAAAAAAAAAAAAGAAACAGCTGAGCCCGGCCGGCATGGCTCAGTGGTTGAGTGTTGACCTATGAACCAGAAGGTCAGGGTTCGATTCCCGATCAGGGCACATGCCCGGGTTGCAGGCTCGATCCCCAGTGTGAGGCCTGCAGGAGGCAGCCATTCAATGATTCTCTCTCATCACTGATATTTTTTTTCTTTTTATATATATTGATTTTTTACAGAGAAGAAGGAAGAGGGACAGAGAGTTAGAAACATCGATGAAAGAGATCGATCAGCTGCCTCCTGCACGTCCCCTACTGGGGATGTGCCCGCAACCAAGGTACATGCCCTTGACCGGAATCGAACCTGGGACCCTTGAGTCCGCAGGCCGATGCTCTACCCACTGAGCCAAACCGGTTCGGCATCACTGATATTTCTGTCTCTCTCTCCCTCTTCCTCCTTGAAATCAATAAAATTATATATTTTTTTAAAAAAAATAGCTGAGAACAGTCTGGGCAGGAAAAATATGAGGATGTCCAATGCCAGGCTGGGTCGGATGCAAGAGGTGCCCCAAGGCGAGTGGGGCCGCATCGGAATGACACGAGAGGGGGGTCTTTAAGCTTTTTGTCCAGCTTGCTAGGAGTGTTCACATACTTAAATGCTAACACAACGCCATTATTCCTAAGCTTTTAAAAAAATTTTTTAATTGATTTCAGAGAGGAAGGGAGAGGGAGAGAGAAACATCAATGATGAGAGAGAATCATTGATCATTGATCACCTGCCTCCTGCATGCCCCACATGAGGATCGAGCCCACAACCCGGGCTTTGCCCTGACTGGGAATCGAACTGTGACCTGGTTCATAGGTCGACACTCGGCCGTTGCGCCACACCGGCCGGGCATCTAGGCCATTTTCAATTTGTAAGGTTGTGTGAGAGAGAACAGACACCCTGATCGCCAGCGTGGCTTGGGAGCTGAGCTGGATCAAACGGGGAGGTGGGGGAGCGCTGAGAAAGTCTCCAGGAGGGATGCTGTGAGGAGGGCCTGAGGTGGACGTGTCTGACCCGGGTCGCAGCCATGACAGAGGGACAGCTGGTCGCATGCGCTTCGCTGCAAACGCGTCCTGTTTTTGAGAGAATCCGTAAATTGGTGAAGGTGTTTCTTCGTGAATATCTTGATTGGCTGTTTCTTACCCAAGGAAAAAACCCAGAGTTTACTGTTCTCAAATTTTGTGTGTTTTTCCTTCTCTGTGTTATATTTCATTAATGAAATTAATGTATTGTTTTCTCTTGTGTAAATGGAATTAGCATATTAATTAAAAAAGGAAAAGGACAGGACAGTCACTTACTCAGCAGGACACTTGGCAAAGCCGGAAGCTTTCGCGTGGGAAGCTCCACCGAGGCCTCACCGGCCGCTTTGTCTCGGGGCTTCCGTCACCGACCTTTCACGGCCCAGGCTCCCGTGTTGCTCGGCTGAGGGTGAAGGCAAGACCCTCCACGCAAGGACGGGCCCTGACACAGACCGACCTGCTCTGCCAGGACCGTGGGATCTTGAGGCACCCAGCCCGTTGTTTTAGATTGTCCCTCAGTCCAGGTTAGTCCCAGGGTTCTTCATGATTAGGTCCATGCAGCGCATTTTGGGCAGCGATAGTGTTGTAAAATCCATATTTTTAAAAATATATTTTTATTGATTTCAGAGAGGGAGGGAGAGGGAGAGAGAGATAGGAACATCAATGAGAGAGAGTCATTGATTGGTGGCCTCCTGCACGCCCCCTACTGGGGATGGTGCTCACACCTGGGCATGTGCCCTGACCAGGAATCAAACCATGACCTCCTGGTTCCTAGGTGAACCACACCGGGCGGGCGTGACATCCCTATTTTATTCCTGACTTCAGTTGTTAGTATTTGATCTTTTTCTCAGTCAGTCTGAGTTTTGTCAATTACTTTTGTCTTTCTAAAGAACCAACGTCTGCCGAAACCGGTTTGGCTCAGTGAATAGAGCGTCGGCCTGCGGACTGGAGGGTCCCAGGTTCGATTCCCGTCAAGGGTATGTACCTTGGTTGCGGGCACATCCCCAGTGGGGGATGTGCAGGAGGCAGCTGATCGATGTTTCTCTCATCGATGTTTCTGGCTCTCTATCTCTCTCCCTTCCTCTCTGTGGAAAATCAATAAAATATATTTAAAAAAAAAAAAAAAGAACCAACGTTTGACTTTATTGACATTCGACATTGTGTTTTTGTATTGTTTTAGTATTTTTTAAATTGCAGTATAATTGACACGCATTATGCTGGCTTTGGGTGTATAACAATGACTTGCTAGTATATGACGCAGGCATACCCCGGTTTATTGCACGTAGCTTCATTGAGCCTCACAGGTGTTGCATTTTTTACAAATTGAAGGCAAGACCCTCCACTAGCAAAAGATTATACCTCCCTTTATTGGGAGAGCATTGTGAAACAGTCGCCACAGTAAGTCTGGTTAACATTTATCACCATACATAGCTACAGATTTTTTTTTTTGTCTTGCGATAACTTTTAAGATCTATTCTTGTAGCAACTTTGAAATGTGCAATGCAGTATTATTATAGTTAACATGCTATACATTACAGCCCAGTGCTGTGTTTTTAAAATGAATATGATTTAAAACTTTTGTTTCCTTCTACTATTTTAAAATTCAATTTGCTGTTCTTTTTCCAACTTCCTGGGATGAGTGTTCACTGATTTTTCAGTCTTTGTTTTCTCTCGTGAATGAATTTAAAGTGATGCGTTTCCCTGCAAGCACGGCTCAGCTTCGTTCGGTAGATTTTGATGTACGTATTGTACGTTTCATTCTCAGCTTTCTGAATTCCACTGTGCTCGTCTCCTCTGACATCAGTTATTTAGTAGAGTATTTGTTTACGAACATGGGATTTACTTGGTATTTTTTGTTACTGAGTTTTTAAAATTGTGGTAAAATGCACATAACAAAAATTGCCATGTCAACCATTTTTCTTGCAGAAGGAAGGGCACAGTTCAGTGGCATTAGCATTGCATCGTTGTGCAGTCACCACTATAGTTCCTGAGCATTTTCGTCACCCAAACAGGAAACTGATACCCATGTTCAAACCCAGTGTTCCGGTTGTTACAGGTGTTTTCTCGCCCTCCCTCCCCTTCCCTCCCTGTCAGTCACAGTGAGCTGCCAGGTGCCTTCTCATCCCACTCCCCACCTATCCCCACATTCTCCCGGATTTACTGATGTCCTCACTCTATCCCAGAGGCTTCATTGCGGCCGTTTGCAGAGATGCTCTGAGAGCTCAGGATACCTTTGTCGTCTTGCCTCTGACTCACGGTCGAGGAGTCTGAGGACGCTGTCTTCTCCTTTTCCACGTAGGCAAGCTGCTCGTTCTCTCTACAAAGCTTTCCATTGGTTTTCCCTCCACCTCGACGTTCTCGTTTGGCCATAACGCCCAGAGCACAGTTCTCCTCATTGAGCCTGTCGATCACTCCTCGGAACTCGTCTTTCTCTTGCTTTAATTCCGCAGCGTTCTTGGGTGTTTATCGAAACGTTTGTCTTTCCATTTGTGTACTTTTTCCTTCTACACACTATTGTGATGTTGACATTCAATTTCCGGCTCCCACGTGTCCTACCTTTTTCTTCAAATCTTCTGTCTCTGTCTTCCGGTGCCTCCTGGAGGACCTCCCAGCCGAACCTGCTATTTGACCGTTTCCCCTCCAGTTGGTCAGTGACACTCTTTATTCCATCTGTTGTGTTATTTCAACTGTTGTATCTTCCTTAGTCAGCATTTCCACTTAGTTCCTGACCAGGACGGCCTGTGCCTGCGTCACGTGACCACTGTCCGCCCGTCCTCTCTCCGTGGACATCTGTGGTGTGTATTTTGGGTTCTCGATCTGGTTCATTAGTTCTGGGTCATTTGCGTAGTTGGTTCAGCTTGTCTCTCGCTTTGTGGTCATGCTCACAGGTCTGGTGATTTTGCCTTTGAACCCATCTTCCCCAGAGGACATCAGCGATTGTGACCTGGTGTCTATTGCTCCTGCTGTGTTTAAACAGGGAGAGAGGTCGGCTGCAAGGGGGAAGATGCGCTCAGAGAAACTGCTACCCCTGAGGAGCCTCGGCCCGAGCAGGCCCAGACGGAGCTGGAACCAGTGTCCGCCTGTCCCTGGGGACTGTACCTCAGTGTCCACCTGTCCCCCGGGGACTGTACCTCAGTGTCCGCCTGTCCCCCAGGGACTGTACCTCAGTGTCCGCCTGTTCTCCAGGGACTGTACCTCAGTGTCCGCCTGTTCCCCGGGGACTGTACCTCAGTGTCCCCTGTCCCCAGGGGACTGTACCTCAGTGTTCGCCTTCTCCCCAGGGACTGTACCTCAGTGTCCGCCTGTCCCCAGGGGACTGTACCTCAGTGTCCCCTGTCCCCAGGGACTGTACCTCTGTGTCCGCCTGTCCCCCGGGGACTGTACCTCAGTGTCCACCTGTCCCCAGGGGACTGTACCTCAGTGTTCGCCTTCTCCCCAGGGGACTGTACCTCAGTGTTCGCCTTCTCCCCAGGGACTGTACCTCAGTGTCCGCCTGTCCCCAGGGACTGTACCTCCGTGTCCGCCTGTCCCCCGGGGACTGTACCTCAGTGTCCGCCTGTCCCCCGGGGACTGTACCTCAGTGTCCGCCTGTCCCCCGGGGACTGTACCTCAGTGTCCGCCTGTCCCCCGGGGACTGTACCTCAGTGTCCGCCTGTCCCCCGGGGACTGTACCTCAGTGTCCGCCTGTCCCCCGGTGACTGTACCTCAGTGTCCGCCTGTCCCCCGGGAACTGTACCTCAGTGTCCACCTGTCCCCCAGGGACTGTACCTCAGTGTCCGCCTGTCCCCAGGGACTGTACCTCCGTGTCCACCTGTCCCCAGGGGACTGTACCTCAGTGTTCGCCTTCTCCCCAGGGGACTGTACCTCAGTGTCCACCTGTCCCCAGGAGCCTGTCCCCTGGAGACTGTACCTCAGTGTCTGCCTGTTCTCCAGGGACTATACCTCACTGTCTTCCTGTCCACATGAGACTGTACCGCAGTGTCTGCCTGTCCCCCGGGGACTGTACCTCAGTGTCCGCCTGTCCCTGGGGACTGTACCTCAGTGTCCACCTGTTCTCCAGGGACTGTACCTCAGTGTCCGCCTGTTCCCCAGTGACTGTACCTCAGTGTCCGCCTGTTCCCCGGGGACTGTACCTCAGTGTCCGCCTGTTCCCTGGGGACTGTACCTCAGTGTCCGCCTGTTTCCCGGGGACTGTACCTCAGTGTCCACCTGTTTCCCGGGGACTGTACCTCAGTGTCCACCTGTTCCCTGGGGACTGTACCTCAGTGTCCGCCTGTCCCCTGGGGACTGTACCTCAGTGTCCACCTGTTTCCCGGGGACTGTACCTCAGTGTCCGCCTGTCCCCTGGGGACTGTACCTCAGTGTCCGCCTGTCCCCGGGGACTGTACCTCAGTGTCTGCCTGTCCCCGGGGACTGTACCTCAGTGTCCGCCTGTTCCCCGGGGACTGTACCCCAGTGTCCGCCTGTCCCCCGGGGACTGTACCCCAGTGTCCGCCTGTCCCCCGGGGACTGTACCTCAGTGTCCGCCTTCTCCCCGGGGACTTTACCTCAGTGTCCGCCCGTCCCCCGGGGACTGTACCTCAGTGTCTGCCTGTCCCCGGGGACTGTACCTCAGTGTCTGCCTGTCCCCGGGGACTGTACCTCAGTGTCCGCCCGTCCCCCGGGGACTGTACCTCCTCAGCAGAAAGGTTCCCTCCTCCCCCACCCCCAGGGTCCCCAGTACTAGAGAGAAGGGGGATTGTTTGTGGCCAGCCAGTCTGTCTGC
Source organism: Myotis yumanensis (assembly GCF_028538775.1). Lineage (NCBI taxonomy): Eukaryota > Metazoa > Chordata > Mammalia > Chiroptera > Vespertilionidae > Myotis > Myotis yumanensis. Next base: position 3,942,963 of record NW_027223770.1, on the reverse strand, counting down.
ACATATTTCTTTTTTTAAAAATTGTGGTCTGATATGCATGTTATAAAATTTATTATTTTAATCATTTTTCTGTGTAGAATTCAATGACAATTAAGTACATTGACCTTGTTGGACAGCCACTCCACTTATCCATCTCCAGAACCTTCTCTTCAAATGAAACCCTCTACCCGTTTACCACTAACCCCCCCTTCCTCCCTCTCCCAGGCGCCAGCCGCCACCACTCGGCTCTTTGTCTCTATGAGTTTGACTCCTCGGGGAACCTTATGTGAGTGAATCATAGTGTTTTTCCTTTTGTGATGGGCATGTTTCATGTAGCATAATGTCCTCACGGTTCATCCAGGTTGTTGCATGTGTCAGAATGATTTCCTTCGTTTTTAGAGCTAAAAAGTAATTACTTTTTTGCTATTGTGAATAATGCTGCTAGGAACATGGAGGTGCAAATATCTGTTTGAATCCCAGCTTTCGATCCTTTTTGGCTGTGTTGCTGGGTCACATAGTAATTCTACTTTTAATATTTTGAAGAATCACCTAAGTGTTGTGCATAGTGACTGCACGGTTTACATTTCCTCCTGAAAGGAATTTTAGGGATAAAATAGGCAGGTTCAGGGAGTCTTAGGAATGAAGAGGGTCCATGGGGGAGGAACGCGTAGGTGAGGCTTGGAGCCGCCGGAAGGCACACATTCACAGAGGATGGAGAGGTGCCCAGGATAAGGGGCGAGGACGCATCCACTCACAGAGGATAAGGAAAGGTCGCAGAGTGTGGGAAGAGGAAACAAACTCTCACTGAGACAGAGAAATGAGGACGATGCTGGGAGGGGAAACATGTTCACACGAGAGAGAGCACTGTTGCAGGTCAGGGGAGAGAAAGGGGCACCACGTGGGGTTTGGACTCTGAAGCTGATATTCTGCAAAGACCGACCAATTAGGAGAGCACAGAGTCACAAAGGGGGAAGGGGTCCAATTAGCAGAGCGCATGAAGAGACAAAGCAAAAAGGAGCCCCTCCCTACGTGGGAGTCTGTATTTGCTTCCAATAAATTTCCACCTTTTACTAACAAGTCCTTTTAGTCTGAGAATTTTATTCTTCAAACTTTGTGAGGCAAGAACCCACAAGGGGGAGATCCACCCCCCAAAGCCCTGTTTCACTGCCAACAGTGCACAAGGGCTCCTTTCCCTGCATGCTTTTCAGCACTTGCTATTTCCTGTTTTTTTCATTTTTTAATAATAACCTTCCAAGTGGGTGTGAGTTGTTTATCATTAGGTTTGGATTTGCATTTCCTCAATGACTAAGGGTGCTGAGCATCTTCTCCTGTGCCTCCTGGTCCTTTGTGTATCTTCTTTGGAGAAATGTCTGTTCAAGTCCTTTGCTTAGTCATGAATTTGGTCGCTTGGGTTTTTTTGTTTATTTGTTTGTTGTTGTTTTTATCGAGCTGGAGGAATTATTTATATATTCTGGGTATTAATCTCTTACCAGATATGTGATTTATAAATATTTTGTTTCATTCTGTGGTTGCCTTTGTGCTCTGTTGGTTAGTTTGTTAATATTTAGTTAGGATTGTTGCATATGTATTCATAAGTCAGGTTGATCTGTCAACTTTTCATTTTTTATTCTGTGCGGGTGTCAGGGTTATGCCCTTGAAGAAGGGTTAGGCCATGTCCCACGTTTTGTGTGCTCTGGAATACTTAATTTAGCAATAGAATTTTAAAAAAAAATATATATTTTATTGCTTTTTTTTTTTTTTACAGAGAGGAAGGGAGAAGGTTAGAGAGTTAGAAACATCGATGAGAGAGAAGCATCAATCAGGTGCCTCCCTCACACCCCCCACTGGGGATGTGCCCACAACCAAGGCACATGCCCTTGACCGGAATCGAACCTGAGACCCTTCAGTCCCCAGGCCGACGCTCTATCCACTGAGCCACACCGGCTAGGGCAGCAATAGAGTTTTTAATAAGAACTCTCAAGCATCTGGGCTTAATACCTTATTTTCCATTAAAAAAATAAAAATAAAAAGAGGTGGAGCCAGCCCCCTCCACACTGGACGTGTACAGCGTGTGCGTTCCCCCCAGGACCGCGCTTGAATAAGTGGCACCCAGTGAAGAATAAAGGACATTTCCAGCCCCACAGGCTCCGTCCTCGCCAGCCAGCAGCCCCCACGGTGACCGCTGAGTTCTGTTAGCTCTGTCTGCATTCAAAGTTCATGTGCTACGGTGAGACAGTGGGGACTCCTTTGAGTCTAATTTTCTTTACTCAACATTATGTCTCTGAGATTTACCCGTGATGTGGAATTATGGCCAGTAGTTCATTCTTTCTTTATAGCTGTAGGTCCATTTTAACAATCTGCCACGATCTGTCCACTCACCCTGCTGTGGATGGGTTTGGGGTTGTCTCAGTCTTTGCCTGTAAATCAAGCAGATGCCTGACCGGAGCAGCTCAGTTGGTTGAGCGTCGTCCTGTGCACTGAAAGGTTGCTGGTTCGATTCCCGGTCAGGGCACACACCTGGGTTGCGGGTTCGATCCCTGATCGGGCCCCATACAGAGGGCAGCCCATCGATATTCTTTCTCACGTCGATGTTTCTCTTTCGTCTACCCCCCCCGCCCCGCCCCTCCTCTCTCTCAGCAGGTCCCGGGTAAAGGTAAATTATAATAAAGTGCATCAGGCTGCTGTGGCCTCGGCCGAGGTGGCTCGGTTGGTTAGGTGTTGTCCATGTGCTGAAAGGTGGTGGCAGGCGTCCCGGTCAGGGCACAGGATGGGCTGTGGCTGGAGGCAGCTGATTGATGTTCCGCTCTCACACTGATGTCTCTCTCTCTCTCTCTCTCTCTCTCTCTCAAAATCAATTTGAAAATCTTAAAAAAAAAAAAAAAGGAAAAAAGCCTGCAAGGCTTAAAAACACCAAGCGGCTGGGCGCATCTTGCCCATGTCGTGTGATGCACACGCCGCCCTGTGGGGTGTGTGACGGGGCGGGGAAGGGGGTATTGCTGGTCACAGGGTATGTGTGTGCTCAGTAGATTTTTTTCAAGGATGGGAGGGGGCAGATAATTTTTTAAAATTCAGTTTTAAAACATCGTTCAGAAAAGTGGGGAGGAAAATAGAGTCACCCCCTCTGTCCCTTGTCCCCACACACAGAGCCTCCTCCGTCTGCATCTCCCACCAGAGGGTGCGTGTTACAGGGGATGAGCCCACGCTGAAGGCGAGTGTCAGCGAAGTCCATGGTCTCCGTCGGGCCGCTCCTGGTGCTGGCGTTCTGTGTTATGTCCCCCATTATACGCTCAGTGTCTGCACTCGGGGCAGATTCCTAACTGCCTTCCTGTTTGTCCTGGACGCACTGGTCTAGTCTGGCTTTGTTGTTGTTGTTGCGTGTTTTGCTTGTCTGCGTTCTGTAGGATCCATTTTGTTAATTTATGTTTTCCTAGGAAACAGACCATGTACTAGTACACAGATCTTAACTTTCACCAGCATAACTCTTATAGGTTTTGGTATGTGATGTTTCACTTTATATTATATATATTATTTTTTTCTTAATGTAAGATGTACAAGATTAAATAATGTTGCAAAACCCTCCATCACTGCCTCACCCTTCTCTCTCCCCCCAGTGTTCACGTGTTTGTGCTCCTCAAAACTGAGGGGTGCTGGCGTTCATGTATGTAGCTGTTTATCCCCTTCTTGGTTTATAGTGTTTGGGTTCTCTGTGTCAGGTCCCCGGTGTAAAGGCTGCAATCCGGCACTCTCTCCCCACCGTTCCCCACCGTCCCCCCCGTCCCCCACCGTTCCCCGCCATCCCCCACCGTCCCCCACCGTCCCCCCCATCCCCCACCGTCCCCCACCGTCCCCCCCGTCCCCCACCGTCCCCCGCCGTCCCCCCCGTCCCCCACCGTTCCCCGCCATCCCCCACCGTCCCCCACCGTCCCCCACCGTCCCCCCCGTCCCCCACCGTCCCCCACCGTCCCCCACCGTCCCCCCCGTCCCCCACCGTCCCCCCCGTCCCCCACCGTTCCCCGCCGTCCCCCACCGTTCCCCGCCTCGCCTCCCTCCACTCTGACTAGTTATGTCGTGTCGCCATTTCTGGCTTAGTCAGTATTTGGTGACTCAACATTCATGTGAGCCAAGTAGTGATTCCGTCCCTCCTCCCTCCGATGTTGTACTTTCCGGGAGTGGTTTGCTTAGTTCTGTGTGTCTATCACAGTCCCCAATCTCGCCAGCAGACACACACACCTGACTCTGTTCTCCGCCTGATCACACGCAGCACAGGTCCTGTGAGTTCCATGTTTTCCTGGGCGCCATCCCTTCAGGATGTCCAGGACCTTCAAGAAGCAGCGCTCAAGCTGTAACCGGTGTGGCTCAGTGGATAGAGCGTCGGCCTGTGGACTGAAGGGTCCCAGGTTCGATTCCGGTCAAGGGCATATACCTGGGTTGCGGGCCTACCCCCAGTAGGGGGTGTACAGGAGGCAGCTGATCGATGTTTCTAACTCTCTATCCCTCTCCCTTCCTCTCTGTAAAAATCAATAAAATATATTTTAAAAAAAGAAAAAAAGAAGCAGCGCTCAAGATGAGATGAAATGTGCAAGGTTGTTTTTTTGGGGAAATAACTGTATGAGAGAGCATGAGGGAGCCGGTGTGGCTTCGTTGGTTGAATGTCATCCGACGCACCGAGACGTTGCTGGCTCGATTCTGGTCGGGACGCATGCCCAGGTTTCCAGCTCGGTCCCCAGTAGGCAATCCATGGTTCTCCCTCATTGATGTTTGTCTCTCTCCCTCTCCCTTTCTCTCTCTCTCTCTCAAAAAAAAAAATCGATAAAAACACATTTAAGAAAAAAGAAAATGAGGGAGCCAGTCCAGGCTGGAGGGCCATCAGATTGAGCTGCCATCCATGGAGGTCGAGAGCAGGTCAGGCTCTGATGGACAGGCCTGCAGCCCAAGGAAGTTTTTGCAAAGCTGCGGGGAGTCCTCAAGCCCCAGGTGGCTGTCAGGGGAGTCCTGGGCCTCCCAGCAGCCAGTTCCTGTGTCCTTGGCTGCGAGAGGCCCCCGGGAGGCACGGGCTTGGCACAGACAGGGTGGATTTCAAAGCTCAGCCGTTTGCGCCCCGATGTTGGAGGTCAGCAAGGCACATTTTCAGTCTGTCTCTCCACACCAGTTTGGGGAGCAGCGATTCTGTGTTGTTGTTTTTCCGTTTTTTAAAAATTTATTTTTAATTGTAGTTGACATACAATATTATATTAGTTTCAGGTGTACAACACAGTGATTCAACATTTATATATTTATATTCCTTATGGAGTGCTCACCCTAATAAGCCTAGCAATCATCTATCATCGTACATAATTATTATACATTCTAGAGGCCCAGCACACAAAAATTTATACACTCAGGGGGGTCCCTCAGCCCGGCCTGTGCCCTCTCACAGTCTGGGACACCTCGGGGGGTGTCCACCTGCTGGCTTAGGCCTGCTCCCAGGGGGATTGGGCCTAAGCTGGCAGTCAGACATCCTTCTGGCAGCCCTCGGGGGATGTCCACTTACCAGCAGGGAGCAGACCTAAGCTGCAGTTGGACATCCTTAGTGCTGCTGAGGAGGCGGGAGACGCTCCCGCCACCACCGCTGTGCTGGCAGCCATCAGCCTGACTTGTGGCTGAGCAGAGCTCCCCCTGTGGGAGTGCACCGACCACCAGGGGGCAGCTCCTGCATTGAGCGTCTGCCCCCTGGTGGTCAGTGTGTGTCATAGTGACCAGTCATTCCCAGTCGTTCTGCTGTTAAGGTCAATTTGCATATTACCCTTTTATTATATAGGATAGAGGCCTGGTGCACCGGTGGGGGCCAGGTGGTTTGCCCTGAAGAGTGTCCTGAATCAGGGTGGGGGTCCCGCTGGGGTGCCTGGCCAGCCTGGGTGAGGGGCTGATGGCTGTTTGCAGGCTGGTCACACCACCTTCAGGGTGGGGGTCCCTACTGGGATGCCTGGCCAGGCTGGGTGAGGGGCTGATGGCTGTTTGCAGGCTGGTCACACCACCTTCAGGGTGGGGGTCCCCACTGGGGTGCCTGGCCAGTCTGGGTGAGGGGCTGAGGGCTGTTTTCAGGCTGGCCAAGCCCCCCGGCAACAGAAGCTCCCAGCCTCTCCTTTTTTTCTTTTCTTTTTTATTCTGGGATTTATTTACCTTCTATAATTGAAACTTTGTTGCCTTGAGTGGAGCTCAGAGCCAGCCATGGCAGGCGGGAAGCTTGGCTTCCTCCATCACTGGAGCAGCCAAGCCTCCTGCTTGCTCCAGCTTCATGGCTGCCGGCCGCCATCTTGGTTGGGTTAATTTGCATATAGTCGCTCTGATTGGCTGGTGTCCACCGAACGCAGCTGTCTGCCCATTCACCCTTCCCATGGCCTCTGACAGCCACTCACCTCCTGTCTGTCTCTGCTCTGCCGATTTCTGGCATTTTACATATATAAGTGAACTCATATGGCGCGTGGCTTAAGGCGTAGCGAAAGTACAGTCAATTTGCATGTTTGTATTTTATTAGTGTAGATTGTCTTAGTTAATGTCGCTTCGTAGTGAATTTAAAAAAATATATTTTATTGGTTTTTTACAGAGAGGAAGGGAGAGGAATATAGAGCTAGAAACATCGATCAGCTGCCTCCTGCACACCCCCCACTGGGGATATGCCCGCAACCAAGGCACATGCCCTTGACCAGAATCAAACCTGGGACCCTTCAGTCCGCAGGCCAACACTCTATCCACTGAGCCAAACCAAACTGAGCCAGGGCCGTAGTGAATTTTTAATTTGGGAAGTGTGAGTCTTCCAACTTTATTCTTTTCAAGATTGTTTTGGCTATTTGGGCCCCTCCCTGTGTAATTCCTTTGAATGTGAGGATTGGCTTTTCCATTTCTGCTCTCACTTTTAACACGGTGTCGATAAACGTGGTGAGTGTGGGCATCCCTGCCTCGTTCCTGATCTTGGAGGAAACGCTTTCAGCTCGTTACCATTGAGCACAAGATTCAGCTGTGGGCTTGGCACACGTGGCTCTATTCTGTGGAGATACATTCCCTCTATACCAGCTTCATTGAGAGTTTCTGTCACACATGGATGTTGAATTTTGTCAAATGCTGTTTCTGTATCTATTGAGATGATTATATGATCTTCTCCGGTGTTGTTAATGTCGCGTGGCACATTGATTTGTATCTCGAATAAATCCCACTTCACCATGGTGTATCACCCTTTTGACATATTGTTTAATTTTGATTTATGTTGGTCATTTGCTATTTGTTTCCTATTTGTCCATCTGTGTTTTCTCTATTTTCCTGCCTTCTTCAAGTTAATTAAATATTTTTAAAGTTATTTTTAGAGGGAGAGAGAGGGAAGCATTGATTTATTGTTCCACTTATTATGTATTCATTGCTTGATTCTCGAGTGTGCCAGGACCAGAGATTGAACCACTACCTTGTCATATTGGGATGTTGCTCTAACCGACTGAGCTACCCAGGCAGGGCTCAAATTTTATATATATATATATTTCAGAGAGGAAGGAGAGGGAGAGAGAGATAGAAACACCAATGATGAGAGAGAATCATTGATTGGCTATCTCCTGCACACCCCCCACTGGGGATCAAGCCTGCAACCCAGACATGTGCTCTGACTGGGAATCGAGCCATAACCTCCTGGTTCATAGGTCAACTCTCAACCACTGAGCCATACCAGCCAGGCTCAAATATTTTTTAATATTCCATTTAAATTCCTCTATTGACTTTTCTTAACTATATATTTTGCATTTTATATTTTTAAAAGTATTTTCCTTAAGAGATTACAATATACACCCTTAGCTTTTTATAGCCTACCTAGAGTTAATATTTTACTGCATCACAAAACCATAAAAACATTGCAACTGTTTAAGTCCATTTACCCCCAGCCCATATTTTATTTTGTGCAATATTTGTTAGAGGTACAAGCCCCACTATGCAATGTAAAATTTTTGCTCGATTATGTGTATATTAAAGAAATGAGGCCCTGGCTGGTTTGGCTCAGTGAATAGAGCATCAGCCCCGGGTTCGATTCCGGTCAAGGGCACATGCCTGGATTGCGGGCTTGATCCCCAGTAGGGGGTGTGCAGGAGGCAGCCAATCAATGATTCTCTCTCATCATTGATATTTCTATCTTTCCCTCTCCCTTCCTTTCTGAAATCAATAAAGATGTCTTAAAAAATGAAATGAAGAGAAAAATCTTTTATATTTAATCTGTGTATTTTTTCTTGTCAGCCATATTAGTTATCTGTTGCTGCATAACAGATTACCCCATAATTCAGAGACTTAACAGAACAATAAACATTCCACAGTCTCTGTGAATCGGGAGTCGGCCGTGGCTTAGCTGGGTGGTCCTGGCCTGTGGTTTCCGAGGAGGTTGCAGTCAGGTGCTGGCCAGGGCTGTGGTCATGTGAAGGCTGACTCGGGGGTCTGCTTCCAGGCTCTCACCTGGCCGCCGGCGGCTCCTGGCGTCGGTAGCTGGAGATCTGCGTTTCTCACCACGTGGACTCTCCACACGCAGCTTGTGTGTCTTCATGACCTGGCATTTGACGCCCCCACTTCTTGGTGTGAGGAACCAAGAAATTAAACACCTTGCGTACCGCATAGAAATCTCTAAGACATACGCCGGGGACCGCACGTTTTTGGGCAAACTGCACGTTATTTAAATCATCATAACTGCAGATCATAATGCACTTTAGGTGTTGTTTTTCAATAATTATAACATTTGTATTTACAAAAACAATTCAAGTTTTTAGTACTTTTTTAACATATGGTACTGTGTAAAACATTTTCCTCTATGAAGAGGGACCAAACAAAATTTACATAAGTATCTAGATTCGCTCCTTTTTCCACGGGCGGCACAAACTCTGCAGGCTCTCGTAGGAAATTTTTTCTTTCCACTCGTTGGAATACACATAGGTTCATGCTGCTTCATATCACCTGACAACCTTTTGGGTGGATCTTTATGAGGTGCTCTCCTTGCACCCCCAGGGGAAGGGCTGGACAGATTTGTCTCTGGTTCCGGAGAGCCTTCATTATTGTCATATTATCCAGTCTCTCCCACCGATAGCAGAAACTGTTTATACTTCATTTTTGCTTGTGGATTGAGGATGTTGTACACTCTAAATGAATTGAAAAGTTCACAGTTTATAAGGTACAGCACTACTTTTTTTGTCCATTTCATCATTTTCCTCAGAATGGAACAACACGAAAGGAATTGATCCGCAAGGTCAACGCCTTTCATGTGGGCACTGTATTCCTTGATGCAGGTAGGTTTTACAATATTCTCTCCCGTTTTTCTATTTTTTTTTCCTGTTGTCGAGACAGAAGTGTCATGGATTGTTGATATCATTCGAACAACCCGCTTGTCTTTCCATGCTAGGAGAAGAATATCGCCTTTTCTGGAAAATATTATGTCACCTTTCTTCATTCTTGATGTTTTCATTTTCAAATTTGGCGGTAAACCTCTACTCTCCCTAATAGTCCCACAGACTCTAGTTTTGTTCTGCAGCAGCAGTTCAGCAGTAGCTGTAGCATTGTAATAATTATCCTGGTAAATATGGTGCCAGATGCCAAGATAGGGTCCAAGGACTGAAAGAACAGTTTCTTGCACTTTCCTTCCTTCGCAGTGTATATCTCCACATTGCAGATACAGCCGGTGTGACTCTCGCACACCATCCAAACAAGTAAACCGTATTTTGTTATTTTCGCTGGGTTGTACGTGTGAAATTTGAAACGTCCTCTCCATGGAATCATTCCCTCGTTCAAAGACAAATGTAGCTTTGGTTTGTATATTGGTCGAAATTTATGCAGGAAATAATCCAGCACAGGTTGGATCTTGAAAAGTCTCCCCGAGCGACTGTCCATTTTGGCGTTATCATTGAAATGCCAGAATGTCCATATTTGCTCAAATCTATGGCGACTCACTGTCTGTGGGAATATGGGGGTACACATCAAAGGATCTGTTGACCAATAGTCTTTCAAGCTATCGTTTCTTGTTTGACCCATCAGAATAATTAGACCAAGGAATTTCTTGATGTCCTTCTGTGTAACCGGAGACCGCTTTAGTGTTCTAGATGGTGTTTTGCGTTTCATTGCGGTTTGATCGTGATAGTTGGACAGCTCTTTGCACAACATCTCAAACAATTCATCACCAAAAAAGAGATGGGTCACAGAGGGTACAGTCACACTGAGACGGAAATGTAGTGACCCCAGCATGACCTTCAAACATTTGTAAGCGTGGTGGTGTGTCCATTTCAGACCAACAATTATCAGTAGCTTCGTCAGTGTCAGAATCACTTGAAAGCACCGCCACCTTGCGCTTCCTTACAGGTCTAATCATTTCACTGTCAGTAGAATCAGTAGAATCCTCTCCGGAATCGTCAAAACAGTCATCCGCATCTCCGATCTCACTAGGAACATCTGATAAATTATCGTTAAATACTTCCGGGAGTGTATCAGTCTCATTGGTTTCCTTCCTTTTCCTGAGAGAGGGCATTTCTAAAAGCGCCAGGAACTTGAAGACGAAGACCATTCGAATGACCAAAATACAATGTAACTGCAATGCTTTATGGGTTCGTGCAATTATATCGTTTTTCGTAGATTGACCTGCACGGTTTCCACCAATGAGATCGCTTCATTCGATGTGGACTGTGCCGCGCCAGCACGGCCAAGGGTGTCTCTGAGTGAGGAGGGGTGAAAGGATTAAGGAAAGACAGACAAGAGAATAATAGCTGGGGCTCAGTGGGACGCTGCTCCCTGATGAGGAGACAACTACAGCGCCCACCAGCCGTGTCTTTATTTTAGAGCAGATGCCACGTGATCACGTTGTTTACAGCATTCTTGGGAGTCTCAGCCCTACTCAACTACATGCACCTAAACTCTATCCCAAGGCACGTGGGGCTACGTGTTCAGACCATAGGTTCAAGCTTACAACCACAGCCATTAGCTATGATTGTGCTGGGAGAGCCCTGCCCTCCAGCTGGGACTTGCACGTCCTTTCATTAGTCCGAGGCTTGAACCTGGCCCAAACACTGTAACCGCGCCCCACAGTGGACAAGACAGTGTGTTGACATCTAAGGCCCTTAACAGATGGCGAGCGAAACACGAGAAAACTCCTGAGCGGTACTTAAGGTGCTGCGAGGGGAATGTCTCTCTCTCTCTTTTTTTAATTGAGATGTAATTCACATACCATAAAACTCACGCTTTGAAAGTATACAGTGCCATGGTTTTTAAAAATATATTCACAAAGTTGTGGACTCATCTAATTCTAGAACACTTCCATCTTTCCCGGAGAAACTGTGTCCCTATTAGCTGTCGGCCCGTTCACCCTTCCATGGCCTCTGACAGCCACTCACCTCCTGTCTGTCTCTGCTCTGCCGACTTCTGACATTTCACATATAAGTGAACTCATGGCGCGTGGCCTTCGGTGCCAAGCATCTTTTCCTTAGCGTAACGTTTTCAAGGTCCGCCCGTGGTGTTTCATGTGTCGGTAGTGTGTTCCTTTACATGGCTGGGTATTTTGTTTAAACGTCTGTCAGTTGCTGGCACTTGGGCTGTGTCCGCCTGGGGGCTGTGATGAGTGGTGCAGCCATGAACAGCGCACAGGAGCCTGTGTGGACATGTGCTTTGTTTTCTCGTGTGCGTAGCCATGAGGGGTGGCTGAGCCGCATGTGCCTCCGCTCTACTTTCTGTGGAGCTGCCACACTGTTCCACTTTATAACCCACTAGCAACACATGGGAGTCCAGTTTCTCCTCACCCTACATATTGTCTTTTTAAAAAATATATTGTTATTGATTTCAGAGAGGAAGGGAGAGAGAGAGAGAAACATCAATGATGAGAGAATCATTGATTGGCTGCCTCCTGCACGCCCTCTACTGGGGATCAAGCCCGCAACCGGGCCTGTGCCCTTGACAGAATCAAACTCGGGACCCTTCAGTTCGCAGGCCAATGCTCTATCCACTGAGCAAAACCAGCCAGGGCCCTAATTATTGTCTTTTAATTGTAGTCATCAAGTGGGTGTGAAGTGCTATCTCACTGCGGTCTACTACCCTGAGGACTAATGGTGTTGAGCATCTTCTCATGTACTTACTGACCATTTACATATCTTCTTTGGAAAAATATTAAAATCTTTTGCCTACTTAAATAAGTGAATTATTGTTGATTTGTAAGAGTTCTTTATATATTCTGTATATAAAATCCTTATGTGATTTACAAATAATTTCTCCCATTCTTTGGACTATCATTTTACCTTTTTGATTGTGTCCAAAAAATCACAAAAGTTTTCAATTTTGTTGAAGTCTAGTTATCGATTTTTTTCTTTGGTTGTATGTGCCTTAGGTGTTATATCTAAGAAACTTTTGCATAATTCAAAGTTATAAAGATTTGGAAATTACACACTTTCACTTCATATGCTGGTGGTCACACAGACCAATCCTGATACAATGTGGGAGGGACCATATACAGAACATAGTAAATGTCAGGAAGGATTGCTGGGAACCACTTTGAAATTAGTACACAGGTTGTCTTGTCACTTCCTGTAAATCAGAATTCCCACCTAGTGCCATTTCCCTTGAGCAGGAAGAACTTTGGGTAATTCTTGTCACGTGGATCTGTGGGTGATAAATCTTCTTTTTTAAATTTATTTATTATTATTTTTTAAAATCTTTATTGTTCAGATTATTACAGATGTTCCTCGTTTTTTCCCCCCATAGCTCCCCTCCACCTGGTTCCCACCCCACTCCAGGCCTTCCCCCCCCCCCCCACTGACCTCGTCCATAGGTGTAAGCTCTTTGTCCAATCTCTTCCCGCACCCCCACAACCCCTTTCCCCTGAGAATTGTCAGTCTGCTCCCTTTCCGTGCCCCTGATTCTATTACATTCACCAGTCTGTTCTGTTCATCAGGGTTTTTATTCATTTGATTTTTAGATTCACTTGTTGATAGATATGTATTTGTTGTCACTTTGTTGTTCATAATTTTTCTCTTTACCTTTTTCTTCTTCTTCCTCTTCTTAGAGAATACCCTTCAGTATTTCATATACTGGTTTGGTGGTGATGAACTCCTTTAGCGTTTTCTTATCTGTGAAGCTCTTTATCTGACCAATTCTGAATGATAGCTTTGCTGGATAAAGTAATCTTGGTTGTAGGTTCTTGCTATTCATCACTTTGTATATTTCTTGCCACTCCCTTCTGGCCTGCATAGTTTCTGTTGAGAAATCAGCTGATAGTCGTATGGGTACTCCCTTGTAGGTAACTAACTGTTTTTCTCTTGCTGCTTTTACGATTCTCTCTTTGTCTTTTGCCCTTGGCATTTTAATTATGATGTGTCTTGGTGTGGTCCTCTTTGGATTCCTCTTGTTTGGGGTTCTCTGCGCTTCCTGGACTTGGAAGTCTATCCTTTCACCAGGTAGGGGAAGTTTTCTGTCATTATTTCTTCAAATAGGTTTTCAATATCTTGCTCTCTCTCTTCTTCTGGCACTCCCGTAATTCAGATTATGAATTATGGGGGTGCCATAATTCTGGTACACTTGAAGTTGTCCCAGAGGTTCCTTACACTATCTTCATATTTTTGGATTCTTTTTTCTTTTTGCTTTTCTGGATGGGTGTTTTCTGCTTCTTCGTATTTAAAATCTTTGACTTGATTCTTGGGAACCTCTAATCTGCTGTTGATCTCTGCATATTATTCTTTATTTCAGTCAGTGTATGCTTAATTTCTGACTGGTCCTTTTTCATATCCTTGAGGGTCTCACTAAATTTCTCGGAGGTTTATAGAAGATTCTTGAGTAATCTTATAACCGTGGTTTTGAACTCTATATCCAGTATTTTGCTTTCATTCATTTCTTTCATGTGTGACTTGTTTCTTTTTCTCCACATTTTGGCTGCTTCCCTGTGTTTGTTTCTATGTACTTGGTAGCTGCTAAGTCTCCTTGAGTTGATAGAGTGGCCTTGTGTGGTAGGTGTCCTATGCACCCCTTTGTGGGCTGTGTGCACAGTCTTGTTGTAGTTAACCCTTGATTGCTGTTGGTATCACTGGGAGGAATTGACCTCTAGGCCAATTGGCTGTGATGACCAGCTGTGCCTACACTGGAAGATCTGTTGCACAGGAGACACCCTTATTGGGGCAGGTCTTGCTTCAGTGGGGCTTTGGTGCTCACTGAGTCTGCCCCTTGAGTGTGTCTCTTATGGATCTGAGCAGTTGTAATCCAGTATGGTCTCACTCTGACTCTGGGTACACTGGCTCTTGGATCTCCAAGGAGGTGCAAGGTCAGTCCTGTTTGGGGCCACCCAGCAGGAGCTACAGAGAGATATGCAGATTCCTCCTCTTTGTATGGGGTTTGGAAGTGCCCAGACGAGGCCCAGCTGTGAAGCAAGGCAGGCTGCTGCTGCTGGGCCTTGGGCCTTCTTTTGGAAGCTCTGGGGCTCTCTGACCCGGCTGCAGTTTGACAGCTTTTAGGTGGAGAAAGGATGGGCCATTCATATGCAAAAGCCAATGCGCACAGCTTGGATGGGGTTGTAAATTGGGTGGGGCAGGGTCTCTGAGAATCACCAGGGCGGAGCAAACAGCAATGGCTGCCAGTCAGCCCTGCACCGGAGAGGTTTCTGGGTCTCCGCATCCTGCGCCCCCGCATCCCGCACCCCACGCCCCCCGTGCAGGAACAGTGATTGTGAGCACCTCTGAGAGAAAGCCGCCCTCGCGTTCCTTTCCTGATGCCAGACAGTCCAGTTTCTCCCCGTATGTGTCTGGGTCCCCCAGAGTCTCGCCCGGAACTAGAGTTCAGAGCAAGTGGGAGCTTGTATCTCCCTCCCGATTAAAAGAGCAGCGCACCCAGGTGCCAGCACTTTCCGCGCCTCCGCACCTCTTACCAGTCTCAATGCGCTTTCTCACCTCTGGTTGTGGAACTTCCACTCAGCCAGCTTTCCTGCGGTTCTGGGTGGTAGTTGTTCTGACTTTTAGTTGTAATTTTGATGTGGTTGTGAGAGTCAGCAAATATGGGTGTTTACCTATGCCATCATCTTGGTTCTTCCTCCTAAATCTTCTTAATTATAGTTTATGTGAAAATGGCAATATTGCACCACTTTTGAAGAATGTTTCCACTGGATGTAGAATTCTGGGTTGACATGTTTTACTTTCATAGCTTTAAAGATGTCATTACATCATCTTCTAGTCTCTTTGCTTCTGATGAGAAGTTTGCACTATTTCACACAATTGTGTTGTCATTCTCCTATGTAACGTGTCATTTTATCTTGCTACTTTCAAGATTTTCTATTTTTAGTTTCCAGGAGTTTGACTATAAAGTTTCTGGGTGCAGTTTTCTTTGTATTTCTTCTGCTTGGGGTTTGCTGTGATTCTTGTACTTTTTCCAAATTTGGAAAAATGTGGCCATTACTTTTTCCAAAAAAAATTTTCTGCCTAATCCTTTCTCTCCTTTCATTCTAGGACTACAATGATGTGTGTTAGGCTGTTTGATATTAGTCCCCCAGTCCACGAGGCTCTAAAATTTTCTCCACCATTCTTCTCTCTCCATCTTCACATTAGATGTCTACTGCTCCACGTCAGGGCTGGCGAAGCTGTGGTCAGCCCCAGGCCACCCCATGCATTTACTGTGGCTGCTTTCACGCTGCAATGGCAGCAATGAAGAGTTGCATTGGAGACCTTTGACCCATAAAGTGAAAAGTCTTGACTATCTGATCCTTTTATTACTATTATTTTTAAAACATTTTTATTGATTTCAGAGAGGAAGGGAGAAAGAGAGAGAGAAAGAAAGAGAGAAAGAGAGAAAGGAAGGCAGGAAGGAAGGAAGGAAGGAAGGAAGGAAGGAAGGAAGGAAGGAAGAGAAACATCAATGATGAGAGAAAATCATTGATTGGCTACCTCCTGCACACCCCACACAGGGGATCAGGCCCACAACCCAGGCACGTGCCCTGACCGGGAATGGAACCGTGACCTCTAGGTTCTTAGGACGATGCTCAAACACTGAGCCATGCCAGCCGGGCACTATCTGATTCTTTACAGACAAGGTTTATAACCCCCACTTTTTCAAGCTTAATCATTCTTTAATATGTCAGCTTCAATGTGCTATTAATTCCATCTGTTGAATTTACTTCCGATATTGTATTTTTCATTTCTAGAATTTTTATTTGGTTCTTTTTGTTACCATTTCTCTGTTGACAATTCCTATTTGTTCATTCATTATAAGCATTTTTTCCTTTACATTCTTAGGCATAATATAATAGTTGCTTTAAAAATCTCGAGTTTTAATTCTAACATCTGGGTCACTTCAAAGTCAGTTTCTATTAATTGCCTTTTCTTTTGAGTGTGGATCACAGTTTCTTGCAAGCAGTTAATTTGGCTGAACTCAGACTTAAAACTGATTCCCCGTGGTGGGCGGCAGCTGAAATGCCTCTTTAGCTCTTTTAGCTGACTGGAGTCTGATGTGCATATTTAGGGGTCACAGATTTGGGCAGAGCTCATCACAGAAGGTGGGGTTCCCTCCCTCCTTTCTGGATTTATTCCCTGACTTTTTAGGTGCTGGGGTCATTCCGAACCCCTTCCTTTGGTTATTGCAGCCAGTGAGGTTGAGGTTTCTATTTAAGTTTTCCCCATGGGACCTGTGCGCAGGCCAAAGCCATAAACCTGGACTCAGCAGTGCCGTTCCCTTCCGCCTTCAGCTCCCGAGTGTCGGGAACCTGGTGGCTCTTCCCTACTTTAACCTGTTGTTTTATATCTTTCGTGAGAACTTGTAGTTGTCATTTGTGGGAGGGTTGGTTCCTCTACCATCGGCAGAAGCAGAGCCTCTCCATGGTTTTCAAAAGATATTTTATCCACAAAATCACCTTTAGCAGGAGGACTGGTCTGGCTTACAGCCCACCATTACGGGAGATCAGAACAGCCGCCGTTGTTTGTTTGTTTTTTAAATATATTTTTATTGATTTTTAGAGAGAGAGGAAGGGAGAGGAATAGAGAGATGGAAACATTAATGATGAGAGAAACATTGGTCTGCTGCCTCCTGCACGCGCCCTACTTGGAATGGAACCCACAACTCGGGCATGTGGCCTGACGGGAATCGAACAGGTGACTTCCTGGTGCACAGGACAAGGCTCACCCACTGAGCCACACTGGCCGGCAGCAGTTGTTTTCATGGTCTGTGGTCTTATGATAGTCGGGGGATTCACGATTTTAACATTGAAATCTCGTTGCTTCGAGTACCTCAAAGAGGTCCTATTTGCTAGGTCCTGGCTTGCTCCGCGCCTGCATCCTGGCCCCTCTCGCCTGCTTTGTGGGAGGCAGGACCGCCTGATGAACAGTCCACACGGCGGCAGGTCCCTGGGACGAGGTCTCTGCGTGCCGCCCTGTACAGCTGACTCAGCTCAGACCCAGGACCACCAGCTCGGCCCCCGACAGGGCTGGGGACCCCACTCCGGGCTGGGACCCCAATCCGGGCTAGGGACCCCACTCCGGGCTGGGACCCCACTCCGGGCTGGGGACCCCACTCCGGGCTGGGAACCCCACTCCGGGCTGGGACCCCACTCCGGGCTGGGGACCCCACTCCGGGCTGGGACCCCACTCCGGGCTGGGGACCCCACTCCGGGCTGGGACCCCACTCCGGGCTGGGGACCCCACTCCAGTCTGGGGACCCCACTCCGGGCTGAGACCCCACTCCGGGCTGGGACCCCTCTCCAGGCTGGGGACCCCACTCCGGGCTGGGGACCCCACTCGGGAATCCAGTCTGGGGACCCCACTCCGGGCTGGGACCCCACTCCGGGCTGGGGACCCCACTCCAGTCTGGGGACCCCACTCCAGGCTGGGACCCCACTCCGGGCTGGGACCCCACTCTGAGCTGGGACCCCACTCCGGGCTGGGGACCCCAATCTGGGCTGGGGACCCCACTCCAGGCGAGGTCGTTTGCACAGTCCTGCCCAGATCATAGAAAATCCCTCCCTTTAGTTTAAGCCAAACAAGATGTGTTTTCAAACCTGGGTGCCACCAGCTACTGACAGCCTTGCTGTAAGCTCAGGCCCAGAGGCCGGAAGATGAGGGTGGGGTGGGGGAGGTTAAGGGGGGGCGGCAAACCAGGAGACTGTCCCCCGGCCTATGAAATGGGTAATAAGACCGGCCCCGCCTACGCAGATGAGGAGGTTTTGCTAAGAATCTGGGATGACTGACCTTTGGCCCACAATGGGGAGCAGACACTGCCTGTGGGAGGACCAGGGCAGAGGCAGTTGCAACTGTTGTTGTTTGCTATGGGCAGAGGTTGCCTCCAAAATGTTCTGGAGCCAATAGGCCAGTCAGCCATCCTGCAGGGAGCGGTGACTTGTCTGTGTTCCCAGGGGAAGGTCTGTGGGTGACTGTGATGAGGGACTGCAGTGGGGTGAGTCTGTGGGTGACTGTGAGGAGGGGGTGCAGTGGGATGAGTCTGTGGGTGACTGTGAGGAGGGAGTGCAGTGGGTGAGTCTGTGGGTGACTGTGAGGAGGGAGAGCAGTGGGGGTGAGTCTGTGGGTGACTGTGAGGAGGAGGGAGTGCAGTGGGGTGAGTCTGTGGGTGACTGTGAGGAGGAGGGAGTGCAGTGGGGTGAGTCTGTGGGTGACTGTGAGGAGGAGGGAGTGCAGTGGGATGAGTCTGTGGGTGACTGTGAGGAGGGAGTGCAGTGGGTGAGTCTGTGGGTGACTGTGAGGAGGGAGAGCAGTGGGGGTGAGTCTGTGGGTGACTGTGAGGAGGAGGGAGTGCAGTGGGGTGAGTCTGTGGGTGACTGTGAGGAGGGAGTGCAGTGGGGGTGAGTCTGTGGGTGACTGTGAGGAGGGAGTGCAGTGGGGTGAGTCTGTGGGTGACTGTGAGGAGGGGGTGCAGTGGGGGTGAGTCTGTGGGTGACTGTGAGGAGGGAGTGCAGTGGGGTGAGTCTGTGGGTGACTGTGAGGAGGAGGGAGTGCAGTGGGGTGAGTCTGTGGGTGACTGTGAGGAGGGAGTGCAGTGGGGTGAGTCTGTGGGTGACTGTGAGGAGGGAGTGCAGTGGGGGTGAGTCTGTGGGTGACTGTGAGGAGGGAGTGCAGTGGGGTGAGTCTGTGGGTGACTGTGAGGAGGAGGGAGTGCAGTGGGGTGAGTCTGTGGGTGACTGTGAGGAGGGAGTGCAGTGGGGTGAGTCTGTGGGTGACTGTGAGGAGGGAGTGCAGTGGGGGTGAGTCTGTGGGTGACTGTGAGGAGGGAGTGCAGTGGGGTGAGTCTGTGGGTGACTGTGAGGAGGAGGGAGTGCAGTGGGGTGAGTCTGTGGGTGACTGTGAGGAGGGAGTGCAGTGGGGTGAGTCTGTGGGTGACTGTGAGGAGGAGGGAGTGCAGTGGGGTGAGTCTGTGGGTGACTGTGAGGAGGGGGTGCAGTGGGGGTGAGTCTGTGGGTGACTGTGAGGAGGGAGTGCAGTGGGTGAGTCTGTGGGTGACTGTGAGGAGGGAGTGCAGTGGGGTGAGTCTGTGGGTGACTGTGAGGAGGGGGTGCAGTGGGTGAGTCTGTGGGTGACTGTGAGGAGGGGGTGCAGTGGGGTGAGTCTGTGGGTGACTGTGAGGAGGGAGTGCAGTCGGGTGAGTCTGTGGGTGACTGTGAGGAGGAGGGAGTGCAGTGGGGTGAGTCTGTGGGTGACTGTGAGGAGGAGGGAGTGCAGTGGGGTGAGTCTGTGGGTGACTGTGAGGAGGAGGGAGTGCAGTGGGGTGAGTCTGTGGGTGACTGTGAGGAGGGAGTGCAGTGGGGTGAGTCTGTGGGTGACTGTGAGGAGGGAGTGCAGTCGGGTGAGTCTGTGGGTGACTGTGAGGAGGAGGGAGTGCAGTGGGGTGAGTCTGTGGGTGACTGTGAGGAGGGGGTGCAGTGGGGTGAGTCTGTGTGTGACTGTGAGGAGGAGGGAGTGCAGTGGGGTGAGTCTGTGGGTGACTGTGAGGAGGGGGTGCAGTGGGGTGAGTCTGTGGGTGACTGTGAGGAGGGGGTGCAGTGGGTGAGTCTGTGTGTGACTGTGAGGAGGAGGGAGTGCAGTGGGGTGAGTCTGTGGGTGACTGTGAGGAGGGGGTGCAGTGGGGTGAGTCTGTGGGTGACTGTGAGGAGGGAGTGCAGTGGGGTGAGTCTGTGGGTGACTGTGAGGAGGGAGTGCAGTCGGGTGAGTCTGTGGGTGACTGTGAGGAGGGGGTGCAGTGGGGTGAGTCTGTGGGTGACTGTGAGGAGGGGGTGCAGTGGGGTGAGTCTGTGGGTGACTGTGAGGAGGAGGGAGTGCAGTGGGGTGAGTCTGTGGGTGACTGTGAGGAGGGAGTGCAGTCGGGTGAGTCTGTGGGTGACTGTGAGGAGGGAGTGCAGTCGGGTGAGTCTGTGGGTGACTGTGAGGAGGGAGTGCAGTGGGGTGAGTCTGTGGGTGACTGTGAGGAGGAGGGAGTGCAGTGGGGTGAGTCTGTGGGTGACTGTGAGGAGGGAGTGCAGTGGGGTGAGTCTGTGGGTGACTGTGAGGAGGGAGTGCAGTGGGGTGAGTCTGTGGGTGACTGTGAGGAGGAGGGAGTGCAGTGGGTGAGTCTGTGGGTGACTGTGAGGAGGGAGTGCAGTCGGGTGAGTCTGTGGGTGACTGTGAGGAGGAGGGAGTGCAGTGGGGTGAGTCTGTGGGTGACTGTGAGGAGAGAGTGCAGTGGGGTGAGTCTGTGGGTGACTGTGAGGAGGGGGTGCAGTGGGTGAGTCTGTGGGTGACTGTGAGGACGGAGTGCAGTCGGGGTGAGTCTGTGGGTGACTGTGAGGAGGGAGTGCAGTGGGGTGAGTTGGTGGGTGACTGTGAGGAGGAGGGAGTGCAGTGGGGTGAGTCTGTGGGTGACTGTGAGGAGGGGGTGCAGTGGGTGAGTCTGTGGGTGACTGTGAGGACGGAGTGCAGTCGGGGTGAGTCTGTGGGTGACTGTGAGGAGGGAGTGCAGTGGGGTGAGTTGGTGGGTGACTGTGAGGAGGAGGGAGTGCAGTGGGGTGAGTCTGTGGGTGACTGTGAGGACGGAGTGCAGTGGGGTGAGTCTGTGGGTGACTGTGAGGACGGAGTGCAGTCGGGGTGAGTCTGTGGGTGACTGTGAGGAGGGAGTGCAGTGGGGTGAGTCTGTGGGTGACTGTGAGGAGGAGGGAGTGCAGTGGGTGAGTCTGTGGGTGACTGTGAGGAGGGAGTGCAGTGGGGTGAGTCTGTGAGTGACTGTGATGAGGAGGGAGTGCAGTGGGGTGAGTCTGTGGGTGACTGTGAGGAGGAGGGAGTGCAGTGGGGTGAGTCTGTGGGTGACTGTGAGGAGGAGGGAGTGCAGTGGGATGAGTCTGTGGGTGACTGTGAGGAGAAGGGAGTGCAGTGGGGTGAGTCTGTGGGTGACTGTGAGAAGGGAGTGCAGTGGGGTGAGTCTGTGGGTGACTGTGATGAGGGAGTGCAGTGGGAAGGTCTGTGGGTGACTCTGAGGAGGAGGGTGTGCAGTGGGGTGAGTCTGTGGGTGACTGTGAGGACGGAGTGCAGTGGGGTGAGTCTGTGGGTGACTGTGAGGAGGAGGGAGTGCAGTGGGGTGAGTCTGTGGGTGACTGTGAGTAGGGAGTGCAGTGGGGTGAGTCTGTGGGTTACTGTGAGGAGGGAGTGCAGTGGTAAGGTCTGTGGGTGACTGTGATGAGGAGGGAGGACAGTGGGGTGAGTCTGTGGGTGACTGTCAGGAGGAGGGAGTGCAGTGGGGTGAGTCTGTGGGTGACTGTGAGGAGGAGGGCGTGCAGTGGGATGAGTCTGTGGGTGACTGTGAGGAGGAGGGAGTGCAGTGGGATGAGGCTGTGGGTGACTGTGAGGAGGAGGGAGTGCAGTGGGGTGAGTCTGTGGGTAACTGTGAGGAGGAGGGAGTGCAGTGGGATGAGGCTGTGGGTGACTGTGAGGAGGAGGGAGTGCAGTGGGATGAGGCTGTGGGTAACTGTGAGGAGGAGGGAGTGCAGTGGGATGAGTCTGTGGGTGACTGTGAGGAGGAGGGCGTGCAGTGGGATGAGTCTGTGGGTGACTGTGAGGAGGAGGGCGTGCAGTGGGATGAGGCTGTGGGTGACTGTGAGGAGGAGGGCGTGCAGTGGGATGAGTCTGTGGGTGACTGTGAGGAGGAGGGCGTGCAGTGGGATGAGGCTGTGGGTGACTGTGAGGAGGAGGGAGTGCAGTGGGGTGAGTCTGTGGGTAACTGTGATGTGGGAGTGCAGTGGGGTGAGTCTGTGGGTGACTGTGATGAGGGAGTGCAGTGGGGTGAGTCTGTGGGTGACTGTGATGTGGGAGTGCAGTGGGGTGAGTCTGTGTGTGACTGTGAGGAGGGAGTGTAATGGGGTGAGTCTGTGGGTGACTGTGAGGAGGGTGTGCATTGGGATGAGTCTGTGGGTGACTGTGAGGAGGAGGGAGTGCAGTGTGGTGAGTCTGTGGGTGACTGTGAGGAGGAGGGAGTGCAGTGGGGGTGAGTCTGTGGTGACTGTGAGGAGGGTGTGCAGTGGGGTGAGTCTGTGGGTGACTGTGAGGAGGAGGGAGTGCAGTGGGGTGAGTCTGTGGGTGATTGTGAGGAGGAGGGAGTGCAGTGGGGTGAGTCTGTGGTGACTGTGAGGAGGGAGTGCAGTGGGGTGAGTCTGTGGGTGACTGTGAGGAGGAGGGAGTGCAGTGGGGTGAGTCTGTGGGTGACTGTGAAGAGAAGGGAGTTCAGTGGGGTGAGTCTGTGGGTGAATGTGAGGAGAAGGGAGTGTAGTGGGGTGAGTCTGTGGGTAACTGTGAGGAGGGAGTGTAGTGGGGTGAGTCTGTGGGTGACTGTGAGGAAGGAGTGCAGTGGGGTGAGTCTGTGGGTGACTGTGAGGAGGAGGGAGTGCAGTGGGATGAGTCTGTGGGTGACTGTGAGGAAGGAGTGCAGTGGGGTGAGTCTGTGGGTGACTGTGAGGAGGGAGTGCAGTAGGGTGAGTCTGTGGGTGACTGTGAGGAGGAGGGAGTGCAGTGCGGTGAGTCTGTGGGTGACTGTGAGGAGGAGGGAGTGCAGTGGGGTGAGTCTGTGAGTGACTGTGAGGAGGGAGTGCAGTGGGGTGAGTCTGTGGGTGACTGTGAGGAGGGAGTGCAGTGGGGTGAGTCTGTGGGTGACTGTGAGGAGGGAGTGCAGTGGGGTGAGTCTGTGGGTGACCGTGAGGAGGGAGTGCAGTGGGGTGAGTCTGTGGGTGACTGTGAGGAGGGAGTGCAGTGGGGTGAGTCTGTGGGTGATTGTGAGGAGGAGGGAGTGCAGTGGGGTGAGTCTGTGGTGACTGTGAGGAGGGAGTGCAGTGGGGTGAGTCTGTGGGTGACTGTGAGGAGGAGGGAGTGCAGTGGGGTGAGTCTGTGGGTGACTGTGATGTGGGAGTGCAGTGGGGTGAGTCTGTGGGTGACTGTGAGGAGAAGGGAGTGCAGTGGGGTGAGTCTGTGGGTGACTGTGAGGAGAAGGGAGTGCAGTGGGGTGAGTCTGTGGGTGACTGTGAGGAGAAGGGAGTGTAATGGGGTGAGTCTGTGGGTGACTGTGAGGAGAAGGGAGTGCAGTGGGGTGAGTCTGTGGGTGACTGTGATGAGGGAGTGCAGTGGGGTGAGTCTGTGGGTGACTGTGATGAGGGAGTGCAGTGGTAAGGTCTGTGGGTGACTGTGAGGAGGGAGTGCAGTGGGGTGAGTCTGTGGGTGACTGTGAGGAGGGAGCGCAGTGGGGTGAGTCTGTGGGTGACTGTGAGGAGGGAGCGCAGTGGGGTGAGTCTGTGGGTGACTGTGAGGAGGGAGTGCAGTGGGGTGAGTCTGTGGGTGACTGTGATGAGGGAGTGCAGTGGGAAGGTCTGTGGGTGACTGTGAGGAGGAGGGAGTGCAGTGGGGTGAGTCTGTGGGTGACTGTGATGAGGAGGGGGTGCAGTGGGGGTGAGTCTGTGGGTGACTGTGAGGAGAAGGGAGTGCAGTGGGGTGAGTCTGTGGGTGACTGTGATGAGGGAGTGCAGTGGGGTGAGTCTGTGGGTGACTGTGATGAGGGAGTGCAGTGGTAAGGTCTGTGGGTGACTGTGAGGAGGGGGTGCAGTGGGGTGAGTCTGTGGGTGACTGTGAGGAGGGGGTGCAGTGGGGTGAGTCTGTGGGTGACTGTGAGGAGGGGGTGCAGTGGGGTGAGTCTGTGGGTGACTGTGAGGAGGGAGTGCAGTGGGGTGAGTCTGTGGGTGACTGTGAGGAGGGGGTGCAGTGGGGTGAGTCTGTGGGTGACTGTGAGGAGGGAGCGCAGTGGGGTGAGTCTGTGGGTGACTGTGAGGAGGGAGCGCAGTGGGGTGAGTCTGTGGGTGACTGTGAGGAGGGAGCGCAGTGGGGTGAGTCTGTGGGTGACTGTGAGGAGGAAGGAGTGCAGTGGGTGAGTCTGTGGGTGAATGTGATGAGGGAGTGCAGTGGGGTGAGTCTGTGGGTGACTGTGAGGAGGGAGTGCAGTGGGGTGAGTCTGTGGGTGACTGTTAGGAGGGAGTGCAGTGGGGTGAGTCTGTGGGTGACTGTGAGGAGGAGGGAGTGCAGTGGGTGATTCTGTGGGTGACTGTGAGGAGGGGGTGCAGTGGGGTGAGTCTGTGGGTGACTGTTAGGAGGGAGTGCAGTGGGGTGAGTCTGTGGGTGAATGTGAGGAGGGAGTGCAGTGGGTGAGTCTGTGGGTGACTGTTAGGAGGGAGTGCAGTGGGGTGAGTCTGTGGGTGAATGTGATGAGGGAGTGCAGTGGGTGAGTCTGTGGGTGACTGTGAGGAGGGAGTGCAGTGGGGTGAGTCTGTGGGTGACTGTGAGGAGGGAGTGCAGTGGGGTGAGTCTGTGGGTGACTGTTAGGAGGGAGTGCAGTGGGGTGAGTCTGTGGGTGACTGTGAGGAGGAGGGAGTGCAGTGGGTGATTCTGTGGGTGACTGTGAGGAGGGGGTGCAGTGGGGTGAGTCTGTGGGTGACTGTTAGGAGGGAGTGCAGTGGGGTGAGTCTGTGGGTGACTGTTAGGAGGGAGTGCAGTGGGGTGAGTCTGTGGGTGACTGTGAGGAGGAGGGAGTGCAGTGGGTGATTCTGTGGGTGACTGTGAGGAGGGGGTGCAGTGGGGTGAGTCTGTGGGTGACTGTTAGGAGGGAGTGCAGTGGGGTGAGTCTGTGGGTGACTGTGAGGAGGAGGGAGTGCAGTGGGTGATTCTGTGGGTGACTGTGAGGAGGGGGTGCAGTGGGGTGAGTCTGTGGGTGACTGTTAGGAGGGAGTGCAGTGGGGTGAGTCTGTGGGTGACTGTTAGGAGGGAGTGCAGTGGGGTGAGTCTGTGGGTGACTGTGAGGAGGAGGGAGTGCAGTGGGTGATTCTGTGGGTGACTGTGAGGAGGGGGTGCAGTGGGGTGAGTCTGTGGGTGACTGTTAGGAGGGAGTGCAGTGGGGTGAGTCTGTGGGTGACTGTGAGGAGGAGGGAGTGCAGTGGGTGATTCTGTGGGTGACTGTGAGGAGGGGGTGCAGTGGGGTGAGTCTGTGGGTGACTGTGAGGAGGAGGGAGTGCAGTGGGGTGAGTCTGTGGGTGACTGTGAGGAGGGGGTGCAGTGGGGTGAGTCTGTGGGTGACTGTGAGGAGGGGGTGCAGTGGGAAGGTCTGTGGGTGACTGTGAGGAGGGAGTGCAGTGGGGTGAGTCTGTGGGTGACTGTGAGGAGGGGGTGCAGTGGGGTGAGTCTGTGGGTGACTGTGAGGAGGAGGGAGTGCAGTGGGGTGAGTCTGTGGGTGACTGTGAGGAGGGAGTGCAGTGGGGTGAGTCTGTGGGTGACTGTGAGGAGGGGGTGCAGTGGGGTGAGTCTGTGGGTGACTGTGAGGACGGGGTGCAGTGGGAAGGTCTGTGGGTGACTGTGAGGAGGAGGGAGCACAGTGGTCACGGTCACGGGCCAGTGTTTAGAGTGCATTTTGCCGCTTCCCAGTTGATGTCGCGCCTGGGGAGTCTGTAGAACTGACCGTTGCAGCAGCTCCGAGAGGCGTTCTCATGTCTGGCTCACTCGCTGGGGCTCCCCATCCATGTCCCGTTTGATTTGACCTCCTGGGCTGGTCTGTGAGGGTCCTGGCTTCGTGCCTTCTCCTGGCTTCACATTCTCCTCACATTTGCCAAGCCTGGCGGTTATGTCCGCAGCCAGATTATCAAGAGAAGGTCAGGCAGGGCTGGGCTGCGGACGGAGGCTGGAGGCCGCGGACAAGCTTCCCAGTTACCTTCAGGCCCTTCCTCTGCTCATGGGGGGTGAGGGGTCACCCCAGCAGTTAGGAACCCACTTCCGCAGGGTCCCGGTGCTGTTCCCCGCTGGCCCAGGTCAGAGAACCTCTGGAGGCTCAAGCCGCTCTTGCCCTCCCCGTCTTGTGGACTGACCTGAGCCAAGAGGCTGGGAAGGACACTGCTCTTTATTTTAGGCCCGGCCGGCGTGGCTCAGTGATTGAGCGTTGACCTATGAACCAGGAGGTCACAGTTTGATTCCCGGTCAGGGCACATGCCCGGGTTGCAGGCTCCATCCCCAGTGGGAGGCGTGCAGGAGGCAGGAGTCAATGATTCTCTCTCATCATTGATCTTTCTCTAACTTTCTCTCCTTTCCTCTCTGAAGTCAATAAAAATCATAGTTTAAACAGTAAAATAAAATAAAATAAAATAGGCTGAGAGGCTGGCCCCCTGAGTCCTTTGACCCAAGGGTGTTGGAGAAAAACCTGCAGGCGGAGAACCCGGCAGCTCCACAGTGTACAGTCACCTTTCCCCCAACGGGCAGCGGCCTCTGAAGGACCGAAGGAAAAGAGGGCAGAGGTGGCTTATCATGGAAAAACCACGAGTATAGAAAAATGTCATCGTTGATAGAATCAGGTTAGAGGTGATATGGGTGTTAAGCAAGCAAACTGTTAAGGACCCATTAGGCAAACCTCTGCCAACTGGGTCGTGACAAGGGCGGCAGGGCCTCTGCACCTGCCCTGGGCTCACTCATGCCAGGAGTCCGAGTTGCAAAACAGCCTCCCTTGGTCCCCGTGGACCTGGAACACAACAGCCTCCCTTGGCCCAATGGACCTGTAACACACAGCCTCCCTTGGCCCCCGTGGACCTGTAACACACAGCCTCCCTTGGCCTTGTGGACCTGTAACACACAGCCTCCCTTGGCCTTGTGGACCTGTAACACACAGCCTCCCTTGGCCCCCGTGGACCTGTAACACACAGCCTCCCTTGGCCTTGTGGACCTGTAACACACAGCCTCCCTTGGCCCCCGTGGACCTGTAACACAACAGCCTCCCTTGGCCCAGTGGACCTGTAACACACAGCCTCCCTTGGCCTTGTGGACCTGTAACACACAGCCTCCCTTGGCCCCCGTGGACCTGTAACACACAGCCTCCCTTGGTCTTGTGGACCTGTAACACACAGCCTCCCTTGGCCTTGTGGACCTGTAACACACAGCCTCCCTTGGCCCCCGTGGACCTGTAACACACAGCCTCCCTTGGCCTTGTGGACCTGTAACACACAGCCTCCCTTGGCCCCTGTGGACCTGTAACACACAGCCTCCCTTGGTCCCCGTGGACCTGTAACACACAGCCTCCCTTGGCCCCCGTGGACCTGGAACACAACAGCCTCCCTTGGCCCCCGTGGACCTGTAACACACAGCCTCCCTTGGCCCCCGTGGACCTGGAACACAACAGCCTCCCTTGGTCCCCGTGGACCTGTAACACAACAGCCTCCCTTGGCCCAATGGACCTGTAACACAACAGCCTCCCTGGCCTGGCCGGCCTGTAACAGTGGCTCAAGGAAGGCCCTGGGCTCTGGGAGGTGGGTCCCCGCCCCCGCCCCGTGGGGCCCTGGCTGGGTCCTCCCCAAGGGCCGGGGCTCCCAGATGTCCTAGGACCCGGGGACGTGGGAAACCTCCACAGACTCGCATCGGCCGCTTGGCACCAAGGGCCTCAGTGTTTAGGAAAAGGTGAGATCCCGGCTGGGTCTGGCTCTCTCGCCCGCTGGACCGGCCCAGCTCATGGTAAAGCTCCTGCTGTCTCTTTAGATCCACTTGTTTGCAAGCCTGGACGGGGGTTCAGGGGCCAGCCCCCCTCACCCCAAGCCGTGGGGAGAGCCGTGTCCGCAGTGAGGCCTGGGGTCTGAGAGAAGGGGCGGCGGCAGGGCGAGGGGGGCCCTGCATCAGGCTGGCTGTCACTGCTGCCCCCACGAAGCTGGTGAACGTGTGGAGCCCGGACACGCAGTGCCCAATACGCAGCGAGTAGCCCTCACGCTCGGTGAAGACTTAAAAAGAGGCACCTCGTCCCCCTCCTGTGACGTGGCTCCGCGGGGCTGCCACTCGCCGAGGCTGAGCGGCCGCATGAGGGACGGCCCGTCCTGAGTCCCACTGGCCCCCCAGGCCTCATTCCGGTCCCGGCTGAGGACTCCCTGCTGTGCTGTGTTTTAGTTTTAGCTGCTCTGTGGGCTCACACAGCCCTCTCATCCTTCATCTGTTTGGGCGACTCATGGTTCAGGTTAAAGCCCTGGTGCCGTCTTCATCCCCACCCTCTGCACCGGGGAGCAGGTCCTGTCAGCCCTCACCTCCGGCCCCCTCTCACCTGCAGGGCCCCCTCTCACTGCTGGGCCCCTCTCACCTCCTGGCCTCCTCTCACCTCCTGGCCCCCTCTCACCTGCAGGGCCCCCTCTCACCTCCTGGCCCCCTCTCACCTCCTGGCCCCCTCTCACTGCTGGGCCCCTCTCACCTCCTGGCCTCCTCTCACCTCCTGGCCCCCTCTCACCTGCAGGGCCCCCTCTTACCTCCTGGCCCCCTCTCACCTCCTGGCCCCCTCTTACCTCCTGGCCCCCTCTCACCTCCTGGCCCCCTCTCCCCTGCAGGTGTTGGCGAGGCCGGGCCTGCTGGGTAAACAGCTGAGGTGGCAGCAGGTGTGTGTGTGTGTGTGTGTGTGTGTGTGTGTGTGTGTGAGCAGCAGGGCGGGGGGGGGGGCGGCGTGAGGGGAAGGAGGGTGACGGAGCGGGGAGCGGGGTGAGGGTGTTTCTCCATCCAGAGCCCCCCCTCCTCCCTCCCCCCGTTCGCAGCCTCGGGAGGGCAGCACATCCCCCCTGCAGGGCCAGGACCTGCCAGCGGGGCAGGCGGAGGAGCGGCACCCACTGCCGGGGTTGGAATGCTGGCAAGTGGCCACCTTGCTGCCCGCTCTCCGTCTTCGTCCTCTGGACGCCCACCTCCTGCCTGCATTCCTCACCAGGCGAAGCCCAGGCCCACGCGGCCGTTTCTGACCCCCAGGCTCCGTCCAGTTCCCTCTGCCTGAGGT
Source organism: Myotis yumanensis (assembly GCF_028538775.1). Lineage (NCBI taxonomy): Eukaryota > Metazoa > Chordata > Mammalia > Chiroptera > Vespertilionidae > Myotis > Myotis yumanensis. The sequence continues at coordinate 3,913,728 of NW_027223770.1, read as the reverse complement.
CCCACCCCTTCGCCTCGGTCCGCTCTCGGCTCCTCCGTGTCAGGCGTAGGTTCCCCCGACGGGAGCAGGCTTATTGGAACTTGAGAACTGACAGGAAACCACGTTAAAGGAGCCCTGCGCTAAGGCTGAGTCTGCTGGCGGGCACCCTGGCGTCCTGCGACCCGTCACAGCGCCTGTGGCTCCTGCTCCGCGTGGTGAGACGTGGGGCCCGTGTTACGTGGGAGCAGGGTGCTGGGCACCTGCTGGTCCTTCAGGCCCGGCCTCTCCTGCCCGATGGCCCCGGACAAGGAGCTCTCCCGCTTCTAAAACAGCATCCCAGCTCCGCTCTGTGCCCCGGGCCAGCGTGCCATCAAAGCTCTGGGTAGATCTGTGTTGTGTTGCCCGGTGACCTGGTCGGGGGGAAGCTGCCACCTCTCCCCGCACGTCCAGCCCTACAGCCCGAATTAGGGCGCCCGCGTGGGGTCAGGATGGGGGGTTCCGTGGAGGGGAGCACGCGGCGCCCACACAGCTCAGCTGGGACAGCACGGACTGGCCTCACGTGGGTGGGAAGGGCTTTGCGCTCGAGGGAAAGGTGCGAGGGGACACATTATGGCTGTAAAGAGCGGGAGAGGTGCTTCCGGGAGAGCCCGCACCCAGGAGCAGTCAAGAGAGTAGAGTCTTGCCCGCTGGTGTGGCTCAGTGGTCAAGCGTCAACCTATGAACCAGGAGGTCACGGTTCGATTCCCGGTCGGGGCACATGCCTGGGTTGCCGGCTCGATTCACAGTGAGGGGAGTGCAGGGGGCAGCTGATCCCTGATTCTCTCTCATCCTTGGTGTTTCTTTCTCCCTCGCCCTTCCTCTCTGACAATATAAAAAAATTAGAGTCTTGCAAATAGAAAACAGTCTATGAGTTACGTAGAAATAAAAATCATTTAGATTGAGAAGCTCTTATGAGGCGTGGCCCTCCCCGATGAGGGCCTAGACGTGCAGCGCTTCAGGGCAGGCCTGCGTTCGGGCCCTTGCTCCTGAAGCGAGTCACTGTGGACACCGCCAAGGAACCGCGGCCGCGAGGGGAGGCCGTCCGCCGGGGGCCCGGGGCTGCTCCCTCCTCGCTGCTCCGGCTGCCCTTGCACACGGCCTGCCCAGTGGCGCCGCGGACACACAAACCGCTCCGTCCGAGGCTCTGACGCTGTTAGACTTCACAAAACACGTCTACACACAGCACTGGGCCTGGCGGACAGTCATGCGAGAGCTGCTATGCAGACACAGCAGATTCTATTTTTAACACTTTTTTGGCAACACAGACTCTTCCCTCCACCCTTAGGGAGCTCGGTGTGTGCTTTGTGTGGCCCATGTCCTCACCTGTCTGACCGGCAGCCCCTCCCCGTGGGCGCGGCTCCCGCAGGGCGCTGTGGACAGTCTTCTCCAGAAGAGGCCCGAGCTTGGTGCCAGCGATGAACATGTGGCTTTGGATCAACTTTGCTGTCTCATCTTCATTAGTGATGAGTCCCCACAGGCAGTCACGTGTGAGAACCTCGGAGCAGCGAGGAAGGGGTAAGTGGCGTTGGAACCTTGTGCACACACCTTGCCTAATGCAAGACTTCTTAGAACACCCCAAACCCAGAGCATCTGAGAAGCAGGAGGAAGACGAGGCCATAGCACCTCAGGCGGGGGGAGGGGGGTACGATGCACAGAGATATAAAAGCATGTGGTTCCCCCTCCTCCGGCCAAAGGGCGCTGCGTGCAGGACTCGGGGAACTCGTGTCCGCTGTGGTCACTTTAAAACCACAGGAGCATCTGCAGTTCCTCGGCCCGTTTTAAGCCCTTGTTCGCCATATGCGCCTGGGACCTTCCCCACACGCCACGCGTGTCTATAAAAAAAATGTTTCCCTAAGAGGCAGCCCTGACCAACTTTAAAATCATTTTTTTTATATATTTCTTTATTGATTTCAGAGAGGAAGGGAGGAGACAGAAACATCAATGGTGAGAGAGAACCATTGATCGGCTGCCTCCTGCATGGCCCCCCTGGGGACCGAGCCCGCAACCCAGGCATGTGCCCTTGGCCAGAATTGAACCTGGGACCCTTCAGTCCCAAGGCTGACGCTCCCTCCACCGAGCCAAGCCGGCCAGGCCTAAAATCATTTTTCGTGATAATTTTCAGCTGAAAATATTCAAGAACACCCGAATTGTGAGTAATGTATTTATTTTTATAATATTCATTGCAAATTGATTTTTTTAAAATCAAAATATTGTGGGGTGGGGATGGTTTCTATTTTGGAGGTGTGGCAGTGTAGGACTCTGAACTAGCAAATGGAATCCAAATTACATTCAGGAGCCCCGTGTATTCCCGCCCTGAACCTGCACAGAATTTCTTGAGAATAACGAGAAATCACGGTACATTCCTTGTCTGGAATTTAGTTTTTGTATGAGAAGTTAGAAGAAGTAAAATGACCAACTGCCAGAATGACATTTCTAACTACTGGCCTTGCCTTCGCCTGGAGCGATTCCGGAAGCCACCCGCCCGCCTGCTGAGCCACCAGCCTCCTGGTGTGGGGAGAAGAGCGCAGCGCCCTCGCCCGGCTGGCAGCTCCGGGGCCAGAGGCTGCCTTCTGTCTGCGCGGGATCAGAGCTGCGGCCCGTCTGGAGAGGGTCTCCTATTCGTATTCTGGTGCCGACAGAGCAGGGAGGCGAGGGAGTCTGGTACCAACAACCAAAGTGAAGATGAGGTGAAAAAGTCTAAAAGGAGTCATTTATTTTTAAAAAACAAACCAAACAGAAAACAAGGCGGCCCTCAGCAGGATTTGAAGACATAGAAGAACGCACCACCCTGATGGCTTCCCATTCCCAAGGCCACCGGCGCCACCGTGCTGTCCACCGGGCCTTCAGGCAACAGGACCCACAGCGCAGGCTCATCACGCAGGTCAGGGCGGGCCAGGAGGGTCCTGCTCGCGGGAGACCAGGACTCGTGCCGCTCCAGCCTCCGCTGTCAGAAACGCAGGCCAATTCCAGCTTCTCTCTGCCTCTGGACACTGGGCACTTCCTTACCAGGCAGGGCTGCTAGACAAAGGCTGGCGCACGTCACTCACACTAGTTACCATGGGAACGCTGCTCTCTGGCAAACAGGGCCGCTGGCTCGGACCACAATTCCTGGAATGTCGGGTGCATCCTGGAATGTGGGGGAAGGGGGCGCGTGACATTTGTCCCCAATACCCAGTTGTCAACACAGGTAAACCAAGACTATAATCACAACAGCAAGGAGAGGATTGTGTTGTTTTTTTCCTTTTTTTTTTTTTTCCTTAAAGGAGTGAGGGCATGGAAAATACAGCACACCAATGAAACAAAATGCCAAAAAAAATACAAAAAAATAGAAAATAGAAAAATGTATTTACAAGTTGTCCATTACTATGATCAGAAAGCACAAAGACGCCTGCTGCTACAATACATGCATCAGTCCAGGAAGGAAGGACTAAAACCCTGCAAGGGAGGAGCCTGCAGAAACGAAAAGGGCCAAAAAGGTTTATCTTTTCATCCCTAATTTGCTATACTGACCACAACCAAATGAGACCCCTAACGCCCATGAGTATATCAGTACAAATACTATACTGGTTTTTAACTGCACGCTCAGTCGTGGAGGGAAAGACAGCAGCTTATCCATGTACAAGAAAGCCAGAGAAAACGGCTCTACATGCTAACAATCACAGCGAGCCCCTGTCTGCTACACAGCATGATCTTAGCAGGTTTTAGGTTTTGTTTATTCATACATATCTATGTGCGTGTGTGTATAAAAACCGTGCCCCCATTCACTGCCGACACATCTGGGTGGACATGAACGCTTTACAACAATCCATATGTGTATGTTGCAAGAAGTCACTCAATGTCTGTGGATTTAATAAGTCATTTCACACCACAGAAAATATTTAATAAATCCAAAAAAGGAAAGAATATAAGGACAGAAGAGCTCTGTCTCTGTTCTCTGAAACGAGTCCCCATTGGAAACTGATCCCAACGTTCTGGAGGGTTCACTGAGGAAACTTCACTTTGCTCATGTGTTCATCCTTTTAGTGTTCGGAAGGTACAGAGCGACTCCACGCCGCGTCAGTTTTAAGCAGTCCCACACCATCTCCCACGGTGAGTCCACTGCAGGCCCAGGAAGCCAGGGGGAGGCTGGGGAGGCCTGTCACTTCAGGAGGGACTCCGCCTCCACCGCGGCGGGAAGAGGATCCGGCAGCGCCCCAGCACCTCGCTCCCGCAGACAAGCTCCCCGCAAACGCAAAATCCAGTCCCACGTCAGTTCCTTAAACAGGTACGTCTCCGAGTACCAGGCCAACTCCAAGAGGAAACGCGTCGACAGAAAAGACGAGGATGGCCGTCTGGTCACTGCGATCCATCATACTTCCAGGAATCGGGAGCTGCTGGACTTGGAGTGGAAGGGCTCAGACCACATCCGCCGCAGGTCACCCTGGGAAAAAGGAACTGGACTAAGTTACAGGTTTACACGGGAGGCACACATATCTACCAGTCTTTTCTGATTCTCAGTCTCAGGCTGCTTCCCCGGAGACTCACGGAACAGTAACCCGCCATTCTGTGAAGAACTCACTGGAAGAGCTTAGGCCCCTGGGGCAGGGAGGGCTTTTACCAACTCGATCCTGGTACAAATTCTATCACTTACGAGTCAGATGACCTGAACAAGCTAATTTACCTCTGCCCGTTTCCTCATCTGTACAATAGAGTGAAAAACAGAAATCCTGGCAATAAGATAATGCTCTTAGTTGCCGTTTTCTATTTCTAAAAATGTCATTCAGTTTAGATTCCACATAAAAGTGAGATTATATGGTATTTGTTTTATTTCACTTCACACCCTCTAGGTTTATCTATGTTGTGGCAAATGGCAAGATTTCATTATTACTGCTTAATAATAGTCCATTATTATGCAGATTTATGGGTATTGATATACATTTCTTTATCATTCATCTATTGATGGACCTGTAGGTTGCTCCCCCATTTTGGTTACAATTAACATAGCAGTGCATATATCTTTCTGAATTAGGGTTTTTTGTTTGCAGATAAATGTATAGAAGTGGAAATGTTAGATCGTAAGGCAGGTCTGTTTGACCTGCGCTAACTCACATTCCTACCGATAGTGTCAAGGCTCCTCCTTCTACATCCTCGCCAGCACTTGGTACTTACTGGTGACAGCCATTCTGACAAGTGTGAGGGGATATGCATTGTGGTTTTGTTTCCCTGACTATTAGTGATACTGAGCATCTTTGCAGTATCTGCTGACCATCTGTATGTCCTTTTGGAAGAAATGTGCATTCAAGTCCTCTGCCCATTTTAAAAATTGAATTGTTTTTCGGTGTTAAGTTGTCTGAGTTCTTTATATACTTTGCATATTAACCCCATAATTGAGTATATCATTGTTGAATATCTTCTCCCATTCAGTAGGTTGTTCTTACGTTTTGTTGGTTTCGTTATTCAAAAACATTTTAGTTTGATGTAGTCCCATTTGTTTATTTTTTCTTTTGTTCCCCCTTGTTCAAGGAGCTATATCAAAAAAGATATTAAGACTAATGTCAAAGGGTTCACTGCCAATGTTTCTTCTAGGTGTTTCATGGTTTCAGGTCTAACTTTTAAGTCTTTAATCCACTTTGGGTTTATTTTTATGTATGGTCTAAGAAAGTGGTCCAATTTCATTTCGTTGCATTTATCTGCCCAGTTCGCCACATACTGAAGAGACTGTCTTTACCGCGTTATGTAACCTTGCCTCCTTTGTCGCAGATTAATTGGCCATGTAAGTGGGGATTTCTGGGATCTTTATTCTATTCCATTGATCTGTTTTTTAAATGCCAGTACTACACTGCTTTGATTATTGTACCTTTGTGATATAATTTGGTATCAGGATGTGTTCTTCTCAAGATTTTTTTGGCTATTTGGGGTCTTTTGTGGTTCCATATACATTTTAGGATTAGTTGTTTTAATTCTGAGAAGAATGTCTTTGGTATTTTAATAGGGATTGCACTGAATCTGTATGCTACATTTTAACACTATTAATTCTTCTAATCTATGAGGAGCAAGGTATATCCTTCCATTTATTTGTATCCTGTTCAATTTTTTCTTCAGTGTCTTACAGTTTTCAGAGTACAGGTCTTTCACCTCTTTGGTTAAATTTATTGCTAGGTGTTTTACACTTTTGATGCAATTGTAAATTTGCAATTCTACAATTTCTGTCTTCATTTCTTCTGATTGTTCATTACTGATGTATAGAAATGCAACAATTTCTGTACAGCGACTCCGTCCTGCAACTACATGAAGTCACTTGTTAGTTCAAGTAGTTCATCGGTGAGGTCTTGAGGGTTTTCTATAATAGTATCATGTCACCTGCAAATTCTGAGAGTTCTGTTTCCGCCTTTCTAATTTGGGTGCCTTTTGTTTTTTTGTCTGACTGCTGTGGTCAGGGCTCACACTGCTATGCTGAACAGAAGGAACAATGGGCACCCCTGCCTGTCCTGATCTTAGAGGAAAGGCTTTCGGCTTCTCACCACTGAGTATGTTACCTGCAGGTTCTATGGCCTGTATTGAGAGAGAGATACAGTGGGGCCTTGACTTACCAGTGTCCCGGCTAACGAGTTTTTTGAGATACCAGCTGTCTCTCGGCTGATTTTTTGCATTGAGTTGATAGAGTAATTTGAGTTAATGAGCTCCTTAACGAGCTCGGTCTCGGAACGGATTAAACTCGTAAGTCAAGGCCCCACTGTATACCTTCTCTACCCGCTTTGTTGAGGGTTTTTATCATTTGTTAATGTGATGTGACGCATTGATTGGTTTATGGATGGTCAGCCATCCTTGGGATGAACCCCACTCGGTCATGATGTATAATCCTTTCCATGTACTGCTAAATCTGGCTGGACAATTTTTCTAGGTTTATAGAGGGGACTGACCTGCCATTTTTTTTTTTTTTTTTGTAATGTCTTTATCTGTTTTTGGTATCAGAGTAATCTGGCCTGTAAAATGAGTTTGTAAGCATCCCTAACTCTTCAATTTTTTTGAAATAGTTTAACAAGGATAAGTATTAATTTTCTTCTTTGAACACTTGGTAGAATTCACCTGCTCCTGAACTTTTATTTGTTGGGAGTTTTATTATTGCTTCAATTTCATTGCTAGTACTTCACAGCTTGTTTACATTTTGTATTTTTCTTCCTGGTTCAGTTTTAGAAAGTTACATTCTTCTGGAAATTGACCCATTTCCTTTAGATTATCGTATTTGCTGGCATATTGTTGTTCCTAGTATTCTTTAACGATTCTTTGTATTTCTGTGGTATCAGTTATAACTTTTTTCATTCATGTGGGCTCTTTTGGCTGGTAAGCAGAAACTTAGTTCTGTGAGTTCTGGAGGCTGGAAGTCTGAGGCCTAGGGTGACAGCAGAGTCAAGTTCTGCTGAGAACCCACATCCCGGCTCTCTTTGCTGTATTGATCTTTTCTACTGTTTTTGTTTCCTTTCACTCTCATCTTAACTATTTCCTTCCTCCTACTTGGGGTTTTGTTTGTTCTTTTTCTGGTTTCTTTAGGTGTAGAGTTTAGATGGTTTGAGAGTTCCCTTGTTCCTTGAGGGAGGCCTGTACAGCTATGAACTTCTCTCCTGGAACTACTTTTGGTGCATACCACAAATTTTGAAAAGTTGTGATAAAATATTCTATTAAATCAATCTCATCTAATAATGACATTTAAGGTCATTATTTCATTTATTTTCTGTCTAGATAATTATCCATTGATGTGAATGGGGTATTAAAATCCCTACTATTATTGTATTACTGTTAATTTCTCCCTTTATGTCCATTAATAATTGCTTTATATAGGGTGTCCCAAAATTCACGCAAGATTTGAATTTTGCGTGAGCATTAACAACAAAAAAATAAAAGCCTAATTTTACTTGGTTTATTGAATCAGATTCTAATATCTGTTGCTCTTTGATTTCAATCCCTTCAATTTGATAAGCATTACCAAGTACCAATTATGGCCCAGGAGCAGGGACAATGAAGACCAATGAAGACCACGGCTTTGCATATGTGCCAGCAAAGCTGTGGAGGCCATTTACCCGATGTGCTATTCCATACATAACCCTATACTGTATACTTTATGAATCAATAAAAAATTTACAATTTTTAATTATAAACCTGTGTTTTCTATCAAAATTACTTCTTGCGTGAACTTTGGGACACCCTATATACTTTAGATGCACAGATATTTAAAATTATTATATCCTCTTCTTGGATTACTCCTTTACAATTATGTAATGTCCTTCTTTCTCTCTTTTTTCATCTATTTAATCTGACATAAATATTGTTACTTCAGCTTTCTTTTCATTTTTGTTTGCATGGGATATCTTTTTGCATCCCTTTACATTCAGTCTATGTCTCTGAAATTGAAGTAAGCAGCACCAGCCACCCTATGTCTTTTTATTGGAGCATTTAGTCCATTTACATCCTATAATAATAAGGAGCTAATATGCTAATTAGACCAGACGGCAGAACGACCTTTCGGAATGACCAGTGGGCAGGGCTGTGGGGCTGAGAGGCAGCCGGGGCTGAGAGGGCCGAGCCCCTTGCACAGATTTTGTGCATCGGGCCTCTAGTTTAAAATAACTACTGATAAGCATGTACTTAGGCCATTTTGTTCAGTTTTGTACTTGTCCTTTATTCCTTTCTTCTTCTCTTGATCTCTTCCCTTGTGCTTTACTGGTTTGACATTGCAACCTAGTTTAGGTTTCTTTTTGTATACATCTTTTGTAGGTTTTTCGTTAACCATGACATTTATGTATAGCAGTCTATTTTAAACTGATAGGTGTTAAAGTACAGAGGGTGAGGCAAAAGTAGGTTTACAATTATGGGTATGTGAAAGAGTTGATTCTTGTATTATTATGTATTAAAATAGAGGCCTGGTGCACAAAATTCGTGCATAGGAGGGGGAGAGGGTGTCCCTCAGCCCAGCCTGCACCCTCTCCAATCTGGGACCCCTCAGGGGATGTCCAACTGCCGGTTTAGGCCTGATCCCGCAGGGACTCCTGGCTTCTAACCACTTGCCTGCCTGCCTGATTACCCCTAACCATTCTGCCTTGACATGATTTGACGTCTAACTGCTCCCCTGCCAGCATGATCATCCCCAACTGCCTTCCCCTGTGGGGCTGAGGAGACTGGGGGACAGGCTGGATGCTGCAGGGGACTGGGTGAGGTGGGACTGAGGCTGGATGAGGCAGGGCTGAGGGGACTGGGTGCTGCCATCTTGTGAGGGTGTGGCAGTCAATTAGCATATTCCCTCTTTATCAGGTAGGATATTTCATTTTTATACTAGAGGCCCGGTGCACAGATTCATGTACCGGTGGGGTCCCTCGGCCTGGCCTGTGGGGATCGGGCCGAAACCGGCTCTTTGACATCCCCTAAGGAGTCCCAGATTGTGAGAGGGCGGTTCTTGGGTGATGCACCCTGGGATCAGGCTCCTCCTTCTCTAGTTCCAGTGTGTCACCTGAGAACCGCAGCTGCCAAGTCTCTGCAGCTCAGCAGCTCCTGCGTTGACTCTCTGCCCCCTGGTGGTCAGTGTGCATCATAGCTACCAGTTGGACAGCCACTTAGGCTTTTTTATATTTATAGATGAACAATGATAAACCTACTTTTGCTCCACCCTACATATATTCTATAAGTACATTCTTACACCCCCTCCATGCTTTATGTTCTTGATGTCCTATTTTAAATTGTTTTGTGTTTGTGTATCTCCAAACTACTTATTGAAGTTTAATATTTTTTTCTTTCATCCTTGGCCATAGCTTTTGTCTGATTTGCTGTATTTATTGAATATCTGCCTATACGGAGGTTTTCGGTATTTGATATTTCTGGTTATGGTCTTTCCTCTTCTATTTAAAGACCCTTTAACATTTCTTGTAAAGCTGGTTTAATGGCGATGAAGTACTTTTGTGTTTGCCTGTCTGGGAAATTCTTTTTTCTCTCAATTGATTCTGAATAACCTTACTGGGTAAATGATTCTAGGTTGTAGGTTCCTTTCTTGTTTTTCTCTTGCTTCTTTCAAGATTGTGTCTATAACTTTTGTCATTTTAACTACACTGTGTGTTTGTGTGCATCTTTTGGGCTCATTTGTTTGGAACTCTCTGTGCTTCCTAAGCCTGGATACCCGTTTCCTTTCCCAGATTAGAAAAGTTTTCAGCCATTGCTTTTTAAAATTTGGAACGATACAGAGAAGATTAGCATGGCCCCAGTGCAAGGATGACACGCAAATTCGTGACGTGGTCCATATTAAAATAAAGTTTATGTTCCTTTCTCACTCTAGGATCCCTATAATGCAAACACTCGAGCACTTGATGTTTTCAGAGGTTCCTTAAACTATCCTTGTTTAGTTAATTATCTCTGTTTTCTTGACTTTCTATGTTGGCTTCTATGCGTTAGAGAAAACTGCCATCTCCTGCAGCCTTCGGGAAGGGCTCTGTGCAGCAGTGTGCTGTGTGTGGACTGTGCCTGCAGGGTGGTTTCAGCAGGTCGGCAGGAGCCGAGTGGCTGCTTAAGGTCTGGGGTTGTGGCCTGCTGAGCTGGAGCACTGCCAGAGGGGGAGGCCAGGTGCGTGCAATAATGGCCTGTTGATCCTGCCTGCTCCTTTGTTCAGGCAGAAATAGCTCCAGCCATGTGTCCAGGAACACAGTGCAGAGACCTTGCAGGCAGGACAGAGCCCTACCCACCGTATGGAGGTGGAGAGAGGAAACGTCAATGATGGTGCTCACCGGCCCCTCTGGCCCCGGGGTACTCCTCGGCTCCCTAGTCTTTATCTGGTTTGCTGTACTGAGCGGTCCCCTGTAGGAGAGACCTCTGTGCAGGCTTGAAGTGCCTGGTAGTTTTGGAAAGCCACGTGTAGCCAAGCAGGCACTACAGCACCTGGGGCACTGGGCCTGCCTGCAGAGCAGCTCGCTGGAGAAAGGCCAGGTGGGTGTGTTGGCCCTGCTGCTTGCTCCTACTTTAAACCTGAACGCAGAGCATTAAAGAGCTGTTGGTGGCAACAGGGTGCTGCTTTTACGAGAAGTCTCTGGAGCTGTAGGATGCCGTTAATAACCCAGCAGCAGGGGGCGCAGTGGTCTAACCCAGTGCTGCCAGAATCTGGAAGATGCTAATATCAGGTTAATAAAATGAAAGAACAAGACCCCACTGTCAAGATCAGGGGCTTAGGTAGAACCACCTCCAGCAAGGAGCATACATACCCAAATCCAGGACCAATGCCAAGTTATTGCTTCTCTCACCTTTAAGTAGGCCATTGTGAGGAGTGGCAATAAGGTAAATGGCACCAAATAGAGGAGGGCAGGCTGCGCTGCTCGGTGAATGCGAGATGCCACAGTAGCAGTGAGCAGACCTATGAGGATAGAGAAGCATTCGAGAGTAAGGGCAACGGGCCAGCCCTGAGAGGAGACTGTCACATTAGACACATACAACCTCTAGTGCCAAGACACATCCAGGTAACAGGCACACCCATCCAATGGGTAGGTTATAAAATGTCTAGTTCGAGCAGTTAAAAGAAACATGGACAGCACAGTTTAAAAAGAAATCCTCCAATTCCAAGGACCTGTGACCAACTCCCACTTCAGTCCTCAGTGTGCCTGGCCTCCCTCTGTCTACTGTCAAGTTTCAACTCTGCTACTTCCAAACCTTTGTAACCTTGGTTAAGACATTTCACCTCGTGGAGCCTCCCCCCATTTGTCTGATGGGGGTAACACCTTTGCTCTGTCCCCTCAGAGTTTGAGACGGAAATGAACCATGTATATGAAAGTGCAATGGAATTAGTGAAGTCCTGCTGTAGGAGGCATTGCAGTGGCAGATGGGTTACCACTATTCCTACCTGCCGGTAGGAGAGCTGGCTGGAGAAAGGCTAGCCTAGGGAGAGTCTGCCGTGACAGAACAAATGAAGGGAAATATACACGACTTCAGTAAGCTTGAGATTTGTAATGAAGCATGTAGACTGACCCATGACCATTGTGTGGTAGGTGTTCTTGGCTTTGAGGCCAAACCGTACTCTTACTACGATGTTCTTCAGACAGCGAACTGGGCTGGCCAGCAGTCAGCACCTATCACCTCATGGGCTTGAGGGGCATTTTCCTGGGTGGTTAGCTATTAAAAGCAAGCAGCTGCTGCTCTCCTTCTATCCAGGGTCTGCAGCTAGAAGACCTGGTTTAATTCCAGGGGGGAGGACAGCCTGAGAGGGGATCCAAATGCAGTGTCTGATTCTCTCTTACCTACAAAGTATCCGATGAGGGTGCAGTGAAAGTAGGAGACCTTCTGCATGCGTCCAGAGATGTTGGCGGGTCCAGAGGCGCCGCAGGAGTCACCGTTGGCTTGTTTTTTGTAGTTGTCATAACGAAGGACAAAGCACAACAGGAGTCCGGGCATCACAATGTCTCCAATGCCCAACATGGAGAAGTGGCTGCCAGTGGAGCTGGAAGGCAGTGTCACAGGTCAGGGATGCCACGTTGTAAAACCCTCCTCCTCCTCGGGGCAGTTTGTCAGCTTTTTAAGAAGTCAGAGAACTTATCTGAATGGTAGATGGGAATCTCTACGGGTTGCATGCGAGGTTTTAAGAGTTTAGAGATTAAAAGCCACAAGAGCACTAGCAACAGAAAGAAGTCTTCCCCCTGCCCCTCAGTGCTTCAGAGAGCACCTTGTAGATGACTGCGTAAGCACTGCCACCTCTAGAAATGCCAAGCAATTCACTCTTTGTCACACCTACACTGCTGAGACATCAAATAAGCACCCAACTACTACCAGACACAGGAGATTAAAGCAACACATTCATTTTTTTCAGGATTCTATTACCAGGAACTGTGTAATTTAAGCATTAGGACGTATTTTTACAAATGTCTTAGAAGTAAAAAGATCCAGAATCTCCTGTTAATATATTTTGAAGTTGGCTGGAGAGAATTAATAGTAGTAACCTATGGTTACTTGATAACATTAATCAATAATAAAAAGCAGCATCTGTATCCCTTAGTGATAAACCTTTGCAAGTCAACATTCTCTTCCTTTTGTAAGATGGAGATGCTGACTCACCCTTTCTAGTCTAGGATTAGACTGTGGATGACAAAGACCGACTAATCAAGGCACCGGAAGGCCGTGCGCTGGCTGTCATGAGCCTGGCGTGTCAGTCCTACCTCGGGAAAACCAGTTTTCCAGGCAGAGACAGGCGAGGAACGTCGCGCCCAACATTGGGCCCCAAGTGCAGCTTCCGGGAAAGCACATCGAGGGGATTGTCAGCCGGTTGGGTGGCCACCTTCACCATGACGTTGCTATTGAAGATGTAGGCGGAGAAAAACACCTGGCGAGGGGAGAGTCTCCTTTAAGAGAGGGAGCTAGAGAGCAACCTGTCCTTTTTGTTCGTAAGAGCAGAGCTGCACAAAACTGTGACAGCAAGCCTTTGTTTTTGTTCATCCTCACCCGGGGATATTTTTCCATTGATTTTTAGGAAGAGACAGAGAGAGAGAAACAACGATGTGAGAGAGACATTGACTGGTTGCCTCCAGCACATCCCCAACATCAGGGCTGGCAATGGAGCCCGCAACCAAGGTGCCTGCCCTTGACCGGAATCGAACCGGGACCCTTCACTTCTCGGGCTGATGCTCTATCCACTGAGCCGAATCGGTGAGGGCCATCAAACTTTTGTGACTGCATGCTTTGAGGCAGAGAACTCTGCCTACTCCTCTTCCACCATAACTATCATGTATTGTCTTCTGTAACACATGTCAACCAGCTGCCGGCTCACCTTGTAACACAGACAGCTCAGGACTGGAGGGAGTGGCTGTAGACAGGGGGTACCCCGGCCAGCCAGACTTTAGATGCTTGACCCCAATTAAACACAAAGGAGAGCAGTGGCTTCAACAGACACTTACCCAAAAGACATCATAGATTAGGAGCCCTGAGAGAAGCAGGCAGGAGACCTTGAGGCTGGGCAGGCGGACGAAGGCGATCATGGCGACACAGAGACCCATGGCCAGGGCTGGGGAGGAGACAGCAGTCAGTGTGCAGCACAGGCCCATCCCCTTTCCACAAGCTACTCGCTTATAAATCCAACAAAGTTGTAAGTCCCCTCAAAAATCAGGCAGCCTTCAGCTCTGGTCTAAGAATGTACACCCTACAGTGCAAAAGTGCCCACGTCAGCCCGTTGTGACCTGCTGGTATTTGGGGAAATCCCTTCTCTCACACTATAGGACCCAGGAGGTTCTGTTTTGATGAAGCTCCAAGACAGGCTCAGCCTGGGCCTTCTGGCCTCTGCCTCCCCCATCGCTGCGGATTCATCATCCTTGCTCCTTGCTTTCAAGTTAACTCACCCTCTATGGCATCCCCTTTCATTTACTCAGGGACACTGTTCCAGCAATTCATTCCTCTATCCTTGCACCTCTCAAAATCTGGTACATGATGTATCTTTTTAAAATTCTCTCTCCTCACAACTAAAATGTAAGGTCCTCGAGGGCAAGGCTCCCATCCTATCCCTGGAGTCTAGGACGGCCTGGCAGATGAATGGTCTCTCCTTGCCTCCAGTTCTCTCCCCCCGGTCTTCTGAGAACCCAGGCCTGATTCCTACAGATTCCTGTGGGTTCTCCCTGAAGTGGGTGCCAGGAGAACTCGGCCTGGCCCTGCAGGAAGGAACAGGAGGGCACTCTCCTCTGTGTTCCTTGCCCTCAGTGTGCACTTCCTGCTGCTCCGAGGCCACTCGAATGTGATGCACTGTTCAATACACACCATGTCCTTTCATGCTCTGCCCACAGGGCCCTGACCTGGGCTTCTTCCCTGGAAAATTCATCCTCGTTCTTAAGAGGCCAGGACAGAAAGCCTTCCTGACCTGGCCAGATGAAGTTGCTGTTTTCTTTGCGTCCATTTACAATAGTATCATTATTTATACACACGTAGTTTATTCCCTGTGTGCTCCTAGTAACAGAAACCATGGCTTATCTGTTCCTCTGGATCCCCAGCAACTGACAGTGTAGACATTCAACAAATATTTGCTGAATAAATGAAAAATTATGTTCTATCAGCTTCAAATTCCAAATTAGTCTAAGAAAAGTGAGTAAAACCATATTACAGGTGTGTATCATTTAAAAAAATTCAGTAAATTGTCAATGTATGTAACAAAGTGGGCAGATACAGGCATAGCCGAGAGGCATTATGGGTTTGGTCGCAGACTAGACTACCACAATAAAGTGAGTATCACAATAAAGGGTCATACTCTCTTTGCTAGCGGAGGGTCCACCTTCAGTTTGTGAAAAATGCAGCATCTGTGAAGCCCAATAAAGTGAAACGTAATAAAACGAGGCATCACGTATAACAGCTGGGCATACCCAGGATATAGCAATTCAACTAATATTTAATGAGTTCCTACTTTAGGTGGTGTCGCATAAACACGAGAGAAAAGTAATTCCCATCCTGACAACAGGGAAGGGTTGGAAAAACAGTAAAATTAGGAAGAAAAACTATCTCTATTCCTCCTGTCATTTTTATGATCAGGCATTCACTGGGCTCCAGTGTGTATTTTGGAGAGATGTAATGAAGACCTAATGCCTGACTTTATAATAATCTAGATGCCATTTTACTAGGGTCTCCTTCAGAACCAAACTGGTAAAATATATGCCAATTCATAGGAATATAACGGACTGTACTAGTCAATTAGGCTTTGCAAAGATTGAAACTTTTCAAGTTGCAAGCTGAAATATGTTTAAGGCGTGAAGAAATGTACTTAAGAGCCCCTTATAATCAACCCCCACTAATTTTTTAATAACGAGGTTTGTCTGTGCTGTCAATAAATAATCTGGCAGCATAAGCTCTGCTGGCCCGAGGAGCAGGACTGGTCAGTGAGGAAGGGAGCCCCTGGACAGAGGCTGGGAACTAATGACCAGAGACCAGACCAAACTAGGAATGCTGGCCGCAGTGATGGTGATCTTTTCAGGAACTTACAAGTGAGTACATGGAGTGGAAAGCATCAAGGGAACAAAGGAAGAATGAAGACCTGCGGTGGGCAGTGAGGGTCAGAGGACCGTCTGCTGGTAACTGACAGAGGGTACGGGAGCCTACTGGGCAGACAAGCAAAAGGGCAGGCTCCCAAGGTTCAATGTATCTGCCTCTAACACACGCAGGTGACTGGTCCATTCAGAACTTTCCTATTCAACTGACTATTCAATCACTTAATCCTAAACCAGCAGGAACCTTGACAGGTCTCTAAGCATCACTCAATGCCTAATCACTCATCTTATGCTAAACCTACTTACCTAGGTCAAACCAAGCATTGACAAGACAACTGCTCAGTGACAGAATTTTCCATGACTCTAGACCAGCGATTTTCCAACATTTCATCTCATGGCACCCATAAACTAATTACTAAAATTCTGCAGCACACCAAAAAATATATATTTTTTGCCAATCTGACAAGAAAAATAGGTATAATTTTGATTACTTCACACTGGACGGCTATTGTTGTGTTGGCTGTTGCCATTTTTTAACTTGACAATCTAAGGGAAAAGAGGTCCGTGCCCCTGACTAACAGTCAGGTATTGCATGTTTTAAAAATTCTCGCAGCACACCAGTTAAAAATCGCTGCTCTAGACAATGTCATTCTATCTCTAAGCTTCCAAACAAGAAACTCTGAGTTTATTTTCAGTTTATCACGTCTTTCATTTATGTACCTCACTTGGGAGCCATTGTGTGTTGTGAGTCCTTATTGTTACTGCAAACCTTGGTCGCGCTTCCCCACACTTCCTCTCCCAGTCCTCCTTCACGACCATTGTAAAAATCAGTTCACATCATGTCCTGCCCCAAGGCCCCCAGGCTCCCTCCTCTCAGGGGATCAAGTCTATGACACAGTCATGCACCCTCAGGCACAGCTCACACAGAACAGTGCTGTGCACACAGGCTTGGCCACAGGGTCCATCTCCCTGTATCTCTATTCTTTTTTCTTTCTTTCCTTTTTTTAAAAAATTGATTTGAGAGACAGGAAGGAGAGGGAGAAACAGGAACATCAATGATGAGAGAGAATCATTGATTGGCTGCCTCCTGCACGGCCCCTACGGGGATCGAGCTCACAACCCGGGTATGTGCCCTGACCAGGAATCGAACCGTGACCTCCTGGTTCATGGGTTGACGCTCAACCAGAGCCACACCGGCAGGGCTATTCCTATTCTTCAACCTCTCCTCCTCTCCAGTGAGCAATAACCTCTTTCCATGCCAACCAAGTCTCCCCACTGTCCTTGAAGTTCCATGTTTGAAGAGGCAGAAAGCATCCCTTTTGAGCACTTCAGAGGTGGTTCTTAATATAAGTCTTTTGAATGAATATCACTCCTATACCCAAATGAATATTGCTACCAGCTATGTCTTACCACTGAAACAACTATTCATCTAGTTTGCTTCTCTTTTTCTTCATTCTTTCATTCATGTAACTCTGAACAATCTTCCTTTCTCCTAAGGCAGTGGTTCTCAACCTTCTGGCCCTTTAAATACAGTTCTTCATGTTGTGACCCAACCATAAAATTATTTTTGTTGCTACTTCATAACTGTAATGTTGCTACTGTTATGAATCTTAATGTAAATATCTGATATGCAGGATGGTCTTAGGCGACCCCTGTGAAGGGGTCGTTCGACCGCCAGAGGGGTCGCGACCCACAGGTTGAGAACCGCTGTCCTAGGGCTTTTCCCAGCCCAAATGAAGAGAAACAATGCCTTCCCTTGCTCCATGCTGCTTGAGAAGCTCCAAGACTCCCTGACAGCTTCACCAACAAACTTACCTTCTGGTTAAATGTAAATGAAGCAGCAGTGTTAGGAAGTAAATTATTAATCTTAGCTACTTCGCTATAATTACTTTCAATTTATTATTGATATAATCTCTACTATTACCTTGTCTTCCACAACCAGCAGGTGAAGGACAAAGACAATGACACCAAACTGAGCTTAACTGTTCTTGAAAAGGATTATGTGACTTAGAAGGTCTTAAGCAGTCTTGCTTCTAAGATCTCTAGATACTAGACTCTAAGACTCTGGCATCTTAAAACAAAAAAACCCCACGAATTTCTAGATTTCTGACACTAAACATTTTCCAATCACAGCTTAGAGGCAAGTGCTGTGGAGTGAAGGGCTGGCTAGACATCTGTGAAGACTCTTCTAGTCTCTGAACTGGTCAGGGGATGCAGACTGTGACCCTGGTCAAGCGACCCTTGAACGCTAGGTATGTGGGCACAAGATTCATCAGCTTTTGGCTAATACACCACACCACCTATTGGTCAAACCCTTTAAGCTTCCCCAAATTTAAAAGGTTAATTTACCAGATGAAACAGAGTAGATTAAAAAAAGCTCTAGATTTAGTCCAAGAAAACTGTGAAGTTTCTTCTTAATATTAATGCTTCTTAGTATAACCCTGAAAATATACATCATGCCTAGCCCTAAAACAACCACATTTACCATTCTGTTTTCACTCTAAATTAACTTCAAAGAGCAGGCTTTAATTATGAAACACTCATTTAAAAACACTACCACCAAATCACTGCCTACCAGATGATTTCTGATGCTGCAGAGAAGTCTGGAAAGATAATTTCTCCATCAGAGAAAAACGTATTTGAGAACATTAAAGACCATGGCTAGAAAGCTACATTTCCTATAATAGGAGAAAACACACACTAATCATTCATCTGAAAAACAATTAAAAAGCTCAAAGGCTCCCCCCGCTTTTTTTTTTTGAGGGAAAACTCTATACTTGTTCACAAGGGTAGTTTAACCAATGCAACCTGGTAGAAGAAGACATTTTTGGACAAGTATTGGGAAATAGCAACAACAACAGAAAATGATGTCAAAATCTCCCATTTGTCCTGGGGGGGGGATGGAGGTGGGGGTGGATACTGCTTTATGTTTACTCTAGTTGAAAAAGTGGCACCTGGAGCTTCACTGTCTCATTTCACATAACGTTTGTGTAGGTGGAGTAAAATAAGTGCTCAGTTTATACCTGTGCTATTAGTTCAACCATTCTGCTACAGAAATCAAGAGTTAATCTCAGGAAAAGTCAAACACACCAGCCACGGCGTCACTCTCAACACCTAGTATACTAGTAAATAAAATAAGCATCATCCTCCTCCCACAAGCTGGGTGAGCAGCTAGTGTGGCTCCTGGATGTAATGTCTGTTTCTCAACTTACTCTTTATCAACCTCCAGAAGCACGGAAGAACCAAACACCAATTGCTAAGAATACCGACAGCACTGATACTCCATTTGGAAAATGTAGCAGTTCTGACAACCACTTGAACATTTGAAACACTGTACTTCAGAACGCTTATATGCACAATGGGCACTGAAGTTCTGAAGCAAATGATCACAGTGAATATTTTTTATATGGCAATGTCTGATGCTAAAATAAGACCAAAGTTGTCAGAAATCAGCCAAGGTGAATCACAGCAGGGAGCAGGCACTGGTGATTTTGACCCGGTCTTCCCATTCTGCGTCATTAAAGACTGGATGTAAGTCTAAAGGTTAACCTGACCTGTAACCTCAAGGAACCACTTTTGACTTTGAATATTTGGTATATGGTAGGCACTCAAAAAAAATTTTTTTTTAATAACTATGACAACAAATATATACAAACAAATGATGTATTTATATAGTTACAAATATATATGTTTAAAATTTTTAACGTTATCAAACAGTAAAATTGAGAGTTGTTCTTTAGATGTATGACTCTGTGAATTCTAACAGATTTATAGAACTACCACCGCACTCAGTGTGTGGAACAGCTGTACCACCCCAATAAAATCCCTGTGCTATTTCTTTATATTCAAACTCTTCTCTCCACATAATCACTTATCTATTCTCCATCACTATAATTTTATCTTAAGCAAAAAACATATTTAAAAATAAGTAAAATAAGTACAGCATATATTCTGTATGTTTTTTAAAAAAGTACTTTTTCTGTAATTATCACCTTTGATTAAAATAACAGATGCCATTCAAATATAATTTTACAGAGCTTACAATCCACTCTATATTTCTTCCCTGTTAATACGCAGCTTCTTAGAGTTTTTTCACTAGTGAATTTGGTACATATGAATTTCAAACCCTTCCACTGGTTAAAATAAGTTATGAGAGAAAAAAACTCTTAAAATAGAAGAATAAGATTTTAGTTTCCCTTAGGTTTAAAATTTCTTCTCTGTTAAGACTATGTTATTGATTCTGGACTATAGGGGGGAAAAATAGAGTTTAAAATCTTTTTTGTTAAATTCTATCCACTTTGACCATGAGCAGAAGGACATCCTTGGTTCTGAACTGTCCAGAAGAGGCAAATTCAGAGACACAAGGTAGACCAGTGGGTGACTGGCCTGGGTGGGGGATGGGACAGTAACTGCTGCTGGGGATGTGTTCAGAGCAGCAGTCGCCAACTTCCAGACCGCACGGACCACCAGCTGGCGACCGCTGTTTTAGAGGGTGGGTGATAAAAATGCACTAAAATCAACTGTAGTGATGGTTGTACAACTCTGTGATTATACTAAAAACCACTGAATCATACACTTTAAATAGGTAAGTTATATGTGGTATGTATGTGAATTATACCTCAAAAAAGCTCTTCTTAAAAAATCTTTAAAATGTGGGTAAAAATAATAAAAAAAAACCTCAGTAACACTACCTTTGGATACCTAATATCCATGGTAATAAAAGTTGATAAAGTATATTATGACTAATACACAGACAGCAGAGGAAGGAGGGACCCAATGTAACTACTTATAAACTAAATTGGAATTTTAACTTCTCACATGTTAGTTACTCACCATCCATGAGAAGCCAATGGCCAGTGAGAACCCAGATGAGGACAAGCATGACAGACAGAGAGAATGATAGCAGCTCAGCAGCAGTGAAACGTCCACAGCAGCCAAAGGAAATCCTGGAACACATGACATTTACTGGACTAATGGGCAATAAACGTTATTCACTAACCAAGCTCTCTTCATGATCAGGTTTCATTAGGGCCATATTAGAGTATGAGGCAAGTAACGAGATCCCTGATATAAAAATACCCAAACCTCTTTAGAGTAAACCACACAGTCTGAACCCATCTGATAATGTACTTTTAAAAATGTATATATATTTATTGATTTCAGAGAGGAAGGGAGAGGGAGAGAGAAACATCAATGAGAGAGAATCATTGATGGGCTGCCTCCTGCGTGCTCCCTACGGGGGATTGAGCCCGCAGCCCAGGCATGTGCCCTTGACCGGAATCAAACCCGGGACCCTTCAGTCGGCAGCCCAACACTCACTCTATCCACTGAGACAAACCGGCCAGGGCTGATAATGTACTTTTTATCCCAAATTATCAACATGGGTTTTTAGAAATTTAAAGTGACATCAATCTTTGAAGATTCTAAGTACAGGGGAAATTCTATTGTATGAGGAAAATATTTAGGAACGTTACTAATTCAATTCATTTAGCAAAGATGAATTAATACTATAAGATAATAAATCTATCTGATTATCACTAATTCCTGGGAATATCAGCTGCCTCAAGTGATAGTTTCCCAAGTGCACACAGCATCTCCGTCAACAAGAGACTTCTGTTTCCATGGAGCAACAGCTGTAGGGGTTAAGGTGTGAACAATGGGATTAAACCTAAGTGATTCTAGGTCACCAAAGATAAAAGGCAAAGAATGTCAGAGTCAACTACTATTTTCAGATCCCACTCACTCACTAGTAAAAGAATGAAAGTGTTGCTTTACAAGGAAAATTCTCATCTTTCAGTAAGCTAAGCAGGAAGCATATTACGACGACTCTGACTTCCTAGGATTTGTTTATATTTCCTCTGCTATGAGAAGGTGCAAAAGGAAGTGCTACTATCTTCCAATTTTAAAAATCAAACATCTCACTTCCCAGTTTTCTAGCATGTGTGAGCTCCAGTCAATATAAGACCAAGAAATTTAGACCTGGCCCTGGCCAGCTAGCTCAATATGCAAAGGTTGTGGGTTCTAACCACGGTCAGGGCACATACAAGAAGCAACCAATGAATGAACAAATAAGTGGAACAAATCTCTCATCAATCAATAAAATTAAAAAAGAAATTTTAGGCTCCTAATAATGCTAGCAAGTGTGAAAAAAAAAACACACAAGTTTATAACTTAGGGGAAATTCCCAACTTACTTGTTCTGAGGTGAACAGGGTCTTGTTAAATACTGGCACATCGGGAGAAGAAGAAAAGCAAAAGCTATCGTTGCAAGAACTACAGAGAGAAAATGTATAGTTAAATTTTGTTGTGTATGATTTATTTTTCCATTATAAAAAATGGCATGACTTATGGAAACTTAATCATTTCCCAGAATACTTTTCTCAGCAAATAGATACAAATTAACCAGAGAAGAAAAGTATTTCCCTTTAGCATCGCACAGATAAACTTTTTTTTTTTTAAGTGCCTGATTTGAACAAAGTAGGGGAAGCATAGGTAGATTTTCTCATTCTCTTCTGTCTCAACAAGAAAAGATAAATATCGGGTGAGGGGGTTAACTCCTAACAAATCTAGCATTTTGTTCATATATTATACATTTCCATCACTGCTTAGCTTAAAAACTGATCAGAGAGCTGACAGTCGAATTACCTTGATTAGATATCAATGTTTCTATCTGTGGAAACATCAGTCAGGGTTGCCAATGACCACTCAGCCAAAATGGTTTCTAGTAAGCTACCAGACCAGGAGCCATAGCCAAAGTGATCTGCGCTGGTGTCACAAAGCTCACCAGGTTTCAACCCCTGGCCTTTTGTTCAGATATGTTGGCAGGTTTGAAATATGTGTCTCAAGTGGTTCAAGGAGGAGTGAGAGGAGGAAAAGCCAGACTTATGAAGAAAAACTTGATGAATGGCATAGTGTATAGATCTTAACTTTTGAATGATGATAAAAAATGGTGAACACATTTCCTTTTAGGTTAATGTTAAGAATAGACAGAAATTAATTTACCTGCTGTACATATTGTAAAAACTACTTGAACTGAGTCAAAGAAGAAGAACATAACTAGGAGAGAGACAGATGCTCCAATTGGAAGGAACAGGGCCTGGGTAGAGTCAATAGTTTGGATACCTAAAAGAGAGAAAAGGGAACATATTAATGTACAGCATGCCATGTACTTTAGATACATTAACTTATTAGAATGCAGACAGTTCTAGGGACTAGTATATAAGATACAGATTCTGTAGGCCTCCTAAATCTTTCTTGCCCGATGAGACTATAAACTACTTGCTCTCCTCAGAATGCCTTCATTATAGTAGCTGCTCAAAAAATACTTGTTGAACTAAGGTGCTAACCATCTGGGTGACAGGGTGCCAAGAACAAAATCAAGAACATTTGAAGGTAGTAAACATTCAGAGTTGTCAATTTGAGTGCAGTTGGGGGTCTTGTGTATAGGCTTGGTAAAAGGTGGTTTAAACCACTGACTAAAATTATTTCTCATCATCCGTGGGTTTAATGTGCTGATGTTAATGACTCTTCCTCACTGTTGCTAATAGTTGAGGACTGACTTTGGGGGTGGGGAAAGGGAGAGAACAAAACATCTGAAAACAGCAGGTCAGAAAAATTATGTTGTGGGAACATTTGAAGGAACAAATAGTATTTAGCCCAGTGGTTCTCTGTTCTTGGCTGATCATCAGAATCACCTTGGGGAGATTAGAAAAAATTACAATGCCCAGGCCCAAACCCAGGATGAACATAACTAGACACAAAGGGTTGCAATTAGCAACCAACATTTAAAAATTGTTCTTCGGGCCGAAACCGGTTTGGCTCAGTGGATAGAGCGTCAGCCTGCGGACTGAAAGGTCCCTGGTTCGATTCCGGTCTAGGGCATGTACCTGGGTTGCGGGCACATCCCCAGTAGGAGATGTGCAGGAGGCAGCTGATCAATGCTTCTCTCTCATCGATGTTTCTAACTATCTCTCTCCCTTCCTCTCTGAAAAAAATCAATAAAATATATTATTTAAAAAAATTGTTCTTCGGTAAACTTACCCGTCCCTAAGAACATTATTTAGGGATTTTGGTGAAATAAAATATTAAATATTTCTACGAAACAAAACTGCTTATTAGCTGGGTAGATGAGTCAAATAATTCACTTAGGAATAGAGTAATTCAATTTAGGAAGAGTGATCTATATGTCAAGACAAACAGAAGCCCTAGCCGGTTTGGCTTAGTGGATTGAGCTCAGACTGAAGGTCTTGGGTTCGATTCCAGTCAAGGGCACATGCCAGGGTTTCGGGCTCCATCCCCAGAAGGGGGTGTGCAAGAGGCAGCCAATCAATGATTCTCTCTCATCACTGATGTTTCTCTCTCTCCCTCTTCCTTCCTCTCTGAAATCAATAAAAGAAAGAAAGAAAGAAAGAAATATCCCCAGCCAGTTTGGCTCAGTGGGTAGAGCGTCGGCCTGTGGACTGAAGGGTCCTGGGTTCCATTCCCAGTCAGGGCACATGTCCAGGTTGTGGGCTCAATCCCCAGTAAGTGGCGTACGGGAGGCAGCCCATCAATGATTCTTTCTCATCATTGATGTTTCTATCTCTCTTTCCCTTCCTCTCTGAAATCAATAAAAAAAAAATTTTTAAAAAAAGACAAACAGAAATGATCTGGAGAAGAGGTGGATGCTGTATCTCACTATAGCCCATGGATCATTTGGTGGGGTTGGGGGAGCTTATGGACATTTATAAGACAAAACTCTATGAAATCTCTAACTATATTTCACTTAGTTTTGTGGGGTTTTTTAGTGTTCTACAATAGTTCAAAGAACTAGAGGAAACTACAAATTTCAGGTGCCTTTCACAACAGAAAATAATGGTTTCTCAAATAATTTTTATTATAAGGTAAAAACAAGTCTTTTAAAAAAATCTATAAATCTTAAAATACACCCCCTTTTCTGTAAAATGAAGCATCATATAGCCTACAGATTAATTATATTCGTTTAAAATATGAACAGAAAAATTAAATGGCTGGCTAGAACAAACACTGTTTAGTAAGTCAGGCATGAGAAGTATTTGTTTATAATAAATCTAAATTTTAGAAATTCATTCTGCAATTAAAACGCAAAACTGAATACAAAGAACCTTTCTCTAATTTGAATGCAGTTTTTTCTTTTTTGAAAGCAGAGATTTTTAACTTGGGTGTTAGACACTGCTCCCACCGTTAGTTTTAAGGAAGGGTGCCCAAGAGAGCTTACCAAACAGCAGTGTCACACGACAAGTTAAGCCCCTTTCGTTGCCAACAATATGCTGCCTAATACAGTGTACACAACTTCAATACCGCACTTTCTAAAGGGCTGTAGAAAAGGGTCCTGAAGGGAAAGGAGCTAGTACTTAACAATTTTAGCCAAAATCCAGGGACATCAAAACAAAACAGCAAAGCAAACAGAGCAGCCATAATTTGGAGGACTTAAGTGCAGCTGCATTGTATTTAAAGCCAACATCAACAAAAGAAAAGTGCCTGGTGTTAGAATTACAAATTATGTACACAGACATGTTTAGCATTCAGTGAACATGGCTATAGGCTAATTATATGTCTGGTCATATAATTAGCAGACATCAAGCAATACACAGTGTATTGCTGATAATTGTGAAGAAAGTTATTGATTTTGTACCTCCATGAGAGAAGCATGCTTTTAACCAAGTATTTACTGAACACCTATTATCTAGTAGGCAACATGAGGAATTTTAAAAAGTCATTTCCAGATCTTACAAAGTTTAGAGTGTAGATGGGGAGATAAAGATGTATGTCCTTCTTAATGAAGAGAATTCCAACTGTATGTTTCCATCAATCCTCGTAGTTAAAATAAATTACATGGAAAACCTAGTAAAGGACTTCAATTTATTAGATAATGGGAAGGGAGGGGCACTTAACCCCCCCCCCCCCTTAATACTAATTAAATGAAGGACTGATGTGCCAGGGGTAAAAATCTTTATATAGACTTCTTGGGGCAGGCGTAGTGATGAGAAAGAGCAAGAGGAGGGAAAATTAGAGGACCCTGAGGGACCACTCCCTCTCCTTTCTAACTCTTTATATTGTAAAACACGGCACATGTACAGAGAAGAATATGAAACAAATGTGAGGAGCACAGTGAATCATCACATAGCTAATTTCTTTCAGGCCAAGAAATAGAACCTTGCCAACCTCAGAAGTTCTTTAATTTCATTGGTGGGATATTACAATAACTAGAGAAACTAAAGTAGCTATTAAGTGATCTCCAATTTAACCTCTAAGATCCTCCATGATATTTCAATCTAACTTTATATTCGATCCCTAGTATTTCCTCCTTACTCAAAGGTGATGTTAACCTGTAGGTCATACTCGCTCTCTCTGTGCCTGCTGTTATGTCCTTCCCACCTGGAACGACTTCTCCACCAATCCAAGTTCACTGTTTCAAGTCAAACTCACCTTTTCTAGGAAAGAGTCCCTCGCTAATCTGATTCACTGTTGCTCACCCTGACTTGCCTTTCTCTTTACGCTTTCTTTAAAAAATATATTCTTATTGATTTCAGAGAGGAAGGAGGAGAGACAGAAACCTCAATGATGAGAGAGAATCATCAATTGGCTGCCCCCAGCATGCCCCACACCGGGGACTGAGCCCACAACCCATGGGAATAGAACCGGGACCTCTTGGTTCATGGGTCTACACTCACATCACTGAGCAATACCAGCTGGGCTCGCTTTACTCTCTTTGTATATATATGTCAAAATGACTTCACCTCTAGTATTTCCTCTGATCTGTTGCTGGTGCTTGTTCAGAAGGATTCTGAGGCTATGTTAGGGTCAGAAGTATCTACTGTAGGTATCAGATGGGAAGCAGTGTTTGCTATGTCTGTCTTAGCATTTATCACCCTTTGGAAATGATTCTGCCCACACTGCCCCTGGGACAGCTTGGGAACCAGCTCTTACATTTTTTTTTTTTTAAATATATTTTATTGATTTTTTACAGAGAGGAAGGGGGAGGGACAGAGAGCCAGAAACATCGATGAGAGAGAAACATCGACCAGCTGCCTCCTGCACACCCCCCACTGGGGATGTGCCCGCAACCAAGGCACATGCCCTTGACCGGAATCGAACCTGGGACCCTTCAGTCCGCAGGCCAACGCTCCATCCACTGAGCCAAACCGGTCAGGGCAGCTCTTACATTTTTGTATCTTTCAATATACTTCAGAGAATGCCGAATGCATAGTAGATATCCAATACCAATCTCTTAATATTATCAAACCAAATCTCCTTATTGCTAATTCATTTTCTTTTTATAATAAACACTAGAGGCCCAGTACACAAAATTATTGCATGGGGGGGAGGTGTCCCTCAGCCCAGCCTGCACCCTCTCCAATCTGGAACCCCTCGAGGAAGCACTGCTGGCTCCCAACTGCTCGCCTGCCTGCCTGATTGCCCCTAACCGCTCTGCCTGCCAGCCTGATCACCCTCACCCCCTAACCACTCCCCTGCCAGCCTGATCAACGCCTAACTACTCCCCTGCCGGCCCGATAGCCCCTAACTGCCCTTCCCTGCAGGCCTGGTCCCCCACAACTGCCCTCCCCTGCAGGCCTGGGTCCCCCCAACTGCCCTTCCCTGCCGGCCCGGTTCCCCCCAACTGCTCTCCCCTGCCGGCCCGGTCCCCCCCAACTGCCCTCCCCTCCAGGCCAGGTCCCCCCGCAACTGCCCTCCCTTGCAGGCCTGGTCCACCTCAACTGCCCTCCCTTGCAGGCCTGGTCCCTCCCAACTGCTCTCTCCTGCTGGCCTGATTGCCCACAACTGCCCTCCCCTGCTGGCCTTCTTGTTTGTTGGAGTGATGGTCAATTTGCATATTACCTCTTTATTAGATAGGATTACCAATTTTCTATCACTATATTGAAGTACAATTTATAAAATTCACTCGTTTAAGTGTATAATTCATTTTTTGTGGTAAATTTACCAAAGTGTGAAACCATCCCCATAAAATAATTTTAGAACACTTTCATCAACTCAGGAAGATTTCCTCATGCCAGGTTAGTTAATTATTCCCATCCCGAGGCCCAGGCAACCACTAATCTACCTTCTGTCTCTATGTATTTGCCTTTTTGGAAATTTCATATAAATGACTCAGACAATATGTATTCTTTTCTGTCTGGCTTCTTTTACTTAACACAGTGTTTTGAGTTCCATCCACAGTACAGCATGTACTTCATTCTTTTCAATGCTGAACAGCATTTCATGTATATTATAGATAAATAGACCATATTTTGTTAATCCATTCACTATCTTATGGATCTTTGAGTTGCTTCTACTTTCTGTCTATTATGAATAATGCTGCTGAGCATTTGCCATATACCACACTTCTGTGTATTTTTTAAAACAAGTATTCTTACAGGATTTTAAATTCAGAAGAGATACAGTACTTAGTTTTTACAAGTACTTCAAGTAGCTATCTTTAAGAGTCACGGAATGAATTTATGATTTACTAACAAAATTATCAGCCTCAACAAAATACTGAAATGAAGTCATAAACGGGCAGATAGTCATCTATCTTGCTTATCTTTGGGAAGATAAAGAACCCCCACAGCAAGCTTTTAGGCATGAGTGAGAAGCAGCACACAGGAAATCAGTAGCTCAGATTCAAAACATAATAACTTACAAATTATACCATACAGATTAGATTTTGTTACAGCAAACGTACATCTTGAACCCACTGGATGAACTGGGTTACAGAAATAATCAAGAAGCGACGACAGGCATGAAAGTTAACTGACATAAGGCGCCTTACTATTATTGCTGCTGTTGCCACCGAAAGACCCCGAAGAACTGCTACTGTCTTTCTCTTTATCTTGATTTTCAAAGTCCATATTAAGGGACCTGTGGAAAAATTGGATAGGTCAGTTTTAGTTTTGCTTTAGGAAGAAGCAGGTTTAAAAAGTCAGTAACAAAACAGTATTTTTAAAAGCTAAGGTATCAGGAGAGAAAGGAAGGTCTCTTTTGACCAATTCTGCAAAACAGTTCTTGCCACATTTCAAAAACAATCTACATTCCTTCCAATATGTCAGAGTTCAAGAGTTTTAAAAGCGTTCCACTGTGGCTGAATCTTCTAGCACACCCTTAATTACTTCCGTATGTGATAAATACCTAGAGGGAGAAATGTCGGGTCAAAGGGCAAACACAATTTTGAGACTTTTACATACTATACAACTACTTCCAGAATGGTTGGACCGATTTACTCGGTAGCAGGCTATGAAAGTACTTGTTTCTCTATACCTTGTCAGCTTTCTCAACAACAAATATCTGAGTTTCTATTGTATCTGGGACTGTTCCAGATACTGGAAGGACAATAAATAGTGAGTAAAACAGGCTTTATGTGGAAAGAGGGAGAGACTAACAATAAACAAGAAAAGTATGTTAAGCACATGGCCTATTGATGGTAAGAGCTAAGGAAAAAGGGCAGGAAATGGAGAGATTAGGCTTGAAGTTTTAATAGGGCGGGCAGGGAAGGCTTCATTGGTGTGACTGCTGAGTCAAGACCTTAAGGAAGTTTGTCAGTATTGGGGACTAAAAACGCCACCTGTTTCAATTCAGACTTCTTTACCTCTGAACAATTTTATGTATATGAGCTTGCCCACTTATTTATTTCTTTGTGAACTACCTGTTCAAGTGCTTAGTTCATTTTCTATGTTCTTTTAAAGGGATTTGAGGGTGTTTGTGTGTCCAAAAGAACTTCCTGTGTTGATGGAAATATTCTGGAAATGTTCTGCATCTACACTGACCAATGTGGTAACATTAGCCACATGAGCACCTGAAATGTGGGAGTGCACCGAGGTACTGAATTCTACATGCTATTTAATTTTAACTAATTACATTTAAAGAATTTGAGAGCTAAAACTATAAAACTCTTAGACGAAAACATGGGGGTAAATCTTTATGACCTTGGATTTGTTCAAGCCATTATAGCATCGATGATTTTCTGACCATTTGTTCTATTCATTATTGGTGGGGTGGGGGAGTGTTGAAATCTTCAGCTGCATTTATGGATTTATTTCTCTTTGTGGTTCTATTAGCTTTTGCTTCATGTATTTAAGGTATTTTAATAGATGTATAAACATTTAGGATTATTGCATCTTGGTGCATAATTGATCCCTTTATTATTAAACAACCTTCTTTGTAGTAATATTCTTGCTGTGGAAGTTGCTTTGTCTGATATTAATATAGCCACTCCAGCTTCCTTTTGATGAGCATAAGCAAGGTTATCTTTTCTCAATCTTTCACTCTAAGTATTTTTTCTGGCTTTATATCTATAGCAGTGATTGGATCTTGCTTTTTAATTCAATCTGACAACTCCTACATTTTAATTGGGGGGGTGTTTAGGTCAATTTCAATTAATGTAATTATTGCTATGATTATATTATCATGTTGTTATTTGTTTTCTATTTGTCCTTCTTTTTGTTGTTGTTCCCTTTTTTACCTGCCTTCTTTTTTTTTTTTTTTAAATATATTTTATTGATTCTTCACAGAGAGGAAGGGAGAGGGATAGAGAGTTAGAAACATTGTTGAGAGAGAAACATCAACCAGCTGCCTCCTGCACACCTCCCACTGGGGATGTGCCGGCAACCCAGGTACATGCCCTTGACCGGAATCAAACCTGGGACCTTTCAGTCCTCAGGCCGACGCTCTATCCACTGAGCCAAACCGTTTTGGCTTACCTGCCTTCTTTTGGATTAATACAGTATTTTTTTTTTATGATTCTGTTTTATCTTCTTTGTTGTCTTATTAGCTATAACTCTTTGTTCTTTTATTTTAGTGGTTGCTAAAGCTTATAGTATACATTTCTAACCCACAGTTATAGTATACTACTTCATGGACAGTATAAAATCTTACAGTGGTTACATTTATTTTTCCCCTCCCAACCTTTGTACTATTATTGCCAGGCATTTTACATGTTATGCTATAAACTCCATGATATATTTTTGTTTATACAATTATCTTTTAAACAATTTTAGGTAAAAAAAAAAAAAAAACACACACACACCCTTTTATCAATGTAATTACCATTTCTTGATCTTCATTTTTTTTGTGTGTAGCTCCAGATTTCCAACTGATACCATTTTTAATCTGCTTGAAGTCCATCCTTTAACATTTCTTGTAGTGAAAGTTGGTAATGAATTCTTCCAGGTTTTGTATACCTGAAAATATCTTACCTTGTCTTCATTTTTAGAAGATACTTTTGCTATAGGCTTCTATGTTGACAATTTTTCTTTCTGTACTTTAAAGGTGTTGTTCCACTGTCTTTTCACTTGTACTTGAATTCCTATGAACGGAATTCAAGTATTTTTATTCCTACGAACGGAACATATCTGCCCCCTGGCCCTGCTGGCTGCTTTTTGGTTTTCAATTTTATCACTGGTTTTGAGCAATTTCTTCCTGTTTCTTATGCCTGGAGTAGGGCTTCTTAGATCTGTGGGTTATAGTTTTCTTCAAGTGTGAAAAAATTTTAGCCATTCTTTCTTTTTTAAAATTGATCTTAGAGAGAGAGGGAAAGAGAACCATCAATGTGAGAGCAAAACATCAACTGGATGCCTTCTGACTCATCCTGACCAGGGATGAAACCCGCAACCCAGGCATGTGCCTGGCCAGAAACCAAACCCACAACCCTTTTGGTGCATGGTTCGATACTCCAACCAACTGAGCCACCAGCCAGGGCGTGGCCATTCCTTCTTCAAGCTCGTTCCTGCTCCTCCCTTCCTTTCCTCTCAGAGACTCCAGTTACTCACACATTAGGCTGCTGGAGGTTGCTGCTGGATGTTCTTTTCATTAACAATTTTTTTCACTTTTTCTCTATTTCATTTTGTAGTTTTTGTTGTATCTTCAACTTCATGAATCTTTTCTTCTGTAATGACTAATTGATGTTAATCCCATCCAATGTATTTATCTGAGATATTATTTTCATTTCCAGAAGTTTGATTTGGGTAGTTTAGAGTATTTAGCTAACTTTTTATACATATGTAATAATTATACTACCTGTTCTGATGTACTTCTCTGTTAATTCTAACATCTGTGTCAGCTCTGGGTTGGTTTTGATTGATTATTCTCATTATTGGTTATGTTTTCTTTCTCTTTGCTACCTGGCAATCTTTGCTTATATGCCAGACTTTGTGAATTTTACCTTATCTCAATATTTTTATATTCCTACTGGCTGCTTGATATTTTTACAGTACTATAAATCTTCTTAAGCTTTGTTCTGGGATGCTGTAGTTACCTGGAAACAGTTTAATTTGTTCAGGCCCCACTTTATGATTTATTAGGCAGGTCTGAAGCAGTGTTCAGTCTAGGGTAATTATCTCCGACCACTGAAGCAGGACCTTTCTGAATTCCTTACCCAATGCCACATCAATCCTAAGTTTTCTCCAATCTTGCTGGAGGGAACAGGTACTTTCCCTTTTAGTTCTTTCACATTGTTCTTTCCTCAGTCTTAGCTCATTTCCTCGCATGTAGCACCAATCCACACTGATCAATGCTCAAAGGGTCCCTCTGCAGATCTCGGAGTTCCTCTCTTTGTAAGCTTTCTTCTTTTTTGTATTCTGACTTACTAGCTCTAGCTGCCTCAGCTCCGCCTCCTCACCTAGGGAATCTTTCTCCCTGTACCACAACCTGGAAACTATCTTTAATTTTTGTTTAAAGATTATTTTTGACAAAAAATTGTGTACAGATGGTTTCCAACTTTATGATGGTTCAACATGACAATTTTCACCTTCACAATGTGCAAAAGTGAAACACATTCAGTAGAAACCAGCTCTTCTCCAGCCTCATCAGAAGAGAAAGATAGGGATGACCCTGGTGCTGTCACACCCCCATCACCCAGCAACGCTTCAGCCATCCTGGCCCAGCGCATTTTCAACTATGTGTATTAATGGCAAATACCCATACAACCACTCTGTTTTCACTTGCAGTACAGTATTTAGTTACATGAGATATTTAACGCTTTATTACAAAACAGGCTTTGTGTTAGATGATTTTGCCTAACTGTAGGCTAATGTTTAAGTGTTCTGAGCACGCTGAAGGTAGGCTAGGTAAGCTATGATGTTCAGTAGGTTAGGTGTATTCAATTCATTTTTGATATACAATATTTTCAGCTTACGATGGGTTTGTAAGGATGTAACCCCATCATAAGTCAAGGAGCATCTGTATATTTAAGGTACACAACAACATGTCTTTATATATGTATACAATGTGAAATAATTACCACAACCAAATGAATTAACATATCCACTACCTCCCTTAGTTGCCTTTTGTTTGCTGTCAGAACATTTATTAGTAAGATCTACTTTCTTAGCAGATTTCAAGTATATAATACATTATTATTAACTATAGTCACCGGGATATATATCCAGTTATTTTTCTCTCCCTCTCCCTCTCTCAATGCTCTGCTGTAGGTCTGTCAAACTCTTTGGGAACTTACTACTAAAATGAGTAATTATGCTATTTTGTTTCTGAACAGCTGGAAGGTTAAAGAGAGATGGGTGTCAGCTTTAAGTAATATAGGAAATCTAGAAAAGCTCAGTAAGGGATGGTAAACATAAGGACTCCTAAATCAAGGATGTGCTTCGGCTTTTAGAATCTAGTGTTACATGATATCATTTCCCCTCTGTACTCAGAGATGTGAAAGCCTGGTGGGAAATAGCAGTCCACAAATGTTTTATCCAATATTTTATTATCTGCTTTTCTTATGGAGCTTTCCAGCTCAAAAGTGGCACCATCTTTGGATCCAGGTGTTTAGGCCATAAACCTTGGGAGTCATTCCTGACTTCTCTCTCATACCAACTATATCCATCCCCTCAGCAATCTCATCCTTAACCTACTGATACCTCATCCCGCCACTATTATCCTAGTTGAAGCCATCATCATTTGTTGCCTGTACTAGGGCAACAGTCTCCCCCAGGTTTCCTTGTGACACACAATCTATTTCCCATACACAACCCAGAACAACCTTTCCAAAACACAAACCGGATCATGTCATCCACTGCATTCAACTCTGTCGAAGGCTCATTTTTCGAACTGCACATGAACAGCCTCCTGGATGGATTGTATGCTAAAACAAGCCTCAACAAATTTAAAAGGATTGAAATCATTAAAAGTATGTCTCTTACCACAACAAAATTGAATTAAGTGGTTGAAATTCCTTTCAACAGCAGAGAGAATTCTGAAATATCCTTAAATATTTGGAAAGTAATTTAAAAAACCATAGGTCAAAAGAAAAAAAAAATCACCAGGAAAGTTAGAAAACATCTTGACTTTAATGAAATTAAAATACAACATTTAGAGGATGCGGTTAAAGCAGTGGTTAGGGGGAAAATTGCTGCTTTAAACACCTATGTTAAAAAAGAAGACAGGCAAATCTCGAGAGACAGAAAGTTTAAAGATTAATGGTTACCTAGAGTAGGGGAGAGGGAGGGAAATGACTACTAATGGGTACACGATTTCTTTTGGGTGATGAAAATGTCCTAAAATTGGATTATGGTGATGTTTACACAACTTAGTAATAT
The DNA here is from genome assembly GCF_028538775.1 of Myotis yumanensis. NCBI lineage: Eukaryota > Metazoa > Chordata > Mammalia > Chiroptera > Vespertilionidae > Myotis > Myotis yumanensis. Next base: position 3,879,216 of record NW_027223770.1, on the reverse strand, counting down.
TCTGAAACCCCTGAATTGTACACTTTATATGGAAGAACTTAATGGTAGGCACATTATATCTCTATAAACCACTGCTGCTGTTGTTTTTTAAAAAACACACCTTATCAATACTCTGGGGGGGGGGGGGGGATAAACGGTGAAACAAACTGGAAAAATCACGAGGCCAATAAGCACATGAAAAGATGCTTAATAAATAGCTTCTCAGCATCCTAATCCCCATTATTAAAGAAATGCAATCGAAGCCACAGAGAAATCATTCCACGCCCTAGAATCAGAATGGTTAAAATAAAGAGACAATAACGTGTTTTTAAAATCTTGTACCTGCTACTGAACTGTATTCTTAAAAATGAAATGGTAAATTTCATTTTATGTTTATTTTACCACAAAAAGAAAAACATCCTTACCAGTACTTTTTAAAAATATATTTTTATTGATTTCAGAGAGGAAAGGAGAGGGGGAGAGAGAGAGAGAGAAACATCAATGATGAGAAAGAATCATCGATGGGCTGCCTCCTGCACACCCCTACTGGGGATCGAGCCGGCAACCCAGAGAGGAGCCTGCAACTGAGGTACGTGCCCATGACGGGAACTGAACCCAAGACCCTCAGTATACAGGCTGACGCTCTATCCACTGAGCCAAACTGGCTAGGGCTCCTTGCCAGTACTTAATAATAAGAAGAAAAAAAAAGTAGTGAACAAAGCATGAAAAAAACAATGAAGAATTTTTCCACAAAACCCAGACTTAAGATGGCTTCACTGGTGAGTTCTATCATATATTTAAAGAAGAAATACAACTTATATATAATCTTTTTGAGAAAACACTTCTAAACTTTTTCAATGAGGGCAATTTAAATGTATAATCAAAGGCATCACAATTTACTTTTTTGCAGAAATATATTACTAAAGTATAAAAGACATAATGTCCTGGGACCAACACGCTAACAACTGGGTCCCAAACCAGACTTTGTCACCAAATGAGATGTGTAATCTTTATCAAGTGACCTCATCTTATTGAGCTTCAGTTTCCTCATTTGTAAAACAAAGAAGTTCACCAGAGAAATCTTTTCCATTGATATAATTCTGTGGTGCATTTATAAGCATCAATTTTGTTTAAAACATGCATGATCCTAAATTGGTATAACCTGCCTGCAAAACAATACAGCACTATATACTAAAAGCCAGTTTATACTCTCTGCCTAAGTATTTCAAGTTTTGAATATTTAACTTGTATAATTCAACCAAAGCAAAAGAACATAAAAAGATGGCTACCTCAACAACCCACATGTCCAACAAGCGTGGAATAAGACAGTACCACAAAGAAATACCAAATTACTAGTACTAAAAATTAGTATGAAGATGATTGTGGAAAATATTTTTATTAGGTGAAAATAATCAGAATATAAATGATTTAAACTATAAAAATGTACCCAGTATATAAAATAGGCCAAACAAAAGGTCACATATACTAATGAAAGAACAAATAATGCCATCTATATACTAAAAGCCTAAGAGACCGTCACCTCCGAAACAACCGAACGGATGACCGAACAGGCTGAGTTGGGCAACAAGGCCGGCCGGGGGGTTAGTGAGGGACAACCAAACGACTGAGCAGCAGGCTGCGTGGGGCGACCAGGCCAGTGAGGGGGGGCAGTGAGGGGCGACCAGGCCAGCGGGGGGGAGGGCAGTTGGGGGTGACCAGGCCGGCAGGGGGGATTGTGAGGGGTGACCAAGCCAGCAGCGGGGGGGAGTTGGGGGTGATCAGGCCAGCTGGGGGGACAGTTGGGGGTGACCAGACTGGCAGGGAGGGGCAGTGAGGGGCAACCAGGCCAACAGTAAGGCGCAACCAGGCCGGCAGGGGGTGGGGGGCAGTTGGGGGCGATCAGGCCAGCCAGGGAGGGCAGTTGGGGGCGATCAGGCCGACGAGGGGGTCAGTTGGGGGCGAGCAGGCCAGCGGGGGGAGGGGGGGCGATCAGGCTGGCAAGGGGGGGGCAGTATGGGGCAAGAAGGCCGACACGGGGGGGGGGGGGGGCAGTTGGGGCGAGCAGGCCGGCAGGCAGAGTGGTTAGGGGCAATCAGGCAGGCAGGCAGGTGAGCAGTTAGGAGGCAGCGGTCCCATATTGTGAGAGGGATGTCTGACGGCCGGTTTAGGCCTGAGGGGTCCCAGATTGGAGAGGGTGCAGGCCGGGCTGAGGGACACCCCGCCCTCATACACAAATTTTGTGCACTGGGCCACTAGTTTAGTTATACCGTTGATAAGATGCTATAAGAACTTAACCCTTGTTTACATCAATCAGTCTATGGTAAAACTGGCTTCATTATACGGCATTTCACTTAAAGTCACAGAACTTACTGACATTAAGTAAAGACTTAAAAAAAAAAAAGACTTACTGTAGTACTAGGGTTGTAGGTCTAAAGATTTTTAAAAAAATTACCGTCTTTGAAAATGCTGACATATACACAAAGAGAAAAATAAGAAACTTGTACAAAGGATAGCAATATAAAAATATCAAGATTATGTGATAAGGTTCTAAGTTGCTCTGGCTTAACTAATGCTTCCTAAGACTCATTATGAATGTAGGATTCTCAATAGAAGTCTCAATGATTAAAACATGTATCAGTTGATACTGGAATTACCAACAGTATTGTACTTGTTCTACGCAGTGTTGAGATAAAGCCTGTGATTTTGCTAAGTTCTATTAAAATCCAGATATAATAGTTCAAAATTCTTATGCCTATTTCATTTATCACCATCACTCTCTTTCAAGTTTTCAATTTAAAATTTCTTATGTGACCTTTATTGTTAAGAGTGTCAGCCACAAAACTATTTGAGTTATATTAAAGTTCCTTTCAAGAAAGGATAGTGAGAAAGAAGAGTAAATGTCTAACTTCCTATTCCTGTGGCTGCCTTCTACAATAGGAATTTCAAGAGGATCCAGTCTCAGCATTCCCAAAGTCAACAGAGAAAATACTTAGTAAATACTAATGTCCATAATTAGGCTGAACCATAAATTATTTGTGTGGGTCAAAAAAGTTGACTATAGGCAATTTCACATGGCTCACCCTCTGTCAACCTATATTAAGAAAAACTTTGTTCCCTTTGAGACTCTAAAATCACTGTCAAGGATTTTCTCCTTAACCTCTCAATATGTGTGTTCATGGGAGTCATTATTCCCAGAACCAGAATTTAAGCAATTCATGTTTCCATTAAAATTCCAAAATCATATAAGCAAAACCAAGAAGTCTTTTAACAGTGGCCAAATTAAAGAAGAAATTTCAGAATTATCCCGTTCTAACTCAATTCCTGTCAGTCATATTTCTCTTCACAGAGCAGTAAGTTTTGGTGCTAATCTCGCCTCCCACTGAGCTTAGTCTCACTTTGAGAGCATCTTACCTGAAACTACCGTAGACTATCAGGAGAATGGAAATCAGAAATGTAGACACTTGACTGGAATCCACCAGGGAATAGGCCCTAGAAAAATGAGAAAAAATTAAATCACATGGCAGCAAGTTCTCACACAATTTACAGTCTACAAACCTCACTAAGTTGTTATTTCATCTTTAATATAAAAAGGTATAAATTAGCATTAACAAAATAACATCATTAAAATGAGATATGCTAGTTTTCACAGCTATTATTAGTTAATATTCACAGGATATTGAATATTAATGTAAAAATTCCATTTCTGTATGACATACAGTAGATCTTATCCAATCCCAATTTAAAAATTACCATAATATCTACCTATTCTGTACCAATGATGAAAAGTCTCGGTGAGTAAACTTTTATCAGTTTACACTTGAATTACCAATAGTATTTTACTGGTGATGAGGTAAGGCCCGTATCTCTCTCCTAAATTCTATTCCCATTTTTATAACTGCCCACAGGTTCTCTCCATCTGGGAGTCCGCGGGAAGTTCTTCAAAGTCAACAGGTCCAAAACTAAAGTCATTCTTCTTTTTTTCATACCTGGTCCCCTCAAGGAACGGTAACATGATCTCCTCAGCTGTCAAAGCTAGAAATCTGTTGCATTCTTTTTTTAATCCTCACCCAAGGATATTTTTCCATTGATTTTTAAGAAGAGAAGAGAAAGGGAAAGACAGACAGAAATATCGATGTGAGAGAAACACATTGATTGGTTGCCTCCTCCACACACCCTGACCAGGGAGAAGCGTACAAGTGAAGTACGTGCCCTAGATCGGATGTGAACCCAGGACCTTTTGGTCCATAGGCCTATGTTCTATCCACTGAGCCAAACCGGCTAGGGCAGTTTGTTGCTTTGTTGCCACCCCTGATCTTACCTCCCACATGTAATGACAGTTTGGGTCCTGCAATTCCAAACCCTCAACTCCCCTTCTTCTCTCAATCCTGAGGCCAATTCCTTAGCTCCCTTCCATGGCTTGACTCTCAGAAACCTTGTTTGTAAGTCTGTCTCCAGGAGTTCACCCTCCCACTACTCATTCTTGTTTTGTTAGGGGTTTTCCTAAATAAATTTGTTTCTTTTTCATTTAAGGAAATATTTAATGATGCCTCTGTGCCAAACAGACACTCTGCTAGCCACTGGGGATATAGTAACAAATAAGATTGTCTTGGTTCCTCCCTGAATGTCTTTTCTAAAGGAATAAAAAAATAAATTTCAGGCTGAGGAATTAAAAAACCCAACGTTCACAAAGCAAGTGAATATAATCATGGGAAGTGTTGTGAAAGGGAGAAGACAGTGCAGGACACGACGAGAAAGTGTGAGTAGAACTTCGGGGCTGCTCTCCTTAGGGAAGATGAAAGACACACACACAGGACTTGGTGATGGTTAACGGGACTAGGAAGGTCCCCAGGTTTCTGCTGAGCCGCAGGTGGACGGCTTGTACCATTTAGCAAAAAAAGGCAGCATAGGAGGAGCAGGTTAAAAATGAGGTTTTAGATGGTTGAGATGGTTGGATATCTGGGTCTACAGATCAGAAGCAGCTCTAAGCTATAAAATATATATTGGGAGCTCATCACCTTCTATGTGGTAACGAAGCCATGGTGTGGGTAAGACTGCCTAGCAGCAGTGAGAAGAGGATCCAAGATAAAACCCTAAGAAACCTCCAAAACCTAAAGACCAGGCACAAGAAGGAGCTGCAAAGAAATCCAAAGAGAAACAGAGAAAGAGGAAGAAAACCCAGGATCGCAGGATGATGAGTTTCAAAGAGGCAGCAGGATTGGATGGTGTCTGAATTTAAACCCTTGATCTACCCCTTACTAAGATGGAATTACTTAACCTCTCTAAGGTCGAGCTTCATCTGTACAATGGGGATAATGACAACACCTATTTTAAAGAGCTGTTAAAGAATTGAATGAATAATTCATATAGAGAGCTGAACACTGTACGTACTCAGCATTCATTGTTTGTAGTAGGAAGGAGAGGCCACCTGTGACAAAGACTGCTGAGAGGTCAAGATGAAAACTGCAGTGTCCACCGGATTTATTTAATGTGTATGTCACTGGTGACCTTAACAAAAATAGTCTTAGTGAAGTGATGAGGGTCAGACTGGATTATCTCTAGATAATCACTTTAAAATTTTTTTTATTGATTTCAGAGAAGAAGGGAGTGAGAGAGAGAGAAACATCAATGATAAGAGAGAATCATCAATTGGCTGCCTCCTACATGCCCCCTCCGGGGGCTTGAGCCCAAAACCCGGGCATGTGCCCTGACTGGGAATCAAACCATGACCTCCTGCTTCATGGGATGACGCTCAACCACTGAGCCACACTGGCTGGGCAATAGTCACTTTTATTAGTTTCTTTAGAGCATTCTCACCATGTCTTATACAAACAGCAAAATATTAAATACACAGCTCTGGCCCTGGCCGGTGTGGCTCAGTTGGTTGAGCACTGTCCCATGCACCAAAAGGTTTCAAATTCGATTCCTGGTCAGGGCACATGCTCAGGTTGTGGGTTCAGTCCCCAGTTGGAGTGCATATGGAAGGCAACTGATAGATGTTTCTCCTTTCCTCTCTCTATAAAAAATACACACACACACACATATTTAAATACACAGCTTTGTACTCCCCCACCCGTCTTTTACAGTATAGCCTAGAGACCTTCCTGTATCAATATGTGGAGAACTTTTTCTTCTTTTTCTTTATACATCCCCATTATATTCCGTTGTGTGGATATACTACATTGCTTTTCTTTTAAAACAAATCCCTTTTAAATGGGCATTGTGGTATCCAAAAATTCCTGTACAAACAATTCTTTAATAGAGACTTGTAAATTTACCTGCACCGCACACACAACGAAATGACACATCTGTGTAGAATAAAGTTCCTAAAATTGAGATCTGGATTGAAAAGGAAATGCACTTTGACAGATGTTGCCCAACTGCCCTCCAGAGAAGTTAAACCATTTTGCACTCTCACTAGGAATGGATAAGAGTCTTTTCTTTTCCTTTCTCTTCTTTTCTTTTTTTCTTTTCTTTCTTCATTGTCTTCTCAACAGTGAGCATTGTCTAACTTTTGAATTTTTACCAACCTGACAGATGAAAATTGGTATCTCAATATGGTTTTCATTTGCATTAATTAATCTTCTGATGTAATTAAAAATTAATTTAAGATTGAGCAGCTATTCTTATGATTAAGGGCTAGCAGGCATTTTGAAAAGCAATTAAAATTTTTTTCCAGACTCCAGAGCTATAGAAATATAAGCAGCTTTTTTCCCCCTGAGGAACTTTTGCTGGTGTTTTACTTGAATGGCTTGGCTTTTTGGTACCCTTTGTATTCTGAAGCATTTGTCATTACCCTCCCAAGCTCAGTGTCTTAGGTCTGATACTAGTGTTTATTGCTTATGCAACATCCCTCAAATCAGTGGAGACCCTGGACACTCGTCGCTTAAGACTTCTTAAAGTCTGAGCTGAATTTTTTTGAAACCAGCTCCTTCTACTTCACAGTCCTGTGCTGTGTTCTAGTCTGTGACTGCCCATCTTGTAGTCACTGACTTTCTTCAGTCTGTTTTTCAAGGTGAGGGCTGACCATGTACAAATACCTTATGAAGAGGCTGCTTAAGGGCTACCAGGTCAGGTCTCTATATCCTGGCTGGCGGTAAGCATGGTGCCCACTGCAGAACTAAACGCATGATTTCAGAAAAAAACACTCTCATGTTTAACGGCTTCTTCTAGACTAAACAGGTTTTTGGTTTTGTTTTCTTTTTCAAATAAATCTACACAAGAAAATCTGGTTAAAATTGACTCCTGGTAAACTGTGCCAACTATCACATAATTAGAAGTTACAACTTATTTCATGGTATTATTTGAAATTTCGTATGTTTTCAATTCTAACTACCCTTACAGAAGTTTTATAAAAAGCTTTTTTAGCCCTAACTGGTTTGGCTCAGTGGACAGAGCGTCGACCTGCGGACTGAAGGGTCCCAGGTTCGATTCCAGTCAAGAGCATGTACCTTGGCTGTGGGCACATCCCCATCTGGGGATGTGCAGGAGGCAGCTGATTGATGTTTCTCTCTCATCGATGTTTCTAACTCTTTATCCCTCTCCCTTCCTCTCTGTAAAAAAATCAATAAAACATATTTTTTAAAAAAGCTTTTTTATTAAAAAAGTTACTTCTTAGAAAATACAGAACATGAATTAAAATTAATTTTGATTTTAAAATACTATCAATTTTCCTTTTAAAAAAATTTCAAAAATAATTATTCATTGTAAAAAAAAATAAAATTCAAATACCAGTAAATATACAAAGCAGAAGTATAAGGCCCTCCTCCCTCCTCCCTCTGCACGCCCATTCCCTGGTTGTAGACACTGTTTACAATTGGTATATGCATCCTTCCATATAAACTGTGTGTACAGAATGTATGCACACTACAAAAACAAAGCACACCTGTTCTTCTGTAACTTGCTCTTTTTTAAGCTCAACGTGTATCAGGAGCTATTCTTTTCTACTGCTTTACGTTACTGGCCTTTTGCTATAAAATTAAGACATGAAAAATTTAACAATATAGAATGCACTCTTTTTTCTTTTTAGTAAAGAGAAATATTCTAGGTTCAATGAACACAACTTTTAACCACATCAACATTGTCTAGCAATTCTCAATTCTGTATTAATAATAGCCTGTCTTCCACTGTTTCTCACTTTTTCATCTAACTCACCTTTCTGAATTAGGAGGGTAGATTGTGGTTCCTAAACTCAATAGAAAAAACCCCTATTGTGGCCTGGAGTGGTACTTTATAATCAAATAATAGTATTTCTGTAGTGAAACATATGAATAGTCCCACTAAGGAAGATAAATAAAGATTATAAATAGCCTCCTATCAGTTTATTTCACATTTGCTTCCAAAGAATGACAGGAACACTGAGTTTGCAGAGTTGTTGGTTTGGGGATTTGTGGACTTGTGTGATTATCACCATTTTTGAGATGAGGAGCGAGGTACAGTTCTGAACATAGAAAGCCTAATTCCAGAGTCTCCCAAAATGACTTCATCATCTGCCCCAAACTGGATGACAAGTGGAGTCAGGAGGCTCTGATTCTTATCTTTTCTTATTTTTCTTTTCAATATTTTTTATTCATTTTTAGAGAGAAAGAGCTTCGAAGTGAGAGGGAGGAAGAGGAAAATGAGCCGAAACTTGAGCTTGTGCCCTGACCGGGATTTGAACCCACAACCTTTCAGTGCACTAGTCGATGCCCAACCAATTGAGCCACACCAGCCAGGGCTTTGGTTCTATCTTTAATTATACTATAACTAGGCAGTTGATCTTCCCGGGGCAAGTCTTGCTATCTTTCTGGTCTCTAGAAAATCCTCTGTTGGCCTAGATCAGTGATGGCGAACCTATGACACGCATGTCAGAGGTAACACGTGAACTCATTTTTTTTATTTTTCTTTGTTAAATGGCATTTAAATATATAAAATAAATATCAAAAATATAAGTCTTTGTTTTACTATGGTTGCAAATATCAAAAAATTTCTATATGTGACACGGCACCAGAGTTAAGTTAGGGTTTTTCAAAATGCTGACACGCAGAGCTCAAAAGGTTCGCCATCACTGGCCTAGATGAACATGGAGGCCCAACTAGCTTTTATCTTCAAGATTCTAGATTTTTGCATTGTGTTTTTCTTCCAAAAATAAAGATATTGCCAGAAATATTCTTTCACAGATAACTGTCTCTCATTTGGCTGATCACTGGCATGTCATTAGCACTGACAAAGACGACACTGTTCCCAGGCTACTGAAAACAGTAATTAATTTTCTTCTTTTAATCACTCAATATTTACAGACTTAAAAGTGATTTATGTAAAACCTACATTATGCCAGCAGAGACAGATAAAGCTAAGCCATTATACGGTTAGAGTCTCTGGTTGGTTTAATCAACCCCGGGAAAATTTTTCTCTTGGGTAACTTTTTTTGAAATGTGGCCAGTCTTAGGGTCCGAACCATTAGCTCTTTTTTTCTTTGCCAAATAAACTGGTTTGTCCTATATTTGTTTATACCCTTGGTCTCCTGAAGGAGGCTCACTTTTTAACTACTCCACAAGCCCATAAAAACAAGCATACAGCTATTTAAAAAATGTCTAAAGGTTTTCATTGCTAATGATGATGGTGAGGAAAAGGTCCTTGCCTCTACCTCTCTCTCTTCTTCTCTTTGCCCAGACTAAAAATTGAAGATTCATCAACACTTCAGAAGTAAACAGAGATCCTAGCATTTTACTACAGGAAATAGGTCTGGGCTCTAGGGTAACACTAGAAGACGGTAAGCAGGAAGGGAAAGGTATTCCCACTAAAAAAGGGTGGATAGTCTGGCCAATTTTAGAAAATCAAAGCCCAGCAATCTTCTTTATTTCACAGCCTCTCCCTACCTACACAAAGCATCAACAGCAATGTGTCTTCTCTCAGGCCCTCCTACTGAGGTTTGTTTCCAGACACTCCAAATGCACGTCAAAAACAGGAATGACACTACACTCTGAAATAAAGGAATTCTTACTAAAATGCAAGAAGAAACTAAAGACATGCATTTAGACATGCCAAAATCAGGTTAGCCAAATGTACTAACACAGACGTGAACCCTTTGCTAAGTGATGTATTAGTACAGGTCAGCTGTTCAGCTGGAAAGTTTTATGTGGTCATTACAAAAACCACTAAGTCTTTACATTCCCCCACCCTTAATAGAACAGACACAAAGAGCTACCAGAAATTTCTCACATATATAACATTATATTCTACACCCAAAGACTTTTAGAACGATGCTGGATTTTAGTAACTGCTCTAAAACTAAATATCTATTTCTAGCTGCTATACCAGCAAGTGCTTTTAACACATATCCTGTTAAAAATCATGCCAAACTGAAACAGAGAGAGTACTGTTCTGTAACGTTCTGTGTCAGCCTTCCAGCTATACAATGAAAGCATTCTTGTCCACCCCACAGACCAAGCAACTACTATTCCAACTCTGCACAGACACTGCCCTAGACCAGCACTTTGCAAAATGTTTGGTCTTGAGACCATTTACAGCCTTAAAATAGAAGACCCCTAAAAGCTTTTGTTCTTTTGGGTTAGAGGTATGATATTTATCACACCCTATATAATAAAAGGCTAATATGCAAATCGACTGAACAGCAGAATGACCAGTCGCTATGACATGCACTGACCACCAGGGGCTGCCTCGTGGTGGTCAGTGCACTCCCACAGGGGGAGCGCCATTCAGCCAGAAGCCCTGAGCTGGGTTCACGGCTGGCAAGTGCAGTAGCGCTCCCACCTCCGGGACATCCCCTGAGGGCTCCTGGACTGCGAGAGTGTGCAGGCCAGGCTGAGGGGGAACTGCCCCCCCCTCAATGCACAAATTTTGTGCACCAGGCCTCTAGTTTGAAATAAAAGTATTTATTCACAAATTCATTTGAACATAATAAAACCATTGCCTGTGAACATAAAAAACAATTTTAAAGGAAAGTAACTATTTTCCAAAGAAGCAACAGAAATACTCTGAGATAAGGAGTGTTCCTTTACATTTTTTGCAAACATCTCTAACATCTGTCTTAAATAGAAGATAGTCTGATTCTCACATCTGCTTCTGCATCCAATCTGTTGCCATATGTTGTTTTGGCTGAACTCTGGTTGGGACAGGGGTGGGGAATCAGCCTTACACAAATGGGCAGTTGGAAAAGGGAGGGGCATTTTAGTAACCATTTCAGATAACTCAGGATATTCTTTGATACTCCACTAAAATTCAACAAGTGGTTAATTTCTTGGAAGGCAGCTATGCTCACCACTATACCACCAACGCAACCTAAGTGGTTAATTTCTTAAAGGTTAATTGTAATATGGAATCTGAAACCATATCAGTGATTTTAAAAAACTATATTACATTTAAATTCAATACACTGTGCTGTACTTGGAATGGGTACCTATGGATGATTTTGTGAACTCACACACTGTTCAATTGGAAGATACTGGTTCACTGAGTTACACAGCTATTCCAGATGTTGTCATATTTCATTATACAATATCTGAAAAAACCCCACTTAATATCATTTCTGATGCTTATGATAATAAATCCAAATTTTCCCAAAATCTAATTTTCACTTAAAATCTCAAAGTTTATCATTGGCAAAAACAGTTTTTTTTGCATTGAAGTGATGGGCTCACTTTATTCATTTCTGAGAAACTGTCAAGTGTGAATAACTCTAGTTTCTCCACTAGTTATTCTTCAAGTAAAAATGGTATTCTAAGAAAAAAGTAGCTAGTGCAACTAGCATCTCAAATGACTGCACAAGTGATTTTCTCAAGAAAACCAATGGTACTTTAGCAGGAGAAAGCTTTAGAGGGAACTTTCCGTTTTATCATAAAAAATTGTGCTCAAAGGTTGAGATTTAATAAAAGCGCTAGTATTTTTACTGCTTTGCCCTAAGTGAAACCACCTTCAAAAAAGCACACAAAAAACTGTGTGTGCATGGTGGTGAAGAATACAATGATTACTAGTACAGTCTGGTGCCACTGCCTTGATTCATAGTACAGCAGAGTATGGTTTAACTCAACACTGCTTTTCACCTTAAGAAGAAAGGGTCAAAATGAAAAAGACAAATAACTTCAGTAGCATTATGAAAATAATCTGACCATGACCCACTGAAAGAATATGAGGAACCCCCAGGAATCCACAGCCACACTTTTGAGAACTGCTGCCTTTTATACTTTTACCTATAAGCCCTGGCTATACAAATGGCTAGCATTTTCTCACATGCAGTTCTATCCCATCACAAACACCAAGAGGTAGTTACAACTTATTTGCTATGCAAGACTTTGAGCCTCAAATATAATATACAGGAAATGACATATTCCAGGTCTAAGAAATGCTACAATTTTTCTCTTCATAGTGAAATATGTTGAAATAGGAATTTTTATTTAAAATATATGCTATTATAATGTCCACAATATTTCTCTTTCATAATTTAAGGGGAAAAAAACAAATGTATAAGCTTAAAAAATGGAATAAGTTATCAAGTAAAATTTTAACAATAAACTAAATTTCATCTTTATGTGCAAGATACAAAAAGTGAATGAGAGAGTCACTTAAGGTTACAATCTAAGTAAGAAAGACACATCATACAAGGTGGCAGAATGTAATGTTTTAATAAAGAAATAAAGTGCTATGGAAGTGTTATGTGTTGCTGCATGCCAGGAGTGGGCAAACTATGGCCTGCTGGATTCCAACGAACACAGCCCAGCTCATTCATTCAGGTACGGTCTATGGCCGCTGTAGCGCCTCAATGGCAGAGTGAGCAGCTGTCACAGACCCTATGGCTCACAGAGGCCAAATGTTTACCATACGGCCCTGTGCAGAAAGGGCTGTACCCTAGTGAGTGGGTGCAGCCACCTGGCGGGAGGACATCTTTTCCTTTCACAAAGGTGATTTATGAGCCTGAGCCCACCTGGCCGGGGAGACACAATTTCTTACTTTGTACAAAAGGGTTTGTGTGTGTGTATAGACTAGCCATAGTCATGAATCATGAGCATCTCTGAGTCACACCATGAAGATGAAGTAGATTTCCAATATCAAAATATTTTTGGATTAGAAAGGAAGTATCTTCATTCTTCATATCCCTCCATTAACACCAAATGCTTTATGGCAAGAACATATATGAGATGCACCATATGTTAATATTTTACATTTGACTTCCATCAGCGATACTAAATCTGATGATTAAGCAAATTCCTATGAAAGGAAGGTATTAGTCTCCAAGGCAGCGAAGGGGATAAGGAGTCACTTTGTTTTCAGACACGTTACTGCCTAGGGCCGTGGGCAAACTGCGGCTCGCCAGCCACATGCGGCTCTTTGGCCCCTTGAGTGTGGCTCTTCCACAAAATACCAACTTCTGTGCATGGGCCACGAAGTTTCAATCGCACTGTACGTGTGCACCCCCACGTGGTATTTTGTGGAAGAGCCACGCTCAAGGGGCCAAAGAGCCGCATGTGGCTCGCGAGCCGCGGTTTGCCGACCACGGGCCTAGGGTAGACAAGAAAGAATTGAAACGCGCTTTGGTAAAACAGAAAGGAAACACCACAGTAAAGGCTTCCATGGCAATATGCTTCAACTCTTTCCTAGGAATTACTCTCACACGTAAGTCCTCATACTGCAATTTCAAAAGCATGTGCATTGCCTGGTTGGTGTTGCTCAGTGGTCACACATGCCCGGGTTGCAGGTTCGATACCTGGGAGGAGGGAAGGCGTGGTAGGGGTGTGTGTGTGTGTGTGTGTGTGTGTGTGCGCGCACTCGCGCGCAGGAGGCAGCCAATCAATGATTCTCTCTCATCATTGATGTCTCTTTCTCTCTCTCTCACCCCTCTTCCTCTCTGAAATCAATAAAATATATGTATTAATATATATTCAATATATAATCAATAATATATATATTATTATTATTATTAATGTGACTTAGCCCTGACCAGCGTGGCTCAGTGGTTAGAATGTCAGCCTGTACCTGGGTTGCAGGTTTGATCCTCAACCCTAGTCAGGAGCAAACAAATAATGTGTCTCTCTCACATCAATGTTCTTTCTCTCTCTTTCTCTCTTCCCCTCCCTCCCTGCCACTCTCTAATAAAACAATTGGGCGGGGGGGGGGGGGGGGGGTGGATTCTCGGGTAAGGATTAACAAAACAAAACAAATTTCTGTGAGTAGCACAAATGCTGACCTGACCATCGAGCCTGGTGACATGGTGGGCACCTAACAGCACAGAACCCCAGTTCAGGCCCTCGTGTACGCAGCAGAGCCAGCTGAAAGTCACATTCCCAGGCAGAACCTATGGACCCAGGCCACCTCCACATAGCCCGGTGCTTACCCCATCAACAAGCCCCCGAGCACCAGCCATCAGCCACATCCAGACACGCACCTTCCTAAAAATGAACTGAGATGCTCTACTGACTTGACTGTAAAAACCCTATCCCACTTCCCCTTCCTTCAAATCTCACCTCCCAGCACCAACACTCTATGCTGGACTGACTTTACTCTTTTGACAGTAAAAAAAATGTTTCCACACTCAGCTTTCAATCTTCGGTTTCATTTTTCCTGAACAGCTGGGACATTGGAAATCGGAGTTACTACAGGGAGAGCTTAGCGCTGAGGGAAAAAGGTCATTTGGGGATGCAACAAAGAAGTGTTAAATGCTGAGTACATATGCTTCTAATGCTTCTAACCATTATACCGTATTACCTCTCAACATAAGCAAAAGAGTATGAGGATTGAGAGTAGGCCATTTGGTCAGGAGAGATTACTGTGATTCCTAGAGCAGTTTCAGTAGGATGGTGAGTAGAGAGAAAGTGGAAGTAGAGAATTCCCATCACTGCCTGAGGAAGTCTAGCACTAGAAGACAGAAATGAAACTGAAGAGCAATGCAGAAAATAAACAGGTGACTTTATTTCTATTTTTTAAAGTTAGGGAAAACCTATGCCACTTGTAATACAAGAAAAATAGAAGTTCTTAGAAGATTAAGGATAACCAGAGGAGGGAAATAATTATGTGGGCACAATTTTAGAGAAAACAAGAAAGAAGGGGAAATAACACCTTTTCTACTGAGCCCAGAAAGGTCAGATAAAAAATAATGGGCTGAAGTAGAGATGAGGTTTGATAAACGTACTCGTGCTAGAAAGTCTCAATCTCATCCATAAAATAGCAGGCACGCAGAGGTAGCTATTCAGTGAAGTGAAGAAGGTACAACAGGTTCAAAGGAAAAGAGTGAGTTTATAAGTATCTCAAGCTGAAATTTCCGTAAATTCAAAGCTTGGTTTCTTAAGATAAATTAATCACCTACTTTTATAAAATGTATGTTAGAGCTTCTTTATATTGAGTGAATACATAAAAAGGGACACTTGAATTCCCTCCAAAGAATCATGAGTATCTAAGTGCTATGGAAATCAGCCAGGTCAAGATGCCAAAGAAAGGTATCAAGAGTTGGGTGAGGTGAACTGTGGAAGGTTTCCCAGAAGACTGGCTGAAGAAAGGGAGATTTTTAAGCAGAAGAGATGGCATATATACTGGTAATTGAAAGGGTTAAAGAGAATAAAATGGGGCAGAGAAAGACTTGTTTTGCTTAGCAGATATCTTGCGGAAAGCTTGCAGCCTTGAGCACAGCATAGCTCAGATAACCAGAAGACACCTGGCATGGGAGGAACCAAGGACAGCCCGGCCCTTACGTTAGCAGACTGGCTAGCAGCCAGCAAAAGTTAATAAAAACCTATCTCTCCCTGCTCTCTTCGCTGATGCCTTTCTTGGTCTCAGCCTACCTGCACCCAGGTGCCCGGAATAAAATCTCTTTTGATACATTATGGCCTCATGTCATAGGTGCGAGACCCCGGCCCACTCCGAACCTTTCAGTAATAAGATGAAAATGCACCAAATTAGCTGACTTAAGGAGGATAAACACCTAATAAAATAAAGAGAACCAGGTTAATGAAACATGTGGAGTGCCTTGACAGGTGGTATAGCACAGTTAAGAAGACAAGTTCTGCAGTCAGATGTACTGGGTTCAAATCCTGATTCTCTTTGCCAACTGTGACCTGGTGTAAGTCACTTAACCTTTCTAGTCTTCAATTTGTAAAATGAGGGTGATAATACCATCTTTTCACAGAGTTAAGCTCTCAATGAAGTTATCTGGTAAATGGAGTGTTAATAACATACGTTTACTGTTATAAATTCTTCAGCTAGGGAATGATGAAATGAGAAGAATAAGGAAAATTATTTTAATAGTTCTATAGGGGTAATAACTAACATTTACTAAAGATTTGGCTTATTCTGACAATTTTGTTATTTTAACTTCATTACTACCAGGAAGTAGTTAACTTTTATTATCCCTAATTTATATGTAAGAAAACCAAGGGATAGGGAGGTGAAATACCTTGTTTAACTTGACAAAGTTAGTGAGTGATAGAGCCTGGATTTAAATCCAGACCGTCTGGATAAGAAGCTCTGAAGTTCTTTGTTTGCTCTCAATAGCTGCCACTTTGGAGCTTCCAAGTAAAGGTTTCCCTCTCTTAGTGAAAATGACCGAGGGCTGGCTGCAGACATTTGTCATTTTCCAGCAGACAAGCCAAGGTCAGCCCCAGGGCCCCATTCCCCACAGAGACCCAAAGCTCTGCGGAGTGACTGCAGTGACAGGGCTGCCTGCAGCCGGGAGGTGGGAGGAGAAATGCTAACTCCTGCTGAGGTTAAACTCTTCTGTACCTTCCACTGGGGTATGTGCTCCCATTGGGCTACTTCATCCTCCAACTTCCTTCACTAGGACACTTCCAAGCTCATGTTCTGTTTCAACTTTATTGCCCCCATTGATTCAAATGGACTTTACCTGAATGAGATGCTACAAGAACATGAGGGAACGGCACATCTACTCTCCATACACATTGGCAAACTTCAATGTCACTCAAAACAAACAAACAAACAAAAAAACAACCAGAAACAAAAACCACCTCTTAGTGTTTCCCAAAATAGATTCTATGGGACAAAAACTTCTTAGGCAATTTATTTTATTTGCATGACTAAAAGCAGTGATGGACAAATAGATTTGGTAAATGCCGAGCTAAACAAAATTAACTTGACTGCTGGGTTTTGTTTTGTTTTTGTAAAGAACTTCCTAAAGTTCGTAATATATTTTGCCACAAAACTTATCCTCCTCCTCCCCCTTTTTTTCTTAGCACACCTAATGGTTTTATGCCCCATAGCACACTCTTTAGGAAGCTTTGCTCTAAAAGAAGGAATCTTTTTTAAAAAAAGGGGGGGGGGATATTTTTAAATCGTTTTTCCAATACAAACTAGGTAAAACATGATCGCTAACTCTTGATTCAGAAACTAAATAAAAATAGCAACAACCATAATAATAGCAAACAATATTTGTTAAGCATGTATTATGTGCCAAGTATGCACTATGCGGCACTTTAATTTCATTATTTAATTCTCATTACCACCCTTTTGTCATCTCTAAAATGATGAAATTGATGAGCAGAAAGGTGTTCAATGACTTGTTCAATGTCACAAAGCTAGTAGGTGACAGAGTGGATCCTATCCAGACAGTTTGAGCCCAGAGCTCTGAGGCATTCTGTGCTCGATATCTCCAAAAGCAGACACTTATCTGTCTAGAGAGGACTCTTCTGTCCTTAGTAATTATGAGTATTTAATATCCTTGTGGTTGTTGTTTTTTCCAGAGATATACACAAAGAATCAATGACTGAAGTCTTTCATTTCACTCCTCTAAAAAATTCAGATGAAATAATTAGAGTCTAGGACTTCAGGAGGGGAAAAGAAAACCCAATACAAATATACTGAAACTGAAACAAGAATGAGAAGGCATGAGTAATTTTACTTACAAATTTTCTAATTAATCTCGACAAAAAGTGAGACATTCATAAGATTAATGTCAAAAATTTTAAGTCACACTAAAAAAAAGACAATTTTTCCTCGGTGGCTACAAAGCAGTGGCTCTCAACCTTCCTAATGCCGCGACCGTTTAATACAGTTCCTCATGTTGTGGTGACCCCCAACCATAAAATTATTTTCGTTGCTACTTCACAACTGTAATTTTGCTACTGTTATGAATCATAATGTAAATATCTGATATGCAGGATGTATTTTCATTGTTACAAATTGAACATAATTAAAGCATAGTGATTAATCACAAAAACAATATGTAATTATATATGTTTTCCAATGATCTTAGGCGACCCCTGTGAAAGGATCATTCGACCCCCAAAGAGGTTGTGACCCACAGGTTGAGAACCGCTGGTTTAGAGGAAAATATACAGCATTAAAGATTATACTGGAAAAGAAGTAAAATCAATTATCTAAGCTTCCATTATAAGAAACTAGAAAAAGAAGAGCAAATTAAACTAAAAGCAAGTAGAAGAAAGGAAATAATACAGAGGAGAAATCAATGAAACAGAAAACTATAAAATTTATTTCCGTAGAAATCACCAAGCTAGTCTTAAAATTTTTATGGCAGCAAAGGAATTGGAATAACCAAACCAATTGCGGCGGGGGAGGAGGGGTGTCGGGCAGGAGTTGGAGGATTCACATGAACTGACTTTAGACTTTCTATAAAACGACATTATTCACAGTGTGCTATTGGTGAAGAACATGCATGCTGTTCTATGGAACAGAACAGAGATTCCAGAAATCCACAAAGTTATGATCAGTTGATTTTTGACACAGATGCCACGTGGAATGGAATAGTTTTTACAATGGTGTTTGAACAATTGAACATCCTTATGGCAAGACATACAAAACCTCATACTGTATATAAAAATTAACTCAAAATGGATCACAAGCATCAATTTGTAACTGAAATCCATAAAGCTTCCAGAAGAAAATGGGAGAAACATCTATGTGACACTGGGCTAGGTAAAGACTTAAGACAAACACACAAATCATAAAAGAAAAATGGTAAATTGAACTTCAAAATAAAAACTTCTGCTCTTTGAAAGACATTGTCAAGAAAATAACAAGACAGGCCATTCGCCTGGTGAAAATTCTGCAAATATGTATCAGATAAAGGAACATTACCCAGAATATATGTGACTATCTCAACTCAGTAAGAAAACAGACGACCACTATAAAAGAGAAAACAGATGATCCACTATTAAAAAATTAGCAAAAGATCTGAACAGACACTTCACCAAAGAAGAGGTGTAGATGGTAAATACACACACAGAGATGCTTACATCATTAGTCCTTAAGAAAATGAAAAATTAAAACTTACACAGAGTTACAGCTATATACCTATTAGGATGTTCAAATTAAAAAACTAAAGGTGACTGTAACAAGTGCTGATGAAGAAGTTAAGCTACTAGAAATTTCCAACATTGTCAATGGGAATGAAAAATGGTATAACCACTTTAGCAATAGTTTGGCAGTTACATATAAAGTTAAACAAGTTACCATAAGACTTAAGAGAAATGAAAATGTATGTACACACAAAATCCTGAGTGTGAATATGAATGTTTATATCAGCTGTATCCAGAATGCTAAAAACTGGAAATAATCCAAAAGTCCGTCAACTAGTGAATAAATTGCAGTACCTTTATACTTACTCAGCAATAAAAAGATACAAACTACTGATGGATGCAATGTAGATGAATCTTAAATACAGTATGCTAGTCTCCAGCCTACCAACCTGAGTGCGCCCGATCTCGGAAATTAAATAATCGTGCTAAATGAAAGATCTCATTTATATGACATCCTTGAAAAGGTAAACTAAAGGGAGGGACCAGTGTCACCCCAATAAATTTTAAAAACGAAAGAGACCCTTTGCAGAAGCTACGGGTAGAAGGAGGGGACTTGCTGAATTCAAAGGGCATGAGGTAACTTTCTGGGGCAATGGAAATGTTCTATTTCTTCATTATGGTGGTCAGTACAAGACTGTGTGTGTTGTCAAAATTCATACACCTGTGTGTGTAAAGAGTGAATTTTACTGTTGGCAAATTAGACCTTTTTTAAAAAGTAGGGGGAAAAGGGTGACTCTCTGCTGATGTATCAAGAACAGATTGTAGTGGGGTAAGAGCATGTAGACTGCTGTAGTCATCCAGGCACAGGACGATCGCTGGTGGCTGGCACTAGGGTAAAAGTCCTGTTCGTGGTGAGAGTGACCTGATTCTAGTTACATTTTGAAGATAAGGTCGACAGGATTTTCTGACAGACTGAACCTGGACCATGACAGAAAGAGGAGCCAAGGATGACTACGATGGTTTTGGTCCAAGCAACTGGAAAGATGGAGCCACCACCCCGAGATGGGAGGCTACATACAGGGGAACATGCGTGCATGTGTGCGCTGGGGATGGAAGGGGAAAGTCAGGAATTCAGGTCTAAGCTCCAGTCTACTATAAAATGAAGATGTTGCCAATATTTGTCAGTTTGTTTTGTTTCGTACACATCACTGCACTCCTCCGCTGCAGCTGCAAGTCTGTTACTTGCAGATTTTGTTGTGGCCTAGAGGAAAGCCCAGCCCGCATACAGTTCTGCTCACTGTGGCTCCATGGGCCTATCAGTCCTCACCCCCAAGTTAGCTGGTCCTTTTTCACAAAAGGGGAAATGTATCCACTGCTGACGGCTCCTTGAATCAGGTCCCACTCACACCCCTTGAGAAGAAATTCCTCCCCGTCACCACATCTCTATTTCACTCATTATGTCTCCTGTTTGCCCGTTTATGTGAGGGAGAGGTTAGTTACTTTGGGATTCGTGCCTCAGCCACCTATATCTGATATAGCTTTTCCTTCCTATTGTGGTGTTTATCGTTTCTACTAAGTGAGTGCTTAACACACAAAAACAAAACAAAAACTGCTTTTCATCTCTCCAGGCAGTCAGTTCCCTGAAGTTCTGCTGAGCCTTTCTACAGAGGCTCTCTATTCTCTACTTTACACTATCACTAATTTTTTTTTATCCTCACCCAAGGATATGTTTATTGATTTTAGAGAGAGAGGACAGGGGACACACACAACAATGTGAGAAAGAAACATTGACTGGTTGCCTCCCATATGCATCCTGATGGGGGACTGAACTCGCAACCTAGGTATGTGCCCTGACTGGGAATCAAAGTCGCAACCTTTTGGCGCACGGGGACGATGCTCCAACCAACTGAGCCGGAGCCACCCGACCGGGGCTGAACTGTCACTTTAATCTGAGCGCTGGGAAAAAAGAATCTGGTAACAAAACAAAAAGGCTACATGGATCCCCACAGAAAGCTTTTTCCTCTGAAGGGAGAGCCAGCTCTGCTTCCTGCTGCAATACTGTCACCTGGAAACCAAATCCTCAGCTGACATAACATCTCAGGGCTAGTTTAATTCCTAGGAAACTATTCAGCACAGTTCAAAACATAAAAATCAGCGGCAGCAGCACTTGCCTTCATACCACCAACAATCTGAAATCTCAAATTGTAAATCTCTAAAAGTAATGACAGCTGCTTAGTTTATTGACCATTTAACACATGTAGGGTGCTATGTTAAGTGCTTTGAGTAAATTAGCCCAGTTAATACCCAAAATAGCCATGTGACAAAGTTATTATTGTTACTCCTATCTTATACATGTACAGTTACTAATTTCCCAAAAAATTAAGAATAAAGTTAGTATTTAAGAAAACATTCATAAAAACAGGAAATAGTATACCTACCTTAGAAGCACCAACTACCTAAAATCTGGTTTGAATGACAAATATTTGTCACACTGCAATTTAATGTCAGAGATCTGACCTGCATAGGAAGACTTTTTAAAAAAATATTTTTATTGATTTCTGAGAGGAAGAGGGGAGATGGGGCGGGGGGGGGGGGGGGGGGGGACCATCAATGATGAGAGAGAATCATTGATCAGCTGCCTCCTGCACTGGGGATTGAGCCCGCAACCTAGGGACGTGCCCTTGACCGGAATCATACCTGGGACCCTTCAGTCTGCAGGCAATGCTCTGTCCACTGAGCCAAACCAACCAGGGCCAGGAAGGCTCTTTAAATCAGTGACCTGGACAGATGTTTTACTGAGCCCTTCCGAAGCATTAAGGGACGACTTTGGCACTGCATCAGCACTGCAGGGACATAGTAAAACCTTACAGCTCCTGACTTCAAGATTAGAATCTAAGTGGGAGATAAAATGCACATAAACGACTCTAAATGAACCAGAAAGAGATCTAACATTCAATAAAAGGAACAACTACAGGAGAGGAGGAAGAGACTACTTCCAATTGCAGAGGTTACTGACATTAGCTTCTTCTGAAGAGGTAATATTTGAATTGTTCTCAAAGGATAGGAGATCTAGCCTGGCCGGTGTGGCTCAGTGGTTAAGCGTCAACCTATGAGCCAGATCACAGTTTGATTCCCGGTCAGGGCAAGAGAGTTCATGGGGTGGAAGTATGGAGGCTTCTTTCAGGCCCTCTTCTGAGTATTTCTATTGTGACAGCAGACTCTGTGGTTAACCTTGTGCAGTAATTAAGTAGTGTGTTTATAACCTGAATCTCAATGGACTTTTCTAAGATTTCTCCTTAGACTCAGGAAGAAGTAAAATAAGATTATGGCTTATAAACCAAATAAATGAAGTTTTATATTAGTGAATATCTGTACCAATAGCCTCAAGCTTCACTATGCATAGAACCAAACATAAAGAAAAAGTAGAAAAGGAGATTCAAATGAACAAAATAAACCAAAATAATAATAAAAGATGTAACATTGATTTCAATGCTAAGTAGAGAGAAATAAAAAAAAAAAGAGGAAAAAGGAAAATATGAATTTAGTCTCTCTAGAGAGGCTGAATATACAGATTAGGTTTATTTTTAAGGTAGATATTTAAGCTGGCTTTTAGTCTAATGGGAAAAAAAACACAATGCCAGAAGCATCGAACAGACTGTCCAACCTAAGAGGGAAGGCAGGGGAGGGTAAGAGATCAACCAAAGGACTTGTATGCACGCATATACGCATAATCAATGGTGGACACAGCCAGTAGGGGGGTGAGGGCATGAGCTGGGGGGTGGGAGCGGCTGGGGGAGAGGTCAATGGGGAAAAAGGAGACATGTGTAATACTTTAAACAATGAAGAATTTAAATTAAAAAAACAAAAACAATGCCAATATTCATAATGTTCCATAGCAGAGCACTGGTCTTCTTGTCCTCCTATCCTCACATACCATAACCACCTTGAGGATGTACCTTGCTTTTAGCCACAGTGAATATGAACTGTGTTTGTCTTAACTGCTGAGATAAATGGGGATACTCTCTGGTTTGGGTAGAGAGTGATTTTGTAAGCAGTTGAATGTCTGGTGACAGAAAAGGAAAAGTAAGGCAATATGCAAACAAGACAAAATAAAACTAGCCCTGTTTTTGTTCATCAGCACTGAGTGGGATGAGAAGGTGGTCCATGTGTACAAGAAAGAATGAATTCTGACTTAGACTCCAGCTCCGATGAACTGAGCAGCTAGAATCTATTAAAGGGAAAGAAGATTCACTAGTATTGACTTAACAGAGAATCTCAAGGCTGTGCTAGTTGGCACTGTAAGCAAAATTGTAGTTGCATATCTAATCTCATTTTTTTTCCAAAGGCCATTTTCTAATATACCAGGATCAGGATATAAATCTCAAGGAAAGAGTCTGAGAAAACAAGCCAAACCACAGCCACTGGATCCTAGAACCCTGTAGTGAGCTGAAGACTACAGGGGATGCATACGGGTTTAGAATTATTCTCATACTCACAGAACTAAGAACTCAAATAAACCCCTCAACATAGGAAGGGGGGCAGGGAGACGGGTGGGTGAGCACTGCTAATTCTTGTCTGGTCTGAATGGCTGAGAAGTTTACCCTAAAATGAGCTAGCTTAACAAGTATTATTTGAGAATTGCTATGCTATTTCAGTCATCTGCATTTTTTACAAGGACTTGTGAATTAATCTATACATTTACAATTTTAAAAAGCCAAAACTACACTTGTCTCATTTCCAAAAATCACACAAACCCAGTAGGTTACAAAGGGAAAAGGCTAGGTTTCTCACAGGTGCTTTACATTGCTGCTCTTTTAGTGTGTAAGTGAATAATAGTAAAGGAAGTAAGCAAACTGCAAAGGGAAAAAATTCTTCAAAAAATTTATCACCTCTCTGTGTAAAAACACTAATGAAGAAAAAGTGAGTAAACTAAAGATGATTTGTATGACAGTTTTTCTTTTAAAAAGTAATATTTCAGGGCCCAGGATGTAATGCAAACTTATTATGTAAATGCTTTTACATTAATAAAAGTAAAACTAAAGCTAAACTTACATATACCCCTGATAGTCTCCTCGCTAACAATATTACTAGATGGGTTGATCGACTCTAAAAGGCTTCACTGTATATCAAACCATCTAAGTCAGTCTTCTAAAGGTAAAAAGTTCTGCATAATTGGTACCCACTTCTACAAAATTTAGCCAACTGGCAGAACACTTTCCCAAGCTATTGGTTAAGCAGCTCAAATAGGTGATCTGTTTACCCAGCAACTGCTTAAAAGATTTGGGCCCGGCCCTAGCCGGTTTGGCTCAGCATTATATAGCATCAGCCTGCAGAATGAAGGGTCCTGGGTTCAATTCTGATCAAGGGCACATGCCCAGGTTGCAGGCTCCATCCCCAGTAGGGGGCGTGCAGGAGGCAGCCAATCAATGCTTCTCTCTCATCATCGATGTTTCTATTTCCTTCTCTGTTACTCTCTGAAATCAATAAAAACATTAAAAAAAAATAATATTTGGGCCTGGCCAGTGTGGCTCAATTGGTTAAGAATCATCCCATGCACCAGAAGGTTGCTGGTTTGATTCCCAGTAAGGGCACATGCCCCAGTTATGGGCTTTATTCCCAGTAGAGTGCATCATTGATGTTTCTATCTCTCTCCCTCTCCCTTCCTCTCTCTGAAATCAGTAAAAACATCATAAATAAAAGATTTGGAAGTTAGATTTGGAATATATAGCAAATAGAGGTAAAATGAATTTTACTTAGAAAATCCAAATTGCCCTAAAAAACAGAGACCAACGTATTCTGTATGATATATGCATGTGGCATCTGAGAATATGTCCAAAAATAAGTCTGGATTATGCCCGGCATTCTAGTTAGCTTTGGACTAGTCTAATCAGTGAATAACAAATGTGGTCTATAACTTTTGGGACTAGAAAAATCCAGTTTTGCTGAGATTCTTTAAAACAACTCTGGGTTACAGGCTCTAAATCTTCCCACACATACTTTCCCCTTAAAGTTTTCATATCCTCCAGCCTTATCACTTTTTTTATGACAGCTGCTACTTTATAAATCCATGCCTCTAGTATGGAATGTTTTTTTGTTCTTTTGTGTGTGTGTGTGTGTGTGGTTTTTGTTGTTGTTAATCCTCACCTGAGGGTATTTTTTCCATTGATTTTTAGAGAGTGGAAAGCTAAGGGAGGAGGAGAAGAAAGAAAGAGACAGACAGACAGACAGACACTGATCAGTTGCCTCCTGCACACACCCCAACTGGGGCTAGGGATCAAACCCGCAACCCAGGTACATGCCCCTGACTGGGAATCAAAGCCACAACCCTTCCAACACTCTAACCATTGAGCAATACCAGCCAAGGCAAGCATGAAATGTTTTTATTTGAAAATCTAGAATTGAAAGGATGCTGACAAGGATTCCGTAAAAATAACCATTCCTAACAGTGTAAACAGATATGCACTGTAAACCTACATTTGCCCACCCCTGGTATTCAGGCAAACACTGGTCAGATGCTTCCTTTGGCTGAATCACCCGGCCACGGAAAACCACAAGTTTACATTTCAGATTGGTTCTGAAATATTACCCTCTGGTGTGCAAATTTAAATTCATAAGGCTTGGAGAAACTGTTCTAAAGTCACGTGCTAGACCACACTAGGTTTAGAAACATGATGGATGATCAGTAAAGGACAGCTCCAGGGCCTACCAAGGGAACTCGGTTCCTGGAATACTCTTATCTGACGATGCAGAGGTTTACGAGTCCTCCCCACAGCTCATTCTCTAGAGCAGCGGTTCTCAACCTGGGGTCGAACGACCCTTTCATAGGGGTCGCCTAAGACCATCGGGAAACACATATATAATTACATATTGTTTTTGTGGTTAATCACTATGCTTTAATTATGTTCAATTTGCAACAATGAAATTGGGGGTCACCACAACATGAGGAACCGTATTAAAGGGTCGCGGCATTAGGAAGGTTGAGAACCACTGCCCTAGAGCCATGTGCGTGTTAAGGTCAAAGGAAGCCTTCTCAACGTATCCGCACCATGGAAGCTTATGACACCGTGTAGAAAGCCTAAAAAGCCAATTACTGCTATTCCAGACTCCACACTATGAAAAAGAACTCCGAGTCTCTGACAATGGACTAATGCTTGTTTTTTTAAATCCTCACCCGAGGGTAAATTTATTGAATTTAGAGAGAGAGGGAGACAGAAAGAGAGAGAGCCAGCCAAGTGTGGCTCAGTAGTTCCCGGTCAACAGATGAACCAGGAGGCCATGGTTTGATTCCTGGTCAGGGCACATGCCCAGGTTGTGGGCTCGATCCACAGTAGGGGGCTTGCAGGAGGCAGCCAATCAATGATTCTCTCTCATCATTGATGTATGTGTGTGTGTCTCTCTCTCGCTCTCTCTCTCTCTCTCTCTTAAAAAAAAATGTAAAAATTTTTTTTAAAGAAAGAGGGAGAGAAACATCTATATGAGAAACATCAATCAGTTGCCTCCCATACACACCCAGACAGGGAATCAAACCTGCAACCTAGATATATGTTATATATGTGTCCTGACTGGGAATCAAACCCACAATCTTTTTGGTATACAGGACAATGCTCCAACCAACTGAGCCGCCAGCAGGGCTGGACTAATGGTTTCTTTTCTTTCTTTTTGTTTTTAATCTTCACCTGAAGATATTTTTTCCATTGATTTTCAGACAGAGTGGAAGGGAGGAAGAAGGGGGGTGAAGGGGGTAGATAGAGAGAAAGAGAGAGAGGTTGACATGAGAGAGACACATTGACTGGTTGCCTCCCGCATGGGATTGAATCCGAAACCAAAGTATGTACCTTTGACAGGAATTGAACTCAAGATCCATTGATCCACAGGCTGACACTAACCACTGAGCAACTGGCCAGGGCTGGACTAATGGTTTCTTAAAGAAACTTTCTCCCTTTCAACTGGAGTAACATCCTAAGTTAGTTTTCTATTGCTACTTTAACAAACTACTACAAATGTAGGGACTTAAAACAACACCCATCTACTCTCTCATCATTCTGGAGGTCATAAATCTGCACTGAGTCTTATGGAACCAAAACCAAGGTGTTGGCAGGGCTGGCTCCTTCAGGGGGTCTAAGGGGAAAATTAGTTCCCTTGCCTTTTTCAACTTCCAGAGGCAGCTTGTCTATACTCTGGCTCCTATTCCCTTTTTATATCACATCACTCCAACCTCTTACTCCCATCATCAAATCTCCTACTACTCACTCTGATCTCTATATAAGGACCTTTATGATTATATTGAACCCACCTTGGTTACCCAAGATAATTTCCCCATTTCAAGATCCTTAACTAGATCACATCTGCAGCATCTCTTTTAGCATTCCCACGGTAGCAGGAATTAGGATGTGATAACTCTCACGGCTGGCTCCTAGTCAGCCCATCACACACCTGTATAAAATGTTTTAATTCTGTAAAGCACACTTACCTACAATATCTCATTTAATCCTTATGAGTTGTTATCATTCTTATATTTATGAATAAAGCAGGTTTAGAAAAGTTAATTCCTCAGCCAGTCATATAGTTAGGCAAAGAACTAGGACTCAAAACCAAAACATATGGCCCTAGGTCCATATACCATTACCACATACTTTCTTCTCCTCCTGTACTGTTTATAATTCCCTGGCCTTTCTCCTCTTATTTTCTTGAACAACTTTTTACCATACCTAAATAAGTCCAAAATAAAATTTACCAAAAACAAAACAAAACAAAATCATTTAGCCCAAACCAGAAGTTCCCAAGAGAAATTCCTAACACTTTTGTTAGATCCACACTTCATAAGTGTTTATGTCCTAACAACTTAATTTAGCACCTTATGAGTATTTCACAACTTCTCAATTTCTGATTCTTAGAATCAAGTTTGATACTGCCACCCTTCCTGTTTCACACTAACTTTTATAAAGTGCTTGCTTTATTCATGACAATGGCCAAAATCCCAGCTTTGCAAAAATATGACATCAGATCAAAAGGAATGTGACTGAATGCTGAATTGTGAACTATCGTAAGCTAGCAGTTTGTGATGTCTGACAGATGTCACTGTGTTTCCCTGGAAAATTAAAAATACCCTGTGATGCCCAAGTGAGTCTGCTGGGGGACCCACAGGGCCTGGGCCACTGTTTGGAGCTGGGGGCCTATTCATTTCGGTATGCAAAGTGCACAGCTGTATCTCCAGATAATGGGCTAAAACAAGTAATGGAGGGAACTCCAGTTTGTTATCACATATACAGTATTTTGCATACCAACTTGACATTTTCTATTAAAAATATATTCTTTATCACCACTGCATCAGTTCATCCAGTTTTCTCCTGAGAAAAGTGAGCAGATGAAGGAAAATGTCTGCATATAAAAGGATTTTTATTTATAACTCTCCAGGAATATAATATACCTAAAGGCAGAGAACTCCTGTGTTAGACAAATAAAATACATTGACATTTTCGTCTGTCCAAAGGAATTAATTTACTCATTCAAATGTCACAAAAACAACCACCTGACACCAAACATCAAAAAAATAGTTATTTTCATCCTAAGAAACGTGAAGCACCAATCAGAAAGAATGTATGCACCCCTATGTTCAAAGCAGCACAATTTACAATAGCTAAGATCTGGAAACAGCCCAAGTGCCCATCAGTAGATGAGTGGATAAAAAAGCTGTGGTACATTTACACCATGGAATACTGTGCAACAGTAAAAAAGAAGAATCTTTTACCCTTGGAGACAGCATGGAGGGACCTTGAGAGTATCATGCTAAGAGAAATAAGTTAGTCAGAGAAAGACAAGTATCACAGGATCCCACTCATATGTGGAATCTAATGAACAAAATAAACTGATGAACGGAGTGGACCCAGAGACATGGAAGCAGGGAACAGAGTGTGGGATCTCAGAGGGAAGATGGGGGAGGAGGGTGGGTGGGTGGTAATCAACCAAAGACCTTGAATGCATAACCCATGGACACAGATAAAAAGGTGCTGAAGGTTGGGTGCCTAGAGGGAGTCAATGGGCGAAAAGGAGGACATATGTAATATTTTCAACAATAAAGATTTTAAAAAATAGTCATTTTCAACATTAAAAATGTACACAATTTAGCAAAATAAAAAACTGTAATACAATTTGTCATCCTGGTTCTTTTTATATACATTTTTAATTGATTTCAGAGAGAAAGGGAGAGGGAGAAATAGAAACATCAATGATGAGAGAGAATCATTGATCGGCTGCCTCCTGCACACCTCACACTGGGGATCAAGCCCGCAACCCAAGCACATACCCTGAATGGGGATGGAACTGTGACCACCTGGTTCACAGGTAGATGCTCAACCACTGAGCCATGCCTGATTCTTCTGATATTGTTTGAAGAGTGATTAAAGAGAAAAGATATGATACAAATCAAAGCATATGGAGAGAAAGTTTCAGAATTTGTCCAAAATGCTGCAAATTCATGGATCTAGATGAGTCATTCTCAAAGTCAAGGGGTGCAGCAGAATTACCTGAAGGGTTTGTTGAAATAGAGATGGTTGAGTCTCACCCCAAAGTTTCTGATTCAGAAGATCTGTGGCAGAGCCAAGAATCTACATTGCTGGAAAGTTCTCAAGTGGTGCAGATGCCGATAGTACAGGGACCTCACTTTAAAAACCACTGTTTTTAACCCTAGCAGGGTGGTTCAGTTGGCTGGAGTGATGTCCCAATGCACCAGGTTTTTGAGTTCAATCCCCGGAGGGCATACAGGAGTCAACCAGTGGGTGCATGGCTGGGAGGAATAGCAGATCTATCATCTATCTATCTATCTAATGTCAGTGGAAATCCTCAAGTGAGGATTAATAAAAAATAAAAATAAAGACAAAAATAAATAAAATTAATCAACAAATTAATTTTTAAAAACTTTTAAATCACCGTTTTAGATAAAATTCACCTTTTCGTGGCAATTCAGAAAAGCTACAGAGTGCATTATGAAAGCAGGTGAGGGAATAAATTTGTGAAACAACATAACACCAACAACAAAACAGAAAAAGAAAAGAAAACAGTGACAGTTCAATTCTTCCTCAAACAGAAGAAAACTGAGCTACTCAAATTGAGCTCCTTGAGGTTTGTGCAAGTTACCAATTTACCCTTCACTGACAGCTCTGCTAGGATTAAATGTGATAACACTTGTAACAGCCTCCTGTGAGGAAACTAAAGCTTGGAAAAGCCCAAGCGTTCACCATCAAGTGCCAGGTTAATTGTCAACGTTCAGTGGGAAAATATTAAATTAATTTTGTAAAAAACATGGCCCATCCACCGAGCTTTTGACTACTGAATAAACTAGTAAGTTTAGGTAGTGCATGTCAAATTACACACTTAACAGATAACTAAATCTAGTCCTGCTGACATAAAATAGAAGTATGCAAGCACAGTAAAAAAAAAAAAAATCAGGGATGATGTGCTATGTGGTCACCTCTCTCTTATAGCAACTACATCTATAAATCAGTAAGAGTAACTGACAGGCAAGAGTTTGAAGTCCTACCACAGCCTTAACAGTCAAATAAATATTAAACTGTATTCAGTATGTTTTATTAAGGCACAAAAGTATACAATTACAAAAAAAAAATTCGAAAGGACTCAAAAATGGCTGCTGAGTCAATCTAAATATTAGTTAGCCTGAATACCCCAAAGTCTAAGCCTCATTAAATTACAGAACTTTGCAAAGGTTATGAAC
The DNA here is from genome assembly GCF_028538775.1 of Myotis yumanensis. Classification (NCBI taxonomy): domain Eukaryota; kingdom Metazoa; phylum Chordata; class Mammalia; order Chiroptera; family Vespertilionidae; genus Myotis; species Myotis yumanensis. Next base: position 3,848,319 of record NW_027223770.1, on the reverse strand, counting down.
AATGAAAAGCTCAACTTCCTGTTTTTCCTATTCCTTTTAAATAATAGCCATTGTCAAATGTTTCCAAAGCAAGGCTTTTAAAAAAAAATTTTTTGGTATAACCAAAACATGCTCAATTGAGAGAAACAGTGCAATAAAAATAACATTCTTATATACTGACAATATTCATGCTACTTATCTGGACCAAGTATCAAGTCAGGACTTTCAGTATATGCCTGTAACTGGTGATGACACCCTCACCCCAGCAAGGGGAAGTAAGACAGAGAGAAGAATGCAGAGCTTCTCTGGCCCTACCTTTAATATGCAGGAAGGGGAGAGGAAATCAGTATCCTTCCAGCTCCTTAATGTTCTTTTCTTTGAATGGAGTGATCACAAGATCCCAGAAGTACAAGAATGACTAGAAATTCAAGGAGACTATCAATGATTATAGCCTTTTCCTGCCACCATGATGAGCAACAGCAAAGTAAAAACGATACTTAGGTGATGGAGAACACTAAAATAGTTCAATCCAAATTCATAGTTGTAATAACTTATAAAGTAGAGCCTCAATATCATCTGGACAGCACAAAAAATAAACATAAATAACATACTTTATTGGCATTTTTCAACTACCCAACTAGAAACTGACAAATATATAAACTAATTTTGCCAAGTAAATCATAGGTCCCTAAAATCAATAAAAATATGTAAACCAGCCCTGGTCGGTTTGGCTCAGTGGATAGAGCATCGGCTTGCGGACTGAAGGGTCCCGGGGTTCAATTCCGGCCAAGGGCATGTACCTTGGTTGCAGGCACATCCCCAGTGGGGGGTGTGCAGGAGGCAGCTGATCAATGTTTCTCTCTCATCAATGTTTCTAACTCTCTATCCTTCTCCCTCCTCTCTGTAAAAAATCAATAAAATATATTTTTAAAAATCAGGCCATATTTTATATATATATATACATATACATATATATATATATATATATATATACCAGTTAACTGCCATGTGTCCAAAACGGAAACCATCCCCACACACCACAATATTTTGACTTTAATTTTAAAAATCAATTTGCAATGAATATTATAAAAATAAATATATTAGTCACAATTTGGGTGTTCTTGAGTATTTTCAGCTGAAAATTCTCACAAAAAGTTATTTTAAAGGTGGTCAGGGCTGCATTTGGGGAAAACCTTTCTTTTTTATAGACGCATATGGCATGTGGGAAAGGTCTGCAGACACGGCATACAATGGGTTAAAAACAGAAAGAATAACAATTAGCCCCTACGCAGAAGCAATTGTCCCACCCTGTTGAAAAAAATCTTGACACACCTGTGGACACTTGCCTGAGGGCAATTCAAGATGGAATCCTATCCGTCTGTAGGCTGAGGCGGTCTCTGGAGGCTTTGAGTCTTTACCTGAGCTAATTAGTCAGAAACGGCGTTTGTCACTGTCCTGCACTAGATTGAGAGTTGTAGCAGATCTGTCTAACTCAAACAGGAAGCCAAAATGAGGAGACAAAGTCACAAACCCAAAGAGGAAGCCAAAATGAGGAGACAAAGAAACAACCTCCAAATGAAAGAACAAGAGAATTAGCCAAAAGAAGAGATAAATAAAATGGAGATAAATTTTTCCGGGGGGTAGGGGAGGCCAGGGGATTGTCAAGGGCGGGGGGAAAAAAGGAGACATATGTAATACCCTTTGTAATACTTTAAGCAATAAAAAAAAAAATTAAAAAAAAAGAAATTTTTCCAATATAGAGTTCAGAATAATGATGGTAAAAATGTTCAACACATGAAAACAGAAATAAAGCATGACATAGCACAGCCCTAGCTGGTTTGGCTCAGTGGATAAAGCATAAGCCTGTGGACTGAAGAGTACTGGGCTCAATTCCAATCAAGGTCACATGCCCGGGTTGCAGGCTCGATCCCCAGTAGGGGGCATGCAGGAGGCAGCTGATCAATGATTCTCTCATCATTGATGTTTCTATCTCTCTCTCCCTATTCCTTCCTCTCTGAAATTAATAAAAATATATTTAAAAACAAAACAAAAAAAGAATGATATAGCACAAATAAAGAACACATTGGAAGGGATACACAGCAGATTAGGGAAAGCTGAGGATCGAATCAGTGAATTAGAAGACAGGGTTGAAAAAGATCACTCAATCAGAGAACCTAAAAGAAAACACTATTAAAAAACAAGAGGACAGCTTAAGGGAGCTGTGGGACAACGTGAAATGTAACAATATTTGAATAGCAGGTGTGCCAGAAGAGGCAGAAAGGGAGAAAGGCATAGAAAACATGTTTGAAGAAATAATGGCAGAAAACTTCCCTAACCTGGTAAAAGAAAAAGTCACACAAGTTCAGGAGGCAGAGAACCCCAAGCAAGAAGAACCCAAATAGGCCTGTGCCCAGACACATCATAATTAAAGTGCCAAAAATTAAAGACAAAGAGTCAATCTTAAAGGCAGCAAGAGAAAAGAAAACTGTTACCTACAAAGGAGCTCCCATAAGGCTGACACCTAATTTCTCATCAGAAACTCTACAGTCCAGAAGGGAATGGTATGAAGTACTCAAGGTAATGGAAAGCAAGGATCTGAAACCAAGATTACTCTATCCAGCAAGGCTATCATTCAAAATAGACAGTCAAATAAAGAGTTTCCTGGACGAAAAAAAAAAAAAAAAGGCTAAAGGAGTACATCACCACCAAGCCAGCATTACAAGAAATGGTAAAGGGACTGCTGTAATAAGAAATACAAAAACTTAACAAGGAAACAGTGACTCTAAAGAACACACTGGATCAGATGGATTTAATTGACATTTATAGAGCATTACACCCAAAGCAGCAGAATATACATTCTTCTCAAGTGTACATGGATCATTCACAAATATAGACCACATGTTAGGAGACAAAACAAGTCTCTACAAATTCAAGAAGACTGAAATCATATCAAGCATCTTCTCAAATCACAGTGGAATGAAATTAGAAATCAACTACAGTAAAAACATTCAAAAAGATTCAGACACATGTAAGCTAAATAGCATGTTATTAAACACCTAGAGGCCCGATGCACAAAATTCTTGCAAGGGGCTCAGCCCTCACAGCTGCGGAGGTGTGCCTCCACCCTCGCAGGCACAGCAGCTTGCCTCGACCCTTGCAGCCCCAGCTTCGTCCAGAAGGACGTCCAGAAGGTTGTTCGGTTGTCTGGTTTAATTAGCATATTATGCTTTTATTATTATAGATGAATGGGTTACCAACAAGATCAAGAAAAAGCCGAAACCGGTTTGGCTCAGTGGATAGAGCGTCGGCCTGCGGACTGAAGGGTCCCAGGTTCGATTCCGGTCAAGGGCATGTAACTGGGTTGCGGGCACATCCCCAGTAGGAGATGTGCAGGAGGCAGCTGATCGATGTTTCTCTCTCATCGATGTTTCTAACTATCTCTCTCCCTTCCTCTCTGTAAAAAATCAATAAAATATATTAAAAAAGAAAAAAAAAAGAAAAAAATAAGAAAACTTCCTGGAAACAAATGAAAATGAACACACAACAACCCAAAAATCTCTGGGACACAGCAAAAGCAGTCCTGAGAGGGAAGTTCATAGCACTATAGGCATACCTCAAAAAAACAAGAAAAATCAGCAATAAACTAACCCTACAACTTAAAGAACTAGAAAGAACAACAAGAAAAGCCTAGAGTAAATAGAAGGAAGGAAATAATAAAGATTAGATCAGAAATAAGTAACACAGAGACTAAGAAAATACTATGAACAACTATATGCCAACAAGCTGGACAATGTGGAAGAAATGGACAAGTTCCTAGAAAAATATAATCTCCCAAAACTGAATCAGGAGGAATCAGAAAATCTGCATAGGTCAATAACAACTGATGAAATAGAAGCAATAATTTTTAAAAACTCACAGCAAACAAAAGCCCAGGTCCGGACAGCTTCACAGGGGAGTTTTACCAAACATTCAAAGATGAACTAACACCTCTACTCCTCAAACTATTTCAGAAAATCCAAGAGGAAGGAACACTTCCAAACTCTTTTTATGAGGCCAGCATTATCCTAATTCCAAAACCAGATAAAGACACTACAAAGAAAGAGAATTACAGGCCAATATCACTGATAAACGTAGATGCTAAAATCCTCAACAAAATATTAGCAAATCGCATCCAGCAATATGTTAAAAAGATCATACGCCATGAGAAAAAAAATTATACATCATGACTAAGTGGAATTTATTCCAGGGACGCAAGGCTGGTACAATACTTGCAAATCGCATCACATAAACAAATTGAAAGGTAAAAATCACATGATCATATCAATAGATGCAGAGAAAGCATTTGACAAAATCCAACACCCATTTTTTTATAAAAACTCTCAGCAAAGTGGGAATAGAAGGAGCATATCTCCACATGATAAAGGCCATATATAACAAACCTACAGCCAATTATACTCAATGGGCAAAAACTAAAAGCATTTCTCCAAAGAACAGGAACAAGACAGGGATGTCCGCTTTCACCACGCTTACTCAACACAGTACTTACTGGAAGTCCTAGCCACAGCAATCAGACAAGAAGAAATAAAAGGCATCCAAATTGGAAAGGAAGAAGTAAAACTCTCATTATTTGCAGATGACATGATATTGTACATAGAAAATCCTAAAGACTCCACCAAAAAACTACTAGATTTAATAAATGAATTTGGCAATGTAGCAGGATACAAAATCAATACCCAAAAATCAATGGCTTTTTTATACACCAATAATGAATTCTAAGAAAGAGAAACTAAACCAGCAATCCCATTTACTATTACAACAACAAAAATTAAGATACTTAGGAATAAACTTAACCAAGGAGGCAAAAGACCTGTACTTGGAAAACTACAGGACATTGAAAAAAGAGATAGAAAATATAAACAAGTGGAAGAATACACCGTGTTCATGGATTTGTAGAATCAGCATCATTAAAATGTCCATACTACTCAAGGCAATCTGCAGATTCAATGCAGTCCCTATTAAAATACCAATGGCATATTTCACAGAGCTGGAACAAAAATTTGTATGGAATAAAAAATTTATATGGAATCAAAAAAGACCCCAAATAGCTTCAACAATTTTGAGAAAGAAAAATAAACTTGGAGGAATCACAATACCAGATTTCAAGTTAGACTACAAAGCCACCATAATCACAACAGCCTGATACTGGCACAAGAGCGGGCATATAGATCAATGCAACAGAATAGAAAACCCAAAAATCCACCCAAGTCATTACGCTCAATTAATATTTGACAAAGTAGGCAAGAGCATACAATGGAGTCAAGAGAGTTTCTTCAATAAATGGTGTTGGGAAAGTTGTACAGATACATGCAAAAAAAAAAAATCAAACTAGACCAACAACTTACACCATACACAAGAATAAACTCAAAATGGATGAAGAACTTAAATGTGAGATGGAAACCCATAAAAATCTTAGAAGAATCCACAGGCAGCAAAATCTCAGACATGTCTTGTAGCAATATATTTACAGATACCCCTCCCTAAGGCAAAGGAAACTAAGAAAAAAATAAACAAATGGGACTACATCAAAATAAAAAGCTTCTGCACAGCAAAAGAAACCATGAATAAAACGAAAAGAGAGCCCACTCTATGGGAGAACAGATTTAGCAATGATACAACATCTGATAAAGGGTTAATAACCAAAATATATAAGGAACTCACACAACTTAACAAAAGGAAGACAAGCAATCCAATTTAAAAATGGGCAAAGGACCTAAATAGACACTTCTCCAAAGAGGACATACAGATGCCCAAGAGACATATGAAAAAATGCTCAAAGTCACTAATCATCCGAGAGATGCAAATCAAAACGACAATGAGGTACCATCTCACACTTGTCAGAATGGCTACCATCAACAAATCAACAAACAACAAGTGCTGGCAAGGATGTGGAGAAAAGGAAACCCTAATGCACTGCTGGTGGGAATGCAGACTGGTGTAGCTGTTATGGAAAACAGTATGGAGTTTCCTCAAAAAATTAAATATGGAACTGCCATTTGACCCAGTGATCCCACTTCTAGGAATATCCTATGAAAGCAGAAGCACCAATTAGAAAGAATGTATGCCCCCCTATTTTCATAAAAGCACAATTTACAATAGCTAAGATCTGGAAACAGCCCAAGTGTCCATCAGCAGATGAGTGGATAAAAAAGCTGTGGTACATCTACACCATGGAATACTATGCAGCTATAAAAAAGAATCTCTTTCCCTTTGAGAGTGCCCAGAGGGTGAATCATGATTACTTTAAGACAGCACTGTCCAAGAGAACTTTCTGTAATGAAGATGCTCTGTATCTGCACTGTGGAATGAAGTAGCTCTTGAAATGTGGTGAGTACAACTAAGGAAATGAAATCTATAATTTTATCTAGTTTTAATGAATTTAAATTTAAATAGCCACATGTAACTGATGGCTACCTTATTGGACAGCACAGATCTAGGCAAATCCTGGAAATTTGTCCACTTGGCAGTGAACTGGCTTAGGCTTATGATGCAATTCTGGCCAAAGAGGTAGTAGGAAAAGGTTTCCTTTAATTTATAACAACAACAACAAAAAACAGGAAGAGAAGGTTCATTTTTCTGCCTCTGGGTATAGTCTTGACGACGTGATTTCGTGAACTTTCTGTATTCTGGTACATTAAAATCCACTCGTCTATCTTGCACTTTGGCTCTTTACTTAGCAAATATTAGTTTACTGATTTATGTGGCTCTTCAAAATGTTGATATATTTCATTATTCAATATCAGGAATTCATATTTGTTAATATTACCCCTGGACCTCATCAGAGAAGTCTTTAAATACTGGGAAGTTGTCAAGCTCAAATTTTATAACTGGCAACAAATAATATCGGTTCTTTCATTTTTTATAAAATGTCCGCCAAATACCCAAATCTGAATAACCATAGGTTTTCTGTCAATCACTCTTTCAAGTAAAAATAGTGTTCCACAGCCCAGCCGGTGTAGCTCAGTGGTTGAGCTGCGGACCCGTGAACCAGGAGGTCATGGATCGATTCCCGGTCAGGGCACATCCCAGGTTGTGGGCTCAATCCCCAGTAGGGAGGCATGTAGGAGGCAGCTGGTTTTCTCTTATCATTGTTATTTCTCTCTCTCTCCCTCACCCTTCCTCTCTCTGAAATCAATTAAAACATTTAAAAAACACACTAACCAGATAAACACTAACCAGATATTTTATATAACTTAACAACTTGCATCATTAATGGGCAAAAACATTTTAAAAATCAAAGAGCATTCTGTAAAGACAAAGATAGGATTAACCCTGCAGAATACTAAAAGCAATACCTAATCAAGGGCTTGGATCTCAAACTGATAAATGACTTCCTCTTACAAAATAAAAGCAAATAGGCTGCTGATTCATTCATTTGTTGACCATCTCTGTTCAGTTTTTAAATGGCACATATGAGAGAGAGAAAGTCTTTCATTTCCTAAATCATAGTTTGTTATCTCTGGTACATTTAAATTAACACTTCATGACTAAGAACCTGTAACTGCAAGTTCATCCTAATATATAAAAAGCCAGGGGCCATCACAACCGAAACAACCAGACGGATGACCGAACAGCAGGCTGCGTGGGGCGTCCAGGCCGGCAGGGGGGTTAGTGAGGAATGACCAAACGACTGAACAGCAGGCTGTGTGGGGCGACCAGGCTGGCAGGGGGGACAATTGGGGGGGACCAGGCTGGTTGGGGGGGGGCAGTTGGGGGTGACCAGGCCGGCAGCGGGGGGGGCAGTTAGGGGCGATTAGGCCAGCAGGCAGAGGTGGTTAGGGGTGATCAGGCTGGCAGGCGGGGAGGTTAGGGGCAATCAGCAGACAGGCAGGTGAGCAGTTAGGAGCCAACAGTCCCAGATTGTGAGAGGGATGTCTGACTGCCGGGATCAGGCCTAAAGTGGCAATCAGACATCCCCCAAGGGGTCCCGGATTGGAGAGGGTGCAGGCTAGGCTGAGTGGACACCCCCACACACACACACATAAATTTCGTGCACCGGGCCTCTAGTATATAAAAAGTATTGCGGTTTAAATGTTATTCTTTCTTAAATAGCTCTAAATGAATGTCTTAAATCTTTCTGTTATATGTATAATTTTACATCATACACACTGAAATAAAGCTAGAGCTAAATACTTACTTGTCCTGTGAACAAAGTGTATATGCAATTCACCTCCAGAAAAGCACCTGTCCTTTAGAATTTACTTTGCAGTAAGCTGACCCTCACTTTCCAAAAAGCTACACGGCTGGTCTGTTAGGTAATTCTACAGACTGTGTCTTTACTTCACCAAGTTAGGATTTAATTTCCTGATTAGCATTGCTTGAGATTTGATACAAGAAAAAACACAACCTTGAGCGGCATTTCCCAAAATAGTGTTAAGAGAGAAATGTTCCAGGTATTAAGATGCCAAGCAAACTCTTCCCTTTAGCAAGTGTCTTAACATTTAAAGAAAATTATACAAGTTTCTTTTTTACTGCCCGATTTCTCAAAGTTCATAATATGCTAACTGTCTATGAATTTCCAAGACAGGAATTTAATATGCAGCCTTCTCAAGCTTAGTTGATTCAAGGTTCCCTTTATTCTTGGAAAACCAGTAATGGCAAAGAGCCCTGGTTTTGTAGTCAAAAATATCTGTGTTCAAACTCTAATGCTGCCACTCATTAACTATATAATTTCGGATAAGTAATCAGTTTTTCAACTGTAATATGGGGGAAATATTATTACCCACATTTCAGAGGACTGACTGAAGGATAAATTATAAACACACAAAGTGTTAACTACGTGCCTGATAAACTTTAAACAAAATAGCAATTCGTCCTCCTGAGAGCAAAAATTGATGATACTTATTCCTATACACTCCATCTTCTTTTCCCTTCTTTTTGCTTTTTCCTTTCAGTTTTCATTCCTTGGATTAATACTCCTATTTGGTTGTCCTTTAACTGTTAGTTAAGGTAGCCAGTCAAAAGCTCTCCTACACACTGGGGAGGCAGGTGGCCAATGGAGAAAAAATGAGACATATGTAATACTTTAAACCAGCAGTTCTCAACCTGTGGGTCTCGACCCTTTTGGGGGTCGAACGACCCTTTTACAGGGGTCGCCTAAGACCATCGGAAAACACATATATAATTACATATTGTTTTTGTAATTAATCACTATGCTTTAATTATGTTCAATTTGTAACAATGAAATTGGGGGTCACCACAACATGAGGAACTATATTAAAGGGTCGCAGCATTAGGAAGGTTGAGAACCACTGCTTTAAACAATAAAGAATTTAAAAAAAAAAAAAAAAAAAGCTCTCCTACACACTGGCTCACGTCTTTCAACTGAATACTGGGACAGAATGAAAAGAAAGTAAGTCAGTGGGGTCAAGATACATTAAGTGACAAAAAACAAGATATAGGATCATAGTATGTATGTATAGTGAACTATCATTCTTTCTTTTTTTTTTTTAATCCTCACCCAGGAATAATTTTTCCATTGATTTCTAGAGAGTGGAAGGGAGGGGGGAGAGAGGATTAGTATTAAGGTTAGGGCTGAGGAACCTGCAAATGAAGTCCATGCCCTTAACTGGGAATAGAACCCATGACCCTTCAGTCCACGGGCCAACACTCTAACCAGTGAGCCAAACCAAGTAGGACCTATCATTCTATTCAAAAGGAATTACATAAAAGAATGAAGTTGATGCTTATTATATACAAAAATTGACTCAAAATAGATCAGAGTCATAAACGTAAGAGTTAAAACTATATGCCCTGGTCAGGGTGGCTCATTTGGTTAGGCATCATCCTATGCACCAAAAAGTTGCTGGTTTGATTTCCAATCAGGGCATATGCCCAGGTTGCGAGCTGAATCCCCAATAGGGAGCATGCAGGAGGCAGCTGATAGATCTTTCTCTCTCATCAATGTTTCTCTCTCTCTCTCTCCTTTCCTCTCTCTCTCTCTCTCTCTCTCTCTAAAGTCAATAAAAACATATTTTAAAAAACACACACAAAAAAACAGCCCTAGCTGGTTTGGCTCAGTGGACAGAGCATCGGCCTCGGAACTGAAAGAGTCCTGGGTTCGATTCCGGTCAAGGGCACATGCCCGGGTTGTGGGCTTGATCTCACCACGACCAGAGAAGAGGTAAAGCTTCTAATTCTGTCCCCACTGGTCCAACCAACTTGGAGCTTAGTCACTGCAGACTGTGCTCTCAGTTGAGAACAGGTAAAATAGCCCTTAAAAATTAATGGTTTATAATACCAAAAATTCAAAGCATTTCAAACTCAACAACTAAAAGACAATGTTTAACTTAGTAAGGTTAAGGCTTTCAAGCATATTTCAAAAATAAAGAAGTTAATGAACAAGTGTCAAAATATAATATATTTGGGAATTATAAAAATCATAATGTATATCAAAAACTCAACATAGCCCTAGCCGGTTTGGCTCGGTGGATAGAGCGTCGGCCTGTGGACTGAAAGGTACCAGGTTCGATTCTGGCCAAGGGCACGTGCCCAGATTGCAGGCTTGATCTCCAGTAGCGGGCTGTGCAGAAGGCAGCCAATCAATGATTCCCTTTCATCATTGATGTTTCTATCTCTTCCTCCCTCTCCCTTCCTCTCTTAAATCAATAAAGAAATATTTAAAAAAAAAAAAAAAAAAAAAACCTGAACATAGCCAACAAACAAGTTGTTTACCTAAAATATAGTATTACTCATTGTATTCTTTAATTCCATATTTGTGTACTGAGGACCTATAACACATAAGGATTTCACGTGGCCTTCAAATTCAAATCCCTGAACTCACAAATGGGCCCTGGGTCCACACTATCATAAATGCCGAGAATTCAAAGATGAATGCTGGAGGACAAATCATATAAATTAAGTAGAGACCCTTGTCCTCTTGGTCAGAGAATTTCATTTATAACACCCTTCCCCGAATCTAACTGCATGTCAGTGCTCAGAAAACCAGAGCAATAGCTGATGAAACATCCAATAGTCAGTGGCCGAAACTGGTTTGGCTCAGTGGATAGAAGCATCGGCCTGCGGACTGAAGGGTCCCGGGTTCGATTCCGGTCAGGGGCATGTGCCTGGGTTGCGGGCACATCCCCAGTGGGAGATGTGCAGGAGGCAGCTGATCGATGTTTCTCTCTCATCAATGTTTCTGACTCCCTATCTCTCTCCCTTCCTCTCTGTAAAAAATCAATAAAATATATATTTTTTAAAAAGTCAGTGATGCTTAATGCAATGGTCAAATCTGGTGAAAGTATTTGTGTCTAAATACGCAGCTGTCCATATCCAGTGTCACTGGAGTACTGATCAGTATTCTCCTTATCCCTAACCCAACCTTGAGGCAATGACCTAGAACTGATCTTAGACACCAAGAGGTGACAATTCCATTGCTAGGTAAATAATATAAACTGGTGATGTAGAGATTTGTTATACAGCAAAAGAAAGTGGTGGGGACTTAGACAAATTACAAAATGTAAGTTATGAGTAAAGGCACTCAAATATTAAGACACTTTTAACCAAATTCAGTCTCTCTAGTAATTGAATGATTGATTGGGATATAGAATCTATACAATGGCTCACTGAAATCTTTATCTCTTTTATTTTTAATTTTATTTATTGACTAGAGGCCTGGTGCAAGAAATTAGTGCACTGGGGGAGAAGTGGGGGTTCCTTAAGTCTGGCCTGCACTCTCTCGCTCCTTACCGCCTGCCTGCAGCAGAGGTGGATATGGCAGCAGCTGCTAGTCACATGTCACTACTGAGCTCTTCGAATGTGGCTATTCTAACTGAGAAGACTTTGCACTGAAAAAATAATGTAAAATATTGTGGCCCAGACAGTGTTGCTCAGTAGTTGAGCATTAACCTATGAACCAGTAAGTCAGGGCACATGCCTGGGTTTTGGGCTTGATCCCCAATAGGGGATATGTAGGAGGCAGCCAATCAATGATTCTCTCTCATCATTGATGTTTCTCTCTCCCTTTCCCTTCCTCTCTGAAATCAATAAAGATATATTTTTTAAAATGAAAGAAAATATTGTTAACAATTTTTTGTATAGATTACATGCAATCAATGGCAATAAGTATTTTTTATATACTGGACTAAATAAACTATATTATTAAAATTAATTTTGTTTCTTTTTTAAAATATATATTTTTATTGATTTCAGAGAGGAAGGGAGAGGGAGAGAGAGATAGAAACATCAGTGATATAGAGGAATTCTTCCACTGCCCCCGGCCCCACAAAAACTTCAGCCCAGGACTCAGGATGATGCAGCAAGTTCACTCACCCAAAGAGCAGGAACTAGTTTAACAATCACTGAGGCTAATTTCTTCCTAATAAGTCTAGCATGTAAAAGAAATGACTAGCCTCAAGAAAAATCTGTGAGCCAAAAGATTACTTCTCCCTTAATGTTAGATTTTTTAAATTTTTATATTGATTTTAGAGAGACATCAATTTGTTGTTCCATTTATTTATGCATTCATTGGTTGATTCTTTTTTTAAATAATGGTATTATTGTTTATTTGTTATAGTTATTGTTATTTTTTATTTATTTATTTTATTGTCTAAAGTTTTACATATGTCTCCTTTTCCATTGGTTGATTCTTGTATATGTCCTGATCCTGGTTAAAACCTGCAACCTTGGTGTATTGGATGACGCTCTAACCAATTAAGCTACCTGGCCAGGGTCAGTGCTAAAAATTTTTTTTAAAGAATAGTTAACTGATTTTCAGAGAGGAAGAGAGAGGGAGAGAGAAGGATCAATGTGAAAGGGAAACATCAATCTCGGCTGCCTCCTGCACGCCCCCTGCAAGGGATCCAGCCACAACCTGGTTATGTACCCTGACTGGTGCACGGGACACCACCCGACAGAGCCACACTGGCCAGGGCAAGGTTAGATTTTTAGGTAACTAAAACTGAGGTTCCACTTTGGTACGACACCATTACGAAGAAACCGATCTATCATTTTAAGCCAATGCTTTTTTTTCTCTATAAACCTTAAGTATAAACACTACACAAATAAAAAACACTTCACACACATTAGGATGGCTTTAATAAAAAAAATGCACAGCCGAAACCAGTTTGGCTCAGTGGATAGAGCGTCGGCCTTCGGACTGAAAGGTCCCAGGTTTGATTCTGGTCAAGGGCATGTACCTGGGTTGCAGGCACATCCCCAGTAGGAGATGTGCAGGAGGCGGCTGATAGATGTTTCTCTCTCATCGATGTTTCTAACTCTCTATCTCTCTCCCTTCCTCTCTGTAAAAAATTAATAAAATATATTTTTTAAAAAATGCACAATGGCAAGTGTTGGTAAGGATGTGGAAAAATGAGAACCCTCATATATTGCTGGTGGGGAGATAAAATGGTACAGCTGTTTTGAAAACAGTTTGGCTCTTCTTCAAAATGTTAAGCACAGAGAAATCCTATGAGCCAGTAATTCCACTCCAAGAGAAATGAAAACACACATCCGCACAAAAACTTGTACATGTATGTTCACAGTAGCATTAGTCATAATAGCCAAAAAATAAAAACAACCCAAACATCCATCAATGTTTGGTGAGTGGAAAAATAGAATGTGTTCTATCCATACAGTGGAATATTATCCTATTTGCTAATATGCAAATAGACCAAATGGCAGAACAACCAAACAACCGGTTGCTCTGATGTGCACTGACCACTAGGGGATGTGCGCGGAACATGGAGGGCGTTGGCCATGGCGGGATGGTGGAGCAGGTGAGTGGGGTCTCCAGACCAAGGCAGGGCACCGGTCACTGTCATCGGGGCAAGCCTCTGGTAGTTACTGAAAATTCTTTGCTCCTGCACGCCGCAGTCCCGCCCAGCACTTGCACCTGCTGCTGGTGCCAGAGCCGCCACTCAGACCCACTGCCAGAGCCTGGTGCTGGCCCCAATCACTCAGCGCCGTCAGCGGGTGTGAGCGGCAGCTGCCAGCCCCAATCGCCCTTCAGGGCTTTTCCACCTCCCCCTGCTCCTGAGAGGAGAGATTGGGGCCAGCAGCCGCTGCTTGCACCCACTGCCGGCGACAGCCCCGCTCGCACCCACTGCCAGTGCCGGAGCCACCGCTCACACCCACTGCCAGCGCCGGCCCTGCTTGCACCTGCAGCTGACGCCGCTGCTCACACCCACTGCCGGTCCTGATTGCTCCTGAGGGCTTCTCCACCTCCCCCTTCTCCTGAGGGGTGATGAGGGCAGCAGCTGCCACTCGCATCCGCTGAAAGCATCGGCGCTGCTTGCACCCACTGCTGGCGCTGGCCCCAATCGCGCCTTCAACAGGTGTGAGTGGGGCCAGTGCCGTCAGCGCATGGGAGTGGCAGTGGCAGGAGCAGGGCTGCTCATGGACAGGTGACCAGGGGTGTGGTGGGAGGGGCTGGGCGGGGGCACAGAGGATGGGCCGAGACCCGCCCCTGCGCCCAGAGTTCCTTTCAAGGTGCACAAATTCATGCACTGGGCCCCTAGTTCAGCAATAAAAAGCCAGGAGGCACTAATACATGCTCCCATAGGGGGAACCTTGAAGACATTAACCCAAGTGAAAAGTCAGAAGACCACAAATTGTTATTCCATTATATAAAATAGGCAAAGAAACCAAAAGTACATCAGTGGCTGCCAAGGGTTGGAGAAAAGGAGGAAAGGGAATAATTACTAATGGGTACAGAATTTCTTTTGGGATGGAAAAAATAATGTTCTAAACTTGATGTGGTGATGGTTGCACAACTCTGTGAATGTAAAAACCACAATGAACTGTATACTTTAAGTGAATTGTATAAAGTATATGAATTATATCTCAAAAAAGCTATCTAAAAATATGAAACATTAGAATGAAAACCAGAATGCTATAGAAAGGGGCCTGACTATACTTCATTTTAGAATAGACTGAAAAAGTGAAAACTAGCCCAGCCAGTGTGGCTCAGTGGTTGGGTGTCAGTCCATGCACCAAGAGGTCGCCAATTCTCGGTCAGGGCATTTGCCCAGGTTGCAGGCTCCATCCCCAGTGGGAGGCATGCAGGAGGCAGCCAATCGATGTTAATGCATTGATGTTTCTATCTCTCTCTCCTCTCCCTTTCTCTCTAAAATCAATAAAAACACACCTTTTTAAAAAGTTCTTTTGTAAAAAAAAAAAAAAGTGGAAACTAGCCATCTGAAAGGGAAGAGGGAACTTCAACTGTGATAGACTGCATTACTGGTCAATCCGTATTCCTTACCCCTGAGTCTACTCCTTAGCCATGTAAATTTGCAGCTCCTCCCACTAAAGGGGCAAGGTTTAATTTTGAGGTTATCTTTGATTTCTTTTTTTTTCTTTTTTTTAAATAATTAAATCTTTATTTTTCAGATTATTACATTTGTTCCTCTTTTTTCCCCCCATAACTCCCCTCCCCCCAGTTCCCACCCCACCCTCCGCCCTCACTCCCCACCCACTGTCCTCATCCGTAGGTGCATGATTTTTGTCCAGTCTCTTCCCACATTTCCCACACCCCTTCCCCCCGCAAGCATAGTCAGTCCATTCCCTTTCTATGTCCCTGATTCTATTATAATCACCAGTTCATTCTGTACATCAGATTATTTATTCACTTGATTCTTAGATTCACTTGTTGATAGATGCGTATTTGTTGTTCATAATTTGTATCTTTACCTTTTTCTTCTTCTTCCTCTTCTTAAAGGATACCTTTCAGCATTTCATATAATACTGGTTTGGTGGTGATGAACTCCTTTAGCTTTTCCTTATCTGTGAAGCTCTTTATCTGACCTTCAATTCTGAATGATAGCTTTGCTGGATAAAGTACTCTTGGTTGTAGGTTCTTGGTATTCAGCACTTTGAATATTTCTTGCCACTCCCTTCTGGCCTGCAAAGTTTCTGTTGAGAAATCAGCTGACAGTCGTATGGGTATTCCCTTGTAGGTAACTGAGTTTCTTTCTCTTGCTGCTTTTAAGATTCTCTCTTTGTCTTTTGCTCTTGGCATTTTAATTATGATGTGTCTTGGTGTGGTCCTCTTTGGATTCCTTTTGTTTGGGGTTCTCTGCGCTTCCTGGACTTGTAAATCTATTTCTTTCACCAAGTAGGGGAAGTTTTCTGCCATTATTTCTTCAAATAGGTTTTCAATATCTTGCTCTCTCTCATCTTCTGGCACCCCTATTATTCTGATGTTGGTACGCTTGTAGCTGTCCCAGAGGCTCCTTACACTATCTTCACACTTTCGGATTCTTTTTTCATTTTGCTTTTCCGGTTGGGTGTTTTTTGCTTCCTCGAATTTCAAATCTTTGACTTGATTCTTGCGCTCCTCTGGTCTGCTGTTGGGAGTCTGTATAATATTCTTTATTTCAGTCAGTGTATGCTTACTTTCTAGTCGGTCCTTTATCACACCATCGAGGGTCTCATTAGATTTCCTGTACATCTCATCAAGTTTATCGACAGCCTCTAGAAGCCTCTTGAGAGACCTCAAAAGTGTGGTTTTGAATTCTATATACAGTAGCCTGCCTTCCTCCGGTTCTGTCCTTTGTGGCCTGTTTCTTTGTCTTGGCATTTTTTTATGCTTCGCTGTGTCGATAGAGTGGCTTTCCGTGTTAAGTGTCCCAATTACCTGAGGTAGACACTCTTGGTGCACCCCCTTGTGGTCTCTGTGAGCAGTCTTGTAGTCAAGCCTTGATTGTTGTAGGTAATTACTACTTGACCTCCAGGCCAACTGGCTGTGAGAATCAGCTGTGTTTGCAGTGGGAGAACTTCTGTCCTCTAGGGAGGTGCTAATCTAGCCTTTGCCTGAGCTATCCGGCAAATGGCTCTGTGCAGGGCTTGGGCGGGGCGGGTCCCACAGGATCAACAGGGCGGAGGAGGGAGCAGTTCTGGTTGCTCTCAGTCCGTCCCCAGGGGCTCTGCCTCTCTGTCCCAGCAACCGCTGCAAACCTCGGAGGGACCGAAGCCAGACAGTCCCGCTTCTCCCGTCTGAGTCTGGGTCCCTAGAGACTCGCCCGGATCTGGAGCTCAGAGCCTGAGGCTCCCTCCGGATTGAAACAGACAACCGCGCCCTCAGCCACCAGCCCGCGCTGCGCGCACTCCGCACCTTAGTGTTTTACTTCAGCACTGCGCCTCCTCTGATTCTCGGTTCCTCCTAGTTGTAGAACTTCCACTCAGCCAGCCTTCCTGTGGTTCTGGATAATGTCCGATCTGTCTTTTAGTTGTACTTTTGAAGTGGTTGTTCGAGGCAGCAAACTCCCGCGTTAACCTATCTATCTTTGATTTCTACCATGATGTGCTTCACCTGAAAGAATGGTGGTGTGCAAGTTCTGAGCCTGAACCCAAGAAGTCTTACACGTTTCCACTTGCCTCTTGTGCCCCAGCTACTGCCATGGGGTGAGCTTACCCTGAGCAGCTGCTGCCCATTCAGCCTAGGCCCCACCAGCCCGCTGACTTCTAGATCGAAAGAAAGAAGCAAAGCTGCCCCAGGCACCCTGCACATCTGTGAAAATACTTGATTACTATTTTAAAACACTCCGTTTTTAGAGTAATTTGTTATGCAGTATTGTAACAATAATTATCCAATACAATAACCAATTCTCCCACTGTATTTTTTAAAGAGGCTTCATAAATCAATGATTATCAAGGTAGGTCAAGCCCAACATCTACACTAATAAAAGAGAAACATGGTAATTAGCGTACAACCGCTACCCTTCCCATTGGCTAATCAGCATATCCTTATGCAAATTAACTGTCAGCCAAGATGGCGGCCGGCAGCCAGGCAGCTGGAAGCAAACATGAGGCTTGCTTGCTCCAGTGACTGCGAACCCCAACGTTCCCCGCCTGACTTGCCGGCCTCTGAGCTACAACTCTAAGAAACTATGTACTATGTTGCAAATAAGATAAACAAAACTCCAGAAACCAGCTGGACTGAAAGCCAGGCGGACCGAAACTTTGTATCGATGTTTTCAGTAGCGAGGCCTCAGAGCTAAAGCTGGCCCAGAATAAAAAAAAAAAAAAAAAGAAAACAAGGAGCGGTTGGAAGCTTCAGTCACCCGCTTCCGGAAAACAGCCCTCAGCCCCTCACCCAGACTGGCCAGGCACCCCAGGGGGGACCCCCACCCTGATCCAGGACACCCTTCAGGGCAAACCAGCCAGCCCCTACCCATGCACCAGGCCTCTATTCTATATGGTAAAAGGGTAATATGCCTTCCGGCACCGGGATCAGCGTGACAGGGGGCAGCGCCCAAACCCCCTGATCGCCCTGCGGCTCTGTGTGTGACAGGGGGCGGGGCCACAACCTCCCTATCCGCCCTGCTCTGTTTGTGACAGGGGAAGGTGCCCCAACCCCCTGATCAGCCCTACTCTGTGCCTGATAGGGGGGAGCTCCCCAATCCCGATTGCCCTGCGGCTCTGTGTTTGACAGGGTGCAGCGCACCAACCGCCTGATCGGCCCTGCTCTGTGTGTGACAGGGTGCGGCGCCCCAACCCCCAGCCCCCCACGGGCCCTGCTCTGTGTGACAGGGTAGAGCCATAACCTCTCCATTGGCCCTGCCCCGAGTGTGACAGTGGCGGCGCCCCAACCCCCTGATCGGCCCTGCTCTGTGGGTGATAGAGGGTGGCGCCCCAACCCCCCTCCACGGGCCTTGCTCTGTGTGTGACAGGGTAGAGCCATAACCTCCCCATTGGCCCTGCCCTGAGTGTGGCAGGGTGCAGTGCCCCAACCCCTGATCCACCCTGTTGTGTGTGTGACAGGGGGCGGTGCCCCAACTCCCCTATCGGCCCTACTCTGTGAGTGACAGGGGGGAGCTCTTCAACCCCCTGATTGGCCCTGCTCTGTGTGTGACAGGGTACGGAGCCCCAACCCCCCTAATGGGCCCTGCTCTGTGAGTGACAGGGGGCAGCGCCCCAACCCCCTGATTGGCCCTGCTCTGTGCATCACAGGGGGTGGCGCCGCAACCTCCCCATCGACCCTGCCTTGAGTGTGACGGGGGCGGTGCCCCAACCCCCGAATCAGCCCTACCCTGAGCGTGACTGAGGGTGGCATCACAACCTCCCGATCCGCCCTGCTCTGTGCATGACGGGGCAGTGCCCCAACTCCCCAATCGGCCCTGCTCTGAGCCTGACCAGGGGCTGCACTTAGGGATTGGGCCTGCCCTCTGCCACCCGGGAGCAGGCCTAAGCCAGCAGGTCGTTATCTCCCGAGGGGTCCCAGACTGCGAGAGGGCACAGGCCGGGCTGGGGGACCCCCCTCCTCCCCCCGAGTGCACAAATTTTTGTGCACCGGGCCTCTAGTATTGAATAATAGAGTAATATATGCTCAGTGTAAGAGAGTAATCTATGGAGTATATAGATTATGCCCCAAAAGTTGTTTGTTACTTGTCCCTTTAAGCTCTTACACTGAGGATTGATAGCAACTTAAGATATCACATACTCTCCCATCTTACTAATTTTACTTTTCTTAGGGTTGTTTAAATAACACCTATTGATATGAATAACACCTATTTTTAATAAACTATGTGCCAAACCACTGAGGATAAAGACATGAACAAGCCCAGGTGATATGACTCAGTGGTTGAGTATCAACTTATAAACCAGGAGGTCACGGTTTGATTCCCGATCAGGGCATATGCCCGGTTTGTGGGCTCGATTCCCAGTGTGGGGCGAGCAGGAGGCAGCCGATCAATGATTCTCTCTCATCATGGATGTTTCTCTCTCTCTCTCTCTCTTCCTTCCTCTCTGAAATCAATAAATATATATTTTTAAAAGAAATAAATTAATGCCGAAACCGGTTTGGCTCAGTGGATAGAGCATCAGCCTGCGGACTGAAGGGTCCCGGGTTCGATTCCGGTCAAGGGCATGTACCTGGGTTGCGGGCACATGCCGGAGATGTGCAGGAGGCAGCTGATAGATGTTTCTCTCTCATCGATGTTTCTAACTCTCTATCTCTCTCCCTTCCTCTCTGTAAAAAATCAATAAAATATATTTTTTTAAAAAGAAGTTTTTTAGAAATAGGAAAAATATGAAGGCAAAAAATTATTTTTAAGTGTTTTAGCTTTTTAAACAAGTTTAAATACAAAGAATATGAATTTCTGAAACAGTAGCAAGGGAAAGCATTACATTGATCAGAAACTAGTTTCCATATAGCTTACAGCTCATGCCTCAAAGGAAGTTTTCCACAAAATATTTTCAGTTGAGCATGTTAATAAAATGTTTCCCCTAAAACTGTTTTGCTATCGAGGAAAAAGAAAGGCAGAGCTTCTCCACCTTAACATTGCCTATTTGGGAGACAAAGTGTAAGTAAATTGGTAGCAGTCAGGCTGTGGTCAAGTTGGAGAAGGAGACTGCAGATAAATGAAGACTACTCTGAAAGGCCCCTGGGCCTTTGTAAATGTTACCTTAGGCCAGTGATGGCGAACCTGTGACACGCGTGTCAGAGGTCACGCAAACTCATTTTTTTGGTTGATTTTTCTTTGTTAAATGGCATTTAAATATATAAAATAAATATCAAAAATATAAGTCTTTGTTTTACTATGGTTGCAAATATCAAAAAATTTCTATATGTGACACGGCATCAGAGTTAAGTTAGGGTTTTTCAAAATGCTGACACGCCGAGCTCAAAAGGTTCGCCATCACTGCGCTTAGGCCAAACATGTCAAACTCAAAGGCTAACACGGGCCAAATAAACAAGGTGTAAGTTTATGTGGCCGCAAAAAAACAAAAGCTTCAATTTTCATAGAAACGTAGGTTTATTTCAATAGAGACATGCTGAATACAAAGGGCTGAAATAAATGAGTCATTGCTGACATAAAATAATAGGACATTTTAATAAAAATTAGTATCTTCTCTTGAACATTAACTTACCAGACACTGAATAACGGCACAAATTAATAAGTGTAATGCAAATAAACCTATTTTTCTTGTTCTCCAAAAGCGAAATATTTCCTGTTGCACACACCAAACAAGTCAGTCCAAAACTAATGACGTGGCCATCAGCTGCCAAAATATTCGCTGCTAGTATTAGTGGAAATGGTGCGCCTGCGTGTAAGGCGCATAAGGGAAATGAATGCAACACAATGATAGCAATCCGTCATTAGGGAACATTGTAGTTTGTTATTAATGATTATGTATAACAGGATACTGTAGAAATTAACTTACGCAATTTTATCAAAACGTTTCTTACATACCTTTATATTGGCTGGGCCACAAAAATATTAGTTATGGGCTGTGAGTTTGATATGCTAGCCGTAGGCATTCAGTTACAGGATGAACCACTTTCTTTTCTTTTAAAAAAAATACTTTTATTGATTTTGAGAGAGAGAGAGATTGATGTGAGAGCGGAACATCTATCAGCTGCCTCCTGCACACACCTTACTGGGGACTGGGAATCGAGACCCCAACCCGGGCATGTGTCCTGACCGGGAATCGAACCGGCAACCTTTTGATGCACGGGACAATGCCCAACGAACTGAGCACATTGGCCAGGGCCAGGCTGACCCACTTTCTTTCTTTAAATTCTGTATAACTTGCTGTGTTAGACAAATTGGACCATAACACTTGGTCCAACTTAACAGTAACAATTTTACTTCGTATTTTCTTTTCTTTCTTTTTTAAAAAAATATATTTTATTGATTTTTTACAGAGAGGAAGAGAGAGGGATAGAGAGTTAGAAACATCGATGAGAGAGAAACATCGATCAGCTGCCTTTTGCACACCTCCTCCTGGGGATGTGCCCGCAACCAAGGTACATGCCCTTGGCCGGAATCGAACCCAGGACCTTTCAGACCCCAGGCTGACGCTCTATCCACTGAGCCAAACCAGTTAGGGCACTTCGTATTTTCTTGAAAGAACAAAGAGATGTTAGGTAAGTATTCTCTCCTCTCTTCTATGTGCCCTGGCATATTTTTAGGGAGATAATCTATTTTAAAATCCAGCAAATTTCTCCTCTAAAATATTCATTCTTAAAAAAAAAAAGCTGAGCATCTACTATGTGTAGGTCCTTGCACCATGAAATTGATGACTTGGAGTCTATCCTTGCGAAGTTCAAGGTCGGAAGACAGCCACATAAATAACTCATACAAAGTCAGAAAATCTTAAGTGCTGCCATGTGACAGGATCAGATAAAGAACTATCAACATCAGAAGAATATATCCCTTGGGCCAATCAGAATGCTCTGTTATGAAAGGTCAGAATTTCAGCTGAACCTTGAAAGATGGGTAGGACTCAACATATTTAGAGACTTGGAAGAAAGGCTAACCAGGTACATGAGTCAGCTTAAATAAAACAGGAAACAGTGAGTAACCAAGTCTGGCTGAAATAACAAGAATTTTAAAGGAAATGGGAGGGGGGGGTGTAGAACAAAAAAAGGGGAAATATGGGGGGGCAGGCTGGAAGAGGTTAATGGGGAGAAAGGGAGGACCTATGTAATACTTTCAGGGATAGTTATTTTTTAAAAAAGAAAATATAGGCAAATAGGATTATAATGCCAGATTGTTTTAAAAGTCAGATTTTAGAGGTTGAATTTTATACTGTAGGCAATTTTTTAAAAGCCTAGAACAGTGATGGCGAACCTATGACACGCGTGTCAGAGGTGACATGCAAACTCATTTTTTTGGTTGATTTTTCTTTGTTAAATGGCATTTAAATATATAAAATAAATGTCAAAAATATAAGTCTTTGTTTTACTATGGTTGCAAATATCAAAAAATTTCTGTATGTGACACGGCACCAGAGTTAAGTTAGGATTTTTCAAAATGCTGACACGCCGAGCTCAAAAGGTTCGCCATCACTGGCCTAGAACATCCAAATGCAATACAATCCAAACTAGTAACAATGTAAAGACCAAAAGAAACAGACTAAATACTGTATACATATCAAACATTCATTCCCTATTAAGTTCTCATTACAACTCATGAAAAAATCCATCATTTAAAAAAAGAAAGAAATCTCTAAACTTAAACTACAGTTTAAAAATATCTCTTTCCAAGATTAATGTCTCCTCCTCTCTGGCTTCAAATACACAATTCTCCCCCTCATTGGGAAAGAAAACAAAGGACCCTTATGACCCTGTTGTCTCTAACAACCATCCTTTCCTTTTGTCTTTCTACCTGACTTCTCAAACAAATGGCCAATACCCAAAGGATGCCTTTATTTCTTCATTCCCCATTCCTAATTCGGCTTTCACCCTCACAATAATGACTTCCTTTGTAAGTTCAATAGCCTGTTTTTCCTTTTATTTGAACCTTGCAGCTTTTTACACTCCTGTCCCTAAAAATTCTCTGTGGCTTTTCTCTCATCACCATTGCACTTGCTAATTATCCTACCTCTGGTGGAGCTTCCTTTGACTTCTTCCTCCCATTTCTCAACTGTTAGTTTCCCAAGCCTCAACTTCTGGTCTCCGTTCACCCTCCTGGTGAACTGACATGTCTCAAATCCTTAACTGCTTCTAGCTAGTCTAGCTGTGGCCCACGTGGCATTTCTGTAATAAGACTAGATTGAGCACCTATGAAAAAGCTATGTATGAAATATTTTTAAGGTATTAGATCTTAATATTTTAAGGTATCAGTGCTTGTAATAATCAATGGCTTTGATAAGAGACTTTGTTCTCTAAAATTAACTTTTACTTCTAACAGTACTCTTTTGCAAGCATTTTTGAGAAATGAATGTAAATTTCTAGAAGTTTATAAAGTCAAAGCATATAATCAAAGGTTTAAAAGTTAAGGCTGTCAGGCAAATCCTGAAGATTTAGTCAAATCTAGGTCAAACTAGACAACTCTGGGCAAAAATTAAGACAAGGAAACTACAATACAAGTTAAGCAATTACTTAGGTCAAAAGGTCTAGATAACCAGGTGCAAATCCACGCCTGAAGCTCTGAGATGAAGGGAAGTGGGTGTGCCTGGCAGATTTGGTGTGGAATAAGAAAACAGATAAGAAACTGCCAACAGCTCCTCCTTAGGCCTCTGAGGGAGGAAAATTTCCTGTACATTCCAAAGAAAACCAAGAGAAAGATCAGCATTATATACACCAATGCTCTTTCCTCATTTGAATAAAGTTTGAGGGGAATTGCCTTCAAAAGATCAAAAGTATATTATGAAAAAAATTAGCCTTTATTCAATTCACAATATTTCATTTTACAGAATGTAGCAATGGACAATGAAACTTGTGACTAAAAGATGACTTAAACACATTTCACAAAGTACACTATAACTCAATGACAATTTGCAAAAATACTCATATTTCTTTTTACATGTCATTATTTGTAATTCTATTAACAGAATTAATAGAATTCTCACTAGAATGGATATGTCAGGTTTAAATGCTGGTTAAATTGTGAAACAAGAAATATCATTGCTGTAGTAAGGCACTCTATCTAGGACCTATCTGGATAACAATGTAGAGAACAAATTACTTGCTTTTATATTGCACTTAGCAATTTACAAAACATTTTCTATACGTTATCCACTGAGTCCTCACAACAACCCTGTGGAGCTGTGGTTCTCAACCTTCCTAATGCCGCGACCCTTTAATACAGTTCCTCATGTTGTGGTGACCCCCAACCATAAAATTATTTTCGTTGCTACTTCATAACTGTAATTTTGCTACTGTTATGAAACGTAATGTAAATATCTGATATGCAGGATGTATTTTCATTGTTCGCGACCCACAGGTTGAGAACCGCTGCGTAAGGCAGGCATAACCACTGTGCAAAAGACAACACCAGGACTAAGACAAGACTAGGTCACAATCAGAGATGACAATCACCCTAACAGTAAAGATATCCCAAGAAACCAGAACAGAATTAGAGCCTCACATCTTAGAATTTCAAATAAAAATTTAATAATTTTTGAGTGATCACTTATAATCCATAGAATTCGTAAATGTGTAAAAAACAACAACCAGAGCACACCTCTTTCTTCACTATCAATACCAGAACTCCAAGATAGAGAGTATCAGGTTTTCCTACCAGGTTAGGATGAACCCCACAAACCAAGAAATGGGATTTTCTACTAGGTCTCTATTAGGCTAATGCATATTCATTGGTCTAATACCTTAAAAATATTTTCAAACCTAACTTTTTCATAGCAACTCAATCTAGTCTTACCAGAGCAAATAATGGGTCTGTGTTATTTTTAAGCTATGGCCTTAGTGAGACCTATTAACAAAATCTGAGAGGTAATTAATTCACTGCAAGGATCACAGGAACTAATTGTATAGATTTCTCCTATAACACTGAATTTGGTCACCCAGAGCCCCTCTAGACAACTAAAAGGTTAAAAAGCAAATGAGCTCCTGGGAGCCCGGCACACCCCTCCCCCAACCCACCCCGTCATTACCTTTGTCCTTTCTCTCCTAAGCTTCAAGCCCTCCCCCCCCCCATGTTTCTATTGATTTTTTTTAGAGAGAGAGGAAGGGAGAGGGATAGAGAGACAGAGACATCAATGAGAAGAGAAACACTGATCGGCTGCCTCCTGCATGCCCCCCACCGGGGATTGAGCCTGCAACCCAGGCATGTGCCCTGACAGGGAATCGAATTGGTGGCCTCTCGGTTCCTGGGTTGATGCTCAACTGCTGAGCTACACCAGCCAGGCTCCAAGGGTCCTTTTATTAAAAAAATCCTCACCGAGGATATGTTTATTGGTTTTTTGAGAGACAGACAGACAGAGACAGAGACATCAATGTGAGAGAGAAATATCTGAAAGAGAAACATTGATCGGTTGCCTCCCGTGCTCCCCCTGAAAGAACCAGCAGCCTAAGTTATGTGCCCTGACCAGGAATCCAACTTGTAACCTTTTTTGGTGTCCAGGATGACAGTCCAATCAACTAAGCCACATAAATAAACTTTCTCTTATTTAAAAAAAAAAAAAAAGAGTTCAGAAGAGCAGCAGTTTGCCTCTAACTCTTTAAGTGAGGATTAGAATATATGCTACAACTCAAAAGTTGCAAAAGTTTCTTGATTTACACATACAACAAATAAAACCAATATTATCCTTTAACTCCTAAGAAGAGACCATGAAACTTCTTCAGAGACTAATTACATAATCTTAAAAATCAAATTATCCTGATGGCTCTACTGCTGGGGATATAACAATCACAGAAAGTTTCAGATGCCAGCGTGACCGGCGTGGCTCAGTGGTTGAGTGTCCACCTATGGACCGGAGGTCATGGTTCCATTCCCAGTCTGGGTTTCGAGCTCGATACCCAGTGTGAGGCGAGCCAATCAATGATTCTCTCTCATCATTGATGTTTCTACTAGAGGCCTGCTGCACGAAGAGATTCGTGCAATAGGTCTTCCTTTCCCCTGGCTGCTGGCACTGGTTTGCCTCTGGCACCCGGGGCCCAGGCCTTCACTCTGGCCGAGTTCTGGCCAGAGCCGGCCCCAGAGCCGTGAGGCCTCACTGCTCCGCCGGCCCCGGGGCCGTGAGGCCTCGCTGCTCCGCTGGCCCCAGCCCTGGGCCGTCAGGCTTCGCTCCACCGCTTGGAGCCTACGTATGCAAATTAACCGCCATCTTTGTTGGCGGTTAATTTGCATATCGCGCTGATTAGCCCATGGGAGGCGTAGTGAAGGTACGGTCAATTACCATGTTTGTCTATTATTAGATAGGATCTCTCTCTCCCTCTCCCTTCCGCTCTGAAATCAATAAAATGTATTAAAAAATTAAAAATAAATAACATAAAACCAACAAACATATTCTCAGGTGAGGAGTTTACAAATAAATAATGTAAAAACACACGAGCACTGGGCATTTTCATTCGTAGTACTACTTGATAAATTACAGGCTGATATGGTTACAAGCACTCCAGCTATTTCCCCCCAAAGGCTTTATAAGAAACATAGAGGGAAATTATTTCAATACAAATTTATGCTCTTAGCTTTGGCTAATTTTAGTTGGAATCACACATCACCAAAACATTATCATAGCACTTTAACTATAGGCAAAACATGTTTTTTTTTAAATGAGCATTTTTCACTAGACACACATTTTCCACTAGTTTTTCTCTGAAAAACTTTGATCAGATGCAATGATCATACAATCAGATATGATTACAACAGACAGAGTGCAATGACATACTACAATAATCTGAGAGTAGAAGTGACTTCCATTAGTTCTAGAAATATGTGTTATTTTCATTTCAGGTTTAGCACTATTTGCAAATACCTGACAGGACAGTATCAGTTATCACAACGTATCGCCTCCATATAACGCAATCCTTAGGTTAGATCTTATGTAGGTCTGGAGAAAGCATTCTCGTTCATCTGTTTTTCTATCCCAGGAAATGGAAAGAGTTCTAAAATATAAAGAATCTTATTCTTTTGTAACTTTTAGTTTGTTTACTGTCTGTCATCCCCTCAGATACACAGAAGATCAGACCACAAAGAGCCTTACCAAGGAGTCTGGATTTTATTCTAAAGAGTGGCCAAAGGCCACTGAAGAGTTTTAAGCAGAGAACTGACATGATCTGACTTAGGTTGTTAGGAGGCCACAGAGGAGAATGGCCACTGTGTGGAGAATGGCGGGAACCCAATGACGAGGTTAATAGGCAACTCAAGTAAAAGAAGGCAAAGTAGTGATTGTGGAAATGGAAGGAGACAGATTCAATGCCAGAGTCTTATTGTCAAACAGTCTTGACTCTGCACCCTTTTACCATTTACATCCTTGGATAAGTTACTTAAACTTTTTGAGCCTCAGTTTCCTTACTTAGCAATGTTTGTAAAGCCTTAGTACACAGAAAACACAATAAACTATTATTCTACTTTGGTAACAAAATTCATTTGCAGGAGATTCACATGTCCTGACTTCCTTTAAACTCCTAAACCAGTGATGGCAAACCTTTTGAGCTCGGCGTGTCAGCATTTTGAAAAACCCTAACTTAACTCTAGTGCCGTGTCACATATAGAAATTTTTTGATATTTGCAACCATAGTAAAACAAAGACTTATATTTTTGATATTTATTTTATATATTTAAATGCCATTTAACAAAGAAAAATCAACCAAAAAAATGAGTTCGCGTGTCACCTCTGACACACGTGTCATAGGTTCACCATCACTGTCCTAAACCAAGCCTAACATCAGTAATTTTTACCAAAGTTCAAGTTCAGTTATCTACAAGTATTACACTGACTCCATCAAGAGGCAAACTCCTGTTTCTCACAGAAATTACACTAATACAACCGGTCATAAGTTTACATTGAGCAAGGTGTTTTTTTCAAATTAATAAAAGTCTAGTTTGCACCTTCAATTTGTGTTTTCACGTGCCTTCTTTCATTTCCCCAGTATTTAAGAGTAAAAAGAATATAAGCAGAATATTGTGGTTAAATAATGATAAAGCTTGTGGTGTTACTACCAATTATTTTCATTTCTTCTGTCAATAGCTTTTATGTAAAACTTTATTAAGGGCATTTCTTATTCTTACAGTACTGAGGACACCAGAAAACTAAGTTACCAAAAGCTCTCTTTTATAAGTATATGGGCTGTAAACATCTACTTGTAGCTTCCTTTATGCTTCATTATTCATTCAACAAACGATGAACCACCCTAAAATCTACTGTCATATTCAGTGACTCAGTATGTACTAAGCAGGAGCTATGGGCAAGACAATGTGCTGGGCACTATGAGAGGACAAAGATCAGTGTGATAACATCCTTATCCTCAAGGAGTTTACGAACCAGTGAGGAGACGAGGTACTCACAGGTGAAAAGGAAGAAGTGATGCAGACAGAACTACAAGTATTAAAAACAGAGACATCACTTTCTGTTGGGTGGTCAGAAAATGCTTCACAGCTAGGTGGACTTTGAGCCAGACCCTTAGGTAACAGGACTTTGACAGAATTTGCTAGGAAGGAAGCAAGCACAAAAACCAGAAAACAGCATGAATTTATGTACAGAGACTTTTTTAAAATGAAAAATGTAAACCTGTAAAATTATAATATTAAAAGGATAATATGCTAATTAGACCGGATGTCCTTCTGGACAAAGCCAGAGCTGTGAGGGAAGCCCAGGTCCCGGGTGCCAGCGGGAAGCCTTCCGGGGGAAGGAAGGCCTACTCTTGCACAAATTTTGTGCATTGGGCCTCTAGTATAGAATCTATATATATAAAAGAGTAATATGGAAATCTACCGAACAGCAGAACAACCAGAACAACCACTCGGCCAGTAGCTATGAGGCACACTGACCACCTCTTGGTCCCTCCCCCCGGCTGGCAGGCTCCGATCGCCCGACGGTGAACAGGGAACCTGGAGCGGGTAGCAGCGGGAGGCGGGGCTGGCTGCCGGCAACCGAGGAAGATGGCCCTGATCACAGGCCAGCGCACAAATTTCAGGCGCCAGGCCTCTAGTAAAATCATAAACCTACTCATCCTGAGCTTCAATAATTATCAACTCATGGCCAATCTTGTTTTACAATTTGCATGTCTTATTACACAAAAATCCTAAAGAAGCATTTCCATATGCTTCTACATTCTTCACTGACTCCATCTCAGATAAATCTATACTGCCAAACTACTCTCAAAAAGGTTGCTTTTCCTGCCCTGGCCAGTGTGCTCCATGGTTAGAGCACTGGCCCACAGATTGAAGGGTCTGTTTCGGGATGCATGTGGGAGACAACCAATCAATATGTGTCTCTCATATCGATGTTTTTCTCTCTGTGTGTCTCCCCCACTCCTTTTCACTCTCTCTAAAAATCCAATGGTGAAGATTAACCAAAAAAAAATAAGTTGCCTTTACTAAAGGCCATATAACAAAGAAGGTGGGAGAGTCTATTTTTTTTTAATATATTTTTTTTATTGATTTTTTACAGAGAAGAAGGGAGAGAGATAGAGAGTTAGAAACATCGATGAGAGAGAAACATCGATCAGCTGCCTCCTGCACAGCCCCCACTGGGGATGTGCCCGCAACCAAGGTACATGCCCTTGACCGGAATCGAACCTGGGACCTTCCAGTCCGCAGGCCGACGCTCTATCCACTGAGCCAAACCGGTTTTGGCAGGAGAGTCTATTTTTAAACAAAATAATCAACTCTTGATTATTTGCAAAAACCAAGGGAACAGTAACAAAGATATTGCAAAATGATAGATAATCCAAAACTCAGTTTATATGTAATTTTGAAATACCTTTTCCATACTTACATTTCAATAAGAATAAATTAAATGGGAGAATTCATGTCAAACAAAATAAATCATCACAGGTGAAATATCTTGGACAAATCACTTGGTCTCCTGAGCCTAAGTTTCCTCATCTATAAAACAGAAAAAGATCACCTACCTCAGGGACTTGTAAGAATTGAGTGAGTCTACAGCAAGTCCTTACGTAACATCGTACACAGGTTCTACACCTTTGAGCTAAATGATGTACAACAAACCTATTGTACCATAGGCTAACTGATACAAATGAGAGCCAAGTTCCTATGGCATGGCATGGTCATACCAAACGACACTGAGTACAAGGACATGATCTGAGGACCTGGGATACACTAAATGCCACATGGCAGTTCCCGTGGGGATTACCCAGGCGACAGAAAGAGCCGCAAAGCAGGCTGGTTTCCTCATACACCACCTTCTCAAAATGATTCGAGAACTTTTATCCCAAAACATGCTAAACCTGAGGGGCTAAGCATTATGGTTTCAAGGAACTTTGTGAAACAAAGCGAGCTGAGACTGAAGAAAGTATTTTAGTAGGACAATTCTTGTAAACTGCCAAACTTCACAAAATAACCCCCTAACGACTGGAGCGGTCCAGCATCACACAGAGGTAGCTTATGGCCAAGCCACCCAGTAAAACATTCTCATTTTCCCATTTCTTTGATTACTCTCTCAATCACGCACACCTCTGCACAGCAGTGAACACAGGAGGGCAGCCACACCACTGTCAGCGTGCCCAGTGCTAAGGAGCTCAGAATGACTTACCACAGTTCTTTCTCTGTCCACAAGAAAGCTCCAACTGTAGGCACCCTGACTTGGAGCACGCCTGGACCCCTCCTTTTCTTGGGCCTGTATCTCTGCTCTCTTTCTCCTAAACTCTAAGGGTCCCCACAAGACTTGCAACCAGGGGAGCAGTGGGCAGTGGCAGCTCCTCCCGGGCTAACCCCCGAACCAGTCTCCAAGGCCTCCCTTTCTCTGACTTTTCAGTGAGCCAACAGCAGCCCTGCCTTGGCCCACTCTGTCACTGTGACTTTTCCATCTGGGGGAGTACACCCAGCCCCGCATGGCTCACTTCCCTCCTATAACATTTCTAGAGGGTCAAAGCAGCAGCACCTAGGCTCTCTCCTGTTGCTTCTCCTATCCTAAGCCCTTCCTTTGTGTCACTGTCCCCAGCTTTTTAATAAACAAACATACTCTCAAAAAATAAAAAAGCTGGAATTGTAATCTTGTGTTCTATATCACCTGAGAGGCAGTTCACTATTGCTCACAACTATCAAATTAATTTACACATTTTTAAAAATATACTTTTATTGATTTCAGAGAGGATGGGAGAGGGAGAGAGAGACAGAAACACCAATGATGAGTGAGAATCATGGATTGGCTGCCCCCGGCATCAAGCCCATAAACCGGGCATATGCTAGGACTGGGAATCGAACCCTGACCTCCTGGTTTATAGGTCGACGCTCAACCACTGAGCTATGTCAGCAGGACTTATTTTACACATTTTTTTAAAATACATATGCAATCACAACTGTTCACCAAGATTTTAATTCTACTTTTAGCATTACTTTCTTCCAATCTCTCAGTTATCTTCTTGAGATTTGTATACACATCGCTGAAGTTCCCTTTTTAATTATCACCTTCTATCACCAATCCTCTTTCCCTGTGTGAAGACAGGAGTTCTTAACTTATCACTAACCCCCGCCTCCCCCAAATCATCCACTCAATGAAAACCTTCTACCCCAAACCATTCTTTTTTTTAATATAATTTTATTAATTTCATAGATGAAGGGAGGAGAGAGAGAGAGAGAGAGAGAAACATCCATGATGAAAGAGAATCATGGATGGGCTGCCTCCTGCACGCCCCCTCCTGGGGATCGAGCCCACAACCTGGGCATGTGACCTCCTGGTTCCTAGGTCGACACTCAACCACGGAGCTTCGCTGGGCGGGCTCAAACCGTTCTTCATTTTCAGATAGGACCCATTTCTTTGCTGTTTCCCTAAAATAATTATAATGTAATAAAATACAGCACTGAACAGTCTGTTGTGTGCTTTGTATTCATTTAATCCTTAAGCCTATGATAAAGGTAATTCCCTATTTTATCCATAATGAAAAAGAAATGGGGAACTTTAGTTGTAAGGCAAGGGAGTGGTGAGCAGCCCAAGTCTTCCCGGTCCCCGTGCCAGGCACTGGGACCCACGATGCTCTTCCCTAAGGAAGCAGGCCTGCGGGTCCCAACCCACATCTGCTTCCGAGCCACACCTGCCGACCAGCTCTCAGGCTGCAACCCCATCCCCACCCCCAGTCACCCCTTCTCCTGCGGCCTCGCCCTCGGGCGATCACTTGCAACGCGCGCTCCTCTCGGGTCCTCTCCCCGCCATCCCCAGCCCTCAGCACAGACCCACCGCGGCAGCGCCGGGCCTCCCGCTCCCAAACCTCGGCGCGCTACCGGGGCAGGTCGCTCCCCTCCGAGGCCCCCGCCAGCTGCTGTGGAACTTCAAAGCCCCGTAAAGACAACTCGCGGCGCCTCCATCTCCGCCCCGACCGGGCGCAGGCCGCTCCGAGCTCTGAAGAGCAGCCTTGCAGGGAGGCCCCCGTCGCCGACTTCCTTCCCAGAAGTTGGTTCTGCCAGGGGCTCCCCTCCGCGGTTCTCCTCGCCGCGCGCCGGGCCGCTCCGCCTCCCCGACCCCCTCACCCGGCTCAGCCTCAGCAGCAGCCCCGGGGGGGCGGCTCCGCGCCCACACTTCCAAGTTCGGCCTCTGATCACCTGTCCTCACCCAGCCCGGGGCCACCTCCGGCCCGGTCCGGCCCGGCCCGCTCCACCCGCCGCTGCCCCGGCCCAGGAGCCATGCCCTCCAGCTAGTTCCGGGCGCCCGCGGGCCCCCCACCCCGGGGGGGAAGGCTCCCCTTCTCCATCACCTGCTCCGCCCGGGACCGGAAGACTCCGCCGCGCCCCCGCCGCCGCCTCCATCCCCCTTCTCGGACGCCGGGTCCCCAGCCGGCCCGCCCTCCCCGGGCACGACCCACCCCCTCTGGTGGGAACAAGGGGGGCGTGCACCCCAACACGCACCTGTTCCTCCTCCTCTTCTCCCCGCCCCCCTCCCCGGCCGGCCGCGCCGGCGCCCCGACCCCCCCACCCCCGGCCGCGCCCGGCCTCCCCCGACCCCGCACTCACCACGAGTAGGTCTGCTCCGCCATGGCGCTGGCTCCCGGGGCTCCGCTGCAGGCTCCGGCCGGGCCGGCGGCGGGGGACGAACGGGCGACGGGCTCGCTCGGGCCGCGAGCGGAAGGCGCGGCCGCGGCCCGGCGCTGGCTCCCCGCTCGCACGGCGGGCGGCGGACCGGGAAGGCGGCGGGCGCGGAGGCCGGGCTCCGAGGCGCCCGCTCCCTGGGCCCGGGGCGCGGCGGGCTCCGCTCTCGGGGGGCCTCCCTCACCGGCGGCGGCGGCGGCGGCTCCGCTGCGGCTCCAAACTCAACATGGCGGCGGCGGCGCTGAGAACAAGGGGCCCCGGGCGGGCGGACCAGTGGGCCCGCGCTCACTGCGCGCTGGGCCGCGGGAGCGCCGTGCTCGGGCGGCGGCGGCGGCGGCCGGGGGACATGGCGGGCGCGGAGGTGGCGGCGGCGGCGAGGGCGCCAGGCGGTGAGGCGAGGCCGCTCGGCTCGCACCGCGGAGGAGAGGAGAGGAGAGGAGAGGAGGGCGGGGGCCAGCCTGGCTCCGCGTGGGTCACGTGCCCAAAACACGCTCACGTGACGCGCGCGCCCCGCCCCTCGCGCCGGGCCCCTGCGCGAAGACGTCGGTTCCTCGGTTCGAGGCGACTGTTGCTCGCACGGCTCCGGGAGGTGGGGCGGCCTCTCCACGCGGAGCCGTCGCCTCGGGCCCTCCCTCCCCTTCCCGAGGGGCTGCCACAGCCAGCCAATCAGGAGCCCCGATGCGCGTCGGTCGGCTGCCACTCAGCTGTCAGCTGTCAATCAACAGCCTGCGAGCGGCGGGTCTTCAACTGTCAGTCAAGCTGTCAGTCCGCAGGCAAAGCGCCGCATCCCGTATTTCGTCTGTTCCTTGGTCCCATTCATGCGTTTAGCGAATATTCTAAGCAACCAACCTTTATTGCGCCCGGGTTCTGCGCCACATCCTCTAGGGGCCAAGTTGAGTACCCCATACTTGCCTTCATGTAACCCATCAACAGATATGTATTGGGAGCCAACTATCAACTCATTCTGCTAGATCTCTGCCCTCTGAACGCTTACGTTCTGGAGGAAGAGACACAGACAGTCTAAGCTGACAAACAAAACAAGTGAAGATCGTTTCAGATGCTGCTAAGTTTTATGAAGATGATAAGAACGGGTAATAGGACAGAGGATGTGTCGAGGTGAGGGCTACTTTTGATCGGTTGGTCAAGAAAGGCCTCTCTCTGAGGAGGTGACATTTGAGCTGTCACCCGAAGAATGAGCTAGACCACAGACCAGCAGAGTGAATCTGGAGCTTAGGGGGAGAAGAGGGAGGGATGAATTGCACCCCAGGGCACTGGGGAGTGAGTGCTTCTCCAGGAATGGATGAGGCCAAGGCTTGCCTGGAGAGAAGGCATTCTAGGAAGAGAATGAATGAAAATGATCAGTGCAGCTCCAGGTTTCAGAAGCACACTTGGCAACAGACACGCTAGCCCCCTAGACCTCAGGCTCCACGGTGAGCGGAGCCGCACGCCTGAAAGCAGCATGCCCCGCTCCTCGGCAGCTCGCCCCATGTCACGCCAGCACCCAGCTCTGCTCCAGGTTCCCGGGGCCTGCCCAGCTCCCGGGGAGCACCACACCCTGAATCTATCTCCAAATGGATCAGCTGGCCATTGCCCATACAGCTGCTGCTTGCCCGTTCCCCTAGGGGAGCCCTTTGATGAGAGAGCCAAGTACACTTTTCCTTCAGAAGCAACCTCTCCTTCCTCCTTCCCCCACTGCCAGGTGCCAGGGCCAGCCAGGTTCTCCATTTTCCTACAGCTCCACCGGAGAGCCCTGGGGAGGCGCCAGCTGATACAATCAAGGTCCCGGAGAGGGTTGAAGTAGGGCCCCCCAAAATTGCCAAAGCACCAGAGACCCTCCTCTGACCATTAACAGGAAGATACCAGCCTGCAAATATCTGCCCAGCATACACGGCACTGGATGTGGGGCTGTCGTGAGGAAAGGGAAGGCAAGGAGCCTAAATTCTTTTTTTAATGCTCTTTTTAAAATTGATGTTAGAGAGAGAGGGAGGGTGGGATGGCGAGAGAGAGAGAGAGAGAGAGAGACAGACTAATTTGTTGTTCCACTTATTTATGTATTCATTGGTTGATTCTTCTATATACCCTGACCAGGGATCAAACCTGCAACCTTGGTTTATTGGAATGATGCTCTAACCAACTGACCTACCCGGCCATTGCAAGGAGCCTACATTTTTGACGTTAACTTAGTTCTTACACCTTTGCCAGGTGCTTTTACAGAATCCCATCTGTACCTTGAACATGAGACACAGTCATTCTGAGTCTCAAAGGGGCCTGAGTAAGGCTTCCGACCCCATGGGAAAAGCCGTAAGCCGTTGGCACCCGTGGCTTGGGAGATGCTGAAGCGCCTTCTGTGAAGAGCTAAGAACAAACATCAGACAGGGCGCTAATGAAACCAAAAGGCACACTGAGCCCCTGGGCGATTCACCTGGGCTTCACTTCCCAGTGGGTCACGGAAGGCAAACCAAGTGAGAAGCTGGTATTAGGTGATGGAACAGGAGATACCGAGGGAAGTCAAGGCTCTCCCAGGAGCAAACGAGCCACTCTTTGCACTGAAAAAACCATCTGGTGAAAGAAGGAGGGAGAAGGGTCTGGGGGAAGGGATGGGGTCAGAAATGAGAAGAAAAGGTTTCTTCTCTTCATCTGAACCATAGGCTCTCCAAGCGTCTCTTGGGAAAACATGTGAGTACCGACCCTAGAAGAAGCCAGACAGCCTTTGTCAGGGCTGGGGAGTGTCCCGCCATGGAAATCCTGTGTCCATGGTCCCAGGAAGACGAGTGTGCACCCAAAGACTGGTGGCTCGCGCCTCTCGGCTAAGGTTGCCCACGTGTAGAGGCACCTCCAGGTCCCAGTCAGGGTCTCTGCCAGCCTCTGAAGTCCCCGAAGGCCAGACTGAAACCGATCTGAAGCCTGAGGGTTGCCTGGAGGCTGCCCAGCCGGGCACTCGGGAGTGACTCTCAGGTCCTCTGCCAGCAGCACGGGCTCCAAGCCGGAGCGGTCCCCAGGCGTATCCATGGCACCGCTGGGCCTCAGCCGGGCGTCAGGTGTGTTTGGCAGGCGATGAGGGCATTGGCTCCCCCAGCCCCACAGGTGAGAGGGCCGCAGCTTGTGCAGTGTTTGTTGAAAGAGGCCATGGAAGTTCCTCTAATTATCACCAAGATAATTATAGGATCTCGCCATCTACCAAGTGTGTTCAAGAGACCTGGTGCGTCTCCCGGGACGCGTCATCTGCCTAAGGCACAGACTCGGGGGAGCAGGCATTGCCCGATCTGGCCCAGCTGCCTAGACACTGCTCCTGAGGGTCAAAGGCTCAGGTGTGACAGGTCCTCACCCGTCCCTCCTTCTCTCACCTCTAACCTCCACTCCCCCCCCCCGCGACCCCCCCCCACACACACACATTCCATGGTGAACTGCTTACAGTTTCCCAATGGGCTCATGTTCTTGTTTATGCTTCCAGACCTTGACCAAGCCCAGGAGGCATTCCATTGCCTTTAACTGCTGCTCATAATTTTGAGGCCTGGCGTCCAGGAAGTCTCGCTTGACCAAACCATGGCTGGCTAGATACTCCTCCCCTTACTCCCACGGACCCTGCACTTACCTCTGTAGTGACACGGAGCACAGGGAACTGGCACTGCCCGTTTACTTGTCATTCCCTCCCACTGGATTGTGAATGCCTCGGGGAAGGGATGTGACTTGTTGCCAATTACATCTTCAGTGCCCAGTGCAGAACTTCGTGCAGAGCAGAAGCCCAAAGATTGTAGAAAGAATGCTTCGTGAGTGAGAAGGCCAGCCAGGTTCCAGAACAACTGGTCTCGCCTGATATTCCCATGATTACCTCCCTCATCTCATATCCAGCTTCCTCTCCCATCCCCCTGCAACTCCCTCCCCGATTGAGAAAGAGAAAATCCTTAAGGGCAGAGAAATCTCCACATTATGGGAAGACAAAATATTGGAAGTCAGGTATATGGTGAGCTTTTTGTCCTTGATTTTAATTTATAGATTTGAGAGAGAAAGAGGGAAAGAGAGAATCATGGATTTGTTGTTGCACTCATGCATTCATTGGTTGATTCTTATATGTGCCCTGACAGGGGATCGAACCCGCAACCTTGGCATATCAGGACGAAGCTCTAACCAACTGAACTACTGGGCCAGGACATATGCTGAGCATAGTACTCATCA
This sequence comes from Myotis yumanensis, assembly GCF_028538775.1. Lineage (NCBI taxonomy): Eukaryota > Metazoa > Chordata > Mammalia > Chiroptera > Vespertilionidae > Myotis > Myotis yumanensis. The sequence continues at coordinate 3,810,778 of NW_027223770.1, read as the reverse complement.
GGTCACTTATAGTCTTTGATCATGGGTTTTTTAAAAATATACTTTATTTTTCAGAGCAATTTTAGGTTTACTGAGAAAATTGATGGGAAAGTACAAAGAATTCCCACAACACACAGTTTACCTTATTACTGACTTCTTATATTCCTGTGGTACATTTGTTATAATTGATGAGCCAATGATGGCACATTATTAAAAAACCCATAACGCACATTAGATTTTACTTTGTGTCATACAGGTCTGTGAGTTTTGACAAACGTATGATGACACGTACCCACCATTACAGTGTCATACAGAATAGTGTCAGTGCTCTAAACATCCCCTGGGCTCCACCTGCTCACCCCTCTCTCCCCCAGCTCCTGGTAATCATTGATCTTTGCACTGTCTCCACAGTTTTGCCTTTTCCAGAATGTCACACACAGTAGTTGAAAGCCTATACCGTGTGTAGCCTTTTCAGATTGGCTTTTTTCACTTAGCGATATGCTTCTAAGGTTTCTCATTGTCTTTTCACGGCTTGATAGCTTGTTTCTTTTTATCACTGATTAATATTCCATTGTATGAATGTACCAGGATTTGTTTATTCATTCAGCTACCGAAGGACACTGTGGATGCTTCCAAGGTTTTGCAAATATGAATAAAATGGCTATAAATATTTATGTGAAGATTTTTGTGTGGACACAAGTTTTCTTTTCTTTTAAAAAAATATTTTTTATTGATTTTTAAAGGGAGAAGAAGAGAGATAGAGAAACATTGATGGGAGAGAGAAACATTGATCAGTTGCCTTTCATATGTGCCCTCCTGACAGGGAATCAAACTAGCAACCTTTTGGTGCACAGTATGACGCTCAACCAACCGAGCCACTCTGGTTGGGCTGGATGTAAGTTTTCAACTTATTTAAGTGTACCATGGGTTTTTTAGAAGTATTTTGTTTAATTTCCAACAATTTAGGGCTTTCCCAGATATCTTACTGTTATGACTTCTAATTTCATTCTTCTAAAATTTGTTAATTTGTTAAACATGTTTTTGCCCAGCGACTATTCCACGTGTACTAGAAAAGAATTTTTATCCTATTATTTTAGGTTGTAATGTTCTATAAACAGCAATTAAGTCAAGGGTTTACAATGTGCAGATCTTTTGGTATCGATCACTGAGAGAGAGATTAAAATTCCTAATTATGATTGTGAGTTTGCCTGCTTCTCCCTTGAATTCTCTCCATTGTTGCTTCCTGTGCTAGACGTTGTCAGTGACACGTTGGGTCCACATTGGATTCCATTATGTCCCTCTCAAGGGTGTTGGTCTGGTTCTAGCAGGCAATTAACTTGGCTGGACTCAAGCTCTAAACTTTGTTTCACTCAGGTCTTTCCACTTCCAGCTGCTGATTTCACTGGGGCCCCTGGGGCCTCCTGTGCATGCATGTAATTCAGTGGACAGCCCAGGATTTGGACATAGTTTATGTGCAAAATGTGGAACTCATCTCAGCTCATTTCTTTCTGGGATCACCTTAAAGTTCCAGAAGTTTGCTTGCAATCCTGAACTCTTGACACGTCACACCAGTAAAACCAGCGTTTTCTGCAGCTCTCCACCTCCCACACAGATGAGAGAGCGCCTCGGGCAGGAAGACAAAAATGTAAGCCCCATTCTGTCTCAAGGGCGGGCTTCCCTCACAGCTCTGCCGCCTGTCAAATCGATGCTCTCCCAGTGCTGTCAAATGACTGGGGTTTTGTTTGTTTGTTTGTTTGTTTGTGGTGTTTGTTTGGAAATGTTTTGTTCAGATTGTGTAATTCTAATCTGAGGGAGTGTTATTCTTACCAAGCTACTCTGCTGTTACTTCCTTTACTGGCCTTTAATCCTTTTATTCCTTACAGCACCCCCGTAAAGTCACCATATAATTAGCCCCTATTTTTAAGCTGAGGAAACTGAGGCTTAGAAAAGTGCAGCCGCCTGGCTGGTGCGGCTCAGTGGTTGAGTGTTGACCTATGAACCAGGAGGTCACAGTTCCATTCCCAGTTAGGGCACATGCCCGGGTTGTGGGCTCGATCCCCAGCAGGGGGTGTGTGGGAGGCAGCCTATCGATCAATGATTCTCATCATTGCTGTCTCTCTCTCCCTCTCTCTTCCTCTCTGAAATCAGTAAAAATACATTTAATTTTTTTAAAAAAGAAAAGTGAAGCCATTTGTCCAAAGTCACACCCCTAATGCAAGGCCTGTCAGGACTTGAAACCAGCCGGATGACATGGCCCTACCCTCGCTCTACCTGACAACCATTCCTAACCACCTGCGCGGTGGGCTGGGCTGCAGCCGGGAGCCCCCTGGAAAACAGTCAAGGCCGGGGAAGAGGTGAGAGCCCTCAAACCTTTTTCAGCGACGGCAGTGAGTTTCAACCCACAGTAGCAGAGTCGTTTGAGAAACGATGAAAATAGGGATGCTGGGCCCCAGCTCCTGGATTAGTGTTTGTAGTGTTAGGGACTCGGAATCCACTGTTTCCTGATGATTCTAATGCCCCGTCAGGTTGAGAACCACCAGAGACCACGCAGCTCGGGATTCTCACTTTCCTTTGGGCTTCACCGGCGGTGACATCAGTGCTGTGGGTCAGACTGGGCCCCGGAGTCCCTCCACGCAGCACATCTTGACTCTGTTTCCAGTTAGCTGTGTGGCCTCAGGAAACGCAGGCCTGACCAGGAGGACCCAAGAAAGGCAAGCTCCGAACAACCCGTTTCTTTTCTTTTTAAAAACGTTTCTATTGTTTTCAGAGAGAGGAAGGGGGAGAGAGCGATGGAAACATTAATGATGAGAATCATGGATCGGCTGCCCACTGCCCGCCCCACACTGGGGATGGAGCCCGCAACCTGGGCCTGTGTCCTGACCAGGAATCGAACCGTGACCTCCTGGTTCATGGGTCGACGCTCAACCACTGAGCCACACTGGCCGGGCCTAACAACCCATTTCCAGATACTGGTGAGCAGTGTGGGAAGCTTGGCCCCCTGTCTGGCAGATTCTCTTCAGGATTCCTCCCCAGGGAAGCATTCCTTGGGGCATGGCACGCCCCAAGGTGAGCAGGCACTTCTGGGCTCTTCTGCCAGCCAGCGTGTCACTCAGCCTCCCGCTGACGTCCGATATACGGGTGTCAGTGAACACTGAGGGCCACCACAGCTCTCAGAGCTGGGACGCGCCCCTGGGAAGGAGGGGAGGAGGACCCCTACTTACTGGGGACCCTCTGTGGGCCCGGTGCCGCACTTTCTGAATCTTACCTCCTCCACTGTGATGACGTCTGCTGTCCTCACCACTGAGTCCCCTGCCTAGCACGAAAGACTCTCGCTAAACATTTCATCGTGACAATAGTAAAACAGCTACCCTGTACTGAGTGCTTATTACGCCCAGGCCCTGCTCCAAGTGCGTTCTGTTTCTTAACTCACGCAATAATTGCTGGATTTAAACATCAGATACCACTTTGAGGCTTGACTCTTTATTCCTATTTTACAGAAGAGGAACCTGAAATGCAGGGAAGGGAGAGAGACAGTCGGAGGGCAGACAGGGCCAGGGGGCCAGGCTTTGGATCAGGGAAATGTGACGCCCAGAAGTGGAAGGGAGGGTCTGGCTTGAGTGAACGAGGGGGGTACAAAGGAAGGAATCAGGGGGCTTTGAAGGAGGCACTTCTGAGGAGGCAGGACAAGGCTGGTGACGGGCAGGAGCCGCCAGCTAGCGCCTCTTAGAGCAAGTGTTGCAAATGCTGCAGGACAGTCCCGGCCGCTCCCCAGAGAAATGCTGACATCGGTCCTCAAGGGCCCTGCCCCTCCCCACAGGGAGAAGCAAAATGAACCTTAGATTTCACCACAGCCAAGGGGTGGTGTGGGGGGTGCGGGTTTGCGGGGGAAGGCTGCTGCCTCAGTCACCACAAGCCCAACTCCCATGAGCGTTTCTGGTCAGATTCCCTCCCGGAGGCCTGGCGTGGGGCTGTGTGTGTGTGTGTGTGTGTGAGGGTGTGGCAGGCGCTCCCCAGGGCAGCCCGCAGTCAATGAGTCACAGGTGACGCGGCCTCCTGGAGCCTGGGCCTCCTGGGCAGGTAGGGGCACATCCCAGACCCAGCACTCAGCCCCTTTCCAGGGTAAGACCCTGGAGCTGGCGTGCGGAGCTGACCTGCCCTCCTGGCAACCCACTGGGTGGGCCTGACCCCCAGGTGGGACAGGGGCCCAAGGACAGGAACAGCTGTGCCGCCTCCGCCCCAGGACACGAATGACCAAGTCTGCCCTGTCCCTCAGCCCGCCCCCAGCCACTCTGCCACCGCACGCAGCTCTCCCAGCTTACCGCGATCCTCCCGTCACTTGCGTGTTATCTCTCCTCGCTGTGCACCTGGCACGGAGCTGGGCACGGAGCAGGTGCCGAGGAGGTGCGGTGAGCCATGAGCACGACGGGCCGCGGTGCAGCCACGCCTGCGTCTGGGTGCCCAGTCCCTGCAGCTGGGCCAGCAGATCTGTCCTGGACGCGGTCCCTTCCCCAGGTGGTCAGTGGGCGCTGGGCTCTGCGGGCTGTGGCTCTCTCTGAGGCCCGAGGCCCTCTGCCCGCTGTCCGTGCATCGCAGGCCCTGGCCCCCTGCCAACATCCCCCGGCCCTGCCTGTCCAGGAGGCCTTTGCTGACCCCTCCCTCTGGCCAGCCCTCACAGTGTTTCCCGCTGAGCTCCTTCAGAAGGGGGGCCCCTTGGCAGAGCTGTGGGGGCCCCACGGGAACCCCTTCTTGTCTTCACACCACAGCCTCCTCTGTCCCAGCGCGAACAAGGACTAGGTGGGGGATGAAGAAGGGCAAACGGCCTCAGACGGTTCCTGGCACAGCCGTTCTCGCCGCTCCAGGCCCTGGCAGGCCCCTCTGCCCGTGTCTTCCTTCTGTGGTCCGCTCTGAGGCCCCTTTGCTCCCTTTAACCAGCGTCTGCTGGCCCGGCCCAGCTGGCTTGGGCTGGTGGAACCTGCCCCAATTCCCAGTTCAGGCACTGGGACAGGGAGTAGGTCTTTCCCAAGAAGCCCATGGCTCTCATGCAAACCAGAGGGTGTGGCCGGACACATGCCCTGGCGTCATGCCCTCGCCCTCACACCTGACGCTCTGGCAGTTGAGGACCAGTCTCTTTGCTGTCCATGGCCCTTCTGGCGGCCCCTGGCCTGAGTGCTCGGCCCTGGCTCAGCCAAAACTTCCTCACCCAGGGCTCTGCCCGCAATCAGGAAGCTGGGGGCACAAATGCACATTTTCTAAGCCCCAGCGAGAGCCACGCATCCCGCTGCGCCCTTCCAATGTAAGATCTCAGAACTGCCTTCAGCGGTTCTCAACCTGTGGGTCGCGACCCCTTTGGCGGTCGAACGACCCTTTCACAGGGGTCACCTAAGACCATCCTGCATATCAGATATTTACATTACGATTCATAACAGTAGCAACATGACAGTTGTGAAGTAGCAACGAAAATAATTTTATGGTTGGGTCACAGCATGAGGAACTGTATTTAAAGGGCCAGAAGGTTGAGAACCACTAAAGATTTAGGCCCTAAATCTTTAATAAACTCTTAGTGAACACCTACCCTGTGTTGTGCTTTTCTTTTTTTTAAATATATTTTTATTGATTTCAGAGAGGAAGGGAGAGGAAGAGAGAGATAGAAACATCAATGGTGAGAGGGAATCATTGATTGGCTGCCTCCTGCACGTTGGACCGAGCCCGCAACCCAGGCATGTGCCCTTGACTGGAATCGAACCTGGGACCCTTCGGTCCGCAGGCCGATGCTCTATCCACTGAGCCAAACCGGCCAGGGCATGTGTGGTGCTTTATTGACCCTATCTTTTTGACAGCGTTCTTGTGAACTGCTATTTCCATTTCAGAGCTCAGGAGACTGAGGCCAGGGAGGTGAAGGAGCCTCCCCCCGGGCTATGCAGCTGGAAAATGACTTCAAATTCTGTGCTCATCCCACCCGGCCACCTTCTACCCCCAGTGTGACCACAACAACACATGTTCCAGGGAAGCAGACAGGAACTGCAACATGCTACTCATCGAAACAAGGGTGCAAACTCCAGTGTGTCCTGTTAAGCGCTGGGGCTGGCGGGCGGGTCAGGTTCCCTGGGGACTCTGAAACCACGCGGAGCAGGCTGCACGCTGCGGCATGTGGGCTTGTCATGATGTACTCAGCTTATGATGCACTGAAAAGTGCAGAGACAGCAGCTCAGAGCTTCACAGACTCACTCCCCAGTCCACCCGAGGCCCAGAGAGGGCAAGCTACCTGCAGAAGGACACGCAGTCAGCGAGCCACCGCGTGCTGTCCCGCCCGGATCCCTGCCCCAGCAAGGCATCCATTCCTCAGCTGCTGGGAGTGCTGGCTGCTCCTGCTCCGGAGAACTGCCCTTATTCAGGGGGCAGGAGGTTGTGACCCCCCTGCTGCCCCCCTACCCAAGAGCCTGCCGTTGATGGTTGGTGACTGATACAGGGACACAAAAGGTTGGCCCTCCCACCTCAAAGTGGGACAATTCTATGGTACAATTTAGTCTCCAGAGCACCGTGGCCCCTGCCCCTGCCCTGCCCTGGAGGGTCAGGCCACAGCTGGATTTACCAGCCCCTGACCTGCCCGATCCTGCTTCTCTCCTTTTTTACAAAAATATATTTTTATTGATTTCAACAGGAAGGGAGAGGGAGAGAGAAAAGCAGCAATGATGAGAGAATCATTGATCAGCTGCCTCCTGCACGCCCCCTACTGGGGATCGAGCCTGCCACCCAGGCATGTGCCCTTGACCGGAATCGAACCCTGGACCCTTCAGTCTGCAGGCCGATGCTCCATCCATTGCGCCAAACCAGCCACGCCTTCTTGCCCTGCTTCAGTGAATCTTGGGTCAGACCTGGTCCAAGACAATAACATTTTACGGGAGATCCAAAAGTTGTCCACGTCAACATCAAACACGTCCCCTCCCTACTTCAGCTGCTGGGAATGGCGAGAGGCAGGTGAGGGGCTCCCCCACGCCCTCCCTGGCTCTGCCTCTGCGGCTGGGCACCTGTCAGGGCTCCCAAGGCACCATGGGTGTCCCTGAGCACCGCATGCTTCCCTGTTTGTGCGACTGCTTGTTGACCGTCCCTCCCTCCTGATCTGATGTTCTCTGAGGGCACGAACAACATCTGCCTCGTCTTCTCCCTCATCCTCATCCCGGGCACCGAGGGAGTCTGATAAATCACTGGTGAAGGATGCTCCTTGCCGCACTGATTTGTACCAGGAGAGTGGGGGCAATCTAACGGCCGCACAAGGGGTGACTGAAGAAATCCTGGGCCGTCTCCACCACGGAACACCCTGTGCCCGTTTAAAAGGAACAGAGAAGGTCTCCTTGTATTGATACAGAGCAAGCCCCCAAGTGCGGAGTCAGGTGAAGAAGCCTTGCTGAGCAGCACACTCAGCGGGCTATCTTCTGTTGTTAAACACAGACATTTCACCGCGAGGGAGGGGGGGCCCCTAACCCCCACGTGGTTCAAGGGTCAACTATACTTTCAAAGAACAAAGCTCAAGAATATTGAGATACCAAAACATCAGCACCCACAGGTTAAATCTCCCAGCCCTCTTATCCAGTGAAATACAATGTGCCCGTGCCTTCTAGTCCCCAGAACAGTGGTTCTCGCTACAGAGAAGCTGGGTGTCTAGGAGATGGGGTGGGAGGGAAACTTTGTAATCAATGTCCTTTGTCTTTCCAATTTTGTACCCTGTTTATACCTTATCTATTAAAAGAATACATAACATTTAATCAGTTTTTTAAAAATATTTTTTATTCCCCTGACCGGTTTGGCTCAGTGGATAGAGCGTCGGCCTGCGGATTGAAAGGTCCCAAGTTTGATTCTGGTCAAGGGCATGTACCTTGGTTGTGGGCACATCCCCAGTAGGGGGTGTGCAGGAGGCAGCTGATCGATGCTTCTCTCTCATTGATGTTTCTAACTCTCTATCCCTCTCCCTTCCTCTCTGTAAAAAGTCAATAAAATATATAAATATATAGATATATTTTTTATTGATTTTAGAGAGGAAGGGAGAGGGAGAGAGAGATAGAAACATCAATGATGACAGAGCATCATTGATTGGCTGCCTCCTGCATGCCCCTCTGGGGATGTAGCCTGCAACCCAGGCGGGACCCTTCAGTCCATAGGCCAATACTCTATCCACTGAGCCAAACTGGCTAGGGCTATTTAATCAATTTTTAATTGTTCCTTATTCCCAGAGAGAGAGAGAGAGAGAGAGAGAAACATCGATGTGAGAAAGAAACATCCATCAGTTGCCTCCTGCATGGGGATCGAACCTGAAACCTGGGTATGTGCCCTGACCAGAAATCAAATCTGCCACCTCCATTACATGGGATGATGGTCCAACCAACTGAGCCACACCAGTCAGGGCAATCTAATCCATTCTGAACGAATGACGTGTGGGGCTGGAAAAAGAAGCCCTATTCATATAAGAACCACTGGTCAGCTGAGCTTGCTTAAACAGCAGGTTTGATTATTCATTTGATTTCATAGATTCACCTGCAGACAGAAGCTCTGGGCCCTGCTTTCCTGATGCCTTAGGTCAGAGAAAGCTCAGGGCAGCTCCCTGTCATTGGCAAACCACTTGGGAGCCAGTATAGTGCAGTAGAAAGAGCATGAGACTTATTTGGGAATATGTTTTTCCAAAGTCTAAAAAAACATGCAAGTATTTGACCTAGAAATTCCATCGCTGAGAATTCATCCTAAAGGAATAATTAAGGACTATGCGTAAAGGTTTAGCTGTGAGGATATTCACTGAAGAATTGCTTATGATAGCAGCAGGGGGTGGGGGAATGGAGAGAACCCTCAGTAATGGGAGACTGACTAAATGAATTAGGCTGCACTCACACAAAACATTGTACGTATTCCTTATGCAGTTTTAGAAAGTTGTTTGCAGAAAGGAAGAAAGAAAAGAGCAAATGAAAGGGATATCTAGTGTCAGGCAGAGCTTGGTTCAAATTCCTGCTGTATACCTTATGAGCTGTGTGACCTTCATCTACTTAATTAACCTCTCTGAGCCTCTGTTTCCTCATCTATAAATTGGGTATACTATCAAATATGTTAGGATTGGCTCTCTGCTGTACTAGGTACCAGTTAATAATGGCGGGTTTTGTAATCAAAGAAAACATGATAATTTCAAGAGAAACTTTATTCAAAGTAATATCCATCACTAGCTACACATTTCCCCATCTTTCAGGTAATTTGTGGATACCGTCCCAATAGAACTTTTCTTGTTTTGAGGTAAACCATTCAGAGACCCAATTTTCCACTTCTTCGTATGTTTTGAAGTGCTGCTCAGAAACTGTGTGTGCCATCGATGGGAACAAGTGGTAATCTGAAGGAGCAAGGTCTGGTGAATACGGCGGGTGGGTTAATACTTCCCAGACAAGATCTCTTAACGTGCCGAAACCGGTTTGGCTCAGTGGATAGAGCGTCGGCCTGCGGACTTAAAGGTCCCAGGTTCGATTCCGGTCAAGGGCATGTACCTGGGTTGCGGGCACATCCCCAGTAGGAGATGTGCAGGAGGCAGCTGATCGATGTTTCTCTCTCATCGATGTTTCTAACTCTCTATCTCCCTCCCTTCCTCTCTGTAAAAAATCAATAAAATATATTAAAAAAACAAACAACAAAAAAAAAAACACAACTCAATGTTTAAAAAAAAAAAAAAAAGATCTCTTAACGTGTCTTTAACTGGTTTGGAAGTGTGTGATGGTGTGTTATCATGAAGCAAAATTACTTTGCCGTGTCTTCTGGTCCATTCTGGTGGTTTCACGATCAAAGCGTGGTTCACATGGATTATTTGTTGTTGGTAGCAATCAGTATTAATGGTTTCACCTGGTTTTAGAAGCTCATAATACACCACACCTTCCTGATCCCACCAAACGCAGAGCAATTTGGCCTTGCAGTTGATGTTGATGGTTGACCAGGATCAACCCATGACTTTGTGCATTTGGGATTCTCAAAATGAATCCACTTTTCATCGCCAGACACATTCGATGCAAAAAAGACTTTCTTTCTTGCCCTTGAAGCAACATTTTCCTGATGACTTTTCGGTTTTCCATTGGTCTTTCATTCAGTTGATGTGGCACCCATTTTCCTTCCTTTAAAACCTTTCCCATTGCTTGTAAATGATCGGAAGTTGTTTGCTGAGCAACGTTTAATCTTTCTGCAAGTTGTTTTTGAGTTTGACACACATCTTCATCCAATAATGCTTGTAATTGTTGGTCTTCAACCTTTTTCTGTTGACCTGGACGTTCTTGGTCTTTCACATAGAAATCATCACTTTTAAAGAGTTTAAACCAGCTTTCACAAGGATCTTGAGATGGAGCATGTTCACCATAAGCTTCCCAAAGTATAAGATAATTTTTTCTTCAAAATAAAGTAATGAATTAAAACTTCCCGTAAATGCTCTTTTTTTTGGCACGAAATTTGACATTTTTAAGTGTAAAAATATCTATGATGTTAACACCTTCAGCAAATTTGACATATGAAGTTTTGAAGCTTGCCGTCAACACAACAAAATAGCATACATATCAAATCGCATATATATCAACATATGCGTAACTCCACCTATTGAAAAAAATCCGGACAGAACCGGTAGAAACCAAGATGGCGGCATAGGTTAACGCGGGAGTTTGCTGCCTCGAACAACCACTTCAAAAGTACAACTAAAAGACTGAACGGACATCATCCAGAACCACAGGAAGGCCGGCTGAATGGAAGTTCTACAACTAGGAGGAACCGAGAATCAGAGGAGGCGCAGTGCTGAAGTAAAATACTAAGGTGCGGAGTGCGCGCGGCGAGGGCTGGTGGCTGAGGGCGCCATTGTCTGTTTCAATCCGGAGGGAGCCTCAGACTCAGAGCTCCATATCCGGGCGAGTCTCTAGGGACCCAGACTCAAACGGGAGAAGCAGGACTGTCTGGCTAGGGTCCCTCCGAGGTTTGCAGCTGTTGCTGGGACAGAGAGGCAGACAGGGGATGGACTGAGAGCAGCCATAACTGCTCCCTCCTCCGCCCTGTGATCCCGTGGGACCCGCCCCGCCCAAGCCCTGCACAGAGCCATTTGCCGGATAGCCTCAGGCAAAGGCTAGATTAGCACAGCCAGTAGGCCTGGAGGTCAAATCCCTCTAGTATTAACTATAACAATCAAGGCTTAACTACAACAAGACTGCGCACAAAGACCACTAGGGGGTGTACCAAGAAAGCTTAAAAAATGCGGAGACAAAGAAACAGGACAAAACTATCAAGGGAGGATATTGAGCTCAGAACCACACTTTTGAGGTCTCTCAAGAGGCTTCTAGAGTCTGTCGATAAACTTGATGAGTTGTACAGGAAATCTAATGAGACCCTCGATGGTGTGATAAAGGACCAACTAGAAATTAAGCATACACTGACTGAAATAAAGAATATTATACAGACTCCCAACAGCAAACCAGAGGAGCGCAAGAATCAAGTCAAAGATTTGAAATGCGAAGAAGCGAGAAACACCCAACCGGAAAAGCAAAATGAAAAAAGAACCCAAAAATACAAAGATAGTGTAAGGAGCCTCTGGGACAGCTTCAAACGTACCAACATCAGAATTATAGGGGTACCAGAAGATGAGAGAGAGCAAGATATTGAAAACCTATTTGAAGAAATAATGACAGAAAACTTCCCCCACCTGGTGAAAGAAATAGACTTCCAAGTCCAGGAAGCGCAGAGAACCACAAACAAAAGGAATCCAAAGAGGACCACACCAAGACACATCATAATTAAAATGCCAAGAGCAAAAGACAAAGAGAGAATCTTAAAAGCAGCAAGAGAAAGAAACTCAGTTACCTACAAGGGAATACCCATACGACTGTCAGCTGATTTCTCAACAGAAACTTTGCAGGCCAGAAGGGAGTGGCAAGAAATATTCAAAGTGATGAATGCCAAGAACCTACAACCAAGATTACTTTATCCAGCAAAGCTATCATTCAGAATTGAAGGTCAGATAAAGAGCTTCACAGATAAGGAAAAGCTAAAGGAGTTCATCACCACCAAACCAGTATTATATGAAATGCTGAAAGGTATCCTTTAAGAAGAGGAAGAAGAAGAAAAAGGTAAAGATACAAATTATGAACAACAAATATGCATCTATCAACAAATGAATCTAAGAATCAAGTGAATAAATAATCTGATGTACAGAATGAACTGGTGATTATAATAGAATCAGGGACATAGAAAGGGAATGGACTGACTATTCTTGAGGGGAAAAGGGGTGTGGGAGATGCGGGAAGAGACTGGACAAAAATCGTGCACCTATGGATGAACACAGTGGGTGGGGAGTGAGGGCGGAGGGTGGGGTGGGAGCTGGAAGGAGGGGAGTTATGGGGGGAAAAAAGAGGAACAAATGTAATAATCTGAACAATAAAGATTTAATAAAAAAAAAATAAAAATAAAATATAAAGAAAAAGAAAGATTAAGAGACCAACTGAAGGACTTATATGCATGCATATAAGATTAACCAATGGGCACAAGACACGGGGCGGGGGGGGCGGGGGGTAGGGGCCGGGGGAATATCATGGGGGGGAAAAAGGAGACATATGTAATACTCTTTGTAATACTTTAAGAAATAAAAATTATTAAAAAAAAAAAAAAAAAAAAAAAAAAAAGAAAAAGAAAAAGAAAGAAAAAAATCCGCATTATTAACCGGTACACCTGGTAACTAATGACCACAAAATCTCACTGGCTTAATGCAGCAAAGGTTGATGCACCCCCTGATGCAGACACTCCGGGCAGGCAGGCTTCCTGGCAGCCTTCTTCCAACTGACAGACTCAGGGGTCACGTTCCTTTCCACCCTAAGGCTCCACCATCGCACACTCCGTGTTCCCTTCCACGTGGACGTGACCGAGAGCACGAAGGATCGGGTGTGTTACGGCCAGGCCTGGGGAGGGGTGCACACTTCTGCCCACACTCTATTGGCAGCATGAGGCGCACGCCCTGTCTAGGTCAGGGGCTGGGAAGTGTAATCTAGCAGTGCCCTGGAGGAGGAAATGGCTTTGTCTCCGACATGCACCTCATGGCTCCTCTGAATGAATGAGTGAACTTACATGAAGTGGCAGATAGGAGGCGCTCAAATGCACCAGCTGCCTTCTCATTCCCTGCCCTTATAACTGATTCTAGGTGCAACTCCTCTGTCTCTCCAAAAATGGATGTCTTGCCCTGACCGGTTTGGTTCAGTGGATGGAGCGTCAGCCTGCGGACTGAAGGGACCCAGGTTGGATCTGGTCAAGGGCACGTGGCTGGGTTGCTGGCATGATCCCCAGTAGCGGGCGTGCAGGAGGCAGCTGATCAATGATTCTCTTTCCTCATTGATGTTTCTTTTTTCTTAAAAAAAAAAAATATTTTTTTTAATTGATTTCAGAGAGGAAGGGAGAGGAAGTGAGAGATAGAAACATCAATGAGGAGAGAGAAACATTGGCTGCCTCCTGCACGCCCACACTGGGGATCGAGCCCGCAACCCGGGCATGTGCCCTGACCAGGAATTGAACTGTGACCTCGTTCATAGGTCGATGCTCAACCACTGAGCCACGCCAGCCGGGCTCATTATTGATGTTTCTCTCTCTCCCTCTCCATTCCTCTCTGAAATCAATAAAAACATATTTTTCAAAATTTGATGTCCCGCCCTAACTGGTTTGGCTCAGTGGATAGAGCGTCAGCCTGGGGACTGAAGGGTCCCAGGTTCAATTCCAGTCAAGGGCATGTACCTTGGTTGTGGGCACATCCTCAGTAGGGAGTGTGCAGGAGGCAGCTGATCGATGTTTCTCTCTCATTGATGTTTCTAACTCTCTATCCCTCTCCCCTCCTCTCTGTAAAAAATCAATAAAATGTATTTTTTAAAAAAAATTGATGTCCTCTGCCCTGTCCAGGTAGCTCTGTTGGTCAGAGCAGTGGTTGGCAAACTCATTAGTCAACAGAGCCAAATATCAACAGTACAACGATTGAAATTTCTTCTGAGAGCCAAATTTTTTAAACTTAAACTATATAGGTAGGTACATTGTTATTAACTTAATTAGGGTACTGCTAAGGCTTAGGAAGAGCCACACTCAAAGGGCCAAAGAGCCCCATGTGGCTCACGAGCCGCAGTTTGCCGACCACGGGGTTAGAGCGTCTGCCCAATATGCCAAGGTTGTGGGCTCAATCTCTGGTCAGGGAACATACAAGAATCAACCAATGAATGCATAAACAAGTGTGACAACAAATAGATGCTTCTCTCCCTCCCTCTCTCTCTCTCTCTCTCTCTCTCCCTCCTCCCCTCCCCCTCTCTCCAGAACACAAAGAGGTCATTTGAGCCCACAGTGAGAAGGCAGCTACTTACAAGCCAAAAACAGAGGCCTCAGAATGAAACCTACCTCGCTGGCTCCTTGACCTTGGCCTTCTGGCCTCCAGAACTAGGAGAAATACACTTCCTGTTGTTTAACACGTTAAGCGCCCCGTGGTCACCGGTGGCTGACACTATACTTTCCGTCCGGGAGACACAACAGGCTGGCGCTGAACGTGTTAAGCCACTTGGTTTATGGAATTTGCTACGGCAGCCAGAACGGATTAGGGACGTAACAGAACTCACCTACACTGTTTCTTCAGGGCTGGTTGCTAATACCCACAAAGCACCTTAAACTGTGCCTGGCAGGCCCTACTAGCTGTTCAGATTGTCACACACAGGTCGAAGTATTTGCGGAATGAATAAACAAATCTACTTTGCAAGTTTCAGTTCTTACATACTGGTTTTCTTAAAGTGAACTTGCCTGCATTATTACCCCAGGGTATTCAGACAACGATGAACTCCTTAAAAAGAGAACTTACAGCCCTGGCCGGTGGCTCAGCGGTTAGAGCATGGGCCCGAACACCGAAGGGTCTCCCGTGAAGGGTCGCCGGTTCCCACTCCCGGTCAAGGGCATGAACCTGGGTTGCAGGCTCCATCTCCGGCTCCAGTCGGTGCGCGTGTGGGCGGCAACCAATCAGTGTGTCTCACATCGATTTCTCTCTGTCTCTCTCTCTCTTTCTTTCTCTCTCTCTCTCTCTGCCCCCCTTCCACTTTCTAAAAATCAATGGGTGTGTGTGTGGAAATCCTCAGGTGAGGATTAACACACACACACACACACACACACCGCAAAAAAAGGGGAATTTACAAAGATAAAAACATGGCATTCTGACAGGTTGTGTGTCTGACTTTTCTTCTGGAATGTTCACCGAGCTCTTTCTCCATCCAAAACACGCTGGCCCCTGGAAGTCGCCGCTGTCGGAAGGAAGAGAAAGCTGTTTCCTCCATGGGTTTATTCCATGGGAGGGAACAAAGCTAATAGAATCATAGGTATAGCTGGGGAGGTGGGCCGGGGGTGGGGGTGGGGGGGCGCGCGGGGACTCAGGCCAGGGGCGGGAGAAGCAAGTTGGCACCTTAGTTTCATGGCCTTCGGCTGGAGTCTTGATGACATATCTGACCTCAGTCCCCTCATCTAGAAAATGGAGCCGTTCCTATCAAACATACAGAGTTGTTGGGAGGACCAAATAAAAGCTTTGCTTATTTATTAAAACATTTTATTTTTCTTCTGTGTAGGCAACATTTAATCACTTTTTATGGACTCTACAATTATTTTTTTCTGATATGAGGAGAAAAATTAAAACATTTCTCTATTTGTTTATTTATTGAATTTTAATAAGAGTTTATCTGAGCCAAACTGACAACCTATGCAGGGAGCAAGATCTCAAATGCTCCCAAAAGCATTTTTAAAATTTTTATTTATTGATTTTTAGGAAGAGAGAGAGGCCCTAGCCAGTTTGGCTCAGGATAGAGCGTCAGCTTGCGGACTGAAGGGTCCCAGGTTCGATTCCAGTCAAAGGCACATGCCTGGGTTGCGGGCTTGATCCCCAGTAGGGGACATGCAGGAGGCAGCCAATCAATGGTTCTCTCTCATCATTGACGTTTCTCTCTTTCCCTCTCCTTTCCTCTAGGAAATCAATAAAGACACATTTAAAAAAAAAAAAAGAAAGGAAGAGAGAGAGAGATTGATTTGTTGTTCCACTTACTTATGCATTCATTGGTTGACTCTTGCACGTGTCCTGACCAGGGACCGAACCCACAACCGTGGCGTACCCAGACAATGCCCCAACCCACCGACCCACCCGGCCAGGGCCCCAAGCATTTTAAATGCTAGTCTTTGCTGTCGAGTCACTAGCTGTGCTAGGATAGTGCAGGCGCCCCGTGTCTGTGGCCGAGCACTCGGCATCCGGACGCATTCAGGCTGAACATCAACTCTTTTTGCCGTAGTCTCCGCTGCTGCCCCGGCGCAGGCTGGCCTCACTCTGCTTGCTTCATGTGACCTGTCTGGCCCCTGAAGGCCTCTGCGTTTGCAGCCTCTGGTCTAAGTAAAATTCTGTGAAGTCAGATGGTATCTGGATGCTTCGCTGCTATTTATTGAACAGACAAAAAGCTCACCAGGGCTCCCGACTGCCCAGCCTCTGCGCGGTGACTTACGGGCAGACACATGTCATTGGGAGGAACTGAAATCTTTCCCACTCTCTCAAAAATGCAAGGCGTGAGTCTGTTTTTGCCAAGAGCTGTGTTGAGGTATAATTGACAGACAGCGCACAGCACGTATGTAACGATGTAACGTGTGTGATTTGACCAGTTGGGACATAAATGTACGTGCAACCACCACAGTCAAGCTCAGGGTGATGCCTGCAGCCGCAGGAGTGTCCTCCGGCCTTTATCGTCCTTCCCTCCGGCCTCTCCCACCTCCCCCACGCCCACCCCGGACCCACGCGCCTGCTTTCCGTTACTGAGGACTCGTCTGCATTCCCTAGGCTTTTATGCCTGTGAAACCATCCCGTATGTCCTCATCTTGGCCTGGCTACTTTCACTCAGCATAACGGCGACGCTCACGGAGTGGTGTGTCTGAATAATTCATTCTATTTTGTTGCCGAGTCATAGCCAGCGGCACGGGCCGGCCACAGTGAGCCCTTCGCTGGCTGACGGTCATTCGATTTGCTTCCCGTTTTGGGCTCCTGTGCATAACGCTGCTGTGCACATCTGCGGGCCGGGTTTACCTGTGGACATAAGTTTTCCCTTCTCCTGGGTAAATACCTGGAAGCGGAATGGCTAGATCATATGATAATATATATTTAACTTTTAGGTGTGGTGTTGGAATAAGAACATTTTCTTTCCTTTTCAAAACTTTATTTATTTTAAAATTAATTTATTTTTTAATGTTTCCCCTTTTATCAAATGTATTGGGTGACACTGGTTAACAAAATTATACAGATTTCTGGTGCACAATTCCATAACACATCATCTGTGCACTGTATTGTGTGTTTGCCGCCCATGGAGTAAGCATATTTTTTAAAATATATTTTTATTGATTTCAGAGAGGAAGGGAGAGGGAGAAAGAGATAGAAACATCAGTGATGAGAGGGAATCATTGATCAGCTGCCTCCTGCACGCCCCACACTGGGGATCGAGCCCGAAACCCGGGCATGTGCCCTGACTGGGAATTGAACTGTGACCTCCTGGTTCATAGGTCGATGCTCAACCACTGAGCCACACTGGCTGGGCTGGAGTAGGCACATTTTCAATGAGTAAAACTTCTTTAAACACTCCTTCTTAAAAAGCAAAAGAATTAAAGAGAGAGAGAGAGAGAGAGAGAAAGGGAGGGAGGGAGGAAGGAAGGAAGGAGCCCTGGGAAAGAAACATCCTCCCCCTCCCGAGACCTCCCCGAGGAGGAGGGGCAGCCCTTAGAGGCATCCTCAGGCCTGGGACTTCCTGACCCCAAACTTGTGGCTGACGCGAGGGACGTCTTGTAGAGATGTGCCCTTCACCCTGAGCTGGGCAGACTCATTGCAGAAGGGGCCTGGTCAGCTGCCTCTACTCGAACACCCGCTTCCTTGCGGTTTGGGAGGGGAAACGCCTACCACAGGTGCTGGGAACATCATTTAATTCTTCTGAAATCAAATTGTTCCTGACCCACGACTTCCACGTAGGGTGGCACTCACGCTCGAGTCTTAACTCAGGGCTCCCTTTGTCTCATCTTGTACAAAGATTGTACGATTCCTTCAGGCACCGATGCTTGAGAGGGGCTTTCTGGCCTCTGGTTCACCCTGATATCCCCTCTGCTCAAGCCTACGGACCCCCCAGGCTGGCAAGACCACCATTTCCAGGCCAAGCTTTGGTGCGGGGATCTTTGTTCAGACAGACTGGCTATTCCAACCCAGGACCCAGTCTCCCCAGGTGCTGCCGATCCTTAGGAACCCCAAACCACGTCTCCAGCCTTGGGGGGGCTCGCCGTTCCCAGAGGAGGGCCCGGGCGCAGCCTCCAGTTCCTTCGCCCACCGCAGCAGGGAGAGCAGATGTAGGCCCTCTCAACGGGCCTTAGGAACAGCGGCCTCTCTCTCTGGGCGGGCGTGACCCCGGAGCCCCTGAAGTGCCAGCCCTGTGGCTCCCGTGCTTCCTGCACGCCCATTCTCTCTTCTCCCTCCCAAGGCCCTGCCCACCCGCCACCCCTCGCCATCTCGGTGAAAATGTCAGCGGCCCGAGAAGCCCCTTTTGTAAGTTGGTAAGTACACAGTCCCGGGGTCGCTGACTGTCAGAGGTCTTTCCCGGGTTCCTGCTGCCTCACCGAGGGGAGCAGAGGCCCGGGGCGCCCAGGTGCTGACTCTGGGGCGGGCTGGGAGTTGGGGTTGGATCAGTGTGGGGTTCCATGCCAGGCAGTGGCTGGGTTTCTCTCGATGTATATTTCAAATCAAGCATGTCTCAAACCACAAGGACCAATTCCTTCTGAAAACACCCCTGACCCTGCCTTCTGCATGGGAAACGCACATTCCTCCTGCATCCAGCATTCTGGTTCAGTTTCATGAGAACAGTCACCCGACCTTATTATGGGAACATCACCCCTCCCTGCTGGGGTCCATTACAGAGGCTGCTCACATCAGCAGCTCACAGCGAAGGGCTGTGCCGTGTGTGTGTGTGTGTGTGTGTGTGTGTGTGTGTGGTATGTGTGTGGTGTATGCGTGTGGTGTGTGGTGTGTGTTGTGTGTGTATATGTGGTGTGTGTGTTGTGTGTGTGTGTGGTGTGTATGTGTGGTGTGCGTGTGGTGTGTGCGTGTGGTGTGTGTGTGGTGTGTGCGTGTGGTGTGTGTGTGGTGTGTGCGTGTGGTGTGTGTGTGGTGTGTGTGTGTTGTGTGTGTTGTGTGTGTATGTGTGATGTGGTGTGTGTGTATGTGTGTGTGGTGTGTGTGTATGTGTGGTGTGTGTGTGTGTGTGGTGTGTGTGTATGTGTGGTGTGTGTGTGTGTGGTGTGTGTGTATGTGTTGGTGTGTGTATGTGTGTGTGGTGTGTGTGTATGTGTGTGTGGTGTGTGTATGTGTGGTGTGTGTGTGTGTGGTGTGTGTGTATGTGTTGGTGTGTGTATGTGTGTGTGGTGTGTGTGTATGTGTGTGTGGTGTGTGTATGTGTGGTGTGTGTGTGTGTGGTGTGTGTGGGGGGTGTGTGTGTATGTGTGTGTGGTGTGTGTGTGTATGTGTGTGTGGTATGTGTGTGTGTGGTGTGTGTGTGGGGGGGTGTGTGTATGTGTGTGTGATGTGTGGTGTGTATGTGTGTGGGGTGTGTGTGTGTATGTGTGTGTGGTGTATGTGTGGTGTGGTGTGTGTATGTGGTGTGTGTGTGTGTGTGTGGTGTGTATGTGTGTGGGGTGTGTGTGTGGGGTGTGTGTGTGTGGGTGTGTGTGGGGTGTGTATGTGTGGGTGTGTGTGGGGTGTGTGTATGTGTGGTGTGTGTGTGTGGTGTGTGTATGTGTGGTGTGTATGTGTGGTGTGTGTGTGTGGTGTGTATGTGGTGTGTGCGTGTGTTGTGTGTGTGGTGTGTGTGTGTTGTGTGTGTGGTGTGTGTATGTGTGATGTGGTGTGTGGTGTGTATGTGTTGGTGTGTGTATGTGTGTGTGGTGTGTATGTGTGTGGGGTGTATGTATGTGTGTGTGGTGTGTGTGTGTGTGTGGTGTGTATGTGTGTGGGGTGTGTGTGGGGTGTGTGTATGTGTGGTGTGTGTGTGTGTGGTGTGTGTGTGTGTGGTGTGTGTGTGGGGGTGTGTGTGTGGGGGGTGTGTGTGTGTCTCTCTGGCTGCAGAAGGGTCAGAGGGCACTGTGGCCAGGCCGCCCGCACGTGCTTACACTGTGCCTGGCCCGCAGTGCGAGCTCAGTAGCGGGAAGTGCTGTTGTCGCTTGTAGCTGGCTGCGTGCCTCACTGCTGTGCATTCTTCTCAGTAACAGACCCTGACCTTGCTGCCCAGAATGAAGACGTCTCCCCGCTGCCTCGGATCTAGGGGCGGCCATGCGACTGCACTTTGTTCGGTGAACTTGCTAACCTCACAATGACAGGAAAAGCCTGTATTCGAGATCCAAAAGAAGAGCTTTCTGGAAGCCCTGGTCCAGGCGAAGCCCAAATAGTGCCCTGATTAGGAGGTGAACTCAGGGGCGTTTATGAGCCAGGGGAGTCGTTCCGTGAACAGAGGAAGCCGGTTCTCCGGTGTTCGGCTAGGGAAGGAGCGTGCATGGATGCCGATCAGCTAGCACAGCGAGGCTTCTCTAAAGACGATCTTTGGTTTTCTGTAGTTGTAACAGTTGTTGGCAAGCAGCCTGCTTCAGGTTCAGTCCAAAGATGACTCTGCCCGTTTTAATGTTGCAGAGCCTTGAGGAAGGAGATGTACAAGGCAGCTTCCCTGGGATGGCAGCTCTGTTTCCGTTTTAAAGTGGCTCCATTTATATATTTTTAAAAAATTTTATTAACTGATTTTCTAGAGAGGAAGAAAGAGAGAGAGAGAGGTCTGTTGTTCCACTTACTATGCCTCCGTTGGCTGGTCCTGGTATGTGCCTGACCGGGACGAATCCGCACGTTGGTGCACCGGCCGACACTCCAACCGACCGAGCGCACCGGCGAGGGCGCAGGTAAACGCACAGAAATTCCTTCTAGGCTCAGACGTTTGTTAGGTTGACACACCAAACCGCACGCCCTCCCAGCCCCTCATTTCGGTTTTTACGGAGCTTCATCCTGTGGGCACGACTGATGAAATCAATGGCCGCTAGCGACGGACTCGACCTCCAGCCCCGCTTCCCGCCCCAGAGGTCGGGGCTGCGGGTGCTTGGGGCTGAGGTTTCTGAACGTCCGACCACACTGTTGGCCTTTCTGGCGACCCCCTCGCAGCCCCCAGCCCTCAGTCCTCCGGAGATTCCAAAGATACTGGCGGCTCTTAGGCCGGGAATCAGCACTGAGATCGAACACTGAGATAGATGACCACAGATGCCAGCGCCCCCAGCGCCCCATTTCACCAGGGGGCAGGAGCCCCATTTCCCGAGGGGGCAGGAGCCCCATTTCCCGAGGGGGCAGGAGCCCCATTTCACCAGGGGGCAGGAGCCCCATTTCCAGAGGGGGCGGGAGCCCCATTTCCCGAGGGGACGGGAGCCCCATTTCCCGAGGGGGCAGGAGCCCCATTTCACCAGGGGGCAGGAGCCCCATTTCCAGAGGGGGCGGGAACTGCGTGTCAGCAGCCAGGCCGAGGCCAGTGTGTGTTCCCGTTACAGGACCGCAGCCGCCACCTGCCCAGTCTGCAGAGGTGCCTCCATCCTCACCCGCGTGCCCCGGTCGGTTTGGCTGGCGGGGAGGCCAGCGGGGCCTGCAGGGCAGGACTGAGTGGGGTGGCGGTGGAGGTCTCTACTGCCCCTTCCCCTCGGGCTTTGGGTCACCAGGCTTTGCCCCCGCCTCCCACCCCCAGAGCAGCCCTTTCCAAGCGCTGGGGCTGCCCACAGCCCCCTCTCCTCCCAGCCCCAGCTCACGCTCGGTCTCCCTGCGCCGCCCTCTTTGGTGCAGAGCCCTCTATGAAAGCCCCTAACGCACAATGCGAGATGCCAGCCCCGCCCCGCAGGGCCCTGAGCAGGGTGCGCGGTGCAAACGGACGCAGCACCAAAGGGCAGCCTGTGTCCGCCGGGCCTCAGTCTCGGAGCCTCCGGGGGCCCAGGCTCCTCGGCATCTGCCCTGGAGAGGCCTGGTCACATGGCTCTTGTTGGGGATCATCCATGACTCCCAGCGGGTCCCGAGGACACGTCCCGCCTGACTTCCCTCCTGTCACTTGGTATCGTCACAAACGCTGTTGTCAGCGGCCCGCAGGCGGGTGCTCTGGACTTGCTGATGTGCCAAGGGGAGGCTGTGGTGGCTGATTAACATGTGTCCATCCAGGGGCTGTCTGCCCGCAAGGACTGGCTTTAGGGAGACCAAGGCGTCGGCACTGCCTGGCCCGGGGGAGGCAGGGGTGTGAGCGGATCCGGGGAAACGCAGCAGGGCTAGGGGTCTCCCCTGCACCCGGGCTGGCCCTGGGCTAATTGATGGGCTCGCTCAGCTGGGCGCCTGCTTTCCCCCAAAACAAAAGACAAGTTTCCTGGTTCCTGAAAGCTGTCGTTTTGTTCCCATGAGGCTACTTCAGCCTGGAGTCAGGCTTCTAGGTTCAACTCCCAGTTCCCAGCTGGGAGACCTTGGGCAAGTTGCTTAACCTCTCTGTGCCCCAGTTTCCTCTTCCGTGAAATGGGGAGAACAATAAGTCTACCTCATAGGGTTGTTGAGGGAGTTAAAGGAGCAAATAAAAAAGTTAAAGGGGAGCTTTAAAGAACAATTAATGCATGTAGTAGGTGCTCAAAAATGGTAGCTTTTTTTCCCCTAATGGCAGTTCTTTTTATTAGGAAAACAATGAACATTTAATCGAATGCCTGCTTGCTGTACAGAGACAAATGCAGATTAGCTCACTGAGTTCTCACAACCACCCTGTAAGCCCGCATTGTCCCTACTTTCCAGACGAGGAGACAGGTTGCAAGTGGTTATGGGACTTGTTCAGAGTCACACAACGAGGCGCGGCGGAGCCCGCCACAGCTCCCTCCGCGGTGCCGCCGCCGCCCGGGCTGCAGCGTGGAGGCCCGGCTGGCGGGTTTGTTTGCTCGCTTTAATCCAGGTCCTGGCATCACAGGAAGCCTCTGGACTCGGCTCGTCAGAGCCAGGTCATCCGTCCAGTCAACACCTGGAGGGCAGAAGCCCATCTGAAATGCCCTATGTTTGCGACTTGACTTGCTCGATCCTGAGAAAACTGCCTGCGGGGGTTGTTCAAAGAACAGGTTTCCTGGCATTTCTGCCGGAGTCTGATTCAGGAGCACTGGGCGTGGAGTTTGGACTGGAAATTCTTAGGGAGAAGCAGATGGGGAACCTTCTGCTGCGTGGAATGAGAGCGCCCTCTGCCGGCCACGTGGAGGAGGCGCTCCCGGGCTCTGGCCCCTTCTTGCTAGCGAAGTTTTTCTTGCCTTGTGGTGGAAAAGGGTTCCGCACGGGGTGACCTGATCACAAATCCCTAACTGGGAAGGTGGGTAGTCACACCCCAGGCACATAGCTTTAGTAAAAGGTGTTCTTACCTTCAGCAAGCCCTGCCTCTTGTTTCTGCGCATCGAGATTAGCACACCCTTGAAACAAGCAAGACGCCCTCTGTCTAGAGAGCACGTAGTCGTGCTCATTTCCCTGTAATCCAATCCCCGCCTTGCTTTCTCAGGCCTCCATGTAAACTTCTTTAACCCAAAACGCATAAAAGAAGCTGCAAACAGCCATTCTGGGGAGCGTCTGAGATCTGCTTCCAGCAATTGTCATCCCTTTAGCGTAAATAAAAATGTGTTTAAAACAAAGATTTTCTAAATTGATTTGAGAGAGGGAGGGGGGAGATATCGATTTGTTGTTCAACTCATCCATGCATTCATTGGTTGCTTCTTGGATGTGCCCTGACCGGGGATCGAACCTGCAATCTTAGTATATCAGGAGGATGCTCTAGCCAACTGAGCTACCCAGCAAGGGCCAAAAAAATTCCTTACAGGTTTGGCCTCCTCAAGTGGACAACCTCAAGTCTGAGGGTCACTATCTGGCCAGATCAGGGCTGGGCAGGGACAAGGCGAGTAAAATGAAGGTCAAGATTCTCCTTGCTCTTGCAAAGTTTAAAATCTAATTGGATTGACAAAACACCTTCAGGAAATCATAAGAAAGGGTCGGGTAGTGGGGCTGGGAGGAAGAATAGGAGTTTGGACACAGGTGGGCTGAAGTCTGGGGTGGGGGTAAATGAATTCCGAGCGAGCTCTGAGATTGGCGGACAGCGCCTCTCTTGTGCTGCCTCCTAAAGCCAGGAAGCCTTAGGCCTTGCCTGAACTTTGGCTCTGCAAACACCTGCTCGCCCAGGAGGAGAGATGGTGGTAAAGCTCAGAGCGTTGTCCACCGCGATCCACTAGGCCTGCAGTTCCTAAACTCAGTGCAGGGAGGATTTTTTAAAAATTTAATTTTATTGATTTCAGAGAGAAAGGGAGAGGGAGATAGAAACATCAATGATGAGAGAGGATCATTGATTGGCTGCCTCTTGCATGCCCCCCCCCCCCCCACTGGGGACTGAGCCCGAAATCCAAACACATGCCCTTGACCAGAATCGAACCTGGGACCCTTCAGTCCACAGATCAACACTCTATCCACTGAGCCAAACCAGCTAGGGCTATTTTTACTTTTAATTGATTTCAGAGAGGAAGAGAGAGAAACATCAATGATAATAGAGAATCACTGATTGGCTGCCTCCTGCACACCCCACTCTGCAGATCAAGCCCACAACCCGGGCATGTGCCCTGACCAGGAATCGAACCGTGACCTCCTGGTCATAGGTCAACGCTCAACCACTGAGCGGCAGGATGGGCAGAGAGGATTTTTTAAAGGAACACAGCGACCCCTGTTGGCCATGTTGGAAACTATCAGCTCAAGGTACGTAATTCGCAGTTTGAATGTCAGATGCAGTTGCATCTTTAGAATGATGTCATAACTTTGTGAAACTGGGTTTATGGCAGTTCTGATAGAAACCAAGTCTCGTGCAAAAATGAGTGTGGACAGTAAATGAAGGTGGCGACATCCCATTGAATTCTAAGGTCTGAGCAGCTGCCTGGCACCTACTCATCCCATTAGAATTTATGATTATTTAACAAGGAACTCCCCAGCTGGGCAGCTCAGCTGGTTAAGAAAACTGTCCTGAGAAGCGAAGGTTGTGGGTTCAATCCCGGGTCAGGGCACATACAAAAAGCAACCAATGAATGCATCAACAAGTGGAAAACAAATAGATGTTTCTCTCTCTGTCCCTCACTCCCTCCCCCTCTCTCTAAAATCAACTAAAAAAGGGAACTAAAATATTATTTTTTCTTTCAATCTATGTGCATTTTTCAAGCAGCTACTAAGTTGTTTGGCCATACATACTTATTAGTTGTTTTGACCTAACTACTTACTAAATATAACTGTTAGGTGTTTTGTGGGGGGCGGGGGGGCAGGGGGGCGGGGGGGAGGAGGTGCCGTGAAAAAATTACTGAGTCATTGGAAATCACCTTGAACCAAGACCGTCTGGGAGCTCTGCAGTTGCTCTTTACAACTTTAAGTTGTCTCAGCAAGTCCAGGAGCTCCCTACCTCCACTTTATAGGTGAGTCAGAGAGGACGCACTCACTTGCCTGAGTCCACCCAGTGTGTCCCAGGGTGTGTGTATGGGGGGGGGGGGGGGCAATGAAATTCAAACTATTCCAAATCGGTCTGTGCGATTCTCAAAGAGGCAAACTGCCACTCGCCCCCTCGAGCCCAGATTTGTCCGATTGTGGGAAGGGCAGGCTGGGGGCTGGAGCCAGCTTTCTGGTTTTTGTGCCTCAACATCTGCCGAGAAGCGGGGTCAGGTTCCTGAGGTTCCCTCTCATTCGACACCGGGCCGTACTCAGGGGCCCCGGACAATAGCCTGTGTGTGTCCCCGGGCGGGGAGAACCTCCCCCTCAGGCTCCCTGCATCCACTGCTGGCCCCCCCTCAACCAAATCCACCTCAGTCCCAGTCACCTCCGGGCCCAGCCGCCCGGCTGCACGAGTTAATGAGTCCAAACGTTGTGCAAAGGATCCCGGCCCCACCCTTCCCGCTCCTCCAGGGGAAAAGTCACGAGGGGCAGCTGCAGGCAGCAAGCAGCCTCCCTGCCTGGACCGGAGAAGTCTGCCCTGGGAGCGAGCTGTCTGACCCCACAGAAGGCAGTGGAGGGAAGATGGGTCCCACCTCCCCAAGGGACGTCCGCCGGCGTCGTCCCCTGCAGTCACTCTGGGGGATGCTGAGCGAGCCACTTAACCCTCTGAGCCTGCTCTCTCCCCTGCAGAACGGAAAGAATAACAGTACCTACTCCCTACAGTCGTCTGAGAACTAAAGCAGCCGTGGGCAAACTACGGCCCGCGGGCCGAATCCGCCCGTTTGAAATGAATAAAACTAAAAAAAAAAAGACCGTACCCTTTTATGTAAGATGTTTACTTTGAATTTATATTAGTTCACACAAACACTCCATCCATGCTTTTGTTCCGGCCTCCGGTCCAGTTTAAGAACCCATTGTGGCCCTCGAGTCAAAAGGTTTGCCCACCCCTGGACTAAAGCTTAGCACATAGCTAAACATGGTCGTGCACAATGGCATTGTTAGTCATTCAACAAATGCTTCTTGAGCATCTATTCTGTGTGTGTGAGGCTCTCTTCTGGGCCTGGGAGGACAGCAGTGCACAAGACAGACAGACAGACGCCTGCTTCCGGGCCGCATCCTCTGGCAGAGGCAGGCAGGCCACAAATAACAAACAACACGTGGTAAGTCACGCAGCAGTGCTGTCCGACAGAAGCGTGCTGTGAGCCACGAAAAATTTAAAATTTTTCAGGAGTAAAACGTAAAAAGTAAACTGCCAATAGTAAAAAGAAACAGGTGAAATTAAACTTTCTACTGTTTAATTTTAAAATGTTTTAAAAATGTAAAATTTCACCTAATATAGCCAAACTATTATCATGTCAGCCAGTGGCCGCAGCCACATTTCCAGGGCTCAGTAGCCACACGTGGTGGGCAGCGCAGTGGTCCAGCTTGTTAGGGGGTGAGTGAAGCATGAAGATGTGCTTCAGGGTAAGGGGACGGGGCACCAGGTATGGGAGGGGCCAGACGGAGAAGGTGGCCTGGAGCTGACCGGAGGGAGAGCTCTATCATCGCCTTTAACCCGCCCCGACCTCTGACCTAGCCTGCTGGCAGGGCCAATGGCACCTTCTCCCCTCCTCCGTGGCCAGGCAGCGGCGAGGTTCTGAAGACCCGAGGGCAGTGGGCCCTCTGCAAAGGCCCAGCCTGGGGCCGCCCCTCAGCACACGCTGCCCACTTCCACCCCGACTTCCAACCCTGTTCTCTGGGCTCAGGGCCACCCCGGGGACACCCTGCAGGGGGTGGTCAGGGCTCTACTGGAAGAGGGGAGAGGTAGGTGTGGGTGCTCAGGGCTGGGATTTGGGGGAGATGAGGAAAAGTGGGAGCCTGTCTTTATTTAAAATGTTGCTATTTTGTTCATTGCAGATGTTTTGCATTAATTAAAAATTTATTTTATTGATTTATGTGTCATAAAATTCACCCCTTTAAAGCACACAATTCAGTGGATTTTAGTGTATTCAGAGTTGGGTGCTATCATCCAATCAATCTTAGAACATTCCCATCATCGCCAAGGAAACCCCTTGCCTATTAAGTAGCTACTCCTGCTTCCTGGCCCTCCCCCCCCCCCCCCCCCCCCCGCCCCCGTGCCTGTCCCTGTGGCTGTGCCTGTCGGCACATTTCATATAAATGGAATCATACAACATGCAACCTTTTGTCTGGCTTCCTTCACTTACGTCACGCCTTCAGGGGCTCACCCGTGTTGTGTTGGCACTTCGTTCCTTTTTAATGGGCAAATGACACACCACTGCATGGACGGACCCCATTTCATTCATCCACTTATACATTGAGGGCTATTTATGCTTTCTCCACTCTTTGGCTACTGAGAATAACGCTGCTATGAACATTCACACGCAAGTTGTTCTGTGGACATGTGGTTTTAGTGCTTTTCAGTTTTGCGTTCACTTCCATTTTTAAATACATTGTAAAAAACTATTATTTTTCTTGATTACTGAATTTTTTAGGTTCCCCTTTAAAATATGTGCCTGAGTCAAGTGCCTGACCGGCTTCATCCTATTCCCACCCAAAAGTCTCGTCCCTTGTTAGCGGTGTGACTGGACACGCTCCTTACCCTCTCAGAGCCCTGAGCCTCAGCTTGCTCCTCTGTAGAATGGGCATAAGCCCTGTGCCTCCTCACAGCTCATAGGGGACACACGGGCCGATGCGGGTGTCAGACCTGGCACCGACCCTCGCGCGCAGTAGACTTAAGCCAACAGCTTTTCCTATGCGGAGGCCTGGTGTCAGGCCTGAGGGGTAGGTCCAAAATGGCTGTGACCTTGCCCTGCCTTTGGGGAGAGCTGGCCCACCTGCTGAAACTCCCTGCTGCCTCTGTTTCTAAGAGAAACCTGCTGCTTTGCGTTCCTGCCTCAGCCTGACCCCCTACAACCAGGTTGGGGGGTGGGGGGTGCCGATGCTGCTCAGCGAGGCCCCTGTGGCTCCCACACCTTCCACCCCAGCTCCCGGCCCGCCGCCGCCTCCCCCACCCTCCGCTCTGCCCACTCCCGCTGAGGCCATGGCTCACTGTCCCTCCGCGCTGCCATGAGGCCTGCACTTTGCAGGGCTGAAGTCCAAAGTTCAGCCCCTGCGCGAAGCGCACGGATAAATATGAACCTTGGAGAATTTCCCCGGCTCCAATGTAAACAGAGCGGGCAGGGGCCCTGGTTCACTGGCCGCCGGGGCCAGGGCTGGGGGCGGGGGGTACCCACAGGACCTGGCGAGTGGGGTTTTGGGGGGCCGTGGGTGCACGGAGCGTGGTTCGTGCCGGCCTGCCGCCGGGCTAGCACGCAGACAGCCCAGGCCGCAGGGAGGCCGCCAGCTGGTGGCCCGGCCGCGTGGCCGCGGCGGAGGAGCCATGGTCTCCAAGCTGAGCCAGCTGCAGACGGAGCTGCTGGCGGCCCTGCTGGAGTCGGGCCTCAGCAAGGAGGCGCTGATCCAGGCCCTGGGGGAGCCGGGGCCCTACCTGCTGGCTGGAGAGGGCTCCCTGGACAAGGGGGAGGCCTGCGGCGGCCGAGGGGAGCTGGCCGAGCTGCCCAATGGGCTGGGGGAGGCGAGAGGCTCTGAGGATGAGACTGACGACGACGGGGAAGAGTTCACGCCGCCCATCCTCAAGGAGCTGGAGAACCTCAGCCCCGAGGAGGCGGCCCACCAGAAGGCCGTGGTGGAGAGCCTGCTGCAGTAAGAACCCCCTGCCCCGTCCCAGGGCCGGGAGGGAGCCCGCCCTCCGCCCCGACAGCCCTGCCCGGGATCCCACCCTCCCCCCCGACAGCCCTGCCCGGGAGCCCACCCTCCCCCCGACAGCCCTGCCCGGGAGCCCACCCTCCCCCCGACAGCCCTGCCCGGGAGCCCACCCTCCCCCCGACAGCCCTGCCCGGGAGCCCACCCTCCGCTCCGACAGCCCTGCCCGGGATCCCACCCTCCCCCCGACAGCCCTGCCCGGGAGCCCACCCTCCGCCCCGACAGCCCTGCCCGGCCCCAGTGCCCACCGTGGCCTGTAGCCCGAGTTGTGGGAAGGGGACCGGCCCAGGAGCTCAGGTCCTCTGTGGAGCCCCGGCCTCTCAGCCCAGGGCTTGGGAAGCGCCGCGCCCAGGGGGGCCCAGGGTGGGGAAAGCAGGAGACTGTCCATCAAGGGCCTAAGAGCCAGAGGGCCGTGGGGATTGTTAGCCACCGCTATTCTATGCCCCAAACTCTACCTTCCCTGGAAGCTCTCAGATTGCAAGCCCGGGGCCAGGAAGCCGCTGGGGAGGGCAACCCTGGGGCTTGGGGGCTCCCCTGGTCGCCTGGGGACTCAGCAGGCAGCCAGGCCTCTCTTACCTCAGGGAGAGGAAGCCTCCGGAGGAGCTTCTCTCCTTCCCAGCCAGCCCAGGCCTCCCCCTCACCAGCTGGCGCCATGAGCGACCTCCGCTGTGGACCCCCCCACTGCCTGCACCCCGTCTCCCAGAGCACGGAGTGGGTCTGAGCCTGATGCCTCCCCTCTCCTCAGCAGAGCTAACTGGTTACTTATTACCCACGGGCTTTATTATTTCTCTTTTGTTTTATAAATTTATAAACGGCAAAAGGCTCTGATAAGGCCTGTGATCATTAACTTGTAGGGATGGTGGCCTGGGAAGGCCTGGGCCAATGAACCTCCCACCCGGAGATGGGGGATGGGGAGCACTGTGGGGGGAGGGGGGCGAGGGGCTGGGAGAACGTCCCCTCCCCAAAGCCTCCTCAGCCCCCGTCCTAACAGCTGGGCACTATGCTAAGGTTTCACATGTTAAAATGTGATAATACTGAGCTGAACCCTGGGGGAAGCTGTGGACAAGTCTGCTTCACAGAGAGGAAACTGAGGCCCAGAGAAGGGAAGTAGCTTGATTAAGGCCACCCAGCTGGGACTTCACACCCATTCTGCTAAGTGCTCTTAATCCCCAGGCCTGGGGGCCAGGGGCCAGGGGCCAGGGGCCAGCGGACCTGGGGGGGGGGGGGTGAGAGGGGTTCTGAGGCAGAGTCCCAAAGACATTCTTCAGGGACCATCTCTCTTCTGTCCAAGGTCCTGATCCCAGTTTTGGGTGGAGGAGGGCTGGGTCCCTGCCTGGGAGTCCTCAGGGTCGGCTGTGAGGGCCTGGGCAGGGGGCAGGGGAGCAGATGGGCCCCCTGACTTGGCAGGAAGTGGAGGGCAAAGGGCCCTGCTGGGCTGCAGGGGAGGGGCAAAGGGGCAGGCCAGGCAGGCCCAGGGTGAGGGCAGCTGGGCTGGGGCTGGGGCTGGGGCTGGGGCTGCGGCTGCTCAGGACCCCCACGGGGATGGGGCTTCCAGGTGGGAGTGGGAGACGGGCGCCGAGGGCCTTCTTACCTGGCTGGGTGGGGCCTCTTGCTCAGCAGTCCCTTTGGTGGGTTGGTGGGTGGGGAGGCCTGATCCACAGCACTGGAGGGGGGAGCAGAGGGCAAAGTGCTCCCTGGGACCAGCCAGGCCTGGGAGCTGAGGGAGAGAGGGGACGCTGAGAAAGAGGACGGCAGGGGAGATGGGGAGAGGCCTGGAGAAGCCAGCTGAGCAGCGGAGCAGAGGAAAGGGCTCGCACCCACCTTGGAGAAGGGGCTGGGGAGAGTGAGGCGCCCCAAGCTGAGAGGAGGCTGGAGTGCTCCCCGCCCGCCCAGATTGGGTTTTCTTTAATGCTAACAGCATGCTATTTACTTTCCATTTAAATTTGAGATGTTGCTATAAATTATCAACCAGCTCCTTGTTCCTGCAGAGTTTATAACTAACTACCTGGGTTACTTATTGTTCAGGTAACAAAAGGGACCTGAAGTCACCCTGAGGGGATAGAGTGGCCTGTGGTCTCAGGGCACAGGAAGGAGAGGGTGGGGGCCCCATGAAGGCCTGGGTGGTGGAGGACTTCCAGGGGAAGTCGCTGCTCTGGAGAAGACAGTGGGTGGGAAGCGACAGGGTGGGCCCTGTGGCCCAGGTCTCCCCAGGCGCCCTGTGCTTGAGGCCACAGCACATCTCCACCCTTAGTTCACTGTGTGACCTTGGGCAAGTCTCTTCTTGGCCCCACCTGGACAAGGACTGAAATTCAAACTCCTGGCCCTGATTTCCTGACCTCTTTCCAAGAGACTGACTTCCCTCTCACTTTCCTCCAGTTACACTCCACTGATTCCCACCTCAGGGCCTTTGCACATGCTGCTCCTTCTGCCTGGAACCCTCTTTCCAGATCTTCCCATGGCCAAGTCCTTCTCTTCCTTTTGCTCAAATGTCACCTCCTCCAGGAGGCCCTCCCTGATTGCCTCATCTCAAGGTAGGCTCTATCCCGGTCACTCTTCAACCACCTTCCTTTACTTTCTCTTGTCCCTTATTGTTACTTTGTTTTCTATCTTCTGCCATGAAAACAGCAGCTCTTCAAGCGCAGGGTTCCTGTGGCCTAGTTCAGCACTCTTACCCTTACTGTCCAGCCCACACAGCAGGAATGAATGAGTGGCTAGGATTCTCTAAGGCCTGGGGACACCTGCTGCTATAGCCAGGGAGGAACCTGTACTTGGTGCTCCTTCCTGGGTGTCCTCCTGGGTCCTCCCTGTCCTTGAACAGCTCAAACCTCAGCCTTGAAGGTCTCCATCCTCTCCATTGGACAGTACAACACACTGGGACCCAGGAATTCAGTGACCAAGGTGGGATATCCCTGACTGAGGCCAGCCTGCCTGGGTTCGAATCCCAGCTCCCCAACTCTAGCGCAGGCAGGTGATTTCACTCTTCTGGGCCCCAGTTTCCTACAAGGCGGGGATGACATGGTAACATGATAGCTTGGAGTGCGCATGCGTTTTAAGTACAGTAGACGGTGGCTATGAGGAGTGGTCCCATTTTACAGGTGAGCAAATGAAGGCTCAGAGAGGCAAAGGGACTTCCCAAGGTCTTGCAAAGCAGTCAGGCCAGGACTTGGACCCGGGTCCTCCCAGCCGCACACTCTGCACAGCACCTTCCAGGTTGCATGTCGTCCTTGACCCGTTTACCTCCCTCCTTACCCTCCCTGGTTGTTCTGGCTGTTCAGCTTCACCATCACCTCGCTTCCATGCAGCGCCTGAGAGAGCAGCGGGGCTTACAAATGCGTTCGACTCCTTCCTCCTCCTGTGAAATACTGATTGTTAGCTCCGTATCACCGTTGAGGAAACTGAGGCACAGGAGGCTAAGCAACTTCCCAAGGCCCCCGGGAGAGTGTGGCACAGCTGAGATTCCAACTGAGATCGGAGGGCCACACTGGGAACTCAGCCCCTCCACACGCGTGGCCTTCAGGGTGGCCCCCGCTCAACCTTGGACGCACTGGAATCCGGGGCCTCCGGGTCCCGGGACTACATGATGCTGTGACAGTGCCGTTCCGTCCACTGAGCACGTACTGTGTGCCAGGCCCTGTGAGCCTGTCTCTCCTCCTGGAAACGCATGCCGCTCTCCCAGGAGCCCCGAGGCAGGCGTGGGTTTGCCGTGTTAGAGCGGCGTGGGCATGCACACCTGAGGGGCCAGGGTGCGGCGGTGGGACTGGAGCCCAGGCCGGTTTAACTTTGGAGCCGATGAGGGTGAGAGTGGGGGGCGCCTGGAGAAACTGTCATGTCCTTGGAGACTGAGTGCATGTGTTGGGGGGGAGGTTGGGGGGGGCGCAGGGGGAGACAGAGAGAACAACAGAAGGACAGAGAGACAGGAGAGGGAAGGAGACAGGGAGGGGGAGAGAGACACACACACACACACACACACACACACACACACACGGAGTCAGCTGGACAGTGACAGTTCATCTTTCGTTAGAGCCAGGAGAGGCCTTGTTGAGAGCAAGACTGAGCTCATTCTCTCTGGAGAAGAAAAGGGGAGGGAGGGGGAGGGAGGGTTGCTCAGAAGGTGATGACTGCAGTGCGGGGAGGCGGGAGGCCATCCGGCAGCCCAGCTCCAGAATCAGATCAGCGTGTTTGCCGTGGAGCACACGCTGGACTTTGCCCTGCCCTCCTCCTCCTGTGACTGGCACCGGGAGTGGGGGAGGTGGACAGGAGAGGCGCCTGGGAGCCCCTGGGAGCAGGAGGGAGGAGCCTGGGGAGAGGTCTGGGGGGTCTGGGCAAAGTGAAATGTTCTTGAGTCCCTTTGACAAGGGAGGCTCACCTGTCTGAGCCTCAGTTTCCTCACCCGTAAGATGGACAAGTGAGCAGTACTGACTTCCGCCGGCGGCTGTAAGGTTCAGATGGCCGGCTCTCCGTACAGCGCCAGCTCACAGTAAATACACAAGAAACACTGGCCTCGTGGCTGTCACTGGCCCAGGCGGACGCTGCTGCGCTGGCTGCGACCAGCTCACGTTCAGCGGTCCCTCCTGCCTTGCCTCTCTGCCTGTGGGCTCTGCAGTCAGAGGGCCAACGCTGGTGGAAGGCTCTGCGGCCCGGGGTTCGGAGGGCATTGCCAGGGGCAGGCAGGCTGGTCCTCTGAGGACGGCGAGAAGGGCTGGGGGAGAGGCAGCGGGGGTGGGCTTCCGCGCACTGGGGGGGGTGTTTGCTTCTCCTTTTTTAGAATTCAGTTTTAAATAGTATATCTGCATGTGCTGGGTATTATATAACATGTTACATAATTTTAAAAGCGTGGACCAGTAACAAAGAACTGCCCCCGTCCCCGTCCTCAGCTCTCCATTCCCCCGAGGCTGTGTCTCCAGTGTCTTCTGTGACCTTCACTGTGTCCTGCAAACACAAATACGTAGAAATCTCTTATCCCATTTTCAATGTTCCGCGGTAGCCGCCCAGCAAACCTACCAAACTGCTCCACCTGGGCCCTTACGAGCGTCCCCGGCTGTGTCCGCAGGTGCCGACCGGAGGCCCCGCAGTTTAGTTCATCAGCATCCCTTTTGGTGGTTTCCAATCTTTTGCTGTGGCCGAGCCACATGGTGACGAATCGCCTCCTACACATGCCTACACTTGCCACATGTGCCCATATCAGCAGCCTCCATTCTAGAATAAACAGCTGAGCAAGGGCATGCGAACACGGGCCCTGGACCCTGGGTTTCTATCCCCGTCTGTCTCGGCTCTGGTGTGGGAGCTGCTCTTCTCGGACACATATTGGTAACTGAGGCTCGGGACAGGGCGAGGGGAAGTCAGCTGAGCCGGAGCAGGGCGGGGGAGCGTATGTAGCCGAGGCGATCTGACCCCTTCCTTTCCAGTCACCAGAGGACAGGAATACGGACCACAAGTGCCTCTGGTCCCCAGTCTCTAGTGAGAGCACCTCAGCCCCTAGAGCAGGATTCTGGTGCCCAGACACGCACGTTTCTTACAATCCTCCGACTCGCCCGGCCCCCGGCCCCTGAGGCTGCTGAGACCCAGAGCCTGCCAGTGCTGGGGACCAGCTGGGCCACTGCCTGGGGTGCTGCAGATTACAGGAGGCATTTCCCTCTGTGATGTTTCCCCATCAGTGTCTCTGCTGGGCTGGCCCGTGACCTTGGGCAAGAGATGCAAGTGACACAAGTGGCCTTAGCCTCAGTGGCCTGGACTGTAAAGCGAGAGAATCCTATTTCTCTCCTTGTTTTCAGACCTAATTTTTTTCCCCTAATAGGTCTCACTCAGCCACCCACCCACCCATCCCCTCATCCATTCATGGTGAATTCATGCACCCACCAAGGGCATAATATATGTCAGGCCTATGGGAGCTGAAAACCAGCCAGCTCCTGCCCTCCCTGTGCTGACAGTCTCTCTCCGTGGCATTGCCAGGTGGGAGCGGGCTCTTTAAAGGGGGCTCAAAGGTGAGGACCCTCCCCACCATGTGCTGCCCCCAGGGGAGTCTGTCCATATGTCCATGTCCATGCGTCCATGGGGCTGGCTGGGGCCTGGGACATGTTTCTCCCGTAGCTGCGTGTTTCATGTCCCCTCCCCCGTCTGTGTCAGTGTCCCTGTATCCTGGCGCGAGTCAGACCTCCCTGCCCCTGAGTCAGGGTCTGCTTTCATCCACAATCCCACCCCAGTGTGAACAGGGAGCCTCGCACCCGGACCCCAGCCCTGCCTGCAGGGTCCCCCACCCCCATTGAGTGGGGCCTGCCCTTGTTCTCCTCCCAGGGAGGACCCGTGGCGCGTGGCGAAGATGGTCAAATCCTACCTGCAGCAGCACAACATCCCGCAGCGGGAGGTGGTCGACACCACCGGCCTCAACCAGTCACACCTGTCCCAGCACCTCAACAAGGGCACCCCCATGAAGACGCAGAAGCGAGCCGCCCTGTACACCTGGTACGTCCGCAAGCAGCGAGAGGTGGCTCAGCGTAAGTAACAACCGCGCAGCCCTGTCTTCCTGACAAGCTCGGGGGTGGGGCTGGGAGCTTCCCCACCTGTTCCTCAGACAGGCAGCCCGGGGAAGGTCAGCGGGACCCATCCAGCCTTTATTTCTATTCTGCGCATGGCACCCTGGGAGAGGGAAGTCAGGCTGGTCCTGGGCATCGATGATGGATAAGCTGGGCCCGACCCCAAGAGCTGTTGGTGGGGAAGGAGAAAGACCGTGTGATGTGGTGAGACATGTAAGCAGCCATGGCTGTAGCTCCTAGCCCCCCGCAGTGCGCCTGGCCCGGGGCAGTGCCACCCAACGTCTATTTCTAAGTGCCAAGCTGGCGGCAGGGGAGAGAGATCTATTCTTCCTCAGGGAGGTAGGGCATCAGGCGGGCTCACACCAGCAGTATGGCCTTTAGACTCAGTCGTAAAGTGTGAGTTGAATTTTGACCCATGGAGACGGAGGGAAGGGTGTTTCGGGCAGAAGGAACAGCATGTGTAAAGGCTCAGAGGCGAGGTATGTGCTCAGGGACTCCCCCCCTGAAACCTGGGAAGACCTGGGCGCACTACCATTGGGGAAGGGGGCACTTCCTCACTCAGGCCTCATCCCCTACCAGATCCCAGTGCACTTCACACTTTTGAGCCTGTCTGTGTGTAAAATAATTTCTAATATTTATTTTCATTAATTATCCAGCTTTTTAAATATATTATATATATATTTAATTGACTTTAGAGAGGAAGGGAGAGGGAGAGAGAGATAGAAACATCAGTGATGAGAGAGAATCATTAATCAGCTGCCTCCTGCATGCCCCCTACTGGGGATCGAGCCCGCAACCCAGGCATGTGCCCTTAACTGGAATCAAACCTGGAACCCTTCAGTCCGCAGGCCGACGCTCTATCCACTGAGCCAAACCGGCTAGGGCAATTATCCAGCTTTCTAAAAGACAATACACACTTAGTTAAGAAGAAAAAATACAAGAAAGACTTTACAATAAAAATTAGATGTCCTTGTCCTAAAGCAGCCACTGGCACTCCCAGTCTTGCAGACCCCCTTCTGGAGGAATTGTAGGCCACGCTAGCCATGTCTACAGACCCTGACGCAGGGCCTCCCTTCCTCCCGCTCACTAACCGCCCTGGACCATCTGCCCCACGCCCTTGTCGGCTGCTCAGGGATACGCCAACTCAAGTGAAACCAGCTGACAAGGCTGGTGGGTCTTTGCTCTCAATGCACGTTAGGCTTTGGAATGCATCCCAGTGTGGAATGTTGACCATCGCGCTGAATCTACTCAGGAGACAGGCTTCCATTTTCTGCTCGACTCTGTGCAACCTGAGAGAAATAGTTTAGTTCCCTGAACGTCACCTGTAAAATGGGGTGGCATGTGTGTCAAATGTGAGCAAATGCTGATGCTCACCTGGAGCCCTGTGAGACTATAGCTTGGCTCAGTAGAAAAGTGTGCAGGGGTTGATTAGTGATGCCTGGCTTGGACATGGGTTAAGAACGTGGTGGTACGTGTGCTGTGTATCTGTCATCACTGGATTAGAGGATTTCCAAGCTCTAGCTGGAAGCTACTCTGACTTGGCCCCTGGGAATGAGAAAGAATCAGGAGTGTGGTCAGGAACTGAGGCGGGGAAAGTGGGAGTGGCTGGTGCTCTGCTCACAGCTGCCTATGCCTACAGAGTTCACCCACGCTGGGCAGGGGGGGCTGATTGAGGAGACCACCGGAGATGAGCTGCCAACCAAGAAGGGACGGAGGAACCGTTTCAAATGGGGCCCAGCATCCCAGCAGATCCTGTTCCAGGCCTACGAGAGGCAGAAGAACCCCAGCAAGGAGGAGCGAGAGGCACTGGTGGAGGAGTGCAACAGGTCGGAGGGCGGCGGGCAGCAGGGCTGGCTTGGTCTGGGCAGGGCAGGGCTGGGGAAGGGAGGGTGGCTCTGGGTCCTGAGGAAGGCTCCCCCGTCTCAGCTCGGACTCAGTGTCTGGAACCTACTCTATTTCCGACACACACACATACACACACACACACACACACACACACACACACACACACGCCCCAGTCCAAGCAGTGTTAAGTGGGTGCGCATCACATTCATCCTCACCACAACCCGATGGTTATGTTGCTCACGTTATGACTGGAGACACTGAGAGGCTAAGTCACACAGTCACAGAGCAGAAGTGGGACCACACCCCGGGTGCTAGCCCCAAACACTCAGGTGGAGCCCTACCTCTCAGAAGTCACCCCGACCCCAGGACAGGGCTCCTTGTGCCTGGCCTGGAGCTCACAGTGGCTATTTTTGCAGGGCCGAGTGCATCCAGAGGGGGGTGTCCCCCTCACAGGCACAGGGGCTGGGCTCCAACCTCGTCACAGAGGTGCGTGTCTACAACTGGTTTGCCAATCGG
This sequence comes from Myotis yumanensis, assembly GCF_028538775.1. Lineage (NCBI taxonomy): Eukaryota > Metazoa > Chordata > Mammalia > Chiroptera > Vespertilionidae > Myotis > Myotis yumanensis. The sequence continues at coordinate 3,772,585 of NW_027223770.1, read as the reverse complement.
CGCAAGGAAGAAGCCTTTCGGCACAAGCTGGCCATGGACACATACAGCGGGCCGCCATCGGGGCCAGGCCCGGGCCCGGCACTGCCCGCCCACAGCTCCCCTGGCCTGCCCCCATCCGCCCTCTCCCCCAGCAAGGTCCACGGTGAGTGCTCTGTGGGCAGGGGGTTGGGACTTGGGTGGGGGGAAAGGGGGAAGGGGGCAGAATTGGGGAGCACCGCCCCAGTGGCGAAAGTTACCCAAACCTCTTAGCACTTCAGTTTGGTTCCACTCCACTTTATTCACACTATTCTATCCACTCTATTCCTCTCCCCTCCACTGACCACAACACGTCACCCACTCCACTCCATTCACTCTGAGTTGGGTTCACTTCAATTCATTCATTTCAGATCAAGTAAACTCAATTCATTTCAGGTCAATTCTACTGTTTATTATAATCCAGTTTGTTCATTTAGATTTGGTGCTGTTTAATCCAATCCAATTGCCAATCAACTCAGTTTAATTAATATAATTCAAGGAAATTCAGTTAATTTTGCATGGCTCAGTTCGATTCAATCCAAATCAATTTGATTCAATTCAATTAAACTCAAACTCAATGTATTTCAGGTTCAGTTCAACTAGATTCCGTTTCATTAAACTAATGCCAATTATTTCTATTCAACTCAGTTTGCTGCAGTTTATTAGCTTCAGTTCAGTTTTTTTCAGTGGTTTTATTGAGCATCTACTGCATGTCGGGATAGCACTGGGCAGGGGGCAGGAGCTAATGAAATGCAGCCCTGTGTCCAGGAGTTGGAAGCAGCCAGCACTCTGCCTGGTAGGAGGCGCACATGCCAGCCCAGTTTGCTGGCTGCATAAAGAAAGATGGGCGAGTGGCCTAAGCCAGCCAACGAGGCCCTTGGAGGGCAGGAACGTGGGGTGCTGAGGCTGCACACTGCTCCCACTCCAGGTGTGCGCTACGGACAACCTGCAACCAGTGAGGGGGCGGAAGTGCCCTCGAGCAGCGGCAGTTCCTTGGTCACAGTGTCCACACCCTTGCACCAAGTATCCCCCACAGGCCTGGAGCCCAGTCACAGCCTGCTGAGCACTGAAGCCAAGCTGGTGAGTGTCCCCCCACCACCCCACCCCCCGGTAGGTGAGACCCTGCCAACCCCATCTTCCCTTGGTTGGGAAAAGCAGTCCTCACTCGGCTTGGTTTCCCCTCCAAGGTCTCCGCAGCTGGGGGGCCTCTGCCCCCGGTCAGCACCCTGACAGCACTGCACAGCTTGGAGCAGACCTCCCCAGGCCTCAGCCAGCAGCCCCAGAACCTCATCATGGCCTCACTTCCCGGGGTCATGACCATCGGGCCTGGGGAGCCTGCCTCCCTGGGCTCTACGTTCACCAACACAGGCGCCTCCACTCTGGTCATTGGTAAGCTGGCGGGGTGGGGGCACAGAGCCCGAGAGCCGAGAGAGCCTCTGGGACCATTCGCTCACTCATCGTCCGTCACACACTGCCTGCTCTGTGCCAGGCTGCGCTACACTGGTGACACCAAGGAAACCAGACAGGCCCAGCGCTCAGCGCTCAAGTGGGGAGGCAGACAGTAAACGTAATGCGTGAGCCACAGAGTGCCTCCGGGGACGAAACGGCGTGGGGAAGATGGAGCAGCAGGAGGGGACCAGTGTGGTCTAGGCTTTAGGCTTTTCTTTAAAGCCCAGAGGACTGTACTTACAGGAACTATTATGCAGATGCTCAATAGCATATAAGACAGATGGGAGCTGATGAGAGAGGAGAGCAGAGCTAAGCCCAGGGCCTTCGACTGCATGAAACCCAGGGCTCCAGGGACCCAGTCAGACCCACCTCCTGCCCAGATAATGAGCCAGAGGCTCAGAGAAGGGGAGTGACAGGTCCTAGGGCAAAGGCATTTCCGTCCGCCTCCCCTCCTCCCCCAGCCCACTGGCTCTGGGAGGCAGGGGGGATGGTGCCCCAGGGGGCCCGGGGAGGCAGTGGACACGGTGGCCGGCTGACTCCTGCCCCTCCCGCTCCAGGTTTGGCCTCCACACAGGCACAGAGTGTGCCCGTCATCAACAGCATGGGCAGTAGCCTGGCCACCCTGCAGCCTGTGCAGTTCTCCCAGCCGCTGCACCCTTCCTACCAGCAGCCACTCATGTCCCCTGTGCAGAGCCACATGGCCCAGAACCCCTTCATGGCCACCATGGCCCAGCTGCAGAGCCCCCACGGTGAGCACAGGGAGGGGACCTCGCAGATACTGCGGCCTGTGTGTGTGTCTGATACAAATGTGAGTGCTTGTGATGGAGGGGGCTCTGAGGGGGCTCAGGTGAGTGTCTGTGGCCAGAACGTGTCTCCATGTGTGAATACGTGTGGCCATGTGTGTGCACGTGTGAGTGGAAACACATCTAGGTGTTCATCAGTATTTGAGGAGTATGCCCACATGTGGGAACGCAGGCCAGTCTTTCTCTAAACCCTTGGGGCCATATGTATTTCAGAATTAACTATGTTCAGATTTTCAAAGGTTAATATGGGGAACATACCATGGATTACATAACTCTCCCAGCAGCGTTTGGGGTTAACACTGGCACCAAGCCCTATGATTTCTGCAGCAAAAAGTAGAATTTCACCAAATAGATCAATAAAGACTTAAATAGCCCTGGCTGGTTTGGCTCAGTGGATAGAGCATTGGCCTGCGGACTGAAGGGTCCAGATTCAATTCCAGTCAAGGGCACATGCCCAGGTTGTGGGCTCGGTCCCCAGTAGGGGGCGTACAGGAGGCAGATCAATGATACTCCCTGTGTGCGTATTCCTGTGTGCATTTGATTGAGTGCATGCATTTATGTGTGTTATGTGGGTGGCTATGGTTTTATCTGTCAAGGTGAGACTGTGAGTTTTTTTACTGGTGTCTGTCTGTGTGGGGATGGCTATTAGGTGAAATTTGGGTTACGTTTCAGAGGCACCCTGGCCATGGAAATATGCTGCCCTCCGCCCTGCTGCCCCTCACAGGGGCAAGGCCTTCCCCTCTGAGGCCTGTTTAGCCTCCTGTTCGCTTTCACACCTGTTGTCTCCAGGTGCCAGGCGGAGCTGGGTGTGGGATCTGGGCCTTTCCCGGGTTCTCTCTGCAGGGGCTGAGCAGGCCCCTATAGTTGGGGAGAGGGGGTCCCAACCCTGTATCTGAGCTCCATTTTGGAAATCAGCCCTGAGTCTCCCCCCACGGCCCTATCAGGCCATTTCCCAGACCTCACACCCCACTTCCCCAGAGCACCCAGCCCTGAGGCCCTCCTGGGAGGGGGCCAGCCCTGCCCAGGGTGCCACGTCTGTACCCTCTTCTGTCTTCTCCTTCCCGGCCAGCCCTTTACAGCCACAAGCCTGAGGTGGCCCAGTACACCCACACGGGCCTGCAGACCATGCTCATCACCGACACCACCAACCTGAGCGCCCTGGCCAGCCTCACACCCACCAAGCAGGTAAGGCCCAGGGCTGCCCTGCCCCGCCCCCCTCAGGCCCGCCTCAGAGAGCACCCTGGGTCTCAGAAGGTGGCTCTGTTCTCCAGGTCTTCATCTCAGACACCGAGGCCTCCAGCGAGTCTGGGCTTCACACGCCAGCATCTCAGGCCACCACCATTCACATCCCCAGCCAGGACCCTGCTGGCATCCAGCACCTGCAGCCTTCCCACAGGCTCAGCGCCAGCCCCCCAGGTGAGCGGCCTCTCCCTGCTGGGTGTGTATAGGGGGTGGGGAACGACGGGTCCGCAGGCAGGATAAGGCCCACAAAATCATTTGGCCTGGCCCCGCCAAGGCACTAGGCGTGAGTTAAACATTTGACCAAATACAGCAGACTAATTTTTAAGTTGATAATTGTGTGTGGCCCACGAATGTCATATCCAAATGGCCCTGGGCACAAAAACGGTGGGGCAAACTGTGAGTTGGGGGTAATGAGGCAGATCTTGGAGGGCACCATGTGCTCCCCTGAAGTGAGCCCAGAGGGGTGTGAAATCACAGGGAAATGAGCACATCTCACAGAATCTATCTCATTGACTGGGTTGAGGAAAAGAGACAAAGTCGTGGGAAGAGGAGTAACTGCGCTGGTTGTGGGCCAGAAGTGGCTCATGGATACGTGGATGTGGTTCAGGGTTTAGCATTCTTTGAATCACTGCTAACATTTAAAAATTAGGATTTTTCATAAAAAAATCCAGATTTCTGACATCTTTTGGAAAATTGGAAGGACTCGTGTTTCCACATAGCAACAGAGTGTGGGCTCAGGCCACCATGTCCCCCTCAACCCATTTATTTCCATCCCCCTAAGACCCAAGTCTGCACCCTACAGGGTCATGGTGAAGAGCAGGCATTGTCGAGTCCGGGTGCCAGGCTTTGAGGCCTGGGGCGGCCACCTGCTAATGCGCAACTTTGGGCAAGTTGCTGCCCTTTCCGAGCCTCAGGTTCCTCCGTCGGCCCTGGTGGCTGCAGGGAGGGCTTCCTGGTCCACGCTCCACGCTCCACCTGAGGAACTGTCATTTTACAGATGAGAAGCAGACACTCAAGGAGGTGAGGGACTTGGCCTTGCCTCTGACAGCTACTAGGTGGCAGGGCCAGGACTTGAACCCAGGTCCAAGCTCAAAGCCCATTCTCTTACCATCAGAATCTGTTGGGCTTCTCCCAAGCCAGAACCAACAGGATACATACCTATTTAAGGAATTGGCTCACGTGACTGTGGAACTAGCAAGTCCAAAAGCTGTTGGGCAGCTTGGCAATACAGGCAGGAGTTGATGCTGCATCCTGAGGTGGAATCCTTCCCTGGGAAATCGCAGCTTTGCTCTTAAGGCCTCCCCTGATGGGAGAAGGCCCACCCACAGTACTGAGGGACGTCTTTACTGAAGTCAACTGACTGTAGGTGTTAAGCACATCTACAAAACACCTTCACAGCAACACTCGATGAGTCTTTGGGTCAAAGACTGGACACTACAGCCTAGCCAAGCTGACACGTAACACTAACCACCTCACCATGTCACCAGCGCTTCTCTAACATTTCCACTAAAATGTTGAGAAGGCCACTCCCTGGGTGGCCCCAGAGCCTGCTGGGGGTCAATAAGACAAGGGCCCACCTCCCCCACCCCCAGTGCCTCAGGGATGAGTGGGAGGGGTCAGGATGGGCATGGTGGGCAGCCAGCAGCTTCCTTTGCCTCTGCAGTGTCCTCCAGCAGCCTGGTGTTGTACCAGAGCTCCGAATCCACCAATGGCCACAGCCACCTGCTGCCATCCAACCACAGCGTCATCGAGACCTTCATCTCCACGCAGATGGCCTCTTCTTCCCAGTAACCATGGCAACCACCTCCCAGGGGCTGGCACCTGAAGCCTGCCCAGCGACTTGGGGGGTGACCAGGGCATCTGAGCCTGCAAACATCTGCTACTACGGAGCTGCTGCCCTTCCCTAGACAACTGGGCCTCGGCCCCACCCAGCTTGGCCAGCGTCAGAGAGGGAGGGCTCTGAGGTGCCCCCACCCGAGGACTGCCTCCGCGCACAAGGGGACTGTGGAGAGCTGGGAAGCGGAGCCTGCTCCTGGCAGGACGGGACTGTCCCTGCTGCTCCTGGTAAATCCTGTCACTTAGAAAAGAGGGGACAGACTCTGGACTCCGGCACGGCCAGCCTGGGCCTCTGGAGAGCCCCAGCACTCCCAAAGGAGCTCTGGCAGTCACTTCTCAGGACACAAGCCTGTGCAGCTGGGCCTCACTGAGCTCTGAGAGGCCTTAGACCATCCTGTCACCTACGCCCTGTCCAGGCCACTCCACCTGCCCCCTTCCTGCAATTAACCCATCTGCCCATTTGTTCCCACCCAGCCCCCATTCACATCAGCATTCCGAGGGGCAGCCCTCGAGGAGCTCAAGCGAACGAAGGCAGCAGGGCTCTCAGCTTCCCCCTCCCTGGACCCTGTGACCACGTTTGTTACCGAGCATCATGCCTTCCGGTGCCAGCCTGGTATCTTGCCTCTGTTGAAAAGCCCCCAAGGCTAGGAAGTGTCCTCGCTCCTGTGGAGCCTTGCAACTCTGTGCCTCGTGCTAAGTCCTGGGGCAGCGGCTCCTCTGGCCTCTGGGGCCCTGCAGACCCTCCCCTGGTTTGGAGGAGAAGCTGCTGAGCTCAGAAGGCAGCAGGGCCTGAGCAGCTGGCAGAATAGAGGTGCCCAGAGGGAGAAGAGAAAGGCGAGACCAGCAGAGAGGAGTCACCTGTGTGGACAAGCCTGAGGCCTGGAAGCCTGGGGCCTGGGGGATGAGGCGGTCCGGGCAGATGCAGCCCCGAAGAGCCCGAGTACCACCTGAGGAACAAGGTGCCGTGTCCCCGGGCTCCTGCGACCTCCCCTCTGAGGCTGCTGCGAGACCCGGGCCCTTTAGACCAGCAGTCGCCAACCTTTCGGACCTCACAGACCACCAGTTGGCGACGCTGCTTTAGACCACCTCCATCCTGGGACCATGAAGAGCTGCATCCCCTGCAGCTGGCAGCCAGCTAAAAACGAGCCTGTACATTATTTAACTTTTAATAAAGTAAACGAGGAACATACTGGAAACTTCTTGCTTGTCCCCCTCCCCCATCACCCAATGGGGCTGGGCAGGCAGAGGGAGGCGGAGGTGGGCCAGGAGCCAGAGAAGAGATGGGTCCAACACACGCAGACTCTCAGGGGCCACCTGTCGTTCTTGCTCTGCCGAATCTATGTGACGATGCCAGAATTTTACCTTAACCTTGGCCTCCTGCTCCTTGAATAGGCCTCGTGCATGAAGCCCAGTCCACAAGGCCTGTGGCACTTCGCTAGCCTGCAGCAGGGGCAGGGACCCTCCTGTGTGGTGCTGATTTAAAATGTCTCATCAGCATTCAGCACTGCTGGAGGCAGCACCCAATCAGTTCCGTGCTGGGTCTGACCCTTAATTTTCAATAATCTGGTTGGGATATGATCGTGGTATGTTCACAAATGTAGAGAAACTTCTGGAAAATGAGGGGGGAAATCTCTCCTTCTTTTTCAGACAATGTTATATCCAGTCATAGGGCATAGGGGAGAAGCACAAACTCCTTGGGCCTTGACACCTCAGGGACCTCTTCCCTCATTTTCTTAAGACTGTCTCCCCCACCAGGCTGAGGAGGAGGGTGGGTCTCCCTTCACTCACCTCCTCCGACAGCCCTGGGGAGATGGAAGCGTCACCGCTCAGCTATCAGCCTTGACTAGCTGGAAGGCTCCTTCTTCCGGGACCACGGAACGTTCTGGTACCACAGGTCTGCCCCAGCCCAAGTGGGAGCACAGGAGGGCAGACCTTGCTGAGGCTTCTCACTCTACAACCAAGGCTTTGCCCCGACTCTTGGGCAAGCCCCATTCATGGGCAGAGTCTGGACTTACAGCCAAGTCCCTGAACGTGGAGAGGGAGGCAGCACCTGGAAATGCCTCATCCCAGTGGGCATCTCATCCCTGGGACTAGCTGGGCCCGCCCTGCACCTGGTCAGTGTGCAGACGCGGCTGCTGCGCTCTTCGATGGTGGGAATGGGGAAGCCTCAATGGCCCTCTTTGCCTTTTTCTTCCTTTTCTTCTTTTTGGTTCCAAGTGACACAAGGTCTCCGTTGAGCTTGGCTGACTCCTTTCCCTGCTTCCCGGCTGTGGCCTTGCTTGTGATGGTGGTGGCTGTGGTCAAGTCTGTGCTGGCCTCCTTCTTGGCTTTCTTTTTCAACTTCCTTTTCTTCTTCTTTGCTTCTTTTTCCACCTCGACAGGACCATGGATGGCGGACTCCTGCAGAATGGCAGAGGCTGACACGGCTGCCTCCTGGCACCGCTGCCACTCCTCATCACTGTCCTCACTGCTGCAGGGAGAGGGCAGTCTGGGTCAGCTGGGGCTGGGGCTGAGCCCAAAGCTGCCCCAGAAAGCGCCCACGGGGAGTGGGCGGCAGGTAGAGAGCTCCGGCGCTCGGGAGTGAGGCAGACCTGGGTTCCAATACTGCTTCTCTGCTTCCTGGCTATGTGAGCTCATTCAATAACCTCTCTGACCCTCAGTGTCTTCATCTATAAAATGGGGATCTTCACTGAGCCCAGGCCTCACTAGGATGTCCAAGGAGTGAGGCGTCTGGCACATGATGGGTGCTCAAAAGCAGTAACCCTCCAAAGCCAGCCCCCGCTGAGTGTGTCGCCCCCCACGGAGGGTACTATTTCTCGAGCTGCCTGACGGCTCCTTCTTGGCCGGGACCGCACCGATCTGCCTGGCTACCCTCAGACACTGGCCAACCCGGAAGATGAGCAAAACCGAGGGGACTTGAGGAGAGGGGTGCGATCTCACCTGGAGCGGGAAGGCAGTCGCTTTCGGCGGAGCTGGGGAGCAGCTGTCTCCTCAGGGCCTTCAGGGACGGAGGTGAAGAAGAGGCGGAAGCCTAAACCCCAAAGGGGCAGAGTCAGCACTGCCAGGGCCCACCTCTCCTCCAGGCACCAAGGGTGCCCTGCCTCTGCCCTCAGCGAGCACCTAGTCCAGAGGCAAAGACCCAGGAATCACTCCCGTCTAAGCACAAAAGGGCGCCAATGTGTGGAGGGGCCTGCTGACGACGCTGGAGCCACAGGACGGGGTGCTGAGGCGCCAGCGGCCAAACAGGCCAGCACGCCCTCAGCGGCGTTTGGGACTCAGCAGTTGAGCCTCCTGCCTAAGGCAGCTTCCAAAGTGGCAATGAGCCTGACACGGGACACACAGACTCGGACGGGAGAGGCTGTGCAGTGTGGTGGTGGGAGCTCTGCTCAGGGTTAGACAGACGTGGTCACCTCAGGCAAGGGCCTTCATTCCTGAGAGCCTCAGCCATCCTTACAGTCCCCCCCCCCCCCAGTAAGGGGGTAAAAGGGGGTATCATCATACCTGCCTCAGAGCAGATGCACGGATGACAGAGGGTAATACACCAAAACTATTTCCTAGTTCCAGACATATGATAGGTGCTTACTAAATGACAGCTGATATTAACTGTACTAGAGGCCTGGTGCACAAAATTCGTGCACGGGTAGGGTCCCTAGGCCTGGCCGGCAATGAGGGCTGATGGGGCCTTCCAGCTGCCAGCAGGGGCCTTCTTTCATTCTGCACCACCCCCTGGTGGTCAGCGCATGTCATCGCAAGCGATCAAACTCCGGTCTCCCGGTCGAACTCCCAAGGGGACACTTTGCACATTAGCCTTTTATATATAGAGATGGAAGATGACTACTCACCATCATCCTCTGGGGTGGCTTTCTGTACCTCAGCCTTTGTTGGTTCCTTCACAGCTTCTGAGATGGTAATGGAGCTAAGGGAAGATGAGATGGTTGATTTAGGATGAAATTTGGGATACTAACAAAATCTTTTTCAAAAAATTAACACCATTTTTTTTTAATATTTTTTTTTTTATTGATTTTTTACAGAGAGGAAGGGAGAGAGACAGAGAGTTAGAAACATCGATGAGAGAGAAACATCGATCAGCTGCCTCTTGCACATTTCCTACTGGGAATGTGCCCACAACCAAGGTACATGCCCTTGACCGGAATTGAACCTGGGACCTTTCAGTCCGCAGGCCGACGCTCTATCCACTGAGCCAAACCGGTTTCGGCCCCATTTTTTATTTTTTTTTTAAGTGTAGGGGATGGGGCATGCAGTCTTAAATGTAAAAGCAGACAGCACACTGGCCTGAAGAAAGCTAACACCCACAGCTATAACCTGCTGAGCAGCTGCTGCCACTCAAACTGCAGGGCTTCATTTGTTTAAGCCCCACTTTATCCCAGAAAACGCTGAGGATTTTTAAGATAGTCATAGCACAACAAAATAAATACAATTTCAAACAGGGCTAAGAGAAAATAAACACCAAGAGACAGAAATAGTCAAAGTGTAGCGAGGAAGTCCTATAACACTTGCTTTTTGTTGTTGTCTTTTTCAATTTTAATTTAAAAATTTTTTTTGAGATAACTGTAGATTGATAAGCAGTTCCAAGAAATAATACAGAGAGATTCCATATACTCTTTTGTTTTTGTTTTTTAATCCTCACCAGAAGATATTTTTTCCATTGATATTTAGAGAGAGTGGAAGGGGGGGGGAGAAAAGAGGAGAAAGGAGAGAAGAGGAGGAGAGAGGAGGAGGAGATAGGGAAGGGGAGGGGGAGAGAGGGAGAGAGAGAAACATCAATGTGAGAGAGTCACACTGATTGGCTGCCTCCTGCATAAGCCCTGACCAGAGCTAGGGATAGAACCTGCAACCAGGTATGTGCCCTTGACCGGGAATCAAAACCATGACCCTTCAGCCCTGATCGGTTTGGCTCAGTGGATAGAGCATCGACCTGCGGACTGAAGGGTCCCAGGTTCGATTCTGGTCAAGGGCATGTACCTTGGTTGTGGGCACATTCCCAGTAGGAGATGTGCAAGAGGCAGCTGATCGATGTTTCTCTCTCATCGATGTTTCTAACTCTCTGTTCCTCTCCCTTCCTCTCTGTAAAAATCAATAAAATATATTTAAAAAAACAAAAAAACAAACCATGACCCTTCAGTGCTCAGTCTGGTACACTAACCACTTACCAACACTGGCCAGGCCAAGATTCCATATACTCTTCATCCAGTTTCTCCCTATGGTAACATTGTAACTGCAGTTCAATAGTAACTGACATTGATACAATCCATTGGCCTTAGACTTCAGAGACCTGGGTTTTGAATCCTGGCTTTGTCACTTATTAGTTGTGTCCCTTTTGGCAAATGACTTCATCTCTCTGAGCCTGTTACCCATCTGTACACTGGGAGCCCCCACCTCTTTGGATTGCCACAGGAGCAAATGAGATAATGGATATCAAGCCCTTAGCACAGAGCCTGGCCACAAGCAGCAACTCAGTGAATGGTCCCTGTGATGACGATTACTGTCATCATGATAAGCAGTAAGTTCCACAGGCCCTCTACCAAAAATAAACCCTCTCTCCAGAAGCAGAGCAGGGAGAGCTGGAGACCAGGACGCCTGTCTCTGGTGATGCTGACAGAGGTCACTGTGCCCTACGGAGAACAACGCTCTCAGCACGTCCTCTCAGCAGACACAGCAGCATGCCGGGTGCTTGCTCCTAACTGCCTTCCACACATTCCAGAGGCATCCCCAGGAAGTCAGCCGGGAAGAGGAACTGGAGACGACGCCACCCATGCCTGACTGATCCGGCATCTTTTTTTTTTTTTTTTAAATATATTTTATTGCATTTTTTACAGAGAGGAAGGGAAAGGATAGAGAGTTAGAAGCATCGATGAGAGAGAAACATTGATCAGCTGCCTCCTGCACACCCCCCATTGGGGATGTGCCCGCAACCAAGGTACATGCCCTTGACCGGGATCGAACCCGGGACCCTTCAGTCCACAGGCTGACGCTCTCTCCGCTAAGCCAAACCAGTCAGGGCAACTGGTCCGGCATCTTAACAAAATGGTTCGATGTTGGTCCCTTGGAATATTTGGCAATGTCTGTCGACATTTTTGGTTGTCATAACTGCTGGGGGAAATGCTACAAGGACCTAGTGGGTAGAGGCCAGGCATGTTGTTGACCACCCTACAATGCACAGAACAGTCCCACACCAAGAACCACCCAGTCCAAACGTCAATACTGCCAAGGCTGAGAAACCCTGATCTCACACAAGGGACAAACAAAAACTCCGCAGGGAATATTCTGACGCTGCTTGACCAGCATCTGCTGGGTTTCCCCTGGGGCTTTCCATAGCGCCAGGTGGGCCTTGAATACCCTGAAGCCAAACAGTCACAAGGAAATACTGCTTTCACAGGCTGAAGTGCCAAATGACCTTCCTAAACACGTTTCCCACATTCTCGAGTCTGGGGCTGGCCCTGGTCATGGTGTTCAGGTTGCTGAGTTGTGGTCCAGCATTCCGTCTCAGAAGAGCAGTTGGTTTACACCTGGGGAGGGCTCAGTTGTCCTTTTTGGTACCTACTTCAAAGTGAAGGACTCTGGCTTGAACATCCTCACCTCCCTTTCAAAACCTGCTCTGTCAATCAGGAATGGATCTAGACCAGCGCATCCAGAAACATGTCCTATGTTACATGATCAGTCGTCCACCAAACGAAGGCACTGTAGCCAAATGAGTCTAGACACTCCTGGGCTGAACAAAGTTACACAGGTCGGTTTACTGCAAGGGCACACGGGGGTATGCAGACTTCCTTGTTGTTAGGTCTTTTTTTTCTAGTCACACTTTGGACTAGTATTCCTTGGTGCCTATTTTAAAAATGCTGACCTAGATCTTTGTAAATTATACTAGAGGCCCAGTGCACAAAATTTGTGCACTGGGCGGGGGGGGTCCCTCAGCCCAGCCTATGCCCTCTTGCAGTCTGGGACCCCTTGGAGGATGTCCACCTGCTGGCTTAGGCCCGCTCCCTGGGGGATTGGGCCTAAGCTGGTAGTCAGACATCCCTCTGGCAGCCCGGCAGCCCTCGGGGGAAGTCCACTTGTCAGCGGGGAGCAGGCCTAAGCTGCAGCAGACATCCTTAGCGCTGCTGAGGAGGCAGGAGAGGCTCCCACCACCACCCCTGTACTGGCAGCCGTCAGCCTGGCTTGTGGCTGAGCAGAGCTCCCCCTGTGGGAGCGCACTGACCACCAGAGGGCAGCTCCTGCATTGAGCATCTGCCCCCTGGTGGTCAGTGTGTGTCATAGTGACCAGTCATTCCCAGTCATTCTGCTGTTAGGGTCAGTTTGCATATTACCCTTTTATTATATAGGATAGAGGCCTGGTGCATGGGTGGGGGCTGGCTAGCTTGCCCTGAAGGGTGTCCCGGATCAGGGTGGTGGTCCCGCTGGGGTGCCTGGCCAGCCTGGGTGAGGGGCTGGTGGCTGTTTGCAGGCTGGTCAAGCCCCCCCACAGTGGGGACCCTCACCCCATGGAGGTTTGGCCAGCCTGGGTGAGGGGCTGATGGCTGTTTTCAGGCTGGCTACACCCCCTTTAGGGTGGGGGGGTCCTCATTGGGGTGCCTGGCCAGTCTAGGTGAGGGGAGGGGCTGAGGGCTATTTTCAGGCTGGCCAAGCCCCCCAGTGACAGAAGCTCCCAGCCTTTCCTTTTTTTCTTTTTATTCTGGGATTTATTTACCTTTTATAATTGAAACTTTGTAGCCTTAAGAGGAGCCCAGAGCCAGCCAAGGCGGGCGGGAGGGAAGCCTCCTGCTCGCTCCAGCTCCGTGGCCACAGCCGGCTGAAAGCAGGTTTCTGGGGTTTATTTACCTTCTATAATTGAAACTTTGTTGCTTTGAGTGGAGCTCAGGGTCTCGGCAGGTGGGAAGCTTGGCTTCCTCCATCATTGGGGCAACCAAGCCTCCTGCTTGCTCCAGCTCCGTGGCTGCTGGCTGCCATCTTGGTTGGGTTAATTTGCATATAGTCGCTCTGATTGGCTGGTGGGCATGGCTTAAGGCATAGCAAAGGTATGGTCAATTTGCATCTTTGTCTTTTATTAGTGTAGATTCTCAAATGTAAGACAGAGAACTGGCACAGTGCCTGATATACGGAAAGGGTCCACACAGTAATTCTGTCTGTCCCTTGCCCTTTTGTGAATGGGCTCTTGCTTCTGTGGTGCTTCTTGTCCCATGGAAGCAGGACAACACAGAGCTTAAGAGCAAGGCCCTAGCTGGTTTGGCTCAGTGGATAGTGTCAGCCTGCAGACTGAAAGGTCCAAGGTTTGATTCTGATCAAGGGCACATGCCGGGTTGCGGGCTTGATCCCCAGCAGGGGATGTGCAGGAGGCAGCCAATCAATGATTCTCTCTCATCATTGATGTTTCTATCTCTCTTTCTCTCTCTCTCTTCCTCTCTGAAATCAATAAAAATATATTAAAAAAAAAAAAATCAAGGCCTTTGGAGTCAAACACACCTGAGTTTGAGTCCCAGATCTGCTCCTTCCTCTCTGTGACTCCAGCAAACGCTGCTTCTCACGAAGAGCCTCTGTCTCCTCATCTAGAGAACGACAGGACCTGCGTGGCCAGGTGGTTCTGAATGCAACGAGGTGACGTATGCCATGCGCTTGCCACAGGGGCCGACTTGCGCACGATGACCTCCCAGCCAATATGAGCCCTACTGTTCCTATTACTGGGGGTGGGGAGAGAAGGTACGCTTCCGGTTACCTGTCCAGCAGGTCTCCCAGCTTCTTGGCTACGTAGGCTCGGAATTCGGGGGTGGTCTGAAGCTCATTGCCATCTTGTTCGTGCTCATCCACCTTATGCCTACAACACACAGAAGGACCTCACTTTCTGCCAGCTCAGAAGCTGCCCCCATGCAGGCAGGGACTACATGTGTCTCATTCACCCTGTTATCCCATGACTTAACCCAGCACTGACATATTGCAGGGGAAATATTTGTTAAATGAATGTATGAACCTGAACCCAAAGTGCGTAGTACCTGAGGCTCGGCTGGGTAGTTGGCAACTGATTATTTGCAGCATCTGTGGAAATAATGAAAACTGAGGTATTTATAGAGGAAATGACAACATCTGTTGTATGCCACACATGATTTTAAGTGATTTACATGTATAACTCATTGACTCTTCCCAACAATCCCATTACAGGGGTCACCATTATCTCCACTGGGCAGATGACACAAAAACCCCACAATTATTTATATTCATACTAGAGTCCCAGTGCACGAAATTTGTGCGGGGGGGGCGAGGGGGGGTCCCTCAGCCCAGCCTGCACCCTTACCAATCTGGGATCCCTCTCACAATCCAGGACTGCTGGCTCCCAACTGCTTGCCTGCCTGCCTGTCCCTAACTGCTTCTGCCTGCCAGCCTGATCACCCCCTAACCACTCCCCTGCCAGCCTGATTGACACCTAACTGCTCCCCTGCCGGCCCGATCGCCCCCAACTGCCCGCCCCTGCCGGCCATCTTGTGGCTGTGGGCGCCACCATCTTTTGAGGGTGGGACAGTCAATTAGCATATTCCCTCCTTACTGGCTGTGAGCACTGCCATCTTTGTGACAGTGAGGGTCAAATTAGCATATTCCCTCTTTATTAGATAAGATATATACATATATCTACACTAATAAAAGAGAAACATGGTAATTAGCGTACGACCGCTACCCTTTTCATTGGCTAATCAGTGAGTATATATGCAAATTAACTGTCAGCCAAGATGGCGGCCGGCAGCCAGGCAGCTGGAAGCAAACATGAGGCTTGCTTGCTGCAGTGAAGGAGGAAGCCAACGTTCCCCGCCTCACTTTCCGGCCTCTCAGTTGCAACTCTAAGCAACTATCTACTATGTTGCAAATAAGAAGCTAAACAAAAGCCCAGAAACCGGCTTTCAGTCAGCCGAGCTTTAGCAACATTGTATCGATGTTTTCAGCAGCGAGGCCTCAGAGCTAAAGCTGGCCCAGAATAAAAATTAAAAAAAAGAAAACAAGGAGCGGTTGGAAGCTTCAGTCACTCGCTTCCGGAAAACAGCCCTCAGCCCCTCACCCAGACTGGCCAGGCACCCCAGTGGGGACCCCCACCCTGATCCAGGACACCCTTCAGGGCAAACCAGCCGGCTCCCACCTGTGAACCAGGCCTCTATCCTATATAGTAAAAGGGTAATATGCCTCCCAGCACCGGGATCAGTGGAGCAGCGAGGCTCCCGGCACTGGGATCAGCGTGACAGGGGGCAGCGCCCAAAACCCCTGATCGCCCTGTGGCTCTGTGTGTGACAGGGGCGGGGCCACAACCTCCCTATCTGCCCTGCTCTGTGCCTGATAGGGGGGAGCTCCCCAATCTCCTGATTGCCCTGCGGCTCTGTGTTTGACAGGGTGCAGCGCACCAACCCCCTTATCCGCCCTGCTCTGTGTGTGACAGGGTGTGGCGCCCCAAACCCCGCCCCCTCGCCCCCGCCACAGGCCCTGCTCTGTGTGTGACAGGGTAGAGCCATAACCTCTCCATCGGCCCTGCCCCTAGTGTGACAGTGGCGGCGCCCCAACCCCCTGATCGGCCCTGCTCTGTGGGTGATAGAGGGTGGCACCCCAACCCCCCTCCACGGGCCTTGCTCTGTGTGTGACAGGGTAGAGCCATAACCTCCCCATTGGCCCTGCCCTGAGTGTGACAGGGTGCAGCGCCCCAACCCCCTGATCCGCCCAGCTCTGTGAGTGACAGGGGCAGTGCCCCAACCCCCTGATCGGCCCTGCTCTGTGTGTGACAGGGGGCGGTGCCCCAACTCCCCTATCGGCCCTACTCTGTGAGTGACAGCGGGGAGCTCCTCAACCCCCTGATCAGCCCTGCTCTGTGCGTGACAGGGTACGGAGCCCCAACACCCCTGATGGGCCCTGCTCTGCGTGACAGGGGGCAGCACCCCAACCCCCTGATGGGCCCTGCTCTGTGCGTGACAGGGGGTGGCGCCGCAACCTCCCCATCGACCCTGCCTTGAGTGTGACAGGGGGCGGTGCCCCAACCCCCCAATTGGCCCTACCCTGAGCGTGACTGAGGGTGGCATTGCAACCTCCCGATCCGCCTGCTCTGTGCATGATGGTGCGGCGCCCCAACTCCCCATTCGGCCCTGCTCTGAGCCCGACCAGAGGCTGCACTTAGGAATTGGGCCTGCCCTCTGCCACCCGGGAGCAGGCCTAAGCCAGCAGGTTGTTATCTCCCGAGGGGTCCCAGACTTCGAGAGGGCACAGGCCGGGCTGGGGGACCCCCCCCCCCCCCGCCCCGAGTGCACAAATTTTTGTGCACTGGGCCTCTAGTCTATGTAATAAAAGCCTAAGCGATCATTATGGCAGAACAACCAGAATAACCAGTCACTATGATGTGCACTGACCACCAGGGGGCAGACACTCAATTCAGGAGCTGCCCCTTGTGGTCAGTGTGCTCCCGCAGGGGGAGTGTCACTCAGCCAAAAGCTGGGCTCACGGCTGGCGAGCGCAGCAGCAGTGGCAGGACTAAGGAGCAGCAAGCAGACTGCAAGAGGAATGTCCAACTGCTGGCAGGCAGACATCCCCCGATGGGTCCTGGACTACGAGAGGGCGCAGGCCAGGCTGAGGAACCCACCCCCCAGTGCATGAATTTCGTGCACCGGGCCTTATTAGTATAATTAATAATAAGTATAGGGAAAGAAAACAAGTCAGGGGAGGGAGGCAGGAGCCTACCTATGGGAAGTGCAGTGTGGCAGGACAGCAAGAAAGGAGAAACAGGCAGGGAATGGATTAAAAAAGGGCTTATAAGTCCTTTGAACAAAAGCAGGGGTTTTATTTTTATTTTATTTATTTTTACTCCTCACCTGAGGATATTTTTCCATTGATTTTGAGAGAGAATGGGAGGGAGCGAAGCAGAGATAAACACGTCAATTGGTAGAGGCAGAGGCATGTGCCCTTGACTGGAATTGAACCCAAGACCCTTCAGTCCACCGGCCGACCCTCTATCCACTGAGCCAAACCAGCTAAGCCAAAAGCAGGGGGTTTATTTATTTATTTTATTTTATTTTAAAATATATTTTTATTGATTTCAAAGAGGAAGGGAGAGGGAGAGATAGAAACATCAATGATGAAAGAAAATCACTGATCGGTTGCCTCCTGCACACCCCACACTGGGGATCAAGCCCAAAACCTAGGTATGTGCCCTGACCGGGAATCGAACAGTGACCTCCTGGTTTATCAGTACAGGTCAACCCTTAACCACTGAGCCATGCCAGCTGGGCAAAAGTAGGTTTTAAACCATGCTGTACCATGGCCTGCTCTGGCAGTCTGTATAGCTTGGATCCCTTCTCAGAATAATGTTTTAAATGAATAAAATAAAACACATAGGCCCTAGGTGGTTTGGCTCAGTGGATAGAGCCTCGGCGTGCAAACTGAAGGGTCCCAGGTTCAATTCCGGTCAAGGGCACATGCCCAGGTTGCTGGCTACATTCCCAATAGGGGGCGTGCAGGAGGCAGCTGATCAATGATTCTCTCTCATCATTGATGTTTCTATCTCTCTCTCCCTTCTCCCTTCCTCTCTGAAATCAATAAAAATATATTAAACACACACACACATAGGATTACAAAAAACACACAATTATGTTGAAATTCAGTTACCATAACAGTAAAAAAACCAAACCTGGCATACTATTATGTGTGCTTCCTTTTTAATGCATTAAATAAGACCTAGAGATTCTTTTAAATATATATATATATATATTTTTTAATTGATTTCAGAGAGGGAAGGGACAGATAGAAACATCAATAATGAGAATCATTGATGGGCTACGTCCAGCACGCCCCCTACTGGGGATCAGTCCGCAACCCACCATGTGCCCTGACCAGAAATCGAACTGTGACCTCCTGGTTCATGAGTGGAAGGAAGATCAACCACTGAGCCCCGCCACCTGGGCTAGAGATTCTTTAGCTCTAGGGTTTAAAAGTTATTGTAACTTTAAAGTAGGAATGAATGTAAATTATTTTTTCCAACATTTATCTGCAAAGATTGTAATGGGATATGAAAATCTGTGACTTTCGACAGGACAAAGTAACAGGTATTGTCAAAGCTACTGCGGCTTGTTGCTCACAGGAAAGATGGGAAGGGATGCTAAATTTCAGAGAGGTTATGAAAGTAAAGACGAAATGCCTTCCCCATCCCAAATCATGCACCTCTGGATTGTGATCAGGTGGCCCCAAGGTGAGCTTTGGACTTTTCCCGCGACACCAGGGCGTCGCGGTCAGAGCTGTGTGTTGGAGGCTCCCCGGCAGCCCCGGGGCGTGGAAACGCGCTGCAGGCGGAGGAGGGGTGGGTGCGAGTCCAGAAAGCGGCTGCCGCAGTCATTTCGGGGCGGCGGCGGCTTCCGGTGTGACGCCCAAGGGAGCTGAGTCAAGAGGCATTCGGGTGCCTCAGTTTCCCCGAATGGGACCATGAAACGACCCACATCCAGTGCCTGGAGCTCTCGGAAAGAAGTCGAGTCCCGCAGTCTCCTTCCCACCAGCCACCCTCTCGGCCCCGGCCAGACGGCTCAGACCCAGCCCCTACCGGCTCTTTTCTTCTCCGGGCCTCTCGGGCGCTGCCCCACGCCCCAGGCCGGCACCGCCGCCTCGCGGCACCGCGCCAGCTCCTCGGCATCGCTGCCGCCGCTGCTACTCTCCTCATCGCTCATGGAACCTCTGGGCGCCGTCATCTTGAACCACCGCAAAGGATTGTGGGAGCGCCTCCAATAGGGTTACCGCTCCACGACCCCGCGAGAGAGCGGCGACGTGCGGGGCATTGTGGGGATTGTAGTTCTCAGCCGCAGGCCGCCGATGGCCATTGATTTGTTGTGGGAGTTTCCACAAACGTAGAAGTGCCAAGGAAATCAACCGCTCCATCCTTTAATTGATGAGGAAAATGAGACAGACAGAGGGGGGAAATTGCCTAAGGTCATACCGGGGTTAATGACAAAACCAGGGTTAATCCCCAGGGTTTCTTTCAATTTAGTTTCATTTTTATTCATTTATTCCAGGAATAATGAAATCCACCTGAGAATCAGAAACAACTTAGAAAACCTGTTAAAATGCAGCCTGGCCGGCGTAGCTCAATGATTGAGCATCAACCTATGAACCAGGAAGTCATGGTTCTATTCCCGGTTGGGGCACATGCCTGGGTTGCAGGCTCCATCCCCTGTGTGAGGCCTGTAGGAGGCAGCCAATCAATGATTCTCTCTCATCATTGATGTTTCCATCTCTCTCTCTCCCTCTCCCTCTCCCTTTCTCTCTGAAATCAATAAAAATATATTTTTTTAAGAATGCAGATTGTTGGGTCTAACCAAAAACTAACCTAATCAGAATCTCTTGAGAGGTAGGACTCAATCTATTTTCTCCAATATGCTAGGCCTTGCTTCTACTCAGAATATAATCTGTGAACCAGCAGCATCTGCCGCACTCAGGAGTTTGTTAGAAATGCAGAGTCTTGGTTCAGCCTAGATCTACTGAATCTCAACCTGCAGTTAAATAGGTTCTCCAGGTGACTGGAACACACAGTAAACTTGGGCAGAACACACAATGGCAGTGAGAGGCGCCAATATAATCAGGAGGGTCAGAAAAGGCAGACAGAACAAACAACTTTTATGGGAGACAGCTGCAGCCAGGGAGGTTACGGGAGATGGCTGCAGAACAAACAACCTGATAAGAAACCAGACAGGCATTAACTCACACGGCACCAGATCTCCAGTAGAATGACCTCAGGTTACTTCCCCCGTTTGCTAAAAAGTATATAATGTGTGCTTAAACTCTTGGTCGGGGCTCGTGGCCGCTGCTCTGTGCTCAGAGTATGCTGCGGGCCCCAGCATGCTGGAAACAATAAACCCTTTGCTTTTTGCATGAGAAGCGTCTCTTGGTTCTTTGTGACAGCGGCTTGCGTCCAGGGCGTTACAGCAGTTTTCTAGTTCAGGACTTCTCCAAAGTTCTGCACACTGGAAACTTTTGTTTATTTATTTTTAAATATATTTTTATTGATTTTGGAGAGGAAGGGACAGGGAGAGAGACATAGAAACATCAATGATGAGAGAGAATCATTGATTGGCTGCCTCCTGCCAATTGAGCCCACAACCTGGGCATGTGCCCTTGACCAGAATCAAACCCAGGACCCTTTAGTCCTCAGGCTGATGTTCTATCCACTGAACCAAACCAGCCAGGGCCACATTGGAAACTTTTAAATACTGACTCCTAGGACCCACCCAAGACCAACACATTAGAATCTCTGTGGTTACATAGAACACTCCACTATGAAGGATGAACAAAATCAGTTTTGTCTTTGGAATGCTTTTCATCATGTTTTATCTTTGAAGCTGAGTGTGCTAAAATTTTTATTAAAATAAACTTTCTGGCCTTGGGCTTTTCTATTATGAAAGAGAGGAAGGTGACTTATTCTTTAAAACACACACACACACACACACACACACACACAGGAATATGTCCATTACCTACAATGTGAAGGATACAAAGATGGGGAAGGGCAGGGTCTAGCCCAGTGACAGCAAACCTTTTGAGCTCTGCGTGTCAGCATTTTGAAAAACCCTAACTTAACTCTGGTGCCGTGTCACATATAGAAATTTTTTGATATTTGCAACCATAGTAAAACAAAGACTTATATTTTTGATAGTTATTTTATATATTTAAATGCCATTTAACAAAGAAAAACCAACCAAAAAAGTGAGTTCCAGTGTCACCTCTGACACGCGTGTCATAGGTTCGCCATCACTGGTCTAGCCTGTCTACCCCAAGGAAATGAGGCACTCTTTCTGCCCCTGAAGGCAAAAAAGAGGTGGGAATTAGGCAGGTTACTAAGGATAAATTTCCCAGAGGCTTTGAGAACCAATCATAAGATGCATTTTATATTCTATTGAAAGTGAGTAGGGCGAGAAGTACCACATCGCAGAGTATGGCCCCAGCCCCTGGCAGGTTGTAGACAATGTTGATGACCACTCTGAGGCTCAAAGAATTAAGCAATAACCACTAAGACAGCATTAGCACCAGTGGAAAGAAGTGAAGACCATCCAAAAGAGAAGCAACAAAAGTTATTTATTCCCAACTTGCTGTAGCAAGGGAGGCACCCAAATGCATTTGGCAAACTCAAGACAAGCGATGGGAACGTTTTATAGTGGAAAAGGGAGAAGGCCTCAGGTGTGCCCTGGCTGAGGTGGGGGCCTGGGGTGGCTGGAGGCGGGCTATCCAGAAGCAGGAAATCATCCTATGTGATTGTTAGCGAGGTTATTTGGTTTCCTCTGCTCAGTCCTGAGTTGGAAGACAGCGGGGAGGGGAGGGGAGGTTAAGGAAACTGGCAGCTATCGACCAAGTCCTGGCGATTTTGTGTTGATTGCTGCACAGGTTGTGGTTTGGCTTCCCAAAGTGGTGGCTGCAGAGATTGTGGGTCAGAATTCTATTGTCATATGTGGTCTGTTCATTTGTATTGTGGACGAAAAGGGCCACATGCTGACCTGACAAGCTCAGGGGAGGCCTGCAGGGCGGTCTTGCAAACTCAGAGACCTAAAGTCACCACAAAGGATGGTCTGAAATTAAACTTTAACTAAAAGCAGTGATGGTGGGTAGTTGCATCCAAGGCCAGTATCTTCACTGACGAGGTCAACCTTTACCTTAACTGAGCCTGTCTTTTTGCATCTATAACATACCCTTGAAATGTCTGAGTAACTTGTAACTTCCCTTTTTCTGGAACCCTCGGGGCACAACATAATGTGCCTGGGCGCCAGGACAGAGACCACAGATTTCTTCATTGTTATCATGTTCATCGTTCCTGCCCCCACCTAAGTATGTGTCCATCATTTTACTTTTTATCCAATCCCAGGGGTTTCCCCCTCCCCCCTGCTTTGCTTTCTCCCGCCTCTCTAGTCTACCACCAGTGGATTTCATGTACCCCACCTACGTCCCTTCCTTTGATTGCAAATGTATAAATACAGATGTAACCCGCCATTCTCTGGAGCATTATCTCAATTCCTTGAGGTTCTGCTTCCTGGCAATTGTCGACAGTTTGGCTCAAATAAACTCACAAAAATCCTTTACAGGTTTGAATGTTTTTATGTTCACAGTATATCTAATCGCACACACCCTCCCCGTTCCTCCAGGCAGGGAGGGCTGGGGTAACTCTTTACAAAGCTGGAGAAGACCTGGGGCCCTTCAGCAGCGGCTGAAGGAGTGATTGACAGGGTGGGTCCTGAATTAGATGGCAGAACCGCCCAGAGAGGTTCCCCAGAGGAAACTAGCTGGGCAGAAATGGGAAATGTGTGTCTTTCTTCTTGGAGAGGATGAGGGTGTCGCTGTCCTTGATACCATAGCTCCCCAAAACCGACCAGTCCTGCAGGACCTGGCCGAGGAACTGCAGCTCCTGCTGCTTTCTGAGCAGCCCCTGCTTGTCTTCTATCTGCTGCTTCAGGCCCAGCACGAAGCTGTTGGGGTCGATGGCATAGGCGTGGCTCCCACCTTCCGGATTCCTCACAAAGACCTGGATCTCCGGGGGGATGGTCTCCAGCAGGCAGATGCGCGTGTCGGAGAATATCCCGAACTCGGCCAGGGAGCTGCGGCTGCTGAGGAGCTTCCGCTCGCCGCCCGGAGTCTGGAAGGACAGACGCTGCAGGCCCGTGCAGCACTGTCTCCGCTGGATCCTCTCCTTGACCTTCCTTATGGAGGTATAAGGGTTCACCATGAGGGTCCAATCCGGGCAGCCCCACTGCTCCACAGTCACCTGGATGTCTCGTGCCCTCTGCAAGAGAGACGCGAGGGGCTGAGTCACCACACTCCTCTGTCTGACATGCCAGCGTTCCCCTTACCTGTCCTTATCTTTCCAACAGCAGCAGCAGCAAACATTCAGGGAGTGCCAGCCACCTTCCAGGTCCCAAGCTGGGTGCCTTTTATTCTCTTCTTAATGCATTTTATTCTCACAGCAGCCCTAGGAGGGGTTGGTTCTCCTATTATCCCATTTTACGGATAAGGAAATTGTGGTCACGAAGGGTGAAGTGGCCCAGTTAGTGTGGCCCAGTGGTTGAGCATTGACCCATGAACCAGGTCAGGGTTCAATTGCCAGTCAGGGCATGTGCCCGGGTTGCGGGCTCGATCCCCAGTAAGGGCGTGCAGGAGGCAGCCAATCAATGATTCTCTCTCATCATTGATGTTTCTATCTCTCTCTCCCTCTTCCTTCCTCTCTGAAATCAATAAAAAATATATATCCTATATAATAAAAGGCTAATATGCAAATAGACCGAACAGTGGAACACCTGAATGGTGGAACACCTGAACAACCAGTCACTATGATGTGTGCTGACCACCAGGGGGCACACGCAGGGCTGCCGGTAGACAGGGGACCTGGGGCCGTAGTGGGAGGGGCTGGGTGGGGGTGTGGAGGATGGGCCGAGACCCGCCCTGTGCCCACCACAGCCTTGCGGCCCACAGTTCCTTTCAAGGTGCACAAATTCATGTGCTGGGCCCCTAGTGTGTGTGTGTGTGTGTGTGTGTGTGTGTGTGTGTGTGTATCCTATATAATAAAAGGCTAATATGCAAATTGACCAAACAGTGGAACAACTGGTCATTATGACGTGCACTGACCACCAGGGGGCAGATGCTCAATGCAGGAGCTGCCCCCTGGTGGTCAGTACGCTCCCACAGGGGGAGCACAACTCAGCCAGAAGCCCTGAGCCAGGCTCATGGCTGGTGAGCGCAGGGGTGGTAGCGGGAACCTCTCCCACCTCCATGGCAGTGCTAAGGATGTCTGACTGCCCCACAGGAAGTGGGCCTAAGCTGTCAGCTGGGCTCCCAGATTGCGAGAGGGAGCAGGCAGGGCTGAGGGACTTTCCTCCCCCCGCCCCCGAGTGCATGAATTTCGTGCACCAGGCCTCTAGTGTGTATATATATATATATATATATATATATATATATATATGCGCCTAAGCGACCATTCAACCAGTAGCTATGATGTGCACTGACCCCCAGGGGGCAGATGCTCAACACACAGGCATGGAAGCATGGAACAGACTGATGAATATCAGAGGGAAGGGGAAGGGGAAGGGGAAGGGGAGGGCGGGAAGAGATTAACTGCTGGGAGCCGGTCCATCCTTGCTGTTTCAAGGGACCTGGCATATATGGCATACTGTTCTTAATATGTTTGCTCCCCTTCTTGGCGCTATGTGTTTTAACCAAGGATACCTCTCCGAGAAAGGTTGTTTCCCCAGGTAGGGATTTTTCCCTGAAGTTAGGGAGGGGATAAAACCCCTTAACTAAGTGCCAGGTGGGTAGTTAATCACTTTAACTACAAACAATCACACTTAAGCTACATAATCTTTACTCCCTGGAATGGAGATAAGAAACGCCCTAACCTTTGAAATAGAGATTGATAGGATTGGAATCAACTGGTATAAATACAGATGTCACAAGACAACAGGAGACAGAACCTAGACACAGAACCTAGAAACAGAACCTAGCGAGAGAATCTGGCTGAAGAACCTAGAGAGAGAACCTGGGGAGAGAACATGGCAAAAGATCCTGGACAGAACCTAGAGACAGAACTTGGCTGGAGTTCCTAGCCAGAACTTGGCTGGAGTTCCTGGCTAGAGATCCTGGCTAGGCTGCTGATCAACTGAAGGCTGTCTCCGTGTCATTCCTTCTTCGCCAACTCCGTCCACACCTTTGGGGACCCCTGGACCTGCTGGGGCAGGACCCCAGCAATTAACCATATATCTTATATACATACTAGAGGCCTGGTGCACTGATTCGTGCACTGGTGGGGTCCCTCAGCCTGGCCTATGGGGATGGGGCAGAAATCAGCAGTCCGAGGGGTCCCGGATTGCAAGATGGCCTTTGCCTGTACTGTAGGTTTGGCATCACGTAATATTATCTGTTATTTAGCATTTTTTTGTTTGTTTGTTTTCTGAGTATCTTCTCTGGTAATTCTTTCTAGCAATTTCCCCCCAACCCCAGAATTTGGAGCAAGGAAAGGTTTACTGATTGAGAAGGCCTAGTTCAAGAACATGAGAGAACTAATTCTCCAATCCATTTTATTTATTTACTTATTTATTTATGTAAAATATATTTTTATTGATTTTAGAGAGGAAGGGAGAAGGGGAGAGAGATAGAAACATAAATGGTGAGAGAGAATCATTGATCAGCTGCCTCCTGTACGTCAACCACTGAGCCACACTGGCCAGGCTCCAATCCGTTTTCAGACAACTCAAAATCCAGGTGTCCTTCAGCAGTTTGTGCAAGTTTGTTTCAGAGATTGTTGCCCCCACCCCCCACACTTGCCCCAAGCCCAGTGTTGGCACAAAACAGCTGACTGACTGGACTTGCCTGGGCTCAGTTCGTGCAAGGAATGATTGGGAGCACAGAACTGATTCTCAGGAAGGTCTGGGAAGAAGGAAGGAAAGCAGAACAAGGATTTGAAGGGAAGAAACCTGAGGCTCAGAGAGCTGAATAATTTCCCCAAGTTCACAGAGCTGGTGGGTCATGCAGCCAGGCCTCGAACGGTCTAATCCAATGCCCTGTTGGCTCCGTTGACACAGAAATAAGTAGCTAAACGCTATCCATTTATCTCATTCTGGGCTTCAAGCCCCTGGCAGCAGCCCAGAGGGAGCCCTTACCTTCACATTCCAGCTGGGGACCGGGTTGTCCTGGCTGTCATAGCAACAGTCCTGCTTCAGGCACTGGCAGGCCCTCTGAGCCACTATGTCCCACCTGCACCCTTCCGCCACGTTGTAGGTGGGGTCAGCTGGATCCAGGATGATGGGCCTGCAACACAGGGAGAGGGTCCCAGGCTCTTTCTGGCCAGAAAGCAGCCTTCTCAGGCATCACCTCTTCAAGGCCTGAGCCTCTGTGTGTCCAGAGCCCCAGCCCTCGGTCCACGAGGGCTCAGAGACATTGCTGGAGAGTCACAGGACAGAGACCAGAATTCCTCTTGGGTAGAATCCTCTAGATGTTTGTAAGAAATTTTGCCTGGTGGGCGTGGCTCAGTGGTAGAGTGTTGACCTATGAACCAGGTGGTCACAGTTTGATTCCTGGTTGGGGCACATGCCAGGGTTGTGGGCTTGATCCCCAGTAGGGGATTGTGGGAGGTAGCCCATCAATGAGTCTCTCTCATTACTGATGTTTCTATCTCTCTCCCGCTCCCTTCCTCTCTGAAATCAATAAAAATATTTTTAAAAGAAATTTTGATGATGATGATGATGACGATGATGATGATGTGTGTGTGTATGTGGGGGCAGGGGAGAGGGTGAGATGCCAAAGCAATATCAGATGCCCACTCAGGTAGGTGGGCCTCTTAAGTGCAAAGGCTTTGTTTTGCTGACAGGCTACATAAGTTGGAGGCTAGAGCTGCTGAATCATTTTAAATAATAACTCCCCCTCCCCCAACTACTGATACTTGAGGTACTGGGCCAAACCCTGTGTGAATTTCCCTCATTTAATGCTTACAATTCCATAGGTGGGGACTAGTATTGTTGTTCTTCTCCCCATTTTACAGATGAGGAGACCGAGGCACATAGACCTCCCTAAGTTCTCACAACCAGCAGGTGGGATTCCTCCTCAAAAGGGGAGAGGTTGGGTTGCCTCTAAGTGTCTCTCCTCTACATAAATGCGGAATGAATAGTTTAAGGAATACAAGCTTGAAGGGGCTTAGGGTTAGGGTTAGTTTCCTTGGGGTGCTTGCGTGACAACATGTGTTGGATGCCACGCCCATGATAAGAGCTGGCCTTGTTCCAGGGGCTTTCGACTTAGGAGGGAGCCGTGACTTTACGTGACGGAAGGTGATAGCAGGCCACTGGAGTGAACCGAACATTTTCAGCTCCAAGCTTGTTACTCCCAACATCCCTGGCTCCCTGAAATCATCCTGTAGAAGCCAGGCTGCCTGACGGGTGGGGTCACCTGACCCAAAGTGACCCACCTGGGGACCCGATACCCAGGGCTGATGCCTAGTGATCAGACTGGTTCTCTCTGGAGTTTGGACCAGGGGTGATGGAGGTCCCTCAGCAAGTAAGAGGGAAGCAGGGCAGGTGTGGGGAGAGAAGCAGAGGCCGAGAGGAAAGAGAGGGTGGGCGGTGAGACAGTGTGTCAGGGAGAGAGGGATCTAAAGGTTTGTCAGGTCCTGATGGTTTTCCAACCTCAATTTTCTGGGTTCCTTATCATCAATCCTCTTTTCTTAAGGAGACCAGGCTTGTCTTCCTTGTTTAAAAAAAAAAAAAAAGACCCATCACTCACGTAAAAGAGCAATAAACAGGCTTGTGATTTTGCTTGGGTTGACTTAGACCTCCTGATATGAAGAATTGTCTCAGGCTGCGTCTTCCGGCAGCAGGTTCCCAAGGGAAGGCTTTGAGTGCAAGAGTTTATTCAGAAGGAGATCCAGGATCACCGATGAAGGCGCGGAAAGTGAGGACAGGAAGGGTGCCTGTCAGGGGTGAGCGTCGGGTGATGGCTGCAGTGGCGGCTGGAAGTTAGTCTCCCGGGAGGGACGCTGGGATTAACCGTGTAGCAGGCGCGACCCAGAGCGAGTCCTTCCATCTGAGAGGGGAGGGAGCTGGGGTATTTAGCCACCAACTGCCGCCAGGCAAAGGGACGCAGGTGCTGCGTTGAGGGCTGAGCCAGCTGTCGTGGAAATAGTAAAAGCCCAAGGGCTGCGGATGGCCCCACAGCATGTGCCACCATAGTGACCCTTTATCTGGCATCGACCACGGAGGCCTTCGCAGATATTCTCTCTGACCCTCACGACAGTCCCGCGTTGGTGGTGCCGGTGGCTCCTGTTTTACGGAGAAGGAACTGAGGCAGAGCTGGGAGTAAACGTGGGTCTCCATGATTCTTTCCACTTTCTCACACTCTCTTTAAAAAACACTGACATGCCCAGACCGGTTTGGCTCAGTGGATAGAGCGTCGGCCTGCAGACTCAAGGGTCCCAGGTTCGATTCTGGTCAAGGGCATGTACCTTGGTTGCGGGCACATCCCCAGTGGGGGGTGTGAAGGGAAGAGCTGATCAATGTTTCTCTCTCATCGATGTTTCTAACTCTCTATCCCTCTCCCTTACTCCCTGTAAAAAATCAATAAAATACATTTAAAAAAAAATAAAAACACTGACATGCTCTTCTGAGGGCAAGTGGGCTAAGGTAGGAGGGAGCGGTGGCTTGAGGGCCAAGGAAAAGGCGTGTAGCTGCTAAGGGCCCTGGCGATTTTGGAAGGTGGCCAACGTGAGATTTCCACGGCCAGTTCAAGGTGTCATGGCAGCCTTGCTACTTATACAGCCCCCTCCCCAAAAGAGACCCCCACTAGCACCCTCCCTCGGTTCTCTTGCT
Source organism: Myotis yumanensis (assembly GCF_028538775.1). Lineage (NCBI taxonomy): Eukaryota > Metazoa > Chordata > Mammalia > Chiroptera > Vespertilionidae > Myotis > Myotis yumanensis. The sequence continues at coordinate 3,743,904 of NW_027223770.1, read as the reverse complement.
TCCCTCTCGGACATGTGTTTGGAAGCAGGGGCCCAGTACCTCTCTCTTTGGAGCTGTTTTCTGACAACGTCCTCAATGATCGGGTTCTGGAACGTGTAGTACTTGGTCCAGTAGATACAAAGGGACTCGTAGTCCTGGAGGAGTTCCATCACAGTGGTGAGGCCTTCGTCCAACCTGAAGCTCTCGTTCTCCTGCGTGCCCATTTCCCAGGCGTAGATGGTCAGCAGCTCCACGGCGTAGAGAGGGGGCAGCGCGGCCCTGGGGCTCCTGGCTTTCACATACTGTGGAAAGAGATGGGCAGAGAGAGCGAGACCCTAAGACCCTGCGTCAGGATGGCACAGGACCAGAAACTGGCAAGTCCAAGTTCTTGTAACAGACACTGTTTCGGTGAATGCTGACCCTCACTCATGTGTAGCTTGTAGATGAACAGCATGTTTGTATTCGAATCCTAGGAACTAACTTCAGAAGATCAGACTCAGACCTTCAGCCACCCCAGTCCCGGGAGATGTGCTGACCTTGTGACACAGACCCAGGGTGAGGAAGACCAGGGTGACGCTCACCAGGCCCTCGCTGGGCCAGTTTCAAGGTCCTGAAGGAGTGGAGTGCGGGCCTGCATGTGGAGAAGCTGTCGAGCTCCTCTCCGCGACCTCTTTGTGCCGCTCTCAGTCTCCCTCCTGTAAATCCTCTGCCTGCACTGGGGAGGGGAGATGGGCTTTGCCACAACAGTCCCAGTCTTCTCAGGTGTCTGGCACTTGCATTAGCTTCTTTCCTCAAGAGTTTGGGTTTTCACCCTAACCGGTTTGGCTCAGTGGATAGAGCGTCGGCCTGCAGACTCAAGGGTCCTGGGTTCGATTCCGGTCAAGGGCATGTACCTTGGTTGCGGGCACATCCCCAGTTTGGGGTGTGCAGGAGGCAGCTGATCGATGTTTCTAACTCTCTATCCCTCTCCCTTCTTCTCTGTAAAAAATCAAAAAAATATATTTTTTTAAAAAAGAGTTTGGGTTTTCAGGGCAGCAGGCAGCTGAACCTAGGTACCAGTTACAGTCTCAGCTCTGCCATCTACTGGCTGTGTAATCTTTCTAACTTTTTAAAAATTTATTGATTGATTTTAGAAAGAGGAGAGAGAGAGAGAGAGAGAGAGAGAGAGAGACCAATTTGTTCCATTTGTGCATTCATTGTTTGGTTCTTGTGTGTGCTCTGACCCGGGATCAAACCCACAACCTTGTAGTGGTTCTCAACCTTCCTAACGCCGCGACCCTTTAATACAGTTCCTCATGCTGTGGTGACCCCCAACCATAAAATTATTTTCGTTGCTACTTCATAACTGTAATTTTGCTACTGTTATGAATCGTAATGTAAATATCTGATATGCAGGATGTATTTTCATTGTTCGCGACCCACAGGTTGAGAACCGCTTACTAAGCACCTGAGCTCCCCGGCCAGGGTCTGGCTGTGTAATCTTAGCCAAGTCAGTTTCCCTCTCTGGCCCTAAATGGTCCCCCCATTTTAGATTGAAGGGGCTGGACCAGTCCAGTGGTTTCAAATTGTGCTCGACATAATTCCTGGAGTGGAGCTATGAAGCGGGTCTCAAGGAGTGAGCAGGGTCCCAGTGCAAGCAGCTTCGTTTTAATGCCACTTAGTTAAATTGGGCTTTAGACAGGTTTTCTTTAAAGAAAACTCTTCTTCTATCTTCAATATATTTTTATTGATTTCAGAGAGGAAGGGAGAGGGAGAGAGAGAGAGAGAAACATCAATGATGAGAGAATCATTGACCGGCTGCCTCCTGCACTCCCCCCACTGGGGATCGAGCCCACAACCCTAACCAGGAACCCTTCAGTCCATAGGTCAATGCTCTATCCACTGAGCCAAACCAGCCAGGGCAAGAAAACTCTCCTTAACTAAAGACAAAAAAGGGGTGGGGGTACCAGACTTGATAATGACTGAGATTATTTTTTTAAATTGATTTTAGATCAATTAAGTGATTTCACTTATTCATTGGTTGATTCTTGCATGTGCCCTGACTGGGTATTGAACCAGCAACCTTTTGGTGCATGGGACGCCCAACTAACTGACCCACACCAGCCAGGACTATTCTTGACTTTTAAAGACATTTTAAATTGAATTCAAATTTACTCATAATTAATAAATTTGTTTTTATAACATTTGATAAATTCACACTTAATACCAAACATTAACAAATACAATTATAATTTTGTTAAGAATTTAAACCCAGCCCTAGCTGGTTTGGCTCAATGGATGGAGTGTCAGCCTGCGGACTGAAGGGTCCCAGGTTCAGTTCCGGTCAGGGGCACATGCCCAGGTTGTGGGCTCGATCCCCAGTACGGGGGGTGCAGGAGGCAAATGATCAATGATTCTCTCTCATCATTGATGTTTCTATCTCTCTCTCCCTCCCCCTTCCTCTCTGAAATCAATAAAAATATATTTTAAAAAAGACTTTTTAACCCAGCAATACAATTTATTTTCTCCAAGATAAATGAGATTTTAGTAGGATTCTTAAAACTTAGATGATGAATTGTAAGCCTTCGGAAGAATGAGGCCTTTGTTTCTTTTAGGATCTTCGACAGACCATTTAACGGTACATAAAAACAAAACTGAAATCCAAAAACCAAACCCAAAGAAAAGATCTATGTTCCCTCCCAGGCTGATGTTCATGATGCTCTGATTCCTTCATGTTTAGGATTTCGGGCTCTTCTACGATTGCTGTCTGGGACATGTGACCTTCCTAGGTACAATAAGCTTGTGGGAAAATTGCTATTTTCTCACCAAGAACAGATACTAACTATAAACCTAGCAATCTTGGTCATCGTTTCTTTCAACACCCATTATATTTTTCATTGCTTTAAGGCTTTTCTTCTGCAGCCCGATCCCCTTGCAACTTCTCTGCAAGTTCTTATTTAATACATGATTTTCGGCTCAGTTCCTCTTGGCAGTTGGACGTCTCCCGGAGGTTGTCCAGGGGGACCTATTTCCCAAAGGAACTGAACTGTGTTGCCTGAGAAACCCACCCCGGGCTGTTTACACGTGGACATGACCCCTTTTCAACTCTGAGGGGAATCTCGTGTGGCAAGAGCTTTTACTCTTGCTGATATTTCTCTCCTCCCTCCCCAACTCTACTCTGTTGCTTTTTAAAATATTTATTTTATTGATTTCAGAGAGAGAAAGGGAGAGGGAAAGAGATATAGAAACATCAGTGATGAGAGAAAATCATTGATTGGTTGCCTCCTGCACACCCCACACTGTGGATCAAGCCTACAACCCGGGCATGTGCCCTGGCGGGGAATTGAACTGTGACCTCCTGGTGCTCAACCACGGAGCCATGCCGGTCGGGCCTCTGTTGCTATTTTTGATTCCAGATTAAGTCTGAGTTTTGGCCAAGTCTGATTCTGGTTCATGCTCTTATTTATAGAGGGCCACTGACGTCCGTGCTGGTGACAACAGTCCGTGAATCTGGTTTTATGGTTTGACCGTCTGGTGGTCGCTATTGGGAGATGGGTAATAGGAATTTATTTTCTGTTGGGGGCCAGACAATGGGAATTTGATTGTATTTTGTATTTTTCCTTCTTTCTTTTTCCATCTGTGTGTCTTGAGGATTCTGATATCTCCTGGGAGCCTCACTATTGTTGTCTTGCCTGTCATTATGAATTTAAATCACTTAAAAATTTGTCTGCATGTGTGTATGTGACACCTGGAAAATAACCTGTAAGATTAGGAGCTCACTGATGCATAGATTTTATGCTGTAATTAAAGCAGTAAAACCAAAGCCATTAGTTTTTTTTTGTCTTTGTTTATAAATGAAAAACAATGATCTGATTACAATATAATGTATCTGTGGGCAAGTCCCTTTCTCCCCACTCCACTATGGGAAATTTATGGAGTGTGAATAGGAATAAATTCATGGGTGAAGGCTCATATCCTTACCAAATGGGTCTGAGTCAGAATTTCACTGTACTCTTTTATTCCAGAAATATATGATTTCATAAAAGCAGTGGCTTAACAAAAGAGAGAGAGAGAGAGAATTAATTATCCTGGTTAATATTCTATATTTGATGGATATGTAAGAAAATAACTTTTTCTTCTGAATATATCTCATATCCTCATGAAAAGATGATAGACTTGTGCAAACTAAGATTAAACATTCTTTTTTTAAAAAAATATATTTTATTGATTTTTTACAGAGAGGAAGGGAGAGGGAGAGGGACAGAAAGTTAGAAACATCGATGAGAGAGAAACATCGATTCAGCTGTCTCCTGCATGCCCCTCCCCCTGGGGACGCACCCGCAATCCAGGCACATGCCCCCCGACCGGGATCGAACCCAGGACCCCTCAGTCCACAGGCCGACACTCCATCCGCTGAGCCAAACCGGCTAGGGCAGATTAAACATTCTTCGAATGATATATTATTCCAAGTGAAACCTCAGAATTAAAAAAATTCCATAAAAATTCCTGCTATTGGTTATAAACTAACAAATCCTCAGAAAAAAATACAAAGAATTATTTTGCAAAATAATAGCATATATAGGACCTGCTTACAATGATGATTAACTATTTACAAAGTGACTTTAAGTTCCTATTTCCATGACTATGCAGTATTTACATAATGTAAATACTACATAGTATTTACATAAGCTCAATAAAAATTTGTCTTTCTTCCTACCAGGATAGAATTAGAGAAAACAATTTATCAATAAATCAATAATAATATATCAAATATAAATACATTTGTGTTTATGCCAGAACTCTAATCCAATTAGGTGTGATAATCAATCCCACTATTACAAATCAAGGACAAGATAAGATAGACCAAAAAGACAAATATCGTATGACTCCACCTATATGAGGAAGCTAGAATAGGAAAATTCATAGAGACAGGAAGTAGAATGGTGGTTCTCAGGGGTTGGGGGAGGGTAGCATGGGGAGTTAGTGTTTAATCGGTACAGTTTCTGCTTGGGGGGGGGGGGGGAATGAAAAAGTTCTGGAAACAGATAGTTGTGTTTACACAACATTGTGAATGTAATTGCCACTGAACTGTACACTTAAAATGGCAAAAAAATCCCCCCAAATAAACAAAAAACTTAAGTCAAAAGCTCAACTAGTCCTGTCTGGTGTGGCTCAGTTGGTTGGGTGTCTTCCCATGCACTGAGAGGTTGCGGGTTTGATGCCCCGTTAGGGCACATGCCTGGGTTTCAGGCTCGATCCCAGGCAGGGGCGTGCCAGAGGCAGCTGAGATCGGTGTTTCACTCTCACATGGATGTTTCTCTCTCTCCCTCTCTCTTCCACTCTCTCTAAAAAAACAATTAAAAAAAATAAAATACTCCTGGGAAAAATGAGTGACCTTGCCCTAACTACCTTATGAATAATGAGTGCTTGCCACCCTGTTATCTCATGATCTGGACTGAAGGGCAGCCCCACCCCTTCGGCTCATTTCACCTTCTTGCTTCTGGGATCTGTAGGTAATAAATCCCATGACTGCTGCCTTTGTGTAGCTATATTGAAACTGCACCTTCAATCAACATGACCCTGAGAGTTTCACTTCCCCAGGTGGGAGCTCGATATTGAAGGAACTACCTGCTGACCCCTCATTCACAGGTCCTACTCTGCATATCGTAATTTCAACACGTCAGTTCCAGCTTCTCAACACAGTTCTTTGGTCCTTGACCCCAGTCCATGAACTGATGTGAACACTAAAATACTACTGAGTCATGAAAGTCAATGCTGACACCGGGGACTTTACCAAACTTCCTGATAGGAACTGTGAGCCCCGGTAGCATCATGGGACTCTAGTTTTGTTTACCATACAATACAAGCTCTTTATGTCCTTATGTATCCATCAACACATCTTGTAACACTTAGCTGGATAAAACTTGTCAAATAAAAGAAAACATCAAATTAATCGTACTGAATCGAAAAACAGTTTCATAAAACCATAGGTGGTCGAATCCTTGACTTAGGGGCAGAGGCTTGAACAGCAGGCAGGACTATCCAAGTGAAGCTGAACATTATCCCTCGGACAGACGTTACACAAAAGGTGCGTGTCATATTCAGGAAGAAAGCACTTTGCAACAAGCAGAGCAAACACACCATTCCCCTGAGCTCTCGGTTCTCCAAGCCACAAAACTTGAATCAGTTCCTCTAAGTGAATGTCTTACCAGCAAAAACAATTTCATTCTTGGCTTTGGCAATGCTAATGTCTAAAGATATTTCACAACCCTGGTTGATATCATAGTCTCATAAGAAAACTGCTGGTTTCCCACCATAAACAGACTAACTGTAAACTCACTGACCTTGGCAATGTTCTGGGTTTTTTTTAACTTTCAATACATTCACTCTTTTTAAAAATGTTTTTAAATTGATTTTTAGAGAGACAGGAAGGGAGAGTGAGAGAGAGAGAGAAAAAAAATCGACGTGACCGGGAATCGAACTGACAACCTTTCCATGCACAGGACAAAGCCCAACCAACCCAGCCACACCAGCCAGGACAATACATTTATTATTTTTTTTTAACTGAATCCTTCTGAAATCTGACTCTCTTACCATTTTTAAAAAATTAAAAAGCGTCTTTTTATTTTTCTAATTTTTGTGTTTCTGAGCCCTTCTTTCACAAGTTTAGATGACTATTCATCTGGATTGTTGTGTGTACATAAACCTTATATAATTTTTATTTTAAAACTATACATTCTGAATAATCTCTCCAGGAATAAATATATACATCCTGACATATCTTTTTTTTTTTTTATTTTATTGATTTTTTACAGAGAGGAAGGGAGAGAGATAGAGAGTTAGAAACATCAATGAGAGAGAAACATCGGTCAGCCGCCTCCCGCACATCTCCCACTGGAGATGTGCCCGTAACCCAGGTACATGCCCTTGACCGGAACCGAACCCGGGACCCTTCAATCCGTAGGCCAACGCTCTATCCACTGAGCCAAACCGGTATTGGCCCTTACATATCTTAAAGAGATATACAATTACCCTTAATAATCTTTCTTTTTTCAATTACAGTTGACATTCAATATTATCTTAGCTTCAGGTGTCATATGGATATTTTGAAATATGCATGATACCATGCTGACATCGCATGTGAAATCTAAAAGGCAACTGCTATGAACGTGTTCACTCAGTAATAATCGTGATCCCAGGAACTCCCCCATTGGAGGGGAATTGGTGTGGGTGGAATGTAAGAGTCTATCCTCTTGTCTTTCCTCCTGTTAGCTGTCCTCAATGGGCGGAGATTAACGTGCAGATATGCCATTGCAATTGACATTAGCCAGGACTAGACTGTGTAACTGCAGCATTACAAGTACTTGCTCACTGAAATTCTGTACGTTCCTTATTTTTCTCCTTCCTCCAGTTTTTCTTTCTCTTCCTCCTCCCCTTCCTCCTCTTTCTCTAGCTTCTTATTTGTTTATTTTTTATTGATTTCAGAGAGGAAGGGAGAGGGAGAGAGAGAAACATCAATGAGAATCATTGATCAGCTGCCTCCTGCACGCCCCCTACTGGGGATCGAGCCCTCAGGGAATCGACTTTCTGGTTCATAGGTGCACGCTGGCCCGCTGGGCTCTCTAGCTTCTTCATTGTTCCACTTCATATTTCAAAACACTAACATTCTCTCTCTCGCCACCTCCATTTCTCCTGGAGGCAGTTTCCTGCGATGACCTGTCTGGCCGCTGCCTCTTCTTCCCTCTGTCCTCCACCTCCCCGCGCGCCCCACCCGCAGCCCCTCACCTGCAGGTACCAGTGTTTGACCAGCCGCAGGAAGCTCTTCAGCTTGGTGGGCCGATGCTTCACGAAGTCTCTCTGCAGCTCGCAGAAGGAAGGAGAGAGATGCCCGGGGTACCGGCAGGCCTTCACCAGGTTCACATAGACCTCGGGGGGCGGCTGTGAGTGGGGAGCAGAAGGCCCTGGGGGAGAGGAAGCGAAGGGAGAGGCGCGATTTAGGAAGCCCAGTGTCTGTGCCTGGAGAGCCTGCTAATTCACAGGAGTGTTTCCAGGGAAACCTGAGGCCATAAACCAGTGGTTCTCAACCTTCCTAATGCCGCGACCCTTTAATACAGTTCCTCGTGTTGTGCTGACCCCCAATTTCATTGTTACAAATTGAACATAATTAAAGCATAGTGATTAGTCACAAAAACAATATGTAATTATATATGTGTTTTCCGATGGTCTTAGACGACCCCTGTGAAAGGGTCGTTTGACCCCCAAAGGGGTCGCGACCCACAGGTTGAGAACCACTGCCAGTCCTTCTGCAGAAACAAGCGCGTTTTCTAAATCTCAGCCACCCAAGCTCTGTTGTCTCCCTTGCTGCGCTCAGGTCTGTTTCGGATCCCTCTCTCTCTCTCTCTCTCTCTCTCTCTCTCTCTCTCTCAGATTTGCTTGGACCCCCCACACCGCAGGGGACACCCGGTTCCAGGTGAGAAAGCTGCGCCGGTGCAGAGGGGTGGGCGCTGGGCGGGGCGGGCATCTGGACCGCGCCGTCCCTCTCGGCCCCGCCCCCGTCCCTGCCAGGTTCCCCGCCGCCCGGGAGCCGGGCCCAGGGTCGCCTCCGGTAGGAGCTACGGGAGCACCGAGGTTGCGCTCCTGACTCCCCCGCAGGCCTGGCTCGGGTGCAATCGCACAGGTGTCCGCGCGGCCCGTGGAGAAACCGGTTTCCCAAGCTGAGCCACGCGACAGGCGGAGCGGGGTCACCCGGTGCCGGGGGGTCACCAGCCCCAGCACGGCGGGTGGAAGGGGCGAGTGTGGCGGGTCCCCGGGGCCGGGCACGGTGGCGTCTCCCTTACCCAGGGCCCTGTAGGCCGGCACGACGGTGACGGTGACCGGCTCCTCGGTCCACTTGGTCTGGACGGTGAAGGCGAGAGCATCGGGGACGCCCGGGGACACCCCCAGGACCTCGAGCCCGAGGTCCAGCAGGTCCCGGCAGGTCCACAGCGTGTTCCGGATCAGCCTGAGCGCGGCGCCGTGGCGCGCGGCCGCCTCCGGGAAGCCGTGGAAGCAGCTCAGAAAGGCCACCAGCTGCACCTCCGCGCTGCCCGCGAGCGCCGTGCCGTTCCCGAAGGAGCCCACCTGCGGGACACAGAGCGTCACCCGGGCCCCGGCGCCAGGGTCACCGCACCCCGACGGGGGGTGGGGGGCACCCATCTCCCCCTTTACAGGCGAGGAAACAGACGCGGGGCGAAGCAGCTCGCCCAGGGTCGCAGGGTGCGCAATCCCCCAGGTTCCTCCCCGGCTTCCCTCTGAGACTGTCCTCCCCTGCAGCCATGTCTGCGCCCAGGGACCATGACTGCCCCTCCACAGGGAGGCGGACTCGGTCTGAGTGATTTATGGCATTAAAGGGGGCGGGAAGGCGGGGGTGCAGCCTTGCCTGGTGGGTAAGAGCCTGGGCTGTGGGATGGGGCAGCCTGACCTGGACCTGACTCCTGCCTTGGTTTTCCAGCTGTGATCATAAATCATCGCTCGCGCGCGCGCGCTCTCTCTCTCTCTATCGGGAGGTGGGATCGCTGGGCATGAACCGGCCTCAGATCAGCCTCCTCTCCCGGTGGGTGAACTGCTGCGGCTGGTGGGGTGAGCACTCGCTGGGTCTGGTACCCCTGAAAGCCCTTTGTGCAGACAAGACCTTTTCATCCTGACCCCAGTGACTGAGATGCGTACGAGTAGAATTCTCTCTGAAGTACAGATGAGAAAGCTACTTGCCCTGGCTCCTAGCCAGCAGTCATGGTCACAGTCAGTTATAGAGTCAGCCCGGCAGGCGTGGCTCAGTGGTTGAGCATTGACCTATGAACCAGGAGGTCATGATTCAATTCCCGGTCAGGGCACAGGCCAGGGTTGCTGGCTTGATCCCCAGTGTGGGGCCTAGGGGAGGCAGCTGATTGATGGTTCTCTTTCATCATTGATATTTCTCTCTCTCTCCCTCTCCCTTCCTCTCTGAAATCAATAAAATAAATAAATAAGTCACTTGACCTCGAGCTTCAGATGCTGGGAAGAGATGGGGACTGAGGCTTCCAAATCCTTCCCGGAGGTGGCTCCCCTGGAGGGAGGACAGGGCACTGGGCTGGAAACCAGAAAGGGGGGGGGGGGGGGGGAGGAACAACACCTTAATTCTAGTCTTGCCTTGCCACCTGCTTCCTGTGTGACCTTGGGACATCGCTCACCCTCTCTGTGCCTCGGTTTCCTCAATGTTTAAATGAGGGATTGACTGAGACTGTCGGATGCTCTGTGGCCTTTCTAGTTCGGGCCTCTTGAATGTGGAGCCTCCAAGGACAGGAGGTGACATGAAGCAGCTGCGGGGGAATCTCACTGGGCACCCGGAGCCCTGGCTGCAGAGTTAGATAGACCCCGGTTCAAATCCCAGCTGTACCACCAGCTGTGCGGCCTGGGGCAAATCACCTCACCTTTCTGTGCCTTCATGGAAAAAAAAAACTTTTTATTATAAAAAAAAATGTAAAACATAGAGCCCTAGCCAGTTTGGCTCAGTGGATAGAGGGTCAGACTGTGGACGGAAGGGTCCCGGGCTCGATTCCAATCAAGGGCCCAGGTTGCGGGCTTGATCCCCAGTGTGGGACGTGGAGGAGGCAGCCAGTCAATGATTCTCTCTCATCATTGATGTTTCTATCTCTCTCCCTCTCTTTTCCTCTTTGAAATCAATAAAAATATATATTTTTTTAAAAATTAAAACATAGAGAATAAAATGAGCTCATATATCCAGTCAGATTCAACAAGTCTTAACTTCTCGCCACATTTGCTTCATCTAAACCACATTAAAGTAAATTATAGACACAAGAAACTCCATCCCTAAATAATTTAGCATTTGTGTACAACGTAAGAGAACATATCTCCCATAAGCACAGAACTAGCACACCTAACAAAATCAGTAATGATTCACTTATCTTATTTAATATCAAGGTCATACTAAAATTTCCTCAGCCCTGGTAGCTCAGGTGGTTAGAGTGCTTTCCCAATATGCCATGGTTGCTGGTTCGATCTCAGGTCAGGGCACATATAAGAATCAACCACTGAAAACACAAAGAAGTGGAACAACAAATCTTTCTCTTTCTCTCTCTCTCTCTCTCTCTCTCTCTCTCTCAAAAAAATTTCCCCAATTGTTTCTAATCTATATTTTATGGATGATCTACTCACACCAGGAGCCAGCCAAAGACTTTGCTGTGCATTTGGTTGCTATGAATCTCAAGTCTCTGAGCCTCCATTTTGCTCATCTGAGAAATGGGAAAAGAACAGTACCTGCCTCACACGGTGCACAGCATAGGGATCTTACCTGTTCAGGGTTACGCTGGTGCACCCAAAAAAGTGAACTATTTTAGCTTCCTTGCCGGGTTGTTCTGCTCAAGGCAGCAGTGGGGCAGGGTGCGGGCAGCGAGGTGGGGCGCCCTGCAACGTCAGCAGCATGGCTAGGGATAAGGAGGCAGAGGTCCCCAGCACCCTCAGAGATAAGGACCCTCATGCTGGGCGTGCCCGGCCCTGGCCTGGGATGGAGAAGCCCCGTCTCACCTTCACCAGCTTCAGCACCCGCACCTCCTGGTCCAGCCCACACTCTCCCTCGAGGGGCTCTTCCCTCAGGGACTGCTCCACGGTCTTCACGGCCTCCAGCACCTCTTCCTTCCACTCCCGGCTGGGCTGCAGGCACTGAGCCACGAAGGAGTCCAGCCTGGAGGCAGGGGTGCGGTACAGCTCCATCTCCGCGGACAGTGCCATGGCTGTGTGACAGCACCCCAGCCAGGCAGATATGTAGTCACACACCCAGCTCCAGGCATGCACGCCCCTCCCCTTTTTTTAAGGGAGCGCCTCCCCAGTTACCCTCTAGCACCCTGCTGGGATAACAGACCATCGCGGAGAGGAAGCCAGGAGCGACGGGGCTGATCTGGGGCGCCCTTCTTGGGGACCCCCGGCTGTGGCAGAGGCACGGAGGGACACTGAGCTGAGGTTGGGAGGAATGAGGCCACCTTAACAGGCTTGGCTTCTGGCCCAACTTTCTGCCATTGGTTTCGATTCTCAACTTTTTGAGTTTCCTTTCAATGACGTTTGGAAAGCGAAATTGGCTTGAGTTGGTCCTTAGAAGAGGCCACTCTCCCAAGAGGTCAGAGTTGGATGGGATCCATCAGTCCGGCCGTCCCACCTTGTCACACAGACTGCGGTTCGGCAGGGGAGGGCTTTGCTCACGGTGGGGATGAGCAGTGGGGACTCAAGTCAGGTAGAACAGACTTTATTTATATTTTTTAATTTGAATATTTTTATTTGTTCAATGACAGTTGATGTTGAATATTATTTTGTATGAGTTTCAGGTGTACAGCATAGTGGTCAGACAATCATATACTTTACACAGTGTCCCTGGGGTTTCCGGTCCCCACCTGGCACGGGACAGTTATCACAACGCTCTGGACTGTATTCCCTGTGCTGGACTTCACGTCCCTGGGGCTGCTTTGCAACTGCCAGTCTGCACTTCTCAATCACCCCACCTTTTCCACCCAGTCCCCCTCTCCTCTGGCAACCCTCAGTCTATTCTCTGTATCTATGAGTCTTTTTCTGTTTTGTTTGTTCGTTTACATTGTTCTTTGGATTCCACATAGAAGAGAAATCAGATGGTATTTGTCGTCCTCTGACTTAGTTCACTTATCATAATGCCCTCTAGGGCCATCCAGCCGTCACATAAAGTGGCTGAGTAATATTCCACTGTACCTGTGCACCACCGCTTTAAAAAATCCACTGGTCTGTTGATGCTGCCTGAGCTGCTCCCATAGCTTGGCTATTGGAAACAACACTGCAATGAACGTGAGTCCACGTACTTTCTTTCAAATACGTGTTTTGAGTTTCTTCAGATATATTCCCAGAAGTGAAATCCCCGGGTCGTAAAGCAGTTCCATTTCAGTTTTTTGAGGCAACTCCATACTGCTTTCCACAGTGGCTGCACCAGTCCGCGTTCTCACCAGCAGTGCGCCAGGGCTCCCTCCTCTCCACATCCTCGCCAGCACTTGTTTGTTGATTTGTTGATGGTAGCCATTCTGACAGGTGTGAGGTGATACCTCATTGTGGTTTTCATTTGCATTTCTCAGATAATTAGTGTCATTGAACATCTTTTCATAAGTCTATTGTCCATCTGTATGTCCTCGTTGGGAAAATGTCTATTCAAGTCCTTTGCCCATTATTTATTTATTATTTATTTATGTAAGAGAACATTTATTGGGTAAATTATAGAGGTAGAAAAAGTAATTCCCAGAAGAAATGGGCTTAGGAAACACGTTATAGAGCTAAAGGAAGGGCCCTTGGAGCTTGGGAGTGAAGGAGCTCGTGGTGACATGCCTGGGCGGGGAGGGGATGGGGGAAGGGAAGGGCACAGAAAGGCACGCATGTGCTCCCGAGGCAAGACCTTTGCCCATTTTTAAATTGGATACTTTAGGGGGTTTTTGGTGTCGAGTTGTACGAGTTCTTTATTTTATTTTATTTTTTTTTATATATTTTATTGATTTTTTACACAGAGGAGGGAGTGGGTTAGAAACATCGATGAGAGAAACATCGATCAACTGCCTCCTGCACACCCCCTACTGGGGATGTGCCCGCAACCAAGGTACATGCCCTTGACCGGAATCGAACCTGGGACCCTTCAGTCCATAGGCCGACGCTCTATCCACTGAGCCAAACCCGTTAGGGCATGTACGAGTTCTTTATAATTTTGGATAGTAACCCCTTATCAGATGTATCATTGGCGAATATCTCCTATTATGTGGGTTGTCTTTTCATTTTGTTGATGGTTTCCTTTGCCCAAGGAGATGTATCAGAAAAAAATATTACTAAGAGAGATGTCTGAGAGTTTACTGCCTATGTTTTCCTTTAGGGGTTTTATGGTTTGAAGTCTTACATTTAGTTTTCAATCCATTTTGAGTGTATTCTTGTATACGGTGTAAGAAGGTGGTCAAGTTTCTGTTCGTATCTATCTGTCCAATTTTCCAGATAGACGTTGGTGGAATCTTTAGGGTTCTTTAGATACAGTCTCATGTCATCTGCCTGACAGAACAGACTTTAAATTCCAGTTAACTCTTTACAGACTCTTAACGGTTTTGACCCCGTGCCCGTAGGTTGTCATGCAAATTAAGCATGGGAATATTGAGCAGAGAAAGCACTGACTAAATGCAAGTATTATTCATTTACTAATTATCTAGTGAGTGTCTTCTAGGTGCCAGACATTGCACTAAGAAGACAAAATGAGACTGGTTCCTGCCCCAAGAGGCACCGGGGGCAGTGGAGGGGCCAAACTAGAGACTGAGAGCGGCGTGAGCCGGCAGGAAAAGGGCATGGAAACCTGGCGGGAAGCTGGCAGAAGAGGGTCTTCTGGGTCACCTCTGGGGTCAGTGAACGCCTGACTGAGAAGAGTCTTAAAAGACTGGGGATGTGGCCAGGAGGAAGCGGGCACAACACAGGTGAAGACAGAGAAGCGTGAACTATCCAGGTGTGTGCCAAGGACTCAGATGTTAAATATGCCTTGGCATGGAGGGTTAAGAGGGGGAGACGTAAAGGATGTGCCTAGACAGGCGGGCAGGAGTTGAATCTTGGAGTGCCATTCACTCATTCATGCATGCATTCATTCAACGAACATTCTTTTGAGCATCTACTATGTGCCAGTCAGGAGTTGGGCATAAAGCAGTGAACAGGCAAAATTCCCTGGACAGACAAAAACAAGATAATAAATAAAATTATAGTAAATGAGACGGTGATAAGTGCTAAGCAGAAAAATAAAGCAGAGAAAGAGGTTAAGAGGTAGTGTGTGTGTGTGTGTGTGTGAGTGTGTGTGTGTGTGTGAGTGTGTGTGTGTGAGTGTGTGTGTGTGTGTGTGTGAGTGTGTGTGTGTGAGTGTGTGGGTGTGTGTGAGTGTGCGTGTGGTTGTTCAGTCTTAAGGTGGTTAGGGGAGGCCCTAAAAGGAGACATTTGACATTTGCACAGACATGAATGAGGTGAAGAGTGAGCCATGTGTATGTCAGAGGGAAGAGGATCCTTCATGGCAGAAGGAACGGCAAATGCAGAGGTCCATGGCGATGGTGGGCCTGGTGGGTTTAAGGAACATCGGTGTGAAGGGAGGGACATGATAGGGGAGGAGGGGGGAGGGGATGAGGTTTGAGTAGTACAGGGTGTGTGTCTGTGTGTGGATGCTCAGGGTATAGGACCTTGAAGACCACTAAGACTTTGACTTTTAAAAGAAAATGTATTTCGGAGGGAAAGGGGGAGAGAGAAACATTAAGGAAGAGAGCACAGCACTGATTCACCAGTCAGCTGCCTCCTGCACGGGGACCGAGCCTGCAACCCGGGCACGTGCCCTTGACTGGGATCCAACCCGGGGTGTGTGTGTAGGGGGGGGGGGGGGGGGAGGAGGGGGAGGGCGGGGGGGTTAGTCTGCAGACGGACTCTCTATCCACTGAGCCAAACCAATTAGGGCAAGACTTTAACTTTTACTCTGAGCCAAATGGAGAGCCACCGGGGAGTTTCCAAGAGGCAGAACATGGTCTGACTTTCCTTTTAACAGGATGACACCGCCTTCTGCGGGAAGAGCAGAGCAAAAGCAGAGGGTGTGGGTGCAGGTCAGGAGGGAAGCAGTTCAGTAAAGGAGCTACCGCAACAATCCAGACAAGAGACGTGGCAGCTTGGATCAAGCTGGTAGTTGTGAAGGGAGGGAGAAGCAGGATTATTTATTATTATTTGTTTTATTGCGGAAAATTAAAATAAAATAAAATTTAAAAAGCCCTGGCCCGTGTGGATCGGTCGGTTGGGCTTCGGCTGCCGGTTCCCTTCCCGGTGGGGGGCGGCACTATAGTTACCCTGGCAACGACGCGCCGCACCAGCGGAAGCAGTGACAGTAGGGGCTGGGCGAGTGGAGACGGAGGCGGGGCTTCCGGCGGAAGTGGGCTCTGCCGCTGCGAGCTCGGGAAGATGCTGCGCGCAGTGTGGTGGTGGCTGTGCCTCGGCCTGTGTGGCCTCCTCGTGGGGCGGGTGAAGGCCCCGAGCCCGGTGGAGCCGCTGGAGCAGAGCCGGCCGTACGCGGTGCTGCGGGGGCAGAACCTGGGTGAGCGGCGGCGGGCGGACAGGCGGCGGGATCGGGCCTGCGCTTCCGCCTCTTGGGGCGCCGGGAGCCTGGCCCGCGCGGGGCGGACGGCGGGGATGTGTGAGGGTTGGGGCTGCAGGTGCGACCTCGCCAAAGGCCTGGGAAGAGGGCCTGAGCGTCACAGCCCGGCGCCAGGCCGGTACACACCAGCTCCCTGTATGTGCTGCTTGCACGAAAGGCCTGCGAGTCCGGGGCCCTGGGTCTCCATCTGCGTCCCCTCCTTCCGGGCCGTGGGCCCAGGCTAGGCAGCAAGGCGCGTCATAGTATTCACCCCACTCCCTCCCCTATGGTCAGTCACAACGGGGATTGACATTTGTTGCCCATTTGCCGTGTGTTGTGCTCAGCATTTTGTACACTTGATTTCATTTCAGCCTCACAGTAAATAAGGGATGGGATGATGTTCAGCCGTATTTTACAGATAAGAAAAATGAAACCCAGATATTTGCCCAAGGTTACACAGCTGGAAAGTGGTGACGGCCAGGATTGGAACCTCGGCTTTGTGTGAGAGCATCTCTTCCACAAATACATACATGCAAGGGCCACGGCTATGGAAGGGACCCTGGAGCTTAACGCCTGGCAAGCTTCAAACTCACTTCCTCTTGTTTGGCCACAGTCCTTCTTTTCCACAGCAGCTCACTGGTACATCTGGATATCTACAAAGTTGCCACATAGTATCATTTATGGATTATCTTTACATGAACTCATTGTCATTTTAAAAATATATATATTTTAACAATTCAAGAGGGTCAAAACTAGAAAGGCCGTGGAGAACCCGACAGTCTCAGTCAGTCCCTTATTTAAACATTAAGGAAACCAAGGCACAGAGAGGGTGAGAGATGTCTCAAGGTCACACAGGAAGCTGGTGGCCAGGCAAGACTAGAATTAAGGTGTTGTGTCCCCCACCCCCGAATTCTGGTTTCCAGCCCAGTGCCCTGAGCCTCCATCCAGGGGAGGCCACCTCTGGGAAGGATTTGGAAGCCTCAGTCCCCATCTCTTCTTTGTACCCATCCTCAGCATCTGAAAGCTTGAGGTCATGTGACTTATTTACTGGAGGCCCGGTGCACGAAATCATGCAACAGTGTGGTCCCTTGGCCTGGCCTGCGGGATCGGCTGCAACGGGCTCTCTGACATCCCCCGAGGGGTCCCCACTTTCGAGAGGGTGCAGGCTGGGCCAAGGGACCCCACCGTTGCACAATCAGGCTGGGAGGGACTGGGGGAGGGCTCCAGGGTGTGTTGGACCTATCTCGCTCAGTCCAGATGGACAAGACCCCAGCAGCAAGCTAACCTACTGGTTGGAGCGTCTGCCCCCTGGTGGTCAGTGCATATCATAGCAACTGGTCAACCGGTTGACTGCCCCCGGTGGTCAGTGCATGTCATAGCAAGCAGTTGAGTGGCCTTAGCATATCATTAGCATATTACGCTTTGATTGGTTGAACAGACGACCAGATGCTTAGCATATTAGGCTTTTATTATATAGGATTTTAATATTTTTATTGATTTCAGAGAGGATGGGAGAGGGATCTAGAAACATCAATGATGAGAGAGAACCATTGATCGGCTGCCTCCTGCACTCCCCCTACTGGGGATCAAGCCCGAAACCCGGGCATGTGCCCTTGACCAGAATTGAACCTGGGACCAGGTTTAGTCCACAGGTCAAGGCTTTATCCACTGAGCCAAACCATTAGGGCTCATTGTCAAGTATTTCTCACTTACTGTTTGCCTAGCTAGCTAGCACTATGCTAAGTGGTTTCCACACATTATTCTGCTTTATCCTTTAGAACAGGGTTTCTCAACCTGGGTACTACTGACATGTTGGATTGGATCATTCATTGTTAGGATGGGAGGAGGTGAGACAGGCTGTCCTGCACACTGAGATGTTTAGCAGCAACCCCAGCCTTTACCCACTAGATGCCAGTAGCACACCCCTCTCCCAGTCCAGACAATCAGAATATCTCCAGACATACTTACCAACACACGTACATTTGCTTGTTAAAAGTAACATCATTTTGAAAGCCTCCCACAATTCTGAGAGTCACACAATCGGGGGTGCATGTGACTTCTGTCAGGTTGCTGGTTACATTAATTTAAAGCCAGGTCCTTGTATCTAGTCCTCGACCACAGATTAACTTGAGTTACCAATTGCAGGTCCCATTTCTCACTTGAGCACATTGTAAGTTTTAGTTGTGAAATTTACTTTCAAAAGTGCAGTAGGTTATGAAGTTAGTAAATTGCTTCTTTGATCAGAAGGCCCTTCTCAAAACTCACATAGAGACTGAAATACTTTATTCTTTATTGAATTTCTAGTTTTTATAAATGGCTTTAAAACCATAGTTGGGCTCCCTGCTTTTATTCAGTTCGTTATTCTTTGCCTGCAACCCTTTCTTTAAACTGAGAATAAAATCCATGTTTCCTTCTATGTGGACTGGCTGCAATCTTCCTCTCTAGCTTCATTTCCTGCCTTTCTCTCTTCACTGCTCCCACCCCTATCATGCTTGCCTCCTATTCATTCATTTGCTCTTTGGCTTGCTCTGGCCTCAGTGGCCCTCATTTGCTGATCTTGGGGCCTGCAGTGCTCTCCCTGCAAATCATACGGCCAGCACCTTGATTCCATAAAGTCTCAGCTCATGTGTCCCCCTCAGATGCTTCCTCCCCCACGTCACATTAGTTTCCTTCACTGCAGCTCGTCAGGCTCTGTGAAATGCTCTTATTTGTGTACATTCTCTCCCCTCAATACATGGAGACTCCCAGAGAGAGGGCAGTTCAAGGCTGTTTCCCCCACACCTGGCACCGTGCCTGGTCCTGAGTGGCATTGGGTCCATCATCGCCAACGAATGACGACTTACAGAACCTGGAGCCGCCATTAGGAGGTAACCTGTATTCCTTTTGCAGTGTTGATGGGAACCATTTTCAGCATCCTGCTGGTGACCATGATCCTTATGGCATTTTGTGTCTACAAACCCATTCGGCGTCGATGACAGCCGAGCAAGCAAGTGCTCCCAGGAGTATTTGGGAACAGAATAAGTTGTGTTGCACATGGGTCAGTGGAGACGTTGGAATCCGAACTTTCATGCTTGGAAATGACGTTTGGTCTGGACAATTGGTAAATGCTGATTTAGAAAAAACATCTAGCAGTTTTTTTGTAACACTGTAATGCAAATAATTGGCCACTGAGTCTGCTTCTAGTATTTTTTTTTTGTATGTGGCTTATTTGTTAGTAAGACCTAAAGCTCAGTGTAAAGTTCTGTGTAAAAATGGAGTGCTCATGAGAAAGGAAACACAGTAACCTTGTGAGTGATATAAAACCACATTGGGAAGGACTAGTCATTAATGTGTGAAAAGATGAAGAAGACTTAACATGTAGACAGACATTCAGTACTTAAGCAGCACTGGTGACAATAGGTTAAGAATCACAACGTTTGTAATTGCACTGAATTGGCCTAGAGTACTCTGGTTGCAAAGCAGTGTCCGCTGTGGGGAGCTTGGGCCGTCATCCCTCATCCAGCATCGACTCTGCACTCAGGTGCCCCCACTGAAGTCAGGGTCACAGCAGGTAGGCCAATGGTCATGTGTATGCTTGGCCTGGAAGGCTCTGGGGTTGGACTGAAAATGTTTCTAGTTGACCCATCTGAAAAAGAACTACTTGCTGCTCAAACACGCGGATCTCCCTGGTACTGCACTGAAATCTCCAGCCCTTGGCCTGAAACTTGCGGCAGCTTTTCAGATTTGGAATCTAAGAGACTTAGCAGGAACTCTTTCTCTCGGCCCTGGGTGGGAATGACTCGCTGTACTAGGCAGAGTGGCGAGTGGTATGTGTTTACACAAACTTAATTTCAGCTTTGGAAACGCTGCTGTTTGTTTGCACTGTTGGTGAACTGGATCTTCCCCCTATTGAAATGATACTTTTGTACTTACAATGTGGTCATCAGTATTTATTTTATTTTAAAGGTGCTAAGTTTAATTGTGTTGTTAAATTGAAATGCCTATCTTGTGCTCCAAACACAGCACGAATTTTTTTTTTAAACCTGCACTTAATGTGAAATAACTGACGTGGGATCCTGTAACTCTTTGACTTAAGGATTTTGTTTGTAACCTTAACATTGAGGCATTCAAATGTTAACTGTTCTGTGCTTTTCAGCAAATGTCAACTAAAATTAAAGTTAAATCTTACATCCTGTTTTACTCCTAATTATGTTCCAAGCCTTTAAAATGCAGGTGCGTGTTTGACTCAGATCTCTTAAGGAAGCACTGTGAAGTGGAATTTTAAATTCACATGTGAAATAATACTATTTCCTCAGTGTAAGGCATTATTTCTGAAAACTGAGCCGGGATTAATCTCTCAGGCTGGCCAGGGTCTGGAGACCTGGATTCTTGTCCTAGCTCCAGTCACAAACTGCCTTAACTTCCTCAGAGCCTCCGTTTCTCATCTTTGAAATGGTGACATACACACTTTTTCTTAAATATTGTGAAGATTAAATGATTTGAAAACTAACTCAAATGAAGGTGGGATTACTAGTTAGCCTGTCCCATAGAAATCTGTGTTACTGGCTGGAAGGAGGTGTGGGTGGGATGCTGAGACTGGCATCGACAGGGCTAAGTCCCACCTCATCTGGAACACATTTTGATATGCTGCCAAGAAATTCATTGCCACTTTTAGGATTTTATTTTATTTTGTTAATCCTTACCCGAGAATATTTTTCCATTGATTTTTAGGGAGAGTAGAAGAGAAAGGGAAAGAGAGAGAAACATCGATGTGAGAGAAACTCATCAATTGGTTGCCTCCTGCACGAACCCTGACCAGGGACCAGGCCAGGAGGAGCCTGCAACCAAGGTACATGCCCTTGACTTGGAATCAAACCGGGGACCCTTCGGTCCACAGGCCAACACTCTATCCACTGAGCCAAACTGGCCAGGGCCACTTTTAAGATTTTAAAAGGAAACAGTAAGAACTTGCCAGCCTGCTGTTTGTTCAGGAATCACCAGTCAGGTAGTAGGACCATGTTCATTTTCTGAAAAAACTTTGCAGTAGTTCACATACAAATCCAAAACCCAGCCTACATCCTCATTCCATGTTACCATCTGTTCAGGATGAGACTTCAAGCTCAAGTAAGAAAATCATATTTGTAGACAAAGAGGCTTATTACAGAGAGACAAGTAAAGATAAAAACTTCAGTTCTGGGAGAGAGAGAATTATACTGAAAAGCTTTTTAGAGCAGAGACTGACCAGCTAGAACCTTCAGGTAGAATTCTTTTCCTGACCATTTTAGGGAGCATGGGAGACCCCAGATCTCATAAAGTGAACTGTACTCAGAATGCCTACGGAGTGCCCAAATGAACACACATCATTGACACCAATCATAAAAATGAGTTACTTTAGCAAACACGAATCCTAGTTTCCTTTCAAGTTGGGATGAAGACGTCTGCAAGTGCTGCTTGAGATTAGGGGCTCCGGAGTCTTGGGAGGACTTTTTCCAGCTGGATCTGTTTTAAATCACACATGGGCCTAGTTGGGTTTTGAACTCCATCACTTACTGTCATTTGAAGTTGTCTAGTTCAACTTGTCTTTGATGTCATCTGTGTTCAGCAGGAAACTTAGTTTTTAAATTAAATAATCCATAGGTATTGCATTCCCCCCAGAACAGTTTTCTTCATAGTGCCCCACCGGGCTACTTACTTTCCCCCAAAGCAAAGCAGCACCTTCATTTTCCCAAGGCCTCATTTCTGAAACCATTTTTTTTTTACAAGTCATTGCCTTGTTTTAATACCAACATATTTGGTGTAGGGTAAGTCTTAAAGCCCTAATTATCAACGGAACTTCTAAGAACAGCCTCAAAAAGCACTTCGGCTTCAACCTGGCAGGTGTGGCTGTTGGAATGTCCTAGCGTACACCGAAAGGTGGCGGGTTTGATTCTGGGTCGGGGCCAATACCCAGGTCTCAGGCTGACCCCCAGTTGGGGCGTGTATGGGAGGTGGCCGGTTGATGTTTCTTGCTTCCTCTCTAAAGCAATGACAAGCGTACCCTTGGGTGAGGATAAAAAAAGAATAAAAATCTTCAGCTTCACAGGAGCATCTTCAGTCACCTTGGAGTTGATGCTGGCTTGGTTCTCCTTACTCCACAAGAGCCAGTCCATCTGCAGGCTAGAGGCCTACCTGGAAATCCAGCTGCAGAGGCCTCAGAGCAGCCCTGACACCAGCTTGCTTTTAGTTTTCATTTGAGACAGGGAGCACTGGGCGTGTGGACTATGGTCAGGAAGGCGGGGAGGAGCATGTCACCTTATAATACACAACTGAGCACTGGGAGGGCATTCTGATGTTCCCATGTCACACAAAACAAAGTGTGGGTTCATTCAGTGACTAGAAAAACAACCCGAGAAAGACTCAGGCTGTCTAGGATGCTGTACCAGCACCCTCTAAGGCAGCGGTTCTCAACCTGTGGGTTGCGACCCCTTTGGCGGTCGAACGATCTTTTCACAGGGGTCGCCTAAGACCATCCTGCATATCAGATATTTACATTACGATTCATAACAGTAGCAACATTACAGTTATGAAGTAGCAACGAGAATAATTTTATGGTTGGGTCACAACATGCGGAACTGTATTTAAAGGGCCAGAAGGTTGAGAACCACTGCTCTAAGGGAGCAGTCTATTTGCATTTTAAGAGAGTGAACACATAAATGAAAGACACTGCAGGCAGGTTGACAAAAAGCTCAGTCCCTTTTTAATTGACTTCCTGGGAGAAAGTCAGAGACACGGGGAAGCAGAACAATGGAATGCAAACATAAGAGATTACCTATGGTTCACCTTAGTGAGTAAACAATGTCGCCTAACTGCAGCCGTTCCCAAGTCGTGTCCTCACTCAAGGTAAATATTCAGTAAACAAAATGCCAAGGTATGTATTTGAAACGAAGGTGATGCTGCATATACTGGCCTGGTGTGCAGAGAAGGAATTTTGGTCAGACCATGACAAGAAAGACAGATGGTTATATTGAATCAAAAGCACATTTCTTTGTGGCTAGGAACATTTTACTGGCAATGCTAACTGTATTACAGACTTTAACTGGAACGTAATTCATGTTTCTCTTCCCATCCCAAAAGAAGCCAACACACAGGAAACTGATGTAAAACAGGAGGATATTATTTACCAGGTTATTTCAGTGCAGCCTGTGAGCATGAATACACAGAGCCGGCCAGAGTGAGGGCACCCTCAGCTGTATGTTCTGTGATGGCTATTTACAGAAGGGTTAGACAAAATAGTTAACTACTAAAGGTACCCAAAAGAGGCCTGAGAAATCTGGTTAAAATGTATAACCTTGTATTGCTACTGATGGGAATAGTTTTTATATCTTTTAAAAATAATAAAAAGATTCTGTTAAAAAATATATTTATCGAGAAAGATGATTTGAACTCTAAAAAGCAATGTGGAATCATCACTTTCCCTTCTGAATATAGAGCCATTGAGTTCCATTTGTAGCTCCCTTTCTAATCCCACCCCTTCTCCTCTAGCGAGCTGAGGACGTGCAGTGGGTGGGTCTTCCTGGCCCTCCACTAGGGACGTGTGAACACACGCGTCGTTTGGTTCTATGCTGTCTGGTATTTTGGCCGGCCTGCCCACTGCAAGAACAAAGCTCAGTTCCAGCTGTTCCTTCAGGGCCAGGATTAGCTGCCTTGGTTTTAGCCTGGAGGATCCTACTCTCAAAGCAACTGCCTTTACAAGTTCAAATCAGATCCCTCAATGAATGAAGTGAGGTGGTTTGGAATTATTAGTAATTTTTAAGGCTAAGGCAACATCCATGGTCATTAGTATATCTTAATTTGATGCAAATAGTTAACCCTAATCTAAAATAGATCCTGTACACGTCTCCTCTTTAACTTTAGCTAGGGATGGAAAAAATGGAAGAAGGTGGAGATGGAGGAGGAACAGTGATGGTGGCCTAGAAACCCTGTATAAAGGTAAAAATAAAAGAGTAGATCGGCACAGATTATCCATTTCTTTGGTGAACTGTAAAGTATCATAAATGTTCATAAACCACACTCTACAAAGGCTGCTGCTCTCACATATAAAAGCACCCTGACTCTGCAATAACTTGTTTTGTTATCACTCCGTGGTAAAAACGAACCTACAGATCTGCGGGGATTGGGGTTTTCTGTCTAAAGCTGGTAGTAAAAATGTGACCTGCAAGCCAACACAGCTCATGGAAAGTGACGATGCTCCCCTCCCCTTAGTCTGGAGATGTGGCCTGCTGGTCCCCAGTCCCTTCACCGGGGAGTGTTGTGGCTGGACCTGGGGGTCCCTGGTTCTGCACCTCTGCGTAAAGAAGCGGGCAGCTGCCGTCCGCTGTGCAATGCGAGGTGCAGTCAGTCCCTCAGCCCCGGGGCCCTGGTAACGTAGCACCCACGTGCAGCCCAGAGCTCTGCTTTGTGCAGCTGTGGGCAGGAAGGTCTACTTCTCAGTGAGCGACAGCTGCAAGACCTGCTGGAGCTCCGCCTCCTCCTCCCGCAGCCGGAGCTGCTGCTCCTCCAGCTCTTTGGCAGAGAGCTCCATGGCCAGCTGCAAATCACTATCAAAATGGCTTGTCTCACTCGAGGCACCAGAGTATAGGCCTTCTGAGCTGGTGAGGAGGCTCTCTTGGATGGCCCTGGGTTGGAAAAAGTGGGGAGAAAAGAAACAGGGATTATCATCATCATCATGGCAATGGTAGCAACTACATTCTGAACTGCTTACCAAGTGCACACTGTGTGCGTGCATAATGCCATTCGATCCCCCGTGACTCTGGGGGACAGACTGTATACAGGTGAGAAGTCTGAGGTTCAGAGAGGTTAAGATCACCCAACTACTAAGTGATGGGGCTAGGAATTAAACTTGGATCTATTTGAAGCAAAACCCAAGTTCTTCAACAGGTTTTCATATGACCAAAGTTTAGGGAAATGCTTTGTAAAATCAATCTTTCTGGTTTCCTCCATTTAAAAATAAAGGAAGAAAATCTAATAATCTCTGTAGCTCTTCCCCAAAATGCCATCTTTAAAATTATATAAAGGTCCCACAGAGGGCAGTCAGACCCTGTGTGATCACACATCCTTGGCAGATCAGGCAAATCAGAAAAGACCTCCCCGGGGCCTCTCTGCCACTGGCACTAGCCTGTGAACTAGGCAGCGTGCTCTCACCCATTCCTGGAAACTCAGCCACCAGGAGATTAGAGCTGTTTTAATGAGTAGCTGCCACATTAAGCAACAGGAGAATTAACACTTGATCAAGTCTCTCCCACCAGGCAGTGTTGTGTGTACAAAGTG
The DNA here is from genome assembly GCF_028538775.1 of Myotis yumanensis. Classification (NCBI taxonomy): domain Eukaryota; kingdom Metazoa; phylum Chordata; class Mammalia; order Chiroptera; family Vespertilionidae; genus Myotis; species Myotis yumanensis. The sequence continues at coordinate 3,718,508 of NW_027223770.1, read as the reverse complement.
CTTGTGCCAACTTTAATCGTCAGGAATTGTGTCAGTTACCTCTCATACTGGACATCGAAGACATGTGTCTGGCTGATCCCTCCATTCGAAGCTGGTCCTGAAAGGTCCTAGGAAAAACAAACATGATGACATGAATATCTCTTAGAAGGAATAGGTGTCATACTGATAAGGAAATAAAGCAGCAAGAACAAAACTAAAAATATTTGCATGCCCATTATTGAGAGTACTGTGTGAAAAACTAATAGGGACTTAAGTTATCTCTAAAATGACACCTAAGTGCCAGGTAGTATATGGTACGCTACCCTGCTTAACAGCCTTTCATACTTGACAAAAAAATCAGTCTATTAAAAAGCAGCTAACCTTGGGCAAAGTTCAAATGAACAAAGCAGGTAATTCTTTTAGAGCAAAGTTAGAATACATAATTCAATATAGTCATGCACCACATAACAAAGTTTTAGTCAGTATTGGACCATGTATATGATGGTGGTATGCCATATAGCTTAGGAGTGTAGTAGCCTACACCAGTGGTCGGCAAACTGCGGCTCTCGAGCCACATGCGGCTCTTTGGCCCCTTGAGTGTGGCTCTTCCTAAGGCTTAGGAGTACTCCAATTAAGTTAATAACAATGTACCTACCTATATAGTTTAAGTTTAAAAAATTTGGCTCTGAAAAGAAATTTCAATCGTTGTACTGTTGATATTTGGCTCTGTTGACTAATGCGTTTGCCGACCACTGGCCTAGACCATCTAGGTTTATGTAAGTGCACTTTATGATGTTCGCACGAGGAAATCATCTAACGTTGCATTTCTCAATGCATCTCCATTGTCCATCGTGAAGCAGCGACTAACTGAATCCGTCGTCTGTGACTTTGGCCACTCCTTTTTGTAAAACTATGGACAAGTAGTTTATAGGCTCTGGAGGAAAAAAGAAGCTCACTTATATAGGGAAAGAAAAGAGGTCATGGACTGACAGCGATGTCCAGCGCTGGATCTGCTCCCAGGAGGGCTCTCACAGGGAATATGCCTGCTCGGAGGTCTGGCCCTTGGCCCAGCAGCCTCAGAAAACTGGATGGCTCTAAGAATGGGTCCACGAAGGGGAAGAGGGGCTCACAGTACTCAAGCTCTGAGACTCAAGAATAAAAGCAGGATGTCAGAAGTCTGAGCCCCGGGAAGCCACAGGAGGGAGGGGACAGGAGTGATGACGGGGGAGGAGAACCACATTCCCTGGACTGTCCCAGGGTGGTGAGGTCTGGAGGAAGAATCACATAAGAAAACAAAAGGCAACTGTTCTTCATGTTGGTCTGTCCTGTCCTTAGCTCTACTAGTACTTTTAGTTAGAGGCTCAAAGAGTTTGGGATTATACCCCTTAAAACAATAAAATATCTGAGTAAAAAAAATATTAACAAAGCATCAACCAACACTTTCATCATACCCTTACTAAGCAACCAAACTCAACGATTGGTCTTCCTGGGGAGGAAGTTGAAATTAAATCCACATACCTTCTTATGACACTACTGACACAGATAATATTCTAGGGAAAATATGGTGTAAGCTATTATGAATTTACTGTTTCAATACTAGAAAATTACATAGTAACCCCAAGAGATATATAACCATTAGCTATATGGGTGAACATGAGGAAAAGGGAAATCCGTCAGGAGACAGCTGTGAATGGTGCTTACAGGATTATGCAGATTATATGAGATATATATATCTCGTAATAACCTTTTGGAAAAGACCAGGTGTATAAAATACAGAACAATTTCTGCAAATACCATAAGTATGCCAAAGTTGTTATTTGAAGAGGTCAAATGGGAGGGTAAAACCTCCCATGCCCTGTGCTTTATTCTGATAAACCCACCTGACTCCGGCTCGATTCCAGTAAGCTCTGCTGGATGGCAAACTGCATGATCTCGTAGTCTTCGTCCTGCAGGTGCATGTTTTTGCCATTGTCTTGAACATGGTAAGATTCAGGAATTTCAAACACAGACTGATCAACCTCAAAGTTTGTGACCGGGGAAGCTGGAACACAAAGAGTGGCAGTCCGGTACCTGAGTTAGTGTATGAATTTCCACTTCAATTTTGTATACACATTTTTAAAATTAAAAAATGGTAAGATTACAATAAAAGTTTGCTAGTATGTGAGATTTAAAAAAATATATTTTTTTATTAATTCCAGAGAGGAAGGGAGAGGGAGAGAGAGAGAGAAACATCAATGATGAGAGAATCATTGATCAGCTACCTCTTGCACACCCACTACTGGGGATCAAGTCCACAGCCCAGGCATGTGCCCCTGACCAGAATCAAACCCAGGACCCTTCAGTCCTCAGGCCATTTATTTTTTAGTAATAAAATTAATGCAGAGTCATAAAAAATATAGAAGACTATAAAATGAAAAGTGAAGATCTCTCTCCCTGTACCCTTTCTATGTCCAAATTCCAGAGGTAACCAGTATTTTACCCATGCGTCCTTTGGGGAATGCGAGTGTATACACACGGTCACACCAATGTGCAATGTGTCTTTTTTCTTTTATTATGAAGTACAGTGAACATATACAATTATATATACACACACATATATATCTGTAAACATAAGATAAAAATAATATAAAACAAACACCTGTGTATCTTTCAACTAGCCTAAGACACAGAACACTATTTTAACATAATTTTTAAAAACTGAAAAATATTCCAGTTATATTTCTATATACTAGCAATGAGTAACTGGAAAATAAAAATTAAGAAAATAAATCCATTTACAATAGCATCCAAAATATGAATTGACTTGATGGCAAAGGAGGCCGAGGAAATTTGGGGGGATGATAGAAATGCTCTCATGACTGTGGAGGTGGTTACATTTGTCAAAATGCATTGACCTATCACACCTAAAAATGAGAGCATTTTATTGTATCTACATTACACCTGAATAAAGTCATTTTTAAAGAATATGCTGTTTTTAATACACATTCTCAATTTTTTTCACTGAATTTAAACTAAATCCAAAATTTTCCTGATTCAGTACAGAGAACTACTTTATAAGATACTCCAAACAGAATAATTAGTATAATGACTAAATGTATGAATTTTCTTTTTAAAAAATCACAAAACCCCATTTTCTTTTACCTGAATCTGCTTGGGTCCCTTCCACATTTTGAGTTTCTTCAGCAGTGCTACAGCCATTAACGTTTCCAAATGTGATCCGTGCATTTAATACGTGAAACAAGGGAATTTCTAACAAAATAAAAGCTTTTATAAATAACTTTACTGAGAATAATAATAACCATAATTTAATAGTTAGCTACGAGTGCTTACTATGCTGGTACCTTGCCAAGTACTCTTTATGAGTATGATTCATTTAATCCTCATAACAACCCTTCCCAATATATAGATGTGAAAACTGAGATCCAGAGATTAAGCAACTTTTTCCTAGATCACAGTAAGCAAATGATCGAGTCAGTATCATGTATGTACAACTATCCAAAATATAAATTCCTCCCAAGTAACATGTATTGTGTATGGTATTATGCATACTACTTCAGGCCCTAAGCCTATTTATGTGTCAAAGGATCTTGGTATCAATTGTCTTCCTCAATTAACTATCTAATTTGAAGTTTCACTTAAGGTCTGACATTGAAACAATGAATGTGTCATTTATGCCTTTTCACGTCAATAAACTGAACTGGTGATTGGGGAATCTCCTAACTTTGATACGTAAAATGACCAAGTATCATGACACTTCTTCAAGCCAAATTAAACTAGAGGCTGTGACCTATGTCTCCTGTATGCTACTTTTGATGCAAGGGCTCCAATTCCCTAAAGCACATCCTGTCACCCGCAAAAAGGGCACAACCTGCAAATGCTCCCGTGGTTCATTTAACGGTACCTATTTTGACAGGAAATCCAGGTGGGAATTCCAATTTGATGAAATCTCTCAGTCTTGCGAAATGAGCGCTTGTTCTGGCCATGAGGTCAATGATGGGAATGACCTGCTCCACAAGGGAGAGAGGAAAGTCCTCACACATCCACAGCGTGGCTTTGAACCTGCGGGGTTTGACAGAGAAAAGACTGAGGACATGACCATCAGACAGGGAAATGGAATTCTATGCAGTAGGCTAGACAACAGCAGCTTCCTCACCCTACAGTCTTCCCAGTTACCTTACATCTCAATTCTGAACTAGGACGGGACTATTCCCAATCTGGCAATCAGAGCTTTAACTGATAGCAAGCATGAAGAAACTGCTAGCTGGTGGAAACCATTTCATTTAATCAATGGATGCTGTTGGCAGTAAAATAAATATCCAATCTATACTCTACTTGGGAAAGGCTAATAAGATGGGCTTTTGCTAGGGCCTAGCTGGTTTGGCTCAGTGGATAGAGCGTTGGCCTGTGGACTGAAGGGTCCCGGGTTCGATTCCAGCCAAGGGCACATGCCTGGGTTGCAAGCTTGCTCCCCAGTACAGGGGTGTGCAGCCGATCAATGATTCTCTCATCATTGATGTTTCAATCTCTCTCTTTCCCTCTCCCTTCCTCTCTGAAATCAATAAAAATATATTTAAAAAATAAGATAAAAGATGGGCCTTTGTAAAGTAATTTAAAATTATTTTTAAAGGAAGGGGACAGAGAAATGACTGAACATGACACCATAAAACAGCACAGTTCTGAAACAAATAATCCATAAGTTGAAAAATGGCCACTGAGCCTGGCCAGCATGGCTCAGTAGTTGAGCATTGACCTATGAGACCTATGAACCAGGAGTCGCTGTTCCATTCCTGGTCAGGGCACATGCCCAGGTTGTGGGCTGGATCCCCAGTGTGACGCCTGCAGGAAGCAGTCAATCAATGACTGTCTCTCATCATTGATGTTTCTATCTTTCTCTCCCTCTCCATTCCTCTCTGAAATCAATTAAAAAAGAAAGAAAATGGCCATTAAATCTCTCTTACTTTTGTGTTCTGATCGTCATCTCTTTCGGCCTTCCGATGTCCCTGTCTCTCAGATCAAACTCTTCACTGAAGTACTCGTCAGGTGTGATGGCTGTAGGGTTGTTTGCAGTGGCACATTCTGTGGTGAGGTCCTGCCGAGCCAGAACTCAGGGGAATCAGAAATGCCAAGTGATGCTCACAAGTGGAGGCCTATGGCACTCAGTCTCTGAGGCGGACATGTTAATCAGCTACAGATCAGGAAGTTCTAGTCATTAACTTTTTAAAAATTAAATTACTACACAGAACAAGAAAATCTATAGAGGTGTTACCAAGCTACATGGCAAGTCAAATGCATTTCTCCATTTCAAAGTATTTCTCCACTCTCCTTTGCATTTTTATCTCCTGATTTATAAAGCAAGAGAGAGAAATATAGGGAAGCACGAGATCTGGAAGACTTGGGGTTTAAGTTCCAGCTCTGTCATTCTCTAGCTTGTGATACTGGAAAGGTAGTTTCATATTTCTGACCCTCAGTGACATCCACTGTAGCAATTTCATATAGTTATTGTAAGGATCAAATGAGGAAATGATTGTTAAGGTGCTTTGTTAAAATGTAAATTCCTGAATCCTTTTTAATTTACATTTTTACAGAGAGATCTTAGTTTATAACACATAAGAAAGAAAGCACCTGATTTCTATAATCATTACCCCACCCCTAAAATCTTTATTTTTAAAGACTCGCTCATCTAATTCTCTCCCAACAGTGTGTCTCAAATTCCAGCTTGGGAGTACCCGATAGCCTTTTCAAACGGAGTGGCCTATTGCAGGTTCAGTACATGCCACCCCACCACAGGGAAGTCATCTCCTGTAACCTGCGCTGAGAGCTCGTTGCTTCAACTTACCCCTTGAGCACCAAACTGGTGTTCCACAGTTCCCAACAAGGATTCCAGTGGGTTCCTGTCCGCTATACAAGGGCGGAAAGTTTAATGTTTAATATTATACTTTACTTGTGACCATAGAAAAAGATTCTCACCAGATTTTAAAGTTTCTGATCCAAGCTACCTGGATCAGGGTATCATTTATGGACAGACTCATAAAATCATCCACAAGAATCATCAGCTAATTTATCTTTTGTAGAGTCTCTCTAGGTCAGTGGTTCTCAACCTGTGGGTCGCCTAAGACCATTGGAAAACACATATATAATTACATATTGTTTTTGTGATTAATCACTATGCTTTAATTATGTTCAATTTGTAACAATGAAATTGGGGGTCACCACAACATGAGGAACTGCATTAAAGGGTCTCGGCATTAGGAAGGTTGAGAGCCACTGCTCTAGATGAACAACAGTTACAAGAATTAAAGCAGAATAGTAGAAAGAGGTTGCATTTGTGAGTGAGCCTGATCTGGATTCCAATCTCTTCCTGAATGGTCACTGCCCATGTGTCCGTGTCCGTGTCCGTGTCCGTGTTCTGGGTCTCGGTTTCCTCCTTTTTCAAACTGCAGTACTAGTATTGTGGTAATACAGTTAACAATAGCGGTGGTGGTGGTTAACAATTACTGTGTGCTAGCCACATACTGCAGGCACGGCTCTAAATATTTATTTGTAGTAACTCACCTAATCCCCCCAATAACTCTTAAGGAAGATCTAGAAGCATTTCTACTTCATTTTTGAGGAAACTGAGGCACAGGATGGTCAGCAACTTCACAGAACCAGCCACGGGCAGAGCTGGGCAATGGTGACCATGTATTGGCAATGTTTTGGTTCAGAGCCCAAGTCCTGTCTAAATTTTTCATTGTGATAGTTTGGACCAAATCACTTATTCCAGAGAAAATATTCTCCAATAGCCTTATCTACTTTTTCATCCAACAATTGTTCTTCATAACACATAAACAAGTCCTCGTGAATGGCTTTAATTATAGCTGAAGCCAACTAAGGAGAAATATCTCCAAGAATGAGTCAGACTAAGGACATTTTTATGAAAAGTCAGCCAGCATTGGGATTAGCACAACTGATCACATTAACCCCAAAACTTACCAGAGCCAACAAAAGTTCTCTCTAGGCTTAAAAAAAGGGTGGAGGCCCAGCTGGTGTGGTTCAGTGGTTGACCACTGACCCGTGAGCCAGGAGGTCACGGTTCGATTCCCAGTCAGGGTTCATGCCCAGGCTGTGGGCTTGGTCACCAGTAGGGTATTTGCAGGAGGCAGCCGATCAATGATTCTCTCTCATCATTGATGTTTCTATCCCTCTCTCTGAAATCAATTAAAAAACACACCACAACTTATTTTTTTTAAAGGGGTGGAGAATTACCTTTATATCTCTTTTTCTCTTCCTCGGTCAGATGTTCTGTCCGTATTTTGGTTATCACACTCACATTATTTACTGTGTAAACCTTGAGAGACATGTGCAAGAGAAAATAGTGACACAGGGAATCAAAACTCAAAAAATAAGCATAGCAAGAGCAAGAATGCTGAAGCCAAAAAAAATAAAAAAAATGCAGCAAAATAAAAATGAGAAATGGTTAACAATCATTAGGATCCTTCAGAGAAAGTACATAAGCGATCAGCTTAGAAAGGCCTCAGCAGTCACTTTGCATCTCGGAGAGTTTTAAACACTGAGGACTTAACAGGGACAGGTTTCATCTTCTTGTTGCTAAGTGCTCTCAAGAAGGTCCTGCACTTCAGGCCTCCCCCCTGCGTTTCTATTGTGCTAAGGCATCCGAACCTGCACTGAGGACTTCGACTGATTTCTGGCCATCTTATAATAGGACTTACAATAAGACAGCCATCCGCTAGGCAGGAGGAAAAAGGAGTGAACCAAAGGTTCTCTACACTGATAAGCTTTACAACCAGAAGTTGGGTATTGACAAAAATCATTGTAGCTGCCAGAGGCAATGCTCTCTGTTATCAAGGTTGACTGGGAACTATGGGAGTTTAGAAAATCGAATGTCTCCATTAACAGAGAATTAACTGTATCCAGCACACGTTCCAAGGTCCAGGAAACACACTCAGCACTGGAATGACTGTTACTAAATGTGTCTTGCTGAGCATGACGTCAGCTTTCTTTGCTGCTCAGAGGTCACCAGAGGATTCTGCAGTGCTGGCTCCATCCCCTGGACCATCAGTCCTGCTGTACTGCAGGGCTCGGGAAGGGCCAGGAAACAGGGCTGTCCAGCGGACAAAGTGCCAGCTGTCGTCTCCACTATGACAACTATGTTCTAAATTCACTGATGTCATGTAAGTGGGCTGCAAGCCAATTGGTTACACATAGGCAACTAAAAAAAATGGAGACTCATAAAAGCTACTGTATTTTTTAAAAAACCACTCAGGTTATAAAAAAAGATGAACAGTCATGTTAAGTCTAATCCTCTCTGTTTGTGTGTGTGTGTGTGTGTGTGTGTGTGTGTGTTTCTTTCTTACCAGGACAACTGGTACCTGTCCTCATTTCTCTACAGTCGCGTTTCTCTTTGGCATAACTAGAGACCTCCTTGGGACATGCTATCCCATTTTCTGAGAGTCAAATAAGATAAAAATCCAAGTGAGAGACACACTAGACAGTACTTAGTCCCCAGAGCATCTCCATGGCACAGATGCATGACAATCTGAACAGACTCATTTGCATAGAAGCTAAATTGCTATATTAAATCTTATTTTAAGAGTTTCCTTTTACCTTTGCTTCGTAACCATTAACAACTTCTGCTTTATCTGTCCTCCAGCCCCAGAATCCGGATTTAGTTCTGATAAAAAGTGAACACCACAAATTTCTACATGTACAATATGCCATTCAGATTTATCCCTGCAGCCTTTATAGTTTCTTCCCCCAGCTTAAGTTAGTGAAGGACACCTGGAAATCGTGGTCCAAGTGTCCATAAAGGACTTTATCAATGACAGACGGCTGAAGCATCTCCCGCACCCTCCCAGCTATCAATCAGTTTGCCTCACCCCTGGCACAGAAAGCCTCCATTCTTGGCTTCTTTACAGGAATTGCCAGCACGGGCAGCAAAGGTGGTGACATTTATCAGACAGCTGTCCCAAAGGAGTGAGTGGCAATGACCAGCGTCCAAGGTTCGCCACAAGGTAGTATCTGGGTCAGAGCATTTATCTGGGTCATCTTAATATGGGCACAGATGTCAGGGGCTCTGGCCCATAAGCAGCCACAGTCAGTGGAGGAATTCTTAGAACAAGGACACACAGACCATCTTGCTTCTTGGGAGAGTGGGGGTGGGGGGCAGGAACCCATCACTGTGGCAAGCTGCTTGGAGAAGCCATCAGTGCCTCCAAATGGCTTGGGAGTCAGTCGCGCATTTCACCAGGCTGGGTGCAGCAGGGGGAAAGGGTGTTAAAAGCAGGGTTTCAGCCCAGCCGTTGGTCCCAGCTCTGTGGAACTACTTTTAAAGTAGCCGGGCATTCCAGCAGCAGCTGCAGCATTGGTAAAGTGCCCCGAAACCCAGTTATTCCACTCAACACATTCCTGGAAAAAATGCATTTAGGAACCAACAGCAGCCAAGAGGCTCTGGTTCTTTTTCAAAGCATCACACCCTGGGAAATGCTATGACTCAGGGGCGCCCTGGCCAGACCGCCGCTTTGTCTAGGACATCACATCCTAGCTCCACTGTGACTGCTGCACGTGGCCCTGTGTAGGGCAGCTGCCTGCCTTCTGCTCTGACCCTGGCGTGAAGTGGGACATCAGGTGGCATGGTAGCCAGTCACAAAGAAGGTCTGTGATCATTTGCATATTGTGTTTCCAAACAGTTTGCTTTCCTTCTAATGGGATTTAGTAAATGAAATGAGGCCAGATGGGGTATACGGAGTTTTATGTATGCATTACAGCCCACCAGAGGAAGGAGGGACCAAAGCTTTAAATGTCCTATTAGTTGTCCACAATTAGTACGCCGTGGCCCTTGGGGGGAAAGAAAGAAATCCTAAAGGGATTACACAAACTACTTACTCGCATGTCCAAGTGACATGTCAGAAACAAAATGATCCTGGGGTGCAGGGGGCTAGAGACCACACCTAACTGATGAATAAACCGGAGCCCCCTCTTAGTCACTGATAACTGAAAATCGAGATACTCCTTTTGGTTAACAAATTCAATCCTCAGTTCCTGTCTGTCACTAAGTCACTTGACAATTCAGCACAGGAAATATTCCTTTCCTGGCACAGAGTCGTCCGAAGGACCGAAGGATGACCAGGTCACTCCACTTCGTCCTTCACGCGTGCTAAGCAAACAGCTGCACTGTTCTCCCTGGGAACCACCGTGCTCCTCACTCACCTCCCTCAGCCACAACCCTGACTATTCCATTTCCTTTTTCATCTTCACTCTCCGATGGTTTCGTTTTGTTTTTTAGAAATTAAAGAACTTATTGCCCAGCCAGTATGGCTCAGGCTTGAGCATTGACTTATGAACCAGGAAGTCATGGTTCGATTCCCAGTCGGGGCACATGCCCGGGTGTGGGCTCAGTCCCCAATAGGGGGCATGTGGGAGGCAGCTGATCAATGATTCTCTCTCATCGTTGATGTGTCTGTCACTCTCCCCCTCTCCCTTCCTCTCTGAAATCAATAAAAATAAATATATTTTTTAAAATTAAAGAACTTATTTTGGTATTTCTTCAATAATGATGTGAGACTGAATTCCATCCAATAGAGGCATCTTCTTTGGGGTAATCTGCAGATAGCAACATCCACTAATCCAGCACCAATTCCTTCACAAAATCCGCCACTAATCTGCCCTCTTGACTGGAAGTCAGTCCTCTGACAGTTTAGTTACTAAATTCAATGTCTACATCCTAGTTTAAAACCAAGACTCTAAAACTCCTTGGCACTTAACTTTACATGCAGAGGCATATGAAGATGATATGAGAGATCTCAGCTCCCTCTTCTGCCATTTTCACCTCTGCCTGTCTCCACTGAGACCACCCCAAAGGCCACTGGCTTGGAGCAACCACTGGCTCGGAGGCTGCTACCCAATGGGAGAAAAGCCATGGTGGTGGCAGGAAATACTCTGTTTAGGATGAGTTGAGCATAATCTTTCAGAGAAGAGAAAAACCCAAAATGTGATCAGAGGGTATATGTTAGGCCAAAAATTTATGCAAGAAGGGCACTGATTTACAAGCATCAAGCCCCAAGCAAGATTAGAAAAAAGAAATGGATGAAAACGACTATTATAATATTAGAGATCCACATCTTCCAACTTCAATCAAATGAACACTCACACCTCCAGTAGCAAACCTCACTCAAGAGTGCCTCAAATCCCCACTCGATGCACAAGATGCTCACTGGTCACCACAAAATAAAGCAGCCGAGCAAACAGAATCCTGGAGAGATGAAGCCACCTGCCCAAGCCGCACAGTTAGCTAGTAGCCCTGTGATGAGGGTCAGTTCTTCCAGCTCTTGTCACTACTGCTGGGAGACGGCAGTGAGGGCAGGCTCCTCTGTCTTCTAGCTTTAGGGACAGAGCCCTAGGCTAACTGTCTGCAGAGGCATGTGCCCAAGACTGCAGAGTCTTCCCATATCCTTACTGGTAAAGCCATGGTCACCTGCTGTCCCTGGAAGACAATGGCCGTCACCTGGGGAGGCTGACGGTGCGGCACTGACCCAGCCCAAGCAGCAGCACACCTGGTGTTTGGGTTTTCTCTTACGCTACAAGCAAATACCCTCATTCCACAGCTCGATCTAAACTAAAGGAAAAAGGCACTGAACAAGTCTGCTACATGACTCAACAGAAAACTCAGGTTTGTGAATACATTTTATATTGGAAATGAAGAAAAGAAAAAGATAGGATTGTTAGTATATTTGTGAAGAGCAAAGGAAACCTAAACCCAGGATAATGTTCGTATTAGCTCATGTTCTGCTGCTTTGGTTTACAGAGAGCGGGATGTGACATCCTAGGCAAACACTCGGGGCTCTTCCAGACACCCCCCCTCCCTGCCCCGATGCACAGCAGTGACTACATCCACTTCCCTTACAAAGGCCCCCACACCTCTGCACAGCCCAGAGGCAGATGAGCAGACACAACGTTCTCATCTGGGGTAACTGAGACAGACCTCTCTGAGGTTTCTTCAGGTAGAGTCTGCAATACAACTGAAACCCCTCCAGACTCTTGCTCTAAACTATTAGGCCTCACTGTAGGGAAACCGGGGAGAGAGAACCACATTTAACTATATGAAAGGTGTGAATTTGACTAATATCAGTGTAACCACATTCAATAGCTTCCAGAAACTCAAAGTCCCATGGTCGGGGACTAGGGAGTCTTGTGGATCCCCAAACACCAAAACAAAAATAAAATTCAAGTAAAATCCATTAAAAGGGCCCATGAAAGAATAGGAAGACATTTATCCAAGACTTAACCAATGTGCTATAAAAGTGATGTATGATGAAGGATGTCAGTAATGGTTTACATTTGGTGAGAGCAGAGATTAACTTTAAAACGCTAGTGCTTAAACTGGCATATTAGAAAAAAAATCCCAGTCCACCCATAATTTCCAATCAATACATACATGCCACTAAAGATGGCAGTAAAGGGAGGAGAAATTAAAATGCAGAGCCCAAATTCATACCTTTCAAAAGCAATATTTTTAGTATCGAGGCTGGTGTTAATGACTGGGCTCGTGAGCCGCCTTTCAACCTCCCTGCCTGTTGGCTTCATCAGGTCCAGAGTGAGGCGCTCCATTTCCTGGGAAAGATCAAAGTGTTCAGTGGTGACCACTTTGTCATCATGGTTGACTTCCATCAACTCCGCCCAGTTGTCTGTTAATGGAAACAGGGCACAACTAAGTACAATGCAAGTAAGATGCAAAGACAAGAAAACCTCACATGTTAAAATGCATCATCTTTCCAAGTCTGCATCTTTGAGCCATCTTCCCCAGAGATGCAGACTTTTAAAATAATTTGCATTCTTTGTTAGCAACACATTTATCTGCATACTTTTTAAAAATATATGATTACAAAATATACATTATTTATGCACAACATTGGATGAGCCATGCCATTTATGGAGGGAATATGATGAATGAGATACAAGACAGAGGCTTGTATTCAAAAGCTCAGGGACATAAGAGATGTTGGGTGGTAAATAATACACACAAGAGAATTATACAGATAACAAATAAGATACAGGAACTGAGAGGTGAATAATTAAAAGAACGACAAGCCCGCCGATGTGGCTCAGTGGTTGAGCATTGATCCATGAACCAAGAGGGCTGGGTTCAATTCTGAGTTAGGGCACATGCCCGGGTTAAGGGCTCAATCCCCAGTAGAAGGCATGCAGGAGGCAGTCAATCGATGTTTCTCTCTCACTTATGTTTCTACCTCTCTCTCTTTTCTCCCTCTCCCTTCCTCTCTCTCTAAAAATAAATAAGAACATAATTTTAAAAAGAACAACAAAAAAATGCCCAGAAAGGATCAGATAAGGCACATGAATGTGAATGCGTTTCATGGTTAAAAATCACTCTATAACTTAGCATGAGCAGTGATTATTACAACGAAATCACTCACCTTCTCCCTTAAATATGAAACTACGCCTCCCTCTTATCCAGCTCATGTTCTCAAATCCCAGCAATGTGATATCAACACGCAGTTTGGCACCACTTTTCCAAATGCGACAGACATCATTTGGGCATATTCTGGAAACCAAGGGCACTGAAGAAGAGAAGTATATTACTGAGAAAAACCTGATGGCCAAGTAGAACACCCAGAAATCAGGATTCTGATTTTAATGAACGGATAGGAATAGAAAGATGGTGACTGTCACATAGAGCTGGACCGGGCTGGACGTGATACAAGAAGTCACTCTTAAAAAATAAAGGTGGCCCAGCTGGCATGGCTCAGTGGTTGAGCGTTGACCTATGAACCAGGAGGTCATGGGTTCGATTCCCAGTCAGGGCACATGTCTGGGCTGCGGGCTCGATCCCCAGTGTGGGGTGTGCAGGAGGCAGCCTATCAATGATTCTTTCTCATCATTGATGTTTCTATTTCTCTCTCCCTCTCCCTTCCTCTCTGAAATCAATAAAACTATATTATAAAAAACAATAATAAAAAAATACAAAAGGACCTTCTGTTTTATAGCCCTTTATAAAAGTGCAGATCTATGTCTTGTCTGGAGAAAGGTCTAAATGAATTCCTCAAGAGTACGCTCAATGCCAAAACGAGCTCCTCTCCTTGATTGCCATCAGAGCTCGAGTGTGTCCATCTGGCCTTTCGCGTTCACATATGCTACTTTTGCCATATGGCTGCGTCTACCATATTGTCAGATCCACCATTCAAATGATCAAATGTCTAAAATGTGCTGCTTTTTAACAAAACCTGAAATCAGAGTGAATACTTGCATTAGGGAAAACTCATTTGTTTCACAGAAGAATCTGAAGTTCTCTTCTTTTATATACTTTTTACTCCATTTCAATGTTTCATTATAAATATGACGTCTTGCCTGAAAGGGAAGTCTGGAAGTGAAAATGGCTGAAAACTGGGAATTAAGAGCTGTCATTAACTGATCAACTAGAAATAAAAGTAGAACATCTATGAAAATTACTGTCTGTCAATTTGCCTTACATAAGATTTTGGAGAAAAATACATCCATTTTGTAAAAAAACAAGCTACTCCAATGTTCATCTCATCTTCTTCCTCAGAATAACAAGTTTAAAAGAATCAAGCTAAAGCACATAAGGAAGTAACTAAATTATGGTAAGTCTTACTAAAATATTAGCCTTTTAAAGAACTAATAATGTGGATCAATGTCAACTGGAAATGACAAAAGAGACAAAACTGTCTCTGTTATATTTATGGATGCTTGGGAGAAAAAGTCCTACGAGTGGGGAAAAGACTAGAAAGAAAATGCCCAAAGCACTAACACTAGTGGTGCTGAAGTGGGTTAGAGGTGACTATTTTTCCTAATTCTTATCTATGCATTTTCTGGTTTAAAAAAAATACACGTAACTTTTATAAAGGAAAAATAAACCAATATTCAGGCTAAATAAAGTTGGAAACAGAAACAAATCACAAGCCCACAGCCACTCACCCCAGCTGGTGAATTCCCATTTCATCTGCACATAGAAATCTGGAGTCTGAAGGACAAAGGTTGAAAAGAAATTACCCTTAGTGCTATTAACTAAACACAAGCACAGGAAGGGTTAATAGGGCTTTTTAAAGTGGGGGAGGGGGAGAGAACAGAGAAAATAAGAAACACAAAATGCTAACCCATCAAAATAAATGCTTATTTTACATTCAGGCTGTGATTTATTCTTGATATAAAATGTCTAGACAGCTAATAAAGTTAACTGAAAGCAGTAAGGTTGGAGGGGGATAAAAGTCAAATCTGATTGAGGGGCTCAATCTGGTTCATAACAGTAACGTAAGGAGGAGCCTGGGAGGATGGGTAAGCAGCGCCAGGCAGTGTGCGAAACAGGCTGTTCCAAGCAGAGAGGGGAAGGTCAGCTCCATCTATCAGGCTGGGAACCTGACTAGGCAAGGCTCTGTGTTCTGGAAAAGGCTTCACATTAACGGACCACCCTGAAACTAAAAAGAGGCAGCTGGACATCACTTCCCCAAGAAGTCATATTCCCCTCCAGTTAACAAAAGACTTTTGCCCCCACCTTCCTCTTCAACTCTTAGACTGTGGCTTTTTGAAGTTTTACACCACCACAGCAGCCCTGTTTAAGATGATTTTCTGACCTACCAGGTTCGTGGAGAGCGCCTTAATTTCTTAAGTACCACCCTACTTAATTTCCAGTTACCATCCAAGAAGAGAAATGCGAGAAAGTCCAGGCGTTTTTCTGTTCCCTCCCACCTCCCAAGTTCTGCCAGGTTTTTACAGAAGCACAGGGCAGGAAGACCAAGAATCTACCCTGGTTTAAGACCAGCCAGAATTCCAGTGATGGGCAGCGACCCTCTCCAGGGCAGCGACAAGAAAGGTGTGTGTTATGAGACAAAACATCACCAACAGCCTCTGGTGCCAATAAGCACAAGGTCAGCTATGAGCGGTCTATACCTTCCAGCAGGGAATACAATGCAATGCAGCTCACTATTATGGATCAATAACAGGTTTTAAAAAAGAAAAAGCCTTTACTTGAATTTTTAAAATGAGGGTGACTCCATGTTAAGTAAGTCATTTTCTGTTTTGTCAAATGGAGAAGTGATGTTTTTAGTTCCTCCTGCAGTAAGTTAGATAAGAGAACGATAAATCCATGTGATCGTTGTACAAACGCACACCTATTTTAAAAACAATGCATATAACTATTTCATATGTCATGGAAGGTTTCTTTGCAGTCCATGGAAAATTAATATCTTAGGCAGCATTTACTTTGCATGTCATAGAAATATTTCTTGAAAGCGTGTTCAGATAATGAGCAGTGATTGTCTAACTTCTGGCAAAATTGTTCCTTTTCTCCACAGAACTGTTCATTTTTCTCAAGAAATGTGTTTTGACTAACATCGTAAAGCCAATTTATCCACAAATATCGTTGGAGATGTTTTGGGGAGCTCACTTCTGTGCTTAACTTGAGAATAAATGGCATGAAAATTGAACCACTGGTACTTTCTCATCTCCTGCTGCCCTGGGAATACTGCACATGGTTGACTGATAAGATGGTTTCTGCAGGTAACAAAGATTATCTGTAGAATGGCAACCATCATCCAAAACAATCCAGGACCCTAGAAGTAAAACTGTTTAAGAAACTTCTCTAAGTGTCAAAGAGCCCATGCACTTTAATTCACAAAGACAGGTAAACTTCCCCAAAGCCAAAAAGTGTACATCAAAGAAGGCAATGAATTAGAAGCCGCAGAATACTAATGGCTAGAAGGAACAGGAGTGACAAGGAGAAGATACACGCAGACCTCTGACCCTCAAGAGACCCTGACAATCCCCGTCCAGTCACCAATGCCCAACACAATCTCCCCAAGATGCTCAGGGTGCAACTTTTAAGAAATCAGGCATCTAGACAGATTAAGTGCTTGATGTCCATGTGTCTTAGTTCTACTTTTTAAATAGCACTTTATAGGGCAAGTCTAGAAACATAACTTGTGGAAGATCCCACACATTTCACAAGCAGGAAAGGCAGGGAACATGCTCTAAGTACCCCGTACATTGTATTCACGACTCACAAAGCTCTTCGGGAAGGCGCCCAACAGGTCGTCAGGCTGTGTCCCCTGCTGTCCTGTCAGCATTAACCCAATGGTGGCAATGCCATTTTTTTACGAATACCTCGAGAATCTTTTGGAGCAGCTCAGGAACTCCTTCGAGGGCCATGGACGTGTTGTGGTAGTCTCGATGTTGAAGAACTGTGTAGACCATCTCAGGGTCACCAGTGCTCACAGCCTCGTGTAAAACTGGAAAACAAAAAGGTAAAACTCAATGGCCCAGTATTCTCCCACTTTCTGACAGATTCCACAGCCAGTCTGGAAAATATCTATACAGATCAAAGACCAACACATTCTTCCTGGAGAGGAGAGGCTGTAGTCCCACGTTATCATTTATGACCACGACTTCTTATTGCTAGCTTGTAAATAGGTAAAAGGAGAAGAAAATAGAGCACTTTTAGCTTCTTGCTCAAACCTTCATCCTCCTTGGTCAAATCCATCCTCCCCTTCTCCCCCTTGGTTACCACTGGTCATGGAATCCTGACAATGTCTTCAGAAAGCTGGCTTTCACTACGTGATCACACAACTACGGTTACATGTAGATCAGGCAAGCAGGGTTCTGCTTGTATATTTCCTGGCTCAGCCAACATAAGATTACCCTAACCAATAATAAGAGAATTTGCGTGTGTGTGTGCGTGCGTGCGCGCACACACACACACACACACACACACACGCGCAGTAAAGTGCCAGGATTTCACTGGAAAAGGCCACTTTTAAAAGCCATAACTCCTTTTTGATTTTGCTTATCCTGATGGATTCATTGTAGTTCCCATCACATTCCTCGGGGAAATCTGGCCTCCACTCTTGTGCATGGTGGGAAGGGTTTGCACTGAGAGCTGCTTTCTAGATGAGGAGTCCCCTCTACTCAGGGCTTTGGGCCCAGGACATGATTGGGGCCACCGTGCTGTAGATCAACCAGCAGCATCCGCGGCTCCTATCTCTTTGTCCCAGTCCCTAGGCTTGAGAGAGAATGAGTCTTCAGATAAAGATGACTCTGAGGACAATGATGATTGAGACTGACCTTTAGTCAGAAAGAGAAACTGAAATGAAAGGCTTTAAAAGATTTTAAAGGCATACTTGCCTGTCCATCCCTCGCGATTTTCTTTTGTAACATCTGCTTTATGTCGGAGCAAGACTCTAGCAGATTCCAAATGTCCCAAAGAAACAGCAAGGTGCAATAAGGTTCGACCTCGTGGGTCCACAGCCTCCACATTCTGTAAAGTAAACGCGGGCATTTATATAATTGGATACATTACACAAAACTGTGGCAATGTGTGTGAGAGATCATAAGTACAAAAACAGAAGACTATTTACACATTAATTATGGCAATATATGGAAAAACGAATGCTTGCATACGGGCACAGTTGAAATAGGAATTTGGGGGCTATAAATAAACATGATAGCTACTGAGTTCCTCTTTCTATAGAGTTAAATGCCTAATAAATAAATGCCAGCTACCGGCCTCAGATCATTGAGCACAACCTCAAGTTCTGAACCACACTCAAATTAAGTCTAAATAAGGCTTTCCAGAAATACAACCACCCTAAGAAATGTAGGGGATTTCTTAAGCACATATCAGCATTCAGGTGTAAAACAGGAAGCACAGGCATTTATGCAAAACGGAAAGTGCAGAAGAGAATTTAGGTCAGAATAAAATTATATTCTCCAGTTGGATTCTCACCAAAACACCATTCTCATTATTGTGTATTGAGTTCCAACTGGCCTGAAGTAGTAACATCCTTGGGTCCTGCAGACAATGTGCATGATCTGTCAGGCGTGTATGTGCACATTATTTATAGACAAATGTAAGAACACACACACGCGCGCGCACACACACACACACACACGCAGGCACCATCAGTCCATTTCCCCTCGAGGGTTTTCTTCCAGGTACAGACATAACTTCCTTCTGGTACCTGCATTGGGGCTCCAGAGCCAAGCGCCTGTTTCTCTGGTGGGAGCTCATTCTCAGTGGCTGGGCCCTGTCTTCCAAAGACAGCTCTGACCTTCCTTCCAAGGACACAATAAGCTGCCACAGGACTTTGGAATATAAAAATGGTAAGTGCCATAACACTTCGTAGAAAATGTGCTTTGTCTTGATTTGAGATGCTAGCTGTGCATGCATTAACTGCAGCCTCCAAAAAGGGCCTCTAGTAATAGATAAAAGAAAACTACAGATAAATTGCACTACACCAAAACGGAAAACTTTTATACTTCAAACTAGAGGCCCGATGCACAAAATTCGTGCAGGGGGTTCGGCCCTCGCAGCCCTGGCTTCGTCCGGAAGGTCGCCTGGAAGGTCGTTTGGCTGTCCGGTCTAATTAGCATATTACGCTTTTATTATTATAGATGATACCATAAAGAAAGTAAAAAGACAACCCATAGAATTGGGAGAAAAATTGTGCAAGTTATGTATCTGATAAGGGGCTAGTATCCAGAATATATAGAGAACTACTCAAGAATAAAAAGACAACCCAATTTAAACTGGCAAAGGATTTGGATAGACATTTCTTCAAAGATATGCAAATGACCAATAAGCACATGGAAAGATGCTCAACCTCATTAATTATTAAAACTACACTTCACACCCATTAGGATGACTACAATCAAAAGACAGACAATGACAAGTGTAGACAAGGATGGAACCCTCAAACACTGCTGGTGGGAATGTAAAATTTGAAGAAACAGCTGGCAGTTCTTCAAAAAGTTAACCATAGTGACTCTATGACCCCAATTCCTCTCGTAGGTATTTACGGGGGGGGGGGGGGGGGGGGGGGCAAAGGTCTGTCAAATGGTAAATGGATAAGCAAAATATATATACACAATGGGATTTTATTCAGCCATATAAAAAGGAATGAAGTACTGATACATGCCACAATGTGGATGAACCTCAAAAACATCATGCTAAATTTCATTAAAGAAGCCAGACACAAAGGCCACATGCACAATTCAATTTACATGAGATGTTCAGAATAGGCAATTCTATAGAGATAACAAGTAGATTAGTGGTTGCCTGGGGCTGAAGGGATTGGGAGAAATGGGGAAGTAACTAAGGGGTATGGAGTTTCTTTTGGGGGTAATAAAATTGTTCTGGAATTTGACACTGGTGATGATTGCACAACTCAGTTAATATACTAAAAACCACTGAAGAATACACTTTAATGGGTGAATTGCATAAGTGAATTATATCCCAATAAAGATATTTAAAAATCAATGTATGTATGTTTTATGTAATACATAAAACTAATGTACCGATATATTGTTTGATGAGTTGCTTAATTTCTCTTGAGTTTCAGTTTGCTCCCTTATAAAATGAGATCAATAAAAAACACCTACCTTACTGAGTTCTTACAAGGCACAATGCCTAACCCCATAGTAAGCATTAAGAGGAGTCGGCTCTTATTATCATATGCCCATACTATGTCGTTTTATACAAGCTGTCACTTTCTTCCTAAAAGAGATTTGTTCAAATTTCATTATAGTTGATAGTGAGTCTTAAGGTCCTCAAATAATGACATTAGTTCAGTGAGCAAGAGCTTTCAGAATTTCACTGAAATTCATTCAAAGCTGATTGTTTTTTCTTTAAGTTTCTTCAGGCCTGAGCTGTACCAAATTAAAAATACCCACCCCAGCCCAGCCAGCGTGGCTCACTAGTTAAGCATTGACCTATGAACCAGGAGGTAACGGTTCAATTCCCCATCAGGGCACATGTCCGGGTTGCAGGCTCAATCCCCAGGAGGGGGCCTGCAGATTTTCTCTCATCATTGATGCTTCTATCTCTTTCTCCCTCTCCCTTCCTCTCTGAAATCAATAAAAATATATCTAAAAAATACTCACTCCTTTTAAGTATAATAGTGGCCCCCAAAAGAAAAGGATGAGATTTCTGCATGTCTCCTTTCTATCTGTTAACTTAAGCCCCACCAACTTTTCTTGCTCAAAGCCTTCTCTGTCATCCTGCTGTCCTCCAGAGGCAGCAAAAGGCGGAGCTTTGAGTGCAGGCTGCAGACTAGGCATCAGTCTCACTTCCTGGTCCCTTCCTAGCCTCAGGTGAATTACTCAGCCTTCCATGCCTTGGTCTCAGTGAGAAGTACAGACTTTATAAATGACCACTGTTTCCTCTTGCGGGGCACCTCGGGCAACCACCTTCACTCGCGGACAGTCTCAGACTGCTCTGGTCCTCTGTGGCCTGAACTGGTTCCTCATTCCAAGTCCGGGGGGAAAGGTATCCACTGGCCTGGTTCTCTAAGGTGAGCCCGAGTTCCTGAGGGCCCAGGGGGAGCACCCGAGTAGCTCTAGGCGAGTCTAGGCTCTTTATCTTGGGATGTCTGGCCCTGGCTCACAGAAGGCTTCCGGCCAACAGGCACTGACTTGAGTGTGTGCCCAGTGGCCTCACGCAGCCTTGCCACAGGCGGGGGTGGACACCTCAGGGTGGCTCCCTGTCAGGCTCTGAGGACTGCTGCCTAGACACCTCTCTCCCCCTGGCCTGAATTCTGTGCTTTCACCTCCTGGTACCTTACTGGGGCTGGCCCTAGAGTCAGGCCTCATCTGCTACCATCTATCCCACTCAGTCCCAGTCTAAGGTGCACTGACTGGCCTTTGTATTTGTCCCCTTCATTCATTCATTCTCCCAGTGTCTTTAAGAAGTTTCTATTCATTCTCCCAGCACCGGTAAGAAGGCCAAAGATATGTAACAGACCTCTCTTGCTAAATGATAAATGGCATAACCATAACACAAATCATTTCAACTGCACCAACCAACTTGAAGGCCCCACTGAATATTAAAGACAGCAAAGCCGACGGGTTAAGAGGCACTTAATAAAGTGCCTGAAAGGAAGGCACTTAATACTGTGCCTTTGCTGAGCAGATGTTAAAAGCCTGAAACAATCTCATAGTTGACAAAGTTAGTTACTAAACAGCCAACTCCAGCTATTAGCAAGATATCGGGTTGGGGGCTAACACCCATGCAGAAGCACATACTTCTCAGCTTCATCTGGATAAACTGGATTCTTTCTGTTCTGCTGTTCGTAAAACAAAATTAAATTCTTACCAGTATGCCTGCTTCAAATCTCACTCATGGAATGGAAGGAATGAAGAAATGGATAGCAGAAACTTACTGGCAAATAAAACATTAAGTGAAACAGCTGGTTTTATTGCTGGGGTGGTAGGAATTTTTTGTTTTTAATCATGCAACCAGTATGTGTTCCTTTAGAAAAACTGGAACATACATAAAAAAGCTGAATACCCAGGATGATCATCATAATAACAGCAGCAGCTATCGCAAATGGTATTATACCCCTTTACTATCTGCCTGCATTTTCAGATGGGTTCTCTGCCTTATTTTCCACAATCCTGAAATGAAGGTACTTTTAATCAAATAAGTATAGCATAAGGGTTAAGAATACAGGATTAGGGCAGAGTCTGACTTTCTGGTTTTATATCCTGGTTCGACCACTGGCTAAGCATACATCAGAGCCTCTCCTCCTCAGTTTCCTAACCTGTAAAATGGGAATCATAATAGCACCCATCCCAAAAGACTGGTGTCTAGAATTAAATGTAAAACTGCACATAAAACATTTTAGCACAGCCTGGAGGTTTCATTATTGTTAGGGCACATGCCTGGGTTGCAGGCTCAATCCCCGGTAGGTGCCCTGCAGGAGGCAGCTGATCGATGATGTTCCTCTCTCATCGATGCTTTTATTTCTCTATCCCTCTCCCTTCCTCTCTCTCTAAAAATCAATAAAAACAAATTTAGCCCCGCCGGTGTTGCTCAGTGGTTGGACGATGACTTACGGACCAGGAGTTCATGGTTCGATTCCCAGTCAGGGCACATGCCCGAGTTTGTGGGCTGGATCCTCAGTAGGGGTCATACAGGAGGCAGCCAATTAATGATTCTCTCGCATCATTGATGTTTCTACCTCTCTCTTCCTCTCCCTTCCTCTCTCAAACCAATAAACATATTTTTAAAAATAATAAAATAAAAACGATATATTTACTTTTAAAAATCATTTTAAAAAAAAAAACACCCAAAAACATTTCAGCACAGCAGCTAGCAAAAACAGTAAGCTTTCAGTGTTACTCTTACTCTCCCCATTTTTATAGGCAATAAAACAATTCAGCAAGGGCAAATAACTTACCCATTCTCACAACTGAAATCAGCATTACCACTGGCCATTAACTCAACTGCCTCCAAGTCAGAAGTAGGTAGCTGGTTCATAATTAACAGAGGATCTCAATAAATATGAAAACAATAAAATATTTCCTAACTTGTATTTTAATAATATCAATTATCAACTTCTTGACCCTGAACCAGTTACATAATTTGCAGGGACCAGTGAAAAATAAAAATGGAAGACACCTTATTAAGAAAAAAAATTATGAATTTCAGGACGGTAACATCAGAGTATTAAACCAATCCTGAGCCCCTTCTGAGCACAAGGTAGCATGCCTTTGAAGCTAGATCAACTCAACCCTTTCAATGGCCAACTTTCAGAATTGAAATTGGGTTGTGTGGTCATGACAGTCAAGCTTCCACGGTCAAGATATTCTTTTTTAAAAAAATAAATGTTTTTATTGATTCAGAGAGAGAAAGGGAGAGGGAGAGAGAAAAATATCGACCAGCTGCCACCTTGCAAAGCCCTAAAGGGGTTCGAGCTCAAAACCCAGGCACATACCCTGAGCAGGAATCGAACCAGCAACCTCTTGGTGCACAGATGCTCAATCCACTGAGTCACACTGGATGGGTTCAAGATGTTCTTTATGATTACATTTGACCTTCCTCTTCCCCAAGGGGAATAGGTATACTGTGAAATGATCTACAGTGATAACTAATAACAAAGTCAAAACCAAGTAACTAGCAAGTATGAACAGTTTTCCTGAGACCTCCTTGACGGCTGAAGGCATTAAGGACCAAGTTATTCCAGGAAAATCTGCTGCAAAATTATAATTTTCTAATCACAAATGTCCTTAAGGTTTTTCAAGTTAAACACCACAGAGAACTTTCAATGAACAGCTTTATCACAGCTTGCAGGAAAAAGAGATAATTCAACTATGTCACATTACAGATTATAAACCAAGACTGCTCTTATCAAACAAGTTTTTCTATCAAGAACAACTCCAGTTTATTTAAACTCTTTTCTTCACCTCCAATGACTAGAAAGTGGGCTGTTTTCAGAAATCGGTATTGAAAGAGTGTGTGGTTTAATGATGATGATGAAGCTCTCTATCAAAGGGGATGTTAGTTCTGTGACTTTGTACTTTATCTTGATATTTCACAAGAAGCTGGACAGCCCGATACTGAGGAAGTGCAGATACAAAATGCAGCTGACCTAAAAACCAGGGCTGTTCAGTTGTTTTTAAAGTGCCCACGGTGAGACTTAGAGTTAAGAGCAAAATGATGGAGGACTCCCTCTGTAACAGAAAGGGAATGAAATCAGCAGGTATACTAGGATGCCTAGTGGTGAGTCATTTACTCTGGGGGCATGATCTAATTAAGACCAATGACTTACAATAAAGGTTTATTTTCATTGGATGGAGGATTTACATGAAAAAAAAAAAAGCGACTTTTGACTTCCAGTGGGTGCTCAACAGATTTGAAAGAAATATGGCAGGGCTCAAGAACAGCTCAGCATTCACCACTTACCAAATGAGTTGATGCTGACTGCTCAATGCTCACCAACCAAAAGACAACCAGTGCTCCTTTAACCTAAAATTCCTTGACAATTATAGTGTCAATTCTGATCCATTCGAAAACCAAGACTTTAGTGCACTGGATAAAATGAATCAACAAGAACAATTACGCCAAACAACTACAAATCCTTATTCTAACTGCTAAGTTTATTACCTCGTAACTTGAAGGCACCAACAACTCCCAGAATTGGAGGAATGCCTAAGCAGGGCTTCTCAAGCAAAACACTACTGACATTTGGGGCCCGATAATTCTTGATTGGGGGTTGGGGGGAGCGGGGAGGATGGGACTGTCTTGTGCACTGCACGATGCTGAGCTGCACCCCTGGCCTCTACCACTAGATCCCACTCCCCACTTGTAACAACCAAAACTGTCTAATGCATTTGGAGTGTCGGGGGCCAAAACCACTTCCAACTGAGAACCACAGCTTTATTTATTTACTTTTTACTATATTTTTGTATTTCAGAGAGGAAGGGAGAGGGAGAGAGAGACAGACAGAAATATCAATGATGAGAAAGTCATTGATCGGCTGCCTCCTGCACGCCCCACACTCGGGATCCGGGATCGAGCCCTCAACCCCAGCATGTGCCCTGACCAGGAATCGAACCCGTGACCTCCTGGTTCACAGGTCAATGCTCCACCACTGAGCCACCCCGGAGGTGCTGAGAACCACTACTTTAAAGAGAAGGTAATACATAAAAGACAAGGAATCCACGTACTTTGGAACAGGAAGGGACTTTAAGGATCCTGGGCGCCAGTGATTCTCAATCTGGGGTATGTATCCGTCTCCCTGGGCCGGAGAGGGAAATGCCTTGCCCAAGGTCACAGGGCGAGTTACAGCCTGGACTCCAAACCCACCCGAGCCCTTCCTTAGAGAAAAAGGGGGGGGGGGGGGGTATTGTTCTCGCCCCTCTGGGAAGAGCCTGGCTGGCTGAGACGGTGCGGTGCGCTCTGGAACCAGCGGCCACACACAAAACCCCGACTCGGTGTTTAATCGGTGGGCGACCTTGAGCAAAGCACAGAACCTCTGAGCGCCTCAGTTTCCCTTTCTTTCCAACGTAACAATAATAGTAGCTACCTCCTTTTTTACTTTGCTGCAAAGTCAAAAAGAGTTAATGTGATAAAGCCCTGGGCACGGGGCCCGGCACACAGCAAGCACTCAACCCAGGTCCTGTTCCGATCCTTGCCCCCGACCGGGGACTGAGGGGTCTGCGGCGCCCGAGGCAGCAGGCTGGAGAGGCCACGCGGCGAAACGACCCCGGAGCGCACCCTCCCCCGCCCGCGCCGGGCCCCGCCCCGCCCCTCACCTGGTCCCGCAGCTCCCTCTCCAGCTGCCGGTAGTCGTTGTTCCAGACCAGGAGGTGCAGAGGGAAGTGGCCGCTGGAGTCGCGGGCCGCGGACATGGCGAGGAGGCCGCAGCCGGGCCTCACCGCCCGCTGGCCCAGCCTCAGCCCCCGCGGGGTCTCCGGCGCCGCCCTCCCGCCCGGCGGCCGGCGAGCGCGCGAGAGAAGGGTGAGCGAGTGGGGCGCGGGGCGCGGCCGAGCAGCCGACGGGGTCAGGTGCGGGGAGCGCGGGAGGTCGGGTCGGGTCGGGGACCCGGTCAGCCGCGCCCACCCCGCGCCCCGCCGCGCTGCCGCCCGCGCTGACAGCTCCCGAACCGACTTCTGCGGACTGAACTGCCCCAAACCGGGAAGTGCCGGGAGCGAACCACCGCACACCGCGGCGGGGGGGGACGCGAGGCCAGCCCCCAGGTCCGGGGTCCCCTCAGTCCCGCCCACGTCCAGCTCCACGCCGGGAGGCACAGTGCAACTCCGCGGAAGATGTAAAATTCTCCCTTTGAGCCCAGGATCTGGAAATGGAGAACTCAGCCTGCCCGCCTCCAGCCCCTCACAAACTCAGCCTGCCCGCCCCAGCAACCTCATATGGTTCGGCCCACAACTGGGCTGCTCCCAACGACTCTGCGCTCAGGGGGTGACAACAGCTCATGGGCCGAACCATTCCGTTCGCCGGCTCCCTGGCAGCCTTTTGGACCGGGGCAGACGCTTCTATGATTGGCCAGAAGCCATTTTGGAAGTGGGCAACACCAAGCAGTTTTGAAGGGGGAGCTGTAAACCCTAGAGAAGTGGCATTAAATAGTTGCATGGCACGGAGATCCTTGTATCTCATGGTTTCTCAAGGCAGGGCGTTTTTGAAGGAGAGAGTTCTTTCTCTGGGGGTTGTGTTGTGCTTGGTAAGATACTGAGCAGCGTCCCTAGCCTTTCTACCCACTGGTTGCCAGGAGCACTCCCCCCAAAACCTCCAGGCATTGCCAATTGTCCCGTGGAGGAGGCGAATCGCCCCCAGTGGAAAACCACTGTTATATCTGAGCTCCAAACTAGGTTATGTTACCTATGGCTTATTCCACACATGAGTGTCCCTTTTTTTTTTTTTTTGAAGCTAGCCATTTGAATTTTGGGTTATGAATACCTAAACTTGACCACAGTCTGCAAGTATAAAGTTCATTCTTTGAGTTCCAACCTAAGAACTAACTATAGCTCCTGATTCAATAAAGAACCAAGTCAATTTACATCTACTCCTCGAGCGGAGCTTTCTCCACAGCTGTCTACAACTAGACTACATCGCTGGGTGAGATTCTTTAATGTATCCAGAAAGCTGCCCTCTGCCTTCTCGGCTTTCCAGATGCCTGCAACAACAGCTGCTGAAGAATCCTGGCCTAATCCATTCTCTGCATGTGTTGAGTCCAGAAGATTTGCGAGTCTCCCATCCAAAATAGGGTGCAGGAGCATCGGAATGGGACCCAGAGGCTCTAACTGTGGGACCTGTGGGAATTATATGGTTATACCCACACCACACGTTTATCAAAGTGGGGAGATGGACCAAAACCCAGAGCTTCTGAGACCTATTTGGAAGGGAGAGGGAGAGACAGAGAGAAACATCGATGTGAGAAAGACACATCGATTTCTCCCAGGGCTTCCTATCCTTTCAGAAACCTGAGCAACTTAATCTTTTCTCTTCTTGCCCCGTGTTTACTGGACACCTTTCTTATTCGTTCATTGAAAAACTCCACAATGGCTGCTTACCAGAGGACCCAAAGTCACACAGTACGAGACCCATAAGAGGCGTCCAATATTTGCTGAATGGAGCTCATAATTGTGTTTGCATATGAGAAATTGGTGAAGAAAACAAGATCCAGTCAGTACAGTCATGCTGACAAAACTGGTTCAGACCAAATGCGCCGAACCATGAGGAATATAATTTTTTAAAAATATATTTTTATTGATTTCAGAGAGGAAGGGAGAGAGATAGAAACGTCAATGATGAGGGAGAATCACTGATCGGCTGCCTCCCGCACATCCCACACCTGAGATTGAGCTTGCATCCCGGGCATGTACCCTGATCGGGAATCGAACCATGACCTCCTGGTTCATAGGTCAACACTCAACCACTGAGCCACACCAGCTGGGCTGTTCTCTTTTCTTTGTAACATTCTGGTAGTGTTTATGATTTGCAAATCTTAACACCCTTGAATAAATCTTTGTCATTTATTTGTAGTCAAAACCTCTTGACTTTTTTTTTTGCTTGGTTGACACATATAGCACATACAATAAATATTCACTAGCATTAGGGCCACGTCTCTTCTCTCCTCCACACTGATTAAACTCATCTCCTTGTGTTTATCTTATAGCATCCTGTAAATTACTTTAGGTTATCCATTCTTATTCTAAAAACAAATTGTGGCAAGAAGATAATAGTAATACCAAATACCAGTAATAATAGGAGCTACTATTATTGACAGCTTACTATGGGACAGGCACACCCATTTTTCTGTGAATTATTACATTTCTCCTTAGCCAGATAGTAAATATTTAGTTTTGCAGGTCATGTATGAGTTTTGTTGACTATTCTTCCTCTTCCTCTTTACCACCCCTTAAAATTATAAAAATCATTCTTCGATAGCAGGTCATATAAAAGCAAATCTAAGTTTCTTGGTAGATAACACAGTATCTCCATTTTGCTGAGGAGACTAAAACTGCAGGGTAAGGAACAGCTAGCATTCTTTTTTTTTTTTTTTTAATTTCAGAACATCCTGGGTGGTCACTTTAGGTGTCTGAGCTTGCAAGGCCAGGCCAGGCCTCCACACAGGCCTCCCCGGAGTGGGTCAGCTTAGCATGTGCCCCCCCCTTTTTTTTTAAATATATTTCTTTATTGATTTCAGAGAGGAAGGGAGAGAGATAGAAATATCAATGATGAGAGAGGATCACTGATTGGCTGCCTCCTGCATGCCCCCCACTGGGAATCAAGCCTGCAACCCAGGCATGTGCCCTTGGCCAGAATCGAACCTGGGACCCTTTAGTCCGCAGGCTGACGCTCTATCCACTGAGCCAAGCTGGCCAGGGCTAGCATTCTTATTTCACTCATTTTGCTGTAATCTACTGCAGTCGGATGTCAGTTCCATAAGGACGGGATGTTTTGTCTTCTTTGCTCACTTCTGTTTCTTTAGTGCCTAGAACAGTGTATGGAACATAGTAGGTGCTCAATACATATTTGTTGAATAAAGTAATGAATAAATGAATGAACTTGGCCACAGTGATGCTAGTGACTTGACTATTGATTGTCTCAGTAAGGTGTGGCTGCAGTTCCAATGGGTCAACAGGTGTTAGCTGCGCTCTCTGGTACGGTTCAGTGCTGGGTCCAGGCGACTCCCTTCCGGGAGGGAGACCCAACCCTAGATTGACAGGCAGGGCGTCAGGCGCTGGGGACCCATCTGCCCTCACTCAAGATGGCGACGAGGCGGCGTGCCCTTTCGGGTCACGTGACGCCCGACGCCACGGCGCCTCCCCACGCCTGCGTGCTGCGCCGCGGCTGCGAAGCGCTGAGGGTAGAGGCGCCGCCGCCAGCGCCGCGGTGGGACCCGTTAGAGCGGAAGCGCCGCCGCCGCCGCCTTCGCTGTCTCGCGGCTTCAGGGACCCGGCAGGTAGGAGGCGGGAGCCATGTCGAAGCGGCTCCGGAGCAGCGAGATGTGCGCCGACTGCAGCGGGCCGGGTGAGTCCCCCCGGCCGGGCCCGCTCCCTCAGCGCTGCTGCCCGGGACCCCTGCCCCACGCCGCCCCCACGGGTCCGGCGGCTCCCGGCGGCCGAGTCCTGCACCCCAAGCTCCCGGGGTCGCCACTCGGAGCACCCGGGGCCGCCCGGGGCGCGAGCCGTCCCGGGCCTGTCAGAGCCGGGCGGGCAGGGGGCCGCCGCCCTCCCGTCCCTCCGTCCCTCCCGTGCGGCGCGGGGCGGGCTGGAGGCCGGGCCGCTGCTGCCACAGGAAGGGGCTCGGGCCACGCACAGGAAGCCAATTGCAGAAGTCAGTGCGCGCTCCCGCCGCCCCGGAGGCGCAGGTGTCACTCCGGCCCCCGCCCCCCACCGCCCCGAGCCGCCGCTCCGCCGGGAGCCCTGCCCGGGTGGGCGACCTTCGCCGCTTCCCTCCGCCGGGACCAGCCGGCTGCCCCGGGGACGCCTTCCCCTCCCGACCTGGGGGCCCCGCTCCCCGGGGGAGTCCGGGAGGCCGGGGCTGGCACACGCCGCCGGCACTCGGGAGTCGACGCCGCCTCCGGTTCGGGCATCGGAGCGGCCCGAGTTCACACCAGCTTCTGCTTATGGGTGACCTTGGGCTGCGGCTGCGTTGGCCGGGCCCTGCCGTCCTCACTTTTTCCAACGGGCATGGCCAGGAGCCCCGCGTCCGCGGTGGGAGGACCCCGCGAACGCCCCGCCGTCACGGCATCTGGGCGGTGGTGTCCTCTCTCTGAATGGGGTTCCGGAGTACAGAGCCTTGGCAGCCCCTGGAAGCTAGAATTGCATGTCTACGCTGCTCATTGGTTACGGTTTACAACACACACACAGAGTCCCTGGCATTCAGGCATCTGGGGGCCTTGTCGGGGCAGAACCATCCCTCCCGTGTGTAGTTTTCAGGTTTAGGGTTCAGATCCATCTTCGGGACTGGACCTCGGTTGACAGGTCCCAGTGCTGTTTTCGGTGCTTGGGTTTATCTGCTTTGAATGGGAAGTCATTCAAGGTAAGATGGCTTCCTTGGCACAATAGCGCCCAATAAACAACCTTAATGAAATCAGGGAGCAGCAGTGTTTCTGCAACTGCTCCGAGCGGCATCTGGTTCCGTGGCCGCGGAGATGGGTGTTACACAGCCCGTGGTGACGCCGGCCTCTGTGGGTATCCCACGGCCCGGCAGTGCAGGGATGGTGCCCGCTGTTTCCAAGATGGGGAGCCGGGGGCAGGCCGTTAGAGAGGCGCTTTACCAACTGAGTTCGTGCGGGTGACACAAACTCCACTGTAGTCTCTCGACATGTTACTCGTTCCACTTCCTTATTTCTTGTGTTTTCCGTTGAACTGTCTGATGTGTTTGATTCACTTGAGGCTAGACTCGGACTTCCTCTTGGAGTGCATGTTCTTTAGCTCTGCGGGATGACAGGGGCAAAGGGACACACTGGCTCCATCGCCACCCTGAATGCTCCTTGCACTTCTTCCGTGTGTTGTGCATTTCAGAACGTTTTCTCTCCTGTTGTGTCATTTTAGTTGTCTCCTCTGCCTACTCTCTGAGACTTGAGTCACTTCCTTCCTGTTTTGAATGTAATTCGGCTACCTTGAAATGTTCTGTGAACTTGAGCAGCCAGGAATTTCTGCTGCTTTTTTGGTAAACCCTCGTGAAAGTTACCTTATGGTTAGGAATCCCTTTCAGATTTTGATGAATACTAAGGCCTTCTCCCCCCAAAGTGCACGCATACTTCATCTTTCATACAGAATTTATATTCAGATTTCTCAGTGGGGTCACAGACATTTCCGAAGCCCATTTGCTGTGCTCCTGGAGCCCAGGTTAAGTAGCTCCTGCATTATGCTTCAGATAAACTGCAAGGACCCTCGCCAGTTTGGGTCAGTGGTTAGTGCAGTGGCCTGCAGACTGAAGGGTCCTGGGTTCAGTTCCAATCAAGGGCACATACCTCAGGGTGTGTACAGGGGGGCAACCAATTGATGTATGTGTGTGTCTCTCTCTGTCTCTCCCCCTCCCTTCCACACTATCTAAAAATCAATGGAAAAATATCCTCGGGTGAGGAGTAACAAAAAAACCAAAACAGATAACCTGGAAGGGGTTCACCCAATATCATTTATATAAACTCAGTTTTACAGTGTTGTTAACATTCTGATGTTCTTTCCATAGGATTCTGATCTCTGATGTTAAAGTGATTGAGAACTTTGCTTAATGTGTGAAGTTCCAGTTGTCTTGTTCCTGTCTAATTTCCTCTTAGAACATTGTGAATCTACTGAATAGATATGTGAAAACCAAAGCTGTGATTCGAAACAGTCTCTTTTTTATCACTAGTAATGGTACAAAAAGCAATGTTATGTGTCTTTGTAGGGATCCTTCATCTTGATGTTTTGAGTCTTTACTTTTTAGAATGGCATAATAGTACTGAATTATTTTCTGTTCTATTTCATGGCAAACATTTAATCATCTTAGTAAATATTTACATCTTAGTGAATATTTTACCTTTAAAAATGAATCTAGTTCATTTAAAATATATTCTACTCGGAGTTTTACTGAGATTTTTACTATAGTAATGCAGTGTTCACGTGAAACATTCTACATTGTAAGTATTAAGAATCAAAAACTTTTTCCAGCCTGGCTGGTGTGGCTCAGTGGTTGAGCGTCGACCAGTGAACTGGTTCAATTCCCCATCAGGACACATGCCCAGGTTTGGGGTCTGATCCCCAATAGGGGGCATGCAGGAGGCAGCCAATTGATTTTTCTCTCTCATCGATGTTTCTATCTCTCTCTAAAAAATTAATTTAAAAAACTTTTTCCAGTGGGTCATGAATTTCAGTGGACTCTTGAAAATATCTGAGTGTTACTCAGAAAATAATTTAGAAAAGTTATAACAGTTAAAATTACTGAGTACTTACTATATGCAAGCAACTTTACTTACTTTTTATATCCTCACTATCCTGAAATGTGTATATTCTCATTTGATCCATGGTGAGGATGCTCAAAATAAATAA
Source organism: Myotis yumanensis (assembly GCF_028538775.1). Classification (NCBI taxonomy): domain Eukaryota; kingdom Metazoa; phylum Chordata; class Mammalia; order Chiroptera; family Vespertilionidae; genus Myotis; species Myotis yumanensis. The sequence goes on along the minus strand of NW_027223770.1, from coordinate 3,685,730 downwards.
ATAAATAAATAAATAAATAAATAAATAAATAAATAAAATAACTTGCTTAGCTCATTATGTGAGAAGTGGGAGAGTTGGGATTCAAACCCTGGACTGCTTGTCTCCAGAGCCAGTTCTCTTAACCACCACACTCTCTGACTCCTAGGATTTGTCTTTGATTGAAATCCCATAACTTTTCATTATATGGTTGGAAAGGATTTGAATAAACTGTTAAAAATGGTAAAGATGGTGTACATGCATTTTAGAGATTTTTGTGGACATTGGAGAACTTTTAAATATAACCCTTAGACCAGGGAGCTTGTGTGGTACCTATTGTCACTCCATTGTGAGTCAGATGAAATGTAGGTCTTTTTTCTTTTCTTTTTTGTTTTTGTTTCTAAGTATCCAGTGTACTTACCCAATGTGAATTATTCTTGCCGCTTACAGTGTGAATTATTCCTGTTTCAATAGCTGTCTCTGGAACTTCATAGGAAAAAAGTATTACACACACCAAAAATATTACTCATTTTTATTTGACATCTTTGCTTCTTTGAAGCCACTGTTACTACAGATCTGTTCTTTCAGAGCAGTTGCAAGATTGGACTCAGTAGTTTATTTATTTTAATATATTTTTATTGAGAGGAAGGGAGAGAGAGAGAGAGATAGAAACACCAATGATGAGAGAGAATCATTGATTGGCTGCTTCCTACTGGGAATGGAGCCCACAACTTGGGCATGTGCCTTGACTGGGAACCGAACCATGAACTCCTGGTTCATAGGTTGACGCTCAACCACTGAGCCACACCAGTCGGACCTCAGTGGTTTATTTAAAACAACAAATGGATATCCTAGAACATCTCCCTAGTGGAGGAGGCCAGATTTCCCAGTCAGTCCTCAGAACCACACAGCTGAGCAATTTTATAGTTTTGTCACTTGCAGCTTTCTGCTAAGCAGATAGGCATATAGATTTGTAGCAATCTTTTCACCGTTTTCTTTGTATAATGCTATGTGGATTATTTACTGTCACAGTTATATTATTTTGCCATTTGTGGAGATGGATTTAAAATGATTCATCTATATCCTCTTAATTTGCTTCTCATGTTGAATGAAAGAGCATGTATCTGAGGTGGTAGATCCCATTAGGGCTTCAGACTGTGGCCCTGAACCAGAAAGGAGATAACTGCTGATATAGGATTTCAACTCATGTTTTTAGTCTCAATTAACATTGTACCCAATCAGCTAAGATAGGTTTTATCACCAGCTGGATATATTGATTAGCATACTACAACAACAAAAATGTCCTATTTTTCTGAAAAACCATACCTCAGTCATCTTTTGCCATCTGGCAGCAAAGCAAACAACTGGTATCCTCGCCACTGAGATTTCATTTTCTTTCCAGATCCTTCCTGGGCATCAGTAAATAGGGGAACTTTCATATGCGATGAGTGCTGCAGTGTCCATCGGAGTCTGGGGCGCCACATCTCTCAAGTAAGGCATCTTAAACACACACCGTGGCCTCCAACATTGCTTCAGGTAAAGGAAGCATTTTTCTCATGGTTTGTAATTTAAGTTTTTAGGGCTCATTGTTTTAGCAACTAAAGTTTCCCCTACTCCTTAAATCATACAAAAATGTTTGAATCATAACTGAATAGAGTGCTGTGCCCATCTTAAATGCATCATAGACAGATAGAGAAGTAGTCATTCAAATTTCTTGGTACTGCTTCCCTGCTGACTTTCTAGAAAGTCTCCAGAAACTGTTTTTAAACACCTCATTGTTTCCACATACCATGGTGAATGTTTCTGAAAGCTACTGCTTTAGAAACTTTTGTTAATGTACTTATCCCTCAGTACCTGCTAATATTTTTAGCACTTTTTTCCCTCCTTTGATAGAAGCACAGACTGGGATTTCTCAGAAATTTCTGAAACATCTGATTTAAAGTTGTTGTTACTACTTAGAGAACAAACTCAATTAACATGTTTTGATTGATTGCCTAACACGCTGCTAAGTGTTGTGTGTTGTTTTATTTGCGATTCAGTGTCATGTCATCTGTATTTCTATTTTGGGGTATACATTCTCCAAGTTCTGTTGGAACAAAGAATTAAGCATGTGTTTCCCCTTCCTTTGTCTTGAGTACATTTTTTACTAAGTCTATGGCAGCTGCATAACATGTCCCTTAAACGTGCCTGTACAAACCAAGGGACCAGAACAAGTGGGTTTGGGTCTCTGATGTGACAGTATCTCCACTAATGTAAAAAACAGATGGGCCATGTTAGCAGTCATGCTTTGGAATGAAATTGGGAGATATGGTTTATTAATAACTTTGCTCACAAGTTTCTAACAGTTCATTCTATGTGAAAGTAAGTGGGTGTTTACTGTTCCCAGGTCTGTGTTTACAGATTTTTATTAGAAGATCTGAATAAAGTCTAGAGATTAGTAGTTTAAAATGCCAGGGTTGACCCTAAAACTTTTCCCAGAGTATGATACATGAACCCCCAGTGGTACTCAAGACAGATGTAGATAATACTTCAATATTTATTTTGGAGGTTGCATTATATTAATGTGTATATGAAAGCTATAAGCACCACATTAAACCATAATTGCTAGAGAAAGTTTTAAAAATGAGTGGATTTAAAAAAAAAATACCAAGTGGATAGTCTAGACCCGTGGTCGGCAAACTGCGACTTGCGAGCCACATGCGGCTCTTTGGCCCCTTGAGTGTGGCTCTTCCTAAGCCTTAGGAGTACCCTAATTAAGTTAATAACAATGTACCTACGTATGTAGTTTAAGTTTAAAAAATTTGGCTCTCAATAGAAATTTCAATTGTTGTACTGTTGATATTTGGCTCTGTTGACTAATGAGTTTGCCGACCACTGGTCTAGACCAGCGGTTCTCAACCTGTGGGTCACAACCCCTTTGGGTGTCGAACAACCCTTACACAGGGATGCCTAAATACATCCTGCATATCAGATATTTACATTACAATTCATAACAGTAGTAAAATTACAGTTATGAAGTAGCAACGAAAATAATTTTATGGTTAGGGGTCACCACAACATGAGGAACTGTATTAAAGGGTCACGGCATTCGGAAGGTTGAGAACCACTGATCTAGACGGTACATGGGTTGTTAAGAATCTTGTAAATAGTATTTGGATAACCAGTCATGGAACACTGCCTTAAAGTGTCAAAGTACTCTTCCTTCATCTATAATAATAAAAGTGTAATATGCTAATTAGACAGGACGTCCTTCCGGAAGACCTTCCGGACAAAGCTGGTGCTGGGAGGGAAGCCTGGGTCCCAGGTGCCAGAGGGAAAAGCCGGTGAAGGCAGCCGGGGGAAGGAAGGCCTACTCTTGCACGAATTTCGTGCATCGGGCCTCTATTAATATATAAGAACAATATAATCAAACCCATTTAGATATTTAGATATCTACTGGTCAAATCTGAATTCTGTGTACAGGTTCATCTTTCATGCTCTAAAATCAGAAAATGATGATGTGTGTGATGCCAGTCATGCTAGTTTTTGTAATGGGGCTTTGTTTTCCCTGTTCAGTGATTACCACTGAATATTTGTGGAAAGAAATTAAAATATGATGTTATACTGCTTGGTTTTAGATGGTTGAAACCTTATATAATAATGGTGCTAATTCAATATGGGAGCATTCTTTGCTGGACCCTGCCTCTATTATGAGCGGAAGACGTAAAGCTAATCCACAGGATAAAGTACAGTGAGTGGAATGTTTATAAATACTTTTATTTCTTTGGGACACATGGACCCACTGAAAGGAGTGTAGCTATTTTTGACCAGCCTCCACAGGGCAGCACAGGAGCTGGTTACCCCAATTGTTCCTTGAACTCTTTGCTATTAGAAATGCAGAACAAGGGGCTCTGGCCAGGTAGCTCAGTTGGTTAGAGCATCGATACATCAAGGTTATGGGTTCGATCCCCAGTCAGGGCATATAAACAATCAACCAGTGAATGCATGAATAGGTGGAACAACAGATCGGTGTTTCTCTTTCTCTCTCCCTTCCTTCCTCTATCTCTCTAAAAATCAATAAAAAATAAAAAAGAAATGCAGAATAAGGACAAGCATGGGACCATCTCTTTTTCATGGTTACCCAGCACAAGTCAGTGGTTTCACCAGTTTGAAACTAAGGCTTGAGGGCTGTTGGTGTAATCAGATTTAAGCTTAGTATTCAAACAAGAGGTCTGTCTGACCAGACACCTGGGTTCTGCACTCTAGTCAGCCTGATGCCTTGCCTATAAGATGGGATGAAATGCTGCTTCCTCCCAAGGTTGCCAGGTCAATGAAAAAATTACACAGAGAAAAGAGATGCTATAAAAAGCAAGCATTCAGTCCTGGCCATTATAATTACTAATAATATGTTTTTAGACCCACTGCTGTAAACTTACTTCAGTATTGCTCATTTTATTCTTGAGTAGGGAATGTGGGTCACTTCCTCTTCTTTTTACAGCCTAAAGAATGGGGAATGTCGTATCTGAACTGCAAGTGAAATGTTCTTTTTTCTGTTTTTCAACCAGTCCTAATAAAGCGGAATTCATCAGAGCCAAGTATCAGATGTTAGCATTTGTCCATCGTTTGCCCTGCCGGGATGATGATAGTGTGACTGCCAAAGATCTCAGTAAGGTGGGTCATACCTTTTAAAATCTCTACAATTACTGGATGAAGCAGTGTATTGTTTTTGTTTAGGGAAAAAAATAAACTTTAAAAGGAAGAAAAGAAAAAACAAAAACTGCTATCTAGTCACAAAATAACTAATAACAGCTTTTCATTGCATTTGGTTTTGTCTTTATTCTTAATTCAAATGGCAGCCATTCATGTTAGTATAGGTAAGGGCATAGAGGAAAAATAAGTATCTAGAAATCTATTTGTGTTATTCTGATATGGTTTGAAAATTATGTTTCTACTAGAGGCCCGGTGCATGAAATTCTTGCACTCAGGGGGCCCCTCAGCCTGGCCTGTGCCCTCTCATAGTCAGGGAGCCCTCGGGGGATGTCCGACAGTCAGACATCCTTAGTGCTGCTGCGGAGGCTTCTGGCTGAGCGGTACTCCCCCTGTGGGAGCGCACAGACCATCAGGGGGTAGCTCCTGCGTTGAGCGTCTGCCCCCTGGTGGTCAGTGTGTGTCATAGCAACCGGTCGTTTTGCCATTCGGTTGATTTGCATATTAGCCTTTTATTATATAGGATAGGATAAGTTTTTTGTTTGTTTAACTTTGAAGTAGAAACCCTCACAGTTTCTAGAAGGGACTAGAAAGTTTGTGGGATTTCTTCAGGTCTCTCAGTTGCATACTTAAAAGAAGATCTTCAGGAAGCAGGGTGTGACTCAAAGCTGTAGTACATGGGGTGGTATATTATACTTGTAAAATGAGTAGTTTGTTCTCTTTATGTGGGCCTTTGGCTTGTTTTTGAGAGATGCTACAAGAAACCTGCTTTTCTATTTTCAAAGCATTGCTTTTGGCAAATGTTCACACACAGCACGAGCATTCACAGTTCAGAATTTTAAACTTTGCATAAACATTTTTACTTCTTTGTTTCTTTTTTTTAAATTTTTTTATTTTATTGATTTTTTACAGAGAGGAAGGGAGAGAGATAGAGAGTTAGAAACATCGATGAGAGAGAAACATCGACCAGCTGCCTCCTGCACATCTCCCACTGGAGATGTGCCCGCAACCCAGGTACATGCCGTTGACCGGAATCGAACCTGGGACCCTTCAGTCCGCAGGCCGATGCTCTATCCACTGAGCCAAACCGGTTTCGGCTACTTCTTTGTTTCTTGCTACTTCCATTTCTTATTACTTCTGATTATTAGTAAGACTGGGTATGTTTTTTTTACCACAGTTTTTAAAAGTAAAATAAATTTTAAATATAAGTCTTAGATACAGATGTTAGAGTGGATATCTTTATTCCTATGATAAGGGTTATTGCATTTCAACAATTTGGTCAGAATTGAAGGCAGCTCATCTTCTGAATGTATAAGTACTTTTCTTCAGTAGTGCAGAATTTGGTATACCACAGGCCCATTTCCCACCTGAAAGACTTCATTAGAGCATTGTATACAAGGCCAAGAATACTGGTGTGGAAAGGATGCAATATAAGGCAGAACCCTGCAGTATTAATAGCTGTCCTGCTGTTATGGCTCAGTTGGTTGAGTGTTGTCCTGTGCACTGAAAGGTTGTGGGTTCGGCTTCTGGTCAGGGCACATGCCCAGGTAGCAGGCTCAATCCCCAGTTGGGGTGCACGTGGGAGGCAACCAATTGATGTTTCTCTCCCTTCCCTTCCACACTCCCTAAAAAAAAAAAAAAAAAAGATAATAAATACAATAACAGCTGTATTTTTAAAATATTTCCTACGTACCAGGTTCTATGCTAGGTACTGTACTGTATCATTGACTCCTTACAGTAACCCTGTGAATAGGTGGCATTATTATTGGCATTTTAGAGATGAGGAAACGGGTTCAGATTGCTTAATGAACCTCCTCAAAGTTACACAGCATAAAGGTTTATATGGTTTGAAATTCAGGTCTATCAGACTTCAGAGCCATGCTCAGCCACCTCTTCAGACTACCTCTCACAAGGTATAATTGTGCCACTTAGACAGGTCTTTTTTTTTTTTTTTTTTTTTTTTTTTTTTTTTTTTTTTTTTTTTAAATTAAATCTTTATTGTTCAGATTATTACATTTGTTCCTCTTTTTTCCCCCCATAACTCCCCTCCTTCCAGCTCCCACCCCACCCTCCACCCTCACTCCCCACCCACTGTGTTCATCCATAGGTGCATGATTTTTGTCCAGTCACTTCCCGCATCTCCCACACCCCTTTTTCCCCCAAGAATAGTCAGTCTATTCCCTTTCTATGTCCCTGATTCTATTATAATCACCAGTTCATTCTGTACATCAGGTTATTTATTCACTTGATTCTTAGATTCATTTGTTGATAGATGCATGTTTGTTGTTCATAATTTGTATCTTTACCTTTTTCTTCTTCTTCCTCTTCTTAAAGGATACCTTTCAGCATTTCATATAATACTGGTTTGGCGGTGATGAACTCCTTTAGCTTTTCCTTATCTGTGAAGCTCTTTATCTGACCTTCAATTCTGAATGATAGCTTTGCTGGATAAAGTAATCTTGGTTGTAGGTTCTTGGTATTCAGCACTTTGAATATTTCTTGCCATTCCCTTCTGGCCTGCAAAGTTTCTGTTGAGAAATCAGCTGACAGTCGTATGGGTATTCCCTTGTAGGTAATTGAGCCTCTTTCTCTTGCTGCTTTTAAGATTTTCTCTTTGTCTTTTGCTCTTGGCATTTTAATGATGATGTGTCTTGGTGTGGTCCTCTTTGGATTCCTTTTGTTTGGGGTTCTCTGCGCTTCTTGGACCTGTAAGTCCATTTCTTTCACCAGGTGGGGGAAGTTTTCTGCCATTATTTCTTGAAATAGGTTTTCAATATCTTGCTGTCTCTCATCTTCTGGCACTCCAATGACTCTGATATTAGACCGCTTAAAGCTGTCCCAGAGGCTCCTTACACTATCTTCACACTTTCGGATTCTTTTTTCATTTTGCTTTTCCAATTGGGTGTTTTTTGTCGAATCTTTGGTTTGATTATTGTACTCCTCTGGTCTGCTATTGGGTATAATATTCTTTATTTCAGTCCGTGTATGCTTACTTTCTAATTTCTTTATCGTAGCATCGAGGGTCTCATTAGTTTTCGTGAGGTTCTGCACAAATTTATGGCAAGCCCTCAAAATTGCGATTCTTAGCTCCATATCCTCCATTTCTGTCATGTTTTTTTGTCTCCGCATCTTTTATGCTTTCTTGGTGCACCCCCTTGTGGTCTCTGTGCGCAGTCTTGTTCTAGCCAAGCCTTAATTGTTGTAGTTAACACTAGAGGGATTTGACCCTCAGGCCGACTGGCTATAGGAATCAGCTGTGCGGAAAACGTCTGTCTTCTGGGGAGGCGCTAATCCAGCCTTTGCCTGAGGCGATCGGCAAATGGCTGTGCGCAGGCTTTGGGCGGGGCGGGATCAACAGGGCAGGCGGAGGGAGCAGTTATGGCCACGCTCAGTCCCGTTCCCAGAGGCTCTGCTTCTCAGAACCCCGGCAGCCGCTGCAAACCTCGGAGAGAAAGCTGCCCTCAGGTTCCAACTGATGCCGGGTAATCCCGCTTCTCCCGTTTGAGTCTGGGTCCCTAGAGACTCGCCCGGATCTGGAGCCCAGAGTCTGAGACTCACTCCCGACAGAAAACGACAACCGCGCCCTCAGCCACCAGCCCGCTTTCGCGCGCACCTCGGTACCTTTGTATTTTCCACACTGCGCCGCCTCTGAGCCTCGATTTGCTGTTCTCTTTCCTTCTAGTTGTAGAGTCTCTCTTCAGCCAGCCTTCCTGTGGTTCTGGGTGATGTCCGTTCAGTCTTTTAGTTGTATTTTTGAAATGGTTGTTTGCGGCAGCGGTCTCCGGTGTTTACCTACGCCGCCATCTTGGTCGACTCCTTAGACAGGTCTTGCATTTGGGCAGGTCAGCCTTCCCAGCCCTAGTTTCCTTATCAGTAAAATGGGCCTGACTCCGCCTTAGCGTCCAGGGCTGGTTGTCACCAGCAAGGGAGAGACTGCTTCATCCCCTTGCTGAGCTAAGTATGACTGACATATATCAAAATGGTCTGCCAGCTGCTCTAGTCTATCACTCTTTACACTTTTAACAGCATTCCTTTTTTGTTTGTGTGTTTTTCAGCAACTCCATTCAAGCGTGAGAACAGGGAATCTTGAAACCTGTTTGAGGCTGTTATCTTTAGGAGCACAAGCCAACTTCTTTCACCCTGTAAGACAGCAGGAATTGATCTACATATTAAATTGAAACTAAGTGGGTTGTGTTCATGTAGCCTTTTCTTTATTAAATTTGCCTTTTTGTCTACGTTTTATTAATGATTCTTAGGAAAAAGGAAACACCCCACTCCATGTTGCCTCCAAAGCAGGACAGATTTTACAGGCGGAATTATTGGCAGTATATGGAGCAGACCCAGGCACACAAGATTCCAGTGGGAAAACTCCTGTTGATTATGCAAGGTTAGAGACCTAGATTCTTGTCACTTCTCTCTGTTTGAGCTTCTTTGTATTTTGTATGATTCATTGTTAAGTTGCTAAATTGTGTATGGTTAACATTTAACCCCTTATAAAGATTTACATGCGGTTATTTTCAGATGACTTTTCAAATGAGTATCAGCTCAGAACCTGGGAAAGTAGAACCATAACCAGTCTGCTTAGCTTCCAATCTTTTGTGTGATTCTTTATAATGCTATGGTATTTAAGCCATAGTTATACTCCAAATCAAATACTAAGAATGGCAAAACACACTCCTCAATTTTTATATGTTTTTAACCATTGCTTAAACTTAAATGAGTAGGTAGATATGTGATTAAACGATTATAGTAAAACTAGAGGCCCAGTGCATGAAATTCGTGCATGGGGGCAGGGAGGGGGGGTCCCCTCAGCCCAGCCTGCACCCTCTCCAATCCGGGACCCCTCGGGTGATGTCCGACTGCTGGTTTAGGCCCGATCCCCAGGATCGGGCCTAAACAGCAGTTGGACATCCCTCTCACAATCCGGGACCGCTGGCTCCTAACTGCTCAGCTGTCTGCCTGCCTGATCGCCCCTAACTGGCCCCCCTGCCAGCCTGATCACCCCTAACAGCCTCTGCCTGTCGACCTGGTCACCCCCCAACTGCCCCCCCCCCCCACCAGCTTGGTTGCCCCTCATGGCCCCCCATGCCAGCCTGGTCACCCCCAACTGCCCCCCCTACTGGCCTAGTCGCCCCTCACTGCCCCCCTCTGCTAGCCAGGTCACCCCTCACTGCCCCCCTGCCAGCCTGGTTGCCGCCAACTGCGCCCCCTGCCGGCCTGGTCACCCCTCACTGCCTCCCTCTTCCGGCCTGGTTGCCACTCACTGCCCCCCCTGCCAGACTGGTCACCCCATGCAGCCTGCTGTTCGGTTATTTGGTCGCCCCTCACTGCCCCCCCTGCTGGCCTGGTCGCCCCATGCAGCCTACTGTTTGGTCATTTGGTCGTCCCTCACTAACTCCCCTGCTGGCCTGGTCTCCCCACGCAGCCTGCTGCTCAAGTTGTTTGGTTTTCCCTCACTAACCCCCCTGCCAGCCTTGTCCCCCCACTCAGCCTGCTTAGTCGTCTGTTCGGTTGTTTTGGATGTGACAGCCCTTGGCTCTTTATATATATAGACTAGAGGCCCGGTGCACAAAAATTTGTGCACTAGCGGGGGGGTGGTCCCTTAGCCCTACCTGTGCCCTCTCACAGTCTGGTACCCCTCGGGAGATAACCACCTGCTGGCTTAGGCCCACTCCCTGGGTGGCAGATGGCAGGCCTGGATGGCAGTGGGGCAGGCGGCGGATCGCGCTGCCGCCTGCCCTGCTGCCCCGGGTCGCACACAGCAGGCCCGGATGGCAGCGGGCGGGCAGCAGATTGCACTGTCCCGCCCTACCTGCAGTATGCAAATTTAATGGCCATCTTTCTTGGGTTAATTTGCATACTCATCTGATTGGCTGATGGGCGTAGCGAAGGTATGGTCAGTTAGCATCTTTGTCTTTTATTAGTGTAGATGTCAATTCTAGGGTTTATGTAGATCATCTTTCCTTCTTTTTTTAAATTAATTGCTCTACAGAGGATAAAATGGGTGAAATGACAAAACTCTGCCCTCCCAGAATTTACTGTTCCATGGAGATGATTCATGAATGCATAAAAGAGTTAAATGGGGTAAGATAATGTGGAATTTGTTTGCCAAAATAGATAACTGGTCTTAAAAGGCATGTATAGGGTTTTTCATTGCAGCCAAACCATTAAGAAATTTCTTTTCCGTGGTCTTTGAAGAATAGGTTAGATTTGGGTGTATGAAGGAAGAGCTCAGGCATTCCAGGGGAGAAAAAGGCATGCGTCAAGTTCAGGAAGAAGGCATAGGCGGGGCATGCTCACCACAGCAGGGGACTTGACTGGATGGCACAGAATCATCTGGGAATAAAAGCTACAGTATTTAATCAGATCTAAGACTCCACTGTTTGTACGGGTCATTCATTATTTTATATACCACTAAAAAACTTGGTCAATTAAATGATGAGGTACCATCAATTGTAGGATACTTCCTGATTTCACAGATGTTTACAAAATGAGAAAAAAAAGATGTGCATCACAAAATCAAAGTTGCGTGATAGGGAGGATATTTTGTAGTGCCTTGAATTGTAGGAAGAGAAACTGACAGAAACTAACTTCATCTTTTAAGAGGAAGAGAGCCCTCAGTATATGATACGTATTATCACTTACCTTGGAATTTTTTCCTGGGTACCGTGCATATGTGCCTTGTTACTAAAAGGACTTCAAGCAGCTTATATATTTATTTCATGAATGAAGAAAGGTAAACTTAATATTTTCTATTACGGAAATTAAAGATAAGGAGGTGAAAGCTACAGGTGTGGGTTAGGTTGGTCTGTGTCTCTGAATTGAGGACCACATGGTTACTAAACTCTCATCCAGGTCAGACAGCTCCATCAGCAGCATCTAGAGGGAATACCGTGTTTAAAATACTGATGTCTGTACTCATCCATTCTTCACAGACTCAGAATTTCCAAGGATGGGTTCTGGATATCTGTATAAATTTTAAAGCACTTTTGTTAATTTTTGAGAATCTCTACCCTAGACCATTTATTAATTTTATCTTCTGCCTCTTTAGATGAAGTTATTATTTATCTGATAAGTCCTTGAATTCTTTATTAAGTATTCTGTCTTTTATATAAAAGGAGAGGGAGTATTTCACATTATGAGAACAGTTTATGAATGTGGGAATCAAAGTAGATCTTGACAGTTTACCTCACACAAAAAGGTTGATTATTCTAAAAAGTCATGTTTGATAAATTGCTCAGGTGTCTCAGGAGACATCTCTGTCCTTTTTTATTCTAGAGCCAGTGGCTGATGAGCAATATAAATGGTACTTTGTTTTCTCTTGGTAGGCAAGGAGGGCACCACGAGCTGGCAGAACGACTTGTAGAAATACAGTATGAGCTGACTGACAGACTCGCCTTTTATCTCTGTGGCAGGAAACCAGGTGAGTGAAAGGACATCAGCCTTTCCACACCTCCAGTTAGTCAGTCTCTAGAAAAACAAGTTGGGACACTATTACTTATGACCTCTGCTTTAACATATCCTCCAGAACATTTTGAATAAGGATTTCTATTTGAAATGATAACTACAGCATTTTCAGTTATATGTAAAAGATGTTGGTCAAATCTCCTTGAATTTTAGCTTTTATAACTTTACTAGAGGCCCGGTGCACAAAAATTTGTGCACTCAGGAGTGGGGGGTCCCTCAGCCCGGCCTGTGCCCTCTCGCAGTCTGGGACCCCTCGGGGGATGACCACCTGCTGGCTTAGGCCTGCTCCCCGGGGGATTGGGCCTAAGATGGCAATCAGACATCCCTCTGGCAACCCAGCAGCCCTCGGGTGATGTCCACTTGCCAGCGGGGAGCAGGCCTAAGCTGCAGTCGGACATCCTTAGTGCTGCTGAGGAGGCAGGAGAGGCTCCCACCACCACCGCTGTACTGGCAGCCATCAGCCTGGCTTGTGGCTGAACAGAGCTCCCCCTGTGGGAGTGCACTGACCACCAGAGGTCAGCTCCTGCATTGAGCGTCTTCCCCCTGGTGGTCAGTGTGTGTCATAGTGACCAGTCATTCCCAGTCATTCTGCTGTTAGGGTCAGTTTGCATATTACCTTTTTACTATATAGGATAGAGGCCTGGTGCACGGGTGGGGACCAGCTGGTTTGCCCTGAAAGGTGTCCCGGATCAGGGTGGGGGTCCCACTGGGGTGCCTGGCCAGCCTGGGTGAGGGGCTGATGGCTGTTTGCAGCTGGTCATACCCCCTTCAGGGTGGGGGTCCCCACTGGGGTGCCTGGCCAGTCTGGGTGAGAGGCTGAGGGCCATTTTCAGGCTGGCCAGCAACTGAAGCTCCCAGCCTCTCCTTTTTTTCTTTTTTCTTTTATTCTTGGATTTATTTACCTTCTATAATTGAAACATTGTTGCCGTCACTGGTGCTCCCAACTCTGAGGCCGCAGCCAGCTGAAAGTAGGTATCTGGGGTTTGTTTAGCTTCTATAATTGAAACTTAGTTGCTTTCAGAGCTCAGAGCTGGGCCGTGGCAGGTGGGGAACCTTGGCTTCCTCCATCACTGAAGCAAGCAAGCCTCATGTTCGCTTCAGCTGCGTGGCTGCCTGCCGCCATCTTTGTTGGCAGTTCATTTACATATCACCCTGATTAGCCAGTGGGAAGCGTAGCGGAGGTATGGTTAATTACCCTTTTTGTCTTTTATTAGATTAGATAGGATTTTAGCTCTAGATAGTGACTGTTTCAGGCATCAAAGAGCATAATTAAACCAAAACTGAATGTACACCACAGTTCTTGGCACATAATGGGACTAAGAATGCAAGAACAAAGCAGTCACTTTTGTAGTTATTTGAAGAATTCTGCTGTCTAAGGAATGGAAAAAAGCCCAAAAGTGAATTTTACCTTTAACCACCTTTATTTTTGAGGTGGAACTGGAGTCATTAAACCATGGCTCAGTGGGCCAAATCCAGCCAATGACCTGTTTTAAAATAAAGTTTTATTACAAGATACCCAGGCCGATTCCATATTGTCTATGGCTGCTTTTGCACTGTAGAAGCAGAGTTGAGTAGGTTGAGTAGTTGTGACAGAGACCATATAGCTAAAGAGCCTAAAATATTTATCTGGCCTTTTACAGAAAAAGTTTGCCAACCCCTGATGTAGAATATCCACATACATGTATATGGTGGTTCTCCACTCTGGTTGTACATAGAGTTAGGAGCCCCTGATGAGGGTCCAGTTCCTGGTGAGATGGGTAAGCACACCCCACCCTGTCTCTCCTGAATATCATTAAAAACCCTGGACCAAATGCATGGAATAGCTATTTACGGACTCTAGCTCGTGGATTAGGGAACTCAAGGTACCATCAAGCTGGTGGTGAGTGTTCTGTACTTCTGATAAGGCCTCTACCGCAGCCTGAAACTGGAACTATATAACAGATGCAAAGAAGCCTTCTCGGTCTGGTATGAGGAACAGGAAGTAGGACTCCTACAGGACAGAGAGTTGGAGGATTCCCTTTTTAATTTTTTTTTTTAATATGTTTTTTTGATTTTTTTACAGAGAGGAAGGGAGAGGGATAGAGAGTTAGAAACATCGATGAGAGAGAAACATCGATCAGCTGCCTCCTGCACACTCCCTACTGGGTATGTGCCCACAACCAAGGTACATGCCCTTGACCGGAATTGAACCTGGGACCCTTGAGTCCGCAGGCCAACGCTCTATCCACTGAGCCAAACCGGTTAGGGCCCTTTTTAATTTTTTATTTTTCCTCCTTCCTTTTCCCCTTACCCTAGCCCCAAGGCAGTCCTGTGGCTAAATCAGCCTAAATCTCTGACCAAGAGCATGAGGGGAATCCTGATTGCTTTTACTTTTCTCTGTATTCTCTCACCACTTGGCCCAGGAGGTAGAACCTAACCTACTAAAACAAAAATACTGCCCAGCCAGTGTGGCTCAGTGGTTGAGCATTGACCCATGAACCAAGAGGTCATGGTTTGATTCCCAGTCGGGACACATGCCTGGGTTGGGGGCTTGACCCCCAGTGTAGGACATGCAGGAGGCAGCCAATCGATGATTCTCATCAACACATGCCTGGGTTGGGGGCTCCACCCCCAGTGTAGGGCATGCAGGAGGCAGCCAATCGATGATTTTCATCATTGATGTTTCTATCTCTCCCTCTCTCTGAAATCAATAAAAACATATTTAAAAAAATTAACATTGTCTATAAAATGTAAGGAAGACTCAGTTTCACAACATAATATTTAAAATGTCCAAGATATCATTCATAATGACTTGACACCAGGGAAATCCCAAAGACTTGTAAGGAAAAAGTAGTCAACAGACACCAACCTCAGATGACACAGTTGTTGGAATTATCAGACAAAAAATTTTAAGCAAACAGGAACACCGTGCTCTAAAAAGTGTGAACATCTTGAAACAAATAGAAATGAAGAAAATCTCAGCATAGAAATAGAAGATAAAGAAATGTACCAAATAGAAATATTATAACTGAAAAATATAATTCACTGGATAGGCTTAATAGGAGATTGGAGATGACAAAAGAGTGACTAATTGAAAATAGATCACTAGAAATTATCCAGTTTTGAACAATAGAGAGAAAAAAAGAGTGGAAGGAAAATGAAACTAGACAGAGCCTCAGGGACCTGTGGGACAATAGCAAATGGTCACATTTGTATCAGATTCCCAGAAAGAGATCAGAGAGTGATACAGAAAAAATGCTTAGCCCTAACCAGTTTGGCTCAGTGGATAGAGCGTCGGCCTGCGATCTGAAAGGTCCCAGGTTCGATTCTGGTCAAGGGCATGTACCTTGGTTGCGGGCACATCCCCAGTTGGGGGTGTGCAGAAAGGCAGCTGATCGATGTTTCTCTCTCATCGATGTTTCTAACTCTCTATCCCTCTCCCTTCCTCTCTGTAAAAAATCAATAAAATATATTTTAAAAAGAAAAAATGCTTAAAGAAATATTGGCTAAAAACTCCAAATTTGGCAAAAGACATACGCTTACAGATTCAAGAAGCTCAAAGAATTCCAAAAAGAATAAACTCAAAGAAATTGTCACTCAGATATATTAAAATCAAACTGCTGAAAACCAAAGACAACAAAACATTCTGAAACTGCAAGAAAATAAATGACACATAGAAGAACAATTATTTGAATGACTAGATTTCTCATCAGAAACCATGGATATGAAAAGTAGAACAATATTTTTGAAGTGCTGAAACAAAAAAGAGTTGTCAATCCAGGACTCCAATTTTCAGTGAAAATAACCTTCAGGAATGAAGCAAAATAAAGACATTTTAAGATGAAGGAAAAGAAGAGAATTAGTTGCTCTAGCAGAAATGCTAAAGCAAGTTCTTTGAGTAGAAGGGAAATGATACGGGAAGGAATCTTGGAACTTAAGGAATGAAAGAAGAGCATCAGAAATGATAGGTATCTGGATAAAAAGAACAGCTATGTTTTCCCCTTAAGTTCTTTAAGATATGTATGATAGTTTAAAGAAAAAGTTTATAACATTATCTTGTGGGGTTTTCAGCATATGTCAATGTAATAAATTTGACAACTACAACATAAAAAGGGAGAGAGAAATATGGAGATAAGATTTCCTTCTTAAAATGGTAAAATGTTATTTCTAAGTACACTGTAAAAATTTATGTGTATTATAAACCCTAGCATAACCACTAAAAAAAAGACTACATATAATGTTATATGCTCAAAAATTCTAGAAATAAAATAGAATATTAAAATCAATCAAATAATCAAAAGATATTTAGACAGCCCTAGCAGTCCCAGCTTCTTCTGGAAGGTCGTCCTGCTGTTCTGCTGTTTGGTCAATTTGCATATTATGCTTTTATTATAGATAGATTAATTTGAAGGTGAGCCACCAAAGCTCAAGGAAGTCCTACCCATGCCACATGGAGATAATGTGGCATGCCACATGGAGATAATGTGGCATGCCACATGGAAGCCTGCTGTGAGCTAATTCAGCTCCCTAAGCATTCTTTCCATGGCTGAAGGTCATCACTTATACTGGGGATGAACAAAGCATAAGGATTAGGGTGAGTGTAGGCTTTCTGCTTAAAGATGTCTAGACTTCTGTGCCAGAAAGAAAACGAGAATACGATCCTTGCTACTAGCCAAGGTTTCGGGAACTTGCAGCCAATTTGGCAACTTATGTTCCCCCACATAATTCATAATTATGGGAAGATACTGATTGCAAAACATAAATAGAGAAAATAATGGGGGTGCTCCTTTACAGATCTTAATATTTATATGAACAAACTTTGGCTTGGTTTCTGTTTCAGATCACAAAAATGGACAGCACTTTATAATACCTCAAATGGCAGACAGGTAAGGTCCTTTAAATACCAATCAATTTATCTGTCTCAAATATTTCCTTGGTTGTATAGTGTTTAAGTGTATAATATTTTGTGTTTAACAAAGCCCATACATTTTTCTCTTTTATTGCTATACAATTTGGAAATAAGACGGCTGTAAGTAAACCACCATATAAAACTTAAGTTTGAAAGAGCACAAATAACAAATTTACTAATATGAAAATTGGAGTTCGTGATATTGTCACAGTATTACCTAGTTGTGACAGTATGTTTATAGATTATGTTCAAAGAATATTTATTATATGAGAGTATATTCTTTATCTGTAACGGGATTGGCAAGTTTTTATGTTGTTGTTAAAGGCTAGATAGTAAATATTTGGGCCATACAGCCTCTGTCACAACTACTCAACTCTACCGTTGTAGATGAAAGCATCCATGGACACTATGTAAATGAAGGGCATGCCTATTCCAATAAAGTTTTATTTTCGGATATTGAAATTTGAATTTTATATATAATTTTCACAAATTATGAAATACTATTCTTCCTAGTCCCCCCCCCCCCCCCATTTAAAAATGTAAACATTATTCTTAGCTCATTGCTAAACAAAAGGTGGACTGTATCTGTAAGGTCAGATGAGTTTGAAGCTGTAGTAATGAAACCTTAATTTAGGCAGTTATCTTTGTACAAATACTGTCAAGAGTTTATGAAATGATTAATTGCTATTCTAGATGTAATCTTGCCATTCTGGTTTTTCACATTCTGCCCTTTTGATATTTTCTTCTACCATGCTTTTTTTTAATACTTCAAAAATGGTGACTTTTCTCATTAGTTTTTGTGTTTTAGTTAGTAGGTGATTATTTTTCTTTTAACCATATTACATGATTATGGTATTTCTGTTTTTAATTTTATTTTTTAATCCTCACCTGAGGATATTTTCTATTGATTTTTAGAGTCAAAGGGAGAGGGAAAGACACAGAGAGAAACATCGATGTGAGGGAGACACATCTTTGGTTGCCTCCCACATGCACCCGACCAGGGCTGGAAGCCTGCAACTGAGGTACGCGCCCTTGACCGGAATCGAACCCGGGACCCCTTTGGCCCACGGACTGATGCTCTATCCACTGAGCCAAACCTGCCAGGGTGATCATGGTATTTCTAGAAGGAGTTACTTTCACCAAGTTGTTCTGTTCAAAGTTTTCTCACTGACTCTTTTGGGCTATAGAGTTTTTGGCTCTGACCATGTCCGTGAACTCTAATTAATATCTTGATCCCTTGGCCATCTTTATCTTCTACAGAGTTCACACACTCACACACACACACACACACACACACAAAAAAAGATTTTATTTATTTGCTTATTAGTTTTGTACATTTTCTTAGCAGCCTGGATTTGTCTGAATTGGCAAAAGCTGCTAAGAAGAAACTTCAATCTGTGAGTATCTCTATTTCCTAGTGAACTCCAGTATGGGAACTGTATCCTGCTAATACCTGTTCTCAGCTCTTTCCTATTGCATCAGATGACTGTTTCATACTCGTAGATGCTGTTAAACCGGAAGCAGACCATTGAGTGTATAGGCATGAAGACTGGAAGTACTATACGTTCAGTATATCCAGTTTATTGGCTCTGCTTCAAATAATGCCATTTTTCTTATTTTAAATGCGAAGACTGTGCTTTTGCTATTAGGAAGTTGTGTCGCCTTATAAGAGTTCCTTGTTTCTCCCACTGTAAATAAGTCAGTGGAACACACTTCTTGGGATTGCTTCCTGTAGCCTCTTAGGCTGCTTAGGTGGATAAAAGCAGGTGCTGGAACGGTGAGTACCAGAGATTCACTTGCTGCCATTGGGGTCCAGCCTCGGTTGTAACTTTCTTGCCTATCCCATGCCATTCATCAGAGCTTGGTAAATGTATGCTTTAAAAAGCTGGTGGGCCTGCCCCGGGTATGTGCTCAGAGTTTGCCTAGTTCTGCAGGTCAAGCCTCGCTGTAATCTGAATGATTCTTGCCATCCTGCCCGCCTTAGGGTTAGTCAGGAATCTACCTCTCTGGGGGTGAATCCTCTTTGTTTAGTACCCACAGATGAAGCTTCACTAAGGCTCTTCCTCAGTTTTAACCACCAGATTACACTCCCCAGCTGTTCCCATTGCTCTCTGGATCAGAACCAAGATTTTTAACTCTAAGGACATCATCCAACTCTCTCACCTTCCAGTACCTGCCCTACCTCCCATCTTGTTCCCATTGTGTGTGCATTCTTGGCCCTTAGTTGCCACCTTCAAGTCCTCTTCCAGGAATCCTCTTTTCCTCTTTTCCTGCAGCATTCCCCTTTCCCAGCTTCCATTCCTTTCATCGTTCAAGCAGTTGAAAAATGACCACCTTCACAATGTAGGCAGTAGTTTTCCCAAAGCCCAACTGAAATTGCAGGTCCTCTGATTTATGGCTTTCTCTTCATTCCCCTTTTAACAGAAAACCCTTTACTAGAACATCATATAATATTAAGTACTAAATATTACATAAAGTGAATTTATCCTTACTATTTAACTGTAATATGAAATAAATGTATTTTATGCAATTTGTTCGGTGTCTCTGTGTTCTGTATGGTTTTGTGTGTCTGTGTTTTATCGCCTTTTTTAAATTAAGGAGGTCATATAGTTAAGATGATAAGCTTTGGAGTCAGCAATAAATATTCTGTGATTTCCTTTTAATTATGTAAACCAATTTTTATTATAAATAATTCCAACATTATAGATAAAGCCCAAGTTCCTTTTGACTCTTTTACATTTGCTAGGCTGAAAGCTGCATGAAAGCTGGGGTTATGTCTATAATATCTCTAGCATGTGGCAGGCATTAGGTGAATATCTGGAACCAAGTTGAGTACAGCTCTCAAGAACTTGGATTCTGCATCAGACTGCTCAGGTACAGGTCTCAGCTCTGACAAGCTCCTTAGACTCTGTGTGCCTTGGTGTCCTCTCCTAGAAAGGGAGATAATGATGTAGCAGGGGTTGCAGCTCAGAACTGCTCGGTGAGGGTGAGCTGCTGCTGCTGTTGACCCCACCTGTGGTCTCCTCACAGGTGACCACAGCCAATTATAATTGCCAATTCAGTGTTTAGCCTATAGTACAGTGGTTCTCAACCTTCTGGCCCTTTAAATACAGTTCCTCATGTTGTGACCCAACCATAAAATTATTTTCATTGCTACTTCATAACTGTAATGTTGCTACTGTTATGAATCGTAATGTAAATATCTGATATGCAGGATGGTCTTAGGCGACCCCTGTGAAAGGGTCGTTGGACCGCCAAAGGGGTCGTGACCCACAGGTTGAGAACCGCTGCTATAGTATCTCCATTCCTCCCTCCATCTCTACCTAGTTCCTTCCTCCATCCCAAAAAACTAAGATAAATATAGTAAGACTAATAATGTATTCCTTGAATTAGCAAATGTTAACATTGTGAGAGACTTAAACTTGGATCTCAGATCTATTATCATTTATTGACTTTGTGACTTTAGGTAAGATACTAACTTCTGTGCCTCAATTTCCTTATTTGTTATGTGGAATAATAGTAGTTACTATTTCATAGAGGTATTGTGAATATTAAATATGATATTAACGCAGTGCCTTGGATGTAAACCCTCAATCAGTATTGCTGCTGTAGTTATTGTTAGTAATAACATTAGCTTGTATCTCCTCAAAGGAAAGAGACTAGATATTCATGATGAAAGTTCAAGTTTTCAATCCTTCATCACTTTATCCAGCAAAAGACTCTCAGAGTTTATTTTGCTATAAATGTAATGTAACCACACAAGAGAAAATTTGGAAAATAGAAAAGGGGAATAATCCTTATTCACTATACTCTTAATGGATTCAGCCTCAATATTTTGGAATACTTCTTCTAATTCTTATTTCAGATATCTTTATTTTTTAAATGAGGCCGCAATCATAATTTTAGAATTTTATATCCCGCTTTTTTCACCCAACAATGTATTGTATCTATTTTAACGAGTTCCCATGAGGTCTGTGTAACCAGCATTTAAAATTGCTGCATAAAATGCCTTGTGGTCAATGTGTAATTGCCTATGTACTGAGCCCCATCTCAGTGCCAGGTACTGTGTGTGGATGTGGTGAACACAGTAGAGAATAGAGCAAATTCAGTTTATGCTCACAGAATGGGGAAGCAGTCAACTAAAAAGTAACAGCCACCAATTGTCAGGGTGCATTTATGAGGAAAAAAGCATAGAGAGAGCCGGAGACACCCTGGTTAGGGACTTAGCCTCGTCAGGGTTAAGGAAGACCCTGACCTTGACCATCCTGGTTGCTGCCAGGCAGGTACCTAGTCTGTGGGGAGTATTTTGTTGGCTGACCCTGCACAGCATATGGATCAGACAATCTATCCTTTGTTGGGGATACTCAGTTCTTCTGGGGATTGGGGCTACTACTGAGGAAGATAGCAAAGAGGCTTAACCAAGGTCTGGTGATATTTTTTATTTATTTATTTTTGTTAATCTTCACCTGAGGATTTTTTAAAAATATATTTTTATTGATTTCAGAGAGGGAGGGAGAGAGAGAGAGAAATACCAATGATGAGAGAGAATCATGATTGGCTACGCCCTGCACGCCCCATATGGGATTGAGCCTGCAATCTGAGCATGTGCCCTAACCAGAATCAAACATGTGACCTGGTTCACAGGTCAACGTTCAACCATTGAGCCATGCCGGCTGGGCTGAGGATATTTTTTCCATTGATTTTTTAGAGAGAGGGAGGGGAGAGAAAGGAGGAGGGGGAGAGAGAGAGAAACATTGACGTGAGAGAGACACATCGATTGGTTGCTTCCTGCATGTACCCCAATGGGCCGGGGATCAAACCTGCAACCCAGGTATGTGCCCTTGACCGGGAATTGAATCCATGATCTTTCGGAGTGAGAGCCGGCACTCTAAACACTGAGCACACTGGCCAGGGCAGTGATATTTTTGTGCAATGGCATCTTCTATCCTCTCAGAATTGCGTCTTTTGGCATCTTTATCCTGCCAAGGGTTTATGACCCCTTATATTTGGGGGCATTGGGAAACATTCTCAAGAGCAAAAGAGAAGACTTAAAGTGTGATATCACATGAGAGTAGAGCACTGCAACCTGTGTTCGAGAGAGGCACTGTAGATATCTCTTACCTCCTGTATAGCGCAGCCCTGTCTGCATACCATAGGGGAGTGAGGCGCTATGGGAAGCAGATATATTGGAGGATCTGCACTATTTTGGAAATGTTATTGTCTGTGTTACAGTGGGTATTTACTAAGCACTGGCTTTGGATAAAACATTGGAGATAAAAGCGTGAATAAGTCACACTCCCCACTCATTCTGCTAGTGTTAACCCTTGTCCCTTGTGTTCATGATATTTTTTTACTTTCAGCTAAGTAATCACTTGTTTGAAGAACTTGCCATGGATGTGTACGATGAAGTTGACAGGCGAGAGACTGATGCAGGTGACTTAACATGTGGCTTTATCTAATATGCTTGTTATCAGTGGGCAGTGACAAGCTGCCAGCCTCCGTGTTTACTTGCCCAATTTCTCCTGTCCTGATAACACGTGTGTGGACATTGCCTTTTGTGTATGTTGGCTTCGGAGTGTGCTTCTTGAGTCTCCCTAGTAAGGCGGGGCCGCAGCTCTCAGAGGAGCAGTGGCGCCCCCATAGTGATGAGATTCTGTCTCTGGCTCTCTCCTCTGGCTAGTCTGGCTTGCCACGCAAAACCACAGCACCCTGGTGACCGAGACAACCGTCGTTCCCTTCCTTCCGGTCAATCCCGAGTACTCATCGACACGGAACCAGGCAAGTGGCTGAGCGTGAAAAGTGACCAGGGTGATATTTTGAGAATAGTTGATATCTTGGTATTTTATTTTTCCAAGACAGGTATTTTAATATTTTTGATTCAAATATTAATGGCCTTTATACACACAAACTTCACAAACTGATAAGAAAAGCAGTAGATAGCAGTACATGCCTGGGCAAGAACATAAAACAATTCACAGAAGAAATATAAATGGCCTTTCATGTGAAAAAATATTTAACCTCATTAGTAATCAAACAAAGCAACCTAAAGGCATTAATGAAAGTTTCATCAATCAAATTAATAAAGTGTATAATAAGGGGTACTCCAAAACTGGTAAGGATCTGGCTAGATGGGCTTTCTCATGCTGCAGATAAGAGCTTAAATTGTTCCAGATTTTAGAAAAACAACTTGCTAACTTATTTCAGAAGCCTCAGAATTAAGTGTCCATCCTTTCACCTGGGAATTCTTTACTTGGGAATATGTCCTAATAAAATAAAATAGGGAGATTCATGCACAACGAACGATGCTCATTGAAGCACTGTATGTAGTAATAGGGCATTAAGAACAGCCTAAGCACCCATCAAGAGCAGAGAAGTTGATAAAATTAGGAAGGTCTTTTACATTTTATTGATTAATGGTTATATATAATGATGGTTATATATAATGATGGAATCTCAGCATCTAGTCTATAAATTTATCTTGCAATTTTAAAATTTCCCTCCAAATTAATTTTTTGTTACTACATCTATTTAAAAACTGTTTGATATTAGGGGGGAAAAAAGCTTTAAGTAGAATTAATTTGGTTTTGTTCCCTAAAATAAATATGCATTGTGAGAATTTAAGTGTTATATAGTTCTCCTGTGTAAATGGTTTTAAACTGATAGCAAGGAAAATGTTAATGTTGGTTCAGTTTGGCTGTGGTTGATGATGCCTTGATCATGCTGGAAGGTCTTTGCCAAAGTCTAACAATAGCCTGACGATTTTTATGTGTACATCTATGTGTGTATTTTGACATTTGGGAGTATTTTCAATTATTTTTTCACCTTCAGGGCAGACAGAAATTAGCTCGGTTTAATGCCCATGAGTTTGCCACGCTGGTTATTGACATTCTCAGTGATGCCAAGAGAAGACAGCAAGGCAGTCCTCTCTCTAGTTCAAAAGGTAACTGTTTCAAACCAAATTTGCTTCTAAATTTCACACAAGTGCTAGATTTAAAGTTACAAAATGATTAGAGCAGTCATCAACAGAATAGCTTAGTTAAAACCCTATAATTTTTATTGGTACCATGTTGGGACAAAAAGTTTACCTCCGTGAGCCCTGGTGAATTACAAATATTTCAACATTATTAACTGCTATTCAAATATATATCATATATGTGATTTTTCCCTCTTGGGTCACCTGTCTTTATTCCTATAAAGTTGCATCCTGAAATTAACCCAAAAGTCTGACTATCTTGTTAAAGTACTTAAGAAAATAAGCCCCCTTTATTGAAATTACAGCTCATCTGCTGTTGCTTACCTACAAAACTGAGTTCTAGCCCTAGCTGGTTTGGCTCAGTGGATAGAGCGTCAGCCTGTGGATTGCAGCATCCCAGGTTCAATTCCAGCCAAGGGCACAGGCAAAGTTTGTTACTTTAAGCTTTAGATGCCTACCGTCAGAGTTACTGTGGGTTAAATTGTAGAGAGCACAGTGCCTCTTTCTGAGTGCCCTTTGGAGGCTCGTTCCGTAGCTCAGGGACCTGTCTCTGTGCTGAAGAACATGCTGCATTCTGCCGAAAAACTGTCCTCGTGGGCTTTTTTCTAATTATAATACATTTTATTGTAAAACATTTAGACAGAAGAAATACATACCATAAAAATTAAGTTTTCAGTCAGTATTACATTCCCAAAGACAGTAAGTACTCATTAGCTGACAACAATTTGTTCTTGATTTTACTGGTTTAACCAGGAGTAAACAAGTTCTAAGAAAGCTTATTAAACTTTGGTGAAGATGCAATGATAAGGGTGCTTTCATAAATATGGAGTACCAAAATGTACATACTCTCTTCATTTGGTGGTTCCATTTCTAGGTGTTAATTGAGGAGAAATAATCAGAGGCGTTTTATATATATCTATATCTATATGTTTTATATAATACTGAAAACATTAGAAACATAACAGAGCAACATTTAGTCACATATTTGAATAGTATTGCACAGACTTTCTTTTCAGAGAATATATAATGACAGTATAAAGTAATAACTTTTAAAAACTATATTAAATATAGTTTTATTGATTTCAGAGAAAAAGAGAGAGAGAGAGAGAGAAACATCAATGATGAGAGAATCATTGATTGGCTGCCTCCTGCACGCCCCCTACTGGGGACTGAGCCCACAACCTGGGCATATGCCCTTGGCCGGGAATCAAACCGTGACCTCCTGATTCATAGGTCTATGCTCAACCACGCTGGCTGGGCAAGTAATAATTTTTTAAATAAAGGTTTAGTTTCGTATAATACCAATTTTGTAAGGAAAACATTTACAACATACGTATGTACAAGTGAATATACCACATGTAAGTATAAATATTAATCAGTTCTCATTATTCACAAATTCCATATTTGCAAATTCACTTGTTCACTAAAATGTATTTGTAACCTCAAAATCAGTACTCATAGCACTTTCGTGGTAATTTGTAGACATGTGCAAAGTGTTGAAAAACTTGAGTCACCGAAAGCATATATTCCCAGCTTAGATTGAATAAGATCACACTTTGCCTTTTGTTTCAGCTTTCATATTGTAAACAAGTGTCCTTTTCAAGGTCTGTGTAGTGTTATATTTTTCACATTTTTTGTGCTTTTTGTTAGTAATTTTACTGTTTAAAATGGGCCACAAGTGTAGTGCGGAAGTGCTGTTTAGGGTTCGTAAGCACCCGAAGGCTGTGATATGCCTTTTGGAGAAAATGCCTGTGTTAGATAAGCTTCGTTTGGACATGAGTTCTGCTGTTGGCTGTGAGTTCAATGTTAGTGAATCAACAATACATATTGTAGGCGTCTTTAAACACAGCACACGTAAAACAAGGTTACTCATTGGTCAGTCGATGGAAATGTTGTGACCAGAGGCTTGCAGGAACCTAACCCTGTGTTTCCGTTCAAAACAGTGGTTCACTATTTACTAACTCAGTCTTTACAGCAACTTTATAGACCATAACTGCTGCAAATAATAATTATATATATGTATACATATATATATATGCTTATGGAATGGCCGTGAATGATTCACTAGTTTTAAATTTTCTATGTTGAATCTCTATTACTTCTATAATCAGGTGCTATGTGTGTTTTAAATATTAATTTTAAAAATTAAAATTTACGTAACCATAATTTATCATGCAGATATTATCTATCAAAATACCCAGAAACAATATTGGAAGGTAGAGGTTAGCTTGAGTTACCTGAAAGAAATTGGAGAGACTTGGATAATTTGTGAACTCTTTTATTCAAAATGTGTTAGAGCCCATAGAATCATCCCTGCTCCCTTGTAGACCATTCCTTTCTGATATGCACATGTGTGTGGCTGCTGGGTCGTTCTGTTTTTTCCTCTCTCTCTCTGGCATCCAGCTGACTAAATACCTGTGCCTGCTCTTTGAGCACGTAGTGTTTAGGCTCCACTTTAACAATCTTCTTTCTATCTTGACTTGATGTTACCTGGTTAATCACAATTAAGCTTGCATTAGCACAGCTTCATCTTCATGATTTGGAGCTATACTCTATCTTACTGAATGATTAGAAACTTGAGAACCAGCCTCCTTTGTCTGAGTAGTTCTTTCTAATGATTTGCCCACATTTGGTGAGCAGCTCAGAGGGATGCTTAAATCTCTGTGCAGTTCACAGTAGGCTGTCTGTCTGGTTGCTATCTCTCTCATTTTCCTTCAGTCTTTTAAATAACAACTCAAAAATCCTCCCAATAGTTTTTTGGGGAAAAACTTTTTCTTGAGGCCCTGGCCAGGTAGCTTAGTTGGTAGAACATTGTCCCAGTACTCCAAGGTTGCATGTTCGATCCCCGGTCAGGGCACATACATGAATGAACCAGTGAATGCATAAATAAGTGGAACAACAAATCAATGTTTCTCTCTATCCCTTCCTCCCTCTCTCTAAAAATCAATAACTTTTTTAAAAGTTTTTTTTAGGCCTGAATAAAGTTATTTGCTTCTATTGATAGACAATGTGGAGCTCATACTGAAAACCATCAATAACCAGCACAGTACTGAGAGTCAAGACAATGACCAGCCGGACTATGACAGTGTGGCATCAGATGAAGACACAGATCTGGAAGCCACTGCCAGCAAGGCAAACAGGCAGAAGGTGAGATGACACACAGGAAGGGAGACTGTGATTCTTTTAAAACTCTTTTCTCCTGCAGAATTGCCTTACTTGTAAGCCACTTGAGGGCTAGCCCTGTGAAAGTGCTATGAAGTAGAGTTGAGTTCACTAACGAGCTTGGGCCATACAAAGGTCAAGCGAGGTAAACAGTTTTAAAACTGGGAGTCCTTTGTCCCTGAGTCCTTGCTGAATCACATGTCCCTGCTGCAGTTGTGACTTTATAAAACTTGTGAGGAGGGACTGTGTGTTTTATTCTTTCAACAAATTTTTATCAAGTGATTTCTCTGAGTAATACTCCCCTGAATGAAGTCTAGTCCCTTTCCTGTGAGGCTCTCACTGCCTAAGAGGAGAGGTAGCTGCAGTAAGAGGCACACAGTGACATGTGTCATAAGCACCAACAGAAGAGACTGGGAGCCAAGAGGAGATACAACTTGTTGCTGAGGGGGAGTAGCCGGAGGCTTTGTGAATAGGATGGCTCTTAATGTGTCTTAAAGGATGCATTGGTTTGGGCACGTGAAAAGGCAGGGAAGAGTGGTCTAGGCAGAGAGAAAATGAAATAAAGCATCTGGCTGGGGGGCGCAGGGGGTGGGCTGGCGATGTGTAGAGAGCCTAAAAGGAGTGGGAACCAAAGTTACAGCAGAGGGCGGAGGTCACACCATGTGCCAGACTGAAGAGCATGGACCTCGGCAGGCAGAGCCGAGCCCAGGGAGCTTTTAGGGAGGGCAGGAGGCAGTGGTCAGCCATTTGGGGTCCTGTGTTTTGGGAGGAGTGTTCTGGAAGGTCAGAGAGTAGAGGAAAGGAACCCAATCAGGATACTCTCCAAGAGCTGGCCAGGCCACTTCAGGGCTTGGCTGGGAGGGTCCAGATGGGGGAGAGATCACTGTAGCAGAGTGTGAGCGCAGGGCGGGGCAGCAGGGGTTGGCTGGTCCACCCTCTGCTGAATCCCCAGGACCTTGGCCCAGACCTAGCCCACAGAGGGGCTCAGCAAACATTTGAGAATGAGTGGGCAGGAAGATAGAATAGACCAGCCCTGGCAATAAGTTGAATGTTTGAACAGGGGAAGATAGACTTACAGATGTGTCAGGGATTTGTAGCTCACATGACTGTGAGAATGGTAGTGCCATTGGCAGATGCAGGGAATGCGGAGAGGACAGCGAGGGTCATGTGTCTGAAACACCCCTGCCAGGTTTCCCCAGCAGCACTGCGTTCACTCGGTGAAAGCGAAGGTCATGGCAGGACCCTACGGGAAAGGGTCCTCTGTGGACTGACGGGCCTCCCCCTCCTCTCTGCCCTGCACACCCACTCCCTCTAGCTGAGCTCTGCCGCTGGCTGGAATGTTCTTCCTCTACACAGCCATTTGACTAATGTCCTCACCTTCTTTAGGCTGCCGCTCACATCTCACCTACCCAAAGGCTTTCCCCATCTGTCCAAGTAAAATGCCCCACCTTCAGCCCTACTTGAGCTCCTTAGCCCCTTACCCTTCTCCGTATTATCTCTTTTCCCCCACACTTACCACCTTCGGTCAGACTGCATAGTTACTGTTTTTATTTTCCCCCTCCCTCACTCTGTTGGATATAAATGCCATGGAATAGGAATCGTAGTCTATTTTATTTTCTTATATATCCCCAGAACTCTGCCTGGTGCTCAATAAACTTTTGTTGGAGTGAATGAATTAAAGAATGAATAAAAAAGAAAAATGAATGAGCAAGGAAAGACAGACAAGACAAATGCATTTAAAGAGTCATTGTCAGAGTAGGTTTATAGCTCTACTGCCTATTCTGTTAGAAAATACTGACTTTAAATTTTTTCACATATTATAGTAACCCCACCTTTATGTTTTATTTTTGCATTACCCTCAGAAGCCTTGATTTAGTTTGATTAACTTTGCAGTCCAGTTGGCATGGTCAGAATTTGAAATTCTTTAGCTGTTAGTCTTGAATGTTATCATCATCTCAGATTGTGAACATTTTCCCCAATTTATTTTTAGAGTCTAGATTCAGATTTATCAGATGGACCAGTCACTGTGCAGGAATTTATGGAGGTCAAAAACGCTCTAGTGGCTTCTGAGGCCAAGATACAACAGCTAATGAAGGTGAATAACAACTTGAGTGACGAGCTGAGAATTATGCAGAAAAAGGTAACATGTTAATAAATGCCAGGATGATTGACGCTTTAACCCCATAGTATAAGGAAGAATCCCAGGCACAATACTTGTGGTTAGAGGGAAGAAAAACAGTTATTGTAACAGACCTAAAAACCTTTGGGCCACGCTGTCTTTTTGGAAGTAGTGTTTGGATATTGCAGGTAAAGTAGCTTTGATAAATAAATCCAGAGTAAGTGTCCCAATAGGAGAAACATACAACCTATTAGGTGCTTATCAGTTCTAGTAACCCTTGCACCATTCTGTGCCTCCTGGGATCCTGGATGCCACTCCGTGGATGTGATTCTTCCTGTTGCTCATTTTACAAGAATAATCATAGCGGGAAGACAGAGCAGATGAAAGCCCTGGACGGGTATATGTGTTTATCAGCATTCCACATCATACCCCACCCCACGCCATGCAAGGGGTGCTGTCCCTCTTCACTCTTATTCTAAGTTGTTATTCACCCCCGCCCTGGCAGCCCTGTCCCGCATCCCACTTTATTTTTCACCAGTGCTTAACCACTAGTTTATGATGTCCTCAGAGCCTGGAGCAGGGCCTGCCACAGAGCAGGTTCTCAGTGAATATAAGAAAACATTGTTTACATTAGTGAGAGATGTTCACTAGTAAGAACCCCATTTGCTTAGCATTTTCTCGTTCACTGCCTTTTAAGAGAGTCAGAAATACATTAATATATTAATCCCTAAAAGAAGTGTGGCTAACAGTAGCAAGGAATTTGTTTAAGATGAGGATTACATATGTAATTTTTTATGAGAATTCTAAGACAAGAAAGTTGAAAAATTCTAAATTCTGCCCAAGACTTCGCAGGTACTAATCCCATCATTCAATTCTCCACAATATGAGATTTTGTACACTTCCCTTAAACAGAAACAAAACAAAGTCATTTGAAGAGTTCTGCTTCACAATCATTATCAAGAACAGAGGGCGTGGTGCAGTTCACTGGTGGCTGGACCCTTCTCAATGATGCTTCCTAAAGGAAGGCCACAGGAGTAGGGGGGGCTGTGCCCTTCTGCTTGTCAGGGAAGTACACTGCAGTGCGCCCTGGCCTCGGCGTGGCCTAGGGTTCTTTTGATGTTGGGTTCTAGATCATTTGTTGAGACATACTGAGATAGACGGCTCTACTAGCTATCATAGAAGGGGACAAGAAGATCAGTCAGATTTTAACCTGACACTTGTTCTGTGCATCGCTGGCCCTGGTGTGCAGCCATAACATACAGGGCTTGCACTTCCTCTGTCTTTTCTGAAATACCTTTTGTTTAATAAATTACAGTTTGACCCATTAATTGAACTAATAATTTTGTTGAGGTGCCTTTTTCTGAAACATGCTGACGTTGCCATCAGCTTTTTTATTCTTTAATGCTCCTTTTAGTACTTGTAGAAATTGCCAGAGATAACCTATCTCTGAAAGCAAATGTCTTAAGCTGCTTTAAGAAATAGAGAGTGAAATTATTTGCTCTTGCTCATGGATTATTTCCTCAATTCTTGGAAAAGCTTTTGATTTCTGAAACTATTGGATTATCTGTAAATTTTCATTTCCTGTTATACTCCTTCCAAATAAAAAAAAAGTGGTCTAGTTCTCAATAAGATAAGTATCATTCAGATTCATCCAAGACGTCTCTCTAAATATAGAATACTAAAGTTCTTAAAGATTCAGACCAGGAAATGTGCTCATCATAACACTTGCAAGCAAAGTCCAGACTGGATGTTTCAGAGACATGAAACATCCTTGTCTTCAACTCCCTAAGAGAAGGCTTTTACATAGACAGACATGTGACCAGACACCACTCCTTCATCGGCAGGCTTGTGTCAGTTAAGCTCCTCACTCTTTGGACCTTGACCATTTCACTTTAGGATATGGGTTCCCTAATACATAGTTTTGACAGGCACCTTAACGCCTGTCTGTGTCCTGGAATGTAGGGATTTTCCATGGCTGCTTGTCACTTTGCAGCTGTTGTTCCTTCTTTGGAAAGGGAGTTGCAGATATGTTAGATCCTGAAAGCCTTTGTGGTGTAGAAGCAATCCTTAGTGGGTCACTCTTCGAGAAAACGGAGGATGAGGGTATTTCTCTGACAGAGGCCGTATGCCAGGCTTTCACAGAAGTTTGGCACTATTAATATAAAGGATGTGAGATATGTTTATTTAGCAAAGATGTATTGATTTTATTTCAAAGTTAAGTAAAGTTTTTTTTAATATATAAATATATAGAGTTGACAAAGTAGCGTGATTTCTATTTGATCTTTCACATTTGAACAGTTGCTTGGAAAAGATGCTAATTAATGAAGAGGAGCAGCCACTATTGGTGCATTTTCACAGATCGGTGCTTTATAAATAAAAATTGAAAGTAACTCCTAACACTGAATGGTTTGCTATCGAAAAAGTAATGATCTTCTGGTGCAGATGCAGTTGCTTGCGGACCTGAGCCTTGGCCCTGGTGGGGAATTTGGTCAGATTTTACAGTCACTGTCAAAGAGTAGACAGCTGAACGCACACCACACCCAGCTTATAAATGTCATGGACGATGAAGGAGCACCAGAGGGGAAGGACATTGCAGACTGGACTCAGTTAATTGTGTTAAAATGCCAGACGCCAAAGAGTAACGTGATTCCTTGCTGATCCCTTAACTCTCATTCATCAGACACCATGAAGCAGCCTGCATGTGAGGAATGGAAAGAGCATTCAGGGTCTCCAAGTGACAGCCTCTAACTAAATGGGGTGGTGCCAGGCAGATTAGAGTGTTTAAAGCTGACACCATCATGGTCGCAATTTTGGGTGACAAAACCAAAGGAGAGAGAGGCCACATATTCCAGCTCTGGCTGAAAGCTGATCAATCACCAAAGGGAAGCGAGCGTGCTACGTGGAGCGTTCGGATGACGATGTTAACAGAACAGGTCTTCAGTTTTCTTTGTAATATGTTAATACAGAAGCATACCATGATTCGGTTCCCTCTCTTTTTTTAACATGCTACATTGTTTGGAACATCAAGAATATTATGTAATAAAAACTTGTTGATTATAATTTTTCTTGTTGGCTTTCTGGGAGGTAGCTGACCTGATTTTTCATAAGCTGAACTTCACTGTCTTTCTTGCTTTGCACAGCAACTCCAGTAACTTTTGTGCTGCTTCCATGGTGTCCGCTGGCATTTTTGGCAATGGCAAATTGCTCAGGGCTCATTTGAAAAGCAAGTTACCTAAGCGGTGTCTTAATGATCTCAAGCTCTTGCTAGCAACAGCCTTAGGAAAATCCAGAGTTCAGCTTGCCTGCAAACATTTCTCAGGTCTGCCATGACCAAATTTTAAGTTGTTAGACATTTTGTTTTTAAAAAGTCTAATCTGCAACTTTTCCACATTTAGAAATTAAGCTATTTATCATGCTTCAGTGATGAAGTGAGTTGATTGCGTTTCATTCATTCTAGAAGATAGAGTTCTCATTTATAGTTGCCTTTTACTTTCAACCCAGCTAGCTATTATTGTTTTTATTGTTTAAAGCTAGTAGTTGTATGCATTTATTTGGTGTTTGCTTTTTCTGCTTGCTGTGGAAAAACACAGTCCCACTGCCAAACATTTCTTTCAGCTTCAAACACTCCAGAGTGAAAATTCGAACCTCAGGAAACAGGCCTCAACCAAAATATATCAGGTGCAAACTGGTTCTGAGTACCCAGATACTTCCAACCACTCTTCCTTAAAGCGACGTCCGTCTGCCCGGGGCAGTAGGCCCATGTCCATGTACGAGACGGGATCAGGTCAGAAGCCGTACCTCCCAGTGGGAGAAGCGAACCACCCCGAAGAGAGCAGGACGAGACTGCAGCCGTTCCCTGCACACGTAAGTACCACCACTGGCGCTTCCACTGTTCCCTCTCTGTGCAGGCTGCCTCCTGCATGCCCTCTTCT
This sequence comes from Myotis yumanensis, assembly GCF_028538775.1. NCBI lineage: Eukaryota > Metazoa > Chordata > Mammalia > Chiroptera > Vespertilionidae > Myotis > Myotis yumanensis. Next base: position 3,652,527 of record NW_027223770.1, on the reverse strand, counting down.
GAACCTGTAGATGCCCACGTCTCTGCTTTGCCAAATTGGGCTATGAGAGTTGTTTTCGGTGTATTAACATGTTGACAGGTGCTTGTGGGAGCACCACAAGCACACAGGGCCGTTGGCCAAAAGTTTTCCAACAAAACCGATATTCTGGTTCTTGCTCAGCTCCCCTCCCCTTTTTCTCCCTATTGGAATTTTTTTTTCTTATAACCAACTTTCTTCCCCATTTCCAAAAACAAAAACAAAGTGTTAAGGTTGCCACTAGAAGTAAGCGCCGTTTTCTTTGAGGTCGATAAGACAGGTACATGCCCCTTGATGAACTAAAGCCCTTAGAATGCAAGGTGCCTTCTCTACTCCTCCCAGCTGAGCAGGTGGCGTCTGTGGTCTGGACACACACAGCTTCTGGGCTCCACAGTCTGCACGTGTGGTCAGTGTGCCTGCTTCGCTTCTGCATCCCCTGCCGCTCCATTGTGGAGAAAGCAAGGCTTTGTCCTTTCATAAGAATGAGGTGTAAAAACTCTACATTGATTTTACAAGTGTTGTATTCCAAAGATTGTGCTCTGTAAAGGCTGCTAACATCTTATTTTACAATGGGATAATATTGTGTTGTGAGGTTTTAAAATAATATATTTCTTTCAGATTTATTTTAAAAATCTGTTTTGACAAAAAGTCACAGATGTTTTGAACTTATGTGATGATTTTTAGAGAATAATATTTATCTTTTTGAATGTCACAGTTGTTATTTTTTTCAGTCAAATTTTGTGAGTTTCCAAAAAATTCTCAGAGAAAATTCAAAGTAAAGAATATGTATGGTCTAGTAAATTAAGCCGTAGTTTAATTTTGTCCAGCTTTAGTGTGGTAAAATTACTGTGTTGTTATATTGTAATTGGGAATATATTACTTCAACTTTTTAAGTTGTTTGGGCTAAATATTCTAAAGCAGTTGATTTGATACTTGTGTAATGGAATGTCATTGAGCTAAATTTAAAAATTTATTTTTGTATAACTGAAAACAAAATTTAAGAAAAGCAAACTTTGTTAGTTTCCATAGTGTATTTTTTTATTTTAGAAACACTTAGAATGTAAGAATGTCATTATTTCGTTATTGCAAAAGTTTTATATCTACTAAAAAATAGATTGATAACATACCAACTTTTAATCATTCATATAGTTTCTCATTTCATATTATCTGTCATAATTAAAAATATTTGTTTAAGGCTATTTATTTTTTTAAAAACTACCGGCAAATTTTACAAATTATGCTAGATATTATCTTTTCCCTTATATAGAAAAAATAGCTTTATAAATTCCGAGTAATTTCTGGAAGGCATTTCACTAAGGGATTAAACCTGTCTGGGCATCTGTCGTCGGCTAGTGTGGCAGTCAGCCGCCTGTCACAGAAATGTCAGCACTGACCTCGCGTATTGAGTAGCGTTTGGACTCTTCCTGGGAAGCTGGGGCTGAAGCGGGGCTGAGGCCGGGGTAGGTGGTAGGGTTTTGTTGTATGTATTTTCCCGAGTGTGTTTCTTTTTCCCCTTTCAGATCGGGAGGAGTGCGCTTGTGACCTCCTCTTCGTCTCTGCCTTCCTTCCCCTCTACACTTTCCTGGTCCAGGGACGAAGGCACCCGAAGGGTTAAGTACACTCTGAATGGTCGGCTCTCTGGAGGAGGGGCAGCTCCTGGGCGCTGTGTGTTTCTGGCCCTCCTGTCCTTCTGCTGATTGCCCTCTGTCCTGCATGAGGCAGCTCTTAGCAGCACGCATGGACACACGCACACGCCTATGGGAGACGGCCACCCTTTTGTCTAACTCCACATTACTCTGTTTCACATACTATTTAACCAAGTTCACAATTCACCCTATAACATTTATTCTGAGCATACTGTCATTTTAAACAATCAGAATATTAGCTGGCTGCTGGTTAAATATTGTAGTAGGGCACATCTGTCAGATTTGTTCAGAGCTTCAGTTATCAGATTAAAACTAGTATATTTGGACTAACTGAAACACCAGGACATCAAGCTTTTTCATTTCTTTTAATCTCTTAACATACTGTGTCAGCACCATATTGACAAACCAAGGTTTGCCGTCCCTGGTTTCATGTAAGCATTGCAACACAGCAGAATTGGAGGTCTCGGCAGCTGTTAGTGTGAAGCTGCTCATTTATTCGTTGGTCAAGTCCAACTTTCCTTTTTGTTGTTGTTTTAATCCTCACCCGAGGATATTCTTCCATTGATTTTTAGGGAGAGTAGAAGAGAGAGGGCAAGACAGAGAGGAAACATTGATGTGAGAGAAATACATCCATTGGTTGCCTCCTGCATGAGCCCCAACCAGGGCCTGGGCCAGGGAGGAGCCTGCAACCAAGGTATGTGCCCTTGACCGGAATCGAACCCAGGACCCTTTGGTCCTCAAGCTGATGCTCTATCCACTGAGCCAAACTGGCTAGTGCTCCATTAATTTTTTAAAATTTTTTATTGATTTCAGAGAGGGAGGGAGAGGGAGAGAGAGATTGAAATATCAATGATGAGAGAGAATCATTGATTGGCTGCCTCCTGCACACCCCCTACTGGGGATTGAGCCTGCAACCCGGGCATGTGCCCTGACCGGGAATCAAGCCATGACCTCCTGGTTCATAGCTCAACACAACCACTGAGCCACACTGGCCAGACTCCATTAATGTTTTTAGAAAGAGTGGAAGGAAGGGAGGGGAAGGGGAAAAGAGAGGAAGAGAGAGAGAGAGTAATGTCAATGCGAGAGAGACACATGGATTGGTTGCTTCTTGCACGCTCCCCTACCGGGGCTGGGGATAGAACCTGTGACCCTTTGGGACACGGGCCGATCCTCTAACCACTTAGCCACACGGGCCAGAGCAAGTTCACTTTCTGATGTATAACTTGCATTCCCAGTAACAGTACACAATTCAGGCAAACTCCATTTAGAATACCCAGGTAACAAGTATTTATTAAGTACCTCCTCCATGCATAGCCTTTTTTTTTTTAAATTGATTTCAGAAACAGGAAGTGAGATAGAGAGAGACGGAGAGAGAGAAATATCAATTCGAAACATCAATCAGTTTCCTCTTGCACATGCCCGGACGAGGAATCAAACCCACCACCTTTTGTTGCACAGGGCAATGCTCCAACCAACTGGATCACACCAGCCAGGGTCAGACCCAGCTTTTTGGTTTGTCAGTGAAAGGATCCTAGGGATTTAGGTGACATTCCGGCTACCAAAGGCACTGTCCATTTAAAACACAGTCTCATGCATGGAGAGCACATGCTGGCAAGCTGGGACACGTGGAAAGAGCTCAAGCCTTGAAGACCTGCAGTCAGGTCCCCGCTCGCTCTTTTTTTACACCAGGGGCGTGGCCCTAAGGTGAGAGGAGGAAAGGTAGCTGTGGGTGCGGGACCCCTTTATAGACACTAGGATTTGCACCTGGCCTTTGTCCATTCCCTGCACATAGTAGGAATGATGAGTTGTTCTCTTCCACTGCCAGTCTGCATGCACATCGGGCCCCTTAGGGGTTCTTTTCCACAGCTTTGAAGCAGTCTACTGAAAAGAACTCAAGTCTTCTGAGCAGTTCTAAAAAGGAACTGCAATGTTTTTATTACAGTATTTCAGTTAAACTAAGGGGCAGTTAGTAGAAATGAAATATTTCATTTACTTGAGTCAAGTAAACTTTTGTCCACTATGAAATTAAAAAACCAAAACTTTTGTTTTTCTGGTAGTTTTGAGAATAATTGCAAGGACTGCTTTCTGAAATGGAGTTTTATACAAGATTAACAATGAAGTCATTTAAACTGATAATCCTGAATATTCCTGGAAGCTTTATCATGAGTTTAGGTTCATATGGCATGTCTGTATTTTTAAAAAAATTACAAATCTATAGAATAAACTGAACCAGCACCAGCTATACCAGTGGTTCTCAACCTCCCTAATGCTGCGACCCTTTAATACAGTTCCTCATGTTGTGGTGACCCCTAACCATAAAATTATTTTCGTTGCTACTTCATAACTGTAATTTTGCTACTGTTATGAATCATAATGTAAATATCTGATATGCAGAATGTATTTTTATTGTTACAAATTGAACATAATTAAAGCATAGTGATTAATCACAAAAACAATATGTAATTATATATGTGTTTTCCAATGGCGACCCCTGTGAAAGGGTCGTTCAACCCCCAAAGGGGTCGCGACCCACAGGTTGAGAACCGCTGAGCTGTACGGTAACTTTTCTATTAACAGCTTTGAGAGAGCAGCACTTTTAACTAATGGATCTTACCTCTGCATGTTCACAATAATTTTTCACAAAATTAAATGCTGGCTAACTTGAAATCCTATAATGTTTTTGTCGACAATAATGAAGGGCTTAATTTGTAAGTAACTGATTTCCTGCCAAACGTTGTTTTCAGTACTGGAGAAACATTTCCTGAGTACTTTTATAGATATATGAGTTATTACTCTTCTAAAATGTTTAAATGAGACTTGGTACTTTTGATCATTATGAGGGTAGTGAATTTGATTTGTAATTATCAAATTTATATCAAGGAAGGCAAAAACATCCATTATAAAATGTGGGATTTTCTGGGCTTAATTCTATTTTCTAGATTTTTCCACTGGAACAGCTCTGGATGAATTTTCCAGAATAATTATTTAAATGCAAGTCTTTTTATTACATTTACGTGTGTGTGTGTGTGTGTGTGTGTGTATAAAAACTGAAGGAAAATAAATTTAAAGATTGGTCAAACATTCCCTGTGAATGTAAGATGGGTGTTTGTTTTTGAGATCACCTGTGAAGAGCCTGCTTTCGCTGTTTCCTGCACTGGACACAGGGCCTGCCTTTGTCTTCCATCTAGACTTCCAGTGGCCAGTGACTCACAGCTTGATTCATGAAGCCAGATCAAATGGGCAGCAAGTGAAGCAGAAATGGCTTTCTTGTAGGAGATATAAGCGAAGGGATCTTAAAAGTTATAGTCAATTTACAGAACTTAAACTCTCTAACACTTTCAATCATTTGCCAGATGAATTTGAGTGGATAAAGTATGAATTTTAGGAGCCAGCACAAGTGTCTTCTATTAAAGTGGCTAGGACCAAATAGAGCATTTGGGGGGAACGTGAAAGACCAGCAGACAGAGAAAGAGAGCCTTTTCCCTGGGAGAGGACAGCGAAGCCATGAGGATAGTAAGCAAAATGTGATGTGAACTTAGGAGCCTTCCACCTGGGGGCTGGCTGCCCTGCCTGTCCACATAAGGGGCTTCAGAGGACCAGGCAGCATTACCAGTAAGGAGCAAATAATTACATTTTATGTAGATTTTTCTTAAACTGACTTACTCTAAGGTAGCCACTCTTTTGGATGAAACTGTAGAGTCTCCAGATGTTTAAACAAGACTCTCAGTTTACAGCTGACCCTCAAACAACATGGGGGTTAGGGACGCCGGCCGCCCCTGCATTCAAAAATCTGATTATAACTCAGGTTGGCCCTTTGCATATGCAGATGTCCAACCACCAGTTGACCCTTGAACAATGTGGGTTTGAACTACGTGGGTCTGAACTCTGTGGGTCAATTGAACTGTGCAGGTCAATTGAAAAAAATTTTTGTGGCCCTGGCCGGGTAGCTCAGTTAGTTAGAGCATTGTTCCGATAGGCCAAGATTGCGAGTTTGATCCCCGGTCAGGACACGTACAAGAATCAACCAATGAATGCATAGTAAATGGAACAACTAATCAGTGTTTCTCTCTCTTTCTCAAAAAAATCAATCCTGTATTCTTTTTAAAAAATATGTATTTTTTTTTTATTGATTTGAGAGAAAGGAAGGGACAGAGATAGATAGAAACATCTATCTGCTGCCTCCTGCATACCCTCTACTGGGAATCAAGCCAGCAATCTGGGCGTGTGCCTGACCAGGAATCGAACCACTGACTTCTTGGTGCATGAGTCGGCACTCAACCACTGAGCCACACCAGCCTGCATTCTTTAAGGAACAACTGTATAGCAATTTCTTGCTCTCTTTTTTTTAGCTATTTCTTTAGCCACATTTTATTGCAGCATTAGTACAATTCCTTATGTCACATTTTTTTTTAATATATATTTTTTATTTTTTACAGAGAGGAAGGGAGAGGGATAGAGAGTTAGGAACATCGATGAGAGAGACATTGATCAGCTGCCTCCTGCACCCCCCCACCGGGGATGTGCCCGAAACCAAGGTACATGCCTTTGACCGGAATCAAACCTGGGACCCTTCAGTCCACAGGCTGATGCTCTATCCACTGAGCCAAACCCGTCAGGGCGAGTCACATTTTTTATTAACTCGGATTAAATTCAAGGTGTAGAGCTGGAAATAGCTTAGATTTGTATTTTGCGAAGTAATCAGTTTAGGTTTTAAATCAGCTTCCACTGATTTCTATTCTAGATGAAGACGTTCTCAAGCATTATGGATGAAATATATACTGAGGGAAACCCATGTTTACTAAATACTTCAAGGGACTGTGGTCCCCTTCAAATTTTGTCACCCTGGAAGGCCCTATACTTAGCTGTGCTGCCATTTGTTCAACACATTTTTACTATTCCTCTTAAATCTGCCACCCATTTTTTAATTTCCACAGTTGCATCAGATCTTTATATTTTGAGGGTTAGGTGTTTTGAGAAACAGATAAAAAAGGTTGGAAATCAAGTACACACCAGGTCAATCTATTTTGATTCACAAACATGTGGCAATCAATTAACAATACTAGTTTTCTGGTCTGATAAAACCCTTCTGAGGAGTTCCTGGAGAGCCGTATGTGTTTTGAGCAGTGGTGAGCCTCAGGGCCCAGGCATGGGATATTGGAGATAGCAGGAGGCCTGGGCTCTAGGTCCTGTTTTTCTGCTGAGTCTGGCCTTGGGTGTGTCATTTTCTCACCTGGTGTTAGACTACTAGTAGATAATCTGCAGGCAGCTTCCAGTGCTGAAGGTCGATGGGTATCTAAGTGTTGGCATTTTGCTATTCAGTGGGACTTGTCGTATTATAGTTACACTCATATTCCTTGGAGAACTAAGTGTGGGTGTGTTGCTTGTGTGTCTGCATTAGTTTGTACCAAGGATCTGCTTATGGAGTAGCCACTGAGCTAAGAATGGTGCAAAAAAGGAAAAAGTATTTTTGTATCCACTGTTCATCTTTTACTAGATTTTCAGTAAAGGGTTGGCTCCGTCCCAAATGAGATCTGGGCCATGCAGGTAATGATTCCTGGAGAAGGGCGGCTCCTAAGGAGTGTCTGATGCTCGGAACCAACGGGGGCCCCTTTTTTCTCTTGTAGGCGTCCAGACTGGAGAAGCAGAACAGCACACCTGAAAGTGACTATGACAACACTCCCAACGACACGGACCCAGATGACATGGGGTACAGCTGCAGAAGGATGTGCCAGGGGTCGGGCTCTGAAACCAGATGTCTAGCCAGCTGTGGTCAGGAGACGTAGTTCATCACCTGCCCCCCTTTTCTCTACTTCCAGACCCATAAAGTCTTAAAATATTGGGGCATAAGTTCATAGCTCAACACCTCTTCTCATCACACATTATTGCCACAGGCAGCTTTTTTTTCCTTTACCAGCACATTTTATGTCTCTAAGTCTCTGTAATGTGCTTCAAATCAGTACTTCACTTTAAGTCGCTGTGAGGTTATATTCTGCATTTTTACCCCATGGGACTGGCTCAATTAGGGATGGCTTTATAAGGACGCGCCCTCCCCATTGCAGTTATTCCCTCCCTTTCCCCATCTTTACCCTTCTTACAAGAGTCTTCATTTCCAGCCCCGTGGTGAATGAAAGAGCCTCCATGTGAGCTGTGGCTGCCTGTTGGTGAAACAGCCTTCCCATGAGTCTCCTGCCAGACAGGATAAAGGGAAACACAAAAGCAGCCTGCTCTTGTGTTCAGCAGATGCACGGCAGTGGCTCCTAGAAGCAGAGAAACAGCTGATAAGCACCTGCTGCATTAGCCTCTTCTGTAATGTCCACAGGTCAAGCAGGAAGGGAAGGCAGAGGAGTATGGTGTGGCAAGGTGATGGCTCAATACCAGATATGGCAGAACCCTCCACGGCCCCAAGCCCCATCCTCCCCAGCACCGAAGACGTCATCCGGAAAACTGAGCAGATCACCAAAAACATCCAGGAACTCCTAAGAGCAGCCCAAGAAAATAAACATGACAGGTAAGGGCTTAAGTCCTGCCTGGGAGAACATGCACCTGCTCCAGAGGTGCTGCTCCAGATAGAGACGGAGTTTTTTCAGTGTCCTGATTTTAAAGGTTTTTGAAAATTTCAGGTTTACATAACAGGTTTAAGAACAAGTTTGTAAATTTGGGTTTGTTTTTTTACATGGTATTTTCAGTTTTTCATTCCTCTTATGAAGTACTCTGAAAATAAATGTCTCTAGGAATAGAGTCGCTGTGTCGTTGGGACAGTGATATTCCTAGTTCTAGGCAGAGAAGGGAGGAGCTCCTGAGAACTTGCCCTTGATTCTTCCCGGCACCACTGCTCCCTGTGATCGCCTTAGCTAGCCAGTTTGCCGACGTAAAAGATACCCTGAAAGGCACCTGATTTCTTATGTCTCCCGCGTGTGCCTGTGCTTGTAGTTGTATGAAACGTCTAAGGCACAAGTGGTTTACCAATAAAAGTTGCTCGAATCACCATTCACGTAACTGTCTGCTCACTCTGAGTAGAACCATATCGAGCAGAGCCACTTCTTAGCATAGGAAGGGACTGGCTCTTGTTCTAACTCATCCTTTTCTCCTCTGAGAACTTCCGCTCAGTTAACTGTTCTGGGTGACATCCTACTTTCATGCGCTTGGTAGTTGTCAAAAATATAAATATCTGCCCTACGGCCATTTCTGGCTTCAACGATCGCAATATGGTGCTTGGTACAATTTGGAAATTTTTTACTTTGTAGTGTACAGATTTATTCAATAAATGTCATGATCTGATTTCTTTTTTAAGACCATGAGAGTCCTGGCTGGTTTCTCTGTGGTTAGAGCATCAGCCTGTGGACTGAAGGGTCTCGGGTTCGATTCCCAGTCAAAGGCACATGCCTCGGTTGCAGGTTCTTTTTTGTTTGTTTTTTCTTTTTTTTCGGTTGCAGGTTCGATCCCCTGCTTCAACCATGTGTAGAAGGCAACCAATCGCTGTGTGTTTCTCACATCAATGTTTCTCTCGCTCTCCCCATCCTCCCTTCCACTCTCTAAAAATCAATGGAAAAAATATCCTCTGGTGAGGTTTTAAAAAAAGACCATGAGAGAATGATGTAAAGATTTTAATCATTAGCTCATTCTGTTGCTTTAAACCAGAACTGGTGTAGAAAATTTATATTTTACAGTCTGTTTGATGTTCTTTTAAAATCTCCGGTTACTTACGTACTCAAGATGCTTTTATTCACAACCTTGTGTTGTACTAATTAAGCCCATGCCTTTTCCTCCTGTTGATCCATCGCTTGTGTTATCTTAAGTAGACCAATAGCCCGTGTGGACACATTCAGGCTTGGTCCTGGTCCCAGCAAGCTCCCCTCAGCCCCTGACCATCCCTCAGCCTGGCTCTACCCCCTGCCTGTATCTCTCTCACACACTCACATACACAGGAAATCACACAATTCAGGATTACTACATATTAGGCACAAAAGCCTTTTTGGGGGCAGATAACAATTTGAAGTTGTGAACATGAACTCCCTCTGATAAAGGAGGAGGACTTTCTCTTTAATCTGTGTGCTTTCTTTTGTGGCTTATTGAGGACTTTACTCAAATATCTTATAAAGAATGAGTTTTTGAGAGCTGTCCTTAGGAAAAATGTCTTCTCTGTGTAGCAAGGGAAAAGGGTGAATTATATTTTTGGATCAACATGAAAACCCTAACCAGCAAAACGTAAAACTCATATGGATAACATACAACTCAAGATAGATGTGGTTCTCAGTAAATGTGATATTAATGGGTATACTAGTGCAGGAAACGTTACGTCTGATACAGGGGTTGCTGAGGGCGTTGCCTTTTCCTTTGAGTGTCTGTGTGACCAGATGGATTGTTGGCCCCTTGAAATTGGCAAGTTAAATAACTCCTTATGCATTGGCATTTTTGCTATTACATGGTGTGTGGTTCTAACTGCTCACAAAGTTAAAAGTGAGGATTTCCCATTTGAAGGCATTTTAAAGTAATATAAACCATTTTCTTGAGAGGTGATGGTTTCATTAAAATGTAAGCAGTCGTTTTTTTCTGAATAAGTTTTTCCCCCAATTACAGTTGACATCCAGTAATATTTTATATTAGTTTCCGGTGTGTAGCTTAGTGGTTAGACATGTATATAATTTACGAAGTAATCCCCCACCTGGCACCATACATAGTTATTAAAATGTAGGCAGTCTTTATTAAAATGGTTTCGATACTAGATTTCTTACAAAGATGAAGTGCAGAGGTTGCTGATGACAATTTTTAAGCAGAAGCCAACTCTATGAGCTAAAAAATGGGGAAAGAATGTTTCTTGAAGGTGTTAAGTACTAGGATGGATGCTGAAGGACTTTTGGCTTTCTGTCTTAGGAGGACAATTTTAAAACAACCATGTGGGTTCTGTGTAAGGCCAGACCTTTGTATTCACACCATATTTCCTAACATGCGAAACAGGCTCCTAAAGCACTTTCCCCGTGTCCGTCTCCCTCTTGGGCGCTGTGGGTCATTTCTAGAAGCAATACCAGGCCTGGGGGCAGTGTGGTACCTAAGAGCTGTCACGTAGCACCACGTTCAGTTTCTCTTGGTCTCTGCACCTTTTAACATGTACTAAGGGCAGAAATATAACATTTTTAAGGTGCAGGAAACTAGCCCATATGTCGCTTGTTGTAATGCCAATAGTAAGAACCCTAAATGAAACCAAAGTCTCAAATATTCCAATTCTCATCACCTAAGAAGTCAGAATCAACAGTCATTAGTGAAAAGAGGCTTGCTATTAAAGTGTGAATTCATGGCCTCGTACCAGGAGAGGCCTGTAGTGTGGCGGTGAGGGTCCTGGGCTTAGAGGCTGGAAGGCCAGGGTTGAGTTCTGCTCTCTCACCAGCTGCGGGACCTTGGACAAGTTCTCTGCCTCTCCAGGACTCAGTTTCCTAATACGAAAAATGGGTGTGATAGTAGTGCAGCCTCATAGGGCTGTTGGGAGGATTACATGAGTCTTTGCAAGGCACTGAGCATGGAGCCTGGCGCGCAGTCAGCCTGAACGACAGTATGAGGATGGGCAGATTTAATGCACTTTGTTGTCTGTGAGCTTGTCCAGAAGCAAAGTGCTGGCTGTGCTCATAGCTTTGTTTTTTGTTTTTGTTAATCCTCATCTGAGGATATTTTTCCATTGATTTTTAGGGAGAGTGGAAGAGAGAGGGAAAGACAGAGAGAAACATCGATGTGAGAGAAATACATCAATTGGTTGCCTCCTGCACCAGCTGAGCCAAATCGGTTAGGGCCGTAGCATTTTATTACAAAGTCCTGGTAACTTTATGAGGAAGTGGATAAGTGATTGAGCAAGATGACGCTGCTATCAGTGCTTCCTCTTTGTCCAAAGTAAAGCTTTAGACATCCCAACAATTCAGATGCATTGAATTGAAGGAATTTAGAAATGTCTGTAGGTTTTTGCTTTTTAAAAATATATATTAATTTCAAAGAGGAGGGGAGAGGGAGAGAGAAATAGAAACATCAGTGATGAGAGAGAATCATTGATCGGCTACCTCCTGCACAGCCCCTACTGGGGAATGAGCCCACAACCCAGTATGTGCCCTGACCGGGAATTGAACCATGACCTCCTAGTTCATAGGTCGACGCTCAACAACTGAGCCAAGTCAGCCGAGCTGTCTGTTAGTTTTAAGTGTTGAGGTGTAGGCTCCAATTCTAAGGTATTTTTTTTTAGTACTTTATTTTTAACTTCTGTGGCCTTTTGCATGGAAATCCTTACTTTGCTTTCAAGAAGTTGGGACGATGAGAAGTAAATGTCCAGCTTGAGGGGGTGTGAATATCTTTGCAGACTGTTTTGTGGCCCCACCTGGCCAGTAGTGTAATGTTGCCTATGCTTCAGACCTGGAAACTGTTTTGTCAGATGGAATGAACTTTCAAGAAAGGAGAGGGGGACCCTCATCTGTAACCAGGTGCCTCCTGTTGGTGTGGGATCCGCAGTGGCTAGCCTCGGCCTCAGCCCCTTCATTAAGGGAATGTACATGGAACCTGTGCTAGCCCCTGAGCGTTTCTGCCTCTGAATTATTTTACTGTCTTTGAATAACCTTTTCAATGTTCTTGCAGTTATACTCCCTGCTCAGAGAGGATACACCTGGCTGTTACAGAAATGGCAGCATTATTTCCCAAAGTAAGTCACTTCCTACTTACTTAGTTCAGATCCTTTTAAAAAAACTGCAAGAAATTTCTTCATTACCTTGATAGCACATTATTCTTTTTGTGGCACAAAGAGTGCTTACATCTGTAAACAGTCAGATACAGTATTGAAATATATTTGTTCTACATGAATACTGGTTTTAATAAGACAAGAATGTCTGAACCCAGTGCTAAAAAGCAAAGCATTAATAGAATAAAAACAAAGCATTAATAGAATAAAATTAATAAAATAAAATCTGGAATATTTCACCCAAGTGGAACAATAATACCTCAGAACAGCACATCCTACTAAAATGATACTGCACGCACTTTGACCTTTGAGTTAGAGCACTTGGGCATCTCACAGCCACCAGGGGTGGCAAAGCTTGCAGCGCTCTGAGCCCCCGTTGAAAGGTGCCTGACAAACCTGCTCTCACTGGGGAGCAGCTGAAGTTGTTCTCAGAGGAATGTTTGTTCCCCTCTCGGGTGTCCTCCCTGCACTTCATGGCCAACGGCTGTGTTTTCTGTTTAGAAACCCAAGTCTGACATGGTGAGGACTTCCCTTCGCTTACTGACATCCAGTGCCTACCGACTGCAGTCAGAATGCAAGAAGACCCTTCCCGGGGACTGCAGCCCGCCCACGGACATCCAGCTGGTCACACAGCAGGTCATCCAGTGTGCGTACGACATCGCCAAGGCCGCCAAACAGCTGGTCACCATCACCACCAAAGAGAACAACAACTGAGCAGCGGAGCTGGCCCCTCTGTTTCCTGGGCTTTTCACAGTCCCGTTACCAATGTAGATGTGGAACTCCTGATTTTTACCAGAAACAAACATTTAATGAAAGCTTAAAACTTTTTTGAAAAAGACTCAGTATTATTTTTGCATGTTTTCTAACAAATTTTCAATTATTAATTTAACCCACTTGCCTTACTTTGTGACTGTTTGCCAGTTTTTCTGATGTTCTGTTGTGCTGTCAGTGACTGTTGAGCTCATGATCATGGACATCCAAAAGCATAGCTTCATTGTTGCAAGTTCGTTACCATTTATCCAGCCCTTAAAACTCCCTGCCTATGGTTAAAACTCTAAGTGAGATGTTTTAGTACAACATTTTCTTGAGAGAGTTGGGTAAAAAAAAAAATCAACATTATCTGTTCCCTACCAAGCACTGTGCAATAAGTGAATTTTCTAACCTGTTGCAAATATCTCTCAAGTTTGGAGTGTCTCCAAACATGTATGAGGAGGACTTTGCCACTTTCTAAAAATAGTATAACGATCTCTCTTGGAAGGAAACAATGAATTGCTCCATTTCTTTGCACTGTGCTATCATGAGATGTTTAATTTCTCTATCTTGATCTTCTCTCCATTTTACTATCATCCTGAAGTCCCTGTGGCATCAGATAAGCACTCACCCTCCACGTCGTGTGTCACTTGGCCACGTCCTGGTAGGGGCACCGCCGTGTTAGCACACGTGGTCTGCTCTGCCTTATCACAGGAAACCAGACTTCCCTTCCTGCGGACAGCGGGAGGAGCAGCACCCCAGGCCATAGCTCCTCGCACCCCCTCCCGTCAGTACCGTGAACACGAGAAGAGAAGCCCTCTGCGCCCGGACCTTGTATGGCACCTCTCTCATCTGAAACTCGGTCACTCCTTTGACCACGTAAAGCCTTCTCGAGACCTGCTTCGCATAGCTCGTCCCCTTTAAGGGCTTCTTGTGAGGTAAGATGTATGCAGTCATCCGGGTTTATTTCTTTTTCACTATCGTGCTGGTTTTTAAAAATTGGACATCAGCTTTCAAGAATTCCTTAGAGAGTGTTCTGCTGACTAGCAGCTGCCCCAAAGCTATGGAAGAGCACAGGTGTGAGCTCCGGGACACATTGAGGGGTTTCCGCAGTAGCTGGAGAGACCTTTCTTGTTCTGAATGCCGAGCACATTCCTGTACCTGCTGACTGCAGCCGCTTGGTGTGGGGCCTCAGACCTGACCTAGACCAGAGGCCAGGCCGTGGTGAGGAAGAGGAATGGGGTGAGCCAGGTGCGGAGCGGGGCAGGGGCATCAGGGGGGCCAGGGCACACCCAGTGGCACAGCAGCCCCCAGCCCCACCCGGGCTGCCAGGTGGAAAAGTGGATCTGGGGTTGCCAGAGCATTTATTTCTCAAGAGACTCCAGGAATCGGGATGTTTTTGTGCCATCTCTCTGTTTATAAATGCTGGCGACTACTGCAGACATTTTCACAGCACACGTGGGTGAGCTGTGGTCTCCAGGCCGCTGCGCACAGCCTCTGCCCTGGGGCCCTGCAAACTGGCGCGAGTCGGGCTTCCCTAGTCCCACCTGGGTTAGCCTCTGAGCCGTGCCCGTATGTGGCCACCCTTCCCTTGCTTTACCCGTATATTCTGTCCCGTAGTGCTCCTTCACACGTGTGAAGAAGTCACAGTTATCAAAGTTGCCTAAATACATGCTGAACAAGCCTGCACTGTCACAGAACTGTTTGATTCACAATCACCTTCATAGCTTGACCGTAAACTGTCATGAAAGGAGCACCTTGAGGGTGTTTGCTTGACTGAGTCACTGTGTGGACGCTCCTGCCGGCTTCACGTCACTGAGTAGCTTGGGGAAAGGGTCCAGTCTCCAGAAGACTCGTCCACTTGCTGATGCGCACACCCTAAGTGCCACCCTAAGTGCCGTCGATGCTGAGGGATGCTCCTACCTGCAGCTCCAGCCCCGTCGGAAAGCCGCCTCTGCATGCTGCACACTCAGTGTCCCTCTTCTTTCCTGCCAACACCCGCCCTCCTACTGGGCGCATTGGGTCCTCAGGAAAGGCCCAGCACGCTCTTGAGTTGGTGGCCGTGGCCCCTGGAGGACAGGTTTCTGAATAATGAGTCGTCTGCGATGGGCGCAGCGATCTTTCCTCGGACACGAGGACCTGCGATGAAGGGCGTTGCTTCTGCCCTAGAGGAAGTCCCGAAACGCGGAGCCCAGCGTTTTCGGTTGTAAGAACACCACAGGGTTTGCTGTCGACCACAGCGCCAGAACTCCAGGAAGGAGTTCCAGGTGGCGAGACGCACGGTGCTAGGAGGGCCGCCAGCTTCCTTCTCTGAGCCGCCCATTCCTCAGCCTCGGCCTCAGTGAGGCCGGCGTCGCAGGCTCTCTGTCCTGGGGCAGACCGCCCCATGTCTGCACGACGCTCACCACTTTTTGCACATGGGTCCCACAGCCTTGCACTAATGTCTGTGTCCTAATGTCATGTTTTCCCTGTTCTCAACCCCCTCCCCCAGAGCCGGTAGGTCAGGGGTGCCCTTTACACAACGGGCACTTGCTGAGGCGGCTCCACCCCCAGCTCCGGGAACTGAAGGCACCTCTGCCTCAATGCAAATGGTTCTTATTTGCCAAAGAGCAGTCGGGCAAATGCACACTCGGGAGCTGTCCGGGGCCTCGGGCCCTCTAGGCTGGGAGCCAGGAGCAAGGCAGCCTGGTGGTCCCCACAGCAGCTGCGTGCTCCCAGACATAGCATTTTCCTTCTCGTCCTGGTTGAAGGTCGCCCTTGTTTTTACGAAAGAAAAATGCTGCATAGGAATACTGAAATGCCTTTTATGGAAATGTGTTTTATCCATGTCACCCCTTCTTCTGCACTTACTTTTCATTTGTATTGTACATTCTATTCCTGTAATTATTGTACAACCCTTTAAGCGTTGTAAAATTGTTTTGGAATTTGTGCCTGCTAGTTACACAATAAACAGGCTCTATATCTGTCTCTGTGGTGATTGTATGTCTCCCATCAATTAGTTGATGCTTCAGATACTCCCTCACACCACCACCACCCCCCCCCCCCCCCCCCCCCCCCATGAGACAGCACTGAAGATGCCTCGCCCGGGCGCTCAGTTTACAGGACTGAGGCCCTTTTCCTCCTCTGCACTGAGCAGCGAGCTTTGTTAGGGAAACCCACATCGGGGCATCAGTTCCAGGTACCTTCTCACAATGTGCTCTCTCCCTAAGTTTGACTTTTAAATTCAGTGAGAGTTGGCCGCGCACAGGCGCCCTCACCTCCTCTTCCCAGGTAAGCAGGTCATGGGGCTCGTTTAGTCTAAGGCAGTGGTCAGCAAACTCAGTCAACAGAAACCAATATCAACAGTACAACGATTGAAATTCCTTTTGAGAGCCAAATTTTTTAAACTTAAACTATATAGGTAGGTACATGGTTATTAACTTGATTAGGGTACTGCTAAGGCTTAGGAAGAGCCACACTCAAGGGGCCAAAAAGCCGCATGTGGCTCTCGAGCCGCAGTTTGCTGACCACAGGGACTCTAAGGCCTTCGGTCTAACTTTCAGAGCAAGGCCCCCTGTGCAGGCCCACCCGGGGGACTGAATAGTCACACCGGGTTCATCGGGGCCACTCTCCGTCCCCAGCAGTCATCCTCTGGAGAGGCGACTTGGGCTCTTCTCCCAGATGGAAGGGGTGTGGCAGGACCTGTCACCACAGGCGCCTTTCTGAGCGACACATGCAGGGAAGATGGAGTCCTCAGTGATCCAGCTTGTCTGAGGTCCTGAGCCAGCTGGTCAGGCCATCAGCGCCCACCCAGAAGCACCTCCGAGGGCAGGGCTTCCCAAACGAGCAGGCCCCGCCCCGGGAGGGCTTGCTGAAACCCTCCAGCATCTAGGACCCAGCAGCTGTGGGGAGGGCCTGGGGCTGCTGCTGCGGGTCCTGACCGCTCAGAAGCGCTGCTGTCCACCCTTCTCAGGGCCCTTCCCCACTGGCAGCTCTGCATTTCTGCTTTTAAGTAGGTTTTTACAATAATTCTAATGACAACATTTATCAACTGCTTCCTCTGTGCCAGGCACTGTGCTGGGTTCTTGATGTGGATTAGCTCTAGTCCTCACCACAACCCTGTGGGCAGCAGTGCCGCTGAGGAAACTTACAGTCCAGGTGCCGTCCCAGTGGGAAGAGGGGAGCATGTGGGTTACTGTGAGTCGTCTGTGGAGTCTGTGACGAGGAGGCTCGGAGAACGTGGCCCCGTGGGGAGGGAGGCGTCTCCTGGTCCGAAGGGCAGTGGGTGACGTGAACACAGGGCTTCACTGGATACATGGGGCACAGTCTGCCTGTGCCCCTGGAGTGGAGGCTGTGCCATCCTTGAGCCCTGGGCACTGGGACCCCTACAGCGTTTGTTGAGTGACTAACTGGGCGGACTGTCCTCTGGCTCCCAAGCACCTTGAGCAGCGCTTTCCCATCCATGGGGCTGCGCGGGGGTGACCTCACCGCAGGGACAGTTCAGTGACCAACTGAGGATGACCCGCTGCCCAGCAGGCTGGCGTGCAAGGCTCTCCAGGAGCCCGTCCCTGTGGCCCAGACACCAGGCTGGAAGACTGAGTGGTCCCCACCTCGACCAGCCAGCCACAGCCAGATGCCAGGCCCCATGAGGTGTGTCAGACTCCGGCAAAGGCCAAAGTCACTCTGCAAAAATGCCCAAAGAAACCCATTTGTGTCGTCAACCCAGAGGAGCAAGGCCTGTGGCACTGGTAAGCCAGATGCTCAGTTCCTCAGGAACTAGGTCAGCGGCAGGTGTGGCAGTGCCCCCGGCAGGGGTGACCGCACACATGGGGAGTCCCCACAGCATCCTCTACCCTAAATGTTTCCACATGGAAACAGAGACTATAGAACGCTTTAAGTTTTATGAAAAATACCTAAAAACCCAGATCCTGAAAAAATATTCATTATATCCACAATAAGTAGAAAAAGGTGCTTAAGAACAAAATCAATATGCATACACAAAATATATACCAGATAAAGAGTGTAAGAAACAGTAAGACAGTGGAAGCTCTAAATTTGGAAACATATTTTTTAATAAATTTGTATTGATTTCAGAGAGGAAGAGGGATAGAAACATCAATGATGAGAGAATCATTGGCTGCCTCTTGCACGCCCCCTACTGGGGATCAAGCCCGCAATCCGGGCATGTACCCTTGACTGGAATCGAACACAGGACTACCCATATCAGTTCTGTACTAGAGCTCAGACAATACGACTGCTAATTCCCTGTGGAGAAGAGGCTCCGATGGAAATGAGAGGGGAGGCAACACCAATTTACCAGAAAAATGAGCATATCCTAGAATAAGTGAACAGTCCTAGAGAATATTCTGTCCAAACCTGCAGAGGTGGATGAAATAAGTAAAAATCTATCATTCTACACAACCACTTTGCAGCAATTAATAAAGCAACAGTAACAGCCTGGAAGCGATGCCGTCAAACCAACTTTATTTCACAATGAACGGACATCTGAAATGGGAATAAATGAGAGCCTGCATGGAAAGTGGTGTCAGGGGATCATAACCAAAGAAACTCAAGACAAAATGAGAAACAGATTAAGGATGTCGTTTGCAGCTTCATTTGTTTTTGTAGCACAAAGGCTGAAAGGCGATGCAGCCCTTCCACTCAGGATTTTTAAATAAACTCTGGTTTTAATAACATGGAACAGTCATTAGCTATAATTTACTGATAGGGATTCTTGAACACAATATAATGAAAACTAAACTTGACCGAAAGATACAAAAAAAATGCAAGTCATAAAAATGTGCTGCCAGGAACTTCTTGCAGCTATTTGTATAGATTAATCTAGAACTATGTCACACTGATGTCACGGGGAAGAGAAGTCTGTGGTTGAGTCTGATCTCATTTCCTCAGGTCAATGCCTCCCCTTCCTCTGGCACATAAACCCCAGGAGGCTGTACGTGCCCGAGACCTTCCTAAGACACCAAAGGTCCACAGTGTCACATCACAAGGCGAGCCATGCAAGCGACCTTGAGGCTCAGTGACACAGATCACTCCCCTCCCACCACACACAGCGCGCATTGGAAATTCCACCAAAATGCTTCCCAAAGACTCTTCTCGCCCCCGTTCCGGAAAGCATCCCCAGACCACACCAGACGGTCTCAGGGTTCACAGTTCTCTTCAGAAAACCAGACGAGACCCTTCTAGGACCACTACACTAATACCCCACACGCTTGTCTTCAATAGAACACATTTAAGCTGCAATTTAAACATTGAGCCTTCCCTCCGATCTCTGGCTGGGGGCGTCATTGGAGGCTGACAATTAAGGGCGAGACAGCAGAACCTGGATCCTGCCGTGGACACAACTTGGAACTCCACCTGGACTTAGAGCCTTAGATTCCTCATGAACAGCACGGTCCGTGTGTGATCCTAGCCCCTTTCTTAACTCGGAAAGGAGGGAAGGCCTCCTGCTGGTGTTAGTCTGTCCAGCCCTTGATCCACTTAACCTGGACCTGCACAGGCTCACTGAGCTATTGCCAGTGACCCCAACACTAGAACAGGACGTTGTCGCACCGTCTGCTGCTGCATATCAAAGGCCTTTGCACCTCAGCTCTGTGCTTCCAGTGGCAAGGAAGTCAGTTCCAAGCAATTCTGGGATGCCCATAAGGCTGAAACAGAAAGAAAACCTGAAATTAGATCAGCATTCTCTGAAGCAATGGGAATTAATCCACTTTAAGTAAAAGCTATAAGCACAGTATAAACAGCTGTTGTCATTTATAGCCAAAGCAGCACTGATCCCACGCCACAGATAAGGCACTTGCTGGCTTGTTTTAAAGTACCAGCCCTGAGTACGTTTTCAGGTGTGCTCTGTGACACCCTGGCCCTGAGACTCTCACTGGCCATGGTCACGAAGTTTAAAACGCTGTCCCCTGCACCTCAAGAGCCCAGCTGGTCAGGACATTAACGTTCTGTAGCAGGTGCAGTACCTGCTGATGGTTTCATCAGCTTCCAAGGAGCCGGCCTGCCTTGCAGCACTCAGAGCGCCTGGGTCCCTGATAAAGGAGGGGCAGCGGCCATGGCCTGCTGGCCTCAGCGAGCTCCCGCAGAGCAGGGGTCACTGACGTACTGGAGTGGCAGGGAAAGGGGGAGGGGAGGACCGACGAGGGGGCGGGGTCACTGACGTCCTGGAGTGGCAGGGAAAGGGGGAGGGGAGGACCGAAGAGGGGGAGGAGTCATTCAGTCCTGGAGTGGCAGGGAAAGGGGGAGGGGAGGACCGACGAGGGGGAGGAGTCATTCAGTCCTGGAGTGGCAGGGAAAGGGGGAGGGGAGGACCGACGAGGGGGCGGGGTCACTGACGTCCTGGAGTGGCAGGGAAAGGGGGAGGGGAGGAGGGGAGGACCGACGAGGGGGAGGGGTCATTCAGTCCTGGAGTGGCAGGGAAAGGGGGAGGGGAGGACCGACGAGGGGGAGGGGTTCTGACGTCTGTGTAGTTAGGGCCCAGAACCACAGCCTTCTCCTCTCACCAGCTGTGGCCAACACTCTCCCGAGATTGCTATCTGTCCCCAAACAGGGTCCCAGGACACAGCTTAGCAGTCGGGACCTCCCTCCTTGGGCTGCAGCGACAGGAGCCAAAGCAAAATCACCTCCAGGGCTGTCTGAGGCCCCACCAAAGACCGAAACAGACCCCGTCAAGGTGACCTACCGTAGCGAAAAGGAAACATACACGAGGAGAGCAAGGAAGTCTCCCAGCTGCTGGGAAGCAGAGCCGGGCAGCGTGTGCACAGGCCTGGAGAGCAGGGGCCAGGCCGAGGGGCTTGGCAGTGGTGGCCCGTCCCCTGCAGGCTCCCTACCTTGGGCCGGTATCCTTGCTTGGCCATCATCTTTGCCTCCTGCTGCAGCAGGGCATTGGTGAGCTGCTCTGCCTGCCTCGCCTCCTCCTCTTCCTCTGCCTCCTGCTGGTCTGCTTCCCAGGCCTGCAGCTGGCGCTCTGCCACCTGGACACAGAGAGTAAGTCACCGGAGACCAGGCCCGCGGGGCAGAGCCCTGCCTCCGATCAGGAGGGAAGCTGTGGACCTAACCCCGCTGGAGAGTCAAAACAGGTAAGAGGGACGGACGTGCCGACAGCGGGCAGGGCATGTGGTGCGGAAGCGTCATGTGAGTGTTAGTGTGCACCTTGTAGGAAGCTCTGGACTCGGCCACGTCCTCTTTGGGAGATTATTTTGTTACCTATTAGGTACCCAACTGAATGGAGGCTTGTGGCCCAGTGAACGACGTGTTTGCAGATGGGACAGGAATGAGACGGGGGCAGGAATGACAGACTCGCTCCACAGGCGGGGACCCTAGTGGAGCGTGAGCTGAAGTCAGCTGGGGAGACATGAATGTGGGCTTCTTAGGGGAGTGCCGGGCGGCGGGAATCAGCTGAGGGCCTGAATCCTGTGCCACCACCATGCAGGGTCCACCATGCAGGGCCACACAGGCCCTGTGGCCACAGCGCTCATCCCCTCGCTGAGGCTGCTCCCGCCCGTGAGGAGCCCACCTGGGCTTCCAGCTCCTGTTTCCTGGCTGATTTCAGTTCCTCATTCTCCTCTTTCTCTCGACGAGCCGACTCTCTTGCCTCCTCCAGGTTCTGAATAAGTTGCTCCCTGAGTCTTAGGGATTCCTCTTGCGCCCGCCGGTTTTGTTCAATCTTTTCTTGTATTTGTTGTTGTCTCCCTGTCAGGACCTGGCCTCCGCAGAAAGGAAAGGGAGGTTTTGGGTTGCCTCTTAGCAGACACCTGTTCTGCAAGCTGTGGGCAGCTGGCTGCACCTGTGCCGAGACCCAGCCTGAGCCTAAACTCGCCAGACGGAGTCAAGCCCAAACGAGAGAACCGATCCAAGTTTCCCCTTTAAACCACGTTAAGGTAACTCCGAACAGGGAAATGAAGACTTTCCCCCAAAAGATTTCCTTTTAGCTGCTGTGTGTCTTATACACATTATTTAAATGCTGGCAAATAAAACACATTCTTTAGTCCACTTTTGGTTACGCACCCACAAAAAACAATGCTAGGTACGGACAAGCGTCACACACGAAGATGTTTACTGCAGTGTTTCCAATAATGGCTCAAAATTAGACAGAGAATGGAAACTCACCAAAGGGAATGGAAAAACAAACCACGGTATACCCATGTGGTGATACACTATGCAGCCATCAAAATGATATTTACAGCCCTAGCCGGTATGGCTCAGTGGATAGAGCATCAACCTGCAGACTGAAGGGTCCCGGGTTCAATTCTGGTCAAGGGCACATGCCTGGGTTTCGGGCTTGATCCCCAATATGGGGTGTGCAGGAGGCAGCCAATCAATGATTCTCTCTCATCATTGATGTTTCTATCTCTCTCTCTCCTTCCCTCCCTCTTCCTTCCTATCTGAAACCAATAAAAAAATGTTAAAAAAACAATTAAAATTAAAAAAATGGTATTTACAAAGAAGATGTAATAGCATGTAAGAATGCTTGAAATCAGATCACACAGCATAAGAAGAGACATGTTGGTAAACATGTTGTGGAGAGACGGAGTGTGGAAGGAAGCAGGAACAGTGGCGATGTAGACGGCAGGGGTCTGGGTGATTTTCTGTACTGAAGTATTTCTAACAAGCGTGTATTACATTCTTTAATGGCCAGAGAGGACTCTGTCCCCAAAATATCTGGCAGGCTCAGTCCCTAATTCCCACACCAGCCCGGCACCGCCAGCCACACCCTCACAGCGGGATTACCTCGGCCATCAGCCTGTCCCGTGCGCTCCTCTCGCGGGCCCACTCGGCCTCTCTCTTTTCCCACATCTCCTTGGCTTCCTCCCTGGGGAAACACAAGACGATGGCAGCAGCTCCTCACCCCCACCGATGGCAGACGGACAAGCAGGGCTCCGAGGCCCGGGCGGCACATCTGGGGGCCGGCCTCAAATAAACCTCTCCTCACGCACTTTAACAGTGAAGGACGTTCACACAGTGTCCCTACCAGCAAGACCTTGAAGTGACCTTTTTTTAATGCTCCACCTCTTTCTAAAAGGCACTCTGATGACTTGCACCTGGGCCACTTCAACACTGAAGCGAATGAAGCTGCCGGTGCCTGAGCTGTGGCCGCGCTCCTGGGGTCCCGGCCGGCTCGCCCAGGGGCCTGGTGCAAACGAGGGACTTCCTCACGTCTCCAGGGCCCGAGGACGTGCAGTGGGCTGGGCATCTGGCACACACATGCTCAAGAAATGCTGTCTGTTGTTTCAATCTACTGGGCTCACTTTTAGGACCCAGACCCATTTGTACAGCCCCAGCAGGCACGCACCATCTCCAGCATGAGGACCATTTCCTTTCAAATTCTAAGATTTCAGATGAACAGGTCCTTACTTTAAACCCTAAGGATCTTCATCGTGACCTAAAGGAAACACCCTCACAAGCCAGGTCCTAACAAAGACACTCCTCATGAGCGACGGACAGTACCCAGGACGGGCCCCCGTGGAGACCTGCTGGGACCCCAGGGACAGAGAGGCGGGGTGCACGCCCACAGCTGCCCTCACCTCAGCAGCATCTGCAGCTCCGCCTCCTGCTCCCGCTCCCGCTGCAGCTGCTCCTCCAGGACCTGCTGCATCCACGCCACGTCCGCCCGGGCCTGCTGCCGCCGTGCCAAGTGCTCCCGCTGGGCCTCCTCCTCCTCCTCCAGGAGGGCCTGCAGGATGCGCTTGTCCGCCTCCTGGAGGGAGGAGGGGAAGGGAGGAGGGAGCACTGCTGCCAGATGCTCTCCACGTGGAGGCGGGAGAGGTTGGGATGGTTGAAAGGACACTGCAGAGGCCCAGGAGCTGTTCTCTGCCTCAAGGGAGAGCCCGCTGCCGCCACCCGCAGGTCCCTGCCCTCAGACACATCTGCTAGCTCCGCCTTTGTGGACACAGTTTGACGGCAATCCCACTTCTAAGAACACAGACTCCAGGCGCACACATGCCGAGGTTTATGCACGAAAGTTCACTGCCGCCGCCACGTAAGAGGGGAAAGCGGGAAACAACACAAACACCCCGGGTAGGGCCAGCTGTTAGGTACATCCACACGGCGGAAGGGTGTGAAGGAACGAGGAATCCGGGGGCCTGGAGCCGGGAAAGCCGACTCGGGGGGAAGCCAGAGGGCGCTGCCCCGGAGGGCGCTGCCAGGGAGGAGGAGGACACGCAGGCAGGGTGGGAGCTCATGCGGGAGCTCATGCCTGTCCCTCGCAGGGAGACAGGACACTGAGCAGCTAGGAAACAGAACAAGCTCAACCTAAGTAGACGGATCCCAAAGTGGGAGCGTTACCCTCAGTAAACAGCTGAGGAGCGCGGCTTCAAGTGCGTTTTTTAGAAACCACACCTCCCTACGTGTGCTGGTGTGTAAATATTCCCACAGGGCATGTGCCAAGCACAGCCCGCTGGGGAGGGCGGAGACGGCAGGGCTGGGCCGGGGTCTCACTCTGCGTTTCACTTCTCACTGAGCAATGGAAACATGGCTCTCAGAGGTGAGAGGACGCCAGGCGGTCTCTCCACTCACCAGCTCCTCTTGGATCTGCTGTGCGCGTCTGTTGAGTTGCACGTTATACTGATGTCTCAAAAAACGTCTAAAAAGGAAGAAAATATTGGTTCCCTTCATCAATGTCTTATCAAGAATTAGACAGAAGTTAGACAGCTACTCACTACAGGGTGCACCCTTCCTGTTTCAGGGACAAGAGGAGAGAGAGAGAGAGAGAGAGAGAGAGAGAGGAGAGAGAGAGAGAGACAGAGAGAGAGAGAGAGGCTCTGAGGGCGGAGCCCCTCCACGCACCCCAGCTCCGCCTTCTGCCGGAGGGCTGCCATCTGCTTCCTCTCTTCCGCCAGCCGCTCCAGCTCCCACTGCTGCTTCAGCAGGTTCTCCCGCTCCTTCTTCAGTTTGGTGGCCTGTGGTTACAACGACAGCAACCCCAGGAAGGTCAGGAGACTCAGCTCCCTTCACCCTCATGTCCGTTCCCAGCAGACTGGGCAACAGGCTAGCCTGCCGCCTGGCGATCATGCCCCTCCCACCGCTGAGCCCCTTGCGGCAGCTTAGCTCACTCACTCACCCAACTCAGATGGGCCATTTCTTACAAGAGCCGTTGCCAACCCTGTGGACAAGGAGGAGCCCCTGCTCTGTACTCCCCGGGACCCTGTACTGCCCAGGCCTCACTGTGGCTCACCATCCGCCCCTCCACCCGACACGCCCCCGCCGTGAGGGCCAGGTCTGTGGGGCTTGCTCACGGCTGTATCTCTAGCACCCAGCCCAGCTTGGCACCCAGAATAAGTTGTGAGCGCCAAGATCTAGTTCTCCATTCATTCAGGCCTGGGACGGGGGGCTTCCCTCCTCTGAGTGGGAAGGTCCCACCCCCTCAGGGAACCTGCACATCTTTCTCAAAATAGCCTTCAGACCAAAGACCCTCACGGTTTGTGCCTTGAGTCCAAAGCCTGCTAGCCAGGGGGAGCCACGTGCTAGAACATCAGACTACTAGTCAGTCAGGTTCACTTAGTTCTGGGGACACGGAGTTCTACGAAGAAGGCTCTCAGGCAGCGGAGAGGAAGGTGCCATCTCCACACGGCTGACATTCTAGGATGTGGCACAGCATGACGCCGGAGCGGGGAAACCGCAGATGCTAGCTGCGCTGCTGCATTTCTGAGAATCACCTCCCCAGGATGCTCTCTTCACAGCAGCCATGAAATGCCCATTTGTAACAAGCAGCTGAGAGGAGGCCCCGTGGGCGCGGCCGTGCCCTCACCTCCATCTCCTGCACCTTCAGCTCCTCCATCTGCTGCAGCAGCGCCTCCGCCTGGAGTTTATCCTCCAACTGCCTCCTCTCCTCTTCTGCTTTCATCCGTCCTAGCGCTTCCCTGCGGGCCGTTTCATATTCATTTTCATACCGTTTGTTCTCTTCCTCCTCCACGGCTTCTTGCTACGTGGGGCCAAGTGAATCGAGATCAGTCTCCGTAGCACGCAGCCAGCAAAGACCCAGCCCCTGAGCGTGCAGCTGGCCGCAGGCCGGGTTCCTCACCCCACGCGCCCCCACCTGAGCGGCCACTCTCAGCTGAGTGACCCTGCGCTCGTGCTCACGGGAACCG
This sequence comes from Myotis yumanensis, assembly GCF_028538775.1. Taxonomy (NCBI): domain Eukaryota; kingdom Metazoa; phylum Chordata; class Mammalia; order Chiroptera; family Vespertilionidae; genus Myotis; species Myotis yumanensis. Next base: position 3,626,329 of record NW_027223770.1, on the reverse strand, counting down.
TGGACTGACTCCCGCTTCCGAGACGAGGCTGGGGAGCACGCGGCGCAGTGCGGGCACCGCGGGAGGGGCTCCACAAACACCCTAAGCCATGGGGAGTCTCCACTATCGCCCGTGGGACGTTTCCCGAGTCCTAGCCCACACCTGCTTTTTTTCTTCTCTCTGTGTTTCCCAAGAGTTTATCACGTGCTTCTTGTGAAGGTCCGACTCAATCTGAGGATAAGAAGGAGATGATTAATTTCCTCTCGGGGTCACCCAGCAGACGTCCCCTGGGAGCGTGGGGCCTGCACTGAACCGTGACCGTGACTTCCCTTGTGAGGACGCAAGCCTGGCCCAGGTGTCTGGGGAGGGAGCACAGGGTGACCCAAAGCAGGTCAACTGGAAAACCAGCCCGGCCGGCGCGGCTCAGTGGTTGAGCGTCGACCTGTGAACCAGGAGGTCATGGTTTATTCCTGGTCGGGGCACAGGCCCAGGTTGCGGGCTCGACCCCCAAGTGGGGTGTGCAGGAGGCAGCTGATGAATGATTCTCTCCATCATTGATGTTTCTATCTCTCTCTCCCTCTTCCTTTCTCTCTGAAATCAATAAAAAAAATTTTTTTTTTTTAAAAAAAGAAAACCAAAGGGCCCGGGTTCTAAACCAATTTCAAGCGTTGGAACAAAGTAACAGCAACTTTCCTCCCAGTACCCTGGGGTTCAGCAGGAGCAGGCCAGCAGACACTGAAACGGAAACACCCTCTCAGAGGCCTCCTGCTTGGTCTAAAGCCCCGGGCTCGGGAAAGCAGGAGCGGGTGAGGGCCCAGCGCAGCCCCGCCTCCCGCGCCTCTGACAGCCGCAGCTGTGGATGCACGTGGCCTGCTCCAGCAGAGCAACACGCCTGCGTGGTTAGTAAGAGAGTCGTGTTTAAAGGGTCTTTTGGATCAGAAAATGAATTGCATACAGTACTCTGTCCAAAAGTGTTATGTGAGAAATTGTTCATAAAAATTTAAATTTTCTTTCTCAACTTACAAACATGGACATTTGCAACTAAATGTTCTGAATAAGCTTTTCGGAGCAAGTGGCTTTGGAGGACCCACGAAGCAGTTGCCTCAATCCAGAACGTCCTCTCTTCCTCTCTGCACCAGCAAGTTAGCACCCGTGTCCTTCCAACGCCTCCATAGCGGCTCCGCTGGGACGCCTGTCTGAGCTCCACTGAGCTGGGGCACTGCCCTGATGCCCGCACCCTGCACCCTGCCCTGTAACGAGCTGCCCACTGGCTCCCCCAGGAGGAGTGGGGGGCCGCCTGTCGCTGCACAGGTGGACATCACACCAGATGGGCAATGACAGTGGTTCAATCCCCAAGGAACCAGGTCTGCTGGTGCTCCTCTCAGGCTGGAGTGCTCCCTCCTGCCTCCACCCAGCGCAAGATGCAGTCTAAAACCAGCCGGGACACACGATGTCGCCCGCTGAGGGTGCCCGGTTCTCACCTCTCGAAGTGCGGGGTCGTTCTTCTTCCAGTGTTCATACAGAAGCTGCTCAGCCATCTGCCAAGAAAACACAGAGGGAAGCCAGGGGTGGCTTTTCAGATCCACGCACGTTTCGGATAACCCACCCCGGGAGTCAGCTGTCACTGCACCGCCCTCAGACCCCCTGCCTGGCACCCGTGGCTCCGGGAGCCAGACCCCGAGCCGAACCAGACGGCGCTGACAAATGCCTCTTGCGGCGGTGACGGAGGGCGCCAGACCCGACGGTACGTGTGGGTCCTAGACGCTGCAGGTCTGCTTCCCATGACACAGCAGCTAAAACCCAGCCGGGCTCACCTGCCACTCAGCTACGTTGGAAGAGAAAATACACCAGTCCCAGGCCTCGTGGGGCCACAGAACTGGAATAAAGAAAAAGAACTAAGATGGGATGATTTCAAGGGCCACGGAGAACAAAGACGACTCATGCAAAACACCCAAGTGGAAAACAACTGCGAGGAAGCGCTTTCCTGCTGGCTCTGAAGCCACGGCCATCGCACCCGTGCCGAGCGGCCAGGGGTGACCCGCGTGCGCATCCCTGACCGGCTGGGGATGCTGCCGAGGGCGTGAGAACGTACCAGCTTCCTTTGCTCTTCCCGGGCTGACTTGAGAGTCCTGTGCTGCTCCCGAATTCTTTTTTCCCTCAAGTTCATGCTCAGCCTCAGCTCCTCCAGTTCTCTGGCCAGCAGGTCCTGCTCCTCTAGCAGCAGCTGCTGGAGTCTCTCCCGCCTGGCCGCCAGCTGCCTCCTCTTCTCCTCCTTCATCTTCTCGCGCTGATAGGCGTGCATGCTGGGTGAGAAGGAGCCACCAGAGTCAGCCCTGTGGGCCACGGCAACCTGGATAAAGAGGCTGAGGTACGCATAACAGGGTGGCATGGAGCTCACAGAACACTATGCAGAACAGGACCCTGACTTGCAATAAAAAAACGTGTAATACGCTTACATGTGCACATGGTAACAGTGCTAGCGAATATTACTTGAGCAGTTACCATGCACCAGATAAAACCACGCTGGTTCATCACATACATCCTACAGAGCTTCAGCCCCACTTCACTGACGAGGAAACGGAGGCTCACTCAGGCAGCAAGACACAGTCAGGATTTCTATCTAGGCCTGTCGGACTCTGAAACCTCTGCTTTTAACTTCCATATTTTCACATATCTCTCTCTATAAAAGCCTAGCGACTGTCCGACCGGTCACCTGGTAGCTATGATGCACAATGACCACCAGGGGGCAGATGCTCCAACCAGTAGAGGAGGGAGCCTGATCCGCACGGAATCGGCCATGGGTTAGGTTGCTGCTGGGGCACTGTCGGCCCTGGATCTGCTTCACCTGCACCAGGACCCGGAGAGGAGGGCTCCCCGCAGGCCAGGCCGAGGGGCCCCCCTCCCCCAGTGCACAAATCCATGCACCAGGCCTCTAGTATTTTTATACAAATAAGGTGCATGTGTGTGTATACATTTACACACAAACACAAATGGGAAAAAGTATGGGAGGATATGCAATCAGGCTGGGGATGTGGGGCTACAAGGTGACTTCCAGATTCTACATAAATTTCCTTTTTTAAAAATGTTTATACATTTCTTTTTAAAAATATATATATATTATTGATTTTTTAGAGAGGAAGGGAGAGGGATAGAGAGTTAGAAACATCAATGAGAGAGAAACATCGATCAGCTGCCTCCTGCACACCCCCTACTGGAGATGTGCCCACAACCAAGGTACATGCCCTTGACCGGAATCGAACCTGGGACCTTTCAGTCCGCAGGCCGACGCTCTATCCACTGAGCCAAACCGGTCAGGGCTGTTTATACATTGCTTATTGATTTCAGAAAGGGAGAGGGAGAGAGAGAAACATCAATGATGAGAGAGAATCACCAATAAGCTGCCTCTTGCACAACCCCTCCTGAGCATCGAGCCTGTGACCTCCTGGTTCATAGGTCGATGCTCAACCACTGAGCCACACCAGCCAGGCTCCACATACATTTCTTATCATTTTGTTTCTTTCAATGCAAATGTATTGCTTCACTGATTATCTTTTTTTCAATTTCCAGTTGGAAAAAATCACCAGGCAGGCAATCTGTGCTGTCCAGCAACTCCCTGGAGAAAACATTCGACCGAGCCATATTCTCCCAGGTTCTTAAGACGACATCCCCTGACCAGCACGTGGCCGCCCACCTCCGTCCGATCTGGGTCGCCAGTTACCTCCGCTGGTAGGAGGCCTGGGAGCTCCATTCCGCCTGTTTGGAGCTGCAGGCGTCCGATATCCTGAAGTAGCGGCTGTTCTCATCCCACTGCTGCCGAAGCCGGGCCTCCTGCTCTCGGTGTCGCTGCCGTGCTACCTGCTGGTCCAGGAGTCTCCGGCTGCACCAGGAGGGGGGCAGCGTGGGGAGTGCCATCTGGGAACAGCAGGGGCAGGGAAATGAGCTTGCCGCCAGCCCAGGAACCCTCTCAAGCTTGGCCTCATCCCTTAGTGAGGGGTCCTCACCCTTTGGCTGCACACGAGAATCACGGGATGGAGCCCAGGCCCCACTCCAGACCAATTAAATCCAAGTCTTCATGTAGGCCCGGGCATCAGCAGTGTTTTTCAGTGGTTCTCAACCTTCTGGCCCTTTAAATACAGTTCCTCATGTTGTGACCCAACCATAAAATTATTTTCGTTGCTACTTCATAACTGTAATATTGCTACTGTTATGAATCGTAATGTAAGTATCTGATATGCAGGATGGTCTTAGGCGACCCCTGTGAAAGGGTCGTTTGACCGCCAAAGGGGTCGCGACCCACAGGTTGAGAACCGCTGGTTTAAATGATCTGCCCTCAAGGCTGCAAACCTCAGACTTAAATGAGCCTGAACTGCACCCAGCTGTGGTACAAACATCCCCAAGGGCACTGCAGACGGACAGGGAACCAGTCCTAGCAGTGCTGGGCCGGGCACACCGGGCACCTCTACGCTCTGCATGAGGAGCGGTCACTTACAGAACACGGCTGTGCCAAGCTCGTGGTATATACAGCTTTTTCCTTACTGCCACCCCATTATTGGCAGGGAGGGAGCTTACGTTCAAAGAGATGAAGTGACTCCCCAAGATCACTAAGCAAGAGAGAGGAAATAAAAGAACTGGGAAACAAGGACTGAGTCCTGTGGGTCTGAGACCAGGGCCCAGGCTCCAGCCTGCAAGAGGCTGCCCGCTGGGACCAGCAGCCCTGGCTTCCTCGCCCTGGGGAGGGGCCTGGCCCAGGTGTCACACCTGGAAGTGCTCTGGGTTCTCACGGAGGGCAGACCCCTCATCGCACTGACGGAGACACTGCGACCCGCAGAGAGGGTCGCAGAGCAGCCTGGGGACCCACAGGGAGACTGGGAGGCACTGTGTCATCACTCGGACACCTCCCTTGGCCCCGAAGCTGCCCAGGGGCCATCTGTAGTGCAAGGCCCATCCTCGGAGTAAGCCACGCCCAGCTCCGCGCCACCCTCGGACCCGGGGAGCCGCTGCGGCTGGGCTCACCCCCATCTCCCTGGGCTCATCCCCATCTCCCTGGGCTCATCCCCATCTCCCTGGGCTCATCCCCGGCCGCCTGGGCTCATCCCCATCGCCCTGGGCTCATCCCCGGCTGCAGGCGGGCGGGCTTCCACGCTTCCTTCCTCGCCTTGGCTGCGCGAGGTCCCGGTGCCAAGAAGCGAGGTTGCGGGTCCGGATGGCCCACCACCAGCCGGGCTGCCCCCGAGCCGGCCGCACCCTCTCTCGGCCCCAACACACACACGTGACCAAAGGGCCCCGAGCGCGGCGGGAGCAGGGAGCGCGGATGCCGGTCTCGGGGCGCCCCGCGCTCGCGTCCCGGGTGCCCGCGGGGTTGCCGCCGGCGCGAGGCCACGGCGGGTCCGACCCCACGCCGGCTCCCGGCCGAGCCCACGCTCCGACTCACGTTTCTCCGCGCCCGCCGTTCCCGGGGAGTCCCCGCGTCCGAGCGCCCGCAGGCCCAGCCGACCCGCCGCCACCCTCCGGCCCCGCAGCCCAGCAGCCGTTTGCCCGCTCGTTGCTCGGACGCGGCGCCGCGACGGGGCCCCGCGAGGGCCAAGCGGCCCGGCGCGGTCCGGCCTCCCGGAGGCCGCGTTTTTCTCTGGCGCCGCCTCGTGGCGGGCGGAGGTCATCGCAAGCGTCGCTGGTCCTGGGAACGGGGAGGAAGGAGGGTGGTGACCTGGGGGGACGCAGGGGAGGGTGGGGAGACCGGGGTAAGCAGGGAGGCGAATATAAGCTAGGGGCTCTCGCTGCTAGGGGTTCTCAGGCCTGATTGCACACGGATGCCCTGGGAGGTCTGAGAAAGGCAGCTGCCCCAGCCCCGGCCGGTTTGGCTCAGTGGATAGAGCGTCAGCCCACGGACTGAAGGGTCCCGGGTTCGATTCTGTCAAGGGCACGTACCTCAGTTGCAGGCTCCATCCTCCCCCTGGTCGGGGCATGTGCGGGAGGCAACGAATCGCTGTGTCTCTTTCACACTGATGTTTCTCTCGGTCTCTCCCTCTCCCACCCACTCTCTCTAAAATGCAATGGAAAAATATCCTCGGGTGAGGATGAATAACAACAACAAATGCAGATGCCCTAAAAAACCCCAAAAATCCAAATACCCACACCAAACGCCAGGCAAATCCCATCAGGCGCTCTGAGGGATAGTGGTCGCCTAAGCTCCCCATGCATTCAAGGTGCAACTCCTGATGTAAATGGACCTGTTATGGTAACTTTCTTTCTTTCTTTTTTAAAATATTTTTATTGATTTTAGAGAGGAAGGGAGAGGGAGAGAGAGATAGAAACATCAATGATGAGAGAGAATCATTGATCGGCTGCCTCCGGCACGTCCCCAACTGGGGATTGAGCCCGCAACCTAGGCATGTGCCACTGGCCAGAATCGAACCTGGGGCCCTTCAGTCCGCAGGCCAATCCCCTTATCCACTGAGCCAAACCAGCCAGGGCCTTTCTTTCTTTTTTTAATAATTCTTTATTGTTGAAGGTATTACATCTGTCCCCCCTTCCTTCCCCGTGTTATGGTAACTTTCTACTGTCTTAGATTGGTTGTAGGTTCAAGGGTGTTCACTCTATTAGTATGTTTTATGACTCACCTGTGCTATGCATATTATTTATTCCATTTGAAAGATAATGAAAAATATCCACGAATTCCTTTTCCTTCATTTTCCCATTCTCTCCATTGTTTTCTCCCTTTAACTTCTCCAGGCCCTTATTAACTTCTCTGATTTCCTGGCTGCAGTGTGGTACCCTGGCCGGGTAGCTCAGTTGGTTAGAAGGTCCTCCCCGCACACCAAGGTTGCAGGGCGGATCCCCAGTCAGGGCTCATATAAGAATCAACCAACAGACGCATAAATAAGAGGAACAACAAATCGATGTTTCTCTCTCTCTCTCTCTCTCTCTCTCTCTCTCGTTAAATAAATAAACCTTCTTCCAAACTGTGAGTTTCCTGCCCTTCGTTTTGCAAATGAGATCCCGAGAGGCCAGGCAGCTCTCCTGAGGTCGCACTGCAAGGACTAGGAGAGCCAGGTGACACCCCAACTGCGGAACTGGGACTCTCCTCATCCTGCCTTTCCAGGGCGTGTGGCTTGCAGGTGTCGCTCTTAAAAGAGGCCGCCAGATGTGGACCAACGGGGTCACACTGCGAGTTCAGCAATATTCAATAGTTAGTGACAGGTGATGGCTATGGCCCCAGGGGCTGAGAGGGAACGCTGGCGGGAACCAGCAGGCCAGCTGTCAGGGGCCTGGGCTTGTGTCTGGTGCCCTAGCCCTAGCGTGGGAGAGGAAGCAGGAGTGGGGGGGACACAGGCGGCTCCTCTCTAGCTGACCTGTGACAGCTGGAGGCCTGCCCCCCTCATCAGCAGGCGGCATTGCCAAGGCACACCTGTCTGCTGGGTTTGAGCCTTTCAACATCAGCCACTCCGGCTTCTCCCCTGGGCGGGGCTCGCATCCTCCCTGAAGACAAAGGATGCAGGAGACAGGTGAGCTCAGAGACCCTGGGGCGATGGGGCTGCCTCCCAGAGCCCCGGTTTTGTGTTTTAACAGTAATAACGACAGGGATAATAATAAATGTAGGTATCTTGTGGGGGGAAATGTGGAAGGCCATTCACCAAAACACAGCGGGCTTCACTAGGGGACAGGAGGAGGGGGTTTTCATTTTTGTTTTTCCTCTGGATTTTTAAGTTTGCGAAGGTCACTGTTACTTGTGTCATTAAAAGTGGCTGTCACCACGGCAGGGCTGAGTCACCGCGAGAGAATTCTGAAGTCCCACGCTGACCCCTGAGACAAGTTCTGATTTAAATGGCCAGGGACGGGGCCTGGGCCTCTGTATTTTTAAAGAAACCTTTAATTTCAGAATGAATAGCGCTTAGATTTACAGAAAACACTGCAAAGGTGGCCCAGAGCGCTCCCTCATGCTTCACACCGGTTTCACCTGCTCCCTCGGTCTCACAGGGTGAGGCTGGAGGTGTCAGCAGGGCTGCGTTCCTTGGTGGGGGGGGGGGGGGGGGCTGGGGAGAAGAGGTCTCTGCCTTTGGGCTTCTAGAGTCTGCCACTCCCCCCGCCCTCCTCAAAGCCAGCGCCTGGCTTCCTCCTCTGCGCGCTCTTCCCCAGGCCCCTCCCTTTGGGCCAGCTGGGACGGCTTCTCCACGTTTAAGGGTGCAGGCCCCGGGGTGGTTCGGGGTACCCGCCCCCTCTCAGGGTTTTGGAATTTCACCGCATCTGCAATCCCTTTCGCCATTGAGGCACCGTACTCACAGGTTCGGGGTTGGGACACGGGCATCTTCGGACGCCATCATTCCACCTACCACCGGGGGAGGGGACGCGCCCTGCTCACGATGAACTTGTAGTTTAGTTTCACTTTTTTTTTCTCCACCTGGAGGCCATGGCATCCCTCCAAGCACCCCTGGCCAATGGCACGCACCTCCTCCCTCCCAACTGGGAGGTCGTTGTCCGGAAAGAAACCTGCACCTGAGCCTGCCCCCGGCTGTGCTTCCCGCTGTGGCGGGCCCTCGCCTCCGCCGCCACGGGCGCCTCTTCTGTAAGCCGGCGGCTCATCAGACCTCATCCTAACCGCCAGCTCCTGTCTGCAGAGGAAGCTGGAACATGGAATTCTGTTCTAGAACCTTCGGTTCCGAGCGCTCAGGTAGCTCAACCTACTTCCACCGGCTGGAGCACATTTATCTGACGGAATGGCACTAACTCTTCAGGGGATTCACATTCTTTTCCAAGGCCAGAGGGAGAAGGAAGGCGCCCATACGGGTACAGTCCACAGATGAGGCATGGAGCCTCTCACCTCGATGTTCCTCTCTCTCTCTCTCCCTCTCTCTCTCTCTCTCTCTCTCTGCATTTCCCATGACTTTTCTGGACACGAACAACCCTGGCCGTGCCTGGATGGCAGAGCGCCTCCACTTCCTAAGCTCCCAAGTTCAAGGTGACTGGGAGATGGTGTCAAAGCAGCTCCCTTCTCTGCTTGACCCTGAGCCCTCCTCAGCCTCCATTTCCCTCCGCACAAAGCCCACCCAGTGAGCCAGCCATTGGACGCCTGGTGGACCTCGCCTACCACACTGGCCTTCTCTTTAACTCTCAGGGCCAATGTTCCCCCCATACTGTTCCCTGTGCCTGGAAGGCTCTTTCCCCCTCTAATTCCTCATCCTTCAGGCCTTGGTGTAAATGCCCCTTCCACTGAGAAGCCCTCCATGATCTCCTCTGGGTAGGTCGGGTAGCCTGACCTCAGGACACATTGTTTTTCCTCCATAGTATTCATTGCTGAGTTAAAGCAATGGCTTTTTTATTTTCCTTTATTGATTAAGGTATTACATATATGTCCTTATCCCCCTAAAGCAGTGGTCGGCAAACTGTGGCTCGGGAGCCCCATGCGGCTCTTTGGCCCCTTGAGTGTGGCCACGAAGTTTCAATCGCACTGTACGTGCGCACCCGCACGTGGTATTTTGTGGAAGAGCCACACTCAAGGGGCCGCAGTTTGCTGACCACTGCCCTAAAGCAATGGCTTTTAAAAATGAGCATCCATGCCCTAACCGGTTTGGCTCAGTGGATAGAGCCTTGGCCTGCGGACTCAAGGGTCCCAGGTTCGATTCTGGTCAAGGGCATGTACCTTGGTTGTGGGCGCATCCCCAGTAGGGGGTGTGCAGGAGGCAGCTGATCGATGTTTCTCTCTCATCCATGTTTCTAACTCTCTAGCCCTCTCCCTTCCTCTCTGTAAGAAAAAAAATCAATAAAATATATTTTTTTAAAAAGAGACCATATACATGTATATATACAACATTAAAAAAAAAAATGAGCATCCATGCCCTAACCGGTTTGGCTCAGTGGATAGAGCCTTGGCCTGAGGACTCAAGGGTCCCAGGTTTGATTCCGGTCAAGGGCATGTACCTTGGTTGTGGGCACATCCCCAGTAGGGAGTGTGCAGGAGGCAGCTGATCGATGTTTCTCTCTCATCGATGTGTCTAGCTCTCTATCCCTCTCACTCTCACTCTCTCTTCCTCTCTGTAAAAAAATCAATAAAATATATTTTAAAAACATGAGCATCCACACCAGGCTTTGCGAGGCCGGTGTGCTCAGTGGTAAAGCCTCGGCCCGTAGTAGGTTTGGACGCTCTGATTCTGTATATGATTCATCCCTGTTAACAATACTGGGCCTGCCCTGGCCCGTGGCTCAGTAGGTTAGAGCGTCGTCCTGATACACCAAGGTTGTAGGTTCGGTCTCCAGTCAGGAGTCAACCAATGAGGCATCAACATTGGAACAACAAAGCTCTCTCTCTCAATAAGTGAAAAGAAAAAGTAAAGAAATGACGCGGGGTCTGCGAGCTCCTTGGCGGAGAGCCATCTGTGCGCCCCGCGGCCTCGCAAAGTCTGGGAAGTGACTTCGAACCGAATGCAATAAAGAAAGCCATCTTCAACCTTTAATATTTTTAAAACATTTTTATTGATTTTACAGAGAAGGGAGAGGGAGAGAGGGATAGAAGCATCAATGATGAGAGAGAACCATTGATTGGCTGCCTCCTGCACACCCCCCACTGGGGATGAAGCCTGCAACCTGGGCATGTGCCCTGACGGGGGAATCGAACCGTGACCTCCTGGTTCCTAGGCCAATGCTCAACCACTGAGCCACACCGGCCGGGCACCTTTGACTTTCATGTTCTCCGACGTAATAAGCAGGGGAGCTGGCTGTGACTGTCGGTGGCAGCTGGGTTTCAGCTGCCCATGTGGGTACACGGGGGAAGTGTTTCTCCCTCGGCTCCCCTCCGTGTTGCTTCCATGTCCGAACACCATTTTCATCCAGTAACGGAGAAAAAGGTCACGTGTTTAGCGGTAGCGGCTGCTCCGGTCCCCGGCCTGGTCGCTAATCAGGGAAGAGAAGCAGACGGGCCTGGGGAGCAGCCAGGCGGGCTGGCACGTGCTGCGCACCCCGGGGAGCCGGCTCCACAGAGCCCACTGGGCGCCTGCGATCCTCTGAAAACCTGGCCCCGGGAGAGGTGACATCATTGGGATCGTTACCCCACCGTTGCCAGTACTGGGTAGAAATAACTCAGGAAATCGATTCCTAATCACCACCCACTCATCCAGGGCTGCCTGCCTGCCCGCGTGCCAGCTGCCTGGCTCACACCCCGCTGAGACCCACAGCAGCCGGCAGTTACCATCACCCCCAGCCCCTTCTCACCGCTGGGACCTCGGAGGCTGGGAGAGGGGCAGCGTGGGGGCGAGTAGCGGCCGCAGGTGGAGCAGGCCCTGTCCCCGGAGCCTCTCAGGGGGCCTTTGGAAAAGGGGTCTTGGCAGGTGTGGTCGAGGGAAGGATCTTGAGATGAGAGACTGTGCTGTGTCCCCGGGGCAGCCCCCGAGGCCAGGCCAGCGTCCTTCCAGGAGCCGCCTCGGGCGATGCGCACACAGGGAGCAGGCGGCCTGAGGGCGGGCAGACACGGAGGGATGCAGACACGGGAGGGATGCGGCCACGAGCCCGGAGCACCGGCAAGAGCATCGGGTTTTCCCCAGAGCTTCCCGGGGAGCGGCTCTGCGGACACCCCGGTTCCGCCCCAGGGAAGCCGACCTGGGCTCCTGGCCTCTGAGCCGAGAGCACAGCGGCCCGCGGGTTGCCATCGGCCTGCAGCCCTCGGTCTGCAGCCGCGGGAAGCTCCAGGGAAGCGGGGAGTGGAGGCCGGGCTCCCCGCCGGGGCTCAGCGGCGCCGCCTGCGGGTGTTGTGACTCTGCATGTGGCGGAGGCTCACGCGGAGGAGGCCTGTGGCAGGGCCGTGGGCCGGCCTTGTCTGTCCGCTCCGGGGACCTGCAGGGAGAGGCCGAGCCACAGGGTTTGATGATTCAGCTCGGGAAGAAGCTGAATGTAACAGCGGGTGGAGCTGGGCAGGAAAATGACGCAACTCGGTGGGTAAACGCCTCACCCCCTGAGTCAGTTCCAACCGGCCCAGCGGGTCCTGCATCGGAGGGGCCTGTCCCCGATGGAGCAAGTGATGGCGCAACAGCCCACAGACATGCGGCGGCTCCTTGGCAGGGCAGTATTTCCCCGAACATTTTAGTTCTCGGCCGACCCTTTATCCCCCGTGGTCCCGCGTAAACACTCCATAAACACTGGTTGAGCCCGAGCCAGTTGGGCTCAGTGGATAGAGCATCGGCCTGCGGACTGAAGGGTCCCGGGGTTCGATTCTGGTCAAGGGCACAGGCCCAGGGTGCGGCTCGATCCCCAGTGTGGGGCGTGCAGGAGGCAGCCGATCGATGATTCTCTCTCATTGATGTTTCTGTCTCTGCCTTTCCCTTCCTCTCTGGAATCAATACAATTTTTTTTTTTAAATGAGTTGAATGTGTGAATGTCTGCCTCACTACAGTGAACTAAAGGTAGGACCTGATGGCCTGTAGCTAAAGCCAGCTTGCCAAGGTTTGTGTTTCTCTCCCCTCTCCCTTCCCTCCCCTCCCCTCCCCTCCCCTCCCCTCCCCTCCCCTTCCCTTCCCTTCCTTGCCCTGCCTTCCTTTCTACTCTTGAACAACTGAAAAATTGGACCCAGCCCCACCCCTGTGTCTAAGTGGCTGGAGCACCGGCCCACACATGGAAGGGTCAGGTTGGAGTCCTGGTCAGGGCACGTGCTTGGGCTGCAGGTTCCACTCTGGCCCCAGTTGGACCACGTTCAGCAAGCAACCAATCCATGTGTCTCTCTCACATCGATGTTTCTCTCCCACATTGATGTCTCTCCTCTCTTTCCCTCCCTCCCTTCCACTCTCTCTAAAAATCAATGCAAAAAATATCCTGGGGTGAGGGTTAACAAAAAAAGGAAACAAACAAGATAGTTTCAACCCCAAATCCACTAGATGGGTCTCAGCAAGGGAAGCATCAGCAATGGAGGGGTGGGGGGGTGGGAGGGTGGGGGTATGTGCTGGTCCACAGAGGGGAGTCCTGGCCCAAATGGGAGGAGGAGTGTGGTGAAGGTGACCTAGGTTGAGTGGCCAGAGCTCATGTGATCCAGGAAGGTGTCCTCATGGACAGGCAGCCTGGGTGGGGGGTCAGAGCCCGAGTGGGGTGTAAGGGGCGTCTTGTTGAGAGGGCAGCATCGATAACAATCGTTACACTCTGAGGATTGGCCGATAAATGAACAGGTTAAAATCAGTGGGAATACCAGGCTTCCCACGGTCAGAGGAGGGAGTTATTAACATGGAATGGGAAAAAAGCTAGAATTAACCCTGTGGCTTAGATGGAAACTGGATCTATTTGGTGGACTCATGGTTTCCAAAATACTAGTAGGTCAATGACTCTAGAAACAAATACTACGTGTAGATGTGAGCGTGCGTGTGTGGTGCACACACGAGTACAAGTCTGTCCACTGAGAGGATCTGGAGCAGCGACACCCGGTAAGGAGAAGCACATAAAATATTGGGGCGTTGTGTCAGCAACTTATGCCCAAATGGTTCAGGAATAAAAAGTTCTTTGAATTGCCCTCATAATTTCTCTGTAAATTTGAGATTGTGTCAAAAGAAAAGGAAATAAATGTTTTGTGTGGCTTACCTAGTGTGGTTTCTTTTTTTAAATTTGAATTAATTGCCAACATTTAAAAATCATGAGATTTTACCCTCAAATCTAGGTTTCCTGTGTCTCAAGAAATCTGAAATCTCCCAGCTCTGGGCAACGAGTGGCCAGGTGAACAGCGACAGTGCCCTTTGTTTATTTGTGGGTTTTTAAAAAATGTTTTTATTTATTTCAAAGAGAGGACGGGAGAAGGAGAGAGAAACATCAATGATAACAGAGAATCATTGATCGGCTGCCTCCTGCACGCCCCCTGATGGGGATTGAGCCTGAAACCTTGGCATGTGCCTGACTGGGAATTAAACTGTGACCTCCTGGTTCATGGGTTGATGCTCAACCACTGAGCCACACCGGCCGGGCCACAGTGCCCTTTAGATATGCCATGTGACCCCCAGTACTCCACGATTCCCACCACTCCTTCCACCAGCTCACAGCATCCATTTACACTACCAGCTTGGCCCCTGGTCCCAGTTCAGTTCCTATCATAAACCATGAGAGAGCAATAATGGACACATTTCAAAGGCATTTCGTTCACCCAGAGCAATGACATATCTCGGAATATCCAATTAAATTCTATGACAAGAGAATTCTTCTGGCTTGAATTTCTTGTCAGTCACGTCTCCGGTGTGGCACCTGGATGGCACGCGTTGAGAAATCGGGGTGTTGTCTGATCAGGAGGCCCCGTGGGGGCTGTGATCTCTGAGGAATGGATGGAGGTGTCTGAAAGGCGGGTGCGTCCGGCCTCGTCAGGTGCTGGGGAGGCTGAGATGGTATCTCAGGTGCCTGCGGGGGCAGCTGGGTGTGGTGGGAACAAGCCCCGTCGATGACTTGGTGCCGGTCAGTGGGAGCTGCGTGGTGAGGCATGTCAGGGTTTGGGTTATTTTTTAATTTTTTTTAGTGTACCACATGTGTATTTCAATTTACTGTATGCAATCTAACAGAAATTTGGTCATAATTTACCAGATGTACATAAATGATTTAAGTAGTAAAGAAAATTCAACTTAAAGAGAATAAGTTCATACCTTGGGAAAAGTAAAAAGTACATTAGAGTGTAAAGCCCAGTCCAGTTTCTATGCAATAAGTGACCTGCAGTCTAATAAAGCAGATTTAGCAACTTTCAGATATATATCTTTTCTCTTTAATATATATTTATATATAGACAGATCTACCGATTGTAAACTATGGTTTATTTTAAAGGAGGGGGATAAATGGGATGAAAGAAATCTTTATACTATACTTACATATTCACAATGCAGAACATTTTATGCTTAAAATACTTTTTCATGCCGAAACCGGTTTGGCTCAGTGGATAGAGCGTCAGCCTGCGGACTGAGGAGTCCCGGGTTCGATTCCGGTCAAGGGCATGTACCTGGGTTGCGGGCACATCCCCAGTGGGAGATGTGCAGGAGGCAGCTGATCGATGTTTCTCTCTCATTGATGTTTCTGGCTCTCTATCTCTCTCTCTTCCTCTCTGTAAAAAAATCAATAAAATATATTAAAAAAAATACTTTTTCATTCATAGTATCTTTACCCAACTAACGTCTACTTTGGACCCCAGGGTTTGGGTTTTGAGCAAGAAGAGATGCTAGCATTGTCTCCCCCAGACCCACTCACCTCCTTACTGCTTGGCTCATGTCCTTGATTTGGAAAACTTCTCTCATCTGCCCCTTGAAAGATTACATTGAAAATCTATAATAATAAAAGGATAACATGCTAATTAGACCGGATGTCCTTCTCATCGAAGCCGGGGCTGCCAGGGAAGCTGGGGCTGCCAGGGAAGCCGGTGCCCGCAGCCGGGGGAAGGAAGGCCTACTCTTGCACGACTTTCGTGCATCGGCCTCTAGTCTCCAGTAAGGTTTGGCCATTAGCTTTCTGGCACTAGTGACTTCTTATTGCCCTGAGGATAAAATCCAAACCTGTACCACCCTCTGCTGAGTCCTGCACACTCCAGCCCCCGCCCAACGCTCTGAGCTCAGCTGCGACCACTCCCTCCCCTGGGCCCCTGGTTGCTGCGCGCACCAAGCTCTTTTCAACCTTAAGTTTTGCACAGGCTCCAGCCACTCTGGCTGCTCTACTTCAGGTCTCAGCTTAAATGTAGTCGCCCCTTCAAAGGTACTTACTGCCCCCAAACTCCTACATCCTGTCTCAGCCATGCCCGCGCCCATCCACTGTCACTTCACTGTTTTATTTTTCATTTATACTCGTCAGTGTCCGCAGTTGTCTTATGCAGGAGGCCCAGTGTGGGCTGTGATCTCTGTGGAACTGATGGAGGTGTGATCTGTGTGTCATAGTGTCTCCCCACCTGGACCGTCAGCTCTTGAGAGCAGGGATTCTGCCGTCACTGTTGCCGGCGCCCAGCACGTGCGCGCTCCGAGTGGGGCCAGCCGCCTGTCCCGGAGCGATGGGCAGGCGCTGGAGAAGGGGGTGGGTCAGGACACAGCCTCCAGGTGGGCCGTGGCCGGGTGGACTGTGCTCCCTGGTCCTGGAGGCCGGAGTCAGGGCCGGTTGGGAAACGTGCGCTGGAGGCGGCGGTTGCCTGGATCATGCACTGGGCGGCTGAGGTCAGGCTGGACCCACGAGGTCAGGACCAGGAGCCCTGCCGGGCGCGGCTGTGCTGCGGCACAGGCCGGGGTGAGCCCAGACGGAGAAGCAGCAGGTCCCCGCTGGTTGTAGCTGAAAGGAGCTGCGGCCCGACGAGTCCCGCAGGGCCCCGGGCTGCAGGGCGGGCGTGGGGCACCGGCGTCCTGCGGGTGCGGCCGGGTCGGCGGTCGCCGGGCTGCTGTGGGCGGAGAGTCACCCTGGGCAGCGCCGCGCCCCCCGCAGGCGGGGACCAGCCCCCCGGGGGCGGGGGGAGACACACCCGGCTGCGCGCACCTGGGCGCACCTGGGCGCACCGGGACCCACCGGTTCGCGCGCTTCCTTGCGGGGGCTGAGCGGTCCCGCCCCCCGACCAATGGGGGCGCGGAGATCCGCAGAGACGGGCGCCTATTGGGCAGGCGGGCAGGGCGGCCGGCGCGGATTGGGCGCGGGCGGGCGGGGCGGGGCGGCGCGGCGGGCACCTTAGCCCTCGGCCGGCGGGCGGCGCTCAGCGCTCGGCTCCGCGGGCGGGCGCGGCGGGCGGAAGTGGCGACGCTGGCGTCCCCGGAGTCGGCGGCGGGCGGCAGTGACGGCCCTGGCGCCGGCGGCAGTGACGGCCCCGGCGCGGACGGCGGCGGCCGGGGGGGCGGCGTGGACGCCCGCGGCGCCGGCTGGGGCATCACCGCCGGCCTCGACCCCGAAATGGCGCTGCTGGCCGAGCACCTGCTGAAGCCGCTGCCCGCGGACAAGCAGATCGAGACCGGGCCCTTCCTGGAGGCGGTGTCCCACCTGCCGCCCTTCTTCGGTGAGCCTGGCGCGACCCGGACCCCGAGCCCGAGCCCGACCCCGAGCCCGAGCTGGGAGGTGGGGCGGGGAGGCGCGCAGCCCCGCGCGGGCGCTGCCTGGCGCCGAGTCCTCCGAGGATCCCCACTCCACCCTGCCCACCCCGTTTCCCGGCGCCCAGACCCTCTCTCCACTCACCCCACACGCTCCCTGTCCCGGCCGCTCGCCATCCTCCCCCTCTCCCCAGGAGTCCTCCACCCTCCGTCTCCCCTCGACACTCCAGTCTCCCCAGACACCTCACACTCCACCGTATCCACCAGGGGACCCCCATGCTCCGCTCCCCTGGGCTCCCCAACTGTTCATTTCCCCAGACATCCCTTTCTCGTCCAAGTCCCCGATTCTGCAGTCCTCCATCTCGGGGAAGCCTCCCGCCGCTTCTCCCCCAAGTTCCTCTACCCCGAACCCATCATTCCCCCCCTGTTAGAATGGCTGTCAACTCCCTCCCTTTGGGGAACCCTCCCTTTTCCTTATATTCTCCCAGCCTCTCCCACAGAGAACCCTTTCGGGAACCTTCTTCCCCTGATGCCCCCCTTCCAGACCAAAATGAGTCACGAAACTGGAGGCCCCCTTTCTAGGGGAACCACCAGAAGTTTCTTCTCCATTTAGAGCAGAGGTCGGGACTGGGGGTGGGGGCTGCCTTTGGGGTGATGTCAGACACAGGGTGCTGGGCATGGGCTGTAAGGAGACCCCTCCCCCATCTGTCATACCCAGGAAGGTCCCTAAGCCCATGTCAGACGTCCTTCCTCCCCTCCCCCAGCCCAGCCCAGCCCTAGATGGAAAACGGGAAATGGAAGACAGTGCCATGTACCCCTGCCCTTCGAGGCCAGGTCTGGGGGAAGGCTGTAACCCGAGCCTCTGCTTTCTCCTCTTCCATACGGACTTGCCCTGTGCCCTGACCTGCAAGTTCACTTGGTGGCCTGGTAGGAGGTCACCAGTGGCCAGGGCAGAGTCCAGCTGAACCCTACAGACGGGCAGAACCTTAACACTGAGGCTGAAGAGATTTGGCCGCCGGGGCAGTGACTCTATCCCCAGTGGGTGACAGGGCTTATTGGGGGCAGTAGTTCCTACAGTGGCGTGAGCTCTGGGGCGGTTGTGGTTACCTGGAGTTGTGTCCTTCACCTCTTGGGCCTCAGTGTCCCCATCTGTGAAATGGGGTTGCTGACCTCCAGGGGTAGCGGCAAGGAGTAAAGGAAGCGGTCTATGTATATCGTGTGGCCCTAGTGCCAAGTAGATCTTAGCTGGGCAGGCGGGGGTGTTATTATTTAAGTTCCTGGATCCAGTTTTGGTTCCTTCATATAGAAAGTAGATGATTAATCAGTGTTTGAACCAGTGCAGTGGCCTGTTTGGATGGTTCTCGGACCTGTGTAAGCAACCTGAGAGCAAGATCTTGGTCGTTTTTGCCCATTGCTGCATCCCCAGGATCAGAAGTGCCTGGCACATAGTAGGTGCTCAGTTGGTACTTGCTAAATGTACAAAACACTCTCTTGTCAGTGCCGCAGGGTTGCCGTGGCAATGACTCTCCAGGCCGCGGTTTGGGAGGTGACCGGCCTCAGGTGAAGGAGTTGTTCGTTCTTGTGACGGTCCCCCCATTTGGTTCTGTGGACATTTGCAGGACAGCAGCCTGCCCCCGACAAGGATTCAGCATCTATTTAAGCTCCTGGTTCCCAGATGAGGGCAGGGGAAGGCTGCGGCGAGTTGCTATTGGCATCTAGTGGGTAGAGGCGGGATGGTGCGAAACACCCTACAGTGCACAGGACAGGCCCTCCCCCACCCGCTCAGGGCACAGAATTGATCCAGCCCCAGATGTTAGCAGTGCCAAGGTGGGGAGCCTGAGGCCGGCCCTGTGCCCTTTCCTCCCTCACCTCTGCAAGGTTGCCCACCAGTTCTGCACTTGGGGTCCCTTCATTTGATGCGATTATCCAGCTGGTTTTAGAGAAAAGGGGATGGATGGTGCCAGGCCTGGAGAGCGTCCCGCCTCCCTTTCCCCGATCTCAAAGGACCCTTGTCTTTGCTGCGAGTCACGTGGGGTGCCCGTCACATCTGTGGACAGAAGCACCATTTATACAGAAGTCTCCGGGTTGGCCTGCGGAGGATAATGCTTAGCATCTAAAAAAAGTGATAATCATTGTGAGCCATTATGCTCTGCTGGGGGGAGAATTTCCCCTGAAGGTTTGTTTTAAGCGCATGCTCCCACCGATGGCTTTCCTCTAGGGCTCAGGGGTCGAGTGAGATCCGGGTCAGGTCTAACCCGGGCTTTGTCTAGATCTCGGGAGTGTCTGGTCACCTGGGTGATCTGGGTGGCGAGTGTGTCTCTGGAATGGCG
Source organism: Myotis yumanensis (assembly GCF_028538775.1). Taxonomy (NCBI): domain Eukaryota; kingdom Metazoa; phylum Chordata; class Mammalia; order Chiroptera; family Vespertilionidae; genus Myotis; species Myotis yumanensis. The sequence goes on along the minus strand of NW_027223770.1, from coordinate 3,607,047 downwards.
GCCGTCTGGGGTCATGGACCACGAAGTCCGGAAGGCACTGCGGTGGCAGCTCCCTCCCGGCAGGGTGTCTGTGCTGTGGCACCGTGGCAGCTCCCTCCCGGCAGGGCGTCTGTGCTGTGGCACCGTGGCAGCTCCCTCCCGGCAGGGCGTCTGTGCTGTGGCACTGTGGCAGCTCCCTCCCGGCAGGGCGTCTGTGCTGTGGCACCATGGCAGCTCCCTCCTCGGCAGGGTGTCTGTGCTGTGGCACCGTGGCAGCTCCCTCCCGGCAGGGCGTCTGTGCTGTGGCACCGTGGCAGCTCCCTCCCGGCAGGGCGTCTGTGCTGTGGCACCGTGGCAGCTCCCTCCCCGGCAAGGCGTCTGTGCTGTGGCACTGTGGCAGCTCCCTCCCGGCAGGGCGTCTGTGCTGTGGCACCATGGCAGCTCCCTCCTCGGCAGGGTGTCTGTGCTGTGGCACCGTGGCAGCTCCCTCCCGGCAGGGCGTCTGTGCTGTGGCACCGTGGCAGCTCCCTCCCGGCAGGGCGTCTGTGCTGTGGCACCGTGGCAGCTCCCTCCCGGCAGGGCGTCTGTGCTGTGGCACCGTGGCAGCTCCCTCCCGGCAGGGCGTCTGTGCTGTGGCACCGCTGGCATTGGGGCCGGACCATGCTTTGTGACGGGGGCTCCTGCGCGTTGTAAGGTGTTTAGCAGCATCCCTGACCTCCGGCTACTGGATGCCAGTGGTACCTCTACCCAAGTGTGACAACCAAAAATATGTGTACCGAGACAGAATCACCCCTGGGTGAGAGCCATTGCTTTGGGCTGGAAGCTGTGTTTTTAAAAAGTAGTTAATTCTGCTAGGAAGATCTGTTTCTCGAAGGAAAGTTGAGCAGGAAGAAGTGTTCAGTAGAATTCTGTCGTTTATTGAGCATTTCCTGTGAGCTAAGCATTCCCGGTGGAGAGGTTCACTTAATCCTCTCGCAGCCTGTGAGGTAGGGCTTTTTAAGGAGAAAATCTCTGCTGACGTTTCAGAGTGTTGTTTTTTCCCCCCAGACGCGTTTTCTATCGATCTCCGAGGGAGCAGGTACCAGCTGCTTTCTCCACCTAACAACACAGCATGACCATCTTCCCATGTCAGTCATCTTTTTCATAGCTGCTGAGCGTTCCATTGTTTGAATGTGGCCACAGTTCATTCAGCCATTTCCCTGCTGTTGGACGTTCACGTTGCTTCTCATGTGTTTGCTCTGTTAAACAGCGCTACAGTGAACACCCTCGTATTTATTTCTTTGCATACTTCTCTTGTTATTTCTAATCTTTAGAAGTGAAATCACTAGAGCAGCCGTATTTTTCAAGCTTCGTGGGTGCAGTTTGATAGGGTCGGTTGGGCTGGGGGAATGCTGATTTCTTGGGTCAGAGGTGACTTAGAGCCTCTTGGGCCAGCCCTTCCTCCCTATCTCCAGGCTGAATCGCTCCAGCCATTTGTTCATCTTCTTCCTCCACCTTGACCCCGTAATTGGAGCTCATCTCTGACGATCGGTTTGCAACTGACTTCTGTGAGGCCTGCTCGCTCATCTTTTAGGTCAGTTTTCCAGCTGTTCTAGAGCATTGCCCATTGGAGGGCGGAGGAAGGGGAGAGAAGAAGTGAGAGACTTAGATGCCATGTAGTCTTGTCACCCCCTGCCTAGAAGCCTCAATGGCTCCCTATTACCCCAACTTAAAACCCGTGTTGCAGCCATTTCCCACAAATGGTGCGAGGCCATCCCTTGCCTTTGGAGCCTGGCCCACGTCAGTCTGCCCGGCCCACCACCTCTCCAGCCCACCACCTGCGTTTTGCCGGGCTGGGTTCCCCTTATCCTTCAGGAATCAGCTAAGGGGCCCCTCATCCAGGAAGTCTTTCCCGAATCCCAGACTCCCATGGAGCCTGTCACATTCAGAGACTTGGAGCTATTTCAGTGCCTGGTTTCCCAAGTGAATGCCTTTGGCTCCGTTGCCATTTTTTCTGGGTTCTTCCTAAAAGTGTTTTGCTTTTCCCTTTCTACATTACAACACATGACCAAATTATAACACATCATCCATGTCCTATCCCTATGGCAGACATGATTAATCAATCACGATACAGTTTCCCCCTTCAAGTCCAGATTTCTTTTTAAAAATATATTTTTATTGATTTCAGAGAGGAAGGGAGAGGGAGAGGGAGAAAGATCAATGATGAGAGAGAATCATCGATCAGCTTCCCCCTGCACGCCCCCCACACTGAGGATTGAGCCCGTAACCCGGGCATGTGCCCTGACCAAGAATCAAATCGTGACCTCCTGGTTCATAGGTCAGTGCTCAACCACTGAGCCATGCCGGGCTGGGCTTGGTGTCTTAACACACTTTGGGTCAATTAGAGTTTTTTGTTGTCATTGTTAATCTTCACCTGAGGATATTTTTTTCCATTCATTTTTAGAGAGAGTGAAAGGGAGGGGAGAAGGGGACAGAGGGAGCGAGAGAGAAACATTGATGTGAGAGAGACACATCGATTGGTTGCCTCCCGCACGCACCACAGCTGGGGCCAAGGATTGAACCCAAGACCCTTCAGTGTGCAGCCCGGCACAAACCACTGAGCCACCGGCCAGGGCCGGGCCATCTGGAGTTGGTGCATGAGATGCCACCTGTTTGCTGCCACGGTTTAGGGAGAAACTGAAGATGCAGGAGCGGAAGGTGATGTGTTTTACCTCTCAGTTCTTGAGATTGGAATTCCAGGAGCGTTTTTCTTCATTTAGGCCTCTTAGCTTAATTGAAGGGATGCCCGTCGAATTGGTCAGTACAGGTGCCTGGCACTCAATTAGTCCTAGAATAATCCCTAAACGAATGGTTTTTCCATCACTTTGGTTCAGTGCTTGCTCTATTTTGGGGGACCAATGGCAGCCCAGAAGCGCACACTCATCTTGTTTTACAGCCAAGAAACAGAGGCCAGAGAGGTTAGGGGACTTGCCCAGGGTCACAGCCCGCGAGTGACCATAGAGCCAGACTAGACCTCAGGCATCTGGACTCCTCCGGAGTGCGTGTGCCCTGTGCCTGCCTGCTGCCCTGACTTCCGGCCTGGCAGAGGAGGAGACCCCTGTGGAGCCCGCCTGATTGGCGACCGACACCTGTGTTGGCATCACGGCGACGTGTCCAACGTGCTGGGCGCACAGACCGGACCTGCAGGTTTCCTCTGAGGCGTGTGCTTCATAATTGGCCTGCCGAGCCGGCCCCGTCCTGCTTATTGGAATTCAGATTGGAGTAACTGGGTGTGGAAGTCGTCAGAGCGTAGGCCCAGACAGCTCAGTCTTCCCTTTAATTGGTACGTTGCGTTAACCACGGGGAAACCAGCCCGGCCGCACCCTTGGTCTGTGCGTAAGACGTTCCCCTGGCCTGCCCTGGCCGCTGTGGCGCAATGGATAGAGTGTCGCCCCATGGCCTGAAGGGTCCTAGGTTCGATTCCAGTCAAGGGTACATACCTCGGTTGCAGGCTCCATCCCAGTCCTGGTCAGGGTGCGTGCGGGAGGCAACCAATGGATGTGTCTCTCTCACATCGATGTTTCTCTCTCTCTGTCTCTCCTCCTCCCTTCTACTCTCTCTAAAAATAATCAATGGAAAAATATCTTTGGGTGAGGATTAACAAAAAAAAAAAAAAAAAGGAAGAAATTCCCCAGCTCCTGAGAAGCTGCTTCCCCACTTCAACAAGCAGCTTGCAGCGACATCTGTGCCATGTTTTGTTTTTAAATGTGTACACATACCTGTTTACTTTTGCTTTTGTGTAGAACATCCTAAGAAGGAGAAACAAGAAGCGGCATTAGCGCTCTCCCTGTAGCAGGTCAGCGTCATGTGGGTGGTGCTTGTCGAGAGCTGGAGTCATGGGGACGGGAGGCTCCTGGGCTGAGGCTCCGGGAGGAAGAAGCAGGGTCTGTGGGGCGGAGAGGCCGAGCGCACGCTTCCGCGATGTGGCAGCTCCGCAGACTCCTGTCATCAGTTGGAGGTGCATTTGCAAGGAGTGAGTGAGGGTTCGTTAGCCTTTGGGAGCACCTCCTGTGTGCCTGATGCCACGTGGGTGCTTCACGCTCATGACCTAAGTAACAGCAGATGAGAGGCTGCTACTGGCCCCGCTGTGTTAGCCTGTCCGTCTGTGTAGCAGCCCATAGTGCAAGAAGTCACTTTGAACCTGGGTCTGTTGTCCGCTGCAGTCTGTGCTCGAACACCTGAGATGAACGGGAAAAACATGGGTGTTGGCATGAAGCTGAGCCAAACTGAAGTCCTGGTCCCGTGGTGCCAAAGCTATGTGTCCGCGCACCAGTCTGCCCTTCTCCGCTCTGACCCTCCTGGGGTGACGGAGGTGACCTCCCGAAATGATCTCGGTGCTCGGTGCCCAGAATCGCTCCGTTTTTGCGCAGGTAGGACAGGACCTCGGGGCTTTAGAAACGGTCCTCTTGCCACACAGCCCTTGGGAAAGTAGTTGCCTCTGGGTCTCAGTGACCAGCTGCCCGCTCAGCGCCCTCATCTGTCCCAGCCAAAGGCAGCACAGGAGCCCAGACCGTCCCCGGTGATGGTGATTAGATCCCCTTGATCCTCTGCCGAAGAAGCCTGTCCTGAGGTCAGGGGCTGAGGTCAGGGGCTGAGGTCTGTCCGCTACTTCTGGAGGGAAAAGATGGAGAAGCAGGAGGGAAACCCGTTTGCTAGCTCATCCAGGCCCTGCCTCTGGTCCTCACCTGTGTGGGGCCCACTGCCCAGCGCTGCTGGAGGAACGGTGCCCTGTGAACCCCTTAGAGGCAGAGGCCGGGTGCTCAGGGCGCGGCAGTGGGCCTGGCAGAGCAGAGGTGCCCAGCCCGTGTCGAGCGGAAAGGGAATGGAGAGATGCCGGCCGAGGGGCTTTGAAGGGTATGATGCGTGACTCGGTCATAGTTCGTGCAGTCCCTGTTGTGAGTGGCTCCATGCGTCAAAGGTCGAACCAGCCGATACCGCATTTCCGGTCCTTGTAGTGACCTCATGAATTAGAAGGACTTGGCACCGTTCTGTAGGCCGAGAAACGGCGGCTCAGAGTGGTGAGGGGTCTGACCCGGTCACACAGCTGGAAAGCGGCCCCCGGGCTTTGAAGCCGCTGCCCTGCTGCCAGGGAGCCGCACATGCCCAGGTGCTGGGAGTCTTCCCGGACAGACAGGCCCTCTGAGCTGTGTGCGGACACGGCTCAGTGAGCGGTTAGAATGGAAGTGGGCTTGGCCTTGGGTTTCGTTATTTCAGTTTAAAACGGGCCTGGGTGGGAGTTAACTCCTTTTGCTACATTCTTCCAGTGTTACTTGTATCAGGGCCTTTTTAATGTCCTCTTAGTTGTTACAGTGTTAACTGTATCCGAGCTTTTAAAAGTGGTTACAGCGGATCCGTCCTCCCCAGGGCCCTATAAGCCCTGCACTCCTCTGCGGTCAGGCAGCCGGGCGGCTCCCGTGTTGAGAAAGGACTCCTTCCTGCCCCGCTGTCCCCGCTTCCCGTGCCGCTCCCGTGAGAGCGCTTCCTGACGGTCTGGATGCATCTGAAGCCACAGGTTTATGACGGGAGGATTCCTGCCCATTTCACTCACACGAGCCAGCAGTCAACACCGCTTTCTCGCTCGGCCTCTCCTCCCGCCCTCCGCTCTCTTTCTTAATCCCTGGAATCATACTTTTCCAGATTTCCTCTCTAAAGAAAAGCTTTGCCTGTTGAGAAAGATGAAAATGATGATATAGCTTATAATAATAACCACAACAAGCATCACGAATACCTTCTTTTCAATTGAACGTCTTAGGGGCCAGAAACTGCTTAGCCCTTAATTCGTGGACTCTCCTGTAAGCCTCACAATGGTGGTCCATTTTGAACCTCCTTTTACAGGTTACTTCCTCCCAGGCCACAGCCAGCAGAGAAGCCATTTCCCACTGCGTCCCCAACCCAAGGCTGGTTTTTGCCAAAAGGGGTGATTGTGGACAAAGAGAGTTGGCGTGTCATGGAGGCGATTTTTAAAAAATATATCTTTATTGATTTCAGAGAGGAAGAGACAGGGAGAGAGAGCTAGAGATAAACACATCAGTGATGAGAGAGAATCATGGATCGACCGCCTACTGCACGCCTCCCACTGGGGATCGGGCCGCAACCCGATGTGCCCTTGATTAGAATTGAACCCGGGACCCTTCAGTCCTCAAACTGTTGCTCTATCCACTGAGCCAAATCGGCCAGGGCTGGTGGCGATTTTTAAAAACAGCATTTTAGAATGACTTGTGAACATTCTTTCCTCTTTAGATAGTGGGATTTAGAGGAGGCATTCGTTCTAGGAAGGTGGCATTCTCAGGGCTCTTGTCCTTCAAAACAGGCCTATTGCAAACGGAGCCATGAGGTGCGCACATGCCCGCACGCACACGCACACGCGGCACCCACACCCGCAGGTAATAAATGATTCATCTCCACCAGCGGTAATCTGATGCCTCCCATTATGATCCCTGTAACCCAGGACTGTAGAGATAACCTGCCCCACCCCGCCCTGTGTCTAACAGTGGAACCTTACGAGCCAGCTATTGAAAAATAAACATTGAATGTGAAGTGGAACCTCCCCCAGCCCGACTCCTAGCAGCGCCACAGGGGCTTCCTGGTCCCTCGTGAAACGCGGCGTTGACGGCGGCTTAGGTGTCCCGTCCTGAGTCCCAGCGGCTGAGCGTGAAGCTGTGTGTCGTACACACAGGCTGCTCTGTGCCTCAGAAGGAAAGCTGTTCCTGAGAGGAAGTGGGAGGTAGGTAGGAACCTAGGTCGGTGCCCAGTGTCAGGAACATCACCCGTTGTAAGAGAGGGTTGTCTGAGGGGCAGGCGCTGAGGGGCCGAGCAGATGCGGTTTCCACGTGTGTGTGGTCGAGCTCAGCGTGATGGCCGGTGCTTTCCAGCAACGTCGAAGCCAGAAAAAGAGGAAATGAGTGATTCTGTGTGGCATGCGGCGGCGCCCGCTCATGGGAGTTCCGCTCCCTGGGCCCTCTCGCCAGCTGAGCTGCCGCAGAGACCCGAGCAGGAAGCGCCGGTGTCCCCTGTCCGGCCGGAGCTGTCACAGAGGGCGTCGCAAAATGCTCGCTGGCCAGCGTGGCTCAGTGGTTGAGCCTTGACCTATGGACCAGGAGTCACAGTTCGATTCCCAGTCAGGGCACCTGGCCGGGTTGTGGGCTGGGTCCCCAGGGCGGAGCATACAGGAGGCAGGCAGCCGATCAATGATTCTCTCTCATCACTGATGTTTCTCTCTCTCCTGTCCTCTCCGAAATCAATAAAAATATCTTTAGAAAATGGTTCAAAGCTCTACTCGAAACCTGAAGACATGCCGTGTAGAGCCGTGTCGTGTGGGTGGAGGGCCAGTGACACCCCCGGGTCACACCTTATGGATCGGTTTCGCTGGCGGCCCTGTTTGGAGACCCACCGATGGCCTGTACCAGAGCAGAGGTGTTTTGGCCATTCCGATGAGTTGTACTAGAGAAGGCCGATGTACCGTAAGATTTGGTAGATGGAGAATATTTGTTTTAATTTTATTTTTAGTATTGAGAGTGTGTTTTCATTTGTTCTGTGGATGGCCCATTTGTTCTCTAGTCCTGTTTTTTCCTTATTGATGTTAGAGCTCTTTACAACGTGAGGGGCAGTGCATGGCCGTCTGTGAGGTTTGTTCCACAGACCAGCCCCTGCCCTGTCAGTGTGCTGTTGGCTTTGATTGGTGATGGGACTTCTCCATGTAGACAGTTTCTGGGTTTTCTAATCAGATTTCTTGATCTTTTTCTTATGCCTTCTGGGTGGAGTAGCGGCCTTAGAAAACCTTCTGTGCTAAACAAACATGCTCCAGAGAACCAGGGCTTGCGTGTGCAGCATCTGCCTCTGAGAGTTAGTTCTGTGAAGATGCTAGCATCGTATCTGATTTTCCTTTTGTTTTCTGTTTTTACTTTGTTTTTGACACATCTTCCTTCTTGGGGCAGGGTGGGGGGGGGTAAGAGGACGATCTAGAAAATCATCTGAGCCCAAGCCCCCTCCCTCCCTCCTGGCTGGTTCTGGGTGGTGTTTTAATGAGCCTGTTTTGCTGACAATAAAAAAACAAGTCTGGGGACACGGTAAAACTGGTAAAACAAGAAAGGGAACGTTGGGCCGGGTTGCGTTCTGTGGGAAGGGAGGCTGGGAAGTCTGGAAGCTGCCGGCTCTGTGTCACGCTCTGTCCCCTCCGCCCACAGCAGGGCCGGCTGGAGGTCACACTGTGAGGAAGGCCGCGTGTGCGTGGGGATGAACATCATCTTCCGGTTTTCCCGGCAGGCCCCCCCCCCCCCCCCCCTTTGTGGAACTCACAGATGGAAGCACTCTGGAAAGAGGGAGGGAGCAGTGGGACCAGCCTGGGCTCCGAGGTGTGACCCGGGCAGGTCACTTGGCTTTTCCGGGCTCGGCAGCCTTGGACGGCGCCAAAGACAAGCGCAAGACCAGAACCTTCGGCGGGTCGTGTTGAGACAGGCGTGAGCACCTCTGGGCTGTGGCAAGAAGGACTGAGCCCAGCGCAGTTAGGTCACTGTCCACGTCACATCAGAGCTGAGATTCGAACCCGGGACCGGCCGACTGTGGGGCACCGAGCTGCTTCCCCCTCACGTGGCGCATGTGCAGATGCTCCCAAACCGGCGTCCTGTGCACATTTATGTACAGAGGTGCCTCCCTGTCGGCCACTTCCTCTGGTCCCTCATGGAGGTGAATTCCGGGGTCCTTCCCCCCTGCCCCCTGTCCTGCTCCCCTCCCAGCTCCAGAAATACACTTTAGTCCCCAAATTCCCACCGCACGCTTGAGTAGAAGCTCTGTCCCTGTGTGGTGGCCACGGCATAATAACACTGCTGGCCGGCAGCTCCCGCTGACCACGGTGCGTCCCGGACCTACCTACATAGCTCACTGTCAGGAAAACAAAAAACAGAACGTCTTGCCCCAGACGGCTTGGCTCAGTGGCTAGAGCGTCAGCCTGCGGACTGAAGGGTCCCGGGTTCAATTCCGGTCAAGGGCACATGCCCGGCTTGCAGGCTCGGTCCCCAGTAGGGGGCGTGCAGGAGGCAGCTGATCAATGATTCCCCCTCATCATTGATGTTTCTATCTCTCTCTCCCTCTCCCTTCCTCTCTGAAATCAGTAAAAATATAGTGAAAGAAAGAAAGGAAGAAAATCAGCAGGTAGCAGTACCAGTCTCGGTCCGGCCCGAGCACTCACGGTGCACAGGCGGCGCCCCCTCCCCCTCGCAGCCGCCCTCGGGAGCCCCACTGGTGTTCTCATCACAGACAGGGAGACTGAGGCCAAGCCCTGCCTCCCCGATGCCTCGGCCGCCTGGATTGCATGGGTGTTGGGAGCCGGAGCATCGGGTCAGTCTGAACTGTGAGAAACTGGATAGAGAAACCACCCGGCAGGAACTACGCCCCTAGGTTCCCATTTTCCACAATCTGTTTGCCCATTCGTGCCGCAGAGGCCGTCCAGGCACCTGCCAGGTCCAGCTCGGTGCCACCACTTGGGATGAGCGGGCACGGAGGCGGCCCGGTCCCCGCCCTCTCACCGCGCAGGCCCATGGGACACGTGGACGGAAAGCAGTTACGCGTGTAGCTGCATCGCTGTGACACCCAAGTGGACTCGGAGAAAAAGCAGAAGGAAGAAGTATGACTTTCATGAGCAGGAAGACATCCTGATGCTTTTTCCGACGTTTCATGTAAACATTTTTAACATACAACAAAAGTGAACAAATTTTACAGTGAAGATTCATATACCTACTGCCTGGATTCTACCATCACTGTCTTACTGTGCCTCACGCCTCAGCCGGCCGGCCGGCCACCTGCTGTCTGAGGACACTGTGCATTTCGAAGGGGAGGATGGGAAGCCATTGCTGGAGCTCAGAGCAGCCGCCCCTCTGGAAGGGCTGGGTCCCCGCGTAGGCGTCACACCCGGCCTGGCCCCCGGAGGTTGGAAGTGGCCCCGGGCTGCACCGTCAAGAGGGGCCTCATCGCTGGTGGAGGAGATCTTGGCTCCCTGCATTATTGTTTACGTTTTTATTGATCCCAGAGAGGAAGGGATGGAAACATCGAGGATGAGAGAGTCATCGACCGGCTGCCTCCTGCGCGCCCCCTACCGGGGACTGAGCCTGCCACCCGGGCATGAGCCCTGACTGGGAATCGAACCGTTCCTATGACCTTCTGGTTCAGAGGTCGACGGTCCCCCTCCGGCCGGGCTTCCTGGGTTTATTCGTGAAGCCTGGGATGCGTTGTCCTGTGGGAGCCAGCAGTAAGTGTCAGAGAGCACATTCCCGGCCAGCGGGTCGCACGGCCTCCCCGGCTGCCTCTGCAGGATGAGAGCCAAGGGCAGGAGTAGTCAGTCACCTCATGGCAGTGCTTGGCAGGCCCGTCTTGGGGCCAGAGTGCCCAGATTAGATGCTCAGCCCCCTGCAGCCCAGCACCCGGGCAGCTCCTCGTGCCATCCCGGCAGCTCCTCGTGCCATCCGGGCAGCTCCCCGTGCCATCCGGGCAGCTCCCCGTGCCATCCCGGCAGCTCCTCGTGCCATCCAGGGCAGCTCCTCATAGCATCCAGGCAGCTCCTCATAGCATCCGGGCAGCTCCCCGTGCCATCCGGGCAGCTCCTCATACCATCTGGGCAGCTCCTCGTGCCATCCGGGCAGCTCCCCGTGCCATCCAGGCAGCTCCTCATGCCATCCGGGCAGCTCCTCATACCATCCGGGCAGCTCCCCGTGCCATCCAGGCAGCTCCCCGTGCCATCCGGGCAGCTCCTCATAGCATCCGGGCAGATCCTTGTGCCACCCGGGCAGCTCCTCATGCCATCCGGGCAGCTCCTCATAGCATCCGGGCAGATCCTCGTGCCACCCGGGCAGCTCCTCGTGCCATCCGGGCAGCTCCTCAAGCCATCCCGGCAGCTCCTCATGCCATCCGGGCAGTTCCAGAGTGGCTCGTGGAGGGAAATTTGCTCCCACAGGCCCGAGAGACGGCCCGTCGCCGAGGGGAGTGGGCTCACAGCTCAGCCTGGGGGTTCTGGCCCAGAGCCCGGTCCTGACGGGGCCTCAGGAAGGAGGAGAGTAGAGGTGTCAGGGGCGAGGCCGAGTGTGAGGTGGGACCTGGGAGCTTCCACGCACAGCTGGGTGACGCCTGTGGCATTTGCTGGACCTGGGGCCTGACCCCAGTTACAATCAAAGTCACAAAAATGATCAAAGTCCATTCATTGCGAGTGCACGCTCTGGGCACTCTGCTAAGCAATTCAACGCACGATTTTTAATCCCAGCAACAAGCCTGTGGAATAAGTACGATTACTGCCCCATTGGCCACGTGAGGAGGCGGTGGCCACGTGAGCAGGCGGGGAGACTTGCTCCCTGGGGAGTGGTCGGGCCAGGGATCAAGCTTAGTGTGTCTGGATCCCTCACCCACCTTCTTTCCATTTGCTATGGAGTATTTCACTTATAGTGTCCAATGCTGTTCCTTCAATACACATCTGTTTAATAGCTGTGATTAGAATGTTCCAGATGGCCGGCCAGGTGTGCTGGTCACCTTGGATGGAATTCGGCCTGCAGATGCCCCTCCCCCAGCCCTCTGCTCCCATGCAGTCAGTTGGTGTGCCCACCAAGGCTCCTGCCTGGCCCGGGGCAAGGGGACATGGCACCGGTGTTCTCCTCCTGTGGGTTTGGTACCCACGGTGGCCTGCCCGGGCATCTTTGTCCCCTGAGCTCTGGGCTCAGCAATGAGCAGGTGTGTTCAGGCTCTGAGGGTGAAGTCCACACTGAGCCTGCCCAGCGGGGAGCCGGCCCTTCCCTGATGGTTCCTCTGCGCCGAGCCCTTGGCAGGGAGCTCTGACCCGGGAGGGGGGTGTCTCTGGTCCCCGTGCCAGCCTGCCAAGTGGGTCACAAAGGAGGGGAAGGAGCAGGCGCAGGCCACGGGCTGCTCACATTTCATGTGGAGCCTGGAGTTCCAGGCACGGCCAGTTTCCAGGCCTGCATCTCAGTAACTCAGCTATTTTAAGATGCTCTGTTGTTTTATGAGCTGCCAAGAAATGGAAGATACCTCCAATTCAGAGCACCTTCTGAGTCCACAGGTGAACAAAATGTATGTCTTGGAAGTGGACTGTTTTGAGTCATCCTGTGATCGGTTCTGTTGCTCCATTTGCTAGATGGGAAAGTTGAGGCTCAGAGGGAAGGGATACACACCCAAGCCCTCATGACCAGAGCGTGCAGCGTGGCGTGTCAAGGCCATGTTCACGGTCTGTGAAGTGACTGACGCCGTGTTCTCCTGGGCTCTTATGCAGAGTCTCGGGAACACGGAGCCTTCCTTATAAGCTGGCGAATGAGAAGGTCTTTAATAAACCGGGTCCCTCTTCTCCCACCTCATGATTCCTCAGTCTGCCTCCTGGTTACTTAGCAGTGATCCGGCTTGTTAATTAGCTGGTTAATTAGCAGTGATTCGGCTTGTTGGCCATGATGGGCTGCTGTCCAATGCGGTAGCCACGGGCCACATGTGGCTATTTAAATTCAAAGGAACGAGAGGTAAACATTTCAAGTGCTCAGTGGCCACGTGTGGCTTGCCTTGCAGATACAGAGCGGGTCCCTCATTGCAGAAGGTCTCTGGGAGAGCGCTATTCTAGTGCGGAGGGTGCTGTGAACAGAAGGGGTTGCATTTTAAAGGCACTGACAAGTCCTGCAGTAAGAAGCTGGTCTCACCTGGAGCCTAGCAGGCCAGCTTTACCTGCCCGGGAGCCTTTTTAACACCTACAAACAGCTCTGCCTCTCCCTAAGCACATCAGGTGCCACCCCTCCTGTCCGCAGGCCTCCGTGACCCTTGGGAATCTAAATCTCTCTTCTCGTTTTCTCCCCAGATTGCCTTGGGTCCCCGGTGTTTACGCCCATCAAGGCAGACATAAGCGGTAACATCACGGTATGTACTTGGGCTGGCAGCTGCAGCCCTGGTACCCCCTGGGGAGTCTACACCTGCCCCGGTCACCGGAGCCTTCTTCCTGCCCCAGCTCCCCAGCTCCCCAGCTCCCCAGCTCCAGGGCTGGGAGGAGACCTGCAGGACGGGCGTGGCCCCCAGCTCCTCCGAATCGGACTCAGGCTCTTGTGCAGTCATGCCTCCTAGTCGCAGCCTGAATGGGACCACAGGTGGAAACCACTGAGGCGGAACCTGCTTCTTCTATCCACTCCCCCAGATAACTAAACTCAGGCCGGGAGTTCAGGGTGATGAGCCCCTCTCCCCTGCCCGTGAGGGTCCTTTCAGGGCCTGGCCCAGGGCTTGGCTGCCCTGCACTCTCTCATCTCTTCATCCCAGCAGCCGTTGAGGCTGGTTCTGTTGTCATCCCGTTTTACCGATGAGGAAGCTCAGAGAGGTTGAAGGACTCCCCTGAGGTCACACAGCAAGGACATGCAGAGGTGGGATTGAGACCCAAACTGCCGGCTCCACTCAGAGCCTTGTCTCTGGACATCTTTGAGCCCTAAGAGCATATTTCTACTTGTCCACACAAGTGGAACTTCAGACACTCGATGTCTGAGGTGCTGACCACAGTGGTTGGAGAACGTGGACTCTGGAGCCAGCCTGTGCAGGAACCCGCTGCAATGCCAGGCAGACAGGAACCAGCTGTGTCACTGGGCACCTCACTGCCCCTCTCTGAGCCTCAGTTTCCTCATCTGCAATTTGGGGTGATGACAGCGCAACATCAAGCTTGCTGTGAGCATCAGAGAAGGAAGCGCTCCCGGGAGCGGGGGGGGGGGGGGGGGGGGGGGCGCTCAGGAAATGGGACGGTCCCGGGAGTTCCTGTCGCACAAGCCCCATTGCCGTTCTTGGCACTGGTGCGGGGAGAGCCAGGCCCCGGTGGGGTGGGGTGCTCCTCCCCGCAGCGTGCCAGCCGCTCGTCTGTGGGGACAGCTTTTCCAAGGAGGAACCCCGTGTGCTCCATTTCAGAAAATCAAAGCTGTGTACAACACCGACCCGGCCAAGTTCCGGACCCTGCAGAACATCCTGGAGGCGGAGAAGGAGATGTATGGAGCGGAGTGGCCCAAAGTGGGGGCCACGCTGGCGCTGATGTGGCTGAAAAGGTGAGGAGCCGGGGCGGCAGGCTGTGTGGCTGTGAGTCCTGGGCCTGCTCTGCGCACCCAGGACAGCCCCCCACCCTGCCCGGCGCGGCCTGCCCTGGCCGGGGAGGAGGTCACTGCGTTCCCCTCACGTGTGCCGATGCTGGTTAGCGGCTGAGGAAAAGCTCCCAGGGCCGAGGGCTGCCTGGTGGCGACGCTTCCCTCCTGGAACCGTCAGAGGCGAGCAAGCCGCACACAGCCGGGCATTGTGCTGAGCTTTCTTGAAACATATATTTCTGTTGATTTCAGAGAGGAAGGAAGAGGGAGAGGTAGAAAGATCAATGATGGGAGAATCATCAATCACTGCCTCCTGCACGCCCCCTGCTGGGGATCGAGCCAGCAACCCCGGCATGTGCCCTGACCGGGAATTGAACCTCCTGGTTCCTGGGTTACTGCTCAACCACTGAGCCATGCGGCCGGGCGTCGTGTTGAGCTCTGTGTCCTGGCCGCATTTCACGTGCTGTGGGTTAGGAGTGGTGTGATCCCAGCTCACAGAGGAGGCCACTGGGGCTGCTGGAGGCCAAGGCCGCAGGGCAGGCCTGGGACCGAGCGGCCGGCATAGTCGTCAGGCTGTGACTGCACAGAGAGGTCCTCTTGGGGTGGGTCAGGTGGTAGATTTGTGGGTGATGACAGCTTCTTGCAGGAATGCAGCATCTCAAGGAGAAGGAACTATCTAATTTGCACAAATTCCTCCCGTGGTCTGGGGGACAGGGTACCCTGATGAGGGGTTTGAACCCAGATGATCTTACCACAGAATTGACATGACAGCCACTACACATCTTGTCCTCAGAGCAAATACTTGAATCCATATGTAGTTGTTCCCATTTTACAGATGAGGCCACCGAGGCTCAGAGAGGCCAGGCAGCTTTTTTGCTTAGCTTATGCTGCTCTCTACCGGCCACAGAATTCTCCTTCAGCTGTGCAAACACCAGAGCCCGCAGCGCCATGAAGCCAGGGGCCCTTCCCGGCCCCACAGATGTCCCAGCGTTGCTTCTCTCTGGGGCCTGGAGCCAGGAGCCAGGAGCCAGGAGGGGTTCGGCTCCCTTTCTCTGTCCAGACCCCCCCAACCAGCTCCTCCTTCCCCCAAACATGTGCTTCTTTGATAAAATGGAGCACAAAGAGCCTGCTTCCTAGAGCGGGTGGCTGTGTGGGCATCGGGGTGGGTGGCCTGTAATTAACACCCTGACCTCATGTGTTAGGAGTTGCTCCAAGCTACTCACCTCTGGTGTCATAACCCTGGAATGAGGAATGCCCTCGGCCCATCTATCCTATCACAGGGTCTGGGCTTCTCAGGAGCAAAGCAGATGATGCTGTCGAGATCAGTGCGACTGTGTGTGTCCACATGGGTGTGGGCGAGCCAGGCTGCCGGAGGGCGGTGCGGGAGGATGTCAGCAAGTTGAGCACATAGTGAGCGCCTGCTGTGTGCTGCTCACGGTGCCGGGCGAGCAGGATGCCAATGAAATGAGGACAGACCCTCTCAGGGTCACAGTTTGGTGGGTGGATCCTGATAGCAGGATCTCAGAGCCTGGACAGAGAGGTGAGGGAGGGCTCCCTGGAGGAGGGTGGCCAAGCAGTGTCCAGGGCTGACCAGGAGATCCCAGGCAGAGCAGGCGTGGCAGAGGTGGCAGAGGCTGGCGTGTCTGCAGCTCCGTGAGGAAATGGACAGGGCAGGCCCAGACCCCAGCTCCCAGCAGGGACCGTGTTCAGCGGCCACAGCCAGGCCTGGGGTTGACATGGTGCTTGGGAGACGCCGTGTGGAGCCGGTGGCCACGCTACATGGAAGCCAGGTGTAAAGATAAAACGTGGGGAATGAGTAACCTCCTGCTTTTGCGTGCACATGTTTCTGGCTCACAGTAGGTGCTTCGTTCAGCGTAGTCGGGCCTGCCATGCGCAGGAGCAGGGCGTCCTAACGGGCCTGTCTCTCCTTCCTGGGCGCAGGGGCCTCCGCTTCATCCAGGTCTTCCTGCAGAGCATCTGCGACGGGGAGCGGGACGAGAACCACCCCAACCTCATCCGCGTCAACGCCACCAAGGCCTACGAGATGGCGCTCAAGAAGTACCACGGCTGGATCGTGCAGAAGATCTTCCAGGTGAGCCGGAGGCCGCCTCGTCCCGGCCCAGGAGGCTCCCAGCTGAGGGGCCCACGCCTCGCCCGGCCACGCCTCCTGTGGCCTCGGAGCCTCCTGTGGCCTCAGAGCCTGCGTCCGTCCGTCCTGGGCCTCGGGAAGGGCTCCCCTGCCGAGGGGGCCGGTGCGCTGAGGGCCTCTCTCGGGCACTGTGAGCGGCTCTGCCTCACCGCCCCCTCCGTGGCCACACAGGTGTCATGCTGGATGCTCCGTGGTGTTCTGTTGAGGTGCCTCATCCTAGGTGGCCCGATGGGGCAGGGAGAAGCCCTGGCCGTGACTGAGGACATCAGGGTGGTGGTGGGCTGGCCTGTCGACCCCTCAGGGTCAGCCCCGCTCCTCACCCCGGGCAGGGAGGGGCAGGAGGCCCCGGGCCCGTGGGCACCACTGACAGGAAGCTGGCCCACAGGCTCCTGGTGGCTCGTGTTGGGGTGACATTGGCCATTGTTCCTGGAAACGGGCCTCAGCACCAGCCTTGTTCCCTGAGGGCCCCTTGGGGTGCCACACGCTGTCACTGGCTGCCCTGCCTCATGGCCTGGCATCTCGCCCATGTGGCCACCCCTCCTTCGCAGCTCCCGCCGCTGCCCAGCCTCGCTCACACGAGAGGGGTCTCAGGGCTGGTCTCCCCACGCGGCACAGGCCCTGGGCAGGAGGAGCCGGTCACCCGGGCTGGGACAGGGCCCCTCTGTGGGAGCCTCCCCCTCCCGTGGGCCTCGCAGCCCCACCTCAGGAACAGCAGCAGGCCCTGTGAGGCTGGCCAGGCAGCCACCCATGCTGTGCACCAATGCGCCATGCGGTGGGGGCATCCTTACCCCTCTCCCAGGTGAAGAAACGGATGCTCAGAGAGGTTAAATGTCTTGCTCAAGGTCACAGAGGAAGATGGGGGCTGAGATCCTATGACCTGACCCTCAGCAGCCTTATCTTTCAAATGGGGGTAAAGTGGGCCCTGCCTCCAAGGTTCATTGTGAAAATGAAGCGAGTTCATCTGTATCAGGTGGTTGGCCCATGGTTTGCACTCAGTGTATCAAACCTATTACGATTTCTTTTCATAATGACTGTTACCATTTATAATTTCCTCACCCCGTCAAACTCATAGCCTTTCTGTCTGGTGGCATACTTTTCCTTCTGGCTCTGAAATTCCGTAAACTTCTGATTCTCTGACATCTTTTCAAGTGTCAGGGGGGCCCTGAAATTTGGGCAAATGTCGCCTCCTACAGGACAAAAGAGCCACAGATAGCGGCCGTCTCCCTGCTCAGGGAGTGGGTATTCCAGAGAAGCAGCTCGCCTCGCCTCCGGAGCAGCCTCACCCAGAGGGAGCGGCTCACCACACTGAGCGCCCCGTGTCCCGGCGCCGCGAGCGCCTCCGTGTGCCCGGCGCTGCGCTGAGCACTTTGCACAACCTCCTTAGTCCTCCCAGAAGCCACCCAGTCGGATGGGTGCCATGGCCACCCCATTTTACAGACAGTGAACTGGAGGCTCAGAGAGGCTGAGTAACTTGCTCAAGGCTCACAGCTAGTCAGCGGCACAGGCTGGAATTTGAACCCAGGTCTGTCTGCCCCCAGAGCTGGAGCCCGTCCTGCTGTCCCTCATGGGGGTAGACAGGAATAGACACATCCCTTTGCCTTTGCCTGTCCCTTTCATTGCCACAGTCAGCGCAGACCCTGCCCACCACGGACCCCCCTAACCCTGCACCTCTCCTCTCCTCTCGCCCGCCTCCAGGCAGCGCTGTATGCCGCGCCCTACAAGTCCGACTTCCTGAAAGCGCTCTCCAAGGGCCAGAACGTGACGGAGGAGGAGTGCCTGGAGAAGGTCCGCCTGTTCCTGGTCAACTACACGGCCACCATTGACGTCATCTACGAGATGTACACCAAGATGAACGCCGATCTCAACTACAAGGTGTAGGCGTGCCCCCGGCCGGCACTCCCAGGCACAGACAAGCCAGAATCACTGTGAAGCAGCTGGAGGCCGCCGTGGCCTGCGTCCGGCTGGGGTTGCAGGGGACGGCCCTGGTTTCTGAAAAGTCATTTTTGGGGTCTATCCTAACGGAGCAATAAATAACCACCCTACTTCTGAATCACCTTTAGTTCCATGGCAGCACAGACCGACTGCCTTCATTTCAGTGTGATAAAAATCAGTTAATGTTGCTAATTCAAGTCCTAGGGCTTTCTGTCCCCGTCCCCCCACGTGGTGCGTGGCCCTGGGGGAGCCCTGTCATACACCTCATTTTAAAGATGAGGATCTGGTGCAGTGATGTAAGGAGCATGAGGAGTCTGATTTGAAATTACACAGGATTTTTTTAAAGCAGACTGCTGTGTGCTCCTGTGGTTGCACAGCCCAGCCTCACAGCGCTGTCAGCATAGACCCCGCTCTTCCTACTGTCTTTTTCCAGACAGTTTTTTATAGTTGAAAACAACCAGCAAGCCTTTGATGACCTTGACCAAGGGCACTGTATTTTAAAGCTATCAGGTATGAGGAACTGACCACAGACGACTGAGTTGGCATTCTTCTGCATAAGCGTTTCCTCCAGGGACAGCCTACCCCACCTAAGAAACTACCCATCATGCGTGTTCTCCCAGAAGGGAGGCCACGCCCCTCCCGATGCCGAGAAACAAGGAACACCTCGCTGCCTTAACTCCCTCCTGGCACTAACAAGAGCTGTATCTTGAAAGTGTTGGGGTGAATAGAGGGACCCCAAAGAATTCATGTGTGTTAAAAACCCAATGAGGAACAATTGGTGATTTTTATGCAAACACTAAATAATTCTTAAATAAATCTCTATTTTGGAATCACATCTATGTGCTGTTTGAGTTCCTGAGTCGCCTTCTTCCTGGGTTAGAGGTTACAACTGGGGACCAACCATGGACCTGTTTCCTAGTGTTTGTCCTGGCTGGACAGGATACGGGGGCGGATGTAGTCTCCACTTTGCCTCCGTCCCCACCAATCCCTGTTGCGTCCCCAACCCTGTGATCCATTGCTATTTGCACTTTATTTATTTTTTTATTTTTATTTTTATTTTTAATATTTTAATAATTTTTATTTCTTAAAGTATTACAAAGAGTATTACATATGTCTCCTTTTTACCCCCCCTTGACATTCCCCCGGCCCCTACCTCCCGCCCCGTGTCTTGTGTCCATTGGTTAATCTTATATGCATGCATATAAGTCCTTCAGTTGGTCTCTTAATCCCCCCCCCCAACCCTCCCCAGGCTTCCCACTGTAGTTTAACATTCTGTTCAGTGTTGCTCTGCTTCTGTATCTACCCCTGTTCATCAGTCCATACTGGTCCCCTTTATTTGTCCCAACCTCACTGGAGTAGTCTCAACCTCACCAGGGCCGTTTCAACCTCACCGGGGCTGTCCCTACCTCACGGGGGCCGTTTCAACCTGACCGGGGTTGTCCCTACCACACCGGGGCCGTTTCGACCTCACCGGGGTTGTCCCTACCACACCGGGGCTGTTTCGACCTGACTGGGGTCGTCCCTACCTCACGGGGGCCGTTTCAGCCTCACCGGGGTCGTCCCTACCTCACGGGGGCCGTTTCGACCTGACCGGGGTTGTCCCTATCACACCGGAGCCGTTTCGACCTCACCGGGGTCGTCCCTACCTCACGGGGGCCGTTTCAACCTGACCGGGGTCGTCCCTACCACACCGGGACCGTTTCAACCTCACTGGGGCCATCCCGACCTCACCGGGGCCATCCCAGCCTTACCGGGGAAACAGGAAGTTTGGCCCTCTGTCCCCTGCTGGCGGCTCCCCACCAGACAAAATCTCCAGGCGTTCCTGGTGGTTGAACATCCAAGTGCACAGACTGCCTGTCTGCTGTCCCCCAGCGCCCCACAAGAGACTGGGACCAGTGGGCATGTTTGTGCACTTGCTGGTACAGCAGTTCCACAGTGCCGGCCGAGTCAGGCCCAGCCCTGGCCGGCCCCGGACCCGACTCTGCCCCCCGATTGCGTCCCTCCCAGATGCAAGGAGCTGAAATCTGCAGCCTGCTGGGATGGGCTCTGTACTTGGTGCATCTGCACATCCTACTCAGTCTCAATGGGCTTCTTTCTATGCGAGGAGTTGAAATCTGCAGTTTGTTGGGTTGGGCTCTGTACTTGGTGTCACATCCTACTCAGTCTCAATGTTCTTTCTCTCCTTCCAATTGTAGAGCTTCCACTGGGCCAACTTTCCCATGGTTCTGTATGATAGGTGTTTGTCTGATATTTGGTAGTTTCGATGTTGTTGTGTGAGGTAGCACGCACAGGTCTCTTCCTTATGCCGCCATCCTGGTTCTCCTGGGTCTGCTTCTTGAGTGTGTCTCCCATGGCTGCGAGCAGTTGAAGTCTGCAATTTGTTGGGATAGGCTGCAAAAGCGCAGGTGGGTCTTTTTGTGCACCTGGCACAGCTTGGATGGGGATGTAAATTGATTAGGGCTGAGACTCAGGGAGTCACCATGGCGGAGCAAATAGCACTGGCTGAGTCTCCGCGGCCCCTTGAATCTCTGCCAGGGCTTTGTGTCCCCCAGTGCCGGCGAGCAGCTGTGTAACAGAGTCTCCCTCGCTTTCTGATGGCTGCAAGGCCGTGCTGCCTCTCCCCGCAGGGTCTGGTGCCTCATGATCCCGCCTGAACCAGCTCAGTGGATTTGAAAGTTTGCAGAAGCAAAGGCGTTTCTACTTGTGAGTCTGGCACAGCCCAGATGGGAATGTAAATTGCGTAGGGCGGGGTCACAGGGAGTAGCCGGGGCGGAGACTCAGCGGCCCCTAGCCTATCCAGGACTCCAGGACTTTGCGTCCCCCAGTGCCGGAGGCGAGCAGCCGCGCGCCAGAGCCTCCCTCGCTTTCTGACCGCTGGAAGGCCGTGCCGTCTCTCGCCTTGGGGCCTGGGGCCTCAGAGAGCCGCCCGAACCAGCTCAGTGGATTTGAGAGTTTGTAAAAGCACAGTCATTCCCTCTTGTGCCTGTGGCACAGCCCTGAGGGTAGGGCGGGGTCACAGGGAGTCGCCAGCGTGGAGGAAATAGCGATGGCGGCGTCTCCGCGCCCCTCGCCTCCCCGGGACACCAGGACTTCTTGTCCCTCGGTGCCGGCGAGCAGCCGCGTGTCAGAGCTTCCCTCGCTCTCCGACCACTGCAAGGCCGTGGCCGCCTCTCCCTGTGGGATCTGGGGCCTCAGAGACCCGCCCCGAGCAAGCCCAGAGGATTCGAGGGTTCGTAAAAAACCGAGAATCCATTTGCAGCCCGCGTGGCGTGTGACTGCGTACCTCTGGTTTTGGTGCCTCCGTAGCTCCCACTCAGTCTCACTGCGCTTCTTTCTTTTCCTCCAGTTGTAGATCTCCCACCGGGCCAACTTCCCCATGGTTCTGAGTGGCGGTTGTTTACTTCATAGTTGATAGTTTCAATGATGCTGTGCTATTTGCACTTTATTATGGGTCGATGCTTTTTACTGATACTAGGGTTAAATGTGGGGGGCATATTTGTTTTACTTAATTCCTGCTCCTACAGAGCTAAGAGTCTAGTGGGCAAGATGGCCCAGTGAATCAACAGTGACGCTTTAGAGCAGTCAGTGCCTGGAGGGACCGTGGGACACTGCTGAGAGGCCACACCCTGGAATGCATCGTAGGGAGTCAGGGCCTTGATGGAAGGGGCTAGGGAGCCCGGCCGGTGGAGGAGAAAGGGCAGGGGGCACTTCAAGGCAAAGGTAAAGACCTGGTGGCTTGACCTAGAGCTGGGTGGGTGTGTGTGTGTGTGTGTGTGAGTGATATGCTACCAAGGGATTTGAACTTGACCTTGAAAATTATGGAATACCTTCAAGGGTCTTGTGCACAATTCAATCAAACACCCAGTTTGGAAGGCTCTCTCTGTTATGACCAAGGGATAGACATTTGAACTGTTTTTACTGTCTCTGGTGTAATTATGTCTTCTGATATTGCTAGTGGTGGGAATACTCATCTTTCTAAGTTCAACTGCTCTTTATGTGTGTTTTTAAAAAATATATTTTTATTGATTTCAGAGAGGAAGGGAGAGGGAGAGAGAGATAGAAACATCAATGATGAGAGAATCATTGATCGGCTGCCTCCTGCATGCCCTCCACTGGGGATTGAGCCCACAACCTGGGCATGTGCCCTTGACCCGAATTGAACCTGGAACCCTTCAGTCCACAGGCTGACACTCTATCCACTGAGCCAAACCAGCTAGGGCTGCTCTTTAGGTTTTTTCCCCCTAGGGTTTCCTAGAAATATAAAATTCTGCCAACTAATTAAAAGAACTCTGGCCCGACCGGTGTGGCTCAGTGGTTGAGCAGTGACCCATGAACCAGGAAGTCACGGTTCCATTCTGGGTCAGGGCACATGCCCGGGTTGTGGGCTCGATCCTCGTTGGGGGGGCGTATAGAAGGCAGCCGATCGATGGTTCTCTCTCATCGTTTTTGTTTCTCTCCCCATCCCTTCCTCTCTGAAATCAATGAAAGTATACAAACAATCTATATAATAAAGAGGTAATATGCTAATGTGTCCATTACGGTGTCCAAGTCACGACCAGTCTGTGGGCAGGGCCAGGGTCAGGCTGCCTGCATGCGTCCTCATTCACTGATATGACACTGCGGGGAGAGGGGGAACTGGGCTTGACGGGGGACCTCAGGCCGTGCCCCCCGCCCGCCTGGCAGGGCTTGACGGGGGACCTCAGGCCGTGCCCCCTGCCCGGCAGGGCTTGACGGGGAACCTCAGGCCATACCCCCTACCCAGGTGCTGGGCTGGGGGACCTGAGGCTGCACCCCCACCTGGAGGGGCTTGACGGATGGGGCCAGCCGGGTCTGGGTCTCATCCAGTGGGGGTGGGGCTGGCTGGGTCTGGGTCTCCTGCGTTTTCGAAGTGTGTGAGGGTGGTGGGTGGGGACTTGACTCTAGGTCCCGCAGCGCGCCCCAGACTCTGACAGGAAGGAGATTTTATATACGTTTTACTAATTTTCTTTCATCCCCGACACTTCTATTATAGAGAAAGGGCAAATAGCAATATTAAAATATTTCTTCTAATTAATTCTCTTTTAATGTGCACGAAATTCGTGCACAGGGCCACTAGTAAATAGATAAAAGAATTCTGCATCTTCCTTTTACAAATAGCTTTTCTTTGTGTGTCTGACATGAATGAGACTGGGAGGGCCGGGATTATGCCCTTCACTCCTGGTAATGCCAGGCCCCTGGGAGCACGGTGGGCCCGCAGAGACAAGGAGTTTTACCCTGACAAAGCCGGACTGCGCTCTGCCTGGGGCAGGGAGGAAGGAGCACACCTGAGCGCCAGCTGTATACCAGGCCCTCCACCAGTACTCACCACCCCTCATCTCACAACCGCCCCAGATATGGGAGCCCCATTTATCAGAAGAGGATGAGGGGTGGGATGAGGGGACCTGGCCGGGCTGCCCCGCCAGGACTGCGGGGCTCCACATCTCCCCAGCACGCCCACTTCCTGCCAGGGGACAGTGACGCTGCCTGGGCAGGCGTGCCGGGCTGCGTAGTCGTTCAGGGTTGACCCAGTAGCCATGGTTTCAGGCGCTGGGGCTGAGGAGAACAGAGGGAACATATCCTTGCGTTTGTGAGTTGATTGATGAGTTCCCTGGTTCACTCCACCCGGGGCTGCCAATCCCATTGCCCCGCGCCTGTAAGCTGACCGCCTGCAGCTTCTGCAGGGTCCAGCAGGTGGCGCTGAAGGCACTGCGCGGTGGAGGCAGCCCCTCCCAGCCTCTGCCCGCGCCTAAAAGGTGCGTGTGCTGGGGAGGGGGTCACCCACCTGTGTTCTCCTGCTTTCCCGAGGGCCAAGGGAGGGCCACTGAGCACTGCTGCGGAACCTGGAGCTTCTCTAAGGGTGTCTGCAGCTCTGACGTCAGGCCGGCCGCTGTGGGGACCACACGTGTGTCCTGTTTTACTGTTAGGATTAATGACTGTGACTGTGACTGTGACTGTGACTGTGACTGTGACTGTGACTATTGCCACCACTGGCACTGCGCCATCACCAGCACCACCTAACAATTTTTAGGTTAAAGTGCAGGTTCTAGAACTTTATAGCTGTGTGATCCAGGGCAGGTCAATGGACCACTCTGAGCCTCAGTTTCCACACCTGTGAAATGGGCCAGGGCCACCTCTACTTTGCAGGGTTACATAAAATAATGTGTATAAAATGCCTGGCATACAGAAGATGTTCGATAATTGGCTTTTATTAATATTTCTATTCATCATGATGTTATGGCCTGCCAGGGGCTCCTGAAGGGGCAACCCAGCCCCAGTGTGGTTAAACCATAACATGCTCTCTTACTCCTGTTCTTAAAGATACGGGCCCTGGTTGATACGTCGGCCTGTGGACTGAAGGGTCCCGGGTCCCATTGTGGTCAAGGGCACATGCCCAGGTTGTGGGCTCCATCCCCAGTAGGGGGCGTGCAGGAGGCAGCCAATCAATGATTCTCTCTCACCATTGATGTTTCTCTCTCTCTCCCTCTCCCTTCGTCTCTGAAATCAATAAAGATATATATATATATATGTGTGTGTGTGTGTATATATATATATATATATATATATATATTTAAAGGTATGGCGGGGCCCATGTCAGCGCATCAGCTGGCGCGCCCAGGGAAGGCCATGCAGTCGCAGCTGCTCCTCTCTCTGCCCTGCTCTGCCATGTGACTGGGCGAGTGCCTTCTCCCCTCCGGGCCTCAGTTTTCTCATCTATTAAATCAGGGGCTTGGCCAGTCCAAAGCTCCCGCAGCTCTGACAATCTACAAGAGGCGCCGCGTGTCACTGTCGCCAGCCCTGGTTGGCATTCAGAATTCCACTGACGTCAGCACTCCATCCACGAGCAGGGACCCTGGCCTCTCTCTGAGACATTTGACGGGGTCATTCAGTGCAGGCCCGGCAGTTAGGAAGTGTCCGATAACGGGCAATTATGAGGATTAACCCTAATCACTCCTCCATCCAACCCAGAGAGGGTGATCTGGAAGGTGAGTAACTCTCCTGTTTTCTGAGTACCTACTATGTGCAGCCCTGGGCGAGACCCAGTGCTCCTTGCAGGGCTAAGGCAGGTAAGGTCCCATCTTCCGAGCGCTCAGGACCCACGGGGAGATATTTGGGTGGGAGAGGGCAGGTTGGCGGCCTCTCTGCGGAGGTGGCTCGCGTTTGAGCTGAGACCTGAGGGGAGAGCAGGCCGGGGAAGAAGCTGGCTCCAGCTGGTGCCATGGCCCTGAGGCAGGGAAGAAAGCAGCAGGTTCTCGGGACAGAGGCCAACGGTGAGGGTGAAACCTAGAGCTGCCGAGGCCACTGTGAGTCAGGCTGTTGCTCTAAGATCGGGCGTCACAAGCCTCAGTGAGGAGAGGGGACAAAGTCAGTTCACACTTCAATAAGCCGTTAGCGAGGATTTTGGACTCATAAAAGGGGCTGTCTCCATCCTGACCTTCATATATCTTCACTCACCATCTAGGGGCCTCCATGGACCCCGTGGCCCACCCAGGAAGCCCTGAATTCCTGGGACCCGCTGGCACCAAGGCCTAGATGCCCCTCCATCCCTGCCTCCCCCCACCACACACACACACACACACACACACACACACACACACCACAGCTTCAGAGGAAGGCTGGCTTTGAAATGCCCATGGCCAGCTGTGACCCAGCCACACCCACGGGCCACCAGGCCTGCTGCCCAGAAGACTGGAATCCCAGCCAGTGGCTGAGCAGCTGAGAGTGGCTGTGTCCCTGGCAACAGTCCTCTGAGGGGCAGGGCTTCCTCCCTACCTGGCCTCAGGTTTCTGCCCAGGAGAATTCCAGAAGAGCCTCATTGAAGGTCCCTGGCAGGGCGGGGCGGTCTCTGGGCCGAGGTCAGCTGTTACAGGACCGAGGCATACAAACCAGCTGATGGTCTCCAGCCTCTTTGTGTCCTGTCGCCATGGCTTCTTTTTTTAAAAAATATATTTTTATTGATTTCAGAGAGGAAGGTAGAGGGAAAGAGAGACAGAAACATCAACGATGAGAGAGAATCATTGATTGGCTGCCTCCTACACACCTCCGACTGGGGATCAAGCCCGCAACCCCGGGCATGTGCCCTTGACTGGAATCGAACCTGGGACCCTTCAGTCCACAGGCCGATGCTCTATCCATTGAGCCAAACCAGCTAGGGCTCACCATGGCTTCTTGGTCAAGGTGGGGAGATGTGACTTCAGGGGGCTGCTGTCCATGGGGCAGGACCCAGAGGAAGACCGTCAGGCGCCAGGCCCTCTGGACGGTGTGACCTGAGGCAGGTCCCCTCACCTCTCTGGTGGCCTCCTCTCCTGTGGCTGGAAGGAATTTTTGAGGATGGTGCCTACACACAGCAAGTGCTGCATAAATGCTCACCTGCCGGCCCTGGCCGCCCCTACCCTCTTTGCCTGTCGTCTCCTCTGTATTTTCTTTTCATGGTGACTTGGGCCCACCTGCGGCCGGCACCGGAGAAAGAACAAAAAGGCCAACCAGAATTTGCCTCCACTCCCGACGCCACCCGGGTGGGTGCCAGCAGGGTGTCCGAGTCAGAAGTGGGGGCACTGAGGCACGTGGGGCGGTGCCAGGTGGCTGCTTTAGGGGCTGGGGAGTCCCATTTAACTCAGATGGTCCTGGGTTCAAATCCTGACCGGACCCCCAGCAGGTACCTCTGGCAAAGGGCTTTCACTCTGCAGAACCTCAATTTGTTCATCTGCAAAAGGGGCTGGAGAAGACCACCTCTGAGGGCTGTGGGAGGAGAGAATGCCATACTGGGAGGTGATAGGCTGAGAGGCCCGGGGTCCAGTCCGCAGGTGGTTTGGGCTGCATCCATAACTCAGAGACCCACTCCAGGCCCCAGGGTCCTGGCCACCAATTCTTGGCCTGAGCCAAGTTCTGGAGCTGTGAGGCCACCAGCCGGTCTACGGGGGTGCCCATGGGAGAGAAAGAGGGCTGAGAGCAGAGGCAGAAAGCTGCCGGGGGTGTGGGAGAGCCGTGCCAGGGTGCCTGCTGGACTCAGTTCTCATCTGTAAATGGAGACAATGAAACGGACACGAATGTCAGCCTCACAACATGGCTGGGAGGGAAGACGGTACGTGGGGTAAACGTGTGAGCGCTCCAGCGGGCTGGTAGCTAGTGCTGGGCGGGAGGCGTGACCTCCCGGGACAATTTGCTGAGCAGTGACGATGTCGCAGCACTACCATGTTTAACCCTCCCCACCGTGCGAGGGGGGCGGTCACAGCCCCGTTGTATAGGTGAAGGAGTGAGCTCCGAGCCCTGGCCGGCCTGGTATAGTGGTTAGAACGTCGGCCTGTGCACTGAAGGGTCTCGGGCTCGATTCCCAGACAAGGTCATATACCTGGTTTACAGGTTCGACCTGGCCGGTCAGGTTGAGGAGGCAACCAATCAGTGTGTCTCTCTCACACCTACGTTTCTCTCTTTCTCTCTCCCTCCCTCTCTTCCACGCTACCTAAAATCAATGGGAAAATAGCCTCAGGTGAGGATTAACAAAATGAAAAACAAACAAAAAAAGAATGAGGCTCAGAGAAGCAGAGTCACCTGCCCAGGGCCACACAGCCTACACTGTGATAACGCCACACCCACATCCTTTTGATTCCAGAGAGACCATGCTTTAAAAATAGATATATTTGGAAATAGCTTTATTGGAATATAATTCACATACAATTCACCCACTTAAAGTGTACCGTTCAGTGGATGTCAGTATGCTCACGGATACATGCAATGATCACCGCTGTCAATTTCTGAGCATTTTCATCACCTTAAAAAGGAACCCAAGCCCTTTAACTCTCACCCTCCCAGCCCCAGCCCCAGCCCCAGCCCCTGGCAGCCACTAATCTACTTGCCGTCTCCATAGATTTGCGCTCCCTGGACATTCGCATCCATGGGTCGCACAGCGCGTGGCCCTTGATGTCTGGCTGCTTTCACTCAGCATAGTGTCTTCAGGGCCCATCCATGTCGTAGCAAGAACCAGCCCTCCATCCTCCTTATGGCCGGTACTACTCCGTTCTACGATCGACCACATTTTGCTTATCCATTCACCATGTGTGTTGGGGTCCAACCCCAACGGGTCCAGAGGTCCCCAAAGGTGTGGACGGAGTTGGCGATGAAGGAATGACACAGAGACAGCCTTCAGTTGATCAGCAGCCTAGCCAGGATCTCTAGCCAGGATCTCCAGCCAAGTTCTGGTTAGGATCTGATCAGGATCTGATGTTTATTGTCTTGTTACATCTGTATTTGTACCAGTCGATTTTAATCCTGTCAATTTCTATTACAAAGGTTAGGGTGTTTCTTATCTCCATTCCAGGGAGTAAAGATTATGTAGCTTAAGCGTGATTGTTTGTAGTTAAAGTGATTAACTACCCGCCTGGCACTTAGTTAAGGGGTTGTATCCCCTCCCTAACCTCAGGGAAAAATCCCCACCTGGGGAAACAACCTTTCTCGGAGAGGTGACCTTGGTTAAAACACATGGCGCTAAGGAGAGCAAACATATTAAGAACAATATGCTATATATGCCAGGTCCCTTGAAACATATGCTGTGCAGATGTTTCTTTCCTGCAGAGACTGTGTCAAGCAGCAAGGATGGACCGGCTTCCGGCACATGTGAGCTGTCCTGTTCGGGCTGTCTGAGTAACGCTGCTGTGAGCATTCATGTACAAGTCTCTGTGTGGCCACGTGTTTTCATTTCCCCGGGCCGTGTCCCGGGTGCCAGCAGCTGGCTTGGCTGGTTGGGGACTATATTTAACATCTGGAGGAGCTGCCAGATCATCGCCCAAAGAGGCTGCTGGCTTCTCGTCCCACCGGCAGCGGCAGAGGGCTCCGCTTCTCCGCATCCTCCTTACCGTCTCTTCTTCAGACCAGCCTCCTCCTGACCGTGCTACCATAGAGGCTGCAGGCTGGGGCTCCAATCCGACCTGTGTGGGACCTCAGGCAGGTGACCCCTGGGGTCCTTTCCTGGAAACCAGCCTGAGAACCCTTGCCTCCCGGCGACAGCGAGATGAGATAGGTCGTGGCAGCGTCAGGGCTGTGCCCAGTGCAGTGAGGTCCATGGGTCTTGTTTACATGACGGGGTGATGAGTAGAGTCCCTGACAGGCTCACCGTCTGGCTCACTTCTCTCCCCGGTGCTTGGCACTGCCTGGCATACAGCAGGCGCTGGCTAAGTGCAGGCTCTCGGTGCGGCCAGGAGCCCCTTTGGTGGAAATAGCCGAGCCCCTGCGGCACTCTGGGCCTGTGGGCCCACGGCCGGCCAGGCTGCCTGTCGCCTCTGAACTCATCCTTCCCTCGGAGGAGAGTGTTCTGTCCAGTCTCTGTCCTTCCCGCTGCTGGAGCGTGTCGCCAGCCACAGAGACGGCGAAGGGACTGCAGTCCCTCCAAGCGGGGGGCCCTCGTTCACGTCCCATCCAGTAGAACAGCGAGTGGTTGCTGGGTGGCTGGCCGCCTCCCGCTCTCTTCCGCTCACCTCTGCACCCGTTCAACCAGTATTTTCCCCATTTTTTTTAATTGTGGTAAGATACACATATCAAAATTGGCCATCGGAAGCCATTGTTAAGTGTACAGTTCAGTGGCATTAAGTACATTCACATTGTTGTGCAAACACCACCACCACCCATCTCCCTAACGCTTTCATTTTGCAAAACAAACTTTGTGCCCATTAAGCAATAACTTTCTATTCCCCTCTCCCTCTAGCTCAGTGGTCGGCAAACTCATTAGTCAACAGAGCCAAATATCAACAATACAACGTTTGAAATTTCTTTTTTTCTTTCTTTTTTTAAAAAATATATTTTATTGATTTTTTACAGAGAAGAAGGGAGAGGGATAGAGAGTTAGAAACATCAATGAGAGAGAAACATCGATCAGCTGCCTCCTGCACATCCCCCACTGGAGATGTGTCTGCAACCCAGGTACATGCCCTTGACTGGAATCGAACCCGGGACCCTTCAGTCCACAGGCCGACGCTCTATCCACTGAGCCAAACCGGTTAGGGTACCAGTCAGTATTTAAAAAAAAAAAAAAATATTTTATTGATTTCTTACAGAGAGGAAGGGAGAGGGATAGAGAGTTAGAAACATCGATCAGCTGCCTCCTGCACATCCCCCACTGGAGATGTGTCCGCAACCCAGGTACATGCCCTTGACCGGAGTCGAACCTGGGACCTTTCAGTCTGCAGGCCGACGCTCTATCCACTGAGCCAAACCGGTTTTGGCGACCAGTCAGTATTTTTAAAACACCTACTAAGTGCCAAGAGCTAGTCCTGTACCTGCAAACAAGGCAGTTACGGTCCTTGCTTCCTGAAAACTGATACCCATTTTCCAGATGAGGAGACTGAGGTGTGGAGAGGGAGAGGCTCCTACCTCCTCAGCGGCAGGGCAGTTTGAACCCAGGGGTCAGGAGCAGAGGCCCCTGGACCGAGTTGAGTCCCGTCCTCGCATGGGGTCCGGTCCTTAGTCGTCGAGCCTGTGACATGGGGTCAGGAAGGAGGTGGACCAGCTGCGGTGGCTGTGAGGGCTCACACCGCATCTCCCTGACCTTGGAGAAGAATGAGCATCACCCCCCGCCCCATCTCCTCCCGTCCCCCCATCAGCCTCCTGTTAGCCGGGAGGGATCACCCTTGTCATTTTCTTTTCAGTTGAGACAGACTTCTCTGAGAAAGGGGCCCAGACTAGCCTGCCCCTAACTCCTCGCTTCCCAACCTGGCCCAGCCCAGCCCAGCCCAGCCCAGCCCCGAGGCTGTCCATAGTGGTCAGGAGGGTGAGACAAGGGGGCCTGTTTACATTCCTCAGGGCTAGATGGCAGGGGGTGCCGTTTACTGTCCCGAGGGAGAAGGAGTCTTCTCCCCGCCC
Source organism: Myotis yumanensis (assembly GCF_028538775.1). NCBI lineage: Eukaryota > Metazoa > Chordata > Mammalia > Chiroptera > Vespertilionidae > Myotis > Myotis yumanensis. Next base: position 3,576,012 of record NW_027223770.1, on the reverse strand, counting down.
CCTCCGGTGGGAGCACGTTTGGAGAGGCCACATCCTCTCCAGCCTCAGTTTTCCGTCTGTGAAGTGGGCACAGCATCCCTGCCTCAGCTTGGCTGGGAGGAGGGTTCACTTGGCCCCTCTCCCTGCAGCTCAGCGACTTCATTTTTAAAGTTTATTTTTTTGTAACGTCTCCCACTGGTGACTGGTTTGAATCACTTTTGTTCTGGTTCTCTCTTTCCCTCCAACCGTTCTAAAATTCCACTGGCCTACCCATGGGGGTGTCAGCGCAATGGAATAAAAGCAATAGTGATGCCAGGCCCGTGTGGCTCAGTGGTTGAGCGTCAACCTATGAACCAGAGGTCTCGGTTCAATTTCCGGTCAGGGCACATCCCCAGTGTGGGGTGTGCAGGAGGCAGCCAATCAATTAGTCTCTCTCATAATCAATGTTTTGATCTCTCCCTCTCTCTCTGAAATCAATAAAACAACAACAACAAAACAATAGTGACAAAAGGGCCGGCCACGTTCCAAGGGGCTGAGGCCCTACCGCAACTGGGTTTTGGGCAGGAGTGAGCTGTCTGAGCTGCGGAGTAATCAAGTGGCCAGAGCAGAGGATGAGTGCGTGGTGGGCATCACCATCCTATCGGATAAGGAAGCCGTCACTGGTGCTCAGCGCTGGTGAAGGCGGAGAGGAGGAGCTCCTTTGCGGAGCCCGGAGGGACCCGCGCCGACCTGTGGCCCCGCCGGCTGAAGCTGCAGGAGTGGGTTCACGGCTCTGTGAACAGGGCCGGCGGGGCCGGGGGACCGGGGAGCAGCCGGAGGCTCAGATGCACCAGCGCTGCTCCAAGAAGCGCCTGCCCCTCCACCCAGGGGTCCTGCGCCCACTTTCCAGGTGAGGAGACTGAGGCCCCGCCCCGCCCGGCAGAGGTGGGGGCTCCGACGGCCGGCGGGGGGCGGGTGCAGACGGGGCGGCGCGGCCGTAACCCGAGCGGAGGGAGGAGGGGCGCGGCGGTGGGCGGGCGCCGGGGCCGCGGGACTCAGGAAGCGCCGCGTCCCGGCCGCCGGCGCCGCGCGGTCCGGAGGTGAGTGCCGAGCCCTCGGGCGGGCCGGGGAGGACGGCGCGGTCGGGGCCCCTCGCGCCCCAGGCTCCGGGGAGCGGGATCGCGGGGCCCGCGGGCTGTCCCGGTCCGGGTGCCGCTCCCGGGATCCGTGCTTCCCCCGGGAAGCGGGCGCCAACGGGGGCCGGGGCGGCGGGTCTCGGAGGGAGGCCGGGTCCGAAGAAGCCCCGCTGCCCACCCGCGGGCACTCCGTGGGCTGGACCCCGCGCGCTGCGGGGCGGAGGCTGGAACCGCAGAGCCACTTGTTTCCTGTCCCCGAGGCGGGCGGTCCCCAGCCCCCAGCGCTGCCGGGCACTCGGGTGGGTCCGGGGCTGGAGGGACCTCCGCTGCCCAGTGGCCGCGGACCGCGGTGGGGCGCCCATTCTGTGGATGAGGAAGCTGAGGTTCAGGTCGGGACTGGCCAAGTGGAGTTTAAACCCAGGACCGCCAGCTCCCAAGGCCTCCTGCCTGGCACGGGACGGTGGCCCCTGGCTGCTCTGGCCCAGCTTCTGAAGGCGGACGGGCGGGGGCCTGCGCCCCTGAGGTCCCGGCAGGCGGCGAGGAGCTTGGTCCTGGGGGCTGAGAAGGGCTCGGCCCGGGGATCTCAGGTGTGCACGGTAGCTGGTCACCCAGGGTCCAGCTCAGCGGCTGCTTCCTGAGGAAGGTGAAGGGGGGCCCCTCAGGGAGGCCAGGCGAGGTTAAGGGGGGCCTCCCTGCCACCCAGGCTGGGTGACCTTGAGCTGGTCCCCTAGTGTCTCCTGTCACGTGGGGGCTGCATGAGGGCCACCCAGGGCTGTGGTGAGGCTGGCGGCCAGTGCGGAGCCCTGGGCAGGGCCTGGCGCACTCAGAGCCCCGCGTCCCCTTGTGTCTGTGCTGGTGGCTGTTACCACAAACACCTCAATAAAAAGGGAGGAGAAAGGAACGGGCCGTTCCCACGTGTCCGCAGTTCTTTCTGTGTGAGGACCAGTGGGAGCCAGAATGGCTAGGGACCCTCTTTCCCACCCTTATTGGTGAATTGCCGGGGGCGGGGGGAGGGGGGTGTTCCCAAACAGGTGGCAGATGGCACTCATGGGCCAGTCAGACTCACGGTTAAAACCAGGGGGTGATCTTGCAGTGGAGTAAGGTGCCCAGCCGGCCGGCGTGGCTCAGCGTCGACCTATGAGCCAGGAGGTCAGGGTTCGATTCCGGTCAGGGCACGTGCCCGGGTTGTGGCTCGATCCCCTGTGTGGGGCATGCAGGAGGCAACCGATCGATGATTCTCTCATCATGGATGTTTCTCTCTCTCCCTCTCCCTTCCTCTCTGAAATCAATAAAAATATATTTAAAAAAAAAGAGAGAAATGGAGTAAGGTGAGTAAACCTTGGGCTTGTAGAGTCAAGAAATCGTTCTGTTTGTCTGGGGTGTGATGTGAACAGGAAGGGGAGGGATCGGAGAGGCAGGGCCTGGGTCAGACCGCGAGCCCTAATGCCCAGGCTGGGGGGCAGGTTGGACGTGTGGTCTGGAAAGGTCCCCTGGCTGCAGCGTGGGGCCAGGCAGGGAGGCCGGTCCCCGGGGAAACTGTCCAGGGAAGAGATGTGAGGCCCAGGTGGGGCCTGAGAGGGTGCCCTGGAGGGAGAGGTGGGAGAGAGAGAAAGCACAAGGCTGGCTCGCTGTGCCCGGCACATGTGGGTGCTCAGTAGGTGCTGTGGCCTAGCTGAGCGACTGAGCACAGCATCTGAGACAGGGAGTCTTTTTTTTTTAATTAATTAATTTTTTTATTAAATCTTTATTGTTCAGATTACATTTGTTCCTCTTTTCCCCCCCATAGCTCCCCTCCTCCCAGTTCCCGCCCCATCCTCCGCCCTCACTCCCCACCCATTGTCCTCATCCGTAGGTGCACGATTATTGTCCAGTCTCTTCCCACATCTCCCACTCCCCTTCCCCCCCCCCAAGAATAGTCAGTCCATTCCCTTTCTATGTCCCTGATTCTATTATAATCACCAGTTCATTCTGTACATCAGATTATTTATTCACTTGATTCTTAGATTCACTTGTTGATAGATGCATGTTTGTTGTTCACAATTTGTATCTTTACCTTTTTCTTCTTCCTCTTCTTAAAGGATACCGTTCAGCCTTTCGTATAATACTGGTTTAGTGGTGATGAACTCCTTTAGCTTTTCCTTATCTGTGAAGCTCTTTATCTGACCTTCGATTCTGAATGATAGCTTTGCTGGATAAAGTAATCTTGGTTGTAGGTTCTTGGTATTCATCACTTTGAATATTTCTTGCCACTCCCTTCTGACCTGCATAGTTTCTGTTGAGAAATCAGCTGACAGTCGTATGGGTATTCCCTTGTAGGTAATTGAGTCTCCTTCTCTTGCTGCTTTTAAGATTCTCTCTTTGTCTTTTGCTCTTGGCATTTTAATGATGATGTGTCTTGGTGTGGTCCTCTTTGGATTCCTTTTGTTTGGGGTTCTCTGCGCTTCTTGGACCTGTAAGTCCATTTCTTTCACCAGGTGGGGGAAATTTTCTGCCATTATTTCTTCAAATAGGTTTTCAATATCTTGCTGTCTCTCATCTTCTGGTACTCCTATAATTCTGATGTTTGTACGCTTGAAGCTGTCCCAGAGGCTCCTTACACTATCTTCGTATTTTCAGATTCTTTTTTCATTTTGCTTTTCTGGTTGGGTGTTTTTTGCTTCTTCGCATTTCAAATCTTTGACTTGATTCTTGCGCTCCTCTGGTCTGCTATTGGGTTTCTGTATAATATTCTTTATTTCAGTCAGTGTATGCTTAATTTCTAGTTGGTTCTTTATCATAGCATCGAGGGTCTCATTAGATTTCGTGAGGCTCTCATCAAGTTTATTGGCAGCTTCTAGCACATTATTGCAAGCCCACAAAATTGCGTTTTTTAGCTCTATATCCTCCATTTCTGTCATGTTTTTTTGTCTCCGCATTTTTTATGCTTTCTTGGTGCACCCCCTAGTGGTCTTTGTGCACAGTCTTGTTCTAGTTAAGCCTTGATTGTAGTTAATACTAGAGGGATTTGACCACCAGGCCGACTGGCTGTGAGAATCACCTGTATCTGCAGTGGGAAAACTTCTGTCCTCTAGGGAAGTGCTAATCTAGCCTTTGCCTGAGGCTATCTGGCAAATGGCTCTGTGCAGGGCTTGGGCGGGGTGGGATCAACAGGGCGGGGGGAGGGAGCAGTTATGGCTGCTCTCAGTCCCGTTCCCAGAGGCTCTGCTTCTCAGAACCCCAGCAACGGCTGCAAACCTCGGAGAGAAAGCTGCCCTCACGTTCCAACTGATGCCAGACAATCCCGCTTCTCCCATTTGAGTCTGAGTCCCTAGAGACTCGCCCGGATCTGGAGCTCAGATTCTGAGACTCCCTCCTGATTGAAAACCACAACTGCGCCCTCAGCCACCAGCCCGCTTTGCGCGTGCACCTCCGCACCTTTATATTTTCCACACTGCGCCTCCTCTGAGCCTCGGTATGCTGTTGTCTTTCCTTCTAGTTGAAGAGTCTCTCCTCAGCCAGCCTTTCTGTGGTTCTGGGTGATGTCCATTCCGTCTTTTAGTTGTATTTTTGAAGTGGTTGTTTGCGGTAGCAGTCTCCGGTGTTTACCTATGCCGCCATCTTGGTCTCTCCGAGACGGGGAGTCTTTGGAGCTTCTTGGCCTGTTCCTGGAGGGAGCTCACATGAGATGGGCATCTACCCTCACAGGCCACTGGCCTGCTGCCTCCATCAGGTTCCCCCATTTGATGCTGGGAAAGACACTCAGGTTCCCCCCAATCCTGGGCACCCTGGGGAACAGCTCTGGGTCTTGTCACACAGGATCTGGGAGCCGAGAACCTTTCATGCACTCCGGCCCTCTGGAATGCTTCGCATCGCTAATTTGGAGAGGAATTTCCTGTTAAAGATTAATTCAGATCTCTTGAGATACCCGCTCTGAACTCTGGGTACAAGGTTCTGCCTGGCTGCGTTCGTGGTCATGACGGTGAGAGCGAGCATTTATTGAGCACTTACTATGTGTCAGGCGTTGAGCCAAATATCCTTAGCACTTCTGGATACAAACTGTGATCATACCCATTTTTGAGAGGGAGGAACTGAGGTCTGAGCAGTGATGGTGCTTGCTCAGGTTCTCTTAGCTGGGAAGGGGCAGAGCTGGGATCAGAACTCCATTCGTCTAATTTCAAAATCCATGCCCTCCGTCTCCAAGGTGGCCTGTCCCCTTTGTCTGGGTCCACAGTTGTTGAAAAGATGTAGTATAGAGACAAGAACCTGAACTGCTCAGACTGACGTGGGCTCAACCCCTGGGCCTGCTCCGCCCTCACCAGGGGAGCTCAGGCAAGTCACCTACCTCTCTGAGCCTCCGTTTCCTCATCTGTCAAATGGACTCTCAGTGCCCACTTTGCAAGGACAGTCAAGGCACACAATGAGGCTCTAACACACCATCTCCTTCCTCATCCCACCCCTGACTGTTCCAGGATGCCCCCCTGGAGCCCCAGGGAGCCAGGCAGGTGGGTGGGAGGTAGCAGGGGCAAATCTAGACTTGTGCTTAGACAAAGGACGGTATCTTTCACCCATGAAATATTTATGAGCGTCAACTACGTGCCAAAGCTGTCTTTCCTACTTTCCTGATTTAATGCTTAAAAACTAGGGCTGGAGCCCGGCTACCTGGTTCAGATCCGGCTCTCAGTAAATTCCCTCTCTCCTGGCCTCTGTTTCCTCATCTGTAAAATGGGGATGACGGTAGTGCCTGCTTTGTCCTCAACGCACCAATGACTGTTTAATTTATAACCAATGTCTATTGCCCGATGTTAACTTCGGTGGTGTCATAGCCTCGCCTCCCCTGGAGGTGGCGGGGGGCAGGAAGGCGGACTCCCATTTTACAGACTCAGAGAGAAGCAGTTTGCCCAGGATGCCCTGCTGGCTCCTGGCAGAGCTGGAATGGAAGCCAGAGCCGAGTGACTGGTCCCCTTGGGTCCCTGAAGGCCCAGTGACTGGCTTAGCGTCCTTCCTGGAAAGCCACCTTGGACTCACCCCCCTCGGAGTCTGTCCCACCTCGGGCCACATCTTAGCTCTGCCCCTCACTGCTGTGTGACCTCTGTTTCTTGGGCTGCCACCTGGGGTTTGCTGGAAGTCAGAGCTTTGCCAGTGTGCGGGGTATTCGGGGTATGCCAGCTGCCACTCCTGCCCCGCCCAGGGCACCCCTGCCTTCGGTGTCATTGGGTCCCATGAGCTGGCACCCTGACTGGTGGGCACAAGGACAGGAGGCCAGGCCCCTATTGCCACTGTGACTCCAACTTCCTTCCTGCCTGAGCCCTTCCTGATCACCGGCTTCTCCGTTCTGCCCCGAGCCCTGGCCGCTGCTGGCTGTGTGACCCCGAGGAAGTCGCCCACCTCTCTGAGCAGGTTTCCTCATGGGCGAGGGCGGATCACAAAGCGCATGCTGGGGGCATAGGAGGCCCTCACAGGTCTGCCCCAGATGAGCTCAGGGGACAGGAAAAGCCACAGAAGGAGGTGGGGCAAGAAGAGGGGGTGACAGGCGGGCCATTGACCAAATGGGAATACCCTTCTTTTTCTTCGGTGGTGAGTAACGTCCGCCCTGCCGCCCGCCCGGCCGCCCGCCCTGCCAGCTCGCACACAAAGGGCTGCTCAGTCTCACCAGGCGCCTGTTTTTCCTGAGGGTGGAGTGGCCTGGGCTACACCCGGCTGTCCAGGAGGGCTGACCGCTCCTCGTGTGTGTGTGTGTGTGTGTGGTGTGTGTGTGTGTGTGTGTGTGTGTGCGTGTGCGCTCGCACTTCCAGCAAACACCCCCGATGGGCCGCGTGGACTCAGAGGAGACCCCAGCGGGCGCAGGGCCAAGGGGCCTCGGATGGGGACCCGGGCCTGGCTCACTCTGTCTTCCCTTGGCACGGAGGGGAGGCGTGGAATACATAGACAGAGTGGATGAATGAGCGAAGGAAGGAGGGAGGGAGTGGACGGACAGATCAACAAGGCAGGGGGTCAGGACAGCCGCCCGCTCACACTCAGGCCCTGGCTCCTGAGTGAGTGAGCGTGGCGTGCCCTGGCCTCTCTGAGCCTCAGTTTCCTCGTCGGCAAAAATGGACTCATGATAGCCTTCGCCCTCAGAGGGCATTGGGTTCATGTGGGCACTCGGTAAGGGATCTGTGAGGGGGGTTAGCTGGATAGTCGGGTCCAGGCTCAGCTTGGAGGTCGTCTGCCCAGGGGAGAATGACTTTGTCTTTGATTCCGTTCATTTGCTCACTCGTGGAATCGCTGATTTGGTCCCTTGGCGAGCGCACCTGAGCAGCGGCTGTGTGCGGCCTTGTTCTGGGCACTGGGGACTCGGGGACTCGGTGGTGACCAGAGCAGGAGAGGGCCCTGCCCTCCTGGAGCTTGGGTCCGAGTTCCCATCATCCCACGGGCAGTCCTTTGGGGCGACATCCACCAGTGACGCAGTGACCCAGCGACCCAGCGACCCAGCATGGGTGCTGCAGAGGGCGAAGCGCTCCGCCTGGGAGGGGGGGGGGGTCGCACCGCTGCTCAGCGGCAGAGCCAGGATTCCAACCCCACGTCTGTCTGATGCGTTATCAGCTCCTCACCGCTGTCCTGCGAGTCCCAAGGGGGGTGGCACTTGGCCGGGCGGCCCGGAGAGCGGTCTTCATAGGCCCCGAAGCGCTGAACTCAAATGGTTTATTTATTTAATCTTACCTCTTTTTAAAAAATATATTATTTACTAGAGAGAGAGAGACAGAGAGGGGAGGGGGGGTTGGAGAGAGAGACACTGACTTGTTGCATTCTTTGGCTGCTTCTTGTATGTGCCCTGACGGGGAATTGAACCCACAACCTTGGCCTGTCAGGGTGGCACTCTAGTCAACTAAGCTACCCAGCCAGGGCTCAAGTGGGTTTAAAGCAGATGGTTGGACTCCAGGCACATTCCCTTCCTGCTGAGTTGTGACCTCAGCTGGGTCTCTTGGTCTCTCTAAGCCTCAGTGTGTTCACCTGTGAAACGGGGTAGCAGTGATGCCGACATCAGATGGCGTGCCTGGACAAATGTCAGCCGCAACCTCCATTCTCCTGGGACTTCATTTGTCAGCTGGGAATGAAGGCGAGAATATCTAACTTCCCGAGTTACTGTTTGGGTGAAAGCGGATGGAGGTGCTGTGTGAATGCACGAATGCAAATGCGGCAGGCGCTGCGGAGGGCGGGCCTCGGGCGCTGGCCTCAGCCCTAGTTCCCGCTGTCAGCCAGCCTGCTGCTGGCACAGGCTGGTGGTGCGGCGGGCGGGTGGAGGGAGCACCGCACACCGGTTTTCTGTTGCCTCCGGCTCCCTTCCCCAGCCCCACCCGACCGGTTCCTTCCGAGTGTCTGCCCTCCTCTAGGCTCTGCAGGTGTGATAGGTGGAGGGTGTATGCATGTTGGGGTGGGCGTCCTCTCTCCGTGGCCTCAGTCTCCCAGGTGGGAAATGGGCCAGCGCCTGTCCTGATAGCTTCCCAGAGGCGGCGAGAGATGGAAATGAGGAGGTGAGAAAACCCAGCAGTCACGAGCCGCCTTGGGGCCAGGAAGTCTGGGTCCCAGCGCCTGCTCTGTCCTGCCTGCTCTGGGCTTGTCTTCCCAGCTGTACATGGAAGGAACGTTAACAACAATAAGAACGCAGCTGCGTGTGCTGAGCCCTCACTGTGTCCCAGGCTCTGTCCGAAACTCCCCAGTGATCACATTTACTGCCCACAGCAGCCCATGGTGTAGGAGCTGTCCTGGCAGTTTTTCAATGTAAAGCACAGATCTGCAGTCCAGCAAATAATTACAAAGCAAATACGGACTCAGCAGTGTTCCCCCATTTTACAGATGTGGAAACTGAGGCCCAGAGAGGAGATGTGACTTGCTCAAGGCCACCTGCCGGTGAGTGGCAGGTGGGGAACAGACCAGGCGATCTCATGGTTCCTGAGGCCACACGGTCCTGTCCGGGGGAGGGGGGTGGTCTCCGTGACTATCCTCCCTCCAGGAGATGGGCTGGGCCGGGGGAGGGGCGTGGTGGCTCCGAGACCACCCTCCTCCTGGGCTGGAGCTGGCAGCATCGGCTCTGAGCAGGACTGAGTCTGAGAGGGCGGCTCCTGGGCTGCACTCTGACCAGCGGGGGAGGCCGGGACAGAGCGGGCGCCTCCGAGGAGGGGCAGCATGTCCTTGAGCCCCTGCGGTGTGCCACACCCTGTATGTCACCGAGGAAACAGGCTCCGGGAGGGGAAGCCATTGTCCAAGATCGCGGAGCTGGCGGCTGACCGAGGGGCCATTCACGTACCAGTAAGAACGACGTATTCTCCGGAGTGCGCCGTGCAGGGGTTTTAGTGCGCGCAGAGCTGTGCCGACGGCACGCTGTGTGGCTCCAGAACTTTCCGTTGCCCCAGAGGGAACCCGTACCCATTAGCTGTCACCGCCCCACCCCCCAGCCCGGCAGCCAGGCTGTGCTGTCTGACTCCGGACTTGCCTGCGCTGTACGTTCCCCATAAGTGCAGTCCTGGCACATGTGGCCTTTGGGTTGCGTGGCGTGTGCCTTAAACCACTGCGCCACACTGCCTCCCACTGCTTCCCCTCGCTGGGGCCTAGGGCGGGCGGATGCCCAGGAGAGCCGGGGGGGGGGGGGGGGGTGGATTTTGTGAGCACAGTTGGGATCCCTCCAGCGCGGGCCTGCAGAGCGACCGAATGTTTGCGGTGGTCACACCGACATGGCCCTCTGTGGGCCTGGTGAGTCACCCCACGCTGCCCAGCCTGGTGGTGTGAGCTCGAGGGGCACCCTCCCGGGGGGGACCTGATAGGACACTGGGGCTCTGTCTACCCTGGACAGGCGGCCACTGTGCAGCAAGCAGGAAGCGGGCTGGGCCCTGCTGGGTAAATACAGGCGGCGGGAAGGTGCCCAGTGTGGCGGGGTGCCCCCCCTGCCCCCCTGCTGCCGCCGCCCGGCAGCCTGGCAAGCAGAAGGTTTCGTTTGGCCCAGGGGCCGAGGTCCCAGCGGCGGCTGCTCTGAGCGGCCGCCGGGTCCCGGGCTCCGGGCCCAGCCACTCCGCCCTCCCTGGAAGCCAGGCCTCCCTGGTCCTCAGTGTTTGGTCATCCATCCTCTGTGAACAACATGGTGACACAGGATCCCACAGCACCATCCTGCCGGGCGGGGCCTGCCGGGTGCAGGGCTGGGAGCACACTGTCTCCTTTAACCCTCGCTCAGTCCGCCGGGCGGGCCCTGGATCACCGCCATTTATAGGTGAGGGAACTGAGGCACAGGAGGGCCAGCTGACCTGTCCCGGTCACACAGCCCCTGGGCAGTGGTCCCCCCCGTCCCTCCCCGCTCCGTCCCCCCTTCCCTGTAAATGCCCACTGAGGCTCAGGTCCTGGGCCACTCGGGGTTAATCCTGCTCCCCACTCAGGAGCTGGGCAACCCTGGGCCAGGGGCTACACCTCTCTGAGCCTCAGCTTCTTTACCTGGAAGGTGGGGGCTGGCCAGAACCAGCAAACCTGAGGGTCCTGTCCTCCTAGTCCCTTCCCCATTCGCACCACCCGCCCAGGTGCTCCCAGTCTGTGTGTTCCAGGGTACACGGGAAGTGGGGCCCCACAGGTTGGGCAGGGAGCCCCAGGATGGGGCAGAGGGAGTGCCGTGGGTGTGTGTGTGGGGACCCCAGACCTCCCCGCTGGTCTGCCTGCCTCCTACTCCCCACTCACTCGTCTTTTCTTCCTGCCTTTCCCTCCCGGTGCCTCAGCCGCACCCGTCCTCCGTGCCCTGCACTCCCTCGCAGCTCACTGACCTGTCCTCTCCTCTGCCCTTTACCGTTCACTTTGCAAAGCCCAGCCCAAGCCCCTCTCCCTGCAGCCTCTCCTGTCCCTTCCCCTGCCTGCGCCCTCCCCGGAGCACAGGGCCCGGGTCTTAGAGGCAATCACATGTTCCCGAAGCCTCGATCCGCGTGGGCACAGCTCAGTGCTGGGGCAGCGGACACCAGTAGTCCCCACCTCGAGGGAAGAGCCAGAGGAGGGAGAAGATGGGTAAAGAGTAACACGTGTGCCTTTAAAGTTTAACCAGGAAAGTGCTCTAAAAGGGGCACATGTTGCTCTGAAGTGAGCTTCACACGGGGGCCAGGAGGGCTTCTGGGAGGCAGTGCCGGTGTCCGTGCAGGAGACCTGAGGAGAGGGAGCCGGCGGGAGCAGGAAGCCACGGCCGCGGGACAGCCCAGGCGGCGGCCTGGAGCGGGAAGCCATCTGCCTTCTCTCCTAGATTCTTTTTTTTTTTAAAGGAAAGATCAATTGTTATTTTTTGTTAATCCTCACCCGAGGATATTTTTCCATTGATTTTTAGAGAAAGTGGAAGGGAGGGGGAGAGATAGAGAGAGAGAGAAACATCGATGTGTGAGAGACACATCAATTGGTTGCCTCCTGCACATGGGCCAGGGATCGAGCCTGCAACTGAGGTACGTGTACTTGACCGAAATCAAACCCAGGACCTTTCAGTCCACAGGCTGACGCGCTATCCACTGAGCCAAACTGGCGAAGGCCCCTCCGAGATTCTTTTGTGGGGTCCACAGTGGTGCTTCCCCAGGGTGCCTGCAAACAGGTGGCACTCAAAGGATGCCCGGAGGGAGGGGACAGGAGGAGCAGCTCCCGAAATCTCCCCGCGGGGGGCAGCAGCCCACACGTCCCAACTCGCCTCCGAACGTAAGCAGCTTTCCCTGGTCACGTCATCGTCAGGAGGATGGGATTTGGCGAATGCGTGCCAGGGTTGCCATGTGATCAGGTAGAGCCGGGGACCGGCGTGGGGTTGGGCGGAACAGACCTCCCACCTCCCTGCGCATCCAGGGTTCCCAGGGAGACAGCACTGGCTGTGCATTGAGGGCCTTCTCTGCCAGGGGTTTGACTCAACTTGTAAATTCTTGTATCAGCCCAGCTGCGACCCCCACCAGCAGGTGAGCCCGTGAGGCTCAGAGGCTCGGGATGGACGTGCGCAGGCTCGCCCAGCGGGTGAGAGGTGGGCCTGGGAGCCACCCTTGCTCTGTCTGACGTCAAAGTCAGAGCACACACTCTTTCCATGCCCCACGGCTCCCACCAGGTGAGGAGTGGACTTGGCTGCCCCAGGTGAGCCATCAGGGGCCATCAGGGCAGCATGTGTGACCTGCCAGATGGCCCTGTGCCCAGAGTCTGGGGCTCTGTCCCGGCAGAGAGGAAGGCCTGGGGCCTGGCTCAGCCCTGAGTCTCCACACGCTGCCCGGGACCTGCCGTCCGGCCTGCACAGCGCGACACAGCAGGCAGGCCCTGCTTCCTGCTCTCTAGCCGTGGACTCTGCCCCAGCCTACAGGTCAGCCCCGGAGGGCAGGGCTTTCTCTCTGTCTTGCTCGCAGCTGTGTCCCCAGTACCTGGCGCACAGTGGGTGCTCAGTAAATATTTGCTGCATGAATGAATGCATGAATGAATGAATAGGTAAATGGCTTCTGGTCCTGCTCCTTGGCTCTGAGATTCAGATCCCCCTTCTGCCCATCCCGCCACAGCCTCCATCTGTGTGGACGACAATCTCGTATTTATATCCAAACAAAGGGCTTGGATGCTGACAACAAACACATTTGCAGTTGTGGCCTGCGTGAGGCAGCGGTGCGCAGTGGGCATGTTCACACTCGGGCACACAGGCCCCCGGTGGAGCCCCGGGCGCTTGCCTGGTGCCACGAGTAAGCGCAGGCCTGTGCCGTGGGGGAGCCCCACAGAGGGCTCGCCTCTCCCGCCCCCGCCCACCCCCCTGAGGCTGGCAAGGGGTTGGAATGTGTAATTACAGTCTGCAGGGCAAATTAGAACAGGGAGGGAGCTCTTTCCTGACCGCAGAGAACAGGGCAGTGTTTGGGGAGGGAAGTGCCAGAGCAGCAGAGCAGGCCCGTGTGTGTGTGTGTGTGTGTGTGTGTGTATGTGTGTGTGTGTATGTATGTGTGTGTGCGTGTGTGTGCACCCGCCCGGGTGCTGTGGTGTGGGAGGAATCCAGGGTTAGGATCCAGAGGCCGTTGGCTCCCTGGCCTCTCCGAGCCTCAGTTTCCTCAGCCCTAAAACGGAGCAGCAGCCCGGCTCTGCGCACCGGCTCTGGGCACTCACCAGGGGCCAGGCTGCAGGGTCTTGGCGAGTTTGGCCGTGGGCGGTGGATGCCAGTCTGTGTGCGCACGGGGAGGGGTGAGGACAGTAACGGGGCTTTCATACGGTGATGGTGATGAGAGCTTTTTCTTTGTTAAGCCTCACCCAGGAGATTTTCCCATTGATTTTTAGAGAGTGGAAGGGAGAGGAGAGACAGAGAGAGAGAAACATCGATGTGAGAGAGACACACTGGTTGCCTCCCGCACACCCCGACCAGGGCGGGGGATGGTGCCTGTAACCAAGGTACGTGCCCTTGACTGGAACGGAACCCGGGACCCTTCAGTCCCCCGGCCGACGCTCTATCCACTGAGCCAAACCAGCTAGAGCTGAAGCGTTTCTCAAATGCTTAATAAGGGCCCAGGAGACACCCGACCAGCCCCTGGTCACAGCAGCTCTGTGGCATAGATGCTGCGATCCCAACCTCATTGTACAGGCGGGAAACTAAGGCTCAGAGACGCGCCTGAGCTGGCAGCAGGGATCCTTCCTTCCAGGCTGCTTTGCAGCTTGAACACAATACTGTCAGGGCTCGGGTGGTGCCCGGCACCGGCACCTGGCTGTGCCCAGGCCGAGGGGTCAGGGCGGCCCAGGCTCTGCAGCCAGCTGCCCAGGTTTGATTCCTGACTCTTGTGAACCTGCTCTGTGGCCTCAGGCACTTAACCTCTCTGAGCCTCAGTCTCCTCCTGTGTAAAATGGGAATTACAGCAGTGCCTACCTGCAGGGCAGGGCCTTGCAACCTCAGCTCTGTAGACCTTTCGGTTGGGGACTGTCCTTGCATTGTGGGATGTTGAACCACATTCTTGGCCTTGACCCCCTCGACGCCAGGAGCCTGCTCTTCCCTGCACATGGTGACATTGTCCCCAGGCATTGCCAAGTGTCGCTGGGGAGCGAGTGGGCCCCACTGGGAGCCGCTGGACTCGGTTGCAGCGAGGATCCGGTGAGCGTGCGCGTGGGAAGCGCATAGGCCGGTCCCTGGCACAGGGTGAGAGCAGCAGAATCCTGAGAATGATGGTGGTTTATCTCATAGTTATGATTTCATCACAATTAAAATGCTAATGCTGATCCCTGTGCCTCGCCCAAGGCTACGAGCAGCCGGTGAGCGGCTGGCGGGGGGTTTGAACCCCGGGCTGGCTGACTTCAGACGCGCAGCTGTGGAGCCCCTAGAAACCCTGATGCTGTTCAGGTTGAGGTTCCTTAGAGGAGGGGGTGCATCATGGTGGGGGGTCTGAAGGGGCCCTTCCAGCTACCTCTGGCCTTGGGAGCTCCCTGAGGGGGTGTCCATGAGGCCCAGCCCCAGTGGGGGAGGGGGCCTTGGAAAGGGGTGTGGTCATTAGGAGGGTGTTGACAGTGGAGGCATGTAACCAACGCCTCTTCTCTTCCTGACTTGGGGTCCCCAGTGACGGGGACAGGGCTGTTTCTGGGGTGTCTAATTTCCCCCTTCAATGCTTGTACCCCCAATAGACACTCCTTCCTGCCTCAACATGTGGCATTTGTTCCCACAGAACAAAGCCCGAAGTCATGTGACAGCTGCTAGTGGACACGGGTCCAGGTCTCTGTCTCCCGCCTGGCTGGTGGATGGGACCACTGTCCCCTGAGTCCTACTAGGTGCTGGCACTGAGTGGGTGCTTCACATTTCTGAGGTCATTGGCATCTGCTAAGAGCTCTAGGAGGTGTGGTGCCATTTTACAGGTGGGAAAACCGAGGCCTAGAGAGAGGAAGTGATTTGCCCAGGATCACACAGCTGCTAGTTCCAAGGCCGGGACAGGGACCAGCTATATCTGATGTCAGAACCTGCGCTCCTAACCCTTCCTTCCTCCTCTGATTATAATCAGTGACAGCCCCCAGTTTAATCCCAGGGCTCGTACTGCACATGCCTGATCTCATTTAATTCTTTCTGCAAACCTATGAAAAGCTACTGCAGTTGTACCCACGTTACAGGTGAGGAGGCGGAGGCTCCGGTGCTCAGTGGTGGGTAGACAGCAGAGCTGGGCTTGGAGCCCAGGCCTGAATGACTCTACAGTCCAGGCTCTCCTTCCACACTGGAGCCCGGGGGGCAGTCCCGGCAGGAGCGCTGGCACTGTGCCCCCCTGCGCCCGCCAAGAGAGGTCTCTTGAGCCCTGGCTGGTTTGGCTCAGTGGATAGAGCGTCAGCCTGTGAACTGAAGGGTCCCGGGTTTGATTCTGGTCAAGGGCACATGCCCGGGTTGTGGGCTCGATCCCCAGTAGGGGCCGTGCAGGAGGCAGCCGATCAATGCTTCTCTCTCATCATTGATGTTTCTCTCTCTCCCTTCCTCTCTGAAATCAATAAAAATATAATTTTTTAAAAAGAGAGGCCTCCTGCCGTCCCCACCTCTCTCGCAGCCGCAGAACAAACAAGGTGGGGACCAGTCTTCACTTGCTCCTCCGCTGGGTGCTGGGCGGGAGGGGACAGAGGAGGACCGTTCAGTCTCCCTCCCGCTGGGCGGGATGCCGGAGTTCCAGGAAGCCGGCCTCGGCGCCAGCGCCCGTCCCTGAGCCAGAGACCGGGGTGCAAGTTCAGCTTGTCTCCCTCCAAGCTCTGACGGCCCCTCCTGTTCATTTTTATTTTTTAAAATATTAAAATACTAATTTATTATTATTATTTTTGTTAATCCTCACTTGAGGATATTTTTCCATTGGTTTTTAGAGAGAGTGGAAGAGAGAGGGAAAGACAGAGAGAAACACCGATGTGAGAGAAACACATCGATTGGTTGCCTCTTGCACGGGCCCCAACCAGGGCCTGGGCTGGGGAGGAGCCTGCAACTGAGGTATGTGCCCTTGACCGGAATCGAACCCGGAACCCTTGGGTCTGCAGGCCGACGCTCTATCCACTGAGCCAAACCAGCTGGGGCTATTTTTTTTTAAAATTACAGTTGACATATGATATATTAGTTTCAAGTGTACAGCCCAGTGATAGACATTTATATAATGTATGGAGTGGTCACCCTGATGGAACTAGTACCCACCTGACACCATACATAGTTATTATAATATTCAGTAATGTGCATTGCGTATGGTATTACCCTAATGCAGTAGGGGATATAGGCTACAGTGGGGCCATGACTTACGAGTTTAATTCGTTCCTCGACGGAGCTCGTAACTCAAATTACTCGTATGTCAAATCAAAAAGGGAACGAGTGAGACACGTGATGCTGGGCTGATGTTGTGGCGTTCAGTGTGACGTTCGCTGCGCCAACTAGCGGTGGGGTATCTGAAGCTGGCTCGTAACCCGAATTTTAGCTCGCAATTCAAAGCAAAAAATCGGCCGAGAGACGGCTGTATCTCGAAAAACTCGTTGGTCGGGACACTCGTAAGTCAAGGCCCCACTGTATTCCCTATGCTACCCTTTACGTCACCCTGACTGTCCTGTAACCACTCATTTGTATTTAATCGCCTTTTTCACCCACGCCCACAGCCCCTCCCATCGGGTGCCCGGGGACATGCTCTCTGTATCTGTGAGTGTGACTGCCCCTAGGAGCTCCGGGGCCCTCACCTGAGGAATGGGGACTGGAGATACCTCTGTCACACGGCCGTTTGTTCGTAGGGAGGGCGTCCCAGAGGAAGGGGCAGTTGAGCTGGGACACAGCCGGCGGCGGGGGGTTGGAGGGGGGGGTTCCAGGCAAAGAGGGATCCGCCCGCACAGGGGGCAGAGTTTGTGCCTGGCGAGGCCCGCCAGGTCTCGGAACCTCGATTTCTTTCCGATTCTGGAAAATGGGGTCAGAACGGTGGTGCTGATGAGGAAACCGGGCCCCGCGGGTTTCCTGAGACCCCGGCGCCAGTGCAGGGAGGTGGTGGCCATGTTTCCCAGGTGCTTACTGTGCCGGGCCCTGCCCTCGGGCATCCTGGTGACCGGTGACAGCCCAGGCTGTGGCTGTGGCTGTGGCTGTGGCCCTGCCCTGGTCAGCGTGGCCGTCCGCAGTTGCTAAGTGTGGAGCTGGCATTGAGCCCTGCTCTGTGGGCTCCGAGGCTGGTGGGTTGGGGGAGGAAGCCTCGGCTCCAGGTGTGGGGTCCCGGGGTGTCTGAGGCCCTTCCTCCTGCAGCTCACGCCCGGAGTGGGCCGAGCCGGCGGGTCGGCGTCCAGGTCCCTGAGAGGCTCCAGGCAGCTCCTGCCCGGCTGGCGGCAGCCACAGCGGGGAGCGCCGCACCCTGTCATTACAAGGGAGGCTTTGAAGCAGCTGGCAGCCGGGCTGTTTGCCCACGTGGGAGGGTCCTTCCTGAGCCCCCCACTGACTCTCCCGTTCCCTTGCAGGCCCAGCCGTGAGGACGCTCGGGGCCAGCATGGCCGATCCCAGCGAAGGCCCCCGCGCGGGGCCTGGCGAGGTGGCCGATTCCCCCGGGGATGAGAGTGGCACCGCCGGTGGGGAGGCCTTCCCCCTCTCTTCGCTGGCCAACCTGTTCGAAGGGGAGGAGGGGTCCCCCTTGCCCTCACCGCCCGATGCTGTTCGCCCGGCCGCCGCTGCGGGCACAGGCGATGGGCGACCAAACCTGCGCATGAAGTTCCAGGGCGCCTTCCGCAAGGGGGTGCCCAACCCCATTGACCTGCTGGAGTCCACCCTGTACGAGTCCTCGGTGGTGCCCGGGCCCAAGAAAGCGCCCATGGATTCGCTCTTCGACTACGGCACCTACCGCCACCACCCCAGTGACAACAAGCGGTGGAGGAGGAAGGTCTTAGAGTGAGTATTGCTGGCTGCCCAGGCAGTGGTCTCCAGCTCTGTACTGAGTCCACCTGTCCATCCATCTATTCACCCACCCATCATCTACCCACCTGTCCGTCCATCCACCCACCCACCCACCTGTCCATCCACCCACCCACCCACCTGTCCATCCATTCATTTATCCTTCCATCCATTTATCCATCCATCCATCCATCCATCCACCCACCCATCCACCTGTCCATCCTTCCATATACTTGTCTGTTCATCCACCCACCTATCCATCCATCCCTTTATCCATCTATCCATCCATCCACCCACCCATCCATCCACCCATCTATCCATCCTCTACTCATTCATTCATCCAGCTACCTGTCTTTCCACCTGACCATCCACTTGTCCAATCCATCTGTCCATCATCATTCAAATATCTATGTACCCATCTATTTACCTGTCATCTATTTGTCCAGCCCTCCACTCACATCAACCTTCCATTCATCCACCACTTATTCATCCACCGATTCATTCCTTCACCTACCCACTGTTTCTATTCATCCAACCAGTCAGCTATCCATTAAACTATACTCATCATTCATTCATTCATTTCATTTCTAATTTTTCTCTTTCTCCCTCTCCCTCTTCCCATCCCTCCCTCCCTCCCTCTTCCTTCCTTCCTTCCTTCCTTCCTTCCTTCCTTCCTTCCTTCCTCCCTTCCTTCCTTCCTCCCTTCCTCCCTTCCTTCCTTTTACCAATTCATTCACCCACCTATCTGTCCATCCATTTGTTCATTCATTCATTTGCTTAATCACTGACTCATTCATATTTTTGTTCATTTTCTCATCCATCCATCCACCCACCTTCTCCTGCTGACACAACCCCAGCAGCCCCTCCTGGGTCTTCTCCAAGTGCCACCTCCTGGGCACCTCCTGGGGCTAGGGGAGAGGTCAAACGCTCAAGTATTAGCCCTTTCTCTCCATGAAGGAAGCCTGGCTGAAAGGAGAGGAGAGTGGAGAGAAGCCCTGGGTGGGGTTAACGCATGGCCATCCCAATGCTGCATTCTATGCCAGGCCTAGCGCCATCCCCCTCGCTGCAGCCCCCTGGCTCCAGCCCCCTCACTGCAGCCCCCTGGATCCAGCCCACCCATGCCTGTCTCGCCCCCCAAAGTGCCCCACACTTTGCGTCCCCTGACCCCGAAGGCCACCTCAGTGAGGTCTGGGGACGAGGGTGTTCTTTTCATTTCACAATTTGGCTCAAAGGTCAAAGTTCAGGGCAGATAGAAGGGGGCTGTGCAGGTGGCAGGAGGGGCAGTACCAGTCTGTGCCCCCTCAGGAGAACACCTCTTTCCCCTTCCCCTGCCCATGGCTGCTGGCCGTTGCCCACCGCCTGCCCGGCCTCCTCTGTCAGGGCACGGCCTGCTCCCCTCCTCCCTCCTCTTCTCCCTCCCGTCTCAGCCTGTCTTTCTGTCTGTGTGCACCGGGCTCACAGCAGGCGCTAAGTAGTAACAGTACCAGCTAACGTTTACTGTGTGGTGGGCCTTGGCGGAGGCACCTCCGTGCGGGGCCTCATTTGTCTCCACGGTTTCTTGAATGAGTGAGTGAGTGATGAGTGGTTGAATAGATGAATGAGTTGCTGCGTCTTCTAGCCTGGTTCCTCTTACTTTCTCACTGTCCTTGTCTCCGCCAGTCTCTGCCTGGCTTAGTAAGTGCTCAGTAAATGACAAGCGGAAGGGATGGATGGGTGGATGGATAGGCAGGCTTGTGTGTGTCGGTCTGGCTGTGTCTCCACCCAAAGCACAGGAGGAACTGGGTGGAGGACGTTGGATAAAACAGCTGTCTCCAGCTGCCCCTCCGCCCTCAGTCTGGCCTGTCCTAGGGCTCTGGCTGACCCCCCAGGGCTGGTGGGGTGGGCAGAGGACAAACCCTCCGATCACCCTGCCTTCCCCACTTCAGGAAGCAGCCGCAGAGCCCCAAGGCTCCTGCGCCCCAGCCGCCCCCCATCCTCAAAGTCTTCAACCGGCCCATCCTCTTCGACATCGTGTCCCGGGGCTCCACTGTCGACCTGGATGGGCTGCTCCCCTACTTGCTGACCCACAAGAAGCGCCTGACTGACGAGGAGTTCCGGGGTGAGCCACCAGGAGGGGGTGGCGGGCAGGCCAGCCGGAGATGGGGGAGGCACTGGGGGCTCCTTTCCCCTCAGCCTCTTCCCCGGGTCCGTGGGCTGCACTGGCTGGAATGAGCACTGGACAGGGAGTCTGGTCCTGTGTGTCTTTCACCAATTGCTTAACCTCTCTGGGCCTCCACTGTCTTTATTCGTTCATGATTCGGCCTTTACTGGAGGAAAGGGCAGTGCAGTAGGTCAGCAGATCCGCCTACCTGGGTGCAAATCCCCCTCCACCACTCGAGGGATGTGTGGCCTCCCTGAACCTCAGTGTCCTCGTTTGTAAACTGGGGAGTGAGAACGGCGTAGTCCTGGCCCTCAGCAGGGAGAATTGCTTCGTGCTGGCTCAGGCCGCTGGGGTTCTGGGGAGTCCTGCCCCCTGGGGTAGGCAGGGCATCAGGTCTGGTCCGCTTGTGCTCCTAGACTCTTCCCTCCTCCATCCCCCTCCCCCCCCTTCCCGCTTCCCTCCCCAGGCTGCAGACCCGTCTCCACTGCCCCAGGACTCCCCAGCCCCGAGAGCTTGCCCTCCAGCCTTCTCCAGGCTCCAGGCACCTCAGGGCCCAGCTCCCTTGCTGCCCGGCCTTCCCTGTAAACCCAGGAAGGGGGTCTGAGCCCCTCCTCCAGGTCAGCTACCTGCTATGTGTGTTTGTTTTCATAAACAAGACCCCCCAGTTGTTTAGGTCTCAGGCCCCACAAAACCTGGATCCGCCCCTGCATGACTTCCCAGCCAGAGGCCCATGAGGTCAACTGTGACCGCCCCCTCCCACCGCGGGTTTGACAACCTTTCCCTCCGGGCCCTGCTCCGGCAGCCGTGTGGGCAGTCACTTCGCCACCTGGTGGTCAAGTCTTGGAACTGCGTTTCTGGGAAGGCACTGTTCTTGGCATCTTATCCCAGGACCCAGGCTGGCAGCCCCCAACCCCAGGATCGCCCAGGTCTGGGGGTGTGGAAGCCCAAATCCAGGGCCTGGTTCCGTGCCCCACACTTTGGGTTACCTGTGGTTTGGAATTACCTGTGATGCCCAGCTCACCTGTCGTTGAATGTTTACTGCCTCATTGGTCACCTACCACGTGTAAGGTGCTGCGTTCAGCATGGGGTGAACAGTGATGAGCGAAGCAGACATGACTCTGTCCTCAAGTTGCTCACAGTCCTCCTGGGCGAGACCGACATTGATCAAACAATCACAGAAATAAACGCACAGTTACAAACTGTAATGTGTGTAAACTGGAGGATTTGACCTAGTCAGGAAAATCTGAGAGAGCTTCCTGGAGGAGGTGGCACTTGAGCCGCGTCTGAATGAGCTGCAGTTAACCAGGTGAAAAGAGGAGGAGGGACTAGGGAGAGAGTGCAGGGACAGCATGTGCAAAGGCCCTGTGGCTCACTGTGATCAAAATGACACTGGATGTGACCGCTCCAACTGCTATGTGGAAAATGGACCAAAGGAAATCAGAGCGGCTGGTAGAACCCAGGCAGGTGCCTTGGGCATGCGAGAGAGATGAGGGCTGGGCCAGGGTGGTGGCAGTAGAGATGGAGATCGGTGGAGGGGTTGGAGAAATGGGAGGTAAAATCAATAAGACCTGCTGGGGGGCGGGTAGGGAAGAAGGGAGGACAAGGACAGGAGTGATGCAAAGGGGACGCCACGCTCTGAGACGGGACCTGTGCAGACTGGGGTGGGTTTGGGGAGGGGACGGCGATGAGGTCGGCACGGAGAGTTGTGAATTGCCTGACAATTGGAAAACAAGTAGAAAACGGGCTGTGGCCACCTCGAGGTTAGAGCTGAGTGGGGTGTGTCTGGACACAATTCCCAGGGGCCTGGCCAGCAGGGAGCAGCCCCTCCCACTTACGAAGACGGGAAACTGGCATCCGTTATTCATTCAAGAAATAGATTCCTGGCGTGGACTCGGGGCTTGTCCCAGGACCTCACTCCTGGGGGCGCTGGGACAGGAATTCAGGCCTCCACAGTGAGTGCGAGAATGTGCCCAACAGGGCGAGGTTCCTGCAGCACCTCCCGCTGAACAGTGAAAACTGCAGCAGTGATATTTCCTGAGGGTTCCTACCTGCCGCCGGCTCCGCAGCAAACAGCTGTTAGCGCATCCGTTTCCCTGTGCGGCCTCGCGTTAGCTGGAGAGGAACCTGAAGGGGAGGAAAGTTTGCACAGAAATTGGGACCACGGTCCCTGGTTCCAGGGCGGGCACCCGATCGGGCCTGTCCGAGCCCCAGCGCGATTCGCAGGGCGTTCTCTTCACTGACTCATTCTTTTAAAGGTATAAATCAACTCGTAACCGTAAAAGTTCATACTCGGGAAGCAGATTGCACAGGGACATTAACGGTGTTAGTGGCAGGCTGTTAAGGACCCATTAGTACCAGAGACTGCCTTCGTGAGAGATTTGACAATGGAACCTCGCTACGGGGTTATGATTGCTGCACCTGTGGGCCCCTAGGTCCTCCTTCCCTCCCAAGGTCAGCCACGGCCTCTGCGGCGGCAGTCCGCGCTTTGGGGAGCCCTGCACCTCCCCTGCCCCCCCAGGGTTCTAGTGCAAGTGATTCATGGGAGAGAATTTGTGTTTAAGTAGGTGGGCAAAGGCTCCCTGCTGTGTCTGGCTTGGGAGGCTCCCAGCCTCTTTGGTTAAAGGCTCTGAGAAGTCCTGCAGTAAAGAGATCCGGCCGGCTTTGCTGAACCTGCATTCCCCCCTCTATTCGATTTGGAAGATTCCCTCCAGATCTGCTTTCTAAATACCAGTCTCTAAAGGCTGCAGCTTCCCACATTTTAAAGAATTCAGCCCCTCGAGTTTATGTGACCCCTCAGCTCCACGGGGAGCAGATAGGGAGCAGGGCCCTGTCCCCTGCTGCCCAGCAGTTGTGGGCCCTGGACCAGCCCCCTCATCCTGTACCTCTGTCCCCCAGAGCCTTCCACGGGGAAGACCTGCCTGCCCAAGGCCCTGCTGAACTTGAGCAACGGCCGCAACGACACCATCCCCCTGCTGCTGGACATCGCTGAGCGCACCGGCAACATGCGCGAGTTCGTTAACTCGCCCTTCCGGGACATCTACTACCGAGGTGGGCCCGGGGGGGGGGGGGGTGGCAGTGGGCACCAGCCTCACTTTTCTCACCTCCGAGAGCTTCGGCCTGGGCCCCACGTGCCGGCACGTGCCGAGAAACCTACTGATTGTTGAATGAATGAATGAATGAATGAATGAACTCTGATTTCCTGCATTTCAGAATCAAAGTTCTGAGGTGCACGGAGCCTAGTGATCCATGAGCTGGGAAATCCGGACCTAGGATGCTCTGGCTCCGGACACACTGAGGCTCTAGGGCAGTAGTGCTGTGAGCCAACAGCCCTAAGCGGCAACGGCGTCAGTCCCAGCTCCCGGGTCTAAATTCCGAGAGTCTGTGGCTCAGATGTGACCTTTCATTCCCGGGTAGGAGGGTTCCAGTTCCGTGGGTTTCGGACCCTGAGCCCAGGGCTCTGAGAGACCACGAGATGGTGTTTCCTCGGGCGGGAGCGGGGGGGAGGCCACTCCGCTCGTGAGTCTGGAAGTTTCCCTCGTCTGGGATCCTACAAGTCGGATGCCGTTTGAGCCTAAGATCCTGCTTGCACGAGATGCCACATCTGGGAACATCTGTCTGGAGGTCATTGCTGGCCTGAGCCCCCCCATTTCCACACTGTGCACCCCACCCCCTCCCAGACAGCTCTGGCCTCTGCTCTGCGGGAGCCGGAGCCGGAGCCGGAGCCGGGTGACCGTGCCCGTCCCTCTCCAGGCCAGACCGCCCTGCACATCGCCATCGAGCGCCGCTGCAAGCACTACGTGGAGCTCCTGGTGGCCCAGGGGGCCGACGTCCACGCCCAGGCGCGGGGCCGCTTCTTCCAGCCCAAGGACGAGGGCGGCTACTTCTACTTCGGTGAGGAGGCCCGGGGGGCTGGATGTACTCGGTGGTCCCCACAGCCCTGACCCCCCCTCCCCCATACCCAGGGCTCAGAGGGCCCCGTGCACGGCCCCGCGTTGGCCTGGTCGCTGAGGCCTTGCCTTGGAGGGAGGAGAGTCACCGCGCCTCAGCTTCCCCGTCTGCACAATGGGCTCGTGGGGGTGCAGCACCCGCACCTTTTCATGGGCACCTTAGTCCAGTGTTCGCTGGGACCAACGGTCAGGTTGTGGGGCCCAAGCTTCAGCCCCCCACGTCCCAGCTGGACCAGGGGGAGATTCTGTGTCTCACTCCTGCCACAGGCACGTGTTATGTGGGGTTCAGGGACAAGTGCCTCCCAGGCTCCAAATCACATGGCCACGCTCCAAACAGCCACACCCGTTTTCCCAGCACCACCCACAGAAGTGGGAGTCACCATAGGACACGTTCCCGCGGACTGTGGGTGCTGCGTCCAGGTCACGGCGCCTGTCCCCCAAATATCTGCAGGCGAAGCCTCCCCCTGGGCCCCTCACTGACCCGTCCCCGCCACCCCCCCCCCCCCCCCCCCCCCCCCGCACAGGTGAGCTGCCCCTGTCGCTGGCTGCCTGCACCAACCAGCCCCACATCGTCCACTACCTGACGGAGAACCCGCACAAGAAGGCGGACATGCGGCGGCAGGACTCCCGTGGCAACACGGTGCTGCACGCGCTGGTGGCCATCGCCGACAACACCCGGGAGAACACCAAGTTCGTCACCAAGATGTACGATCTCCTGCTGCTCAAGTGTGCGCGCCTCTTCCCCGACAGCAACCTGGAGGCCGTGCTCAACAACGACGGCCTCTCGCCCCTCATGATGGCCGCCAAGACGGGCAAGATCGGGGTGAGTGCAGGGCCGGGGGCGGGGGCACAGGTGGCCCACACACACCTCTTCTCCACACACACACACACACACACACACACACACACGGCAGGCGCTGCTGCTGGCATTCATTATGGTTAATTACCACCCCCCCCGCCCCCCCAGCATGCCAGCCCTGGTGTGCAGATGTCCCAGCTCAAGAGCCTGCTATGGCTCCCTATTGTCCAGCCAAGCGACTCAACTCCACCCAGAGCCTCTGGATGCTCACCCCCCACTCCTGCCAGCCAGGACCAGCCACTGAGAGAACCTGAGTCCCGGGTCTCCAGCGCTGCCGACCCCACCGCTGGGTCCTGGCTCGGCCAGAGCTGCTGCGAGGCCGTCCCTGCCCCTGGGCCTCCAGCGCAGGGCCTGGAGCAGGAGGCGGCTCGGCACTGCTGCCATTTGGGCTGAGTGGCCCTGGGGTGTGGGGCTGTCCTGGGCATGTAGGATGCGGAGCTGCATCCCTGGCCTTAGCCTACAGATGCCAGCAGCAGCCTCCACCGCTGTGACAGCACCGGTGTCTGCAGACATTGCCACACTGCGCCCGGGGACACTGCGCCCTGGAGAGGCAAACCTGGAGGTCTCAGCAGTCACGGGGGCTGGGCCCCAGGCCTGGCTCGGCCACGTTCCTCAGGCGTCTCCCCTCCCCTCTCTGCCTTCGTTTCCTCATCTGTACGTGGGGGTAGTAACAGTGCCTTGCGGTGGAGTGTTGTTCTGTCAGCCAGATGAGGGGATCCACTTTAAGCTTTTGGAACAGAGCCTGGGATGCGTAGTAAGAGCTCAATAAAGAGCCGGGCGGGTATTACTCTATTGAAAATATAGCAACTATTATACGGTGGCAGTTCACCGCAGAGCCCTGGGCTGAAATCCTGGCTCCGTCCCACTACACTGCAGGCCTCAGGCGACTCCCACCCTCTCTGTTCCTCAGTTTCCCTGTGTGAAAGCCAATGAGAGTAGGAGTGGTAACAGGAAGGGCTGGTATGGTAAGTATTGTAGAATTAACAGAGTAACAAGATTCATTAATTGCTGTTTTAATTATACAAAGATGACATTCACTGCAGTTCAGGTGGTTAAGGCTAGCCTGGGTTCAGTCTGGCTTCCGCTGGGCTGGTGTGGCCTCGGGACACCCTTCTCTTCTCCGAGTCTTCGTTTGCTCATCTGTAAGCCAAGAGAGTAAGGGTAAGAACTAGACAAGATGCTGTGAGGAAAGGGTCTGGCACACAGCGCGTGCTCGGTAAATACTTTCCCTCCCCATCCTGCTCTCTGGGGAGAGCCATCTGATGGGCTGTGCCCGGCCCGGGTCCTCCTGGGAGTGCCCCTCCTTGGGGCCCCTGACCCTTCCTTCTCCTGCTCAGATCTTTCAGCACATCATCCGCCGGGAGGTGACGGATGAGGACACCAGACACCTGTCCCGCAAGTTCAAGGACTGGGCCTACGGGCCCGTGTATTCCTCGCTCTACGACCTCTCCTCCCTGGACACGTGTGGGGAAGAGGCCTCGGTGCTGGAGATCCTGGTGTACAACAGCAAGATTGAGGTGGGCGCCAGGGCGGGGACAGAGGGGTGGCTGAGAGCAGGGAGGTGGCCTGGGGATGAAATCAGTGGGTCTGTGGGCTGAGTGCAAACAAAGGTGCCAACTCAGTGCCCAAAGTGACGCCTGGCACCGGGGCGGGGCTGAGGGGGCTGAGGGGGAGCTTCAGGGGCAGGCAGGCCTGGGCAGGATTCTGGCTCTGTAACTTGCATGCTGTGCCACCCAGGACAAGTGACTCAGCCTCTCTGAGGCTGAGGATAAAGACAGTGCATATCTCGTGGGGCTGCTGGGAAGACACCCTGAGTTAGCTTTAGAGCAGCCTGGCAGAGTAAACGTTATGTGCCAGCTGTTACCATTAGTAGATGTTATATGAAGTCTCGAAAGCTCTCTTTTCAGTTAGCAGTAGTTTGTGAACATCGTTCTGCACCATTAAATATTCTTGTGCGACATCATTGCTGCGTGTAAATGTACCCCATGCTAATGAACCATTCCTCCATGCTTGGTCATGTGGGTTTGTGTCTGCCTTTAACTATCAGGAAAAAAAATACTACAGTCGCATCTCTGTGGCTACGCTGTTGCACAGATCCGTGGTTATAAAGAGACTCAGTCATTGGAGGGACAGGGAGCTTACAACGGGGGCAGAGCGTGCTGCCTGGGTGCGGAAGGCCCCTCCCGCCCTGGCCGCCCAGCGTGGACAGGCCTTCTCTTGCCCGAGCTTACTTCTCCATCTTGAAATTACTGACTGACTTGATTCTTTTCTTTTCTTTTTTAAAAATATATTTTTTATTGATTTCAGAGAGGAAGGGAGAGGGAGAGGGAGATAGAAACATCAGTGGTGAGAGAATCATTGATTGGCTGCCTCCTGCACGCCCCCTACTGGGGATTAAGCCCGCAACCCGGTCATGTGCCCTGGACCGGAATCGAACCCGGGGCCCTTGAGGCCGATGCTCCATCCACTGAGCGAAGCCAGCCAGGGCGTGACTTGATGTTGATGGGATGGCGGGAGGTTTAGCGTATCTGGTGCCAACTCTGACCGCTAGTTTCTGCTTGGGGAGCGGTTTGGAGGACGACGGTGCAGGACTCGGTCATTGATGTCTGGCCTGGGTTCGTCACTGGGAAGCTGTGGTGAGGCAGGTATTTAGCGTCCTGGGCTGAATCTCCCAGTCTGGCTTCCTGAGTCAGAACCTGGAGGTGGAAGCCCAGGGGCTTGTATTTGGGCGAGCAGCGCGGTACCATCCCCAGCTGGGAGTTTGGGGACCGTGAGCACAGCTTTCCAGCGGGTTCTGAGCCTAGAATAGGCCTCACAGGCCAGGGGGGCAGACCGCGGTGCTGAGCCCAGGAGTTGGGGGCGGAGTCCCACTCCCCTCCTCCCTGAGGATCGCGGTCAGGAGGAGCAGTGCCGGGGGAGGTGGGAGTGTCGGTTGCCTGCCCAGCCCGGCCCTGACGCCCCGCCCGCAGAACCGCCACGAGATGCTGGCCGTGGAGCCCATCAACGAGCTGCTGCGGGACAAGTGGCGCAAGTTCGGGGCCGTCTCCTTCTACATTAACGTGGTCTCCTACCTGTGCGCCATGGTCATCTTCACGCTGACCGCCTACTACCAGCCGCTGGAGGGCACCGTGAGTGGACGTGCCGGGCGGGGCTGGGCACGGGGGCCCCCAGGGGTCCCCTGCGGGGGAACCAGAGGTGGCTGGGGAGCAGGGTGGAGGGGTGCCTCCCCGCTCCCAGCGGGGAGAGGAGGGAGGAGGCTCCCTGGGGTCCGATGTTGGGCCGTTGAGGGGACTTCTGGACCTGGGACTCGGTGTTGGAGGGGCTGCTGAGGACCTGCGTCCCCCACCCCCCAGCCGCCGTACCCTTACCGCACCACCGTGGACTACCTGAGGCTGGCCGGGGAGGTCATCACGCTCTTCACCGGGGTCCTGTTCTTTCTCACCAACGTGAGTGTGTGGCCCCAACCCACCGGCCCAGCCCGTCCTCCTCCTCCTCCCCTTCTTCCTTTCCTTCTTCCGCCCCCTTCTCTTCTTCCGCCCCCTTCTCCAGCCCTGTACTCCCCTCTGCTTGTCCCTCCTTTCCCAACAGGCCCATCGTCTTTTCTCTGCACAGCAGTCTGCCTCCCTCTATTCTCTTCCTTCTTCTGCCTCCCCTCCCCTCCCCTCCCCTCCCTCTGTGCTCCTGGGGCTCCACCCCTCACCTGCCTCCCCCTGCCTCCAGATCAAAGACTTGTTCATGAAGAAATGCCCTGGAGTGAATTCTCTCTTCATCGATGGTTCCTTCCAGCTGCTCTAGTGAGTGGAGGCCCCGGCTGGCAGCCCTGGGTCAGGAAGGTGGGGTTGGGCTGGGACATCTCCAGCTTGGGGTGTGGGGGTGTGACTCCTAATAGCAGTGAGTTCACCCAGCCTGGCCACCTGGAGCCCGAAGTCAGGACGAGGCCAATCGATGCTGAGCAGTAGGGTCTTCTGATTACAGCAAGATTGTTGTTGCCAGAGAGTTACCGCACACATGGGGATAGAAATGATCGAGCCCCTCCGGCTGGTGATGGTTGCGAATGCCTGGAGTGCCCTGCTGAGAGGGTTGGAGGCTGTGTCTGTGTTGGTGGGAGAGTGCGGTGGTGGGCTATTGATGTCTGCCTCGGGCACAGGCTGTCCTGCAGGTGGCTACGGCTTTCCTTTCCCTCAGAGCCAGAGAGCAGTGAAGTCCACGCAGCACAAAATCCCCACTGCACACCACGACGCTCTCTAGCTCAGCGGTTCTCAACCTTCCTAACGCCGCGACCCTTTAGTACAGTTCCCCATGTTGTGGTCACCCCCAATTTCATTGTTACAAATTGAACATAATTAAAGCATAGTGATTAATCACAAACACAATATGTAATTATATATGTGTTTTCCCATGGTCTTAGGCGACCCCTGTGAAAGGGTCGTTTGACCCCCAAAGGGGTTGCGACCCACAGGTTGAGAACCGCTGCTCTAGCGGTTCCAAAGGCATCACTTAGGGATCTTGCAGGGCTCAGGCCATTGCACACACAGTAATTGTCAATCCACCGAGCGTGCTGGGTAACGGAACCCACTGTGTGTCTTCTGGGTTTCTAGAGCGTACGGGGTGTCTTCACCCTGGAGGGCTTAGGGCCTGTCCCCCTCAGGGCCTCATTGCCCCTCCCCCGGCCCCTCCGTGGTCTCTGCTGCCTGCAGCTTCATCTACTCCGTGCTGGTGATTGTCTCGGCGGCCCTCTACCTGGCAGGGATCGAGGCGTACCTGGCGGTCATGGTCTTCGCCTTGGTCCTGGGCTGGATGAACGCCCTTTACTTCACGCGTGGGCTGAAGCTAACAGGGACTTACAGCATCATGATCCAGAAGGTACGGAGTGGGGGACCCTCGGAGCTGCGTGCCCTGGAGGGAGCCCCCACCCCAGGTACACGTCTCACATGCGCGGACAGTGCCATGGGCCTGATATGGGCACGCGGGGGCAGCAGGCAGGGCCTGGGCGTCGGGAGGGCCTGGGAGCGTTGGAAAGGGGATTTGGGATGGAGGCATTGGGAAAGCGAGAAGCCGTGTGGCTCACCTTTGCCTCCGTCATCCGCTGTGTCTGTAGATCCTCTTCAAAGACCTGTTCCGCTTCCTGCTGGTCTACTTGCTCTTCATGATCGGCTACGCGTCAGGTGAGCTCTGGGCGCCCAGGGGGCTGCGGGTGGCGTGATGTGTGGGGAAGATAAGCAGCGGGTGTGGCGTTCTCACTGGTGCCAGGCGCTGGGCTAAGTCCTTCCCCATCCCCGACTCTTAATTCTCCCGGCAAGTCTGTAAGATAACAAGCCTTCGCTTCTCCTTTCGCAGATGAGGAAACAGGCGGGGAACGGTTAAATAACCTGCCCAGGTTCGAAAGCTAGGAAACGGTGCAACTGGCATGTTAACTGTTATTGCAAAAGAAGCCACATAAAACGCAGGGCTTAAGACAGCCGCCATGCATTCATTGTTCGGGAGTCCAGCTCAGCTAGGGGGTGTGCTGGCCGGGACCCATCTGGCTAGTCTTCCAGGCCCTGTGTCCTGGGTGGGTTGGCTGGTCTGCCTGGTCTGGCCAGATGGCCTCAGTGGGGGCGACTTTGCTCTCCCCTGTGGTCACTCACCCTCCAGCCGGCTCGATGGGGCTGGGGCACAGGGTGGTCTATGGGGTCTCAGAACGTGAGCGGAAGTGTTCAGGTCACTTCCTGGCACGGCATCGCTTCTGCCTCCCTCTGTTGGCCAAAGCAAACTGAAGGCGGCCTCGGTTCAGAGGTGGGGAAATAGACTAGGCCTCGCCACAGAAGGAGCTGCAAGCCACACTGAAGGGGCGGGGCTACAGGGAGAGTGAGTTCTCATAGGTAATCTATCAGCCCAGGTCTATTTATTTATTTACTTATTATTGATTTCAGAAAGGAAGGGGGAGAGAGAGAGAAACATCAATGATGAGAGAATCATTGATCGGCTGCCTCCTGCATGCCCCCTCCTGGGGATCGAGCTCACCATACAGGCACGTGCCCTGACCGGGAATCGAACCCTGACCTCCTGGTTCATAGGTCGATGCTCAACCACTGAGCCACGCCGGTCAGGCAGCCCAGGTCCTTTTTAAAGCTCAATGCTGGCTCCCTCAAGCGTGGCTTCTCCGTGACGTCATGATGCCGCGGGACCTCGGTGGCACAGGCTGTGGGGGAAGGACCAGGAACGGGGAACGGACCAAGCCTGGCTGGTCCCTAGGGGGTGGGTGATCGCCCATTCGATGCTCAGCATCCAAACGCGAGTGGCCGACTCAGGCTTCGCCTGCCACACTCCACCTGAGGAGGCCGGTCGGGGGCCAGCCCTGGAGCAGGATCTGATGGTGGCGATATTTTAACCAGATGGTGGGTGATTCCGGGGAACCAGAACTGCAGCCTTAGCTGGGGAGAGAGGGACCGGCTAGAGCTGCCCCCTCCCGGTGATGGGACTTAGAAGAACTAGACAGAGTGTCAGGGGTTCCACAGTGGTTTGGGATTCGGGTCAAGCCCAGCCCTACTGCAGTCCTAACTATAGAAACTGAGGCAGAAGCTTCGTGGTTAAAGTGGCAGCTGAGTGGTCAGCTTGCTGCCAGGGCGTCTGCTGTGGGACACTAGCTCCCTGGTCTGCGATTGACCTGACACAAACGTGACGCGTGCTCTTGTTCCATGTTTGTGCCCGTGACAGACATGGCCAGTGGATCACAGAACGGTTTTTCTGATGAGTCCAGACAAGATTTCAGAATCTTTCTCAACACACATTTCAGCAGCCGCTACACAACTGTGGCGTTGGCAGGAGCTGTAATCCCAGGTGGAAGGCACTAGGCGTTCTGTGCCCACGGAGCGCAGGGGCTCCGTCCCGGGTGCTCCCTGCCCTGGGGGTCAGGGGCGGTTGTTGCTGCTCAGCTGTGTCGAGAAGGATCTGAAGCTGCGTCTGGGCTGAGCGCCACTGTCGGCTGAGGTGTCTGGAGGGGTGAGGGCCTTAGCGAGCGCGGCTTCTGGGCCGTCAGCACTGGCGCTGGTTTCGGCTCCTGCCCTTCCTCTGTGAGCAGAGAGAGCGTCTGCCCAGAGCTCGGGTCCCAGGCTCCCGGGACCTGCGGGAACGCTGGGCTGGAGCAGGGCTTCTCAGCCTCGGCACGTGTGGCTTTTGGGGCCACATGATTCTCCTGTGGGCTGTCCTCTGTGTGGGGTGTTTGTCAGCATCCCTGGCCTCTGCCGAGAGCACGCCAGCAGCACTCCCTCCGGCTGTGCACCCGAACATGGCTCAGGACACTGCAGATGCCCCGGGAGGTGGTCACCCTCTCAGGACACTGCAGATGCCCCGGGAGGTGGTCACCCTCTCAGGACACTGCAGATGCCCCGGGAGGTGGTCACCCTCTCAGGACACTGCAGATGCCCCGGGAGGTGGTCGCCCTCTCAGGACACTGCAGATGCCCCAGGGGGTGGGGGGTCACCCTCTCAGGACACTGCAGATGCCCCAGGGGGTGGGGGGTCACCCTCTCAGGACGCTGCAGATGCCCCGTGGGGTGGGGGGTCACCCTCTCAGGACGCTGCAGATGCCCCGGGGGGGTTGTCACCCCAGGTGGAGGCCCTCCTCCTCGCTGGCAGGAGTTCTGGGAAGAGCAGTGGCTTTGGATTCGGGAAGACCCCGGCCTGGCTGACCTGCTGGGTAGCCCTGGGCCGTGCTCTCCTGTGACCAAGCCTCAGTTTCCCCTCCATCTGATGGGGATGACTCTCCCCCTCTCAGCTGGCGTCTGACAC
The DNA here is from genome assembly GCF_028538775.1 of Myotis yumanensis. Classification (NCBI taxonomy): domain Eukaryota; kingdom Metazoa; phylum Chordata; class Mammalia; order Chiroptera; family Vespertilionidae; genus Myotis; species Myotis yumanensis. The sequence continues at coordinate 3,543,408 of NW_027223770.1, read as the reverse complement.
TCAGCGAATGCCCCCCCGTCCCGCCCACAGCCCTGGTGTCCCTGCTCAACCCGTGCGCCAACATGAAGGAGTGCGGCGAGGACCACGCCAACTGCACGGCGCCCACGTACCCCTCGTGCCGCGACAGTGACACCTTCAGCACCTTCCTGCTGGACCTGTTCAAGCTGACCATCGGCATGGGCGACCTGGAGATGCTGAGCAGCACCAAGTACCCCGCCGTGTTCATCGTGCTGCTGGTCACCTACATCATCCTCACCTTCGTGCTGCTGCTCAACATGCTCATCGCCCTCATGGGGGAGACGGTGGGCCAGGTCTCCAAGGAGAGCAAGCACATCTGGAAGCTGCAGGTGAGCGGCTCCTCCGCCCCCGGCCCTCCTTCCGAGCGGGGCCTCGGACCCACCACCTCCTCAGCCTTCCGCTCCTGCCTCCACCTCCCTGTCTGTAGAATGGGCATCCCAGGCTGCGCCTGCTTCCCAGAGCTGCCCACTGTGTTGCCAGCGGCTTCCTGCCTGACCGCCAGCAGTGGTCTCCCCACCTTGGGGTCCAGTTCCCAGGACAGTGGCCTCTGAGCACCGAGAGGCTCTGGCACAGGGAGTGCTCAGGGAGCCGGGCCTTGCAGCAGGGTCCGCGCCGAGGCCAGGGGCCAGCTTCCAGCCCCGCCACCCCGGGGTGCCGTCGTGTGGAAGGCAGTGCGGACAGGGCCTCACTGGCCCGGGTGCGATCCTAGGCACCGTTCCCGAATCTGGTTTTCACAGTCAGGGCTTTCCGAGGCCCAGGCACGCGCACTGCATCTCCCTGATCGGTGAGGAAAGAACCCCAAGGTCACCCTCTCACGCCGGCCTCAGGGCAACATCCAGATCTGCTCTGAGTCCTTACCCACACGGCCTCAGCTTCCCCCCCGCCCGGGTGCGACTCATCAGATGCAAACCGGCAGCCTGTGGACTGGATTTGACCAGCAAAGATTTATTTTTTTCTTTATATCATTAAAAAAAAAATTAATGCAGAATTTTAAAGTTAAGAGATTTCACATTAAAATCCAGGCTGTGGCCTTTCTTGGCGAGGTGGGCCCACATCCCTGCCTGGCCACCCCCTGTACGTGGGCTGTGCTCTCTGGTTTGCCCCAGGCCCCACCCCTCCCTAGTGTTCCCCCGCACTGAGCGGCGGCTGCTGTGCTGAGCCCTGGGCTGCGGCCTTTCTGCCTCTGATGCTGCCTCACCCATTTATTCTGCTGGGTCAGGGGGATTCAAGTTTGTAACCGTTTCCAGGGTCAGTGGGAGCTGGGAAACCTACTTCTCTGCCCACCCGCCTGCCGTCATTTCTGCCATCAGGGCAGTGGGCGGGCGGGCGAGGCTCACCCCCGGCCTGTGCTCCCCCCTTCCAGTGGGCCACCACCATCCTGGACATCGAGCGCTCGTTCCCCGTGTTCCTGAGGAAGGCCTTCCGCTCCGGCGAGATGGTGACCGTGGGCAAGAGCTCGGACGGCACCCCGGACCGCAGGTGGTGCTTCAGGTGAGCGCGGACGGGGCAGGACCCTCCGGCGAGATCGGGCCTCCTTGCGTCTTCCACCCGTGGCGGCTCCTCGAGCCACAGGCCACGATGGCCCTGACCGAAGTTCTGTTCTGCTGGCTGAGGCTGGGCGAGGGGTTCACTTCTCAGCCTTGGTTTCCTCATCTGTGAAATGGGGACAATGCTAATCCCACCCCCGGGCCAGCCGTGCGATCGGATGGGTTACGCAGGAGACAGCACCTGCCTGTGCACGGGACTCCCGCACGCAGCGGCGTTGCGGCTCCTCTGTCCCTTGTCGGGGAGCAGAGGCCGGAGGCGGTGTCCGTCGGGGCTCCGTCCCTGCTGATAAGCGCGCGGGGCCTCGCTGAGCAGGAGAGGTGACTCAGCAGCTTCCAGGGCTGGCGACGTTCCCCAGGGGCCCGGCCGACGCCGGCTTCTTAGGGTCGTTCTTCGTACAGTGAGTGCCGCCTGGACTGCAGTCATGTTTGGGTCAGGCAGTGTCCGTGTCCTCCTCTGGGAAGTGGCCGTGGTAATAGCACCGGCTCATAGGCCAGTCGGTCTGTCCTGTTCCGTTTGAACCCCAAAGTCAAATCCCGACAAATTTGTCAGCCTTGTGACCTTGGACAGTGTAACAAGCCTCAGTTTCCTTGTCCGTAAACTGGGAACAGTGACTGTATCTTCCTTGCTCGGTCCTAACACATAGCACTTGCTCGAGAAATGGGGGTTGAGTAAAAATAACAAAAATAAGTTTAAAAAGGAAAAATTACGTTGAGCCAATTTGGGCGTAAGAGGCTGTAACCTGACTCTCCATGGGTGTCCCCAAACTAAGGGGGGCGTTTTAAGAAGGAAGGGGTCCACCTGCAGACGTGAGGCTCAGCCTGTGGTACATCCATGCAACGGAGCGTTACTCAGCCACGAAAAGGAACGAAGTCCTGACACGCACTACCACGTGAACGAGCCTCAAAAACATCACGCTAAGTGAAAGCAGCTGGGCCCAGAAGCCATGCACTCTGTGTCCCACTTACACGCAATGTCCAGGGCATGTAGTTCACGGAGCGGAAAGTAGAAGAGAGGCAACCGCAGGCTGGCGGAGGGGGGATGGGGCACCTCATTTCTGTTTGGGGTGATAAGACAGTTTGGGGATTAGAGAGGTGATGGTTGCACAACCTTGGGCATTTCTTTAATGCACTGAATTGTTTACTTAAAAATGGTTGGAATAAACATGAGGAGGAGGGTGCGCTGGGAGGCCGCCGGGGGGTGGGGGCTCCCCCTGACCTTTCCCTGCTGTGGCCCCGCAGGGTGGACGAGGTGAACTGGTCTCACTGGAACCAGAACTTGGGCATCATTAACGAGGACCCGGGCAAGAACGAGAGCTACCAGTACTACGGCTTCTCCCACACCATGGGCCGCCTCCGGAGGGGTGAGCGAAAGGACGGGGGGTGCAGAGGGGCAGCCCTGGGCCAGTCCCATCACTAATCGGCTTGGAGCGATCCTGTCCTCTCTGAGACTCGGTGTTCCCGTCTGTGGAATGGGCGGGTTGGATGAGCTGCCCGCTGAGGGCCTTTGCTGCCGTGCATGCCTGGGGCCCCCCTTCCACACACTAAGTGCCTGAGACGCGGGAGGACGGGGCGCTCAGGTTCTCGCCTGAATTCATTTGCTCCTGGGCAAGCACCTTGACCTCTCTGAGCCCAGTCTCCACCTCTGTGAAATGGGGACGATGAGACCTTCCCGCTTAGGTCACTGTGGAGAGCCTGGTACACAGTAGGCGCTCCATAGGTGCACGTGCACTCCCCACCAACTCTCACTTCCCTGTGCTCACTCCAGATCGCTGGTCCTCCGTGGTGCCGCGCGTGGTGGAACTGAACAAAAACTCGAACCCAGACGAGGTGGTGGTGCCTCTGGACCACATGGGGAACCCCAGCTGCGACGGCCACCAGCAGAGCTACCCCCCCAAATGGAGGACTGATGACGCCCCCCTCTAGGGGCTGCAGGCAGGGGCATGGTCTCCGGCCTGCAGCCACCCCCTTCCCCTCCACCCACCATTTCCAGTCCACCTGCATTTCCGCCACATGTCCTGTTGACCCAGAGGTGAGGGCCAGGCAGACGCCAGGTTGGCCCTAGGACCCTCTGGCCCCAGGCTCCTGCCCCAGTTCCCCACCCCTCCACTCTCCACACCCAGGCACAGGGCTCCTGGCCACCTGTCTCACTCCCATGGAGTCACATAAGCCAAAGCCTGGCCTCCCCCCCACAGGGGCTCCCCAGTCCCTCCATTATTTATTTGTTCTGCTCTCAGGAAAACAGCATGACACCCCCCACCCCCGCCCCCCAATGGAACCTGGCAGAGGCCTCAGGACCCTGTTCCAAGTCCCAGGTGCACCGCGGGCCCAGCACCCACCCCATCCTGCGTCCTGGGCTGCACACAGCACCGGGAGCTGCAGTGAGGGGCCTTGCGGGGGCGGGGGGGGGGGGGGGGGGCCGCGCCTCCTGTGCATCTGTAGAGGGGCTGGGGTTTGCTGGTGCTCAATAAAGGTTCGTTCACTGATGGTGGAGGTGGTGGGGCGATGGGGGTGGTGACAGGAGGGAGGTGGGAGCGCTAAGAAATGCCTGTGAGTGGGGGAGGTGGGGCCGAGGCAGTTGCAGTGGCCCAGGTGGTGGTTAGGGTGAAGGTTGGGGCCGGACAGGAGGTGGTGGTGGTGGCCTGAGAGATGGGTGATTGGAGTGGTGATGGGGAAGGTAGAGAAGGGAATGGAGGAGAGAAATGGTGTGTGTGTTGGGGGGAGCTGTGTTGATGGGAGAATAGTGCTGCTTGGGAAGTAGTGAGTATTGGGGTTTCGTTTATGGGAAGGGTAATGCTCACCAGAGGACAGAGGTCACGCTGTGCTGGGGGCGGGGTGGGGGGAAGGAGAGCTGCAGGGAGGGCGGAGTGGAGGCGGAGGTGACAGCTCTGGCCAGGTGAGCCCTCAGTGTCAGAGGCAGGAGAGGATGCGGTGGCCTCAGGGAGGCCGTCAGAGGCGGCACTGGTGAGAGTGCTTGGGGCCTGGGGAGGGATGGGCCCTGCCTCTCTCAGGGGCCCCATCCCAGCAGGGCTGTGCACGTGAGTGGAGCTGAAGGCGGACCCGTTCCTCTGCCAAGGGCAGCCGTTCACCTGGGGTCACTCACCCTGCTCCTCAGGCCCCGGCCTGGGCAGCGCCAGCCTCCTGCGCCAGAGGCTTCCCCAGCACCCGTCCTGCCTCGTTCCAGGCATCAGACCCGGTTCAGCCACATCCAGAGGAGGAAGGACAGGTGGCCTGTGTCTCCTTTCATGAGGGAGGAAACTCCCCCCCGGGCCCCCAGCCGACCCCCTCCTGTGTCGTTAGCCAGGTTTGTGTCACGTGTCCCACGCTCCAGCCGGCCAGCGGGCCGGGAGCAGCAGGCGGCCTAAGAAGCCCGGGAAGTAGGGAGAAGGTAGTTCCCCCAGCAGGTGGTTCTATGGGAAAGGAGAGTGGAAGAGTCCACGTTTACCTAGGCAACCAGTAGCGTTTGCTACAGTTGCCCACCCTACATTCCAGCTGTCCAGTGGGGAGGGACCATATGGTCACCAAGAATGGCCGTGGGTCCTTCTGGGAGGGTATGGGATGGGCCTGCCCACAGATCAAAACACCCTCTCAGCTCAAAGGGACTCTCAGCTTACTGAGGCATATGCTCCATTCTTTCATTAAAGAAAAATTGTAGGCTGTGAATTTTCCTCTGAGTACGTTTTTATCTGAACTCATAGAAACTTTCTGTGCTGGCCGTTTAGCTCCATTGGTTAGAGTGTCGTCCCATATGCCAAGGTTGTGGGTATATCCCCAGTCAGGGCATCCAATACAAGAGTCAACCAATGATGCATAAATAAGAGGAACTACAAATAGAAGCTTCTCTCTCTCCCTTTCTCTCTCTATCCATCAATAAACAATTTTAAACATGGAGTAACTTTTCCAACTGTGATTTCCTAACTATTTGATGGTTTGGGTGCTGATTCTTTATAACTCAACAGCTGATTAGGGACAATTTAAAATGTTTTCAACTCGTCCAGGAAGATCTTAGCGATGACCTTTCGCTGTGTCCTTCAGTGTGGAACACGTGCTGGTGGCGTGCCGCCATGTTCTCGGGCCACGTTGGCTACAGGATCCCTTAGGGCAAAACATATGCCCCACGCCCTGGCTGGTTTGGCTCAATGGATAGGGCGCCGGCCTGCAGACTGAAGGGTCCTGGGTTCGATTCTGGTCAAGGGCACATGCTCGGGTTGCAGGCTCAACCCCCACTAGAGAGTGTGCAGGGGGCAGCCGAGCAATGATTCTCTCTCATCAGTGATGTTTCTATCTCTCTCCCTTTCTGAAATCAATAAAAATTATATACTAGTACCCCGGTGCACAAAAATTTGTGCACTCGGGGGGGTCCCTCAGTTATTAAACATTTATCAGCACAACACTGACCACATTGGTGGTAGTGGTGGTCTTGTCAGAATGTGTTATATTATGCAGATGAAAATCTATTTAAACAGATTTGATGTAGATATTTTCAAAGACGGAAGAATTGTCCCTGTCAACTATTTTAGTTGATTCATATCTTCACTAATTGTCATCATTGCAAAGTTTTCAGTCCCCATATGGGTTGCTGGATATAATAGGTCATGCACTGTCCCTGTCCTTTGTAGCTTTTGTTACCTTAAGGACTCTAGTTTTCCATTTATATGTTTAAGTACCAACCTTACCGGCTTAAAAATGTAAGTTTTTAACACTGCTCTCTCTGTTCTGTATCCTTCCGATGAAAAGTGGAGTTGGGTTGCAGCACAGGAGAGAAATTCAGAAGGGGAATATTGAAGTAATGACTGCAGTAGGAGAAGAGGGAACCTATTTCCCTGGCCACAGGCGCTGGTGCCCTGGACCACAGGGCTGGCAGCTTCTCCGGGTGGCTGCAGCCTGGGACCTTGGGCGGGTGGCTTGTGCGTCTCCTGGGCTGCAGCCAGCCGCAGGTGCTGGCGCCTGTACCAAAGGTGGGCGCCTTCTTCTTCTGGTGGCTTCTTCTGTGCTTCCAGGGAGGGCAGTCAGTTATGTGTGTATGTGTGTGCATGCAAACATAGGCATGTACACGTGTGTATGTGGAAATCTGCTGGGCAAGTCAAAACCATAGAAGAGTTGCCCCCTATCTCTTGAATCTTCCAGAGATATCCCCTACTTTTTTATTCTATCACTACTGGAGAGTCAGTATTTGCAGCCAGCCAGCCAGGGACTCCTTCAGTGTCTATTTCTGACTTCTTTCCCTGTCTGTCTTCCAACCCCTAATCATATTTCCACCTGGATGCATCATTTTTACTCCCAATATGCTGTATAGAGAAGGAGTCAGGATGCTGTCTTCCCATGAATAGTACTCAGTAACAAACCAATTGCATTTTAGTTGGGCAATGCCCCTACCCACCCTTCAAATCCCTTCCACCATGCATTTCTGTTTCCCTTTTTGTTTGTTGGATTGTTCTGCTGCTCCTTCTCCTCACCCCACCACCCTTGGATCGTAATGTAAAATTATTTTACCATGTCAAGAAATTATTAAAAATACAGGTACTTTGAAAAAAAAATACAGGTACTTCTCTGAACACCGGCTGGGGGGTGGGGGCAGGGAAGAGGCGGCTGCTGGCCCTGCCCCGCCTGTCTTCTCCAATCACCGGCCGGGGGGCGGGCAAAGGCGGCCCCGGTTCTCTGATCACGGCCTGGGGGGCTCTTGCCTGCCGCCTGGGTTTCTGATCACCGTCAGCGGCAGGTGGCTTCTTCCATCCTTCCCCTTTCGCCTTCCAGCATTGCGCTTACATATGCAAATTAACCGCCATCTTTGCTGGCGGTTAACTGCCATCTTTGTTGGCAGTTAATTTGCATATCACCCTGATTAGCCAATGGGAAGCGTAGCGAAGGTACGGTCAATTACCATGTTTGTCCATTATTAGATAGAATTAAAAAAAAAACCCATGCCCTTTTCAGGTCTCTGTTCCTCCGGATGACGACAAGGTCTCAGTCTGATGCTTCTGTGTCTTCAGTGCCCCACAGGGGTTGCTAATCTCTCTCTTTATAGAGAAACGCCTGAGGCTTAGCACCTCAGAAAGGCAGTGAGAGCCAAGGGTGGCGTTAGCCTCCCCGGAACCCTGAGCCTGGGGAGGGGTGTTCCTGAGGGAACGCTGACAGCTGGGCCATGGCCCAAGTCCGACTCTTCCCTTCATCCATGCCTTTGCAGCACAGCTTTGTGGCACCCGCCCACTGTGGGTGGAGCATAATGGCACATCCCTGGTCATGTGACTTGTTTTAACCAATGGGGTGCTAGCAGACTCACCCAGCCATGCCCCTCGCAGGAGGCCGAGAGGCTGGGAGCAGAGCTTTGTCTCCCCGGCAAGCCTCGCTGAGAGCAGGACCCGCAGGTGCAGGGAAGAGCTGGCTCGAATGCCACTGAGGTTCTGTGATGGTTTTTCAAGTGCAGGCAGCAATTTTTGGCAGTAACAGATACAGACTCTAGAAGAAAAAGTAAGTAGAACCCGGCAGGCCATGTCCGCTGCACTCCCTGTTGCAGAAGAAAGAGGCTCAGAGAAGTGAGTTTCTCCCCGGACGCCTGGCTGGAGGTGTGGAGCTGGGACTTGACCCCGGGCCTTCTGTTAGTCCCTCCTGGGAAGAAAGCACTGACCTCAGAGGCAGCCAGGGTCGCCTGCCACCTCCCTGAGCCCGAGGCTGTCAGCTCCCAGGCCCACCCTCTTCCTCTGAATCTGCCCTAACTTTGTTCCGAGGAGGATTTCTTAGGATGTGTGTGTGCGCGTGTGTATTCACGGTGACAAAGCGCTTCTGTGTCATATTTGACAGGAGGGCTTTTTCATCCAAGTTTAAAGCACGATTGGGGAATAATTAGCGCCACTGGAGTCAAAAACAATGGGGCCCCTCAGAAAAGACAGTCTCAGGAACTCTCGGGTCTTAATTGAACAATTACCTCTTCTGCTGTGAATAGTTTGTTATCGCGCGCCCTGTTATTATGAGCTGTTATTGTTGTTTTAGATGAATGCTGGGGATTTTTAAAAATCAAAAGCCATTTTCACCCGCACTGTTCATCTCCCCCGACTCCCCTGTGACATTCCCGAAGGTCGAAGGTCGGCAGTCGCTCGGCAGTGGGTGTCCACGCCCCGGGGTTTCTGTATTCCGATCACTCGGCTGTTTGGACGACAGGGCCCTTAACTAATCCAGACCAGCGTCCCTAGTTATTGCACTTTGACCGCCTGGTGAAAAACGTTTGCGTGACACCAAGCACCCCCCACCTTTTATGTTTAGATTCCAAAGTCTTTGGGGAGATCTTTGTTCAGCCCAAGCGTAGAGCCTGAGGCAAAGGAGGTGGTGGCCATGGACCAGAGGACAGGAGCGCAGGGGCTCGGGCAGTGCCGCCCCCGCTCCTGGGATGAGGGCAGGGGCCCGGGCAGGAGCGGCCAGGCTGGGAGTCTGTGTTCTTGGAGGAATCACACAAAGAAGGCACATGAACACGGATAAGGCACCGACCAGTGTCACTCATGTCCTCAGGAGCCACGTGCAGAGCGTGTGGGCTGGCGCTGCTGTCTCCCCAGAGGTCGTGTCCCTCTTCCTTAAGCAGCACCTGCTGTTAGAGTTCACCGCCGGCTGCGTCCTTTACCAGGTTAACCACGTGAGCCCGTGCTGACCTGTGAGCCGAGGGCAAGTCTGGAGGAGGAGGAAGTCGGGGGAGTGAGGGGAGTGTAGGGAGACGCTGCCTTCTTTGCTGGGCACTGTCAGGCCCGGACGTGATGTCTGGAACCGCAGCAGCCTTTCTGTGGCCAGGAGGGGCCTGGTGGGACGGAGGTGAAAGGCATGGGGCCCGGGTGATGCCGCCGAGCAGCGGAGTCAACCACCCTGTCTGCTTAGGAGAGTTTGAGACAAGTTTCCCTTCCTATTTAAAGGTCAGTGTTTCTCTTACTCTGCCAATCATGCAGATGCAAGAACAGATTTTAACCCCCATTTTACAGATGGAGACAGTGAGACCCAATGAGGTACACACACTTCCCAGGGCGCACGGCCTGGACGTGGTGGAGCTGGGTCTGAACACTGTCTCCGGAGGAGACACTTCCCGGAGGGCGGCAGGGTTGTTTTGTAACGAGTGTCTCTGGCCTTTGGAAGCAGGCACACGGTCCATCTCCACAGCAGCAGGCTCAATGGCTCCGAATGTGAGGACAGGAGAGGCTGGGTGAGCTGGGGCGCTAACCCAGCCCCCAGATCCGAGCCCAGAGTCTTCTCAGCACCTCAAGGTGCTCGGTGACATCAGAAAGCCCCCCTGCTTTTAGCCACCCCATCTTTGGGATGCATCCAGTGGATCCCACAGATTTGCCTTTGGCCTGAGCAGGGTGGTGCTGGAGACCCGCCACCAGGGGTCACTGTCGTCACACCCAGGGCCTAGTCAGAGGCGCCCGAGGAAAACTTGTAACCAGGCAACATGGTGGGCAAGAGCTCCTGCTGAGCTTCCCTTCATGTGTGCCCGAGGCAGTAGGACTCAGACCCCCCCCTGCTCCCCCCACACTCCTGTTCTCCCCAATCCTCTTTCATTCAGAGAGAAGGCAGCCTAGCTCTGCCTCTGGATAGTTGCTGTGTGCCCTTAGGCAAGTTGCCATCCCTCTCTGAACTTCACTTTTCTTTTTCAAAATAGGGGTATTCATTCCACTTCTCCAATGAGGGCTCCCTCTCTCTCCCTGGGGTCTTTCCCTTCACCTGGGCCTAGTTGGACAGGTGTATGAAGACCATTTAGGATGCGGTGGCCCAGGTCAGGGTGGAATTCCAGTCCTTGCTCTGCTGCGAACTCATTCCGAGTCTTTGTGTTGCAACTGGGGAAACTGAGACCCAGATAGGAGCAGGGACTTATGGGAGAGGTAGGACTCAGCATTTCCTGAAGCCCGCTTTATTCCTTGGGAGATTACCAGATAAAAACCAAAAACTTGGGCGATCAAAGAGTTAGGGAAATGCCGGTTACAGTGGAAGGTGTCTTGCCTGCAGGACTTTTCAGAGCCTTTACTGTGCGAAGGTAATTTGTGCCACTCCAAGAAGGAGGGAGGAGGATCTGAATCTACTTCTCAAACTTGTTGGACTTGGAAACCCACTTTCCAAGGTGAAGATCAGCTGGGCCAGGTGCCGACAGGAAGAACACACCTGACGTTCGGGGCATCTTTCACGGAACAGGGTCCGGGCCGTCCGGGGGATTGGACCACCCATTTCCTATGCTCTACCCTCGTGGCGCATGCTTTGTAACACTGGCCTCACTTTACAGCTGAGGAGGCAGCTCATAGAGCAGTGGTTCTCAACCTTCTGGCCCTTTAAATACAGTTTCTTATGTTGTGACCCAACCATTAAATTATTTTTGTTGCTACTTCATAACTGTAATGTTGCTACTGTTATGAATCATAATGTAAATATCTGATATGCAGGATGGTCTTAGGCAACCCCTATGAAAGGGTCATTCGACCACCGAAGGGGTCGCGACCCACAGGTTGAGAACTGCTGTCATAGAGGGCGGCCACTTGCCAAGGCCACAGCTGGCGAGGGGCAGTGGGGAGGTGGCCTCTCACAGGACTCGTTTCCCTGTCACCCTGGTCACATGTCACCCGAGGCCATTCCCCTTCAGGTGTCACCACTCCCTTTTGACAAACCACGAATTGAGGCTCAGCCCGGCCGGCGTGGCTCAGTGGTTGAGCGTCGACCTATGAACCAGGAAATCCTGGTTTGATTCCTGGTCAGGGCACATGTCTAGGTTGTGGGCTTGATCCCTTGTAGGGGGTGTGTAGGAGGCAGCCGGTCTATGATTCTCTCTCATCACTGATGTTTCTCTCTCTCTCTCCCTCTCCCTTCCTCTCTGAGATAGAAAAAGGATTGGGGCTCAGTGTGACGGTCCCGGCTCACACAGGAGTCCATGGGCACTGAGGCTAGTGTTTGCCTCCTCTCTTCCTCCTGCCGCTCTCCAGCGAGCTGGCGATGATGGTGATTTAAACAGAAAAGCTTTTGTGCACTGGGTTCGCCCACCGCACTGGCCAGGTTCCACCTTCCAGCGGCCAGGACGGGGCGGGGGGCCGCCTGGGCCCTTTAAGACAGCCGGATGCGCAGGCAGGCGCAGTGCAGCGCGTGGGGCGTGGGGCGTGGGGCGTGGGGCGTGGGGCGTGGAATCCCAGCTGCCACTGGGAGCTGAGTTCCGAGTCGCTGAAGGCCAGGCAAGGGTTGGGCTGGTCTCCGCTCCCCCTTCCAGAAGCAGGGGAGCGCTCTGAGGCCGGGATGCGAGTCAGGAAACAGGAGCCCCCAGAGGTGGGTGACCCTACGTCGGCCCCTCCGGTAGGTTCGAGAAGCCCGCGCCCCTGGGCAGCTCTGAGTCTCAGCCGGGACGGTAAGTGGTCATCGGTTGAGGTCACGTGCAGCCACAGGTGACCCGGGGTGGGACAGCTCAGCTCTCCTCTGCCCGAGGGGAGAGGGGGAGACAGAGGCCGAGGAGGGATGGCGGCTGGGGCTGGGGCTGACGGGGTGCAGGTCCCCCCTCTGCTCCTCCAGCACGAAGTCCCCGCAGCCCCGGATGTGGAGCCACAGGGGCCGCACTTGGTTTTATGTTCTGGCCGCAGCCGGGCAGCCGGGAGCTCAGCCCTGAGCCAGGGCCTGGGAGCTTTCCCGGCGGCCTCGTGCCCCGGCCTCCGCCTGTGGCCTGAGCTGTGATGGCCCTTCCCGGCCCCTCGCTCCTGTGTCGCTCGCACCTGGAAAGGTGGGAGCTCCGTGCAGCCCTCACCGGGTCGTCTGGTTAGGGAGACGTCATGTCAGCGTCAGTGAGGTGGTAGGAACGTAACTCGTTTGTACCAATTGGCTGGTGACCTTGGCTTCCTCAGACATCGCTCTGCATGAAGTTGCAGAGGCCGTGGGCGCTACGGGCGGACTGACTACCGCTTAGGGCGGGGGGTGGGGGGGAGCGGTGATGCTGGAGGCCGTTTGAGATCAGCTAGCGCAGCTCCCAGGGAGAAGGAACGCCGCCCGCCCAGGCACCCAGGCCGCCGGTGCCAGGACAGGGCCAGAACCCCAGCGGGGCCTGGGCCCCCACCCGCCCTGCTTGCCGCAGAGGACGCGGTTCCCCAGGATCCGAAGCGGGGCCTGGGCCCCATCTGCAGTCGAGAGACCTGGCCTGGAGGGGTTCCCGTCCTCTGCTCCCCTCGATACCCCAGTGTGGGTGGGCCTGGCGGCGGGCCAGGGCAGGGGGCTCGGGCTACCCTGAGGCCATGCTGGTGGTGAGGTGGCCCCAGGGGTGCCACCGGCCAACACCCAGCCCTAAACCTGGCTGTGGGCCCTGAGGCCCTGCCCCCTCCAAGGACCCAGGCTGTGCTCGTCTCCTTGGGTCCTCGTCTGGTCTGGCTGGGATGTGATGGCTCGGGGCCACTCGGAGCAGCAGCACAGGATTCAGAGCCCTGCCTCCTGCCGAAGCCGCCTGTGAGCTGCCTGCAGAGGCCGGGGGCGCACCTCCTCCGGCTGCCCCAGCCCGCGATGCCCCCAGTGGCTTCGGCCAGGTCTGAAGGTGGAGGCAGCCTAGTGAGGGTGCGGGGTTGACGGCAGAGCCTGGCTCCTCCTCCCCATCCCTTGGCCGTGCCCACCTTCCCTGAGTCCTTCCTCATCTGTAAACGGGGATGGTTTTACTTCACTGGGAGGGCTGTTGTGAGGTCGGCTGCAGTTACATCCCTTATTACTCCCGTGGCCTCCACCCGCGGGCCCTGCCCAGCCCGGCACGCTGCGGACCCTGTTCCCGGGCAGGGGTGGCCGGCTTGGTTCACCGGCCCAGCTCAGAAGGTCCTGGGTCCCCCAAACGTGGCCCCTTCCTCTTGGAGCCTCCATCTCCCGCTCGGTGCTGCCAGGCTCACGGCCTGGGCTTAGGGCAGTGGCCGTCCCTCTCCGGAGGGCCACACCCAGGGCATTCCCTGTCCCCACCTCCGCCAGGGCCTCACCAGGCCAGGCACCCAGGCAGAGCTCCATGAATGGGAGGGGAGGCCCTAGTCTGGGGATCCCCAGCTCCCCTCTGCCCAGTTGTTGGGCTGCAGGCCACTGGACGAGGCAGGACGGAACGTGAGGAAGAGCCCATGCTGTGGGTCCGAATCCCGACTCTTTGCAGACTTGGAGTGACCTCAGCAGGTCACTTCCCAGCTCTGAGCCTGTTTCTCCCTCTAGAACACCCGCCTCCGTGCAAGGGGGTGAGGCCTCATGGGGCAGTGCATGTGAAGATGCCCAGCACAGCCAGTGCCTGAAAAGGCTGAGCCCTCGGGTGGGGGTGGTTGCTGCCAATTCCCGGGCACCGGGGCAGGGGGTGGGTGTGCTGGGCTGCCCAGGGGGGGCCCCAGCCCAGCCGCTCTGGCCTGCCCCCAGCCGCTCTGGCCTGCTCCCAGCCGCTCTGGCCTGCCCCCAGCCGCTCTGGCCTGCCCCCAGACACTCTGGCCTGCCTCCAGCCACAGGTGCCCCCAGCCACACGTGTCCCCAGCCACATGTGCCCCCATGGAAGCTTGGACGTGTGGGATGCAGAGGAAGAGCTGGGAAGGGACTTGATGATGCAGGGGGGATGCCACCCCAGGCCCCTCCACATGGTGCCGGGAAGGAGCCGCGGCCCGGGTGGTTCTGTCTCGGCCGCTCTGCGGAGGGGTCTCTGGCTGACCAAGGGGCTGATGTGTGGACAAGGCAAACGACCGTGTCCAGCTGAGAGCTGGGGCGTGGGTGGCAGTGACAGCACAGGGGAGGCACCGGGGCAGGGTCCTGGCCTGGGAGGGGGGCACAGGGGGGGCAGGATCCTGGCCTGGGAGGGGGGCACAGTGGGGGGGCAGGGTCCTGGCCTGGGAGGGGGGCACGGGGGGGGGCAGGGTCCTGGCCTGGCAGGGGGGCACAGCGGGGGGCAGGGTCCTAGCCTAGGAGGGGGGACATGGGGGGGGAGGGTCCTGGCCTGGGAGGGGGGCACGGGGGGGGCAGGGTCCTGGCCTGGGAGGGGGGCACGGGGGGGGGGCAGGGTCCTGGCCTGGCAGGGGGGCACAGCGGGGGGCAGGGTCCTAGCCTAGGAGGGGGGACATGGGGGGGGAGGGTCCTGGCCTGGGAGGGGGGCACAGGGGGGGCAGGGTCCTGGCTGGGAGGGGGGCATGTTCCGCTCCCAGGGGAGGAGAAAGTGCAACACAAGCGGCCGAACAATCCACAGGGAGACGCCATCTGTGTTTCCTTTTTTTTCTTCCTCTCGTTTTTAAAACAATACAGTGCAGACTGCACTCCTCACAGTAGAATATAATGGTCAATTTTAGTATAAAAAACATTCTCAGAGATTTGTAAATGCACTTAGTGCTCGAACAGGCCTTGGAGAGATACAGTACCGCTGCCGGGCGCCGGGGGCCGGCGGGGGAGCCCCTGCCGCCCCCCTCACCCCGGATGGTGCGGGGCGGGCCCTGGGGGCACTGGCAGGAAGGGAGCTGCCCTGGGTCTCCCCTCCCTGGCTCCGGGAGAGAACCCCGAGGAAGGCAGGGCAGGCCCCCTGCAGCCCTGGGTCCCTTGTGCGAATGGGGGAGGGCACCCCTGCCTCAGCTTTGGGAGGCCGCCTCCTAAACACACAGGTCTGGGTGTGAGAGGCGCCTCCTCAGACGAGGTGCCCTGTGCGGTGCGCGGCCACAGCTGTGCCAGCAGCCCCGTGGGACGTGCTGGAGGGAAGGGAAGGGAGCGGGAACCCGGGTGTGGGTGTGGGGATGGGGGCGGTTTTTCTGTGCTGGGAAGGAATGGGGGAGGGGAGGAGAGTCTAGAGGAGGAGCAGGGGGCCGGTGGTCCCTGGAGCCCCCATGAGTGGCATTCACCTGGGTTGGCTGGTGGGGGGCCCTGTGGGACCGCCGACTCCCTCTGCCGCTTTTCCGGGTGCCTGGGGCGTGTGGGGAGCTGTCTGACCCCTGGGGGCACTTAGCGCCCCCTGATTCTAAGCCCACTTCTTCCTGCCTCCCGCCCTGGTCTGGGCTCCTCCCTGCGAGCGCCAATGGAGCACTGGTGGTGAAGGTGGTCTCTCCCCCCCCTCTCCAGCGTGGACACAGGAGGCCCTCCCCGGGTCCTGGGGCCGCTGAAGTGGGGGGAGGGGCCTTGGTGAGCGAGGTCACCTGCCAGACCTCCACAGGCCCGGCAGCAGCCAGCCCGGCTGCCCGGGGGCACCAGTGGCCCCTGCGCGGCGACCGCTGTCCTCCGCCCGCCTCCCCGTCGGTGCCCTGTCCCTCCGTCCGTGCGGCACAGGCAGGCCTTATCTGTAGACGGGCAGGCGGATGTGGGCGTGCTGGTGGTCGAGCAGCCGGGGCACTGCCACCGTCTCGTAGCCCTTGCCCAGCATCTGCTCCTTAATGCAGGGCGGCCGGAGGTCGTTGATGAGATACTCCAGCGACTGCAGGCTGCTGCTCAGGGCCGCCGTGCTGCACGCGCTCCTGCTGGGCAGGCCGGAGAGGGCCTCTGCGGGCGGCCCCGCCAGCTCCCGGGCGCCCCCGGGCCCCAGCTCGGCCACCGCCACTGCCGGGTTGTAGCAGTCGCTGGTGGGTGTCACCAGCACGCTGTTCCAGGGGGCGGCAAAGTACTGGCCCACGGTGAGGCCGGCAGGCAGCCCTACGTTGCAGGTGAGGGGGGACCCACTGGCCCGCTCGTACGCCCGCCCCCCACAAGCCTCCGGGGACTTGCTGGCCACCGTGCCGCCGCTGTAGGCCCGTAGAGGCTGGGGCGGCGGTGGGGGTGGCTTCTGTGGCCACAGCAGGTAGTCCAGGCTGCCATCCACGTACCCTGCGGGCTTGGCGGCTCCGGCCAACGTCAAGGCCGCGCTTCCCGGGCCCAGGTCGGCGCCTCTGCGACAGTCGGGCAGGCCCGCGGCCGAGTAGGCCAGGCTGGGGAAGCTGGGCACAGGGCCGTGCTTGGCCGGGCTGGGCTGGGGCACAGCCACGCCCTGGCAGGCCGCGGGGGCCACGCCCGGGGCCTGGCACTGCTGGTTGAGCTGGTAGAGGAGGCTGTGGATGGAGGGCAGGTTGGAAGGCGGCAGGGCCAGGCCGCGGCCGGGCAGGGGGATGACGGAGGCGGCCGTGGCGGCGGCCGTGGGCAGGCCGGGTGGCGGGGCGGGCGCCTCGGGAGGCTTGGGGTAGGCCAAGGGCCCCAGAGTGCTGGGCGCCGGGTAGGGCGCGATGCCCACCTGCACGGTGGCTGGTGACAGCTTGGTCCGCTTGCCCTCGGCGCTCTTGAGCACGCCTTTGACAGGCCCGGCGGGCGCGGCTGCGCTGGAGGAGACGGCGGCCTTGACGACGGCCAGCAGGCCCTGGTAGCCGGCGTGCTGCGGGTAGGGGCTGTAGCGCTGGCCGCACGTGTCGTAGCCGTTAACGGTGCGGCCCAGGTGCTTGTGCTGCGGCACCCGGATGGTGGTGGGGAAGATCTTGATGGACAGCGGGCTGTTGGCCACCTTCTCAGCGTAGGCGTCGAGCTCGGCTGGGCTCGGGTAGCGGGAGGAATGCATGGAGCTGGCCACCGCCTCGCCTGGGGGACAGGGAGGAGAGGGAAGCACAGGTGAGCGTTGAGCAGGTGACACGGGAGGCCAGGAGCCACCCCCGCTGCCGGCCGCCCTTCCCTCGCGCCTTCCTCCATTCGCCCCCTGCTCCTCCCTCCTTCTGAGTTAAGCTCCATGGGGTGTAGGTAAAGGGATCAGGACACCCTCCTGTGACAATGCCTGGGTCCAGGGGTCAGGGGTGGGGCGAGGCCAGTGTCCGAGGGTCCCGGCCCTCCCGGTCACCAGGCGCCAGGTCAGCGGCCCTCCTGTCTGCTCACTGCGAGGAGCAGCGCCTGGTGTGTCCCTGGAGAGGTGGCGCGGGCGGCGCTCGCATTGCGTCGGTCGCTAAAGGCTGCGTTTGTGAGGCCAGTGCGCGGTGCTCGCTCCTCGCATGGGCGTGTGCTCTCCGTGCGCGCCCACATCAGCCTGCCTATCCTTCCTGTTACCGGTGGGAGTCGTTTCCCAGTCGGTCGGGGCTGATTCGGTGGCCCTCTGGCCCGGTGCGTGCATTCAGCGAGTTCTGTGGGAACATGGCCGCCAGCAGAACCGCTGGGCCACGGGGAGGAGAAAATGCCCGGCAGTTTCCAAAGAGACTGCGCCAGGCACGTGCCACCGGCAGAGCCCGGAGCCCGGCTCCACGCCCGCTGCGCTCGGTGCTGTCTTTGCTGCCGTGCCTGTGGGTGCCCACTCCTGCCCCTGCCCTCTCGGTGCCTCCCTTTCCTGACCCGTCAAATGGGGGTTCGGGGCATTGGCCTGTGAGCAGAGCCCAGCGCGGGGCCTGGCGGGAGGGGGCCGCTGCTGTGGGCTTTCACCTGGCGCCACATTTCCTGTCCAGTCAGTAGGCAGGTGAGGGACATCGCACTCTGGCTGCCAGCCCCATCCTGAGGCTGCCCGTCACCTGCAAAGCCACCACCTTTTGTGTGAACTGCGCTTTGTGTGCCAGTGGGCGCAACTGGCCCTGCCACCGGGAGGCAGGTCGCTGGTGGGCTGACCCCTCCTCCATCCAGAGCCTCTCCCTGGTCCCAAGACATTCCTCTCCTGGGGCCCTGTCTGAGGCAGGGGCAGCACCATGTGGATGGAAAGACCCTGCCCGGGCTCAGAGCCGGCTGGCCTGGCTGGAGGGCCCTTTGTAAGTTGCTTGCAAAGCGGAGCCTCAGTTTTCCCACCTGTGGAATGGGGGTAATGATCATGCCAGGTCTGCAGGGTGACCTCAACTGTAGCAAGGGGCCCAGCAGCTGGTGAGGCGCACAGTAGGTGCTGGGAGATCGGGACCTGTCTGGGCCCTTGGGTGAGGAAGACCCTACAAGGTTTCAGAGGCATACTGCCTTCCTGTCCTGTGGGCACCCCCAGGACCCGCCAGTGACTCCAGGGGGACTCAGGAGGGGGCCTTCACCACCCGGAACCTCAGTTTCCACATCTGTAAAATGGGGGTGCTGCTAACACTACCTCCCAGAGTGGCTGTGAGGGTTTAACAAGCCGTGCTCTCCGTCTGCGGTCATTCCTTCCCGGGTGCCTGGGGCCAGGGCCTTGCGGGAGAGGATGGGGCGGGGCTTGTGCGCAGGTGGGCCTGGCAAACGTCCCACCCTCCCAGAGCCTCACCCACGGCCCCTCCGGGGCCCACAGCCAATGTGGGCAAATGCATGCTGTGGGGGAAGGGCAGGCAGTGGGGGACGCTGGGGAGCCAACCCGCCGGGCTCCGGAGATGGCTTTTTGGAAGACAGGGCACCCCAGTTAAGGCCATGGTGAAAGGGGTGACGAGGGAGGAAGATGTCCGGTGGGAACTATAATTCAGAGGTCAGCAGCCCGGAGCAGCGTGCAGAGAAGCCCAGAGGCCTGGGCAGGCCGTGCGCGGCCGAACCGAACGGAGAGCACTCTTCACTGAGGGCCGCGGCTCTCAGGCGTTCCTACCCCCAGGGCACATGGCGAGGTCTAGAGCTGCATTCGATGCCACAACATGAGGGGGTGCTACTGGCATCTAGTGGGCAGAGGGGCTGCTGAACATCCATGATGCACAGCACAGCCCCCCACAAAGAGCTGTCAGGGCCCCGAGTGCCAGCAGTGCGGGGAGAGGCCCTGCCCCAGGGCCTGGGCAGCCAGGGAAGGTTAAGCAGGGAGGGCAGGGCAGGCAGCTCGTTAGGAAGGCCATCCACTCTGCCCCTCGGTGCAGGGGTGGGGCCTGACCTGGGCCGGGCAGCAGGGAGGGGAGGGGTGGGCAGCACCAGAGGAGGCTGGAGCAGTGTTCGTCCCTCTGGCCTGACCTGGGCTGGGCAGGTGGAACCGGCCAGGGGCCCCCATCCTGCCCCTGCCTGGGGCAGCCCCCACCTCAGTGGCCTGAAATAAACTCGGTGTGGAGAATGGAAATGTCACTTTGGCCAACGGGGGAATCTTTCTGGGGATTGGATTTAAACTACATTATACAAGCAATTTCATGGGCACTTAGCACCGCGCGGATGGGCCCGCCAAAAAGGGACCAGCTCTTCATTTTCCAGCCATAAATCAGCAGCTGCTATAATGAGCACAAAAATGTCACTTTTATGCAATTTTACAGATGAACAAAACTGGTGAAATTAACTGTGGTAACCTACTATAGTCAGCAAAAGCAGCTGCCGGGGAAAAATTATATCTGTATGTATTTTTGTGCCTCTTAAACTCTCTTTCCAAGCAAGTTTCTGCCATTGTGGTGTGAACACTCATTTGTCCTCACCATTATACTTTCATTTGGAGTTTATCTTGAGTATCCAATGAGCCACCAACTGTGAAAATGATTAAATCTACAAAATCTATCTAATGGATGGAATAAATTAGGTGTTTAAAACCTGAAGAAGGGGCGGGAAGCAGTGCCTGTCACTGTTCCCACTCATTGAGAGAAGGGCCCCGTCGGGCCCCTGGCAGGTCAGCAGGCCCCTCGGTGGGCTGGTCCCCCTGGCTCTTCCTGGAGCCAATGGTGGGGGCACAGCGGAGGCCGCCCGTGGGGGGAGTGCTTGGCACATGCTGGTCCCCGAGCCTGCAGCCCCTCGGCCCCTGTCGTCTGGAGCGCCTGGCAGCTCTGAGAGGTGGGAGGTGTCCCCATTGCACAGCTGAGGAAGCAGACAAGGTGTGGCACTGGGAAGGTGGTCTCCAAGATATTCATGTCCCTTCCCGCTCCCAATGTGGCGACCTGTGCAACCTGCAAGGGGAGGAGTGTGGGGCCCGGTGTGTGTGTGTGTGTGTGTGTGTGTGTGTGTGTGCGCGTGTGTGCGCGCGCGTGCGCATAAAAGGCACTGCGGCCTCCTCCTGGCTCATTCTCTCTGGGGGAGGCGGCTGCCGCGTGAGGACACAGGAGCAGCCCGTGGGGAGGCCGCCTGGGGAGGCCCTGAGGCCTCCCGCCCCAGCCTGGGAGCCTTCTTGGAAGTGGGCCCTCCAGCCCCGGTCAAGCTTTCGGATGACTGCAGCTCCGGCCGACCTCAGACTGCAGCCGTGCGAGAGACCAGGAGCAGAACTGCCCAGCTAGGCCACTGCTGGATTCCTGGTGCACAGAAGCCATGGGAGCTACTGTACGATCACTGATGCTTTAAGCCGTGAAGCTCTGGAGCAACTTGCTCCAGAGCTTTAAGCCGTGAAGCTCTGGAGCAACTTGCTCCACAGCAACAGACAGCGGACACAGGCCCTCATTTTACGGAGGAGAAATGGAAGCTCAGCGATCCCCAGGGCCACACAACGGGCAGGGGGCAGAGCTGGAGTTGGACCTGGTCTGTTTTCCAAGTCCTCTCCTCCCATGTCTCCCACCTCTCCCTCCGCACCACAAGGCAGGCCCCCACGGGAGCAGGAGACTCATGACGCGCTCTCTCCCCCTCCACAGAAGAGGACTACGATCATTTGTGGTGGTTGTTAATCCTCACCTGAGGGTATTTTCCCCTTGATTGTCAGAGAGAGTGGAAGGGAGGGGGAGAGACAGAGAAACATCCACGTGAGAGACGCATCAATTGGTTGCCTCCCGCATGTGCCCTGACCAGGAGGAGCCTGTGACCGAGGTACATGCCCTTGACTGGAATTGAACTCACGACCCTTCAGTCTGCAGCCCGATGTCCTATCCACTGAGCCAGAGAGGAGGACGATCTTGAGGAGGAGCCATAATCAGCCTCGAGGCTCAGAGGGACCGGTGACCCATCAGAGGCCACGCGGGCAGGCTGTCTGCCTGGCTTCAGCTTTGCTCCTAGAGGTGCCAGCTGCAGCCTGAGCCCGTCCTGCCTGGACACGGCCTGGCTGGGCCTGCGCAGTGCTCTTGGTGTCCTGGGAGCGAGACTTCGGCCTCACACCCGGGCTGGCTGCCGTGGCCCCTGCTGCACACCTCGTCCCTGAGGCCCCGGGCGTCGCACACAGCCTTTCCCACCGGGATCGCGGCCATGCCTGGGTCCCTGGAGGTGCCCTGTGCAGCCTTGTTTTGGCAAATGCAATGACACAGGCAAAGGCCTCACGTGAAGGAAGCAGCAGAGCCAGCTGTCTGCGGCGGCTCCTGAGCAAGGGTGAGATGGGGCAGCGCTCGTGGGGTGACTGCGGGGCGGGGGATCCCATGGCGAGGGGACCCCCGGAGTTCCACGGCCTGGGCTTCGTCACCACCGCACTGACTGACTGCGGGGCTGTCCTCGCCCGACATGGGCTCCCCGAGCTGCTCGCTCGCTGCCGTGTCCCCACCAGCATGTCTAGCTGCGCAGGGATGTCGTGTCGAAGGGACAGCGAGGCTGTGGCCAGGGGCACCCTCACTGCGCCGCGACACCCGGGAGTTAGTCCTGGGAGGGGCTCTGCGGAGGCGGCCCCAAGGCCTCCCCCGACCCACACCCGCCAGCGTTTCCCGGCCCCTCCTGGGGCGGTGCTGTCCTGGGCCGATAACTCTCTCCTCCGCCACCTCACGCGCCCAGAGGCCTCTCTACAACCTTCCCAGGAGCTGGTCTGAGTGAACTCAGCTGCTCAGGGTGCATTCACGCCCCAGCCACCTGGCTCGGCCCTCCCTCTGCACCCTCCCCGTGCCTCCCTCATGCCCACAGCCTCCCTCCCCGTGCCTCCCTCATGCCCACAGCCTCCCTCCCTGTGCCTCCCTCATGCCCACAGCCTCCCTCCCCGTGCCTCCCTCATGCCCACAGCCTCCCTCCCCGTGCCTCCCTCATGCCCACAGCCTCCCTCCCCGTGCCTCCCTCATGCCCACAGCCTCCCTCCCCGTGCCTCCCTCATGCCCACAGCCTCCCTCCCTGTGCCTCCCTCATGCCCACAGCCTCCCTCATGCCCACAGCCTCCCTCCCTGTGCCTCCCTCATGCCCACAGCCTCCCTCCCCGTGCCTCCCTCATGCCCACAGCCTCCCTCCCTGTGCCTCCCTCATGCCCACAGCCTCCCTCCTGCCCACAGCCTCCCTCCCTGTGCCTCCCTCATGCCCACAGCCTCCCTCCCCGTGCCTCCCTCATGCCCACAGCCTCCCTCCCCGTGCCTCCCTCATGCCCACAGCCTCCCTCCTGCCCACAGCCTCCCTCCCTGTGCCTCCCTCATGCCCACAGCCTCCCTCCCCGTGCCTCCCTCATGCCCACAGCCTCCCTCATGCCCACAGCCTCCCTCCCTGTGCCTCCCTCATGCCCACAGCCTCCCTCCCTGTGCCTCCCTCATGCCCACAGCCTCCCTCCCTGTGCCTCCCTCATGCCCACAGCCTCCCTCCCTGTGCCTCCCTCATGCCCACAGCCTCCCTCCCTGTGCCTCCCTCATGCCCACAGCCTCCCTCCCTGGGCCTCCCTCGTGCCCACAGCCTCCCTCCCTGGGCCTCCCTCGTGCCCACAGCCTCCCTCATGCCCACAGCCTCCCTCCCTGTGCCTCCCTCGTGCCCACAGCCTCCCTCCCTGTGCCTCCCTCATGCCCACAGCCTCCCTCCCCGTGCCTCCCTCATGCCCACAGCCTCCCTCCCTGTGCCTCCCTCCCTGTGCCTCCCTCTGGCTTGCCCGCTGCAGTCTCTGTGGCATCCTTGGGGGGTGGGCCCTGGGTTTCAGGAGGAGGTTGGACAT
The DNA here is from genome assembly GCF_028538775.1 of Myotis yumanensis. NCBI lineage: Eukaryota > Metazoa > Chordata > Mammalia > Chiroptera > Vespertilionidae > Myotis > Myotis yumanensis. The sequence continues at coordinate 3,520,323 of NW_027223770.1, read as the reverse complement.
CCAAGGAACAGGGTATCAAACAGGGGCCGCAAATGCAAATTCCCACGTTTTTGCTGCCCCCTGGAGGACAGATCGGGCAGGGGATGAGCCAGGAGGCGCAGGCAGGAGAGGCACTGAGGTGGGCAGGGATGCGGGAAGGATGTGCAGAATCCCGTGGATGCCCTGTTCCGAGGCCTCCAAGAGGTCCCTGGGCTGCGTGTGCAAACCCAGGCGCCCACCCTGTGCACGGGGCACCCCTGCCCCGCTCTGCCCGCCATGGCCCCCATCTAAGCCTCGTTGGGAACTTGAAAAGGCTGGCGGGGTGCGGGCCAGTCATCACCCCCTTAAGTTCATGTCCTGGGCCTTTCATGGGCACTAAGTAGGCGGGGCCATCAACGAGCACGTGAAGCCAATAAACAGCAGCCCTTTGATGAGAGTTGACGTGGCCGTGGGAGACGTGAGTGCAGGCCTGGCTCCCGGCCTCGAGAGGCTGAGGGGGGCGGGAGGGGGCGCTCTGCTGTGCAGCCCGAGGGAGCAGCTGGGACCCGGGCTGGAGCCCTACGCCCAGCATGACCACGTGCTGCGGGTGACCCGGCAGCCGAGGACCGGGACGCTGCCTCCCATGTGCAAGGGAAGAGGGTGTGCACTCTGCACTGTGAGGCCCGTGGCATTGCTCACCAGGGGCAGTGGGGACCGGACGGTGGGACAGTGGTGGGTGGGGCAGGGGCCGAACGCCAGCCCAGAATTCCTGGTCCCCACACAGGGTTCTCTGTGGGAACCCAGGCACCAGCCGTGGACGGACCTCACCCCTCAGGTACTGTGCTGAACTCGGGGCCTCCTGACCGCTGGGCACACCCCGGTCCCTCCTGACCGCAGTTAACGGGACATTAATGAGCTGTGGGAGGACAAGGGGCAGGTTGGCTGCCAACCACTTATCTGCCCAGCCCAGCCCACTGGCCCAGGGGCAGCCCGAGGGTCTTTGGTTTCAGAGTCCGGTGTGAATCCAGGTGCCCCTTACCAGCTGGGGGGCCTCTGGGAAGTGACCCAGCTCCCTGGCCTCCGCTTCCCCTGAGGGGCAGAGTGGTGAGAAACCAGAGGCCGCCTGTCGGAGGGCTGGGTGCAGAATGGGTGCACGGGGAGGGCCGGCTCTGTCTGGCCCGACGAGGCAGTGCCGGGCGGTGGCTGTCTCTGGGCACAGCAGAGGGGCCTCTAGTCTCCCTGTGTGTGCACACGCGTGTGGAAGCCCTCCCTCTCACACACGCTCAGACACTCAGGCACTTCCTGTACGTAAACACCAGCAGCTGCTCCCGGGCACACACGGGTACCCACACCCCCGCTGGAGCTCTGGGGTGGCCACTGGGTCCCTGGAGGCAGTCCCCCCCAGCCCATTTCCCTGCCCCTCACCCGTGCCTCAGTGTCTCTCACCTGCTCCCTGATGGGGAGATGACTCTGCGAGCCGTGTCCTCATCCTCTCCCTTGTACCCGGCCCCGGTGTCTGTCCCTGCTCGCCGCTGCAGAGCTGCCTGTCCGTCTTCCTGGCGGCTCTTTGCCTTCGGCCCTGCTGCCTCATCTCCCCCTCCATACCTACTCCCGTCTTCACCCACGCCATGCTGGTGGGCTCACCTACCCGCCCTCCCACTGAGTCTCCCGAGCTCCTCCGGCCCCACCCCACCGGCTCCCTGCCCCTCCCACCTGCATCTTTCTGCAGCCACACTGGGCGCTCTATTCTGGAGGCTGGGCTGGTCCATTATAAAGAACTGCCGACACCCTCTCAAATGCTGGCTCCTCTTCACTGTTGTATGTACGTTTTGCTGGGCCGCAGTGTTTGATGTGGTCCAACTTGTCTCTTCCTCTGTGTGTGTGTTCCCCTCTCAGTGTGCCGAGTCTTCCCACCTGAGGATGACTCGCTGTCGCTTCTTCAAAGCACGCCAGGGCCCAGCTCTCCCCACCCTGGCCCCTCATCGGCAGTTTTGCTTTCTGTGGTTTTAGTTACCTGCAGTCAACTGTGGTCCAAAATATTAAAAAATATTTTTAAATGTCCAAAAGGACATTTCTTCAAAAAGATATACGAAGGTGCTAAGTATTCTCCTTCGCTATCAGAAATGAAAACCACAGTGAGATGCCACCGCGCACCCACTGGGGCGGCCGGAGTCAAAAAGACAGGTCCGTTTTGGTGAAGATGCGGAGAAACTGGAACCCTCGTAACTGCTGGTGGGAATGTCACGTGGGGCAGCTGCCTTGGAAACCAGTTTGGCGGTTCCCCCCAAATCCAGCATAGACTTCCCATGTGACCCAGCAATCCCACTCCTAGGAGCAGGCGCAAGAGAAGGAAAGCATTCGTCCACACAGACACTTGTTCCTGATGGTCACAGCAGCATTAGTCATAACTGCCCCAAATGTGGAAACAACCTAAATACCCATCAGCTGATAAATGGGTAATAAAACATCGCACATCCATACAACGGGGGACTAGTTGGCAGTAACAAGAAGTGAAGTGCCGATATGTGCACGAACATACGTATGTACATTCAACATGGATGAGCCTTGAAAACATGACACTAAGGAAAAAGCCAGACGAAAGGCCACTGTGAATGGGTGAATGGTATGGCACGTGATGCCATACACATAACGCTGTTCCCAAAAAACTGCACTAGCATCTTTGTGTAAGATTCATGTGTCACTTCTTTGTTACAGGTGTAGAGCAGGAGCGTGCAACTCTGGCCTGCTGCCTGCTTTTGTAAATAAAGTTTTATTGGAACACAGCCACGCCCCTTTCTATCCCGGGGGCTGGGACAGCTTCCACGATGCAGCGCCCGGCTGCGTGGTTACAGTGAGACCCTGGATCTTTACAGGAAACGTTGGCCAACTGCTGCTGTCGAGGAGGACAGTTTAGTTCGAACGGTGATCTTATGTTTGCGATCTTGCTGAATTCTTGTTCTCTTGGGGTTTCTGTGCAGCTGGTTTTACTTCTTGCTAACCCTGGTCCCTGTCTTACTGAGCCGGCCCGGACTCTGTAGTGTGGAGGCAGGGACTGGGTCTCTGTCGTCCTCGGAGGTCACCCCTCGGCGGCCTGTGGTCGGACACTGTGCCAGATGAAGGAGCTGCCTGCCTTCCTAGTTTGCTAAGAGCTCATTTGTATTTGTTAGTGGGGAGAGGGGGCTGACGCCATCGGCCCTGCCCTGCGTTTCTGACCTCTGTCCTCTCCCCTGTCCTCTCCCGGCGTCCCCACGGCAGGGGCCCGGGCCTGCCCTCCACCCCCAGGCTGCATAATTGCATCTGCTGCCTGGCCAGAGGTTTGTTTTTAATGTTATTGGGATTGTAAATTGCTTTGTTTCTTCCGTATTTTATTAGTGTGAGTGGAAGCAGCTGCACCTGCAGGAATGCTCGCTCACGGGGCAGCAGCTGCAGCCTGTCAGGGTCAAGGACAGGGTCAGGGTCGCTGTGGAGGGCGGGTGAGGCTTGGCAGTGGGGAGAAGAGCGCTCCCTGAGCTGGGGCTGGCGAGCCCTTAGCAGCTGCCTGGGGAGAGGGGTGGGAAGCTCTTGTTTGCCTGTGGGTACGGGTGTGGGGAGGGGGCTCCCACCGTCTGGGCGGGCGGGGTGGGGCAAAGGGTTTGAGTCGGCTACCAGGCCCTGAGATGGCCAGTTACTCACCTGCCTGAGACCATGCCCACGACCCAAGCAGGGCACAGCCAGAATTTGACCCTGACCACTGTGATCTCAAAGGCTGTGCCCTGCGGGTCATGGGGGAGGGGGCAGAGTGGGCACCCTACCCTCACCCACAGGGGAGCAGCCTGCGGTGCAGAGAGGCCGCGTGGCTTATGAGGTGGCAGAGTGTCCTGGGTCGTGGCCTCAGCTCCGAGGATGGCAGGTGCCCGAGTACCACCCTCCCCACATGCCTCTCAGAAGCTACCTGCACAGCCTGCGCTTTTGGCAGCACATGACGTGACTCAGAGTTTACGGGTCAACACCACGATGAGAAAGGCAAGTATTTATCAGTGGGTCCTGAGCAGCTGTCCGGGGCAGGCAGGTCCTGTGTGGAACCCAGGGACGCCGGCAGCTGGGAGTCAAGCCTTCCCTCCCCGACATCATTTCTCCTTTCTTCTTCCCCAGGTCACTTTCTCCCACCACCTGGAACAGGCGACGACTGCCAGCCGGACACCCACACTCCTGGCCACAGAGCCGTCCAGGCCCTGCCGCTCCGCTGCCGCCTGACCTCCGGTCCTGGAGGTGAGCTGCAGCCTCCCTGGTGTGCTGTCATGTTCAGGGCTATGTGGTGGCCAGGCCCGTGCAGCCCGCAGTAGTCAGGCTGCTCTGATCCCATTTTACAGGAAGGGGAGGCAGGCGGGCCTCAGGCGGGGCCACGTCCTCCCCTCCCTGGGCTCCTGACATTGTCATCACAGATGGGCAGTGCTGGACGGCCCCTGAGGTCCAGCTGGTCTGGCCCTTGACTTTACAGCAGGAGGAACCCAGGCCCTAACAGGCTGACCCACTTGGCCAAGGTCAGGCTGCACGTGGCCCAGTCCTGAAACTTGGGGCCTGACTGCCAAGAGTAATGCCCAGGAGGAAGGGCAGGAACCTCCCTGCCAGCTGTGCAGGCCTGGCTGGCGGCAGGGCGCCCAATTCAATTTGCTTATCTCCCTTCCTGCCTCCCTCTTCCCTGTGCGCTCAATTACAGGCTGAGTCAGTGTCTTTGCCAGCAAGTGCAGAGATGGCAGGGGAGCCGGGCGCGCTGGCTGGCCTCCCTCGTTCTGGCCTCAGAGCAGGAAGGCCACCAGGTCATCATGCCCATCCCTGACTCCAGCAGAGGGCAAGGCAGGAACCCTGGCAGCGGGACAGTAGCAATCAAAGGTCAAAGTGCACAGTCCCTGTGAGCTAGCGAGTGCATTCTGGGATAACTGTTTTGCACAGACACACACACAAAGATGTTCGTGACAACACCGTTCAGAACAGCGAGGGACTAGGAGCAACCTAGGTGTCCGCTGCTTGTGCAGCTGTGCAGCTGTTGGAAGGACGAGGGCGCGTCCTGTCAGATGGGGAACATCTGGAAGATATACCAGTATTGGTAAGGAAAACAGCCAGGAGCTGAGAGCACAGGGGTGGGAATGTTTATGTAAAAAGTATTTATTGCCCCTCAACATGCATATTTTTCAGGAGGGTATTTTCTCTTTAAATCCTCACCCAAGGATATGTTTTAGAAGATATGATTTTTAGAGAAAGAGACAGACATCACTGTGAGAGAGAAACATACTCGCCCTGACTAGGAATCGAACCCGCAACCTTTTGGTGCAGGGGATGGCGCTCCAACCCATGGCACCTCCGGCCAGGGCTTCAGGAGGGCGTCCGAGAAGCTGCCGACACCGGTTTGCTCTGGCAGGAGAGCCATGTTTACTGTAAATGCTTATGCTCTGAATCGGGTGCCGTGGACAACCAGGGGCAGTGAAGGACTGACTGTATAAACGACAGGGAGCTGCTCCCCCTGGAGGTCACGTAAGGACGTGCGCGGAGAACACATTTTCTGGAAAGGAAGGCCCTCCCAGGTGACCGGTCATTGGTCTGTTGGATGAGGCAGGCAGACAGTTCTCTAAACCCCTGTTCCGGAAAGAACACCCAGAGGGCACCCCCTCTCTTCCTGGGGATACCCTGACAGCAACATGGAATACAAACACCAGTTCCAATATTGGCAAACCCAGGAGCCAGCTAACCCCCTGAACGAACAAACAAACAGTGGAGGGCAGGATGCCCAGGTGAGATCAAGTGGGGCTAAGGGAGGAAGCAGAGGGAAGGTGCCACGGCAGCGGCTTCAGAGCCAGCGACCCTCACTTCCCACGTGTGAGGGACACGCCCGACGTAGAGCCTCCACCCCGTCTGCAGCAGTGAGACTAGAGGTGCACCAGCTGGCAGAGCTGCCCCACGGGTTCCGAAGAGCAAAGGAGAGGCCAAGAGACCACAGTCAGGGACGTGCGGGACCTGCCTGTCTCTGCGGCAGCGAGGGGGGGGGGGGGCGCTGGGCTGGGGGCCCCACCTCCCCCAGAGCCAGCTCATCGAAGCGGCACCAGCACAGCACCCGGTCGGAACATGTAAGAGAAGAGAGGAAAGGCGGCAGGTAAGAAAAGCAACGGCTGGCAAAACACTTCCCACCGGAAGAGAGAAAGACCATGGCTCACTATTGCACTGTGAAGGGAAATGTAGTGACAACTGTTTCTGTGAAGCAAAAACACAGCAGATCTACAAGAGCAGAAGAAGTCTCATTGTGAAAGCAAAAGGGGACACGGGGACGAGGGTGAGGGAGGAAGTGAGCAAACATCGGGGAGCTGGGCGAAGAGACAGCCAACCTGTGTTAACTGGGCCCCGAAGGAGGCGGCGGCGGCAGTGCAAGCCTCGGATCTGTCTTCGGGAAGGGCGCGGGCCTGAGCTCCGGGAACTGAGACACGCACGTCCATCCCGGACACGTGCCGGGGCAGGAACGGCATGAAAGAGGGGCAGGGCCACAATGAAATTCAAAGAGGAAAGTCAGGCCTCAGCTTCTCCATGGCAACATTCCCGCGAGAGCAGAGCAAGGTCTACAGAAACCCTCAAGGAGACAGAGTGCCCGGTGGCTTTACTCGCTGGAGCAGAGAGCTGGCCGACGGGCCGGCCGAACGCTGGGGACTCCAGGAGTCTGTGCGCGAGGCCTTAGGCCACGGCCTGGAGGCCACCTTCCGGGTGATGGGAGACTAAGGCAGAAGAACTGCTGGTGAGTACGGATCCTGCTTACCCGGGAGGCAGGCTGAACGCCGTGGCGCTGTACCCAGATGCTAACATTACGAGCCCCAGGAACGGGTGATGGCATCCCGCACGACAGAAGGGACAGGAGTGTAAGCACACAGGTGCCTCCTCGTTAACAGCCGGGGTCAGGGGCCATCATTTAAAGCCGACGTCAGGTAATAGAGGGTGAAAGTGAACTCCAAGGAAATGAAGAAGGAAAAAGAAAACACAGTTGACCCTTGAACAACACAGGAGTGAGGGGTGCCGACCCCCATGCACAGTCAAAAATCTAAATAAAACTTTTGACTCCCCCAAAACCTAACTATCAATAGCCTGCTGTTGACCAGAAGCCTTACCGATAATGTAAACAGTTGATTAATATAGATTCTGTCTGTTATATGTATTACATACTGTCTTCTTACAATCAAGCAAGCCAGAGAAAAGAAAGTGTTACTAAGAAAATCATAAGGATGAGAAAATACATTTACGGTACTGTACGTATTTATTTTAAAAAATCCACATATAAGTGGACTGATGTACCTCAAACCTGTGTTGTTCAAGCATTGCACACTAATGTCAACATTTTTTTCATCTTAGGGAAAATAATAGATACTGTTCCAAAGAAATAGAAAGTCAGGGTATTATTTAAAGTTGCACCGCTAGACAAAAACACCAACCTCCCTCATGATTGGTGGGCGCAGAATAAAGCAGAGAACAGATCACTTAGGAAAGACTTTTGAAAGCAATTACAGCAAAGCACAAAATGAACTACGATGAGACATCTGTCATATCAATAAATGTAAATGGGCTAAGCTCTCAAAAAATTCTTAAAGGCATTCAGACTGAATCACAAAGCTTAATCCAGCTCTATAGTATATGAGTCACACCTAAGCAAAGTAATTCAGAAAGGTTCAAATAAAAGGACTGGCCAAGGTTTCAAGAAAAATGTGAATTAAAAGAGCAGAGGTTACTATCTGAACAGATGAAATTGAATCTGCCCCCAAGGTATTAAATATAGTAAAGAAAGATGCAAGTCACTATTAGATTTAAGGTATTAATATCCGTGTGTTAAATAACACTGCATCGCCATTCATCAGGCCGAAGCTGTAGGTGCCACAAGAAGAAATAGACTGGAACACATTAGCAGTGGGCATCTAATTCATTTCTCTCCGTGACAGGTAGCTAAGGGTATAGAAGACCTAACTAACATAAGTAATGGGGTTGATATAATTGGTACACACCACACTCTGAATCCTGAAAACAGAGCCACATCTTCTTTTCCCCATAAAGTGTCAAAACTCACAAAAAATGACCATGGAGTCTATCGAAAAGAAAACTTTGATCATCTATACTAATAAAAGGGTAATATGCTAATTAGACCAGATAGACTGGACGTCCTTCCTGACAAAGCCGGGTGGTGGAGGTGGCCAGCCTGCAAACTGCTGGCAGCCCCTCATCCAGGCCAGCCCTGCCCCCCAGCAGGGACCCCCACCCCGATCGGGGGTGTGGCCAGCCTGCAAACCACCCGCGGCCCCTTGCCCAGGCCGGCCCTGCCCCCTTGCGGGGACCCCCCACCCGATCAGGGGCCCCCTTCAGGGCAGGTCAGCTGGCCCCCACCCATGCACCAGGCCTCTATCCTATATAATAAAAGGGTAATATGCAAATTGATCCTAACGGCAGAACGACTGCTGGATCAGTCACTATGAGGCGCACTGACCACCTCTTAGTCCCTTCCCCCGGCCGTCAGGCACCGATCACCTGATGGTGAATGGGGAACTGGGGGTGGGTGGCGGCGGGGGTGGGGCTGGCTGCGGGCAGCTGGGGAAGAAGGCCCTGATTGCAGGCCAGGCCTAGGGACCATACTCGTGCACAAATTTCGTGCACCGGCCTCTAGTCCTATATAATAAAAGGGTAATATGCGAATTGACCCTGATGGCAGAACAACCAGAAATGACCGGTTTCTATGATGCACACTGACCACCAGGGGGCAGACACTCAATGCAGGAGCTGCCCCCTGGTGGTCAGTGCGCTCCCACAGAGGGAGCTCCGCTCAGCCACAAGTCGGGCTGACAGCTGCGAGTGCAGCGGTGGTGGCGGGAGCCTCTCCTGCCTCCTTGGCAGCACTAAGGATGTCTGACTGCGGCTCTCCTCGGGGAGCGGGCCTAAGCTGGCAGGTGGACATCCCCTGAGGGCTCCCGAGCTGTCAGAGGGATGTCTGACTGCCAGCTTAGGCCGGATCCCCTGGGGAGCGGGCCTAAGCCAGCATGTGGACATCCTCCTAGGGGTCCCGGACTGTGAGAAGGCACAGGCCGGGCTGAGGGACCCCCTGAGTGCATGAATTTTTGTGCACCGGGTCTCTAGTAATGCAGTAAAACTAGAAAAAACAAAACACAAAAGCACCTACTAGCTGGGTGGAGAAATGAAACTCAACTGAGCCTTAGGTCAAAGAAGAAATCAAATCCAAATTATAAAATATTTAGGGAAAATACTACACATTAGAACCTATAGGATATAGCTAAAGCAGTGTTCGAAGCATTCAAAGCCTTAATTTTTTCTTGTTTATCAGTTTAAAGATTTAAGCTTTGAAATAAAAAAACAAGGAAAGTAGGAAGATTTTAATAAAGATAAAGGCATAAATTAATGCATTGGAAACCAGAAAGGGGTGATTACTAATAAATCCTAAATATGGCTCTTTGGGACAAGGAGGCAAATAACCTCATTAGCTATCTAACCTAATCAGGAAAAAAGAAAAGAAAAAAGGGGCACAAAATACACAATAAGGGTGAGTTAATAATTTTAAAGGAATTATAAATTGTTTTGTTCAGCTTCATGCAAATAAATTTGAAAACCTGGATAAAACGAATACTTTTCTAGAGGAATATAATTTATCAAACTCATTCAATAAGCAGAACAATTAAAACATAAATTATTACAGAAGAACCAGAGAACATTATCAAAGAGCTATCCACCTACTCAAAAGAAATGCACTAGCCAAGACTGTTTAATGGAAGAGCAGCCAATCTTTCAAGAACAGATAATCCATTTCCAGTTGAACTGTTACAAAGCATAAAGAAGGAAAGCCTTCATTCTCTTTATGAAAGAGCATAACACTGACAGCAAAACCCAACAAAACCGTTCCAACTAAAGACTACTCTCATTGATGAAACTGAGGCAAAACTCCTAAGTAAAGGAGCTAATCTAATCCCTGCATAGTATATTAAAAAGAAATATTCACCATAACCAAGTGGGATTCAACTAGGAATGCAAGGATGGCTCAATATTAAGAAATCTATATCATTATACATATTAATCGATCAAAGGAAATACCCATGTGATCATCTTCATGGATTTGGTAAACTTCAACTTGCATTCTTGATTTTTAAAATTCTTGATAAAACGAGAATAGATGGACACATATTTAACATGCTATCTACCCCAATCCAGCATTTTGCTAATGGAGAAATCCTAGGAGTTTCTCATTTTTTAATGAGAAGTGGGACAAAGCAAGAATATTTATTATGACCATTACTATTTTTCATTGTTCCAGGGATAGTAGCCAACCCTATTATATAAGACAAAGAAATTAAGGTATAAAACTTCCAAAGTAGGAAGTAAAATTATCATTTGCAAATGATATAACTGGAAAACCTGACTAAATTAAAAACCCATTACAAACAAAAGATTTCAGTAAGGTGGCAGGAGTCAACAGCCTTTCTATAAATAACCTCCATTTATGAAAAGAAAGACTTGACAAAAACGGTTAGCTATCCAGAAATAAACTGAAATAATGTGTAAGGTCTACACGAAGCAAATATTAAAACATTCCCAAGGGACGCACAAGGAAGTTAGAATGCACAAGAAGGTATAGATCATGTTCGTGGAGGGGAAGACATCATCCTAACAATGCCATTTCTTCCTACACGAATTTATAAATTTAATGCAGTCCCAGTAAAAACACAAACAGGATTTTTGTTCTTACCCAGATAAATTGATTCCATAGTTCAGACAGGGAAATAAAGAGAACAGCCCAGGAAATTCTGTGTGGGAGGATGGTGAATAGAGGAATAGCTTGCATCAGCAAGTGTTAAAGTGTGTTACGCCCCAGCTACAACATGGCTGAACCTCGCAAACGTTTTGCTAAATGAAAGAAGTGAGTCACAAAAGGCCACATAATGTATGATTCCCCCCTTTCATACACATAATGTATAAAAGCCCAGAAGAGGAGGTCTATAGAGAAGGAAGGCGGGCGGGTCAGGGAGTGACTGCTCATGGTTAAGACGGGTTTCTTCTTGAAGTGACAAAATGCTCTACAATGGACTGCGGTGAAGGTTGCAAAATTCTGTGAACATACTAAAAGCCATCACTGTGTTCCCTTCAAATGGGTGGATTGTGTCGTATGTGAATTACACCCCAATAAAGATGCTAAAAAATGTAAAATGTATTATAACGCTACAATAATTAAGATAGCATTGCACCGATGCTGATTAACTTTGGATCCACATCTCAAACTTTCCACCAGAGAAATTACAAAACAATCAGATATCATCTATTTAAAAAATTAAACCATAAAAAAACTAGAAAAACCTGGGGAGCTGCTTTAAAAGAAGAAAATCCCCAATGTCAGCATGTTGAAGGACATTTCAAGTATGACACACAATCCAAAGGCTATGGAAGCAAAAGGAAATGACCACCAATTTCACTCCACAAAGAAAATCCCTCCATGGTGGGATCACAGGCAGATGACAAATCGGGGAAAACACCTGCAATTCGTGTGACACACAGAGGCCTACACCAACAGCAACAGAAACAACCCAACTGGAAGAATGGACCAAAGAGACGGATAGATAAGACAGACAGCAAAGTTACAAGTGCACATACCTCTGACCGGTGTGTCCGCTCCTAGAAATTTACCCTGCAGTTTACACCTTGTGGCGCACACCCCGCTCTTTACTGCTGCACCGCTGGTAAGGGCAGCAGGCTGGGTACAGTGCCACTTAAGCGACTGGTCTGGTGAATTAGGGACCATCCTGGCAATGGGAAACTATGGCAAAAGGATGAGGAGGCTCTTTAAGTGCTGACATGTAGGCTGTGTCACTAAGTGAAAGAGAGAGGTGCAGGTCAGCGTGTAAAACGTGTACACGTCTGCTGGGACGTGCACAGCACAGCTCTGGGAGGGACACGCGAGAGCTGACAGCACGGCTGCCTCTGGCAGGAGATGGTGGGCTGTGTGGGGAAAGGGAGGGTTTTGTCTGTACACCCCTTCATCCCTTTTGAATATTGGACCCCAAGAACGTATGATCTAAAGATAAACACACATTAAACAAGAAAAAAGCAGCAGTGTAAGCACAGTGATAAAGGCAGCTGCGCCTGTGCTGTGGGGAGGTGACAGGAGGGCAGGGGCTGTGAACTGGAGGTGTGTCTCCTTTAAGAGGCAACGGTTCAGTTCTAACCAACAGTCCAGGAACACAGGCCTCTGTCACAGGATCCTCTGATTTTTTTTTTCCCCAGGAGACACTAGAAGTCCATATTTTTATCCAAATCTCCGTTTTTAAATGTTTCCAAATACTTCAAAACGAAAACAAAACACCCAGCCTAGGGCGGCCAAAATCACCAGCTCAGAGGGCGGATCCCTGGCCCAGGGAGTCAAGGACAGATGCCTGGAGGCTCCCAGTCCAGCCCTGACCCGACACTGAGAAGCAAGGCCCCGAGGAGGAAAGGACGTGCGGAGGCCCAGCGAGCAGGCTGGGACCCGTCAGGACGACTGCTCCACATTATCCCGGTTCCTGCGAAGCAGGAGTGTGATGGTGGCGACACAGACACGGCACATGCAGCGTCGCGGGAGGGGCTGGGGTGGGCCGCGGCGCGGGTAGTGGTCAGCGAAGGCTGCTAGGAAGTGGCCAGACAAAAGGTGCCACCGGCAGGGAGGGACCCCAGAGAGGCAGCACAGCCCGGGCAAAGGCCTCGCGGAACACGGAGAGTTCAAGACAGGGTTGGGGAGGCTGGGCGTGCTGGTGTGGGGGCACTCCCTGCCCAGCGCTGCCCTGCAAAGGCCCGAGGTGGGAAAAGCTTGCCGAGATGGGAAAAGCTTGCTGTGTCCAAGAACAGAAAGAGCCCCGTGGACTCAGAGTGGGCAGGAAGGGGGGGGCGGGGGCGTGCAGGGCGAGGGTGGCACTCACACTTGCGCCGCTCCAGGCTCTTGCTCGGGCAGGCCAGGTGCTGGCCCGGGGGGTTCTGGGTCCTCTGCAGACAGGCCAGCATGGCTGAGCTGGGGCCGGCGCGCGCTCGGTGGCAGGGTCCCTGTGAGAAGGAGGGGAGGTGCGTCACACACTCACACACGCTGCTCCACGCCCGCAGCTCCCACCTCCCTCAGCTGGGAGTCCTGCCCGCAGCCTCCCTGCCCCGAACACCAGACCCTCACAGCAGACCCGCTCCTCCTCCTCACACAGACAGGGTGAGGCCCAGCAGGAAGGAAGGGGCCAGGTCTCCTGAGGGATGGACTCCCCCGCGAGGGGCCCCCGGCCCTGCTCAGAGTGCGGTCACCGCCTCCAGGGTCCTCACCTGGCTCCCCTCCTCCCTCCCTCCGCAGGCTGTCCTTCCAGCTCCCGGCCAACCACCTGTGGGCGGAGCTGTGCACACCCCCCTGCAGCTCACCAGGGGCAAAGACCCCATCTGCCATCTTTGGAACCGCGGGGCGGGGTGCCGGGAGCTGCCAGTGAGCACACGGGGTTCTAGCTGACCGAAGGTGGCCGGCCCGGTTTGGGGTGCTCTCACCGCACCCGCGGGAGATGTCCAGGACGGCGTCCCTGGGAGAGTGAGGGCGGCTCCAGCCCTGAATGCTGAGCCCGGTCTTAGTCTCAGACCAGACCCTGAGCCCAGGCGCCCGAGCAGCTCCCTACCCCAACGCAGAGGACAGGTCCCAGGGCAGCCCTGCAGAGGTCTCCACAGGACGCAGCTCACCCAGTCGGATGCCCAGCGTTCACATGGAAACACGCATCTTTTCTCCACAAAATCCACTTTCCTGAGAACCCAGAGTCGCTGAGGAGCGAGATGACACAGGCAGGGAGGCCACGGGGAAGGGTGGGGGTTCCCTGCCAGGCCCCTCCCTTCCTCTCTTCCCAGTGTGAGCTGAGCCCTGGGCACCCAGTGTCCCACCAGCCCTGGCACCCTGTCCCCACCAGCTCCTAATCCCCGCCCCCTACACACACACACACACACACACACACACACACACACACACACGACCTGAGTCTCAAGCAACCAAGCTGGGCCAACTCAATCCTCATGCTGGTTTTTAAACAGAAAAGAAAGAGAGAGTGTGTGTGGGGGGGTATTTAAGGGGAAGAAAAGGAAGTTACTTAATACTAAACAGGTGTCTGGAGCCCAAAATTCTGCCGCTTTCTTCTAATAATGAAGTATTCATGAGGAAAAGCCTCTTTCACTGCTTTCTTAAGATACTAATTTCACAACAAGCTCCTTGTTACCGCGCAATTATTCCAGCCCGCACTTCCCGGGACGCCGCAGCCCGTCTGTCCGGCCTCCCGGTAAATGAAAGACAATCACTAACCACCTTTCATTATGCTCTATTTTACTTTCAGCAAAGGTGCCCTGAAAGAAATGATTTACACTGAAAGGGACTTTTATTCAGTTTCAAAACCAATTTTCTCCTATTACTGTCTAAAAAAAAGGGGGGAGGGAGGGAGAGAGGGAGAGAGAGAGAGAGAGAGAGAGAGGAGGGGATGGGTGGGGGAGGGTAGGTGGCGCTCATCCTCTCCCCGCCTCGCCAGCTTTAACGCGGCGACGCAGTAAGAGCTGCAGCATCCACTTACCGCTTTGATTTCTGGTAATTGTAAAATATGCCATTACAATCAGGCAGGAATCATACAGTTTAAAAGGGAAAGGAGTGGGCTTCTCGCAGAGATGAAAGCCCTTCACTGCGGAACGAGGCAGCTCCTTGGGGACTGGGGCCGTGAGCGGCGGTGGGAGCAGGCCTCGAGGGAGCCCTGTAGGACACACCTGCACACGCGGGCACACTCGCCGGCTCAGACCCCGGGGACAGCCGGACACGCCTCCGCACGCACCTCCCTCATCGCACTCACTGCTTCCGTCTTCTTGCAGACGGGCACACACTGTCCCGCCCTCACCCACACCACGTGACAAGCCCTCATGCACACACACGCAGTCCACGGACACACAGTCGCGTGCACACCTGGGGGGTGAGAGGCCTGTGGCTACCCCGCACACAGCCCGGCCTCTCCCCACTCCAGCCAGTGCAGTGTCCACGTCTTGCCACCCTGATGCAGGGGCTGGGGGACAGACGGGAGGCCGGAGAAGGCCAGCTGGCTGCAGGCCCAAGCCTCGCCCTCCACAGAGAGGGAAACCCCAGCCAGAAAGCAGCAGCACCCTGCCCAGGCCCACCCACAAGCAGTGGCTGGGCGAGCCACCCTCTCACCCTGGGCTCCTCTGCTGCCGGCAGCCTGGGCAGGCCTGGGCCGGAGAAGAGGGCAGCCAGCGACTTGTGGGCCCAAGAAACCTGGCTGGAAGCCGGAGCCTCCCCAGCCCGTGCCCACTGTGTGGCCCAGGAAAGTGCTGCCCTCTCTTATAACAGAAGCCCAGCCCTTCCCGGCCCCACCTCACGGGTCCCAGGGGCCATGCATCCCAGCATGCTCTGCGGTGAGAGCCAGGCTGGGACCACAGTAGTCAGCAGCGAGGGCTCTGATGGCGGAAGCCCAGGCAGATCTGGGAGCCGAGAGGTCACCTGCCCCAACGTGTGGCCACAGAGGACTCCCCTGGAGGCCTCAGCTCGACTTTTCCAGAGCAGCTGCCTGGATTCACCCCTAACTTCTGGAGCCCCAGCAGGCAGTGCGCTGCAGCCCACACTCGGTGTTCACTCCGAGAGGAGAGATTCTCTGCACCCCAGTTCCCACCTCCCTGCGCATCCTCCCTGCCCTGTGGCTGGGCAGGGGCCCGCCATGCACGAGGGGCCCGCCGTGTCGTTTCCATCCACCCATCAGCTACATATAAGACGCAGATCCCTCCCCAGCCTCACCGCCTCTCTCTGGCCTCAGAATAGAGCCCGACCCTCACTGCCTGGCCCTCATGCCCCCACATGCTGCCTCTCATCCCTCCTAAACCTCCCTCCAGCCTGGCTGCCTCACACCTCCAGCCGCTGCCTGTGCAGGCCCCTCTGCCTCAGCACTGCCATAGATCCGCTGTAACTCCCATGCTGCCCCCCTTCCTCTGGGTGCCTCCCTCAGCCCCGATCGCACCGAGTTGTAACTGCCCATGTTCGTGTCTGTCTCTCTCCACTGGATTGAGTTTCTCAGGGGCAAGGACCAAGTCTTACTTGTTTCTGTCTTCCCAGGGCTTGGCCAAGAGTAACCTTTAATACACAGACGTTGAGTGAATGGTTGAACCAATGACTTGGTTACTGTCAGATGAAGCCCTGAGGCCCAGAGAAGCCAAGTGCCCTGCACAAGGTCACACAGCAAGCGGGGAACAGGACTGGGGCAGACGCTGAAAACACTCTGACCACCCCCCCTCGATCCCACCCTCCCCTCTCTGCTTAGCAGCATCCCACCTGCAGCCAGCCAGCCCGCGGAGCCCCACCCAGACGCATCACTGCCCGGCCGGAGGCCCTGCTGGGAGGGCTGCTCGTTCTGAAACCCTCTCTGCAAATCGGGCTGTTTATAAGCACAACGGCTTTTGTGACTTTAATAATAAAAACGGGGGCGGGGGAATGTCGAAAGCCTGTGATTAGAATGCTTCGCACCGTCCCTGACGCGGGGGCTGATAAGACTCCTTATCTCGGAGGCACCCCTAGGAAAAGGTCCCCGCCACCAGATAACGCCCCCAGTTGTCGATCTGCCCTTTCATAGCTGAGGATTTAGATAAAGGAAATGTGACAGGGGAGGGGAGAGAAGGGAAGGATTTTCCAGGTCCAAGGAGGAAGTGAGCCTGTGCTGCTCTCCTTGGCAGAACAATGCCTGGGAGAAGGGCATCGAAAGGCTGTCTTTATTTTTATTAAAAGAATGGGGAATTGGGGCCTTTGGCCCTGTCTGTCTTTTGTCATCTCCCCTGCCTGTCTGGCTGCAGGGGACTTTAGGGACCTCTCCCCCCACCCCTCCGCCAGTGGGAGGCGGCAACTCGAAATAGCAATACTCACCTGAGGACTGAGAACAGCAGGGAGCATGTCCCGAGCGCAGGGGCCACAGCCCTGTGCCTCCTCTGTCATGCCTCACATCCTCCCGGCAGCCTCTGCGGGGGCTATTTTCAGCCCATTTTACAGATTAGGAAATGGTCACCGAGGGGAAGTGATCTGCACAAGGCCCGCAGCTTCTGGGTGGCAGAGACGAGGTGTCCGTCCCCCAGAGCCTCACCCTGTGCAGCCCCCACATCCTAGTCGGCTGGGCAGGAAGGAGCAAAGGCCTGCTGCTCCCCAATGCCCACATCTACTCTGGTTCTGCTCTAGGAGGTGAGAATCAGAGAGGAAGGAGGTGAGAGGAGGAAGAGGCCCTTACCCATCAACATTCACCGAGAACAGCTTGTGGGGCTTGCACTGGGCAGAGCAACACTGAGATGAAGAAGCGTCGGCCCCGCCTCACCCATCCGTTCAGGCAGCAAACACTCCCTGAGCGTCTTTTGGGGGCCAGCCCTGTGCCACGCACACAAAGGGGTTCTAGATGCAACCCCTTGAGGGATGTCGAGTCTTGAGCGGGGATGAGACAGGAAGCGGGGAGAAGGAAAATCTACGGGTGTCCCGCCAAACGGGAACATCCAACCAGAACTGGCTTCCCACTCCCAATCCAGCCACTCAAAATGGACGTCCTGGCCTCTCCCTCGGCCTCCAGTATCTCCCTGAGGCGGCGGGTGGGCACTGGCCCGGGTGCATCCTACAGAGCAGCAGTCTGCTGGGCTGGCCCTGGAGCGGCAGCATGTGAGTCTATGGAAGGTCAAGGACTGTTCTTCCAGACCCCATCCGCCCCCCCAGGTGCTGTCCACTATGGACTCTGTGGCTCCACTCAAGGCCTAAGACTGGCTGTGGCCTGGAGGGGAAGGTCATGCCAGGCCCTTCCCAGCATCCTGTGAGACTAGACGTTGACAGAGGAAGGCTGACCCCCGAGGCCTCAGAGCGGCACCTGCCAGGCTGCGGCCAACACCGGGGTTCTGAAGGCTGAGTGACCTTGAGGACCACTCTCTCGGCACCTCTCTGAGCCTCCGTCTCCCTCACCGAATCTCTCTGAGGAGTGGGCCAGCGGATGGCAAGAGGGCCTTCCAGCTTGGATACGGGTGTGTTACAATTTGGTTTTCATACACAATCCAGCGCACTGGCTTCCATGCAAGACACAGGACTAGGTGCTCGGTCCATCGGCACAAAGGAGGTTCTAGATGCAGTCCGTCCTCGAGGGATTCAGAATCCTGAGTGGGGACGAGACAGGAGCCGGAGAAACCCAGCAGGTCGTGTAAAGCGCTGCATAGACTGTTAGGGCTCTGCGTTCCCCAAAAATATGCAAAGGAGATGCCTGTGATTCCCAGGGCTTCACAACCTTTAAAAAGATATATATTTTTTTATTGATCTCAGGGGGGAAGGGAGAGGGAGAGGGAGAGAGAGAGAAAAACATCAGTGATGAGAGAGAATCGTTGATCGGCTGCCTCCTGCACGCCCCCTACTGCGAATTGAGCCCGCAACCCGGGCATGTGCCCTGACCGGGAACCGAACTGTGACCCACGCGGGCTGGGCCTCACCACCTTCATGGAAAGGGGGCAGGAATGCTCCACAGTCCCCACCTCCAGCCCCTTGCTGTACCTGAAGCCTCACTCTCCTCCACCCTGACTGGGCACAGACCTGCCCACATGCAGGGAAGGGTCTGAGGTGGTGGCAGGAGGCCCAGGCCCAGGGCGGTGAATAAGCACTGGGCTGGGAGCCTGGGACAGCTGGGGTCAGATCCTGGCTATGTGGCCCTCAGTCCGTCCCCGCTACCCTGAGCCAGGCCAGCATGTACCTCAAAAGGCATCGAGGGGCAGGATCTGCCTGCCCTTGGCTGGAACAGAAAGGTGGAGGGACCCGTGCCCAGGAGGCCACAGGGAAACTCAGTGAACAGCCAGTCCCTCCCCCGAACAGGAAGATGTCTCTTCTTCTCCTGTCTCCATCCCTGTCTCTCACTCCACCTGCCTCCCTGTCCTTCTCCTCCTTTCTTGCTGTCGCCTTTCCCGCTCCTTTCCTGACCCCTGTGCTCCCTACCCCTACCCCCCACTCTGTCTCTCAGCAAGGCAGCCAGGGGAGAAGCCCTCCCCCATCCCTGTTCCAAGCCCAAGGCCTTCCAGGGGACCCTGTTAATAATTAAATGTTAATCTAAAAAGCAATTTGAGCTGCAGCTAGGCAGATCTGGTTAGAGATTACATTAGCATGGAGGAGGCGAGGGTAATTTTCTGTAACCCCTCTCCTGATCTCCCAAGCCCGGAATCTCCAAGTCACACTGGCTCTGCTGATTAAAGTGGCGCAGGGCTTGGCCGTGGATAAGGAGCCTGTGAAAAGTGATTATTTCCCACTGCCATTTGGGCCACAGCACCGGACGGGGATTTTCACTCTATTTTAAAGGCTGGGTGGAGTGGGGACAGTGCCCTCTTCAACTGGAGGCCACATCTGCTGCCAACATTACTGCAGCACCCACCCCCACAGCCGGAGGTCTCTCTCAAATGCAAATCTGGCCACAGAGCACTCCTGGCTCCCTCTGGTCCCCGGACAGAAGCGCCAGCCTCTGGCCCAGGGACACCCCTCCATTTGGTCCTCACTCACGGTTCCTAGCACCTCATGTGGCCCAGCCCTGGGCGAGGCACCGGAGCCAAGATGCTGGTCGTTCTGGGCTGCAGGGGAGACCAAAACTTGAACCAACAATCATGAGCTCTGGGTGGCAGGCAGCAGAGTCCGGAGGCGGCCTCCCTCAGGCCGCACCTCTCACCACCACCTGCCGGCCTTTGCCCTCACCATCCCTTCCGCTTGCAAGCCCTTTCCGTGTCCCTTCCCCTTGAAATTCTACTCTCCTTTCAAGTGAAGCCCAGGCCCCTCGAGGGCTTAATAAATGTCTGATGAATAATCGAATGAGTGGGGCTCCCCGCGAGGCTCTCCCTGATCCTCCTCCGTGCATAGTAGGCCCTTAGGAAACCAGCTCCTGAAGGGAAGGAAAGGCGAGAGGCTGGCCCAGGGCGGCAGAGCAAGGCGAGGCCCAGGAAGTGTCCACTGGAACACAGCTGCCATCTGGGGTGGCTGTTTGTTCAGGAGCTTCAGCACCACGGCCAGCTCCCGGCCAAGTGCCCAGGAGAAAGGGGCGGGGCCGAGCCTGGGAGCCTAGTGACGTCAGTCGCCATGGGAACTAGCCATGATGTAGCTGCCCTGGGCAGCACTCCAGCCTCTGGCGAGGACATGACAAATTAAGCAACTACTGTGTGCTGGGGCTTGTGCTAGAAGCCGAGGCAGTGACAGGCAGACGGGGAAGGAAGGGGTCACAGGGGCAATTACAAGGCAGGATAACAAGCCATAATGGGGCCCCTGCCTTTCCCAGGGGTGTCAAGATGAAAGCACAGTCCTCGTAAGGGCGCCAGTATTGTGTCCCGGGCGTTGGCGCCAGACGCCTGAACTTTATCTCTTCACTAAACCCCGGCTTTATCCCTTAATTCTGTGACCTCGGGCAAATCCCTCCATCTCTCTGAGCCTCAGTTTCCCCGTCTGATAAAGGAGTTAATTCCTTACCACGAATTAGTACAAATAAAGCCAGGTTCACAGTGGTAACTCCCTAAGTGGTAGCCATTGTTAAGGCTTATGATTCTCATCTACAGGTCGGTAGGAAGGAAACAGCCTAGAGAAGAAGGCAGGGGTGGGAGTCCAGAGCACAGGCAGCTGCACAGGCAAGTGTGCGGAGACTTTAAGATACTGTTGTGTGTGGAGAACTTGAAGCAGCTGCTGGAGAAGATACCTTCTTGGTGAGCAATTGACAACACCCCCTCTGAGCGAGGCCAGGCAGAGTCACCGGGACAGAGAACCAGCACAAGGACCCCCACCCTCAAGGTGAGGGGCAAACCACCCTCTGTGGACAAGTGCTGGCCCAGGCAGGGAGCGGCTGAGAAGGTCTCGGTGTACGGGCGGGTGGGGAGGGAAGGTGGAGGGTGGGGAGGAAGGCAGGAGGACAAGAAGGCCCCGAGGCTCTGAAATCCAGGAGCTGAGGGAGCAGGGGGCTGTTTTGGGGGGTGGGGGCCGGATTCGGTCTAGCCAGCCCTCCAGCAGGTCATGTCAGCGACTCTCCTACAAGAGACCCCTGTTCCAACCATGTGCCTCCCAGCTCCCATGGCCCCTGCACACATCCCCCCTGCGGCGGCCAGGCTGAACTTTTCCATGTGGGCTGACTGCCTTGTCCACTCGGAACTCCCGCACTGGCTTCCGTGGCATTTCCAGCAATGCCCTGCGTGGCCCTCCCCCACCCCTCCCCGCACTGTCCCTCCCCCGGCCACCCTGCTCAGTGGCCCACTAAGGGGCCGGTTTACCCGGGGTCTGTGGTCTTATCCCAGGGCCTTTGCATCTGCACTTTTGTTTCCACCTAAAAATTCTACAACAGTGCTCTCCAATGAAAATATAATACATTTTCTAGGGCCCACAAGAGAAATCATTTTTAATAATCTATTTTATTTAACCCAGTATACCCAAGATAGTATCACTTCAACATGTAATCAATAGTCAGAAAGTACTAACACGATATTTTTCTCTTTTTTTCATATCAAGTCTTTGAAGTCTGGAGTGGATTTTCCCCTTACAGGGCATCTCAGTCCAGACTGGGTAGCACTAACTCTCGGTGTCAGCTCCTCTCCTCGCTCACGCCTCAACGCAAACATCACCTCCTCCTAGAGGCCGTCCGCCATCTCCCTGGCCACTAGCCCATCACCGTGCAGTTCCTTCACGGTCATCACCGCTGTGAAATTATCTCATTGCTGAGTGACTCGGCCTCTATCTCTACTGCACATTCTCTCCTGTGTTTGAACACTGGGGCACACAGTAGGTGCTCAGGGTGGGCAGCTGGCAGAGGATGGGGATAGAGGTGGCAGCCCAGGGCCCTTGTCAACCTACCTCATTCCAAATTCTACTCTCGGTAATGAGACGCAGAGACCAGTGTGCCCGTGTGTGTGTGTGTGTGTGTGTGTGTGTGTGTGTACACACGTGCATGGGGGACGTACACACAGAGACGCATGCATACACGTCAGGACCCCCACCCCTCCCCCCATTTGTAAAAGCGGGCCCAGGAGAGGGGCCTCTTTTCAGAATCAGCCTGGCGCAGAAAAACGGCTGTGACAGCACAAAGCCGAGATTGAATCGGCGACGGGCCGATTGCCTGGTGACGGTTACAAATGATCTGATGTGGAAAAGACAGGATCAGATGTGTGCAGAACAAGGGCGGCTCCGAGCCCCCATGCCAGACAATGGCTCCTGGCAGGCAGGTGGCTCCCAGAAGCTCAGGCCAGAACATGCCAACGGAGCAGGGAGCAGGCCCTTCCTCGGGGTCAGGCCCGGGGCCAGGCCATGTCCATCAGCAACGCACACACGTGAGCCCTGCGTGACCGGGAGGGTCATTTATGCCAGGCGAAATCAGACACCCCCTGGATGCCCGACACCTGGGAAGAAGGTCCCCAGCATGAGACCAAGTGCTCAGCTCTGGGCAGCTGGGTGACGGTTTAATTTTTCTGCATCAGACTTGTCATTTCCAAAGACTGAAGACTGTTACTTCTGTCACGGGAGGAAAAAAGAACCTTCTCCCTCCTTCGTGGGCCCAGCCAGCCCCTAGCTTTTGCTCTCTGAGCCTCAGGAGGGCGGGCAGGAGGGAGCCATGCCCCCTGCCACTCACCGCTCCAGGACGGCCACTGGAACTGGCTCCTCCCCTCCCCCCAAGGGGTGGAGCGGGGGTTTGAACCTCTGAGTGTGCAATTCCCGGGCTCTCAGCCAACTCCTACTGAACGTCATCTTCCTGCGACCCTCTCCACAGCCCTGTTTGAGGAGGCTGAGTCCAGAGAGACTGTGTAGCTTGCCCAGGGGAACACAGCAGTGAGGCAGCCTCACAGACCCATCTCCAGCCCCTTTCTACTCCGAGGCCAAGCACACGGTATATGCTCAGTAGGTCCCCACTCCTTGATGGTCTCCTCTCCTCTCTGGTCATCTGCCTTGGGGTCTCTTCCCCTCATTTCACTGCACAGTTTACCAGCTCAACCCGACAAACCCCTCCACACATCTGGGACACCTGGACCCCAGAGAACCGAGTGAGTGTTGGTCAACACAGTGGTGAACGGGCAGAGGGACAGGGCTGGCAGTAAGTGGGCAAAAGCCTCCTCTGAGGCCCACTGTCACATGCCGGTGGGGCAGGGTCTGGGAGGCAAGGCGAGCCGCCCCACCCCCTCGTGTCCGGAAGCTTCTGAGGGGAGGAAGGCCCCCTGGGAGGTCTGGGCTGCTTCATCCAGCAGCTACTGCATCCTGCACACCACGTCTCAGCCCGGAGCTCACCTGAGAGGCGCGGGGCAGCAGAGGCTCCCAGAGGACAGGGTTTGCCCGAGGCCACGTGCTGGGGCTGGATGTGGAGGCAGGTCTGTGGGACTCAAGTCTGGGGCAGGCCATGCCGAGGGAAGGCTGGGATTCCAGGGAGCACCCCATGTCCTAAAGGACCGGCCGACCCTGGGGTGGGCACTGGGTCAACTCCCCCAGGCGCCAGCCTGGCCCTGGGGGATCCGCATGACCGTAGACCAAGAGGCTGATGCCAATGAAGTTAGCTCTGCCACCCCCACCAGCACGGCATCCTACCACTGGTCCTCACTCTCCAGGTCCTCGTGCACTGCCTGCCTCAGCCTCTGACCGCAGCATCCAGAAAGGGCTTGTCCAAGGCCATGGCTAAAGCACAAACCCAGAACTACTGTGTTCCAAACTGGCTCTGCCACTCAATAGCAGGACTCTCTTAAGTCACCGAGTCCCTTAGGGCCTGTTTCTCCATCTGAAAAATGGGGCTAGAAACCACACCTTCCGTCCGCAGCCATGGTGAGGACTAAGCCGGGTGGTGCACACACTGAGTGTAATCACTCGCTCAGGGGCAGTGGCTACTGTTGCCCTCTTAGCTCCTTAAAATCCACCATCCACTGTGCCAGCTATGTCCACCGTCAGCTTTCACCAGAGACGATAAAAACTTGAGATGGTAAACTGTGCCGTGAAATGAGGGGAACAGACCCCAAGGCTGATGGGTCAGAGATGACAGCAAGGGATTTAGAGAGGTGAAGGGATGTGTCAGTGGCCGCTCAGAGTAGGAGGAAGGGACTAGGGCAGGGGTCCTCAAACTTTTTAAACAGGGGGCCAGTTCACTGTCCCTCAGACCGTTGGAGGGCCGGACTATAGTTTAAAAAAAACCTATGAACAAATTCCTATGCACACAGCGGTGGCAAAAACACCGGCGGGCCGGATAAATGTTTCCGGCGGGCCGTAGTTCGAGGACCCCTGGACTAGGGGGTGTCTGCTACCCTGGCCTGAAGACCCTCGAGTTCCAAGGACTAAAACCGAACTCCTGGCACAGTTTAACCTACAACTCCCAGGGCCAAGCCCCAAAACAGCAGGTGAGAGTGGGGAGGAGGGACGGCTCCATCGCCAGACCTTGCCTGAGCCCCTGCTGTGGGCCAGGCTGTGGGACCAGAGAAGGCTCAGACACAACAGAGATGACCAGGCACACGCTGCCCAACACCCCGGCCCTGGGTCAGGAGGAGCTTTGGAGAAGCCCAGAGAAGGGAGGTCACTCCCAGGAGGAGCAGCCTTCCGGAAGAGGGAGACTCTGAGCCCCGTGGCTGCACGCTCTGGGGGCGAGACTAGCACCTGACACGGCGCTAAAGGCACCCAGCGGGCTCAGGGAATCTGGTGAGCAAGTCTTTTAGGGCCAACTGAGCAGTGTGTGGAGGGCTGAGGGCAGCCCCCTGGAGGGACCGCACCCCATGCGTAGCTACCAGATGTGGTACATTGCAGAGGTTCACCCCTGAATTCTCCCACCTCCCTGAGGTAGGGACTGTTATTATCCCAATCTTCCAGGAGGGGAAACTGAGGCACAGAGGAGCAGCCGCTTGCCCAAGGCCATCCAGGGAGGGACTGATATATCAGGCATTTGACACAAAGCCATTGGGCTCAGTGATCATGACCAGCCACCCACGGCCCTCCGGTGAGAGAGCAGGCAGGGCAGGGTGGAGGCGTGAGAGGAGAAGGGACCCGGCTGGAAACCCCAGCTCTTCCACACGCCAGCTGTGCAGCCTTGGGCAGGTCAATTAACCTCTCTGTGCTTCAGTTTCCCATCTGAAGAAAGGGATTCAGATCAACGAGGATGAATTTTGGCACATAATGAACCTTATGTGTTTCTTAAATTAAAAAAACCAAACAAAACCCTGAAAGCTGGTGGACTGAGACAAGGCCCGATCAGGTTTGGGGTAATCGAGTTGCTAGGCCTTGTGCACATTTTGGCCTAGGGCAGTGGGCACAACCTGGCATACCGAGCCCAGCCCTGCCAGGTGGGTGCCAGGCGTGGAGGGGGAGGTGGCAGCGGTGTCTTGAGCCTTCCGGGGCACGTGCCAGCATGTGCGTGCTCACGGCTGTGTGTGTTGCTGCAGCAGCTTCTATGCAAACATGTTAATTTGTTTTCATTTTGTGCGTTTTTTCCCTCACAGGATAATTGGGTGAGTTTGAAGTCTTGGCGAGGCTGCTGATTATAGCTATTTGGGTGGTGCCCTTGTGGGGCTCAAGCCCTGCCTCCTGCCTCTGGCGGTGAAGGCGGCGTCTGGGGGTGCCTTGAGGGGTGTGTGGAGCTGCCTCTGGGTTCTGGGGGTGCTTGCTGGCTGGGGATGGGGAAGGTGAGATGTCCTGGGACTCCCATCATACCCTCCACCCAGACAGCACCACATCCCTGAAGGGTGCGAACCCCACAAACACCTGCTCTGTGTGCCCTGTTTGCTGCAGTAACATTTAAATAAAAAAATTGTGAACTGGTTGCCAATACTGAAAAGAAAAAAACAAAAATTCCAACTAAAATTCTCACCGTCTGGTCTCTCTTGAAAACAGATTAAAACTGGCCTCTGTGGAACCACTGAGTCCACATCCCCACGAGCCAAGTGGCCGCCGCGGTGTCCACCGTGCCACCTGGTGGGCCCCGTGGGCACCTGTGGTTTCTGCCTTGGAGAGGGCGCAGCTGTGGGTTCGATGGGCAGAGCCTCTGGCCGAGGCTCCGCCCTCAGAGGCTGGGTGGCTCAGCCATTGTTGCCTCCCCGAGTCTCTGGTCCCACCCGTCCTCCTGCCTTGCCTCGGGAGGGTGAGGTGGCCGAGTTTTCAGGAGCACAGTCGGGGCTCTTCGCTCCCTTCTTAGAGCAGGAGCCAGGGTGGGAGCGTCCTGCCCCTCAGCTGCCCTGCACTGACCCCATTCCGGGACATGCAGCCTTGTCAATGGTCTGTTTGTATCTCATTCTCCCACTAGGTGGAGACTAGGTCCGGGGAGGCCAGGGCTGTATCTCTGTTTCGGACTTTATTGAAGGCCTACTATGTGCCATACTAAAGAGCTGGGAGAGAGATGAAAAGGATTGGGGCTCTGGTAGCAGTCAGCAGAGTACAAGACTCCAAGCCTTAACGAATCAGGGGGTACTTAGGGAAGAGGCCAGGCGGAGTTACCTGGAGAGAAGGTGTGTGCGCACGCAGGAAAGCAGGGGGAGGGGCGTTAGGGTGCTCCTGGTGAAAGGCCCAGAGGAGGGCACAGCCGGTGACGGTGAGCTGGTCCCAGGAGGCTGCAAAACGCCGTGGGAAGCCAAACAGCCTTGGGGGCATCCTGTGGTGGTTCTGGGCCTCCCACAGCGCGGGGATCACACAGGGACTTGGTCAGTGTCTGCAGTGGACAGCTGCCCAATGGGCCTGTGGGAGCCAGGAAAAGACTAAGGGCAGGGCTTCCAGGAAGCTGCCTTCCCTAGTTTGTGGCTCCATGGGACCCTGGGATCCTTGACCAGTCACTTAAGTTATCTGAGCCTCAGTCTGTGAACCTGTAAAATGGGGCCGAAGGAGGGACCCAAAGAGATAGCTCGCTGCCATGTGCTTATGCTCCTGAGTTACCCCACGTCCCTGTCACCGCCCACTGCTTCAGCTCGCCCGCTCACCTCTCCCAGGACATACTAGGGATGCGGGAAACCCAGGTCACGCTTGTGCAGGCTGGCTGCGCGTAGTAGGCACTGTGCTCAGCTTTACCTGGGCCCCACACCCCCCAAGCCTGGATTCTATTCCATTCCCATTTTCTCTGAGCCTCAGTGTCTTCATCTGTCACAGGTGACTACTGCCCTTTACCTGCAGAGTTAGTGGAGTATCTGGCCCAGTGGTGGCACATAGTATGCCCACAGCAAACGTGATAAATGGCTGCCAGTGGCTCCATAGGAGCCAGAGGCCCCAGGAAATGAGAGGAAGGCAAATAACGGCGGAAGGAGGCGGCAGGGGAGACGCTGACAGGCCCCTGTGGCGGGCTCAGACCTCCCCGGTCGCACAGGGTGGCAGCTGGCAGCAGCCCTTCCCCCACTGAGCACCACACAAAGGGGCCTCTATTCCTGGCTCTGAGCATTATCCCTGGCCGCTTGGCTGCACTGCCCTCTCCCCACCCTGGTGGCTGCCCCGCCTGGCCCGAGCCTGCACAAAGGCTGGTGTGTCCCTGCAGAGCCAGCCCGGCCTCAGAAGACCCGTCCACAGGGAGCCAGAGAGCTCAAAAGGGTCTTGGGAGGGTTCGTAGTGTGTGGCAAGGCCACATCCAGGCCACGATGGGGAGGGGGCTGGGAAGGCATGAGAAAGACTTCAGAGGAGATGAACTTGGACATGCGTCTGACTCCAGCTTCCCCCGTTTCTAGATGTGTAACCTTAGGTCAATTTGGACCTCAGTTTTCTCATCCGTGCAGTGGAGACAATAACAGGCCCACCTTTCTGGGATGCTGAGGGTTCAGTTAGGTGATGAGGGGCCTGGCATACAGTTAGCACCCAGCACTTTGGGGCCAGATCAGAGGCACCTGGGGGAGGGGAGGGGCGGGAGGATTTGGCTAGGCACGCTCTCAGCCCCTCCCTCCTTAGCCCTACCCTGAGACCTGGGGGACACAGCCCCTTGGGGAGGGAGGGGGAAGGGCACCCCTTGTAGAGCCCTCCACCCTCTACTCTCCATCCAGCAGAGTCCATGTATGTTGGTGCTGCCCCTCGGGCCAGGGCCTGAGCTGCCCACTGCCCCTGGCCTGTCTGCGGGCAGTGGGATGACAATAGCTACTGTTCATGAAACACCTACTGTGTGCTGCAACTTTTAGCTCCCTCATCTCCTTTCAACCCTATGGCTACCCCGCCTGGGAGGGAGGGCCTAGCAGGGTGGTAGAATGGTTATGGGCTCTGGAGTCCAGCAACTCAGGTCCAAATCCCAGCTCTACCGCTTCCAGCAGTGGGACTCCAGGTCTCACCCTCCTGTGGGTACTTGAAGAGTCTGTGCAACAGCCACATGAGAAAAGACTTGATGCCCAGCCGAGAGCCCGGCCCCAGCTGGTACTCACAGACGGGGAAACTGAGGCCCAGCTGGCAAGCGGCGCAGTGCCTGGCGTGCAGGAGGTGGCAATAAACCCGACGGCTCATTCTAGGAGGTGGACTAGGGACCGGAAGCCAGGTCTAAGGGACGCCGAGTCCCTCTTTTCTCCTTCAGGGTTTTGCAAACATTTTAGCAGATGGCTCGCTTCACAGACATCCTCAGCTCCGTGGGCCATGTGGCTGGGAGGTGGGGGTGGGGGTGGGGTGGGGTTGGGGGGGGAGGCAGGAGACTCAGCCCTGGAGGCTGACCCATCTCCCTGGCTGAGCCCCAGGAGAACTGCACCCTGCCACACAGTCCCCCTCTCTCCCTCATGGGCTCAGGGTGGCCAAGTGAACAGCGGAATACCGAGTAATTAAGTCAGCGCACCATCCGGGCGCCGCGAACACTGTGGAGCTTCCCTTTTATGTTTATAGCAATTGTATGAAAATGTGCAACATGAAGCCGCACCAGCTGACAAACGAGACGAAACAGACAGGATTCCAGGCCGGCTTTTCCGGGCCTGATTGGCATTAATTGTGAGCGTTTACAAAGCAGAGCTCGGCGCCTGACATTTGCTTCAAGCGAACGTTTCCTTCTAATAGTTTTAATGATTACAACGGGAGCTGGTGATCACTGGCAGGTGGGGACGGGCTGCCTGGGGCCTGGCCTGGGCTCCCGCCAGGGGCCTGGCCAGCCTGTGCTTGCCTGGGTCCCAGGGGTCCCCCTTTCACCTGCTACCTGTTGTGGGAGGGTTGTGCCAAGTACCAGGCCTTGGGGCCATGAACATGGGGCCCCCAGCATAGGGCCTGGCTGCTGGCACACACGGAGCTGCTGGCTTATGACGTTGATAGGGAAACCCACAGCACAGTGATCCCAGGCACAGCTCTGGGAGAGAGGGAGGGAGGGAGGGAGGAAGGGGAGAGCAGCGGACTCAGCTGGCCTGGGTCTGAGGCTGGAGGGCCTGTTTCCTTATCTTGTCATTGGGGTAGGAAGGACGCACAGACCTGGCTACTACCTCCCTCCTGTGTGACTGTGGCCCAATCCCTTCCCCACTGGGCTAACCTTCCTCACCCATAAGAAGGGCAGGGACTTGGTCAGCTGGAGTCGCAGGGATCAGGGTTCCAGTCCCAGCTCGGCCGCTTTCAAGCTGCATGACCTTGGGAGAGTCTCCTGATCTCCGAGAGCCTCAGTTTTCCTCATCAGGAGAATGGAGTTCATAACCCCCCAGGCTGCCCAGTGGATTCCAGACCTCAATAGAAAGGGTGTAAAAACCCTGCATTTCTGGCAAGCCAAGAGCCTATGTCTCATTCCCTCCCTGGAGTCCTCCAAATACCTCACTCATGCATACATGCATTCATTCATTCATTCATTCATTCAACATCAAGTGTCCTGACTAGGATGCTGGGAAGACATCAGTGAACAAAGCAAAGACCCTCTTGGGGAAGAAAATGAGACCTTCACATGCAGTATCCTATCACCTTATCCCCATTTTACAGAAGAAGAAACTGAGGCACAGAGAGGGAGAAACAACAGTCTGAAGTTGTTGGGATGAGGTGCCCGGAAATCGAACCCCGGCAGGCTGCCTCAGAGGTGAATCCTTCCAGAACGCTGACAACCAGCCCCTCAGACCTTGGGTGGAAGCCCTTTCTGAGGGCCTGAGGAGGGCTGACCCTTGGGTGAGGCTCATCTTGGGAGCCAGGCACCGTGGCAGGAGGGACCACTGGGAAGAGGGAGACCGTGAGCTTGGGCAGCCCCAGGGGGATTGACCAGCCTCCTCACGCCTCTTTGAAGCAGGTAGGGAAATCAAGGCAGTCACTGACTATCTCCTGGGGCCCACTTCCTGGGCTAGAAACGGTAGAGAAAGTGCCTCATCTGTGGGCCCCATGGCACACGCATTCTCAAATTTCCATCAACATTGTGTGATGTTGCTCTAGCCCAGTGGTCGGCAAACTCATTAGTCAACAGAGCCAAATATCAACAGTACAACGATTGAAATTTCTTTTGAGAGCCAAATTTTTTAAACTTAAACTATATAGGTAGGTACATTGTTATTAACTTAAGTAGGGTACTGCTAAGCTGGCCTTTGCTAAAAACGTCCTCAATCTGATTGAGGTACTTTCACTGAGGTCGACCCCTTCCAACTCTCCCATCCACACTTGTCTTGTATACTTGTGAGTGTGGATGGGAGAGTTGGAAGGGGTCGACCTCAGCGAACGTACCTCAAAACAATGTACCTCCCCCACGCTGCCTGCATATCCCGGGGCCCGCCTGCACCGCGTCTCCCGTCGCCCACCCGACCGACACCCCCCACTTCTTCTAACACCACTTCTTCAAAATAGACTCACCCAGGCCGAAAACCGACTTCTGTGCATGGGCCACGAAGTTTCAATCGCACTGTACGTTCACGCCCGCACGTGGTATTTTGTGGAAGAGCCACAATCAAGGGGCCAAAGAGCCGCATGTGGCTCATGAGCCACGGTTTGCCGACCACTGCTCTAGCCAGTTTGGTTCAGTGGATAGAACGTCGGCCTGTGGACTGAAAGGTCCTAGGTTCGATTCTGGTCAAGGGCACATGCCCAGGTTGCAGGCTTCTCCCTGGCCCAGTCCCTGGCCGGGGCGTGTATAGGAGGCAACCAATGGATGTGTTTCTCTCACATCGATGTTTCTCTCTTTCCCTCTCTCTCCCATTCTCTCTAAGAACAATGGAAAAATATCTTTGGGTGAGGATTAAAACAACAACAACACAACATCGTGTGGTGCCCACGCCGTGCCAAGTTCTGCTCTAGAGGCCACACGCACAGCATCGGCGAGGTGGCTGGGAAGGACAGCAAGCACGCAAACAGCTGCAGCTGTGCCAAGGCCCGAGCCGAGCGAGCCCCGTGGGTACAGGAACCGCTGGCAGTTGGCTGAGGCCATCGCCTCCCCTCAGCAGTCAGGCTCCATGGGGCTTCTCACCCCTGCCCCACCTGGGCCCCTGAGTTTGCCAGCCCACCCTACAGGGAGCCCCTGGGACAGGTCCCAGCTCTGTGCTTGGCTACAGCCAGAAAAACCTTGGCAACTATTTCCTTTGGAATCAGCTTTGGGGGGCGGGGCAGGGAAAAAAATTTTAATGCGGATTTTTTTCCCCTTTTGCATATGGTGGCACAGATGGGCCCATGATCCATAAAAACTGTTTGCAATTAAACTCCCACTTTGCATGGCTGGATCTGTCAGTCGTCTGAACCAGGAGCCGGGGCTCCGCACTGACAGGCAGGCGGGACGTGAGGCGGGGCGGGGCCAGGTGCCCCAGGATGGGCCGAGGCCCAGGAATCTGCTCTGGGCTTGGGGCCCGGCGGGTGGGGTGTCGTGCCAGCCATGCCAGCCACCTCTCTGGGCATCCCCTAGCCTCGCCAGGAGTCGGAGTGTGGCCAGGCAGCCGGGGTGGGGCTTGGCAGGGCTTCCCTGCCCAGCAGAGACTTGGCCAGTGCCGGGCGCCCTGGCTGGGGGGGGTAATGACAGTGGACAGAGTAGAGTTAATCACCACTCAGCCCCTGCCAGAGCCTGGGTCTGGGACCCGGATGCAGGAGGGTGGTCGGGCCGTGCGAGCCATAACGGGGGCTGGCAGACAGAGTGCAAGTGGCAGGTTCCAGGCAGAGGGGCCAGAACCGCTGGCCCCGGTGGCAGAGAGAGCCTAGGGTGTGCCAAGAAGAGCTGCCAAGGGCTGGCTCCTTCCTCTCCCCGGGGAGTGGCCCTTCTGCCTCCTTGCAGCAGGTAGGGAGCTGGAGGCAGTTGTCACAAGGGCCGGGGCTCCCCTTTGCCGAGCCAATGGGCTGTCTGCAGTTGGGAGCCTTCTCAGAGGGGCCTGCGCCCTTCCACTGGTCCTGGACTCCGAAGGTCAGCCTGCCACTCCGGATGCGTGCTTGTTTGGGTTCACAATATACATCATTTGCCTTTGGGAAATCCCGAGGTCGCTAATAATTGTTCCCCCATGAAGAGAAATCAGGCCCCGATCCTCCCTTCCCCCCGCCCTCCAAGCTGGGAAAGAAAGTCATAAAAATAGCTTGTTATCTCACCTATTGAGGCTCCGACTGGATGTTCCTGCTAATTGGGGATAACATCCTTGTCTTGTTCTCTCAGAAGCTAAATCAAGAAAGCGCCACTGCTACGAACTAATTATATCTCCGCTGCAGCCTGCAGCTTGTCTCCTCCTTTATTGAGTTAAAAAATGGTCATGAACCTTCATCTTTTATCCCCCAAAGCGCTGGGTCCAGGCTGCCTGCCAGGCGTGGCAGCAACGCGAGGGCACTTCTTAGAAAGTCTAGGAGGGTCTGGGGGGCAGGCAGCAGGGACGGGAGTGCTGGGAGGGAAGCCCCTGCCCCGGGCATCCTTCTCCAGCCCCAACCCCCAACCCGATGTTCAACTTTTCCTAGAAAGAGGGATGCTGGCCTCTCCTCGCAGCTGAGCCCACGGGAGGTCAGGAGCATTTCAGTGCAGCAAGCATTAATTTATTCACTCAACAAACATTTCCTGGATGCCCACCTACTGTGTGCCAGGCACGGTTCTAGGCTAAAGCTTCCAGCTGACCTTGCCCTGGGTTGATGGAGACATTGAATAAATACACTTAGACAGACTGGGTCGTTCACCTGCTCACAGAGCTGCCAGTTCCCTACTACAGAGGGGCCAAGTCCAAACACCAAGACCAGCCTGGCTGCCTCCCTCCCTTTCTCTCCACGTGCCGTCCACATCCAGCCACAACTAGTCCCTCCGCCTAAACACTCTTGCCTGCCTCTGAGCTGCTCCTCATGCTGTTCCCTCCACCTCGTAGGTCCCTCTATTTTCCCAGAAGGCCCAGCTCTGCCTGCCAGAAGCCAGCCAGACTTTAATGAAACCTTCTCCAGAGAGGCTGTCCTGTCTGCCATGCTCAGCCCTGCTCCAGGCTGTGGAGCTGGAGACCTGGGTGTGCATGCCAGCTCAGCCATCAGCAAGGGCATGACTACTCTTCTGGGCCACGCTGACCTCGGCGTCCTCATCTCTAAAATGGGGTGAGGGTTCTTCCTGGAGGGCTGACGGGTGCTGCAGGTGCTCTGCAGAATGATGAAGGAGAGGGTGGCCACGGTGGACCTGGCTCTCAGGAGGAGCTCAAGCAATGCTGTTATTATCATCTGGACGAACAGAAGCACCCGGAATCTGCCCAGAGCACGCACACCGAGCAGGAGCTGGCTGCATGCAGGGGACTCAGGGCTCTGGGAGATGAAGAAAGGTGACGACTCTCACCTCCACAGCTCTTGTGGCTGAAGGACCAACCGTATCCTCAGAGAAGACCCTCCAGTATCCCTCGCTCTGGTGCCCTGGCCCTCTAAGCCACAGGAGAAGGGCCAGGGGGAACCTGGGCTCTTCCAGGCCAGGCAGGCAAGCGGGCTTCCGCTCCTAGATGTGTGCTGCCTGCCCAGAGCTCTAGAAAGAACCCTGCTGATTGATTCATGCTGCCTTCCCAGAGCCCTGGACAGAAGCCAAGGTCAGGGGAAGGACTCAGCAGGGGAAGAGGGCAGCAATTGATTGGCGATGTCTGCCAAGGGCACAGCAGTGTAAAGCAAGCCAGGCCTGCCAGGCTTTGCCATCCTTGACATTTTAGAGGACGCAGCTGAGGCCTGGCTGGCGTGGGGGATGACCTGCTCAAGGTCGTGTAGCTTATAAAGGCAACAGCTGGCCCAGAACTGGATCCTCTCGGCCACTGCCCAAGGATTCTTGAGCAGCAGCCCACCCAGCCCAGTGCCCTCACAGGCAGAGGCTTGAGTGGATAAGAAAGGGGATTCTGCTGACCTGCCACATGGCCCCAAGCTGTCGCTTCACCTCACGGAGCCTCAGTTTCTTCATTTGTACGGCAGGCAGGAAAACACCCTTCCCCAAACCACGTAAGAATGAAACGAGAGAACAAAATGCCAAAGCCAGAGGCCAGCCTCGCACAAAGCAGATGTCACCAGTGTCCTGTGATTTCCGATAATAGGCACAGGTGTTTTAGACAGAAGCCCCAAAGCCTGCAACTGAAAATGCCTCCACCTCCAGGAAGCCCTCCCTGGCTCCCTCAGCGGGAAGTAATAATTCTCACCTCTGGTTTCCTAGCATACTCTGAGACTGGGGCCCCACAGGGCCGTATCTGCTGTCCCCCAGCTCCTGGCACAGTGCCTGCAGACTGTGAATTCCTGTATTGTGGTGACTAACTCACTGTACTGTGATGATGTGTTGGAGGCCTTACCAGCTTTCAAGGCAACTGGGCTTATTCATCTTTGCATCCCGGCACCTGGCAGGGAGCCTGGCACGAAGCACTGAATCTCTCTGAATGATCGGATGAATAAAGAGCAAAAATAGCAGTTCCTGTTTACTGCCCACTTGCTCTCCCCACTGCCAAGCCTCACAGCTGCCCTCCACAGCCGACCCTGGCTCATCTGACAGATAATGAGGCTGAGGTTACTCAGATGCTCGGGGGAGGGCCAAGCCCCAAAGTCAGGCCTGGAGACTGAATTCGGCCGGGAGGCCCTGCTACCTCTGCCTCCCCAGTGCCACGCTCAGACCTGGACCCTGTGGGGCAGCTGACCCTGCCTTGGCAGCAAATCTGTGGAGCAGACAGCTGGCGGCTGGACCGCCCTCCTCCTCCAAGGCAGGCCCCTTCCCCACAGACTCTGGGTCATTAAGTTTTGCATCATTAAGTCCCCATCCCCAGGCGCCTGTTCACAGCCAGCCTCGGCCTTCCCCCCTGACCTCGCAGGCCTTTGTCCCCCGTGCCCTCGGCACAATGGCCGGGGCTCCCAGGGCCCCAAGCAGCTGCTGTGGCTGGGATGCAGATTTGCTGTGGGGCCAGGAGGACTGGCTGGGGCCGGAGCCCTGCCCACCCAGCTCTGAAGGGCTCAGTCAAGCTCACCCGAGCGGTCCACACACTCAAACGCATTGCACCCACAAGCCTGTGAGAAAACGCATGACTCCCTTGAACAGACGAGGAAAGTGAGGCCCGGGAGGTAAAGTGACTGAAGACCTGAGCCGTGTTCCACCTCAGTCCCGCTCCAGCCCCTGCACACCCTCGTTTCCCTCCACCCTCTTGTAAGCTTCCCTGCTCTTCCCGATCATGCCCCTTGGTCTCAAACTCCCTCTGCCAGTGACATCCCCATTCACTCCATGCCGGGCAGATCACCCAGTCTTTGGGTCCAGAGCAAACACCCCCTGTCAGGAAGCCCTCCGTGACCAGCTGTACCCTCCCCTCCCTGCCCCCCCTCTCCTCCAGCCCTGCTCGGGCTCTGCCAGAAGTTGAGTTAGCTGCAGCCTCATCTTACTTTACATGGAGTCTGTTTCCTTAGCGCTTTGCCACCCAGAGCGTGGCCAGCAGGGTGCCCTAGCCCAGGCTGATGACAGGTGTTTACAGAATGGAACTATGAGGGGGTGCTGGAACCCCACTTCTGTCCACCAATAGACCTCATACTCCCCCACTCTCTGGCTGTGTGATCTTGGGCGATGACATAATTCCTCTGTGCCCGGCTTTCTCCCTGGGGCAGCACCAGCGTTTCTTGGGGCTACGATATGAACTCTGGGAGGTACCCGGCAGGTGACCTCTACCCGGGAATGAACACCACGATTAGTTCTGTCTACGCCCCACTCCGGCGCCGACACAGGAATGTGGGGGTCAGAAAGACTCGGCTTCCAGCCTTAGTGGGTGTGACTCTGGGCAGGGGGCTCATTTCCCAGCGCCTCTATTTCCCCATCTCTGAAATGGTACTAACGCCGCCAGCAGGAACGCAGCACCCCTCCCCACACAGTCTTTTGTTCGTGGCACGCAGGAGGCACTCAGATATTTCTAAACTAAGGAGCCAATGGTCCAGGTCGAAGAAACCCAGCCACCTTCCAGCTCCCCCTCCCCCACCCCTACCACCCAGCCTCCAGCAGCCCCCTCCCCACCCAGTGCGGACTAAAATAGTCATTAGGCAGATTTCAAAAGATGTCAGCAGCTTATAATTACAGTCGACATCCTTCTGAGATAAAAGTGATTACCTTGGATGCAAATCACTTAGCAACCAATCAGGGCGGTGGGCGGCGCCCGCGGAGGTGACCGCGCTGGCCCTCCTCCCGCAGCCCGCCCCGCACAGGCAGAGGCACAGGCAGAGGCAGGGAACGCGCACAATAGCTCTTGACACGCAAATGGGTTAACACAATAAAGGCGGCTCCGGCCGCCGCCGGGAGAGCGGCGATTCCTGGCCGGGAGGTGACAGAGCGGCCCTTTTGTGCGCGCCTCCTCCTCCTCACCCCGCCCCAGCCCGGAGGAATCGCCGCCGATTGAATTACGGTTCATGAATATGAGCTGCTCCGCTGGCTTCCTCCGGTTGGTGAGGGACTGGAAGGTGGAGGGGGCAGGAGGGAGGCTGGGAGGGACGCCCTGGCCAGGCCCCAGCAGCTCAGATGGGGAGCCACATATGTGGGGTGCCCCGGGGAGGTGGTGGGAGACCCAGCAGAGGCAACTGGAAGGGTGGGAGTCCCGGACCTGCCCTGCGGTCTTTGATGTTTGGCACCAAGTGGGACTGGGAAAGCCTTTCAAAGGCCCATTCTGAGGTTGAGGCTAACAGTGGCCACATGTGGAGAATGTGCATTTATGGAGTGCTTACTGTATGCCACCACCTGTGCTGAACCCTCACTTAATGGCTCAGAGGGACAGGGGATGGTAGGCTTACGTGGGATTAGGTAGTGATAAGGATTACGGAGGGCGGACAGTTAACCTTGAGAAAGAGGCTGCCCGAGCGCAGAGAAGGCCCTCCACACCTGACTGGAAGGAGGCGCAGGGATGTCTGACAAGGGAGCCCTCACTGGATCCTCTCCCCTGTTAAACCTCTCCATCCGGCTAAGCGTCCAGGACACAGACACCCAGGGCCACCCCTCAACCTCCGTCAGCACACCCCCGGAATACAGGCTGGCTACACGGCCACACCCACTGCCCAGAACACTT
Source organism: Myotis yumanensis (assembly GCF_028538775.1). NCBI lineage: Eukaryota > Metazoa > Chordata > Mammalia > Chiroptera > Vespertilionidae > Myotis > Myotis yumanensis. The sequence goes on along the minus strand of NW_027223770.1, from coordinate 3,483,042 downwards.
TTCCACTCCTCTGCCTGGCGGACCCCTATTTGTCCTTTCTGAGAGTCACACGGCTCCCCTCCCACAGGGCCCTTCCCCGCCCTCAGGCTGGGTCAGGAAGCCATAGCTACCAAAGATGCTCTTGCCCCATCTATAGCCTTGCCTTCCCACCAGCTGGGTGCCTCCAAGAGGGTCCCTGGGATGGCTGGGGGCAGCCTCACCCCCCACCCAGGGAAGCCCACAGGGCAGATGACCAGGAGCCGAGGGCCAGCTCTCTCATCCCTGCCCGGCAGGCAGGTTTCATGCCATACCTTCCTTCCTCCAGTGCTGGGAAAAGGTGCCAGGGGTGAGGGGAGCAGGCTGCCCACAAGGCCAGGGCAGAAGTAGCTACTCTGTTCAATCTGTCCTGTAGGTAATGGGAAGCAGGATCCCAACCTGGGCTTCCATGTGGCAAGACATCTGGGTGAGGCCAGACTTCCGCTGTGGCCAGTAACCCCTGAGTCTTGTAGGGACCCTGTCCAACAAGTGGGGGTGCCTCCCCTCCACCCATGGAAGAGGGTGAGAGGACCTGGGACTCTTAAGTCAGCACAATTGAGAGCTGAACCTCTGAGGTTGTCTGGCTGAGCACCTGTAGCTCATCACTTCCTCTCTCAGAGGCTCGGTTTCCTCATCTGTATAATGGGCCACAGCACATGAGTCACTGCAGGGAGTCACTGCGATCCTATGAAATGCCTGGCACATGGGAGATGCTGGGTAAGCCGGCACCCCCTCCTGCGTCGCCTGGTGCTACTGCCAAGCCCAGGGAAGCGAACAGAAGGAACCGCCCGATGCTGACAGCCGTCCCCTCCGCCTTGGCTGAGGAAATGTAAACACTCCGTGGAGGACCTCCAACTGCCTGTGTCTGTGGCGCTCTGGCGCACTCCGAGTTTGTTTCTAAACTGGGAAGCTTCGAGAGGCAGCGCAAACAGCCCTCTGCCCCTCTCCCACCTCTCCCCCATCTGTGCTGCTCCTCTGGCCTTGGAAGCCTGTGTTTAACACACCATTGCAGCTGGAAAATCCTCTCTCCGCAAAGCCCCAAAAGCAGCTCCGCTGATATTTATTGACCTGTTCATCTAGCTAGAGCGCCGGGTAGGAGAACAGAAATAAATGCTTGCTGCATAGCGACGGGGCCTGGCTTCTGTAATGACCTCACATACACTCCCCTCGGCTCTCACCCCACCCCACCCCACCCCACGCCACGGAAGCAATGGCAGTTCTCTAACCTTTTCCTAGAAATGTGATCACAGCAGTTTCACCCACTTCCGACACTGGCAGCGGCTGCTGGAAGGGGCTGAGAAGAGGAGTCAGAGGCAGCAGCAGGATGCTGCCTGGGGGCTCTGTGCGTTCACAAGAACAGGGACTGTGCTGGGGGTGCTGGAGGGGAGGGCTGGGCCTGACCCCCATCGTAGCTGGCCCCTTGGCAAAGGCATGCTTTCTTCAGACCTTGGCACTGATGGGCCTCATGTGCCCTCCATTCACTTAATGAGCACCACATGGAGCTTGTCAAAATCATCCTCAACACGGAAGGCGTGGGGCAGTCGGGAGTTTAAGCCTGGCCAGGCCCTCATCTTGGCAGTGAACAGCGGGGGACCCCCTGGACGTGAGGAGCAGCGAGCAGCAGCTCCTGGCACCTTCCCCGGCACCTACGTCTTCCTGACCAGAGCAGCCCTTTGTGAGGCAGGGGGCCCACAGCTCTCGGGGACCCGGGACCTTCAGCCTGCTGGCTGGGGGTGGGTTCAGGGGTGGGCTCTGGAACATCTTTTTTGAAAGCAGAAAGTTGCTGTTTGGGAGTCCTAAGCCCCCAGGCTCTGCGACCAACGCTGAACACCTGTCCTTGGGGGGAGGAGCATCATCAGAGACAGCTGGTGCTGCCCCCCCTCCTCCCCAGGGCACCGGGGATTTAGGTCAGAGGACTGCAGTGAGGGTGGGGAGTCTGCCTGGCCCCTGGTTACCACGACCCCGCCCCTCCCGCCTTGGGTCAAGACAAGTCATGTGGCCACCGCCACCCCAATGACGTCAGGGGCCTGGTAGTGACGTCACACCACGATGCATTGAGCACCCATGTACCTGTGAGTTTTTTGTAGGAATACCGGCCATAAGGGGACCCTGTTACAGTCTACACTCGGCGCCATCCTCAAAAGCAGCCGCCAGCATGTAACGGAGACTCCACGTGCCCTTCTGAGCGGATGCCCCTGAAGATTGGGGCTACCTGGAAGAACCCCAAGCTGTCCCCTCCTGGTGCCCCCTCCTCCAACACTCCAAGGCGCAAGAGTTCCCTGGGAATGTTCGGAAGACAGAGCGCTACCCCTGCTACTTTGGTCTGTTGGCTTTAGGGGCGGGGTGACCTCTGGCGGACGCCCACCGGCCCAGGGCCCAGCAGAGTCCGCCCAGCGGGTCCCCAACCTCCACTCGGGCGGCTGGCGAGTCCAGACAAGTTGTGTGAGGTCAGGAGGCACCGGGCTTCAGGATCTCCGAGAGTCCGGGGCCCTTTATTTCCAACCCGGGCGGCCCCCAGTCCACCCCGCCGACCCGCCTCGCGGAACTCACCGGATCGGCCAGGTCTCAGCGGCGACGCTCCGCTCGCGGGGTGACAGCCATGCAGAGAAGACAGAAACGGCCCGAGAGGGCCCCCGTGGGGGCCGATGCTCTCTCCGGGTGGACGGGGATGCGATCGGCGAGGCCGAAACACGCGCCGCTCGCGCCTTCCGAAGTCGAAGTCGGAGGTGGAGGGTGTCTCCGCTCAGCGGGGGTCGCGCCCGCCCGGGACCCGGGCCGCGGGGGCGCTCAGGCGGCGCATCTTGGCCGGGGCCGGTGCTCACCGCGTCCCGCGGGCGGCGCTGCGCCTCCCCTCCGGGTCCCGCTCAGGGCGGCAGCTCAGCCTGCGCCGCTCCCGGGGCGCCCCCTCTGCCCGCGCCTGGAGCCCGGCGGCCGCGGCCCCTCTCGCCGGCCCCAGCTGCAGCCTGTCTTTGTTGCTTCCTCTTGCTCGACCGCCCGCCCGCGGCTCGTAGCCCCCAGATTCGCCCGGAGCTGGGGGAGTCTTCTCCTTTGGGGTTGCACGCACCTGCAGCGGTCCGGGCGCCTCGCCGGGCATGCACCAGCCTCCGCAGGTTGCAAAGAGCAGCGGCGAGAAGGCACCGGCCCCTCCTCCTCCTGCTCCGAGCCCCGGTGTGGGGGGAGGGGAAGCCGGCGAGCAGCGGCAGCCGAGGCGGCGGCAGCGGGCGGCGGAGGCTCGGATGCAGCCCAGGGGGCCTCGGCGCCTAGAAATAACTGGTCCGGGTGGAGCAGGGAGTGCAAGGGGACGGCCGGAAGGACGGTGCACCGAGACTGCGAGCTCGCGAGGTGCAGCAGGGCGGCGCGCACCGGGCTCTCACGCGCCCGTGGCCCGGGGCGGCGCGCGGGGGCTCCCGGGACCTCAGCCTCGCGCCGCCTGGCGCGCGCCGGCGTCTCGCCCCGCTTCAGGTCCGAGTGCCGTGCGCTTCGGCCCCGCAGGCGGCGGGCCCGGCTCTTCGCCTTCCCCGGCTGGTGAGCGCAGCCTCTTCGCGGAGCTGCCCGCCCGGCTGCCCTGCCGCTGCTCCGCTCTGGCCCGACTGACAGGCGCGAGCGCCCGCAGCAGCCGCGGCGTCTCGCTCCCCGCCCGCCCTCCGCGGTCAGGCCCAATCAGGGACAGCCGGGAGGCGGTTACCAGGGTGACGCGGCTCCGCGTCCTGCGGGGGGCGTGGCCGAGGGGCCGCCACGCGCGCTTTTCGCGGCAAAATTCAAAGGCCGGCAGGGTGGCTCTCCAGCCTCCTCCCCAAAGTTGGGGCGAGGCGGGGCCAACCTCGAAAGGACTGCAACTCCCAGTATGCAGCGCGCAGGCACCGGCGGAGGGGTCCCAACTGGGGGTGCAGGGCATGTTGGTACTTGCTGTCCCTTTGTCGGGCACAGGGGCGGGGGTGGGAGGGGGAGGGTGGAAAAACCAGTATCATTATTGAGCACACATTTGGTAGCTATTTGTTAAAAATAATGAAAACAATAGAAGAAGCTAACACATGTAACAAAGTACTTTACCTAATCTTCACACACAACCCTGAGTTAAGTATTGTTATCACCCCCATTTCACCAACAAGAAAACGGATATGGTAGGGATTAGTATTATACTCCCCACTTACAGAGGAATTGAGGTAAGAGATGTGACGGGACACTGTCTGGAGTGCTTTGCCCCAGGGCATACTTTCGTTAGTGATGGAGTTTTGGGAGCACATTTGAGATCTCTGGAGCACTAACCATATAACCAGACACCACAGTGAGCTCCTTCTAAACTCTATCTCATGGAATCCTCACCACATCCATGGGAGGCAGGCACTGCCCACCTAACAGGTGGTGAAAATGAGGCACAGTACTACCTGGGCTCCAAATTGTGAATCCACCAAACTATACGGAACCTTGCTTTCTGCTTTCTAAGCAGCTTCGTAGGTTCTCATTTGTTCTACCTGCGAGCCCATGACTGGCTCATTTAACAGTCCCATTTGACAGCTGGCAAAAGTGAGCCCTGGGAGGAACAGTTCCCTCAGTTGCCATGTGTCCATCACACAGCAAGTTGGGGGGCCAGCTTTCCAGGAACGACCTCAGGATCCCTACAGAAATGCAAAGCAGGAGCCAGAACTCTCCCACCGCCCTCAGACCATGTCCATGTGACCCCCCTAGAATCCCACAGAACCTGGGTGAGTTCCAGCCCTGCCTTTGCTAGCTGTTGGCCTTTAACATTTGTTTTCATGACTCTGTGCCTCAGTCTCTTGTCGCTATATCCTAATTCCTACTTTACAGGGTTGTTATGAGGGCAAAGTGAGTTACTGGGCGGAAAGGACTCAGAACACAGTAAGTGCTCAATAAATGCCAATTGTGGTTATCAGGACGTGAGGGCTTTGGAGGCCCTGCGGAATGCACCGTGGGGGATGAGCTGATTATAGTCGGCCCTGGCCTACTTCAGGAGCCCAACCACCCCTACCCAGATCCTGGGAGAGAGGCACCTGCCGGGGAGCTCAGGGCCGGCCCAAGTAGGCCACCTACTGCCTTATCTAGGACAGGAGCTGGCCCTGTTTCAGGCTGCTGAGCAGCCGCCACCACACAGTTCCCAGCAGCTCACATGCTGGCTGCCTTCTCCTCTTTAGTTCTCTCCGAAGCCCCACCCCCGCCACCCCGTGGGAGTTGGGGTGGGGGTGGCGATTTACCTGGGAACGTGATCTGGGGCCAGCTGCTTCCACTCCGGGCCCTCCACCTGAACTGGCAGTGACGTTGGGGCACGTTGCCTGGGCAACGTTCTGGGTGGACTGGGGTGTGGACAGGTGGGGGGAGTGCATGGTGCACCCAAGCCAGGTGCAGGGCGAGGGACCATGACAACCAAAACCCTGGGAAGGAAGGGGCAGGAGGGGGAGTAGCAGGCCGCGGGCCACACACAGCCTTCCCAGCGTTTTGGGGTTTTTTCCCTTGTGGTAACCATGACTTGACATCAACTATGGGCCAGGCAGTGCTCAGTGCTATTTATATCACATATTTCTATCTCCTTTCACCCTCACAGCAACCCTGTGACGTCTATTTGGTTATTACCCACATCTTAGAGCCCAGAAAAGCCATGTGACTAGTACAAGGTCACAGGATGACAGAACCAGATCCCAAACACCAGCCCCCCTGACCTTGATTTATTGTATGAAGTGCCAGCCACTAATTGACTGGGTGTGACCTTAACGGCAACTTTCTTCTCCTCTCTGGACCTCAGTTTCCTCTGCTGGAAAATGGAGAGTGAGGCTCACAACCTAACCTACCAATCAGACGCTGGAGCTGGCCCCCCCTCCTCGCCCCAGCAGTTCCCAAAGGCCCCAGTGGTTACAGTTTACAGCCAGGGGTTTAGAAGACCCCAAAGGCCCCACCGTCTCTGAAGTCTGTGACTCCAGGATGTGCTCATGGTGGGATTTCAGGCAACAGCAGGCTTGAAGGTAGCTATGTAGGTGGAGGGGCTTCTTATAGGTGTTTCTCACACCCCTCCAGGCAGTGAACAACCCCCTCCCCCCAGGAGATGCTCAGTCTTGGTCCTTCACTATGTCCCACACTCACAGTGCCTACCACCCCATACCACCCCCAACATGCCCACCTCCCTGAGGTCTGGCCCTCATGGCCCCCCCCCCCCGCCCCGCCCCCCGCCGCCGTTCCCAACTTCCAGCCTCAGTCCAGCCTCCCTTGCTTTTGCTTGTGTCCAGTAACTGCATTATGTGAATGGAGACAGTGTCAAGATGGACTTGCCATGGTCCACAGAACCACCAGGCAGTCAAGCCCTGAACGCTGGCTCCGGCCAAGGGTCTAAGAGGCCCTGAGGGGACAAGGGGACAGATGGCACCTCTTCCCTCACTGCCCTTGTATGCTCCCTACATACCAGCCTTGCTACACTACCTGTACATCCTCCCATGTGTCTCTTGGACTTCCAAGCCCATGCTGTCCCTCTCCACCTGGAATATCTTCCCTCCAGGAAGTTGATTCTTGCTCCGCCTTCAGGTTTCAGCTAGGGTGCCACCTCCTCTGGGAAGTCTTCCCTGACTGCCACCCTCCAGGCCAGAGTGCTTCCCCCTTTAAAGATGTACCCAGGCTGTTATAATGGCCCACCTATTTGCCAGTCTTCCCCACCAACCTTGGGTCTCTGCGAGGGAAGGGGCTGCACTCAAACTGTTTTATCCTGAGCACAGGCCCGGCATATTGTCAGTGCTAAATAAAGATTTGTTGAATTAATCTCTGAATCAGTGAATGAATGTGCCCATTCATTTAGTTTGGTTTTGTTTTCTTGTAGGTAGGAAGAGCAGGGAGAGGAGGGGGGAGAATCAGACGTACTGGTATGAATCCCGACTCTTTAGGTTACTAGCCATGTGCCTCAGTTTCCCTCATCTGTGAAACAGGGTTGAGTACCACACGGCCACTGCTCCAGGGGCCTGAGGCCTGGAACTTTGCACCCACATATGTAAGGTTAGTCATGCCCTCACTCGCTGAGGCCTGAGCATTCCTCCTTTAATTCTGCTCATTCATTCATTCATTCATTCATCATTTCCTAAGGGCCTGTCCTGTGCCGGTCACTGGGGATTCAACAGTGACCCAGACACAGGCTCTGGCTTCATGGAACTTAAGTTTCATGGGGGACAGAGAAGGCAACTAGCAGTTATCACCCAGGGTAGCAGGGAAGAGGACAGCCCCTGGCCCAGCAGGGGGCTGGTGATGGTGAAAGGCCCATCAGCTGCCCTGGGAAACATGAGGAGGTGACTGAGGGGAGAAGGGAGAGAAGAGAGGTCTTGGCAGAGAAACTGCCACTGCAAAGGCCTAGCGTCCGGGTGAGGGAGCTGTGACTGTCCCACGCACGGAGGTGGGTCAGGGGCTGAGCTGGGGCTGGGGAGGGAGCAGACACCGAGCCTTTATTCGGTGGCGGAGCAGGCCTGCCCCAGCCTCCCTCCCAGCCCCCACGTGCCTGCCTCACCTGCCCTCATTGCTGTAATCTAGGCCAGAGCCTGGAGGGAGCCGAGCCCCCATTGGTGCACACCACGTAGATTTTTCAGAGATAATTTAATCAGAGCTATTAATAAGCAGAAAAGAAAGAGCTCTTTATGCTCCTCCTGGAGAAAAGGGAAGGGAAGAAGCACGGTAACCTTGCTATTCACCCAGCCCTGCCCCCCAGTACCTGGAGCCTCTCTCTGGGGCAGGCCTAGGGGGATGGGGCCAGGAGGCCAAAAGGGGGGGCTGAGGTAGTCTCAGGGCCTGGCCCCTGCCAGGCTCCCGGGCCCCCTCCACCCTCACACGCCTCTAGCCACTTAGGCCTCTTGGTTGCTTGAAGGTGCCAAACTGTCTCCCACCTCGAGGTCTTTGCACAAGCCGTCCCCCTGCCCAGAACACTCTTCCTCTGCTCTTTGCACGCTGGCTCAGTATTGTTCTGTAGGTCTCAGGTCCAATGTCGCCGCCTCAGAGAAGTCCTCTCTGACTACCCCGCCTGAAGTTACCCTCCCTGGAGCACCATCCTTTGCTTTTCCCTGCTCAGAATTTATTACTGTTGGCAGCCTGGAGCACTGTGGTTGGCGTTTATTTCTGCCTCCCTGTCTAACTGTCAGCTCCGGGGGGAAGGGGCTCTTTGTCATCGTCTTCACTGCGATGTGTCCCAGCACCTGCATCGTCACTGACAGGAGGTTCTGTGTCAATATTTGTTAATAGAGTTGGGAAGAGTTCAAAGGGCCGTGGTTGTTGGGACAGGAATCAGGAAGTGGTGGGGGTTCCGTCCACCTGGGAGAGCCTCCGAGAATCTGGGGACCATTAAATGCCCCCCTTGTTCCACTATCGGGGATCGGAGGTCCAGAGAGGGGAATGCACTTGTCCAAATTCATGTGGCAAGTTTGTGGCAGAGCTGGGACTTGACCCCAGAGCCCTTTGGGGTTCACAGTTTCACACGAACCTCATCTCAAACACCAGCTGTGTTGAAGGGGACTCGGGGCCTCCCCTGGCCTCAGAGGGGAGGAGGTCTGTGCTGCTGTCAGTCACGACGTCTGCCACGGGGCTGGCTGTTGGGGAACGAACAACACGGGCTCCTCCTATGAATGGGGGTAGGAGGAGGACGGGCTGAAGTCGGAGGGCGTCGTCCCTCCCGTCAGGCCATCACCTCGGCATGTGACCCCCCGACGAGTCAGCCAACTTCCCGGGGCACCAGTTTCTTCGTCTGAAAAGTTGGGACTCTCCACCCTGTGCCTGCCTATCTCAGGGCTATGATGAGAAAATAATGTAACATTTCCCAAAGCCTAATGGGCTCTACAAATACCATCAGTGGTTATTCCTGTAAAATACAGCAACCAGGACAAGAACCGCATCCCTCCAGTGAGGCCCCACCGTGGGCCAGGCCGTACCCCTCGCTCCCCATACAGGACTGCAAGCGGCCTCAGCCCGTGAGGGAGCCAGCGGCGGACCCCGTGCTGGGGTCAGCGCCGTGCCCAAGGTGGCACAGAGCTCCTGAGCCAGTGGGAGTGTGTGCCTAAGGTCTGAACCCTGGTGGGGTCTCTGCCTAGAAAGTTTCTGAGTTAGCTGTCAGCCTTCACCAACAGGAAACGGTGATTGGAGGTGGGGGTGGTTCCCACGACCCCCGAGGCCGCCTCTGCGTCCTGGCCAGCTGGGCCTGGTCCTCCAGAGATCTGGGTGGCAGGGAGACTTCCAGGGGATTAACCCAGCCCGCCTGCCTCTCCTCTGGCCTGGAGAGGCCCCAGGCCCTCCGGAGCATGCCTGGCAGATCTCCTTTTTACAAAAAGTTATTGACTTATCAAGGTTAAAATACATTCAGCGCAGGCCAATAAAACAGAGATCCCGCTGCATCCCGCTGTCATGTGCCCCCGGTTTTCATGGCAACAGGCCCTCTTCTGCACATGAAACGGTTCAGTTGTGCAAAGTTCAGGCGTTACATAAACAAGGAGTTAACAGCAGCGGCAGAAATCAATGTCTGGCAGGCATGGCCTGGGGAGATAGCATTGATTGGGCCCCTCACCATCGACAGGCCAGATCCCTGCTTCCTGCCCAGTCGCCTTGGGCGCCCTCCTGCCACCCCACCCTTGGCTCAGCCCCAGAGAGCTCCAGGAAGGTGCCTCTGCCCTTGCCCTGGAGCCCCCTCTGGCTGGGATCCAGAGGGGGGGACCTGCTCGGCTGTCTGCAGCCGCTTTGTAAACCATTATTGCTCAGAGACACCATTCCATTGCTTAGAGCATGTGTGTGCCACTGTTGGTGGGGGAAGCAGCCCTTTGCCTCGTAAGCCATTCTTGTGATGAGGAGCAATTCCACCGCCTCTGTGTTTAGCCATAAAAACCACCCACACACTCAGAGGTGCCACAATGAGTCAGACAGACCAGGACAGGGCACCAATGGGCTGTACAACCTTGGGTAAGTCACTTCCCCTCTCTGAGACTCGGCTTCCGGCTTTCTAAAATGGCGCGGGTAATAGCACCAGCATCAGGGGTGCAGCGAGGAAGAAGTGAGGGACAGTCCGCAGCTCCCAAGGAGGGCCTGTGTCTCTCTTCTTCTGTGGATTCCAGCAGATGCCCTCATGGAACAGAAGAGGGCAAGCAACTAGGAAGTGATCATTTGGGTTCAAATCCCAGCTCCACCACTGCTGTGTGACCTTAGGCAAGTCACTGCGCCACTCTGAGCCTTGGCGTTCATTCCGTGACGTGAAACGGGGAAAGGGCCTCTGCAAGAGCGAAGGGAGGAGGAAATAAGCTCAGTCAACCACGTGACTGCTCTGGGCGCTCAGGAGGCGCCTCAAGATCGATCAGGTGGGACCCTTCCCCCAGGGTTCCAGCGTCAGGCCCGCCCGTCCTCAAAAAACGGAAAATCTCCTGGGCTTCTTCTCAGAAAAGGAGGATTCAAGATGGAAGAGCTGCTGTCCCGTTTGGTGGAAGGTTCTTAACAACAGGGGCCTGTGTCGTTCATCTTTGTGTGATCAAGTCTTGGCACAGAGCCCAGGTATACAATAAGAGCTTAATACATGTTTATTGAGTGACGTTCAACTCCTCTGGGGAGCTGGCCAGGCCCTCTGACCTGGCACGGGGCAGCACGGAGACAAGGGGGTGCTGCGGGTAGTTTAGGATGGTCACAGGGGCGTCCGGCCAGCTTGGGATGGCAGAGACAGCAGCCACCACTGAAAGTCACACCCCTCCCATGGGAGGGAATGGATGCCAGGAGTGGAGCCAGCTCGGTGTGTAGCCAGGGGCTGTATTTCCAGGCTCGGCCGTAGGGGTAGCTTTTGCTAGTGAAATGTGAGCATGATGTAAGAAGTGGATGTGCCTCTTCTCTTCTGCCCCAAGGCAGACCAGTCGGCCCTTCTAGATCAGAGCAAGGCCGAAGACGGATGGAGCCCGGGTCCCAACACCACTGTCGTCCTCCTGTTGACCAACAACATAGGCTTAGGTGAGCAGTGAGCTTCTGTTGAGTTATGCCACTAACATGCCAGGGCCTATTTGTTACAGCAGCTGATGTTGCCATCACAGATTCACAGGGCTTCCTGCAATGGACCCAGACCCCCGGCACAGGCCTCTCTGAGAGGCTGCCCTTATTTGATAAAGCAAGTTAATACAGTAAAATATGAAGAGTAGAGAGAGCCCTGGCCAGTTTGGCTCAGTAGATAGAGCTTCAGCCTGTGGACCAAAAGGTCCAGGGTTCGATTCCGGTCCGGGGCACCTACCTCATTTGCTGGCTCTTCCCTGGGTGAGGCCCTGGTTGGGGCACGTGCAGGAGGCAACCAATCGATGTGTTTCTCTTACATCGACATTTCTCTCTGTCTTTCCCTCTCTCTTCCACTCTCTAAAAATCGATGGAAAAATATCCTCGGGTGAGGATTTAAAAAAAGAAAAAAATATTAAGAGTAGAATCCATGTGGTGGAAATTTGGGTGTTCACTGTAAATGCCTTTCAACTTCGTTGTATGTTTGAAATGTTTCATAAGAAAATAAGTTTAAAAAATCTCCATTCATGTATTTTCAAAAAATTTCTAGGAACCTTGGGGTTTTAGGAAGATGTGTCAGGGCTCCTGGCGGGTGCACAGGGGAGCTGACAAAGAGGCTCTGGAGTCCACACCCCACCCCACCTCACCAACTTCAATGCTCAATGTCACATCTTTTTCATACTGGAGTTCAGCGTGCGCTTTAATTTGAAAAAAGGTTTCCACTTTTCCAACAATGACGGTTTGAAATCACCGAGCTCAATTCTCTCCTGTTGCAGATGGGAAACCGAGGTTCAGAGAGGGGAGGGGACTTGCCTCAGATCCCAGAGTGAGCAGTGGCCGGCTGGGTTCCAGCCCAGGGCTCCTGGCTGAAGCTTCTCTGGGGGTCTCACCCTGGGGGCACCCTCCAGCCAGAGCCCTCTGCCTTTGTCTGTCTTATATGTTGGATTCCAAGGTATTTGACTAAAGGGCTCTGCAGGTAGGGAATGAGCATTGCGGGGGGGGGGGGGGGTGATGGGGCGGACACGGGAGAGGACGTCAGTGGGGCCAGGAGTTTCCTGGAGTGGGGCCTCCTCCATCGCTACACACCTTCCCTCTACTGCGGTGGGAAGAGGGATGGAGGGCAGGGCTGGGACAGGTCACTCGGCAATGATGGATTTGGGCCCTGACCAGAAGCCTTCGGGGTCATCTGGGGCTGTGACTAGAGGTGAGAGGTCACCCAGCTGGGGCAGGTGGGTCAGCGAGGGGCGGGGAGCTAGTTGAGGGGTCAGAGGCTGGTGATGGAAGGGGTGAAGGAGGACCCAAGTGCACTCCTCTAGTACTAGCTGGCTCATTCATTCATTCATTCATTCATCCATCCCACACCTCCATGTGCCAGGCCCTGGGCTGGGCACTGGAGATTCAGAACAGATGGGAAGGAGAGGGAAGATGGGAAATGCCAGTGCCACCCACTCCGCCCGGCCAACAACCGGCCTGTGGCCTTGGGCGGGTCCCGTCGCTGCTGGGCTTCAGTTTCCCGTCTGGAAAGTGAGGATAACGGCAGTTCCAAACTGAGTGTGCATGCCGCACGCGGCTCAGAGCTCGGTGTGGAGCGGCGGGAGCTCTCGTCCCCAGATGCCCCGTCTGGCCTGCTGGGACTCAGGGAAGACAGGGGCACCCGTTCAAATCTGATCCCACTTGTAGCTGCGTGACCTTGGGCCAAACCCTTCCCCTCCCTGGATTTCTCCTCTGCAAAATAATAATAATAATAATATAATATAATAATAATAGTAACTTCTGTATCTGGTGGTTATGTTTTATTTATTCATTTTTTTAGAGAGAGAGAGGAAGGGAGAGAGAGAGAGGAACATGGATTTGCTTGTTTCACCTATTGATGCATTCATTGGTTGATTCCTCTATGTGCCCTGACTGGGGATCGAACCCATAACTTTGGTGTATCCGGCTGACATTGCAACTGACCTACGCGGGTAGGGCCTGAGGTTTTAATGAACAGTTCCTGGCCCACAGCTGACACTCAAGTGAATGTTAGCCTTTGCTGTGAGAGCTGTGATGAACTCTGACCTATCAGAGCAGTAATGACACAGCTGGTGAATAGCGGCGCTGTGGGGAGGAGGACCACAAGGCCATCCAAGCCCAGGCTGGTGCCTCTGCCAACTCCAGCCTCACTGGAGGGACTGCCTGGAGCGCTGGCTTTGATGGGTTTTGCTAACCCCTCTGGGCTCGATGAGTACAGTGCTGCTATCGATTAGCAATGCCTGCATGGGCAAGGGAGTTGAGAGTTAGAGGACGCGTGCCATCTATTAGCCATTCTTGATACTGGCCTAAGCCTTCCCCTGGTACAGATGGGGACACTCAGGCTCAGAAAAGGAAACAAGACTTCCTCAGGCCACACAGGCAGGCAGGGGCTTCCTCCCTGGGCCCCGGTCTGTCATTTCATCCTGAGGAGAAAAGTCATTATTCTGCCAGTACATTCCCCAGCCTGTTTTCTGGCAGGGAGTTCATTGATTTAAACTTGTCCAGGATGATGCTCCCTCCTCCTCTCCCTGGGCCCGTTTCTATTCGGGCTCTGCGTCCTGGAAATGAGTAGGTGGATCTGTGAGGACAGGCAGGGCCTCCACGCGGGGTGGAGCGTGGACCTGCCAGGTCTCCACACTGAATGGCAACGACTGCCAGGGCCCAGGTACCCGGGGTTGTCGTCCTCATAGCGGCAACCTCCGGTGCCGTGTGCTAGCGGGGCTCACAGCGTTCACTGCTCTTCACATTCACCCAAAACACAGAGGGGAGCCCAGGGTCCCAGAGCTGGGATTCCAACCCAAGACCGCCTAGCCCCAAATTCTGTTCTTTACTCTTCACAACCAGAACCCAGTTACCCCAAATGTCCTTTCAGATCTCACCCCAGAGCCGTGAGCGTGGCTGAGGGGGGATCAGGCACCCCGTTTGATGGATGAGGAAACGGAGGCCATGAGGTGGGGAGTGACTGGTCCTGGGCCCCCAGCCAGTGGGCCAACGCTCTGCCCTTCGCACCCGCATGGAGGAAGGACAAGAGAGGCTCCGAGCAGAGCCGGCCACATCGTCCCCCGGCCTATCCATCTTCCGAGCTGGAATCTTTATTTACGCGCCCACTGAGTCAGGAGAGGCGTAATTAGCAGCAGATTTGTGCCTCCTGCCGTCGGTATTATTTATTTCGGGTTCTGGGCGGCCACTTCCCGGGGCTGAGTGTGCACTGGGCCTGGATTTCAATCAGATGGGGCCACGGCAGAGCTCTCCTGGGACCTCACAGTGGCACTGCCCCCTCCGAATGATAAACGAGCCCGCAGACAGCAGCAACGCTGCCAGCTGCTCCGGGGGCCGGGCCTGGGCTGGGGGAGGCGGTGTTCTCCCCACCCCCAGGGTCCTGTCCACGAGGCACGCACCTCCCCCAGTGCCAGACAGGAGGCTGGCATTCCCCAACCCCAGGAAGACACAGACAAGAGAGATGGCACTGGGCAGGCCCGCTGCAGCCTTGCTTCTAGAATCCTCAGGCTGCAGGAACCTTGGAAGGGATGCCCGTCCCTGTCGCTGTCGTGGGACAGGTTTCATCTCGGCATCTCTCGGCCTTGGCCATGGGAGGTGCGAGCTTCTGCTCACGGCCCCGTGGGCTGGGACGTTCCTTTTTGGGCCTGAACTTAACCAAGCACAAGCATTTGCAACACTGTCCCCCAGGCGATCCCACGAGTGACACCCTCTGTCGTCTGGAAGGAGGCGGGACGTACGGGGAGCGTGGGGAGTGTGGGCAAGGGCTCTCGGGATCCTGGAGGGAGCGGACAGAAATAAAAGCTTATTTTTTCAATCCTCACCCTAGGATATTTTTTCTATTGATTTTTATTTTATTATTTTTTAAAATATATTTTTATTGATTTCAGAGAGGAAGGGAGAGGGAGAGAGAGAGAAACATCAATGATGAGATGCACGCCTGCACGTTCCCTGCTGGGGATTAAGCCAGCGACCTAGGCTGTGCCCTGACCGGGAATCCAACCGTGACCTCCAGAGGTTGATGCTCAACCATTGAGCCACCCTGGCCGGGCATGGTTAATTGTTATGCTAACCTGGTAAGTCAGATCCATTTGTTACAGATGCAGAAACTGAGGGCAGTGCCTCGCCCACGAAATGGGCTTCATTATCCCCGTTTTTCCAGACGAGGGAACCAGCGGCTGGGATGCCACGCCAGGGGCTCAGTGGGAGGCTCCACCCTGCACCCCAGCTCCTCCGGTGGACAGCGGGGACCTAAGCGCTGACCTCACCGATGCTTTGGGAATCAAGTTACAGCATCTACGGGAGGACCAGCCTCCTCCGGCCGCAGAAGCCGGGTCCCGGGACCAGCTCTGAGGAGCCCCAGGCAAGTGTTTCATGGGTCATGAACTGATCATGGCAAAGCTGGCCCAGCTCCCGGGGGTCTGCTGCCAATTAGGCCAGATGCCCACAGGGGGACCCCATTGTCCCTGGCCTAGTTGGGACAGGGTTTGTGCCTGAGCCTTCCCCAGGGAACTGCTGCTTCCAGGCCAACTCCCCAATGAGGTCAGTGAGAGATGTGGCTGGGGGGGGGGGGGGCATATGAGAAAAGTGAGACTCAGCAAGGAGAGGTAACGGCTGAGGGCACCGGCTGTAAACCCTGGAGGCTCGGGAGGGCCCTGATAACGCCTCCCCAGTGCCCACATCCACCACGCTGATCAGATCCAAAGTGCTTTTGCTGTGTGGCCTTGGGGGAGTTACTCAACTTCTCTGAGCCTCCCTTGCCTCAGGTGCCCTAATGGGAATAATGGGGTGGGGGTGGGGGCATGGTGGATGTGAGGGTCTCGGGATGCTGGACACACCTGCCACTCAGAGGATTCTGATCCCCCATCTCCACCCCCCACCCCAAAGGATTCTGATTTTATTTCCCCCAGAGGATTCTGATCTTGAAATAGGACGAAGGAGTGTGTGGGGAGCCCCTTCTGTGCCTCCAACTTTCCCCAGGCCCTTCCTCTGCCAGAAACACCCTTCCTGGCCCTGGCCCAGGCGACTTGCAGTCCTTGTTTGGGTCCCAGCTCAGTTACCCCCCAACCCCCCCCCCCCCCCCCCCGAAAGTTCCCACACACGGTTGAGTTCCACCTCTGCACTCCCAGCCGCACCCTGACCCCCGCACTGCAGCACCTGCCTCCGCTCTGCAGGCCAGGGACCCCGTGATCCGGTGTGCCCTTCGGCTTTGGTGACCAGCACGGGGCCTGGCACGTGACAGGTGCTAATAAAGAACCATTCAACGGCCGACGCGCTCACTGAATGAGCGAGGATGGAGTCAATGAGCGGAATTCGCTGGCGTGCTGCTGTGGTCAGAATGTTTGCTCCTCCCCAAATGCTCATGTTGAAAACAGTACCCAGAGCGCTGGGGTTTGGGGGCGGGGTCTTCGGGAGAGCCAGCTCATAGATGGGGTGGTGTCCTTATAAAAGAGGCCCCCGAGCCCCAGGGGACACAGGAGAAGGCTGCACCGTAAGAGGGCCCTCCCCCTCCCACACTGGCACCTGATCTCGACTTCCGGCCTCCAGACCGGGAACAGTAACTTTCCGCTGTTTACAGCTGCCCAGTCCTGGGGTTTGTTATGGCAGCCGGACAGACTAAGGACGACACACGCCACCTCTCCTGCTCCCCCTCATTCCTCTTCGCGGGGACCCGGGAAGCTGGCTGCTGGGGGGGCAGCAGCTACCTTTGGATCCCGTGTACCAGGAGCTGACGGGCGGGTACCCCTGGGGAGGAACCGGTTTGGGCTGCCCACCTCTGGGACCTACAGGAGCAGCAGGAAAGGCTCATCAGCCAGGCCGGGGTTCGAGCTCCAGCCTGGACACAGTTTGGCCAGGTGACCACAGGCACGTGCCCTCACGGTCTGGGCCGTAGTTTTCTCGCCTGTGAAGTGGACTTGCCGCCGTCCGGAAGCTGCCGTGCGCACTGGGGGAGGCCTTTGACGGGGCGGGGGATAGTCTGCCCACATCCTGACCTCGCATCCAAGGGAGGGCCCAGGCCCCAGCTCCCAGTGCACTGGGTTCGAGGGACCCCATCACCGGCCAGACCTATCCCTTCTCTCCGTCTGCACTAATGCTGAGCTCTCCCTCTGGAAATCTCCACCGGGAGGAGAGCCAAAGGTATCCACGGTCATTTACTGAGCACCTGTTACTGGATATTCCTGCTCTTGCTGCATCCTCCCCGCTGCCCCCATTTTACAGATGAGGAAACTGCGGCTCAGGGAGGGAGACTGGGTGCATAGCTGGGAAGCGCTGGACACAGGACTGGCACTCACACCTCCCCCTGACCCCACCATCCCCCGGCTCTGGAAACAGTCTTTCCTTGGGTGATGGCTCAGGGTCCCAGTGACTTCACAGAAAATATAAACCAAACCCCATTCCCAAGTGGGGCCCCGCAGATGTAAGGCAGAAGGGGAGTGGGAGGCAGGCAAAGGAAAGAAGCCCTCTGTAGAGACCACTGATTATGATTCTTGCTGTCTGATTAATAGTGATAATGACCCCGTTTGAGCTTTAACCAGACGCCATACCCACTGAGGCCTCCCAATAACTCCCTTAGGACAAGCTCAAAATGTACCCCCATTATACAGATGAGAAAACTGAGTCTCAGAGACGTGAGGTGATTTCCTGGACGTCACCCACTGGGAAGTGGCAGTGCTGTGATTCAAACACTGTAATGCCTAGGCTATGTTTCCCGGCCAGAAGCCTTGCACATGGGGTGGCATCAGGAAATGTTTGTTGATTGACTGACAGACTGTAAGAATGAATGATTTAATGAATGAAAGGCCAGCTCTAGTATCCTACTGAGGGCTGGTGGGGGCTGGTGAGGAACCTTCAAATGCAAGCCAGGCCCTCCAGGCCCGCCTCCTGACCCCCCACAGGGCCTGCCATCTTTGGCCTCATGGGGGGAGAGGGAGGGTGGCCATCTGGTGGGCAGAGCAGGGGCAGGAGCCAGACTCCTGCTCCCCCCTCCCCCCATCTCTTGCCCCTGAATGCTCACACTCTTTGTGACTTGTTGTTTAACTTTACAAGACCCTTGGCTTTTATGAGGGTTATTTATAAAGCTCTGGGCTTTGATCCGCAGCATAAAAAAGCAAACTCCTGTGTCTGAAAATGTCACCGGGGATTAGGGGAGCCTTTGAAGTCCCCTCCTCGCAGGCAGCACCCGCCCAGCTTCCCCCCAGCATCTGCAGCCTGGGAGCCCGCGGCCCAGGGGCCTCCGCTGGGGTAGATGGCCCGTCCAGATGAGTGGCAGGTAGGGTTCCCTCCCCGGCAGCCCTCTTCCCAGCTGGGCACTCTTCCTCGTTCCCAGCCGCACTGGCCTCCCTGGTCTCCAGATGTCGGCAACATCTGTCTCTCTTGTTTACGCACAGCCACAGGCTGCTAGCTCTCCCTGAGCCCAGCAGCAGGACTGCGAGGCTCTTAGAAATGGATTATTATTACTGGCTTATTGGGAGGGAGGGGGCAGGGAGTGTAAATAGGCTGGCAGGGTAGCGAGAACAGCTCTAATGAGGCGGGGGCTGTTCCCTTCTCCCTAATCCTGGCGCCTAATCCTCCACCGCCTGGCAGGGACCCCGCCTTTGCTTCTTTCCCTCTGTTCAGTCAGGTGACAGCTGGGGGGGGTCCTGGCCAGCTCGCAGGGGCAGTGGCGAGAGGGACCCAAGCAGGGAGCTGAGGGCAGCACTGTTCCTGCTCCCTGCTGGGCCCCAGCAGCCTGAGGCCAGAGGGATGGGCGGGCGACCTTCACAGCGGCCTGGGGGACTTCTCTGGGGCCTGTTCTCTCTCTCTCCCTGGATCTTGCGGGAACTCTGTGCATCTCGGCTGCCGAGAGCAGGTGAGGAGGTGAAGTCCCTACTGCCCTCTGGGCACCCTCCTCCTCCTCCCCAAATAGCAAGGCTGTGCGGGGGATTAAGCGGGGTCACTCGGGGAGCACGCGGGATGCTTGGGAGCCCTCGAAGGAGCCAGTTGGTCCCACCTGCCTCCTCCTCTACCCCTTTGTCGCGGCCCGGAGGGGGCGCCGTGTCATCCTGGAGGCTGGCAGAGCTCCTGGCGCAGGCAGGTGTGCTGCCTCCTAAAGGACTGCAGGGAGGCCATCTGCGGGCTTGGCTGGAATTAGAAAAAGGCATCCCCTCTGGGCAGACCAATTAGGAGAAGACACCCCTCCGGGTGCAGTAAGTGCCCAGGGCTACACTTTCTTCAGGCCATTGAAGGCGCTTGGCACAGGCCTCCGCTGGTGGCCCTCAAGCTGAGTTTCTGATGCATTGCACCCCCAAATTGCACCCCTCAACCAGGCGCCCCTGGGCAGGGCACAACCTGACAACTATATCTTGCAGTCTTCTTCCCTTCTTGGGCCCCCGAGGACACCCTCGGGCCCTGTGACACCGTAGAAGAACACGGGCTCCAGAATCAGCCAGCCTGGAACCAATCCCAGCACCGCCCTAGCGGTGTGTGCCCTCCCACTCCCTCTCTGGGCCTCAGTTTTCCCATCTCTAGAATGGGGATGATAACAGCTCTCCCATCCCGGGGCTCAGGTTGCAATAGATGACCTGTGCAGCCACTGGGGCCCCTCATTACACTTTGAGCCTTTGTTCCCTGGTACCAGCCCAGATCCCAGGCCACACCCTCCTAAGAACCAGGTCTGCCCATCTCTCTCCCTGTGGCCGAGGAAGAAGCTGGGCTGTGGTCCAATGACTAAGGAGGCCGGCAGGTGACCTGAGGACTATGCCCACAGTCTGGGGACTGGGTGGGCACATGACAGGAGACCAGGTCCAGCCCTCCAGGCAGTGGTCCTTGGCTTTGGGGGTCAGGGATCCCTTGGGCATTTGATAGCAACTATGAACTCTACCCAGAAAATACATCTGCACACGGTTTTGCATATTATTCAGGGGCTCGTGAGCATAGGAAAACCTATCCATGGACCCCAAAGAACTCCCACCCTCAAAGCGGCAGCCTCTGCTCCCCCCACCCCGGGGGCCATCGGGGCACTGGGTTCTTGGCAAGGAGAGAAGGAAGGAAGGAAATTGGCGTCTACTGAGCTGACATTATATATTGCCTCACCCCAGGCTCTCGGCTCTGAACAACCCACGGGGTAGTAACTATTCCCATATTGCAGATAAGGAGACTGAGACTCGAAGAGGCGAAGAGACTTGTCCAAGATCACACAGCTAGTGAGGGAGCCAGGACTTGAGTCTCAGTTGTCTGGTTTTAAAGCTGAGGCCTTTTCCTGGCGGGCAAATGTCCCGGGTATGCCTTTGCCGGGAGGGAGAGGGGCGTCGAAGGCTTGGTTTTGCTAGTCTGAGGCTGAGTGCGAGGAATGTGGGTTGCTCTGTGCCCGCTTCTTCATACGCCCTCTCGCTGCTCCCAGGGATGCCGGGGTCCAACTTGCTGCCACCGCCCATCCTCTGTCCTCCGGGTTATCCAGGCTTTGTCCCTGGATCAAGTCACATCAAGTTGTGCTTTTCCCAGGGGAACTGCCCACCTAGAGCCACAAAGCGACGGCGCCCTGGACAGCTGCTAAGGGTTTATATGAGAAATAGTCACGTGGGTGCCTCTGTATGAAACTGCTAGCAAGAAACGGACCCCAGTGGTGGCCGTGCTCATCTATGGCATACGGATTCTAGAATGGCCCAGGGCCACACCTTCTCGGGGTTCAGGCCTGAGAAAAGCCTCTTTCTGCACAGCCCACAGGTCTACTTCCCTGAAACGTGGCGTTGGGTGGATAAGGAGAACTAGCAAAGTGAACTTGTTTGCCCTTTTGCCATGACTGCCAGGAAGCTCAGAACCAGGTTAGATTTCAGTTGCTGTCATTACCTTACCCTTGGCTTTTGGATGTAATCGGTTTCCTCACATCCGGCCAGGGGAAAAGGTGCCTTTTAAACAATTTCTAAGGAAATATGTTGACCTAATAACTGCCTCGAAGACTGGAAAACAGTCCCAACAAAGGAAACTTCCAAAGTAAAGAGTCAGCATCTACCAATTCATTCACTTACAAGTCCGCCCGTCTATCCGTCCGTCCATCCACCCATTGAGGTGTCTATCCATCCACCTACCAACCAAAACATCCATCCATTTATTCATCCGTCCACTTATCAATCTGCCCTCCCTCCCTTCTCCCTCCCTCCCTCCCTCCCTTCCTTCCTTTTTTCCTTCCTCCCTTCCTTCCTTCCTTCCTTCCTTCCTTCCTCCCTCCCTTCCTTCCTTTTTCCTTCCTTCCTTCCTTCCTTCCTTCCTTCCTTCCTTCCTTCCTTCCTTCCTTCCTTCCTTCCTTCCACCTACCAATCCACCCACCCACCCATCCATCCACCCACCAAGTCCTGTGTCTTTATCTATCCATGTACCATCTTGCCCACCCCTCTGTCCATCTACCCACCCTTTCATCGTCCATTCCCCGCCTGTCCAACTGCTTTTCCTTAGCACCTTCTCAGTGCTGATTTCTAGAGACAAAGTGGAGAATAGAGCAGAACCTTTGCTCTAAGAGCTTCTGGTCTCCAGGGAAGATGAGACACACACATCACTTCCTCACGTGTCTTCCCCACCCGCCCCGCCCCCCAGGGTGTGAGAAGGAGATGTGGGACGTGGTGCCTATGTGTCCCCCCCCCCCCCTTACATCACCACATCAGGAGATCTGAAAGGTCCAGCGGTCAAGATCT
Source organism: Myotis yumanensis (assembly GCF_028538775.1). Classification (NCBI taxonomy): domain Eukaryota; kingdom Metazoa; phylum Chordata; class Mammalia; order Chiroptera; family Vespertilionidae; genus Myotis; species Myotis yumanensis. Next base: position 3,461,380 of record NW_027223770.1, on the reverse strand, counting down.
CGTTTCGATCCTTTTCAACCACTTACCCAAGTGACATGCCTCTAGAACCCAGTTTAAGAAGGTTGCCTGTTAAAATCCCATGGAATGAGGTCGTTTCAGAAGAGATTTGGGGGAATGCTGACAAACCAAGGAAGAAGGACCAAGTGTGTCATTTAAAAAGCACAGAGCAGCACTGGATTATAAGCCGAAGCATAGAATACACATCCACGAGTCCATACTGACGTGACAAATGGCGGAATAAAGAAAAAGGGGGACACACAAGTCTCTGGTGCAGAAGGGCCCTGAATAGTTTTTGTAGCTACTCTGCCCTCAAGGCGGGTGCGAGTCACTCCCCTCCTTAGGAGTGGGTTGTGCACATGACTTCCTTGTAAAGAGGACAGGACGGCGCGCGAGAGAGAAAGCAACTCTACAGGGAGAAGCCTGGCAAATGCCACCCAGCCCCGAGCTCAAGGGCAGAGCAACACTGACAAGTCAGACAGGATGCGTGCCCGAGGTGACAGCATGGAAATGGCACTTACCTCCGTGGTCTACTTCCCCAAAACACACAGCCTCCGTTTAATGAGAAAAGTATCAGACAAATCTCAGCTAAAGGATGTTCTGCACAGCACCTCACAGTACCTCTCACAGCTGTCCAGGCCACGAAAAACAAGAAAAGCCGGAGAAACTGTTCCAGACAAGAGGAGCCCAAGAAGAAGTGATGACTACATGTAATTTGGGATCCTGGAACAGAAAAGAGACATTAGGTAAAAAGAGGAATCTGAATAAAGAATAGACTTTAGCCCTGGCTGGTTTGGCTCAGTGGATAGAGCGTCGGCCTGCGGACTGAAAGGTCCCGGGTTCGATTCTGGTCAAGGGCACATGCCTGGGCTGGGGGCTCGGTCCCCAGTAGGGGGCATGCAGGAGGCAACCAATCAATGGTTCTCTCTCATCATTGATGTTTCTATCTCTCATTCCCTGTCTGAAATCAATAAAAATATATTTTTTAAAAACACTTTAGTTAACAATAATGTATCAATATTGGTTCATTAGTTGTGACAAATGTACCACATATGTATTTTTTCTGTAAGTCCAAGGTTGTTCTGAGATTTTAAATTATTTTAAATTGGGAGGCTGATACACAAATTGAGCTAAGTACTGCTCTAATTGTCACCACACCTCCCTAGAATAAACTGCCTTTAAAAAATATATATATTTTTATTGATTTCAGAGAGGAAGGGAGAGCGACAGAGAAACATCAGTGATGACAGAGAATCATCCATTGGCTGCCTCCTGCATGCCCCCTACTGGCGGGGATAGAGCCTGCAACCCGGGCATGTGCCTTTGGCTGGAATTGAACCTGGGACCCTTCAGTCCTTGGGCTGACACTCTATCCACTGAACCAAACCAGCCAGGGCTAAACTGCCTTTTGATGACCAGGATAAATTGAGTGAAATTGTACCAGACAGAAAAAAAAGAAGTTAAAAAATAAGTAAATAGATAAATGAGTAAATAAAACTTCAAGCAAGCCAAGGACCAGCCTGGGGGACGCACTATGCCCTGGTTAGGAAGGGATTTCTAACCTTGAGCAATTGGCTTTCTGGGCTTCAGTTTCTTCATCTGTAAAATGGGGGTTTTAAAGTGCCAACTACTAGTTGATTTGGATGAAGGGGGCGATGTGTAGAAATCATCAGGCACCAAGCAACACTCTGGGGCTGTTCCTGTTCTCTCTCATTGTTTTTGCAGGGCAAGTGGGAAATCTTGGAAGGCTGCAGGGGAGAGGGGGTTGGGACCAAGCCTTGGAGAACTGGTAGAAGACAATGGGGTTGGGAGTGGAAAGTCAGCTACCTGCAAAGCACAGAGGTCCCTGCTATCCTTATCCCTACCCTTGGTTCCAGGGCCAGGGCCTGGGAGGAGATGGAGACCTCACAGACAGGCTCCTGGCTTCCCACCCAGCTATGGCCCGGCTTGCTCGCTCTCTGCCAGGGTCTCTGGGCTGAGTAACTGCTAATCCCTCCCTGATGAAGCACCTGTATCTGTAAGCAAATGAGCTGGCAGGTGGCGCCGGATAAAATATGACCTGCTCAGCAGGGGATTTGCTTACCAGTCGGGGGCAGCCCATCCGGCTGCCTGCAGCCTGGAGGCCCCCGGGTGAAGCATCAATCAGCCGTGCCCACGGGCAGTGGGAGGGCAGGCGGCACCCGGAAGAGGGAATGCCCTGCTCAGTCCCCTTGCTGCAGGCCTCTGCACCTTTCTCCTTGGCTCCTGGAAAAGGACCAGGACTGGGAAGGAGACCGGGAGTTACTTCTGGCTCCAGCGCAGACTTGCTGGGCAGCTTGGGCAAGTGGCATCCCCCTCGGGGCCTTAGTTCTCAACTGTCTCAAATAAGATTAATTGGTCCTCGTTCCCTCATGGGTTTGCTACCCAGACCATAGGAGAAATGGCATGGAAACACCCAATATTTGTTATAATATTGATTATTACTATGTTGGAAGTCCCGCTAAGCAGAGCTCAGGGACTGGTAACTTTCCGGTGGGCTGGTAGCTTTAGGGAATGACCTTCAAGGCTATCGTATCTATGGGCAGAAAATGGATCAAAGACTTTTCCAAGAAGGCAACATGATCTACGGAAACCGCAGGACTTAGTGTGAGTCCTACAACTGCCTCTTGTTAGGTGAAGGGACTGGGGCAGCCACCTTGCCCCTCTCAGCCCCCGACAGCTCACCCACAGACCGGTGAAGAACACGCTGTTTTAGGTTGTGGTTATGAGGGTTAAATGAGAATGCCGGGCACATAAGTAGCTGCCTGCCGAAGGCGAATTCTTTGAGGCCGACCACGTTTACAAATCAGATTTCCTAACTTCTACCCACCTCACCGCGGGGACTCAGCCCCTGCCCACCCCCTCCCGGCCAGGAGACTTCTGCAGCCCGGCCCCGGAAGAAGACCCTTGGGAAGGGCTGAGCCGGGGCTGCGGGGACGGCCTGATGAAGACAGAGCCGCTAGCTAATGCCATGCGGCTGCTGTGACAGTCTGTTAATGCCATTTACAACGTGCCGTGATGATGTCTCCCACATGCTGCGGCCCAGACAGCAGGACCGTCCCTGGGAGGGGCCTGGGAAAGGTTCCGTTAGCAGGTGGGGGCTGGGCTTTCTCGGAGGGGAGGCGGAGCGAGGAGGTTGGAAGCCATTGGCAGGGGGTAGAATTCCTCCCCTCCAACAGCCCTTCTTGGCTGCCCTGGACGCCTAGAAAGACTCACCCCTGCCTGGGCCGGTGGCACCATCCTGAACTGCTGTGCAACTCCGGGAAGTCATGGCTCTTCTCTGGGCCTCGGTGTTCCTTCTGCAAACAGGGATGCGGGAAAAGCGGAGAAGTGCACTGGAGCAGGTCCTAGCCTTTTCCGTGTCTCCCTAGAAACACGCACATGCATCCCATCACAACGTGCGAATTCTCAGGGGCTCGTGGGCCACCGCGTCCCATCACTAGACTCCTCTCAGTCCGGATTGGTCCCTGGACCTACTGCCCGCGGTCAGCCTGTTTCTCCGCCTGCGTCCTGAGGCTGCTGTCTGCTGGAGGCTGCCGAGCAGGCAGTGCTGAGGGAGGTGTGCTCGGGACACAGGTGCTCACGCTGGGCTGGGCTCCTTCTCATGACGTGCCCAGGTTTGTCCCTGACGGCCTTTTGCCCTGAACTTGACGGGCCAGCTCCTTTCTACACGCTGCCCACACTGACATCCGAGGATCCTTCTAGTTTAGTGGTTCTCAACCTTCCTAATGCCGCGACCCTTTAATACAGTTCCTCATGTTGTGGTGACCCCTAACCATAAAATTATTTTCATTGCTACTTCATAACTGTAATGTTGCTACTGTTATGAATTGTCATGTAAATATCTGATATGCAGGATGTATTTAGGTGACCCCTGTGAAAGGGTCGTTCGCCCCCCAAAGGGGTCGAGACCCACAGGTTGAGAACCGCTGTTCTAGTTGGTGACGCTCCTTGTCCTTGAGGTTGGGGTGGTGTTGTTTTATCAAAAAGCTCAGCTTTGGAGCCAGACAGGTGTGAGTGAGAACCTTGCTATACTTCCTTGCGGACGACCCGCCGGCTTCCCTCAGCCTCAGTCCCCCCTCCTAGGAAGCAGGCTGTGATGGGTTAAAGGCATCCATGCCCCTCAGGTGCCTAGCACAGAGGAAGCACCCATACATGCCATTTTCCTGTCCCCCCCGTCCCCCCGCCCACCACCCTGCAAGTCCCTCCTTTCCTTTTCCTGGAGGAAGCTGAGAAGTCGTGGGAAAAAGCTCTTGGGAATGGAGAAGCCTATTTCCAAGCCATTAGTCCCCCAGCGTCAGGCTGCAGGATGGATTTTGATCACGAGTGGGGTGACATTTGGCAAAAGTTGCTGATGAGGGATTGAATGATTAATCGTCATGACAACCGGGCTGGAGTAATGACAGGGATGGGATGGCGCCCGAGTTAGACACAAAGCGGCCCGTGAGCCGGGGCGGTAAATTACTAGGCATGTCACCGCTGCGCTTTTGGAGAAAGCGGCCGTGCGTTCCTAATGAGAGGTTAACTGTGTCCCCAAAGTAATTACAGCCGATTGAAGAGGTGGCTGGTAATTAGAGGATTAGCTGTGACGAGGCTCACCTGCATGGTTGCCATGGTGATAGAGGGTGGGTGGGGTAGGGAGTGGAGGAAGATCCAGGCTCCTCCCCAAGGCAGGTGCCAGAGGCCTCTCTAGATGTGCAAGCCACGGTGTCCACCACCAATGGACAGGCTCTGGGGAACTGGTGGGAAAGCCCCAAGCTTCTACCTCTAGTGGCTGGGCCTCAGTCTTCCCATCTGTAAAACACGGGTTTGAACCCATTCAACAACATGGAATATGAAAGCTGAAATTCTGGAAGGTGCTGGCCGAGTCAAGCGACAGCTCTTTCAGAGCCCAAACAGTCTTTAACTTGCCACCCTCCCGCAAGCCTGGCCTTGCAGGGACCCAGAAAATCACACACAAGTTCCACTTCCCGGCTGCCTGACCCAAGTCAAGGGTCGGAGTGTGAGTCTCAGTTTCTCCACCTCTAAAGTGGGAAGGATGATAGTGGTTCCTGCCGACAAGGGTTGTCTGGAGATTAAAGTGAAATCGTAACTGCAGAGCACCCAGGACGGTGCCTGGCCACTGGCGGAGCTCCGAAATCGCTAGTGGCCGCGGTCACTTCCTCATCCTCCCTCCACCTCCTGCAGGCAGCTGGAGCCAAGGAGCGAGTGGACAGCGGCCTCAAGGTTTTGTTGGGGGATGGGCTGAGCCCGCCCACAAGCGATAGTGATAGGGAATCCCAGGGGCAGGAAGTCGATGCCCACTTTTTGCTCACTTGCTGTCAAGTCCCTTTGCCTCTCTGAGCCTCTGATGGGAGTGAGGATTGAAATGCTGGATTTGTGGGGCACTTACTATAAGCCAGACCCTGACTTGGACTTTGTAGTTGTTTAATTTGATCCACCAGATAACCATGAAATGTATCATTTTGCCCATTTTTTAAGAGCAGAAAACCAAGGCTCAGAGAGGTGAAGTGACTAGCCCAGAAGCACACAGCTGCAGCCTGAAAATGCCGAGATTCAAACCCAAGTTAATCCGAATTTCTCACACTTACTACCTTATGAGGGGGCCTCTTTGCATCCTAAAGAGAAGGCAGGCCCGCACCTCCATCTAGGGCAGTGGTTCTCAACCTTCCTAATGCCGCGACCCTTTCATACAGTTCCTCATGTTGTGGTGACCCCCAACCATAAAATTATTTTTGTTGCTACTTCATAAGTGTAATTTTGCTACTGTTATGAGTCGTAATGTAAATATCTGATATGCAGGATGTATTTTCATTGTTACAAATTGAACATAATTAAAGCATAGTGATTAATCACAAAAACAATATGTAATTATATATGTGTTTTCTGATGGTCCTAGGCGACCCCTGTGAAAGGGTCGTTCGACCCCCAAAGGGGTCGCGACCCACAGGCTGAGAACTGCTGATCTAGGGGGCTGGGCACCCTCAGCGCAGACCTGTGAGAGAGGTCTCACTGGGATTGGCCGGGCAGGGCCATTGCAATTGCTGTTCGCATGGGGCTCGTTGGAGACGCTGGAGTGTGGAGGGTGATGGCGAAGACCCACACCGGTCCCTGGCTCAGCGGCTGGCGACGCCTGGTGTCTGGGTGCAGGCCTCAGTGAAGCGCCGAGCTCAGGGCTTAATGATTCCATCCATAAATGATGAGTCCCGCTCATTTCCAGGCCTTCATGACAAATTCATGACCTTATTTCATGTGCTCGCTGCCCGCCCTTCCACAGGATCGCAGGGAGGCGAGGCCCTTTCTAGAGGGAGCAGCAGGGGATTCTCGCTACCACAGCCCTTGGACCACATGTCCCCTCCCATCACCTCCAGGAGGAACCGTGGTCTCCGCCCACAGGCCGCTGGTCCTGTTGCAGTTTGCAAACCCATTTTCCTCTACGTTGCTTCTCTGGGGAGGTGCCGGAGCTGACACTAAGGGCAGGGGCTCTGGAGTGAGTTCAAGTCCCAACTCTGCTACTTTGAGTCAAATGACCTTAAGCATGTGTGCGTCTCTGCCTCCTGGTTAAGAAGGTGAAATGAGATAAAGCAGGTGCATAGTGTGCAGTGAACACGCAATATAGGCTAGTGGTTATCGCTGCTGTAGGGTTTTACATACAATTTTAAAAAATATATTTTTTATTGATTTTAGAGAAGAAGGGAGAGGGAGAGAGAGAGAAACATCAATGGTGAGAGAGTCATTGATCGGCTGCCTCCTGCACGCCCCCTACTGGGGATCAAGCCTGAAACCCGGGCATGTGTCCTTGACCAGAATTGAACCTGGGACCCTTCAGTCCGCAGGCTGATGCTCTATCCACTGAGCCAAACCGGCTCAGGCTTATGTGCAATTTTATTATTTTTGGGTACCACTGCCCGAGATCCTGGTGACACAGGAATGGGCCACATCTTGTTTGTTTGTGTTCTGTTTGTTTGTTGTGAATCCTCATCTGAGGATATTTTTTCCATTGGTTTTTAGAGACAATGGAAGGGAGGTGGGAGAGAGAGAGAGAGAGAGAGAGAGAGATCAATTGGTTGCCTCCCACACATTGATTGGTTGCCAGGGATTGAACCTGCAATCCAGGTATGTGCCCTTGACTGAAATCAAACCTGTGACCCTTTGGTAAGTGGGCCATTGCTCTATCCACTGAGCGACACCGTCAGGGTTGGGCCACCTGAGCTCAACCACCAAGACGTGCTTCTGCTCTGCGCAGAGAGGGTGAAGAAGATGCTGCTTCATGAGCCTCACACTGAGCCACCAGGAGCCCGGGCTTCCCCCCGAGTCTCACCTCTAACTCTGGGCCGGCCTTGGTCACGTCCCTCCCTCAGTTTCCCCATTTGTCACAGGGCCTGCCAACATAGTACTCACAGCTGCCACAGGCCAGAAATTCCAGGAAAATGGAGGAATGGCAGAATCATTTCTTTTGGCTAATTTCTGGAACCTACACAGGCTCTCCAGCCCGGGTGGATGCACATGACCAGGTTGTGGGCTCCATTCCCAGTGGGAGCCATGCAGGAGGCAGTCGATCGATGTCTCTCTCTCATTGATGTTTCTATCTCTCTATACCCTCTCCCTTCCTCTCTTTTGAAAAAGACAAACAATAAAAACATATTTAAAAATAAATAAACTTAGATTGTTTAAAAATAAACAAAAAACAACAGAAATTTATGTTCTCAGTTCGGAGACTGGGAAGTCCAGTTCATGGAGCTAGCCAATTCCTGGTGAGAGCTCTCTGCTTGGCTGGTAGACAGTTGCCTTTTTGCTGTGTGCTCACACACTCTTTCCTCAGTTCAGGTGCACAGAAAGATCTCTCTCTCTCCCTGGTGTTTCTTCTAATAAGGGCACTAATCCCAGCTTGAGGGCCCCACCCTCATGACCTCACTTAACCCTAATTACTTCCCAAAGGCACCATCTCCAAATACCATCACACTGGGGACTAGAGCTTCAACATATGGATTTTTTTTGTGGGGGACACAAACATTCAGTTAATAACAGTATGTATGCTGTTGAATGCACATGAATGAGTGTGCATGTACACCTGAGTGTGCTTGTATGTCTGTGTATGCGTTTCATGTATGTTTGTGTGAAGGTGCTTATGGGTATATAAGGATGTGGATGTATATATATGTGCAAGGGTGTGCATGTAGGCACGTGCTGTGCCTGTGCATATGTACCTCTAAGCATGTGTTCATGTGTCTAAAAGAGGCTGGGAAACCCCATCCCAGGTCCGCCTCTCTGCCAATTGGTCCAAGAGCCCCGTGAAAGCCAGGGACGCAGAGCAGAGTAGGTGGGGCTCTGGGTAGCAAGAACCTAAGAGCTGGTGTTTCCTGGAGGTGGGAGGGGCCTCCCGAGCTGCTCATGCCTGTCGCATTGGCCTCCAGGAAACATTAATAATAGATCAGCAAATTCCAAATGTAAATAGGGCAATCAGGCCCGAAAACACAGACATTCATCACCCAGATACAAATTATGCTGCTGGCCCTGATGTAATTACTGGAGTTCAGCTCAATGCATCGAGCCACCCCCACCCTGTACCTTTGCACATTGCTTTGTGCTGGGTTCTTCCCTGAGCAGGCACTCCCACATGCCCGCCAGGGTCTCTCTGGCCACAGCTAAGGTCTCCAACTGTCCTACGCAGCGATGAAGATAGAAGACCCACGAGATCCTTGTGCCTTCCTGGCAGAGCTGCGAAGGTCACGGGGCGACTCCAGACAACAGATCTGCTCCAGTTCTGACTCCAGCTTTGGAATGACTTGCTGTGTGACCCTGGGCAAGTCACTCGTCCTTTCTGAGTCTCAGCGTCGTCCTCTGTCCGAAGGCGTTAACAACACTGCACGGTGTCAGAGCTTTGGGCTTTGTAGTTAGGGGGACCTGGCTTTGTAATCCCAACCTTATCTTTTTTAAGTTGAGAGACTTTGGGTAAGTTTTTCCCCCACATTGAGCCTCAACTCCTTCATCTGTAAAGTGGGTATAATAATGCCTATCTCATGGGAGCCTGTGAGTAAAGAATAAAATAACATTTTTCTTTTAATTGGTGAATTTAACTCATTCACATTTATTGTGATAATATTATACTGTCATTATATAAAAATCTATATCCATATATAGAGAAATTACATAATTATGTGATCATACAGCTGGACTCTTTCTTGCCACACTTGTTTATATTTTCCATTTATCGAGCTTTCTTATGTTTCCTTCTTTCCCATGGCTATCTGTTGTGCCAAAACTTAGTGGCTTACCACTCGGTATCTCATAGATTCTGTGGGTTGGGAATCTGGGAGTGGCTTCGCTGGATGATTCTGGCTCAGAATCTCTCATGAGGTTGCAGCCATGCTGTCGGCCAGGGCTGCAGTCTCATCTGAATGGACTGGAGGTTCCACTGCCCAAGGTGGCTCCCGGTCCCTCCGGTGCAGGTCTCCCCATAGGACTGCTGGCGTGTCCTCATGATACGGCAGCTGGCTTCCTGTACAGCAAGTGGCTTAAGAGAGCAAGGCGGGCGCTGCCATGTCGTTAATGATGGCCGTGGAAGTCACAAGTGTCCCTTCTGCAATGTTGGGGACCCGGGCCAGTCTCTCCATGTGGGAGACGACTATGCAACAGGTGAATAGCAGGCGGCAGGGATCACGGGGGGCCAGCTTGGAGCTGGCGGTCACACCTGCCTTGGATCGGATTGAATGATAATGTGCATAAAGCTCTTATCTCAGGCTCTGGGAGAAACTGATTAACTCCTGCGACCCCAGTGCCAGCAGGTGCCTGGCACAGAGTGGGCATCAACAGTAATGGGACGGCTGAGCAGAGTCCGGTCTCCTTTCCCCAAAGCCACTTCCTAGAGGGCAGTGGCCCAGGCACTACTTGTAAGCCCACAGCCTCCTTCCTGGCCACTGCCCAGGCTTTGGCTCAGGACGGGCTGAGCCACGGAGGACAGGGAGCCCCTGCCTTCTCTGACGCTGAGAGGAGAGTCTAGAGCAGGGGTGGGCAAACTTTTTGACTCGAGGGCCACAATGGGTTCTTAAACTGGACCGGAGGGCCGGAACAAAAGCATGGATGGAGTGTTTGTGTGAACTAATATAAATTCAAAGTAAACATCATTACATAAAAGGGTACGGTCTTTTTTTTTTAGTTTTATTCATTTCAAACGGGCCGGATCCGGCCTGCGGGCCGTAGTTTGCCCACGGCTGGTCTAGAGTCTCTAGACCAAAAGCAGTTTCCAGGCCTGTCTCGACTTTACATTGATCAGTAATTAAACGCAGCCTCCAATTACTATAACGTTTGGCGAGGCACCAAGCTCGCGTGAAACCTTGCAGTAAACATCTGCTTTATAAATTGCCTCTCAGTGCAGCGCACCAGCGGGGCTCCTTCGGGTTGGAGAGAGAGATCCAGGAGCTGAGGAAGGCAGGGGAGGCTAGGGAGGGAGAGAGACAAGAGGAGAGATGAAGAGGGAGGGAGGAGGAGGGGAGAGAGGGAGAGGTTGTCTTTCCAGGATGTGGTGCATGTGGGACGTGAAGGGCCGGATCACGCCTCCTTGAGCCCTCACCACCTCTCAGGCAGAGGCCCGGAATTTAACCGAGAGCTGGGATCCTTGTCTCTTGAGATTTTTGTCAAGTGCCACACACACACCTAATGCAAACCACTTTTCTGTTGCTTTTTATTTTTCCAAAACCTGTAACATCCCACTCGCCTGTCACGTACATTTAGAGGGAGAAGCTTAGGATGGATTTGCTGTGCCAGCAGCCGGTCAGGGTGACTCCCCGTGGGCGGCGGAGGAAGAGGGGCTGTGGTTTCCCACCGGAGGCGTGGCCCCGGAGCCAGACGTGCGCTCTGGCACTCCGCTTGCCGCCCAGGTCCTGCTCAGACAGGCCGCGAGGAAGGGGAACCCCAGGATTGGAGTAATTGGGCTGAGGTCTGGCCTTTGCCTCGTTGGGCCTCTGTTTCTGCAGCTGAGCAATGGGCGTCAGGTGTCCCTTGGAGGCCGGGGAGGACTGCGGGGTTGGGAAGCGGAGTGGGCGGGGAAGGCACGCTGAGCCAGACAGGCCTGCCCTCGGGGAGACAGTTTGCCTCTTGAGCCTCGGGTTTCTCATCTGGAAACGGGAAGGTCAGACCATCTCCTCCCAGAGGCGCAGGAGGACTGATCGGGCGTGCCGGGCGGCTGGCACGTAACGGAGGTCCGCTCTCGTTCTCGCTGGTTATCAGCCAGACAGACTGATCACCGAGAGAGGCCCACTCTGCTCCAGGGAGCGAGGAGCAGGGCCGCCTACACTCCTCTCCCCGTCTTCTCTCCACCCCTGGCCTGATGCACAGGCGGCCATGGGATTGATCTGCCACCCCTGCCCCTGGCACCACGGTCCGCGCTCCGGCCAGTGTGTCCACCCAGTGCCTGAGGAGCTGCAGGACTTCCAGTGGGTGCGGGGTGGGGGGGAGGGGGGGGACAAAGCAGAGGCCTGTCTGAGGCCTGGCCGCCTGCCTGGGAGACCCCACAGCCCGGGAGCCGAGGTGAATGAGGTCTCACCTGAGTCACATGCTTAGCCGGTCGCCTTATGATCTGAACACTCACCTGGGAGGTGGTGGGGCCTGTCCCTCTCCTCATTCTATCCACTTGGGTCAGGTAAGATGTGAGCACAATGAAGGGGCCTCCTGCCGTCTCTTCGCCCAGGCGAGCTGCCCAAGTGCCCGAGAGCCACCATTAGAAACCCGTTCTCAGCATGAGCTCTGACACTTGATCCTCTTTACAAATGAAAACAGCCCCCAAAACTGGCAGAAGGGGACCCTCCTACCTTAGCAAGAAATCATCCGTGAAATGACCTACTCTGAGCGCCAGCGGGGACTTCAAGGCTAGTTCCTGGGCCCGGGGGGACATCGGATGAGTGGGTGAGTGAGTGGACTCTCCTGCCTGAGCTGGCATACCCAGTGCGCTGTCCGCTGCGTGCAGGCCACTCTCACTGTGCACCCTTCCCTGGCGCAGAGCTCATGGCCCGGAGGCCAGCCTGGCCCACCCTGGGCAACTCCAGGCACTGGAACACGTTCCACCTATTGAGCTCTAACTCACGCCCCTAAACTTCCCGAGGGATCCCCTTGCCCTTGCAGCATGGCTCCGAGGTCACTATCTGGAAAATCACGGAGACGCTGTTGCCAGGAGGTTTTGCAAAAGCTTGTCCGTTGTCTCGGGACGCTTGTCAATGAAACCAGCATAGTGGCGGTTTCGTTCCCATGAAGTGCCGCCCAGGCAGCAGCAGTCGCTCCGAGGAGCCGGGATGTGGCAGAAGGACCCGTGCACCGGGCGAAGCGCCAGGCACTCTGGATGCTTCACAGGTAGCGATTCATCTGCTGCTCCCAACCCTCCAGCGAGGCAGGCGCTAGGGGACGGAGACTCCGGAGGTCCTGGCGCTGCCGGGGGTCAGGCCAGGGGTCCTATGCCAGGCTGTCTGGCTCCAGGGTCTGGGCACAGAATACAGGAAGTGCTACCACACTCACTGTGAGTCAGGAGCTTCTCGATACCGGGCAACCACAACCAAACGCCGAGATGAACTGGCTGCGAAACTGATGCAAGACAGCGCTGTCACCCTAACTCCTGGTTTCAGGGGCTCCGTCTGTCAGAACAGCCCCACGGTTCCCCCGACCTGGCTTCCTGGATGACACATCCCACCGGTGAGCGCGCCTCTGGCTGAAGTGAAAGAACCCCCTCGCTGGAGCGGACCAGCTCCCGTGACACACCCTCCGGGGTGGCTGGCTCAGGCACAGTGTGATGCAGGGGCTCCCGCAACAGACCCTCCGGGGTGGCTGGCTAGGCACAGTGTGACCGGGGTGGCTGGCTCAGGCACAGTGTGACCGAGTGGCTGGCTCAGGCACAGTGTGACCGAGTGGCTGGCTCAGGCACAGTGTGACCGAGTGGCTGGCTCAGGCACAGTGTGACCGGGGTGGCTGGCTCAGGCACAGTGTGACCGGGGTGGCTGGCTCAGGCACAGTGTGACCGGGGTGGCTGGCTCAGGCACAGTGTGACCGGGGTGGCTGGCTCAGGCACAGTGTGACAGGGGTGGCTGGCTCAGGCACAGTGTGACCGGGGTGGCTGGCTCAGGCACAGTGTGACAGGGGTGGCTGGCTCAGGCACAGTGTGACCGGGGTGGCTGGCTCAGGCACAGTGTGACGCAGGGGCTCCCGCGATGTCACTGGGACTCCAGCTCTTTGCCATCGCTCAGCTCAGCCTCTCACAGTGTCAGCTTCGTCCTTAGGACTCCAGGGTGAACTCTGGCAGCCCAGGCCGGTCCCGCCCCGTCCCAGGCTCACACAGGAGAGAGGAACCTCCTCCCTCTGCAGCTCGCATGGACGTCACAAGCCCGCACGGCCCACATGGGCACGTCTGGTCCTGGACCTTCCCTGATGTCTTTGGCATTGAGTCCATGCCCATCTCGGATTCGGGGGGCGGGGGGGGGAGGGGAGGGGGGGCTTAGAGTGAGGGAAGGAAGGCCGGGGTGTTGACGGCCAGGAGGCTGAGACACCCCCTGGGTGTAAAGGTCACACTTTGGATGCCACTCAGATGTTTTCATCCCCGTCGTACACACACTGGGTTTCCACCCAAGATTCCGTGTGTAACCGAGTGACACACCTAACAACCGAGGAGCACTGGCCTATGACAGGTTTTGTTTGTTTTTTTGTTAATCCCCACCCAAGGCTATTTTTCCCATTGCTTTTCAGAGAAAGTGGAAAAGAGGAAGGGAGGGGAAGAGAGACAGGAGAGAGAAATATGGATGTGAGAGAGACACATCGACTGGCTGCCTGCTGCACGCCTCCTGACTGGGACCGGGGATGGAACCTGCAACCCAGGTATGTGGCCTTGACCGGAATCACACCCGTGACCCTTTGGTGCGTGGGCCGACGCTCTAACCACTGAACCACGCTGGCCAGAGCCCTACAACATTTTTAGTAGCTGCAGAGGTCTCTCACAGGGATGGGTATTCACCCGCCCACTGGGATAGCTAGCCCGGGAGGGTTTGCCACCGCTCCATAGGACAGTGGTAATTATAATGATAAAGCCACCATCACAGCATGCGCGCCCTCTATACACTATTCACATCCAGCAGTGCCGGAGAAGCTGACACTCAGAGAGGTTAAGCGACTTGCCTAAGGTCACTCAGCTCGTAAAGGCAGCTTGAGAACGAGCACCGGGCCCACCTGACACCCAAGCCAACGTCTTCTGTTTAACAATCTTGTATTATATGTTTATATTTACGGCTGTAATAGTTGTTGGGAAAAACGCCTCAAACAGTACAGGAGGATGTAAAGGGAAAATTAAAGTATCCCCTTGAGCTGAGCATTTTGAAAGATTTTAAACTTTTAAAATGATCAAAGTCATACCGCACACAGTGAAAAGTCTATTAAACCAGCACAAAAGCGAGTAAAATGAAAATTGAAAGCTGGGTCCCATCCCGTTTTTCAGTCCAACTTCCCAGAGAGAACCACTGTGAGATGTTTGTGTAACTTTTTCCACACACGTTTAATACACATCAAGCACATATAGCTTTCTCTTAAATAAATGGTAGCACACTATCAATTGTCCCATTATCCGCTCTTCCCAGTCAGTACTATCTCATGTACACCCTTCCCTATTGGCCCACACAGAGCTACCCCTTCTTTTCCCGGCTGCACAGTACTCCGCTCAAACGGACACGTGGCCATTTACATTCTATCGGTCCCCTGTTGATGGACACTTAGGTTGTTTATAGCTTTGTGCTCTTTTTAAAGATTGCTATGAACATCCCTGTATTTTTCTCTAAAGGGAACCCTAGTTCACTGCTGATGCAGACTGGGGCAGCCACTATGGAAAACACTATGGAGTTTCCTCAAAAAATTAAATATGGAACTGTCATTTGACCCAGTGATCCCACTTCTAAGAATATATCCTAAGAAACCCAAAACACCCATCAGAAAGAATGTATGCCCCCCTGTGTTCATAGCAGCACAATTTACAATAGCCAAGATCTGGAAACAGCCCAAGTGCCCATCAGTAGATGAGTGGATAAAAAGCTGTGGTACATCTACACCATGGAATACTATGCAGCAATAAAAAAGAAGAATCTCTTACCTTTTGAGACAGCATGGAGGGACCTGGAGGGTATCATGCTAAGTGAAATAAGTCAGTCAAAGACAAATATCACAGGATCCCACTCATATGTGGAATCTAATGAACAAAATAAACTGATGAACGGAGTGGATCCAGAGACATGGAAGCAGGGACCAGAGTGTGGGATCTCAGAGGGAAGATGGGGGAGGAGGGTGGGTGGGTGGGTGGGAGGTAATCAACCAAAGACCTTGTGTGCACATATGCATGGCCCATGGACGCAGACAGCGGGGTGGTGAGGGCCTGGGGAGTGGGGTGGGGTCGGGGGGCGGTGGCTGGAGAGGGTCGGTGGAGGGAAAGGGGACATGTGTAATACTTTCAGCAAGAAAGATTTTAAGAAAATAAAATAAAATGATAAAACTGAAAACAAACAAACATCGCTGTCCTTTTCTCTTTTCCATTTGGATGCACAAAATCAGCTTCCATGACCAGCCTCCTGCTGCCCGCACTCCCTCTGCCCAGCCTGGGTTTCCCGCCGGCCTCTGCATTGGGAAGGCTCCTGGTCAGTGTGGCCAGGTGCGGGGAGGCACGAAGGCCTTCCCCTCCTCACTTCCGGCCAGGCTCTGCCTGTCTGCTCCGAAGGTCCAGCCCAGAGCTCTCAGCATCTCCCATGAGATAATTTACATTTTCTGTTGTTTTTCAGCAAAAAGGGGGCACTCCGCGTGAACCATCTCTTGGGCACTGTTAACAAGGGTTCATGAGCGCGCCCTGTGCACCCGGTCTGTCGGCGGCGGTTATGAAGAATCGATGGCTCACAAAGAGCCCTGTTCCTCCCGCCTGACGAGTCTGTTCAGGGTGTGGATGGGCGGGGGTGGAGCAGCCTGGCCTCCTCACACCTGCCACTGGGAGCCTGGTGGTCGCCAGCATGTGACCTCTGGCCCCAGGTGGCAGCCCTGGTCCAAGGCCAATGCCAACGACCTGCTATTTGGGCCAGAAGAAGCTGCCTGGCCCTGCAGCCCGACTGCTCTCTGCGATGCCACCATGAGCCCATGTGAGAATGTTACCTCTAGGACCATTCCAGGTGGAGGCGCTCACTCGTTCACTCATCAAACACACACGGGGCCCCCTGCCGGGGGGCAGGTCTGTACCGGGGACACAGAGGCCCTGCTTTCTATAGTGGTGGAGAAAGGCAAGTACACAGACACTCACCAGAGAGACAAAGTGGGGGTGTGCGTTAGTGGGGGACACTGGGGACTGCTGAGGCCTGGAGGGGCCCTGACCCAGCCTAAGGCCAGGGGTGCTCAGAGGAGGCTCCCTAGGGGCCTGTGTCTGTGCTCAGAGCCCAGGATACAGGAGGGTAAGCCAGATGAAGGACAGGAGGAGGCCATGCCAAGCAGAAGGAACAGCATGTGCAAAGGCCCAGAGGCAGGCCGGGGGCATTAGAGGTTTGTCTGACTGCAGCACCTGGTCAGAGAGGAGACGGATGGGTAGGTGGGCAGTGGCTGGCCATGGAGGGTCCTGCAGACCCCACTGAGGAACGGGGACCTAATGGAGACGGATACCTCTGCATGGAGGTATTCGAGGGTAAGTTTTAATTTGTCTTTGAAATTATCTCTAATTTCTTAATTCTTCTATAATGAACATGTATTACCTTTCAAATGACAATAACAATTACTGCGGAAGGAAAAAAAAGAAGGTAGGGGAGTAGTAATAATAATAATTATGGAATAGTAATGGTAATAGCAACAGTGGTAGCGATAGCAGTAACACTAATGGTAATAGTCATGGTGGGAGTAATAGTAGCAGTGGCGCGAGCCGTAGTGGGGGCAGTAATAGCAACAGCAGTAACCGTAGTGGTAGTAATAACAGCAGTAGTTACTAGTATAGTGGAAGTCATAGTAATAGTGGCAGTAACGTGGTGGTGGTAACAGTGGTGATGGGACCAGGGTGATGGTAACAGTAATAGCAGCATTAGTAGTAGCAACAGAGGTCACAGGGTAGCACCAGCAATAGTGGTAACAGTACTAGTGTTAGTAGTGAAAGTGGCAGTGATAGTAATAGTAATAGCAATAGTGGTAACAGTACTAGTGTTAGTAGTGGAAGTGGCAGTGACAGCAGTAGTAATAGCAATAGTGGTAACAGCACTAGTGTTAGTAGTGGAAGTGGCAGTGATAGTAATAGTAATAGCAATAGTGGTAACAGTACTAGTGTTAGTAGTGGAAGTGGCAGTGACAGCAGTAGTAATAGCAATAGTGGTAACAGTACTAGTGTTAGTAGTGGAAGTGGCAGTGACAGCAGTAGTAATAGCAATAGTGGTAACAGTACTAGTGTTAGTAGTGGAAGTGGCAGTGACAGCAGTAGTAATAGCAATAGTGGTAACAGTACTAGTGTTAGTAGTGGAAGTGGCAGTGACAGCAGTAGTAATAGCAATAGTGGTAACAGTACTAGTGCTAGTAGTGGAAGTGGCAGTGACAGCAGTAGTAAAAGCAATAGGGTAACAGTACTAGTGTTAGTAGTGGAAATGGCAGTGACAGCAGTAGTAAAAGCAATAGTGGTAACAGCACCAGTGTTAGTAGTGGAAGTGGCAGTGAAAGCAGTAGTAATAGCAATAGTGGTAATAGCACCAGTGTTAGTAGTGGAAATGGCAGTGATAGTAATAGTAATAGCAATAGTGGTAACAGTACTAGTTAGTAGTGGAAGTGGCAGTGACAGCAGTAGTAAAGCAATAGTGGTAACAGCACTAGTGTTAGTAGTGGAAGTGGCAGTGACAGCAGTAGTAAAAGCAATAGTGGTAACAGCACCAGTGTTAGTAGTGGAAGTGGCAGTGATAGTAATAGTAATAGCAATAGTGGTAACAGCACTAGTGTTAGTAGTGGAAGTGGCAGTGACAGCAGTAGTAATAGCAATAGTGGTAACAGCACTAGTGTTAGTAGTGGAAGTGGCAGTGACAGCAGTAGTAATAACAATAGTGGTAACAGCCGAAACCGGTTTGGCTCAGTGGATAGAGCGTCGGCCTGCGGACTGAAAGGTCCCAGGTTCGATTCCGGTCAAGGGCAGGTGCCTTGGTTGCGGGCACATCCCCAGTGGGAGATGTGCAGGAGGCGGCTGATCGATGTTTCTAACTCTCTATCCCTCTCCCTTCCTCTCTGTAAAAAATCAATAAAATATATTTAAAAAAAAAAAAAAAAAAAAAACAATAGTGGTAACAGCACCAGTGTTAGTAGTGGAAGTGGCAGTGATAGTAATAGTAATAGCAATAGTGGTAACAGTACTAGTTAGTAGTGGAAGTGGCAGTGACAGCAGTAGTAATAGCAATAGTGGTAACAGTACTAGTGTTAGTAGTGGAAGTGGCAGTGACAGCAGTAGTAATAGCAATAGTGGTAACAGCACCAGTGTTAGTAGTGGAAGTGGCAGTGATAGTAGTAGTAATAGCAATAGTGGTAACAGCACTAGTGTTAGTAGTGGAAGTGGCAGTGACAGCAGTAGTAATAGCAGTAGTGGTAACAGCACTAGTGTTAGTAGTGGAAGTGGCAGTGACAGCAGTAGTAATAGCAATAGTGGTAACAGTACTAGTGTTAGTAGTGGAAGTAGCAGTGACAGCAGTAGTAAAAGCAATAGTGGTAACAGTACTAGTGTTAGTAGTGGAAGTGGCAGTGACAGCAGTAGTAATAGCAATAGTGGTAACAGTACTAGTGTTAGTAGTGGAAGTGGCAGTGACAGCAGTAGTAATAGCAATAGTGGTAACAGTACTAGTGTTAGTAGTGGAAGTGGCAGTGACAGCAGTAGTAATAGCAATAGGGTAACAGTACTAGTGTTAGTAGTGGAAGTGGCAGTGACAGCAGTAGTAAAAGCAATAGTGGTAACAGTACTAGTGTTAGTAGTGGAAGTGGCAGTGACAGCAATAGTAAAAGCAATAGTGGTAACAGCACCAGTGTTAGTAGTGGAAGGGGCAGTGATAGTAATAGTAATAGCAATAGTGGTAACAGTACTAGTGTTAGTAGTGGAAGTGGCGGTGACAGCAGTAGTAATAGCAATAGTGGTAACAGCACTAGTGTTAGTAGTGGAAGTGGCAGTGATAGTAATAGTAATAGCAATAGTGGTAACAGTACTAGTGTTAGTAGTGGAAGTGGCAGTGACAGCAGTAGTAATAGCAATAGTGGTAACAGTACTAGTGCTAGTAGTGGAAGTGGCAGTGACAGCAGTAGTAATAGCAATAGTGGTAATAGCACCAGTGTTAGTAGTGGAAATGGCAGTGATAGTAATAGTAATAGCAATAGTGGTAACAGTACTAGTTAGTAGTGGAAGTGGCAGTGACAGCAGTAGTAAAGCAATAGTGGTAACAGCACTAGTGTTAGTAGTGGAAGTGGCAGTGACAGCAGTAGTAAAAGCAATAGTGGTAACAGCACCAGTGTTAGTAGTGGAAGTGGCAGTGATAGTAATAGTAATAGCAATAGTGGTAACAGCACTAGTGTTAGTAGTGGAAGTGGCAGTGACAGCAGTAGTAATAGCAATAGTGGTAATAGCACCAGTGTTAGTAGTGGAAATGGCAGTGATAGTAATAGTAATAGCAATAGTGGTAACAGTACTAGTGTTAGTAGTGGAAGTGGCAGTGACAGCAGTAGTAAAGCAATAGTGGTAACAGTACTAGTGTTAGTAGTGGAGGTGGCAGTGACAGCAGTAGTAATAGCAATAGTGGTAACAGTACTAGTGTTAGTAGTGGAAGTGGCAGTGACAGCAGTAGTAATAGCAATAGTGGTAATAGCACCAGTGTTAGTAGTGGAAATGGCAGTGATAGTAATAGTAATAGCAATAGTGGTAACAGCACTAGTGTTAGTAGTGGAAGTGGCAGTGACAGCAGTAGTAATAACAATAGTGGTAACAGTACTACTGTTAGTAGTGGAAGTGGCAGTGACAGCAGTAGTAATAGCAATAGTGGTAACAGTACTAGTGTTAGTAGTGGAAGTGGCAGTGACAGCAGTAGTAAAAGCAATAGTGGTAACAGCACCAGTGTTAGTAGTGGAAGTGGTGGTGATAGTAATAGTAATAGCAATAGTGGTAACAGCACTAGTGTTAGTAGTGGAAGTGGCAGTGACAGCAGTAGTAATAGCAATAGTGGTAATAGCACCAGTGTTAGTAGTGGAAATGGCAGTGATAGTAATAGTAATAGCAATAGTGGTAACAGTACTAGTGTTAGTAGTGGAAGTGGCAGTGACAGCAGTAGTAAAGCAATAGTGGTAACAGTACTAGTGTTAGTAGTGGAAGTGGCAGTGACAGCAGTAGTAATAGCAATAGTGGTAACAGTACTAGTGTTAGTAGTGGAAGTGGCAGTGACAGCAGTAGTAATAGCAATAGTGGTAACAGTACTAGTGTTAGTAGTGGAAGTGGCAGTGACAGCAGTAGTAATAGCAATAGTGGTAACAGTACTAGTGCTAGTAGTGGAAGTGGCAGTGACAGCAGTAGTAATAGCAATAGTGGTAATAGCACCAGTGTTAGTAGTGGAAATGGCAGTGATAGTAATAGTAATAGCAATAGTGGTAACAGTACTAGTTAGTAGTGGAAGTGGCAGTGACAGCAGTAGTAAAGCAATAGTGGTAACAGCACTAGTGTTAGTAGTGGAAGTGGCAGTGACAGCAGTAGTAAAAGCAATAGTGGTAACAGCACCAGTGTTAGTAGTGGAAGTGGCAGTGATAGTAATAGTAATAGCAATAGTGGTAACAGCACTAGTGTTAGTAGTGGAAGTGGCAGTGACAGCAGTAGTAAAAGCAATAGTGGTAACAGCACCAGTGTTAGTAGTGGAAGTGGCAGTGATAGTAATAGTAATAGCAATAGTGGTAACAGCACTAGTGTTAGTAGTGGAAGTGGCAGTGACAGCAGTAGTAATAGCAATAGTGGTAATAGCACCAGTGTTAGTAGTGGAAATGGCAGTGATAGTAATAGTAATAGCAATAGTGGTAACAGTACTAGTGTTAGTAGTGGAAGTGGCAGTGACAGCAGTAGTAAAGCAATAGTGGTAACAGTACTAGTGTTAGTAGTGGAAGTGGCAGTGACAGCAGTAGTAATAGCAATAGTGGTAACAGTACTAGTGTTAGTAGTGGAAGTGGCAGTGACAGCAGTAGTAATAGCAATAGTGGTAACAGTACTAGTGTTAGTAGTGGAAGTGGCAGTGACAGCAGTAGTAATAGCAGTAGTGGTAACAGCACTAGTGTTAGTAGTGGAAGTGGCAGTGACAGCAGTAGTAATAGCAATAGTGGTAACAGTACTAGTGTTAGTAGTGGAAGTGGCAGTGACAGCAGTAGTAAAAGCAGTAGTGGTAACAGTACTAGTGTTAGTAGTGGAAGTGGCAGTGACAGCAGTAGTAAAAGCAATAGTGGTAACAGTACTAGTGTTAGTAGTGGAAGTGGCGGTGACAGCAGTAGTAATAGCAATAGTGGTAACAGTACTAGTGTTAGTAGTGGAAGTGGCAGTGACAGCAGTAGTAATAGCAATAGGGTAACAGTACTAGTGTTAGTAGTGGAAGTGGCAGTGACAGCAGTAGTAAAAGCAATAGTGGTAACAGTACTAGTGTTAGTAGTGGAAGTGGCAGTGACAGCAGTAGTAAAAGCAATAGTGGTAACAGCACCAGTGTTAGTAGTGGAAGGGGCAGTGATAGTAATAGTAATAGCAATAGTGGTAACAGTACTAGTGTTAGTAGTGGAAGTGGCGGTGACAGCAGTAGTAATAGCAATAGTGGTAACAGCACTAGTGTTAGTAGTGGAAGTGGCAGTGATAGTAATAGTAATAGCAATAGTGGTAACAGCACTAGTGTTAGTAGTGGAAGTGGCAGTGACAGCAGTAGTAATAGCAATAGTGGTAACAGTACTAGTGCTAGTAGTGGAAGTGGCAGTGATAGCAGTAGTAAAAGCAATAGGGTAACAGTACTAGTGTTAGTAGTGGAAATGGCAGTGACAGCAGTAGTAAAAGCAATAGTGGTAACAGTACTAGTGTTAGTAGTGGAAGTGGCAGTGACAGCAGTAGTAAAAGCAATAGTGGTAACAGTGCTAGTGTTAGTAGTGGAAGTGGCAGTGACAGCAGTAGTAAAAGCAATAGTGGTAACAGCGCTAGTGTTAGTAGTGGAAGGGGCAGTGACAGCAGTAGTAATAGCAATAGGGGTAATAGCACTAGTGTTAGTAGTGGAAGTGGCAGTGACAGCAGTAGTAATAGCAATAGGGTAACAGTACTAGTGTTAGTAGTGGAAGGGGCAGTGATAGTAATAGTAATAGCAATAGTGGTAACAGCACTAGTGTTAGTAGTGGAAGTGGCAGTGACAGCAGTAGTAATAGCAATAGTGGTAACAGTGCTAGTGTTAGTAGTGGAAGTGGCAGTGACAGCAGTAGTAAAAGCAATAGTGGTAACAGCACTAGTGTTAGTAGTGGAAGTGGCAGTGACAGCAGTAGTAATAGCAATAGTGGTAACAGTACTAGTGTTAGTAGTGGAAGTGGCAGTGACAGCAGTAGTAATAGCAATAGTGGTAACAGTACTAGTGTTAGTAGTGGAAGTGGCAGTGACAGCAGTAGTAAAAGCAATAGTGGTGCTAGTTTGGACTCCACCCTGTAGGTGAGGGAGCCACCGAAGGGCAGGGCAGGATGGAGTTTGAAGTCCCGGAGGCTCAGGAAGCCACTAGTGCGGAGGCAGTGACGAGAGGACCCCGTCCTCGCTCTGGGACGTGGGGGCCCCAGCGCCTGACCAGCTCCTCTGAGAGCATTCACCTGAGGAAGTGGTCTGTTTCCAGAACCCCCAGCAGCCCCAGCCGGGACCCTGCGGCCGGCTGGAGTCAGCCATGGCTGCTGGAAGGGCGGAGGGGCTGGGGGACAGGCCTACACCGCTTCTCAACTTACAGAGCCTCCGCTGTCTCTCCAAACTCAGGACCTCCGCACTCAGAACTCTTTCCTTCGTTCTGTCGTTGGTTTGCTCCATCCACTCATCCACCACCATCGCCGCACCCCAGCCAGCCCGCCATCTACCCATCACTCATCATTCATTCATCCATTCATCATCCAGCCATCCACCCATTCTTCTATCTTCATTTTTTGTTGCAGAAAAAATTCCCTGAGATTCACCAGACGTTAACTTCTAAAGACAGTGGAATTTTGAGTGTTTTTCTCTAATCTTTGCACTATCCTTATTGTTTGACTTTTTCCATCATACACGCATCATCTGCGTTTATATAAAACAAGGTGTTCATAAAAACAAACAAGCCTTCCAAAGGAAAACAGCACCCGAGATTCTGAACTGCCTGCTCTGGTGGAGCTCAGCAGCCTGACCTCCCTGACCCCCTGAGACCGCCATGCTGTGATGAAGCCCAAGCCCAAGTGGAGAGGCTGCAGTTAAGTGGGGGGGTAGGGGTGGGGCGGGGGAGGGGGGAGAGGGAGGAGACCCAGCTGCCATTGAGCCGGGCGTCAGATACGTGAGTGAAAGAACCATCTTGAACGTTTCAGCCCCACCATATGCAACTGGGAGAAGGACCAAGGTACGCATTTGACAGCCGGAACTGAGACCCCCGACATATTCCTAGTCATTCAAGCCACCCCAACTAGGACCCAGCCCTCAGTGAGCACACACAAGCTGTCCCCGTTATGCCCTGCGTGGGTCAACATACTAAGTTGTTGTTGTTTAAACACACACACACACACACACACACAGCCACTCACAGACCTGACCTGATTAGAGTGAATAGGGCGAGCAAGAGCCAGATTAAATATGTTGATTATGCAGGCTTGCACTCCTGTTTCTTTCTCATACATAAGACATGAGTCCTATTTTCTACCCCTCAACACACACACACACACACACACACACACACACAGGCTTGCTGGGGTGATATTTATTGTATGCAAATCAGACACTGCACTGGGAGAAGTGATCGCCTATCTAGCAGATGGTCTGAGGACCAGGTGGGAAAGAGTAACCGGGGTACAGGCGCCACATCCGCTGGAAAGGAGGCGACAGACCAGTGTCTGGATTCACCGGACTCCGGACAAGCCAAGGGCTAGACCAGGGGTGGGCAAACTTTTTGACTCGAGGGCCACACTGGGCTCTTAAACTGGACCGGAGGGCCGGAACAAAAGCATGGATGGAGTGTTTGTGTGAACTAATATAAATTCAAAGTAAACATCATTACATAAAAGAGTACGGTCTTTTTTTTTTTTTAGTTTTATTCATTTCAAACGGGCCGGATCCCTCTGCCTGGGCTAGACCTTCTGCCTGTCAGGTCGGCCAGGCCCGCTGCTCTGCCCGGTGGCATCTGCCTGCCACGGGCGTAGGACCGCCCAGGGGTTCCCGAAGCAGGAGGGTCAGGATGAGAGCTCCCTGTTGCCCGCCTGAATGTGGGCAGCTGTTTTCAGGCCAGACAAGGGGCGGCAGGCAGACCTGGTTCAAATGCAGGATCTGCTGCTCCCAGCCGTGTGGCCTTGACCGCGCTGCTGCACTTCTCTGGGCCCCGTTTCTTCATCCGGGAAATGAAAGCAGGCCTAATTCCAGTCTCCGAGGATGCTGGGAGCATGAGAAGACGAGGGCCTGTGTAGAGCAGGACACTTGGGCCCTTGCCGGTTTGGCTCAGTGGATAGAGCATCGGCCCGAGGACTAAGAGTCCCGGGTTCAATTCCAGTCAAGGGCACGAACCTCGGTTGCAGGTCGATCCCCAGCCCTGGTCAGGGCATGTGTGGAGGCAACCAATCCATGTGTCTTTCTCACATCAATGTTTCTCTCTGTCTCTCCCTCTCCCTTCCACTCTCTCTAAAAATCAATGGAAATACCCTTGGGTGGGGATTAACATATATATATATACTAGAGGCCCGGTGCACAAAAATTTGTGCACTGGCGGGGGCGGGGGGGGGGTGTCCCTCAGCCCCACTTGTGCCCTCTCACAGTCTGCGACCCCTCTGGAGGTAATGACCTGCTGGCTTAGGCCCACTCCCAGGTGGCAGAGGGCAGGCCCAATCCCTAGGTGCAGCCCCTGGTCAGGCTCAGAGCAGGGCCGATTGGGGAGTTGGGGCGCCACCCCCTGTCATGCACAGAGCAGGGCGGATCGGGAGGTTGCGATGCCACCCCCAGTCATGCTCAGGGTAGGGCTGATTGGGGGTTTGGGCACCGCCCCCTGTCACACCCAAGGCAGGGTCAATGGGGAGGTTGCGGCGCCACCCCCGTCACGCACAGAGCAGGGCCGATCAGGGGGTTGGGGCGCTGCCCCCTGTCACGCACAGAGCAGGGCCCATTAGGGGGGTTGGGGCTCTGTACCCTGTCACACTCAAGGCAGGGTCAATGGGGAGGTTTCGGCGCCACCCCCTGTCACGCACAGAGCAGGGCCCATCAGGGGATTGGGGAGCTCCCCCCTGTCACACACAGAGTAGGGCTGATAGGGGAGTTGGGGCACCGACCCCTGTCACACACAGAGCAGGGCGGATCAGGGGGTTGGGGTGCCACCCCCTGTCACCCGTAGAGCAGGGCCGATCAGGGGGTTGGGGCGCCTTCCCCTATCACACTCAGGGCAGGGCCAATGGGGAGGTTGCAGCTCTACCCCGTCACACACAGAGCAGGGCCCATGGGGGGGTTGGGGCGCCGCACCCTGTCACACACAGAGCAGGGCCAATCAGGGGGTTGGGGAGCTTCCCCCCTATCAGACACAGAGAAGGGCCGATCAGGGGGTTGGGGCGCCTTCCCCTGTCAGGAACAGAGCAGGGCGGATAAGGAGGTTGTGGCCCTGCCCCCTGTCACACACAGAATCGCAGGGCGATCAGGGGGTTTGGGCGCTGCCCCCCTGTCACGCTGCTCCAGGGGCCAGGAGGCCTCGCGGCTCCGCTTGACACTGGGGCAGTGAGGCCTCGCTGCTCCGCTGATCCCGGTGCTAGGAGGTCTCGCGGCTCCGCTGATCCTGGGTTCAGGAGGCCTCGTGGTTCCGCTGATCCCGGGGCGTGAGGCCTCACGGCTCCGCTGATCCCGGTGCTGGGAGGCATATTACCCTTTTACTATATAGGATAGAGGCCTGGTGCATGGGTGGGGGCTGGCTGGTTTGCCCTGAAGGGTGTCCTGGGTCAGGGTGGGGGTCCCTGCTGGGGTGCCTGGCCAGTCTGGGTGAGGGCTGAGGGCCGTTTTTAGGCTGGCGGGCGACTGAAGCTCCCAACCTCTCCTTTTTCCTTTTTTTTTTATTCTGGAGTTTATTTACCTTCTATGGCTGTCACTGGAGCTGAGAGCCAGCTCCAGCTTGAGACCTCAGCTGCTGAAAGCAGGGATCTGGGTTTGTTTGGGTTCTATAATTGTAACATTGTTTTGGTCCTGCTCGCTCCAGCTCTGAGATCCCGGCTGGCTGAAAGCAGGTTTCTGGGGTTTGGTTTAGCTTCTATATTTGTAACAATGTTTCTTAGAGAGCAGCTCAGAGGCCGGCAGCGGCAGGTGGGGAATGTTGGCTTCCTCCGTCACTGGAGCAAGCAAGCTTCCCTGTTCACTTCAGCTGCCTGGCTGCCGGCCGTCATCTTGGTTGGCAGTTAATTTGCATATCACCCTGATTAGCCAATGGGAAGGGTAGCGAAGTTACGGCTAATTACCATGTTTCTCTTTTATTAGATAGGATATATTAGAGGGTGGGTGCACGAAATTCATGCTGGGGTACGGTCCCTAAGCCTGGCCTGCGATAGGGCCATCTTCCCTGGCCGCCGGCAGCGGGCCCCACCCCCCGTTTCCCATTGGGCCATCGGAGCCTGCTGGGCCAGGGGAAAGGACAGAGAGGTTGGCCGGCAGGCCCCTGTGTTGAGCATCTGCCCCCTGGTGGTCAGTGTGCATCATAGCGATTGGTTGTTCTGCCATCCAGTCAATTTGCATATTACCCTTTTATTACATAGGATGACAGGGCACTTGGGGTCACCATAGACTCTTCTCTCGTTCTCATCCGCCATTTCTGCTTCCTAAAGGTTTCTTAAATGTGAGCACTGCCTGGTGCCCTGTAAGTGGCTGATAAATGCTGCCCCGTCCAGTTCGCACTGAGTCCCACCATCTCTCACAGACTGATCCCCTCGTGGGCTTCCCTCCATGTCCTCCCATCTGCTCCTCACCCTCCAGAGCAGAGAGGACTCTTTCTAACGTCGAAATCCCATGCCCACGTCGCTGCCTGCTCCAAAGCCCGCCGTGGCTCCTCAGTGCCCACACTCCTCCCTGTGCCCCGAGCCCCCCAGGTCCAGTGCAGCCACCCCCAGCAGCCTCCTGGCTGCCTCGCTCACCCACTCCAGCCTCCGGATCCTGCTCGGGTCCTTACATATGCCAAGCTGGTCCCTGCCCAGCACCTTTGCCCTTGTGTGCCCTTTGTCTGGGACCTCCTGCCCCTGCTCCTTTCCCAAGAAGCCACTAAATGTCGCCTCCCCAGGGACACCGCTCCATCGACATCAGGTCCCCTGCCAGCCGCTCGACCTCTCCGGGAACCTTGTCAGTCTCCTTCATGACACGGATCACAATTTGTCATCGTGTTATTTACTGAGTGAGGTGGCCTCTCCGGCAGCCTGGCTCGCTCACCACGGCAGCCCGTGAACTGGTGCAGGCGCAGCTGCTTCACGGACGCCCTTTGGAGGGGCAGGGGCAGGGGGACAGCAGGGCAGAGGGGTGCTCTGGGCCAGGGCTGTGTGCCCTGGAGGGGAGAGGGCTGCACAACTGGCTCCTTGCAACCCCCGCCCCCCGCCTGCTCCCTGCCAACCCCAGGGGCCCCCAAGGGACATTTCCTGCCTTTCCCTAATGGCCTGACATACAGGGTCCCGGTGATAAACCTCCCTCTGATAAAAGATGCAAAACTAACATCTGGCGGTTAATTAATAAGGAGCAGCGGTGTCTGGCTGGGGCACGCGGTTTGCTGACGCCGGCGTTTTCTCACCTGCCCCAAGAGATGCTGACGCCGTGCGCGAAATGGGGGGAAAGATCGATGTGGAGCGGGCCCTTGCTGACAAGGCTCCCCAGGGGCAGGACACCCCTTTCCCTCTGTCGGGGCCGACTCTCAGGTCCTCACGGAAGGAACCTCGTTTACTGAGTACCTATTGCGTGCCAGACCCTGCATCTCAGGCCTTCCTCCCAGCAGCCTGAGAGGTGAGTGTCGGTCCATTTACACGCAGGGAAACCGAGGCTCAGCTGCCTGCCTGGCCCAGGCTCCATGACGGCACGAGGAAGCAGAGGTGCTGGGCAGTGCCAGCTGGGGAGCCACTGGGAGCGTGTGCCACACAGGCAGCCTCCAGGGCCCCGGCCTCAGGCTCTGCCGGGCCAGGCAGGCCCAGAAGTCTGTGTTGGTAACAAGTACCCCATACAACTCTGGAGCAGGTAGGATGGGGATCTCACCTTGGAAAACATTCACCTGTGAATACCATCAAGCAATTATTGAGCACCTACTATATGCCAGCCCCAGGCGAATCCCAATAACACTTTAAGGCAGGAAGGACTGTCTCTAAGGGACTGTGAGGTTCAGAGAGGGGTAGCGACTTGATTAAAGCCACACAGCAATGCAGGCAGATCCTCTGAATGTCCCTGGCCCTCGGCTTCCCCGCTGGCTCCACCCCGGGGAAGAGAGGACCAGGCCTCCCAGAAGCAGGAGTTGCCTGCCAGCAGTGGGCGCTGAGGAATTAAGAGCTAAAGTTTCAGCGATCATTTCGGCCACCTCGGCAGGCCTGGCCACCTCAGCTGAGTGTGAGCACCAGGTGCCCTTAAGCAAGCAGGTGGGGCTCACCCAGGAGCCTGTGGCTGGTTCCCAGGCTCTGGAGTGAGTCACGTGGCCGCTGGAAGTGCTACCTGAAGGGATGGGGTAAGCGGCATCTGAGCAGCCCCCTGCGGTGCCCAGGAGGCCACAGAGGCAGGGCAGGGCGGTGGTCAGCAGGTGGGCTAGAGCGCGGGCGGTCAGGTGCTCCGGGAGGCGCCGGCAGAGGAGGCGTGAGTCTGACACGAGAACCACCTGTCTGATCCAGCTCCTTCTCCAGCTCCCTGGGGGCTATGAGGGTCGCACCTGGAACCAGGCACCTCAGGGACCTCCCAGAGCCGCAGCGGGAGAAAGCGGGTGCTGGCTGCACGGAGGCTTGGGTGCAGCGTGGTTCAAACCCGACCCTCCCAGCTTTTGGGCCACGTAAACTAGTCTTTTCCTGGTGCTGGGCCTCTGTGTCCCCACTGTCCCTGGTCACGGGTTCTCATGACAGCAAATGATACAAAGTGCTCAGTGCAGGGCCTGGTCCAGAGTAAAAGCCACAGACCCCCGTGTGCCCACTGATCACATTGTCTTCTTACACTGAGAGCAAACGGGAGCGTGTGGCTTGTGTGTTGGGGCTTCCTGTCCCAGCTCAGTCCAGCCGGCACGCCTGGGCCCTCACGCTCCAGGCCACACTCTGGTTTGTGTCTGAGGGCGGCGTGCTGTCCGAGTGGGAGGGGCGCCAGCCGGGCCGGAGTCCTGCGGTGTAATCGAATTGTTACTGACTTGCCCTTGCGACTCTGGTCCGCAGACACGATAACGCGCCCAGGGGCTGAGCTGCTCCCGCCCCAGAGACCTCCGGGCACCCCAGAGGGTGACCGATCAGTCTGGGAGGTGGGGGCCCACGGCAATTATAGGATGTGTGTGCACTGGGGTCCCCGGCTCTGCCACTGACTTGCTGTGTCATCTTGGCCAAATCCCTCACCCTGTCTGGGACCTGGCTGCCACTTCTCAGGCAGCTCCTGTGTCTGTGATGGGGCGTGGGAAGGAAGAAGGGGCCCGACAAGGGGCTCCCTGAGGCTTTTCTCCCGCCTCCCCCATTTCCTTTCCTGACCCATTCTCAGGCCTGCCTCCCAGGATCCTTCCCTCATCATAGCAGCTAACACTCGCTGCCTGCAAAGCAGATCTCGGCATTAACCCCACTTTTCATCTGGGCAAACTGAGGCTCAGTTAAGGTGACATGCTCAAGGCCCACGGCCGGGAAGTATTAGGTCCTGTACTTGAACCCAGGTCTGTCTGACTTTTGAGCACAGACCTTTCCTACTATCCTGACCTCCTTCTACCCCATCTTCCCCTTGGCCTGGACCAGAAGTTGGGGAGACCCCCAACCCGCGATTTCCTACTTTCCCAGCTGCCTCTCTCCTTGGCGGCCCCCTCCTCAGTCCGGCCCCGGGCAATCAGTGTCTTCAGCTATGATTTGGGATTCTAATGAACGGAACGATTTGGCATTTAAATAATTATCCGCCCTCTAACTGTTAGTGCTGCTGAGTTGGGAGAAATTTCCGCATCTTATTTATGAATATGGTTTCCCCCTCCGTCGGTGGAGATTTCCCACCCACCCCGCCAGCCTCCCTCCTAAATGCCTTTCAGCACGCCTTTCCGTGGAGCCCCCCCCCAAACCCCTAAGTGCCTATTAACAACTTTCCCTTCCGCCATCAGCACCCGCTCACGCCCCTTTTATCTTTACATTTCAATATCATTACAAATCCTAGTGTTATTCAAATTGCATCAATTATTCAATTTCTCCTCCCGGAGTGGAGGCACCCGTTTCCCAGTGGCTGAGCAGGAAAAAGCAAAGGTCTTTCAAGGAGGGTTTGAAATTCACTGGGGACTCGGTCGTGTTCCATTAACCTGGGCTCTCTGCCTCCCACAAACCATGGAATTGATTAAAACGCACGCAGTTTCCATTTGGTTGGGGAGAAGGCCTGCTGCCGAGAAGCCTGGAGGAAGGGATGGTTTGGGAGATGAAATGCTTTGTCACCCTGTGATGCTCAGTCGCTGAGCACGGAGGGGTTCCTGGTGCGAGGAGAGCAGCCGCCGGTTACCGAGCACTGACTGTGCCAGACGTCACTCCAAGCTCTTTGCAGAAGATCCCTCCTCCGTCCTCAAGACAATCTGATGAGGTGGTTACCATGACTCCTCCCCGCCCATTTTATAGATGAGGAAACTGAGGCTCGGGAAGGGGAAGGCTCTGGCCCAAGTCTGCACAGGCTGGAGACTGGTTTTGTCTTCAGGGTTGGCCTCTTAACCATTATACCATCAGCCACGCTGGAGGGTTTGGGTGACTCCAACGAGTAGCTAGCAAAGGGGCTGAGGGAGTGGAAAGGGAAAACATTTAACATTTCTTCCCACGGGGCCCATTTTTGAAAAAAATCATGTGAGAAATTGCTCACGTCTCATTACCAAGAAAAGCTTTCTTTAAAGTGTTTTCCTTAAAAAACGAGGGGTTTCTCAGCTACGGCCACCAGCAGTCACATGATGGCCGCGTTTCCCTCTTTGTTTGGCTGCCTTTCTCTGGCCAGAGGAGCAGCCCATTGCTCAGCCATGCGGGGCCTCGCCCTCCGCCCGTGCCCGGGGCCTCTCAGCTCGGCTTCCTGCTTTGGCACTGCGGTGCGTACTTGTAAACCACTGGAAGCCTTTTTGAAACGAGTCCAGATAGAAGTACCTTTTAAAAGACTTTCAAGCATCTATTATAAACCGGGCATTTTACACACGTTCTCATCTAATCTTGGCAAAGGGTTATTCCCACTTTACAGAGGATGGAACTGAGGCCCAGAGAGGCTATGGAACTTGATAGATCCTCCCTCCCCCCAACTGGTGGGCGGAGTATGATGTAACCTGCAGGCCGGAAATACCTGAGCGCCTAGCCATGTACCTTATATGCACTATACATTAAGCCACCAATCAGCACCTGCCAAATACCCTCAGCCAGCGGTCGCGACCCTTTGGGGGTCAAACAACCCTTTCACAGGGGTCGCCTAAGACCATCGGGAAACACATATATAATTACATATTGTCTTTGTGATTAATCACTATGCTTTAATTATGTTCAATTTGTAACAATGAAATTGGGGGTCACCACAACAGGAGGAACTGTATTAAAGAGTCGCAGCATTGGGAAGGTTGAGAACCACTGCCCTAAGCCCTTGCCCCTAAGTACCTGAGTGCCTAACTATGTACCTTATATGGACCATACATTAGGCCACCAATCAGCGCGCGCCGAGTACCCTAAGGCCTCATTCCTTCTCATTCCTCCCCTAGAAAGGCGCGCTCACCTCTGCACGGGTTGCTGCTCTCCCCTAGCGAGACAGCCCGGCAGGTCTTCCTCCTAATAAAGCTGTAATCCTGGTTTTCGGCTCCCGACTGGTCTCTCAGGACTGGGCCAAGGACACCGGTAAGTGACAGAACCAGGATGGGAACGCCGTGTGGGCCCCAGCACCATCCTCTTCTCATGAGCCAGGGGTAAGGCAGTCACCTGGGCCCCTGCTCCATGTTTTGTCTGGCAGGAAGGTGTCATCCACTTGTGAGTCAGTAGAAACATGATCCCGCCACCTTGCTGTGTGACCTTCCTCTCTGGACCTCAGTTTCCCCACCGAACACTGCCGGGCTGCCCTCCCAGGCCCCATGCAGCTCTGACCTGTTACCACTCCTTTCTGCCTTCTCTACCACGCACCCACCAGCATCTGGGCCTGGTGGCACCCGAGTCCCAGCTGCCCCTCCCTGAGCAGGTGCAGACCCCAGGGAGCTGTGCTACTCATTCCCAGGGTCTCCTGATTCTGCAGCCTCGGAGACAGGGCTGTGACAACACCTCCCGTGCCAGCCAGCTGCGTGCTTCATGATCCTGGGTCCCGTCAGGTAGCGCCTCCTGACAAGACAGGGCCTCCATGGCTGGGCACCGAGGAGAGGTGAGCATGGCAGAGGCTTGGTTCTGGGTCTTGGGTCCCAGACCCCAGGCTGGTCTAGGGAGGACGGAACTCAAACAGACAAGTGGCTGCGCGGAGACAGGTGAGGAGAGGCTTTGGAAACGGGCAGAGAGCAGCTCCCCAGGCAAAAGCAACCTCATTTACTGAGCACCTACTGAGTGCACGACCTCCCACCAGAGGCTGCGAACTGGTCAGATTCAGGTCACACACGTGGTTTCTCTGACCAACCTGCGTTTTTAAAGGGCTTGAGTTAGTTTCTAACACAAACAGATAAATCCCACATAAAATCAGGGTTTAGGGTTCCCTGAGAAGTTAGGCTCAGGTGGTACCGAGTCCCTTTTCATACAGGCTTGCTGGGTGCGGCGGCCCCTTCAGTGGAGCTGGGATTGCCTAAGCCTCACAGTCCCCCCAGCCCTCCTGCCCCTTCCTGTTGCCTGCCTGACTCTGTGGGCACCTGAATGCCTACTCCCCCCATCACCCTGAATGCCGCTGGGTGGGTGTCATCGATGAAGAAACTGGAGGCATCTAGGTTGCACCCATCACACCAAATCCTACAACGGGTAAGCACTGGGGTCAGGACTGAACCGCAAGTCTCAGTCCCCCAACTCCCTATTGTTTCCTCTGCCACACACCCTCTCCCACCAGAGGAGGCCAGAACAGGCAGCCTCCCTTCACAGCGGATCTCTCCGAAGGCCCCAGTGCTCCTACTGCAAAGTGAGTGGCCTCTGAAGTCCTTTTCAGCTCTGAGGACGGTGTGAAATTGAATGTGGCCTCCCTGGGGTTGGAACCAGGAATCCGGCCAATCATCATGCATGTCAGTGCTACTGAGTGCTCAGCTCTGTGCTGGGGCAGTAAACACACGTCTCACTGAACCCCCCAGCTTTGCAGGAGGTAGGTTGTACCATGAGCCCATTTAACAGGTTAAGAGGTTGAGGCTCTCCCATCAACCACTCTCCATGATTCAGTGCCTCTGGCTTCCTTTTAGCTTTTTGATGGTGTCCTGCCCCCCTTCCTACCGCAGGGCCTTGGCTCACGCTGTCCCCTCTGCCTGGCATGTTTCACACCTCCCCATGCAAGCCTCCCTCACCCTCAGGTCCTCCCTGGCTCTCTGAACAGAGCCTGGCTCTCCCTGCTGTTGTCTCCTAGAGCGCCCCGCACACTTCCTGGTATGATAATGACAGCAACGCCAGCTCAGACTTATTGAGCACTTTGCCCAAGCCAGGCACCGTTCCAAGCACTTTAATTACATTAGCTCACTTACTCCTCTCACAGCCCTCTGACGCGGCATGGTTATCCCCCTCAACCCACAGATCCGGACACTGAGGCACAGAGAGACTGAGTAACCGCCCAAGGCCACACAGCGAGTGTTGAATGTCTTTACCTCAGGTTGTGTGCAGCGCTGACTGACGTCTGCAGGGACTGTCAGGGGAAACTTCTTAATAAATATTTAAATGAATGAACTCCGGGATTGTGGCTCCAAATTCCACGTCCATAACCACGAGGGTATATAACTGTCACCTCCCTCCAGACGGTCTCACTACTGGTGCTGCGCCAGCTCCCATCCACCTCCCAGGGCAGTGCTGAGCTCGCCAGGCTGCCCACTCCACCCCACCGGCCTCGGTCGGGTTCAGCACCGCGGACAGCGCACCACACCTCAGAGGTGGCTGCCTCCCTCCGCCCAGCCCAGCCCGGGGCTCCGGACTGGCCTCTGGGAAAGTCCCCAGGAGACCCCCGCCCTCCTCGGTCCCTCCTTGCTCACCGCCCTCTCCCTCGCCAGTTTACTGCCAATGACATTCAGATAAATGGCTGCTGTCAGCCAGGCCGGTCCCTCGGAAAGGCGTGTCGGGTGATGTATGACACCATCTTCTGGAACCACAGGACTCGCTGCTCAGGAGCTCCGAGGGGGCGCCCCCCACCCCCGCCAGCCTCCGACCCCGGGCCACAGCTGGGCTTTGGGGTCCCCCTCCTATCCAGCCTGGGGATGAGCCCCCCGTCAGACACAATTACTAGGGTCTTTAATCACACGCTGTTAGCCTGGCCCACTCCCCGACTCTCTGGGCTGCTACGCTGCTGGCTCTAGGGGAGCCCTCCTGGACTATTCCGCATGCAGGGGGCCTCGTCTGCAGTGGCACCAGGCTTGTCGTCTGTAACATGGATGAACCACAAGTTCACCTTTACATGGTATGTGCAAACGCTTCACCTGCAGTAGGACCCCTGCCATTGTACTTAACGCTGGGGCCAGAGTGCTCACCTGCATGCAGCCCAAGGTCACATGCAGCATCAAAAGTGACTGGCGCCAGTCGACGGGGAACAGAGTCTGTTAGAGTCACTCACCCACCAGGCTTCACATGGGGTCCTTGCAAAGCCCCCAGAGGCAGTTACCATGACCCCTTCCACAGGCAGGTAGACTGAGGCCCAGAGAGCTCCACAAACTTGCCCACAGACACTCAGGGCTGGGGTTTGAATCCAGGAGACAGAAGGTGAGCCCCTGCTCCCGCCTCCATGCAGGCTGCCCACCCACCCACCCGCCCGCCTGCCCGCCGCGCGTGGGTGAAGATGCAGTGGGAACTAGCGGGCAGGGAGGTCTCTCTCTTTTCAGCCAACACCACCAACCCCTCTTAGGAGCGCGAGCGGGATCCCCGGGCCTCCAGCTGTTTCTCTCCCTCCAGCTCCTCCGGTGGAATCCAGGCCTTTGTTACTTCCTGGTCCCGAACTGTGGAGGGATCTGCCCCCTCACCCCTCAGGCACCCCCGTCACCCCTTCCTAGAGGGGGGGTGAGAAGAGGCACCAGCACAGCTTTAAACCTGGCGGTGAGAACAGAGACCCACCAGGCTGGCAGGCAAATAGAGACAAAACCCCGCAGACCGTTCCTCCATTGGGAGCATCCCCGTGCGCCCACAGTGGGCCGAAGGGAAGGAGGAAGTGCAAACGCTTCGGAAGGCTCTCAGAGCGCACGTGCGCATTCGTCAGCTCGGCTGCCAACAACATGCCACGAACCAAGGCCACTTCTGGCTTAAACAACAGATGCTCATTTTCTCACTCGTCTGGAGGCTGGGTCCAAGGCCACGGTGCCCGCGTGGCCAGGCGCTGCTGGGAGGCCTCTTTCTGACTCGTAAATGGCCTTTCTCGCTGCACCCTCACAAGTAGAGAGAGCAAGCTTGGTGTCTCTTCTTTTTTAAAAATGTGTGTGTGTATGTGTGTGTTTATTGATTTCAAACAGGAAGGGAGAGGGAGAGAGAGACAAACATCAATGATGAGAGAGAATCATCCATCGGCTACCTCCTACATGCCACACACAGCTGCCTCCTGCCCGCCCCGCACTGGGGATCGAGCCCGAAACCCCCGCAGGTGCCCTGACTGGGAATCGAACCCTGACCACCTGGTTCCTAGGTCGATGCTCAACCACTGAGCCACGCTGGCTGGGCCGGTGTCTCTTCTCATAAGAGCATTAATCGCATCATGAGGGCTTTGTCCTCAAATGGCATCAAGGTGGGAATTAGGGCTTCAACACAGGAACCTGGCCGGGAGGGGGCACAATGCAGTCAATAGTACCTGGGAGACAGGACGTTCTCGTGGGGAACTGGTGGCTGGCTGGCACCCCGGGCTCAGGCTGACTCAGCAAAGTCGTGCGTGCGGAGCCCCAGATGGGGACAGGGCACCTCTGGGCACTGAGGCGGCAGAGAACACGACAGACGAGGTTCCCGCCCTCAGTGGGAGGAGATGACAACATACAACCGTGGAAGGGCCAGCGCGGTGCGCCGAGGAAAAGCACTGACTGTCTGGCGTGGCCGCTCCCTGTGCCGGGTTGGTCTGCTCACGCTCCAGGCCGCTGGCTTAAGCAGCAGGACTGTCTTTTCTCTCAGCTCAGGGAGCTAGAGTTCAAGGCGGCAGGTTTGTGTTTTGGAGCCTCGCTCTTTGGGGCGTGGACAGCAGTGTCCTCCCCATGTCTGCACATGGGCTCCCTGGGCGTGTCTGTGTCTCGGTCACGCCTACAAGGACACCACCATTGGAGTAGGTCCCATCACACAACGCATTTCCCCAAGGCTATCTCCAACACAGTCATGTGCCGCGGTACTGGGGCGAGGACGCCAACACATGGATTTGACAGGAGGACACAGTTCAGCCCATAACGGTGCCACCCCCGTGTCCTCTCACCCTTACCGGCTGGTACACACTCGTCCAGCCTCTCGCTACCAGCACCCACGTTCCTCTGCCCGAGGGCCCCTCTGAAGCCGGCTGTGCCCCCGGCAGGCCCAGCTGGAGGTGCTGAGGAGCCCAGGCCCCCGGAGCAGCCCCAGTGGGAGCTGATCTGGAAATGCCCAGCTCTTGGCATCTGGGGCTGATGTGTTCCCTTTGCTGCCTGCGCCTCCCTGCCTCAGTCCCACCCTCCTGGTGTGAGCACCATCCCCAAAACCAGCACTGCTGGCGGACTTGCACTCAAACCCTGCCTCGGGGCTGCCTCTGGGGAACCAGCCGGGGGAGTGGACGATTTCTCCCCCGTGCAGCGGGGAGAGGGTGAGGGCGGAAGCCGCCCCGAAAGGGCAGGCCGTGTGAACGGGCCGGCCATGCAGCCATAGCCGGAGTCCCGCTAACCAGAGGCTTCCTCTTCCAGGGCATCGTGCCCAGCACTCTGCCGTTTCCCCATCTGAGGCCTTCCCAGCAGCTCCGTGGGGAGCGGGCACCACTCTCAGTCCCCGCTTTCAGGTGGGGAAATGGGCACAGAGAAGCTGAGTCACTTCCCTGAGGATGCAGAGCCAGGCTTCAGTCACTGTCCTATCCACTTCGCTGTGGACCTCCGACGCCCTCAGTCCCACCTTCCCCAGGTGGCAGCTGCCCAGGCCCCCGGTGCTCTCTGGGGCCCGTGACAACTCCCGCCCTTTGCACCCCCTCCCCGCACACCAAGGCCCGTTATCTGTTTTGCACACGGCCTGCGCCGTCAGGGTAATGGACTGTGCTTGTCCTAGCGGAGGTGGCCTCTGGCAGGGATGATGTATGAGGCGCTATTGTTTGATATGAATGCATTAGGCGACATTCCCGATAAAGACTTTACCAGCAGAGCCCGGCTCGCTGGCAGCAGCCGGGGGAGGAAGGGGACGGAGGCGGAGCCTGGAGGCCGAACCAGCCACTTCCAGGGAGGCCGAGACCCGGTCCCACTCGCTTTCAAACTTCTGGGTCCCTCGCCCCACGTCTCGCACCCTCACAAGCAGCAGAGGGTGGACCGTGGCTCTCACACCTCGGAAAGTACCAGAAACGGCTGGGGAGATGAAACAGCAGAGTTGGGGTCCCAACTGGGTTCATTAAAACAATCTCCAGGAGGAGGCCTGGGATCCTGCCTTTTCAAACCAGGTCCCTCCAGCCCCGGCCAGCAGGCAGTGACAGCCCGTGTGCCTGACTCGGTAGAGCTACTCCTAGTGTCTTCCCTCGTCTACTGAGCTCAGTCACCACTTCAAGTCTCTTCAAACCAGAACGGCAAAACGCTGGTAAGTGTTGAGTTTGGATGAGGGGCTCATGGGAGTTCATGAGTCTAGTCCAGCCGTGGGCAAACTACGGCCTGCGGGCCGAATCCGCCCGTTTGAAATGAATAAAACTAAAAAAAAAAAAAAAAAGACCGTACCCTTTTATGTAATGATGTTTACTTTGAATTTATATTAGTTCACACAAACACTCCATCCATGCTTTTGTTCCGGCCCTCCGGTCCAGTTTAAGAACCCATTGTGGCCCTCGAGTCAAAAAGTTTGCCCACCCCTGGTCTAGTCTCTCCACGTGTTAACGTTTCCATAATAAAAAGGAAAAAATCCTCCAAAAATAATAACCCTGCAGTTAAGGTTACTGAGGCTCCACTCGGAGATGAGCCTGCAGAGCCAGAGCAGCTGGGGAAGCGGCCTGACTCCCCAGCAAACTCCTGCGGCCTTGCTGGCTCTCGGGGACGGGCTTTCTCTCAGTTGAGCCGCCTCAAAAAGCCATTCGCCTACACATCGAGGCGCTTCCCCACCCCGTGCCTCTGGATCCGCAGCCAAGATGACCGTCCACTTGCCCTGCCCATTTTCAGTCAAGAGTCATTCGCCAAACCTGCTGCTGCCAGCGAGTGTATGGCACTGCTGTGGCGAGCCTGGCACCACGGTGGTGAGCCTGGCACTGCTGGGAGCGGGGCTTCAGCAGGAAGCAGGCAGCATCTGTGCTCAGGGAGCAACCTCCCAACGCCACCTCCCCCAGAAAGCCCACCTCCCAGTGAGGCCGCCGGGCTCTCCCAGGACACGTGCCATCGCTGGTGCCCAGTTCAGCTTTTCACACCTGCCTCCCCGCCGAACAGTGAGCACCTGTGTCTCACTCCCCTCGTGTTCCCCGAGCCTGATGGGGGCATACAGTAGGTGCTCAGCTTGGTGTGGGGGAGGGAGGCAGCGCGGAGAAGCGGGTGAAGCTAGCTCTGGGGCACAGACTCTGGCTTGGGCCTCTCCCGTGTCCTCTTAGCCACTTGGTCCTGTCCTCACTTTCCTCCACCCCAGGAGGTGCCCCGCCCCTGCTCCTCCAACTTGCAGAGCTTGTCCTTCCCATGCCCACATCCCTTAACGCCCGGTCCCACCATCTAGGGAAAGAATCCCGTGCCCCATGTGTCGTGAACACAAACACTTTTCGCAGAGGCTTCTAAGCACAGTGATGCTAACGTCAGGGTTTCGGGCATGGCTGGGACCAGCTTCTGCCCTCCCCACCCCAAGCCCACGTGAATTCGGCAGGAAACAGCCTGCATCGTGGTGGTTCCAGATGTGATTGTTAGAGCTAATTTATGCTCCGTTTACACAGGCTCCAGATGTCACGGCTCCTCTGTGGATGTATCCACAAGCCAGGGGAGGCCGGGGAAGGGCTGGGGGCCGAGGCTGCAGCGTCCCCTCTGCCCCCTCACCTGTCTCCTTTTCCTAGCCCAGCTCTGAGGACATCATTCCAATATGTTCCCCCCGCCCCCAACTCCTCACACCCTCGCCTGCCCTGCTGAGCCCAGCCCTATGCCTCAAGGCTTCTACCATAAGTTCTGGTCATAGACTGCAAGCTCCGTGCACCCAGGAGCCCCGTGCCTGGGCCAGCTCCATGGACAACGGGGTGCTCAGTAAAGTAATGGTGGCAGACAGTGTGATTGGCTGCCGTGGGTAGAACCGTGTCCCCCTCCGAGAGGTAGGCTGGAGTCCTAACCTCAGTGCCTGTGGATGTGACGGTACTTGGAAAAGGGGTCTCTGCAGACGCCATCACGTTAAGATGCACCCGTACTGGACCAGAATGGGGGCTGATCCAGCGGCCGGTGTCCTCATAGGCGGAGGGAGATTTGGACACAGACACGGACAGGAGACGCCCTGTGATGACAGGCAGAGGGAGCGATGCCAGTGTCTGCACACGGGGGACGCCAGTCTAGAGCAGCCAGCAGACACGGCAGGAAGGCGTGCAATGGCTTCGACCTCAGGACCTCCCACAGGCACCGGCAATGTTCACCCCTCGATCTGACTTCTGGCCTCTGGGACTGGGGGACAATACATTCCTGCTGTTTATAGTCACCCACTTCGGCGGCATCCTTATGGCAGCCCTAGGCACTCCTGCTGTGGCAATGAGGGTGAGCTGGCAGTTGGACCAAGCTTCTTCCTTTGAGACCCCAAGTCCTCTTCCCTAGGCCTCTGCCCAGAGGACTGCCCAGCCCCTCCTCCCCACCCTACCCCCCGCCAGGCTGTCCCCTCCCTCCGTTCTCCAGCAGCAACCAGGGAAATCTTCCCAACTCCATTTGGTGCCTCACTCCACTTCACCTCCCACTATCGCCTCAGCCCCTGCAATCGCTGTGGCCACCGTCCCTGCGAAGAGCTCCCAGCCCCACTTCCCAGGCCTCTCTGGGGCAGCAGACGCTGTCCTGACTTCCTCCCTCGAGGCTGGGATGCTTTCTCTTCTCCGCCCGCCCCCTGAACGTGCTCCGTTTTCTGCGTGTGCAGCCTCTTCGATGCAGGTGTTTGCCAGGGCTCTGCCCTTCTCCGGCCTCGCTTCTCCTCCCAGACGTGGAGGAGGTAAGGACAGGGTCGTGAGGGTGATGGTGGTAGGGATGATGGTGAATAGTTATGGTAATGGTGGTGGTGGGAACGATGGTGGTCATGAGGGTGATGGTGGTGGGGGAGCTGATGATGGTAATGATGGTGTTGATGATAGTGGGAGTGATGGTGGTGGTGGTGATGATGATGGTGGTGATGATGGAGGGAATGATGGTGGTTATGGATGTGATGATGGTGATGATAATGGTGATGATGCTGGTGGTGGTGGTGGTGGTTATGGATGTGATGATGGAGGTGATGATGGAGGGAATGATGGTGGTTATGGATATGATGATGGTGGTGATATGGTGATGATGGTGGTGGTGGTGGTTATGGATATGATGATGGTGATGATGATGGTGATGATGATGGTGGTGGTGATGGTGGTGATGATGGTAGTAATGATGGTGTGGTGGTGATGGCTATGGATTTTTGCTGCTGTTAAGAGATCCTCTCAACACAGGAAGTGTGCGAGGCCAGGCTACGCTGAAGCCTCAGATGTCCCCATTCCTTGCACTGCACCCACTGTGATCCTGCATTTCTAGTTCTCTTCCTCACCTTCCCACGCCTTCTTTCACACACACCTCTGTGCATAGACACGATCCCAGTTTCCTAGGTCTCTCGTATAAAGTACCACGAACTCAGAGGCTTAAAACAAACAACAGAAATGGATTCGCTCCCAGTCCTGGAGGTGAGAAGCCCACAGTCATGAAGTCAGCAGAGCCACCTCCTTCTGAGACACTGGCAGGGGGGACCCGTCCTTGCTTCTCGGGCTTCTGCTGGTGGCCGGCAGTCCAGGGCACCCCTTGGCTGGCAGCGGCCTCCCTCCACGCCGCCTCTGTTCTCACAGGTGTCTTTTCTCCTCTTCTTAAAGGACACATGGGTGGATTAGGGCCACCCTAATGGCCTCATCTGACCTTGGCCACTTCCGCAAAGGCTCTACTTCCCAATAGATCACATTAACAGGTGCCAGGGGCTAGGACTTCACATATCTTTTTTGGGGGGTGGGGTGGGGGAGGAGACACGATTCAAACACACACACACACACACACACACACACACACACACGCCTTTTCCTCTGCTCTGAGGCTTAGATCATCTCATACCCTGTTCCTTGCACTATGAGACGTTGCCTCTGGTGACCTGCTTCTCTCTGCATTCTTTCCTTCTTGCACCTTTAAAGCATCTGTTAATAAGCTTTACTCTCTGCCAACTCTGACCTGGGGAACTGGAGGCAGCGCACAGTCCCTGTCTTCAAGGAGCTCGCCGCCCAGAAGAGAGCGTGAGGCTGCACCCAAGCTCCCTCCTGCGGCTTGGACAAGGCTCAGGGGCTGTGGGCACACTGGGTGCAGCCGAGCCAGCGTGTCCTGTCCTCGGTGCCCCTCTTCACCACCCAGGACAGCTCTCCTGCCCACCTCCACGACTTGGAGCCCCCGCCCCGGGGTGGGTCTGTCCCAGCGGCCAGCGAGGCTCCTGCAGGCTGCACCCCTCCCGCACAGGCACGGGCACAGGCACAGCTCTCTGCCTCCCACCGCTCCCTCTGCGCATCTCTCCTTAAAGGACTGAGGATTCCGCAGCCTGTCTCTGGGCTCCGCACAGAAAGGGCTAAATGATATGCTGACACCTTAATTAAGGCCCATTGTCACGCAGCGTGGGGACCTTGTCTGAGTGATCCTGGGAGAATGGGCGCTAACAGGCCCGTCAGAGCCTTTGATTCCTCCTGGCAGATTAGAAAATGACACAAAGGTGGCTTAGGCAGCTCCTGGGTGACGTGTGGAGCAGCCCCCGCCACCCCCTCCCCCGCCAGATACCTGTGTGGTTGTCACAGGTGAGGGGCCCAGCCGCCCTGAGCTCAGGGCCGGGGGGCAGGGTCTGCTGTGGCTTCACAACCCTCCCCCAACCCCCCCCGCCCCCCCCCCCCCCCCCGG
This sequence comes from Myotis yumanensis, assembly GCF_028538775.1. NCBI lineage: Eukaryota > Metazoa > Chordata > Mammalia > Chiroptera > Vespertilionidae > Myotis > Myotis yumanensis. Next base: position 3,418,640 of record NW_027223770.1, on the reverse strand, counting down.
CTCCCACCACAGGCCTCCAGGCTGAAGTAAATGTTCGCTACTATTTATCGAGTCCCCCTCTGAGGCAGGCACTGCACAGGGGACCCTGACACAGAGCCTCCGGCCCCCCAGCCAGGGACAACCATCTGCCCCACTCAGCAGATGAGGAAATGCAGGCTCTGAGAGCCCAAGTCACCTGCTTGTGACGGGCAAAGCAGGTAGTCGACTCCCAGCCCAGACCTGGCCGCTGTACAGACGGCGACTGGAGATCCAGAGGTGGGTCTGCCACGGCCACTCGGCGACGGCAGCAGAGGGGGGCTGGGACCCAGACCCTTCACTCCCATTCTGTGACTTTTCCCACCAGGGCAGCAATTTGCAAAGTGCATGTGTGGGGGATGTTGACAATAATAATAACAGTGACAGCCGTGACCTGTCATTGAGGTTGACAAAGCATGGCTCCGGGTCTCGCAGCCCCCGGGGAATTTCAGCTCCACAGTCAGCCGTGCGAGCTGGCGCAGGGAAAGGCAAGCGGTTGGGAGTGGGGAGACCTCGTACCCGCTCCCCTCCTCACTGGCCCACAGCCACAGAGGGAGGGGCCCGCGCCTGGCGAGCAGCCCCTGGGGATGGGGGAGAAGCCTGTGCCCCCTCCAGCCAGGCCTCTGACCACCCCCGCCTGTGGACACCCTTCCCTCTGCCACCATTTCGGGGAGAGCAGGGCGAGCTGGGCGCCTGGTACGGCTCTGTGTGACTGGCTGTCGTGACAAAACCTCAGGCGGGACCTCCTGACGCCGTAACTGCCCTGTCAGCTGGGAAAGAAGCATCTCTGTGAGAAGACGCTCCCGTGGCACCCGGACGGCAGGACTGTGGGCCAGGACCCCGGCAGGTGGGCAGGAGCGACCGACGGCACCCAGGCGGGAGGAAGGACGGGGCAGGGAGACGCGCCAGGTGCCCTGACAAACTCTGACCGGGCAGGACCTGCCATCGACCAGTGTCGCCTCTGTCTTCCCAGGTCCCAGAGGGGGGCTGCTCTCCCCACCCCAACACCATCCCCTGGGGAACAGGCGAGAAGAGGGACCTCCATGTGAACAGCTCAGGCCACGTGCCCTGTGCTTTCGCAAACCCGAGGGCCAGGTGTGAGCCCATTCACAGGTGAGGACACCCCATCACCAAGTCATGCATCCTTTCGGTGGGATGGTGAGCGCCTGCCTGTGCTGCGGCCTCACTGAAATGCCGAAGGTGAAGGACAAGGAGAACCTTAAAAGCAGCTAAAGAAAAAGCAGTTACCGACAAGGGAGCTCGCGTAAGACTGTCCGCTGATCTCTGAACCGGGGCCACATCGAAGGACAAAATGGACAAAGCCCCAGACCTTGGGGGTCACACCCCCAAACAGACTCTAGCCTCTTGTTCAATCTCATGTGCAGCAGGAGGAGGCAGGACCAGGCTGGGGGCAGGTGGAGGGAAGGGACTTAGTCCAACAGACTGCAGGCTGGCTCTGTGACTTCAGCAAGGAACTTTGCTTCCCAAGGCCTCAGTTTCCTCATCTGCAAAATGGGTGCCCTAACGACTGCTCCCTCCCAGGCAACAGTCAGTGCCCCTGCAGCCTGATTCTCCCGCCCCGACCCCTACAGGCAGGAGCAGAGGGTTTGACAGCTGACACCGCATCCCAGCGAAGGAGAAGGATCCCTCGGGCGCCTTCTCCCTCCAGCCCTGTCATTTCAGGAGGCCCCAGTGGCTCTGGGAGGGGCCTGGGTTGTCCCTGTTTGGAAGATGGGAGGCCAAGGCTCAGAGATGGAGCAACTCGCCCAGGTGCCTTGGCAGGTAGCCCAGAGCTGCTGCTCTATCCCTCCCCTCCCCCGCATGTCTCTCAGCACAGGCCCCTCCCTCACCAACCAGGAAAGCTGCCCAAGTGCCATCACGAAACCCACGCCCTCTCCTTGGTCTCCACCCCAAGGACTGAAAACATATGTCCACGCCAAGCATCGTTCACAGCAGCCCCAAGTGGAAGCGGGTCCCATGCCCATCACCCGAATAGTAACGTTCCACACACCGGAATATTGTTCAGCTGGGAAAGGGGCCGAGCACGGACACATGCCCGGTGGGCTAATGCCACAGAAGCCAACACAACAGGCCACTAGTGTGTCTCCCTTCGTATGAGATGCTCAGAGTAGACAAATCCACGCGGCAGGAAGATCCGTGGCTGCAGGGACTGTGCGCACGTGCGTGCTGATGAGAAGTTTCCTTTTTGGGGAAAATGATGAAAATGCTCTAAGATTGCGGTGCTGGTTGCAAAACTCCGAGAACTACTAAAAACCATGGAAGGAGGACTTCAAATGTGTGCGCTATACGGCACGTGAGTGACATCTCACTAACGTTGTAGCAAAACCCCAAACCCGTGTGCCCTGGCGAGCAAGCCTCTGGGAGCCACTCTGCGCCTGTGCGAGGGGGTGCCCGGCGGGGCCCAGGCCCTCAGGGGCCCCATGGAGCACAGCCGGGAAGTCACACAGGAGAGCAATCCTGAACCTCGCCTGCCGTTCACGATTCATTCCAGGTTCCAGGCTCTGCCTGGAGCTGGGGTCTCCGTGGGGAGCAAGAAACGTGCCCCACCTCCAGGAAGCCACCGGCGGGGGTGGGGGGGTGGGGGGGGGTGGGGTGGGGGGGATGGGGGGGCTGGCGGGGAGGTAGAAATGACAGCCCAGTGTGACATTGCTGTGAGCAGGGCCACACGGAGAGGAAGGGCCCTGACCCAGCTCAGGAGCTAAGGAATAAAGCCACTCAGGCCGACAACTATTCCAGGCGGAGGGAGCAGCAGGCTCGGGAGAGTGTGGCACAGTCAGAGGGAAATGGGAGGGCGGGGGAGGGGGGGGGAGGAAGGGGTTCGGACGACCCCCTGGCTCTGTGAAGAGGGGGTTGGGAAGGGAAGAGAGGGGGCAGCCACAGGCCCAAAGGGCTAGTCCCGGCCTCTCAGTACCTGCTTCCCAGAGGCAGAGCCCACTCCAGCCCCCGGCCCTGTGGCCTTTGACCGCCTCCCGCTCCGCGCCCGCCTCCCACCACCTCTCCCGGGCCCTGTGAGCCGTGATCACAGCAGAGGACGGAGAGGTGAGACTAATTCGGACTGAGCCACCTCTGGGCTGTCGGAGGCTGCATCTAGAAGCCCCTAAGCTTCCCGTGACAGGGGGCCGTGTCGGGCAGGGTAAATATTTACGCTCCCCCTGAAAAGCCAGGCCCGTTTTTCACGCAGGATTTCAACAATATAGATCACACCGCGAGAGACGTAAATAGAGGGAAATGAAAGCACGGTGGCCACGGCGCTGGGCCCTGAATTATGGATACGAACCTGTCCCCAACTTCCTGTTTTTAATTAAAAAGCCCTTCTCAGTAATTCCATTAAGAGGCGGCTGTGGTTTGAGTCTCTAACTCGTTCCCTTTAAATTATGAAATGCTCCGTCGGCCCCTCTGGTTTCAGGGGCTGAGGAACGGAGTCGGGGATTCAGGAGGCCAGGTCAGGTCGCAGGGTCTCTGGGCCCTAAGCCCCTTCCTGCCACCCATTTCTCCCCTGCCCCACGCTTCAGCCGGACCGGCCACTGCGCACCTACTGTGTGCCGGGGCTTCCGGCTCCATCACCACCCTCCACACCAGCGTGAGGTCAGCAGGGGAAACTGAGTCTCAGAGAGGGAAAGGGCCAGGCCTGACGTCGCACAGCAAGCCCGTGCGGATCAGGAACTCAGACCCGCTGGCTTCACGTCTCCTGCCTTTGGCGCCTCCACCAAGAACGGAGGCCTGGAGTCCTCATCCCCTCCACTGGAAGGGCCTGGCGAGGAACGGAACCCCGGGGCCCGGGTCAGCGTAGACCTGGACCCTGGAAGAGGGGTCTCTGAGCACCTGTTCTGTGGGGACCCCAGGCCAGGGGCAGGGTTCAGAGCTGAGAGGCACACTGCCTGCCTCTGCAGCTCCCTCCTCCTGAGGCCTCCCCTGCCTGCACCAGCCAGCACTCCTCCTTCCACTGTAGTCCTCCTTCCACCTGCCACCCAGACCTGCATGGCATACCCACCCCTCTGCCCGCCCATGTACTGTCCCATCTGGGGGGCATACCCAATGCGTCTCAAGCCATCACTACTCTCACCCTCCACGCGTCCCTCACAAACTCTCGCAGCTCCTCTGCCAGGTGAGGTCTACCGCCTCCATCTGCAGGTGGAGGAGCTGGGCTCTGTGATGTTTAAACTGCCCACGGGCCGGGGACTAATAAGCTCGCTGTGCCTGCCGGGGCGGGACAGCCACTGCGGTGGGGAACTTGGGCCGGGAGAGAGAGACCATCCACATCCTGCCGTGCGGGCGGTCTCCCCCTTCTCCCTCTCCCGCCTCCGCCATGGCAAGCTCACCAGCCGCTCTCCCTTTGCTCTGTCTCTTGTCCCCAGAGTGGTGCAGGGAGAGGGAGCCCCCACACAGGGCGCCCATGGTGCCCCCAGCACAGGTTCCCCATTGTCTGGGGGAGCTGCAGGTGGGCCCGCCACGGGCCGGCTGTCACCATTGTGCGGCCACAGCGGCCCTTTGTCTCCCACAGGCTCTTCCTCTTCGGCGCCCAGCCCTCCCTGCCCGGCCCCAGTGATTTGCACTCCGGACGGGAGAGAGACTGGGGGCGAGAGGAGAGAGCTCGGGTAGTGAGTCCAGAGACCCCAAAACATCTCCCCGCCGAGCCTCAGTTTCCCCATCTGTAAAAGGGAGGGTCGCCCCTGCCAGGCCTCCTCTGCACTGGAGATCATGGTAGGGGATTTAGGGGCTGTTCTGGGTACAGATTCGGTCCTGACTCTGTTGGCCTCTTGCTGTGTGGTCCTGAACAAGTCACCTGCCCTCTCTGAACCTGTTTCCACACCTGCAAAGTCAGAAGAAAAGAAAAGAAAAGCCTGCCTCAGGGAGATGTGCTTGACACAGTATCTGTGCGAAGAGACGGAGCCGCCTTTCCCATCATCCCCGTGGTGACAGCAGCAGCCTCTGAAACTCAGGGTCACTCGGTCCTACTGCTTCTGCCGCCTTCCAAGTCCTCAGGCCCCTTCCCAGCTCATCTCAGGTCTCAGCCCAGAGACCAAGGTCACACAGTGAGGGGCCCTCTGTCAGGCTCACAGATCCTGTCCCCAGTTCCTTCTCCTCCAACACTGCCCCTCTCAGGGGAAGCACTGCCGGCACCCTGAGTTACCCAACAGGTCGTAAGACACAGAGAGATGGTGGCACACAGATACGGACAGGCCTCCCAGATGGTGACACAGGACATAGACAGTGTCACACGGACACGCACAGTCACCCAGACGGTGACACAGGACATAGACAGTGTCACACGGACACGCACAGTCACCCAGACGGTGACACAGGACATAGACAGTGTCACACAGACAGTGACACAGGACATAGACAGTGTCACACGGACACGCACAGTCACCCAGACGGTGACACAGGACATAGACAGTGTCACACAGACACCCACAGTCACCCAGACGGTGACACAGGACACAGACAGTGTCACACGGACACGCACAGTCACCCAGACGGTGACACAGGACATAGACAGTGTCACACAGACAGTGACACAGGACATAGACAGTGTCACACAGACACCCACAGTCACCCAGACGGTGACACAGGACATAGACAGTGTCACACAGACACCCACAGTCACCCAGACGGTGACACAGGACATAGACAGTGTCACACAGACACGCACAGGCCTCCCAGACGGTGACACAGGACATAGACAGTGTCACACAGACACCCACAGTCACCCAGACGGTGACACAGGACATAGACAGTGTCACACGGACACACACAGGCCTCCCAGACGGTGACACAGGACATAGACAGTGTCACACGGACACGCACAGGCCACCCAGACGGTGACACAGGACATAGACAGTCACCCAGACGGTGACACAGGACATAGACAGTGTCACACAGATGGTGACACAGGACATAGACAGTGTCACACGGACACGCACAGTCACCCAGACGGTGACACAGGACATAGACAGTCACCCAGACGGTGACACAGGACATAGACAGTGTCACACAGACACGCACAGGCCTCCCAGACGGTGACACAGGACATAGACAGTGTCACACGGACACGCACAGTCACCCAGACGGTGACACAGGACATAGACAGTCACCCAGACGGTGACACAGGACATAGACAGTGTCACACAGATGGTGACACAGAACATAGACAGTGTCACACGGACACGCACAGTCACCCAGACGGTGACACAGGACATAGACAGTCACCCAGACGGTGACACAGGACATAGACAGTGTCACACAGACACGCACAGGCCTCCCAGACGGTGACACAGGACATAGACAGTGTCACACGGACACGCACAGTCACCCAGACGGTGACACAGGACATAGACAGTCACCCAGACGGTGACAAAGGACATAGACAGTGTCACACAGACACGCACAGGCCTCCCAGACAGTGACACAGGACATAGACAGTGTCACACAGACACCCACAGTCACCCAGACGGTGACACAGGACATAGACAGTGTCACACAGACACACACAGGCCTCCCAGACGGTGACACAGGACATAGACAGTGTCACACAGACACCCACAGGCCTCCCAGACGGTGACACAGGACATAGACAGTGTCACACGGACACGCACAGGCCACCCAGACGGTGACACAGGACATAGACAGTGTCACACAGATGGTGACACAGGACATAGACAGTGTCACACGGACACGCACAGTCACCCAGACAGTGACACAGGACATAGACAGTGTCACACGGACACGCACAGTCACCCAGACAGTGACACAGGACATAGACAGTGTCACACGGACACGCACAGTCACCCAGACAGTGACACAGGACATAGACAGTCACCCAGACGGTGACACAGGACATAGACAGTGTCACACAGACACGCACAGGCCTCCCAGACGGTGACACAGGACATAGACAGTGTCACACGGACACGCACAGTCACCCAGACGGTGACACAGGACATAGACAGTCACCCAGACGGTGACACAGGACATAGACAGTGTCACACGGACACGCACAGTCACCCAGACGGTGACACAGGACATAGACAGTCACCCAGACGGTGACACAGGACATAGACAGTGTCACACGGACACGCACAGGCCTCCCAGACGGTGACACAGGACATAGACAGTGTCACACAGACACGCACAGTCACCCAGACGGTGACACAGGACACAGACAGTGTCACACGGACACGCACAGGCCTGCCAGACGGTGACACAGGACATAGACAGTGTCACACAGACACCCACAGGCCTCCCAGACGGTGACACAGGACATAGACAGTGTCACACAGACACCCACAGGCCTCCCAGACGGTGACACAGGACATAGACAGTGTCACACAGATGGTGACACAGGACATAGACAGTGTCACACAGATGGTGACACAGGACATAGACAGTGTCACACGGACACGCACAGTCACCCAGACGGTGACACAGGACATAGACAGTCACCCAGACGGTGACACAGGACATAGACAGTGTCACACAGACACGCACAGGCCTCCCAGACGGTGACACAGGACATAGACAGTGTCACACGGACACGCACAGTCACCCAGACGGTGACACAGGACATAGACAGTCACCCAGACGGTGACACAGGACATAGACAGTGTCACACAGATGGTGACACAGGACATAGACAGTGTCACACGGACACGCACAGTCACCCAGACGGTGACACAGGACATAGACAGTCACCCAGACGGTGACACAGGACATAGACAGTGTCACACAGACACGCACAGGCCTCCCAGACGGTGACACAGGACATAGACAGTGTCACACGGACACGCACAGTCACCCAGACGGTGACACAGGACATAGACAGTCACCCAGACGGTGACAAAGGACATAGACAGTGTCACACAGACACGCACAGGCCTCCCAGACAGTGACACAGGACATAGACAGTGTCACACAGACACCCACAGTCACCCAGACGGTGACACAGGACATAGACAGTGTCACACAGACACACACAGGCCTCCCAGACGGTGACACAGGACATAGACAGTGTCACACAGACACCCACAGGCCTCCCAGACGGTGACACAGGACATAGACAGTGTCACACGGACACGCACAGGCCACCCAGACGGTGACACAGGACATAGACAGTGTCACACAGATGGTGACACAGGACATAGACAGTGTCACACGGACACGCACAGTCACCCAGACAGTGACACAGGACATAGACAGTGTCACACGGACACGCACAGTCACCCAGACAGTGACACAGGACATAGACAGTGTCACACGGACACGCACAGTCACCCAGACAGTGACACAGGACATAGACAGTCACCCAGACGGTGACACAGGACATAGACAGTGTCACACAGACACGCACAGGCCTCCCAGACGGTGACACAGGACATAGACAGTGTCACACGGACACGCACAGTCACCCAGACGGTGACACAGGACATAGACAGTCACCCAGACGGTGACACAGGACATAGACAGTGTCACACGGACACGCACAGTCACCCAGACGGTGACACAGGACATAGACAGTCACCCAGACGGTGACACAGGACATAGACAGTGTCACACGGACACGCACAGGCCTCCCAGACGGTGACACAGGACATAGACAGTGTCACACAGACACGCACAGTCACCCAGACGGTGACACAGGACACAGACAGTGTCACACGGACACGCACAGGCCTGCCAGACGGTGACACAGGACATAGACAGTGTCACACAGACACCCACAGGCCTCCCAGACGGTGACACAGGACATAGACAGTGTCACACAGACACCCACAGGCCTCCCAGACGGTGACACAGGACATAGACAGTGTCACACAGATGGTGACACAGGACATAGACAGTGTCACACAGATGGTGACACAGGACATAGACAGTGTCACACAGACACGCACAGGCCTCCCAGACGGTGACACAGGACATAGACAGTGTCACATGGACATGCACAGGCCTCCCAGACGGTGACACAGGACATAGACAGTGTCACACAGATGGTGACACAGGACATAGACAGTGTCACACAGACACGCACAGGCCTCCCAGACGGTGACACAGGACATAGTGTCACCTGGACACGCACAGGCCTCCCAGACGGTGACACAGGACATAGTGTCACACGGACATGCCCAGTCACCCAGACGGTGACACAGGACATAGACAGTGTCACATGGACACGCACAGTCACCCAGACGGTCACACAGGACATAGACAGTGTCACATGGACATGCACAGGCCACCCAGAATGTGCCATGAGACACTGGTAGGTGGTTTCACACAAACAGCTCGGCGTCACACAGCCGTGTCCTAGAGTCGTAGGTAAACACAGTGGAACTGGGGTCATGTCTCCCCAACAGACACTGTGACCATGGCATCGGCTGGCATAGCATGTCCCTTCCCGTAGGGGAGGAATCTACCCAGGCCAAGGGCCACGCCTCCGGGAGCTCGTGCCCTTCCTGTGCACAGTCTGAAAGCCAGAATCCCAGAGTCCCCTCCTCCAACTGCCTTCGTCCACTTCCAAGGCTGGAGGGCCCCTTCCCAAAGTCCATCTGAGGTCCATCCTCCCCGGAGAAACCCGCCACCCATGTGAGCACCCCCAGGCCCCAGGGCGTGGCTGAGGGGTGGCCACAGAGGGAGCCGGTGTGGACTGAGCTTGGCCTGGCAGGCTGGTGTCCAGTGTGTGTGCGTGGGGCCCGTCCCGTCTGGTCACAGCCCGTGTGAGAGGAGAAGCCCTGGGGGCTGGTGTAGGGACTCTCCAGCCTCCTATCCCATCAGGCGCCTGGCAACCCCACCTGCCCCAGGGCCCCTGCAAGATGGAGCCGGCCGAGGGCTCAGGCTCACACCTCAGGGTCCCCAGCACCAGCTGGCGCCTCAGAGACTCTGTCAGGTCTGGGTTCAGATCCTGCCTGATACCAGCTGCGTGACCGCTGGAAAGCTATCGAGACCCAGAGCCTCAGTTTCCATTGTTTTGAAATGAAATAAAACTGCTTCCTCAGATGTTGCGGGATCAGATCTAATCCTGGCTGGGAATCAATCCTCCCCGTACCCCAAGGCCACACAGATGCCCTTAGCTCGCCCTGGGGAAGTGTTCATCGAATGGTTTTTAACACAATCTAAAAAGTGGGACCGAAGGAAGCCAGATGTCTCAGCCAGCTCCCAGCTCCCAGCTCCTGAACGCCCTCCCCCACTCCCAGCCCCTTCCTGGGCGGGGCCTGCTCCCAGCCCCTCCCCAAGCCGCAGGAGGCCCAGACACATGTTCCGAGGGGGCATTATCTGTGCTCAGTTGACTGTAAACGTTTAAGCGGAATTGACTGTGTACTCAGCCACTTTCAAACACAACTAATCTTCATCGGGGCGACGGGAAGTGAAATATGTTATTGTCGGCAGCAGTAAATTACCCGTGCCAGAGCCGGCTTGTGAGGCATTACAGGCCGTGGCCAGCGCACTCCTTCACGGGGCCGCCACCCGTCCGCAATCCATTACAGCCAACAGCCCTGGTCACCTCCTCGCCAGCCCCGGGCCGGGACCAGCTGCCAGCTGCCCAGGCCTGGCCCGCCCACTCTGTGCAGCGGGAGGAGAAGCGGACCGAGGGGGCAGGGCCTGGCTTTGTTCCCACCCCGCCTCCCAGACCCCTGGGCAAGAGACGTGAGAAGACCCTTGCCCAGTGGGTTCTTGGAGTGGACGACCAGATGATGGGAGGTCGAGGTCTAGCCAGGGAATGGGACTTGGTTCAAGGCCTCTGAGCCTCAGTTTCTTCATCTGTAAATGAGGTTCATTCACTGTTTGCAAATCTCTTTAACATCTAGCTTAAGAGAAGACAGCTGGATTCTCACACCTGCTTCTGCATTCAATCTGTTGCCACATGTTTTGGTTGAAGTAGATGCAGACGATAAGGCCTCACACAAATATGTGCCTGGAAAAGGGAAGAGGATTCTAGTCGCCTCCTCAGGTCACTACAGACCTTCTTCTGTGACACGGACCCAAACCTCATGGGCGGTGGTTGGCTCTTAGCTGCAGTGTGGCGCCTGAAACCATGTCACTTCGCTTTCATACTCTGTTCACTTAACACCCATCCGTCTAGCCCAGCGGGAGTAGCTCATTTGGCTGAGTGTTGCCTGTGACCGAAAGCTTGGGGTTGCCAGGTCGGTTCCCGGTCAGGGCACCTACTGGGCTGTGAGTTCGATCCTCGTTGGGGCACGTATGGAAGGCAACTGATTCGTGTTTCTCTCCCTCTCCCCCTTCCTCTAAGCATGTCCTCAGATGAGGATTATAAACAAACAAACCACCAGTCCTTTACTCATTTTGTAATATTGCCCGTTGGTAGTTGGGAAAAATACTGTTTTACTGAGTTACGCAGCTCTCCCAGATGTTGACATTTCTCGTTATACAACATAAAGAAAAAGCCACGCTCACTAATATGACCCCCAATCTCTTCAGGGGAGTCTGTAAGTGGATGCTGTCAAACCCATGGTGGCAGATTCAAGTTCTCCAAAATTCAGATTTTTTTCCAGAAAGTCCAATTTGATCATTGGCAACAAATACTGTCAGTTGACAGGCAACTGTGTTCATTTCCCAGAAAATACCTGCTAGTAGCCAAGGCTGCGAGGCTATCGGCAGGCTGTCGGCTGCTATTTCGGTTAAGAGGCGGCTAGCGCAGCTGGCAACTCAAACAGTCACTGGGCGCTTTTCTGACGCAACAGATGGAACGGCTGAGGGCCTTTATGCCCGCACTTCCTATTCTGTTACCCAGAACACTGAAAAGGTGTGTACTCATGGGTAGAGATTTTTTTATAATTAATAATTTTTACTTTTCATCAAGGACTCTCTTAAGTGAAACTGGCTTTTAGATTTATTTATATATATATATATGATTTCAGAGAGGAAGGGAGAGGGAGACAGAAACATCAATGATGAGAGAGAATCATTGATCAGCTGCCTCGTGCACGCCCACCACTAGGGATCGAGCCCTCCTGGTTCACGGGTCGATGCTCCACAAGGGAGTCAGGCGGCCAGGCGGCGTTTAGATGTGTCACCGAGAGAGTGTTTAAGGTAAAGAATACAACTGTCTCCGTGCCATTGGGTGCCGCTGCGGTGATTATGCAACGAGGCCAGCAGTTATTCAGCCATTACTTTTACACCATCAGTGCCACAGTGAAGCAGGCAAATGCTGTCTTAGCTGTTTGACCATGTTGTGAAATGGTTTTAACCTCACAGACACCCTGGAAGGGCCCTGGGGACCCTGAGGTGTGTGGAGCCCAGTTTGAGAGCCATCGACCCAGGGTGATCATCCCAGGGCCGCCAGGGTATTGGAAGACGTGGATGAAATCTGGTGGGTGGAAGGATCCTAATAAACTACATCATCAGGTACCACCATCCCTACCCCCATCCATCCCTGGGGCCTCCTCCCCATCCGGGGATAAATGTCCCCATCCCAGGCTCAGCTCCCTCCCTGATCCCAATGCAGCTGAGGATGCGATGAAAACCCGTTGGCTCCTTCAAAACCCCTGCTCAGCATCAGCTTCTTCCCGAAACCTTCTGAACAGAAGCTCTCAGCGGGGACCCGTCTCCTTCCTCGGAACCGCCTGTCCTCTCAGCGCCCACTGCCAGCCTCCCTTCACTCCCAGCACCTGCGCAGCCAGAGTCTTCAACAGAGCCAGGGGGATCCAAAGGAATGAGACAGAAAGTGTGACCTGGCCAATGGCTGGGACTGAGTAGTGACACTGGCTAACTGGTTAGCAGACCAGAGGATTCTGGGAGACCCTGCTATGAATCCCAGAACATAATCCCAAGAGCTGAGCACGAGGGACGAGCACCCCCGGGGGGACTGGGACAGGCGGGGCCTGCCTGAGAGAAATGGGTTACAAGCTCTCTAAACACTGACCTAGACAAATTGTGATCTTGATGAAACTTATATTCAGGGTTCTTCTTGCTGTGTTACCTTTGGCAAATCACTTAACCTCTCTGGGCCGCAGTTTCCTCATCCATCAGCTGAAGAGTTTGGACCAATCCCTAAGCCCCTTACAGCTCCCAAATTCTCCGAGTCAGTGATATTTCCAAGCGAACAGTCCAGGATGTTGACACTCTACCTTCCTGCAAGAGGAACAGTCAAGCTTCCCGGTCCCTGGCACTGGGACACAGCATGATGGTGACATTCAATGCTCTCTGACGTCAGTCTATATGCGAATCGTGAAAGACCCATTATGCCGGCATTCTAACGCGCTGCTGCTGACACTGGGTGCTCTGTGGCTCAGTGTTCATTGAGTGCCAGCTACGTGCTGTCACGCCAATGCCGGGGAACCTGTGAGTTCGTGCACTGTCCCGCCTCAGAGCTGTCCTTTCTAGGAATCGAGACTTCCTTGGTGGCACCACAGAGTGGCTTAGGAGGACCTCACCTGTCCCCATCCCTCAGTCTCTTACATGAAGGATTGAGGTGGCCTCAACATGATGCAAGTGTCGTTTTAAAGCAGTCCCAGGATCCTTCTTCCAACCAGATTCTGCCCCCACCCACAAATCCAGAGCATCACTGCTGTAGCCCCGGTTCCCCAAGACTTCCCTGCGCCCTGCTTTCCACCCAGGGCCTTGCCAGCTGGAACATGCTGGTGGGGGAAAGGGCATGGCATCAAGGCTCCGGGCAGGGTCCTGGGAGGGATGTCCTGGGATTGGGACTCAGCCTCCTCCTCCTACCTCCCCCCCTCCATCCCTCTGGCTGTGGCTATGGTTCCTGGGGGGCCTCCAGAGGCAAGGAAGCAGTCACCATGGTGACACCTGCTCCCCCCAACCCCAGCGTGCTGCCCGGACCAAGATCCCAAGCCCCGGATTGGCTTTGCCTCTCTTTAAAAAAAAAAAAAGAAAAGAAATTCCTGCAAGTTGAACAATCCTTGTGTTGGATTTGGGAGATGTTATTCCTAGTGACAGACAAGGGCAATTATCTGCAATCCGCCAGCAGTTTTAGCCTAATTTCATTACTGCTGTGCAATTCTCCCGGAGCTGCTAGTCTATCAATGTCTTGCAGAACGGATTAGCGGGCACTTTCTTCATCTTCAAATGAATTTTAGCTGTCATGCCCTTGATGAATAGAGCAGGGACAGGCAGCTGACCTGCGCCAGGGGAGTGGCCAGGGGGTGACAGGCAGGTGGCCTCGGGGCCTGGCAGGAAGTGAGGCAGCTGGGGAGACCAAGAGGTGAGTGAATGGGGAGGCACCTGAGTGATCCAGCCTTCCCGGCTCTCCATGTCCGGGATGTAGGGCTGCTTGGACCCATCTTACAGGGGCAGCTCCCCAGGTCCTGGGCCGAGAACAGAGGAGGGGCTCTTTCACCCTGTTGCCCTGTGGGTCACCCCCTGCCTCAGCACCCAAACCTCTGGAAACTCCAGCTTCGAGTCTGCCGCTGAGGCACCGTGGACCTCACAAGAGCGAGTCCAGCGCTGTTGTCGCCGCCGTGTCCCCAGAGCCTGCTCAGAGGAGACGCTCTGCCCGCTTTCCTGTAGGGCAAGTGGCTGTTTCCCTGCAGCCTGGGCCGGGGAGGAGCCCAATCACCATGAGATGAATGGTGAAGCCACAGTGGCTTATTAGGAAGAGGGAGGAGAGGAGAGGAAGCGGGCGCTTTACGGAGCACCTACTATGTGTCCAGCACCTACTATATGACCTCCTTTATTCTCCGAGCTGAAGCCACTAAGCCAGGACAGAGGGAGCTGGCACTGGTGAGTCCAGGCCTGTCTGCTATCTCTGCAACCCCCAAGGAGCACTGTTTTGGGAGCAAAATGAGATTCTTCTGGGCAGGGAGAGGTCCCGAGGAGAGATGGGAGAGGCCCGTGCCTGCTTAAGACCCCCGCTCCCCTTCTCTGAGTCCTGGGAAGAGGGGCTGGATGGGTTGTCCCTTTTACTACTGCCTGTCCCGTCCTCACTTTCCGCCCGGCTCTGGGCCCTGGATGGCCTCCACAGGCTGCCCTGGCCTCGGGCTTCCAGGGATTGTGCGATGGAGGCTGGAGCAGGAGAGGGAGAGGTGGGTGCCCCTGCCCTGTCGGCCAGCCGCAGCGTGGCATTCCTGGCAGTAGCCGTGTCCCGTCCAGTCCCCCGGGAGACGCTCCTTCTGAGGCACCCTTACCACTGGACTCTCCTTGCTCCGTTCCTGCCCCTTCCAGTCTAGGGGACCCTGCGGGGTCTCACCGCCCCCTGGCTGACACTCTGTAGTCCCTTGACGGAACGCTCTCGCTTTACCCTCCCCGTGGGACGCCTGCCCTGCAGGAGGCTGACCGAGGCGGTGGAGTGGCCATCTCGGAGCTCACGGTGACAGCAGCTGCCGGCCCCCTCCCCTGCTCTGTGCCTGGCGCTGGGCTGGGCCACGGGCCCACTGAGAACTCCCTACCGCTCAGTGGCGTGGACACAATTTCCAGGGGCGAGCACTGAGGCTCAGAGAGGCCAAGAGGTGAGCCCAGGCACCCAGCGGGAGGAGGTGTGGGGGCATTTGAGCCTTTGTTCGCCTGACCCCCAGCCCTGCTGTCTTATCCCTCACTCTCTGCCCGACCAGAAAGCAGGCCGCGGAAAGCTCTGGGGCTGTGCGCTGATGCTGCCTTAGAAAGACCAGATGTTCGTCTTTGCCCTTGAAAGGCAGCCAGGGTGAATCCTTTATGCTTCCTGGGCCCAGCGGGCTGCCACGTCAGCAAAGGGAAGCCAAAGCCTCCATAGTGGCCCCCCACTGGCCGCCCCCATTCTGTTCTCCTCCCAGAAGGAAGATCCTGGCCCAGGGCAGCCCAGCCCCCATCTTACATGTGGGGAAACTGAGGCTCAGAGAGGAAAGGGCAGTTGCTCAATGCCAACGAGGTGTCACACAGAGCTGGCCCCCACCCAGGAAGCTGTCCTCGGGGCTGGACAATGAGGCTCCGACCAGCCAAAGCTGGGCTGCCTCCCCCCTTCTACGTTCTGGCCCTCTCTGCAGGCACCTGAGGCTCTCCCAACTGTATCGATCACCAGGGCAGCCTCAAGTCAATATGGTGCACTTTGCTAATTAATCTTTCCCAGATAATTGCAGGGGATTATTGGTGGGTGTGAAGTGGGGATGGAGAGGCAGCCTGTCCCCTCACCTGCCCAGAGTGGCTTCTGGCAGAGCCTCTGCCCAGCCTCTGCCCTTACCCGCCTCCCTCTTCCTGGAATCCAGGGCAGATGAGCCCTGCTTCCTCCCCTCCTCTCCTCTCCCCTGCCCAGCCCCTTTCCAGTGTCCTGAGGCCAGGATTCCCACCTGCTGGCTCTCATACAGCTCTGGGACGCAGCGGGGGGAACACCGGTCCCAGGTTCAAATCCCACTTCTGCAATTACTAGCTGTGCAACCTTGGATGAGTTGCTTAACTTCTTTGAGCCCCAAAAGAAAAACAAAATGTAGTTTAAAATCTCCACATCACTGGCTGCTTCTAACGACAATACAAAGGAAGGCACTTTAATGCCGATGACTGACCTCTATGATGAATAGTAATCGCGCCAACAACAACAGCCATACTGGACGCAGGCTTTGCCACATTCCAGGTACTGTCGGTGTGTCTGGTAGGTGCTATTATGATTCCCATTTTATAGAAAGGGAAACTGAGGCACTGAACTCAAGTTGCACAGACAGTGAGAGGCGGAGACTGAATCCCTGCTCAGACCCTGGATGCCAACCTCTGCCTCAGGTGGCGTCACCAAGCCCAGCATATGCCTGCATGGCGCCGGCGCCAGGAACAGGCCCTTCACATGCCCATCTCAGAAGCCAGGGGACGACGCGAGCACAGGCGGGGGCGGGGGGGATGAAGGGAGATGGGTGGAATGCCAGGGAGGGCACAGGCCCCAGGGAGCCCATGGCTTCCTCCTCCAAGCCCCTCACCCCACACCCTGGGCCCACCCCAACTTACAGGAGCAGAAGGAAGACCCCTGCCCAGGGCAGCCCAGGCCCGTTTCACATGTGGGGAAACTGAGGGAGGCCTGGACTGGGTGGACTCCCCCGGCTCCACCGTAATTAATCAGACTGGACGCTCTGGGATAGTTTCCCCTTCGGGGTTTCTCCCTTCCTCCCAGACGCCTTTTAATACATGCCCTCGCCGGGCTGCATATACCTGCTCCTATAAACCTCGAAGACTCTAATGAACTAAATAGCAAATTACTTTTTTATTCAAGAATGAAATTTCATCATATTCATAATTCATATTTTATTTCAGACATCTGCTGCTGATTACATTACATTTAACTAAAATTAGATGATGCTCAGAATGCAATTAAGGCTCTGCCAAATTCTTCGGCCCGCCAATGCCAGCGGAGCTCAGCGGGGGCCGCCAGGAACCTAATATGTAATTAGGAGCTATTTTCTAGCTGTTTTTAAAGTCTGAAAATTAGCTGCCTTTATTAATCACACAGACAAATATAAAGTGGAACCAACGCGCGCTGAAATTTCTAAAAGGGATTTTTTGTTTAATTATACACCACAGTGCACGGTGACTCGTTCTGCATGTTGATTTGTTGTGCGCTGACATTTTGACAACTGGTTCTCAATTTGTCTGTCGTAGTTAGGCAACAACAAAGCCGACGGTAATACTTTAACTTTCAAAACCTTCAGTGTGCCAGCGAGAGGAGAACGGCACTCCTTGCTGTGGGCCGGGGCTCGGGCTCCCCCAGCCACGGGGGCGCGCAGGGCGAGGGCAGGCGAGGGATGGAGGGAGCGGAGCGCGCAGACAGGCGCGGCGGGGAGGTCGCGGGGCAAGGGACCAGGAGTCCAGGGGCTGGGTCTGCAGGGTGGCTAAGAGGAAGCCCTCCCCTCGCCGGGCCTGTGCACCTGCAGGTAATGTCCAGCTTCTGAGATGGACCACGTACTTAGAAGAACAGGAAATGTCACATGAAGAGAGACACACAAGGAGAAAAGGAGGTGGGGGTCTGGGATCTTGAAGGAGCTTTATGTGCTACCACTGCCCTTTCCCTGTTTGTCAGGCCCTGCTCTCATGCGTTTCACACAGCTTCACTTAGCCCCTCGGCCCTCCAAGGGGGATCTTTAAAAACTGTGTGTGTGTGTGTGTGTTTTATTGATTTCAGAGAAAGGAAGGGAGAGGGAGAGAGAGAGATAGAAACATCGATGATGAGAGAGAATCACTGATCGGCTGCCTCCTGCACGCCCCACACTGGGGAATGAGTCTGCAACCTGGGCATGTGCCCCGATCCGGAATTGAACTGTGTCCTCCTGGTTCATAGGTTGACGCTCAACCACTGAGCCACATTGGCTGGGTGGGGGGGCATCTTTTATGATCTCATTGAACAGAGGATGAAACGGAGGCTCCGTGAGATTTGACGACTTGTCACCGGCCAGCTGGTGGTCACACTCAAACTCGGATCTTGCTGACTCCAGAACCGCTGGGCTCAGCTACTGTGCTCAACGGCCTGGCCCGGCAGCTCTGAGCAGGGTGGCTCTTGGGCCTCACTTCCCATCAGCGCGGCCTGGACACGCTGAAGCATCTTGGCAAGGCCTCAGTCTGACGCTGTAACCAGGTGACCTTGCCTTTGCCCATTTGGTAACGGAGCGCCCCACCCGCAGTCGTGCTGGGCCAGGGCAGGGTGTGCAGAGGAGGCTGAGGCATGGAGCAGGGTAGGGGCCCTGAGCAAGTCCTCAGCCCCTGTGCGGCCCTGAGCCCACTCCATGCCCTTGGAGGCCCCTGTGATGTCCAGAGAGTTCCTGGGCCAGGGAGGGCTGCCAAGAAGCTGTTCCACAACGACAATGACGACGACGACAGCAGACAGCTCCCCGTGTGCAAGGCTGCGTGACGCTTTGCTGCCTGCCTCTCCACAAACCTCACGCCAGAGGCTCGCAGCCAGGCGTGGGCCACTCTCCGGCCGTGGGGCCTTGTCCAGGCTGCCTCACCCGCCTGGGCCTCGGTCTCACGTCATTAATGTGAGGACCCTGACAGCGCCCAGACCGCCGGCATCTGATGAGGACTGAACTGGATGGTGGGTGCTCGGCCCAGACAAAGCCACCCCAACGGCAGCTGTTACCACCCATCTGACAGATGGGGTCACTGAGGCTCTGCAGGGCAAAGCATGTGTTCTGAGGTGCATATTGCTGAGCTGAGGACGGCACCCAGGTGCTCTCACCCTGATGCCCTCAGCCTGGCACCCTGTCGCCTCCCTGGTGCCCACCGGGCAGGTGGGAGAAGGCCAGAGGACCCGCGGTGGGGTCTGGGCGGCCCCATTTGGCCACCATCCTCTCCTGCCTCTCGTTCTCCTCCTGCCTCCTGAGGGTGTCGAGCAGGCTGGAGGCAGGGCCTGGTGCAGCCCACGGTGGGGCCTCTGCCCTGCCGATCCCAGGCCCGCGGGGCTGTGCCCACTTCCTGCCCCCAGACTCCCCTGATGAAACTGCCAACAGAGAAAAGGAGGAGTTTTGGGTGACAATGAAACTGTCAATAAAATCTCCAACGCAAGGCGAGGCAATGACTATTTCACTTACGCTGACAGCGGAGATTCTGCTGGGGAAGGAGGTGACAGGCCTCTGCTGACATCAACACCACTTTCGGAGAAGAGCCCCGGAGAGGGGCCCCGAGACCTGCTTGCCCAGGTGCCACTCGGCCGGCTACTGCGGTTGTCAGAGGAGCGGGGTCACCATGGAGGAGAGGCTGGACGCCCGACTCTATCCCCTCATTTGTTCGTCCCACGACGCCCCTCCGAGCACGGACATAGGCCGGGCTCCGTGCTGGGGCCACAGATGCAGAACCGAACCAGGAGGACGTGTGCCCTTAGGGTGTTAGGCGTTCGGCTGTGTCCCTGCAGAAGAGATGCCGAAGTCCCAACCCCAGGTACCTCTTCGGTAAGACGAGGTCATTAGGGTGGCCCCTGACCCAACGCGACTAGTGTCCTCAGAAGAGCAGGGAATGTCACGTGAAGAGACACGTGGGAGAAAGATGGCCATGTGACGACAGAGGCGGACTGGAGGGACGCAGCTGTGAACAAGAAACATCCAGGACTGCCGGCCACCACCGGAGGCTGGAAGGGGCTGGGAAGGGTCCCACCCAGAGTCCTTGAGGGAGTACGGTTCCCTGACACCTCGGTTTCAGGCTTCTAGCCCCCAGACTGCGAGAGGACACGTTTCTGCTGTCCTGAGCCTCCCAGTGTGTGGCACTGAGGCCCAGTAGCCCGGGAACGGAGATGGTACAAGGGCTTTCATGCCAACTAGGGAGTCAGCCAAGAGCCCTACCCATGGCAGGGGACGACTGAAAAAGGGGTGCTCCCGGTCCCCTCCAGGCACCTACATAATTGTCCCTAATGCCGCTGTCCCATTCCAGCCATCGCCACCTCTCGCCTCCCCGTCTGTCTGCCATGCCACAGCCAGAGGACTTTCTCACGCACAACTGTGAGCTGCCCTCATGTGCCTAACACCCACTCTGGCGCCCCAGGGCCCTCAGGATAAACCTTGTTTCATGTCAGCCCAGGCCCCGACTCACACAATAGGCGCCATCTGAATACCGAATCGTCTGTGGCTTCCCTGCACCTGCTCCAGCACTGCTCCCCGCAGTGCCTTTGCTGCCTAGAATGCCCGAGTTTACCTCCCAGCTCAGCCAAAATTATACCCAGGCACTTCTTCCTCCAGGAAGCCTTCCCTGATTACCTTCCTACACTCCAAGCTGGGATATGCACCACCTCTTCCCTAGGTTCCAATGGAAACTCTTTACTGCCATTGTCAGTGTGCTTGTCTGACTCCGCCCTGTGAGCCCTGGAGGGCAGATTCAGGTTTCCTTCACCCGCAACCCCAGTGCAGAATTTGAACACAGGCAGTATGTTCACTTGCCATTTCCACCCGAGGCTAACTCAAGCCTTGGCCAAGAAGCTGGCCCTGAAAACAAATGCTGGCTCAGCCATCTAGGCCTGGGCCAGTCTGTGACGCTGCCTAGGGTCAGGGAAGAGAAACTGGCTTAGGGGTCAAAGGATCTGGACTGAGTCCCACTTACCAGCTGGCGGGTCTGGGGACATCACTCCATCTCTCTGAACCTCAGCATCCTCATTTGTGAAATGTGAACAGCAGAACCTACAACATGGGATCTAAATGTAGCCATTATGACTGGTTTTTATCACTATAATGATGATCGACTCATCTATGTATATAAAAGCTTAAGGGACCATTATGACCGAACGACCACAACGACCGGTTGACCAGTCGCTATGATGTGCACTGACCACCAGGGGGCAGATGCTCAATGCAGGAGCTGCCCCCTGGTGGTCAGTGAGCTCCCACAGCCAACCTCCTGCTGGCCCCCCAATCGGCCCCAATGGGGGGGCCGGCTGGCCAACCTCCCTTTGCCCCTCCCTCTGGCCAGCCAACCGCCTGCAGTCCCTCCTCCCGGCCGGCTGGCCCCCGATAGGCCTCGATCGCTGGCCAGGCTGAGAGACCCCACCTGTGCACTAGTTTGTGCACCCGGCCGCTAGTTGTAATAATAATGGTTATCATGTGGATTTGTTTCCAAAATCCATGTGTCCTTCAAGGCCAGCTTCCCTGACCAATTCCTCAGAATCATGGATCATTCAAGTACCTTGCGAGGGTGCCCAAAGGTTCCACTTGTCATTTAATTCTTGTAACGCTTTACATATTAATATATCCACCTCCCAACTGGATGACACCTTCCTCACCAGTAGGGACCGTGTCATTTTCAGGGGCTCTTGAGGGACTCCAGCAGTGCTGGCTGGGTGCTTGGACTCTCGCCGCCCACCCAGGGCCTAATAAAATCTGAAACAACCTGCAGGGCAGAGACTGCCAGCTGGGTGTGGGTGGCAGACCGGTTTCCACCTGGCTCTGCCTCTAGCAGGCTGAGGCTGAGGGCAGCCATTTCACCTCTGAGGCTCGGTTTCCCCTTTTGCAAATGGGGGACAGAACACGCCCTACGCAGGATGTCAGGAGCAACGTACAGAAGGTGCCTGGCACACAGCAGATGCTGGATGAACGACCGTGTTTGGCTGAGCCGGGGTCCAGCCCAGCCCACCCTCCTGGTGGGTAATGTCGGGCTCGCCCTCAGCAAGTGGCGGCTGTTCCTATTGCACTGAATCTTTAAACGCCCAGGCTGGCACTCCTCCAGGACCAGGGCCCCAAGGCCTGGCAAATGGCCTGAGAAAGGGGTGCAGAGGGGTGCTGGCAGCATCACTCCCTCTGCCAACAGTGAGGACAGTTCCTACACCTGGAGGTCTCCGGCCATCACTTCAAAAGACTTCAGAACCCCAGCCGGTTTGACTCAGTGGCTAGAGCATTGACCATTGGACTGAAGGGTCCCGGGTTCGATTCCGGTCAAGGGCACATGCCTTGGTTGCAGGTTCCCCGGCCCTGGTCGGGGTGTGGGCAGAAGACAACTAATTGATGCGTCCCTCTCACACCGATTTTTTTTCTGTGTCTTCTTCTCCCTTCCACTCTCTTTAAAATCAATGGAAAAATATCCTCGGATGAAGATTAACAACAACAAAGACTTTAGAAATGCTAACGGTCTCTCAGCCCACTGGCTGCTGGGAGAGGGCGGGCCCGTGAGGCCCTGCTTTCCCAGGGAGGGAGGGCAGGACTGACCTTCTTGGTCAGCCTCTGACTCAGTCCCCGACCCCACCCATTCCTAACCCAGCAAACCCCTGGGAGGGCTGGCGAGGCGGCCCAGGGCTGCCAGGACTCCTGAGCTGAGCAGGGTCGCCATAGTGCCGGCAAGAGGGGCCACTTCTACTGCCTTTCTCATTTGTTCATTCACTCATTCATTCGGGAAGCCTCAAGCTCTGGCCATGTGCCAGGCCCGGTGCCAGGCATCCTGGTGCCTGCCCACAGGGAGCTGGCCATTCACTTCATGTCACTCTCATCGCCCCGCTCCCTGCGTGAGCTCACGCGGCACCAGGTGAGTCCTGCACTGGGACGTCAGCCTCCTGAATGAAGGCAGCCACAAAGCTGCTCGGCCGCCATTACTTCCTCGGAGACTGAGACCGAGCCCGGCACCGAGCTGTCACCCAGTCACATGTGATGAGTGAGTATGCAGCGTGAATTCCCAGGCCCGGTGCTAAATGCCCTGCATCTGTTACCTCACTGAACCCCAGGCACCTTACAAGGTGGTTGTCTCCGCTTCCTGATGAGAACACTGAGCTCAGAGAGGTGAAGGCGCTTCCCCACGGCCAGAAGCGGGACTCGAACTCAGTGCTGTCTGGGCTCTGCTCCACTGCCCAGGCAGGAAGGGGACTGGGAGGTGGGTGGGTGCAGGGGACAGCAGGGCCGCCTGGGAAGCAGGTCTCCAGGAGCAGAACTGCGGGCTCCGTAAGTAACGTGGGTTCCTGGCCCTGCCGGCGGCTCAGCAGCCTGAGCGTGTGCAACACAAACAGCTCTAATCCCCTGTCAGTTAAACTGGCTATCAGAGGAGACGAGCTTCCGAGCGGGAGGCCTAATTGAATCGAATTGAAAAGGCGGCCCGGGCAGCCTGGCCACGGAGGCGGATGCCAGCAAGCAGGTGTTGCGGGGCAGCTGCGGCTCCCCTGCCCTGGACCAGGGCCACTCCAGCCCCCGCCACTGGGAGCCGGGCTTGGGGGGCACCCGAGCCAGGGCGCTCCGCCCCCTCGGTCTCCCCTTTATCTGCTGGCTCTGCCATTTTCTCTCCACGCTGACCCTTTTTCTGTTCTCTGTTATCTTGAATAATGTCACTGCCTCTTTAGAATCTATTCATCAGAGCAGAAAGAAGCCACTGCTGACACTGATAAAAAAAATACCATCTGTGCCTCCCGGGGAAGAGCTCTCAGCCCCACCTCTGGCGCCACCCCCGCCCGCCGCCCGCCTGCCATTTCAAGGGGTGCCCAGGGGTAATCAGATTCCACCGGGGCGGGGTGCCCTCCCACAGGTGGCGCCCCCACCCCGCTCACTCTCAGAGCGGGGAGACAGGCTCTGAAAGAGGTCTCAACCTGGGCGGTTTTCTGTCTGCAGAAGAGCTTCATTTGGCCATTTTTCCTTTTTCTAATGGATTTTTCTTTATGGGTTGACAGTATTTAAAAACCATGGTATTTTACCAAGGGATGGATTTTTAAATTCTCTTTCAAACTAGATAGACAGGCTGGGCCAGAGTAGGTCTACAGGGAACAACTGGCCAGAGCTTTAAGGGGAAGGTGGCGCTGCCCCCTCGCCCAGGCCACTGTGGCCCTGCCACGCCTCCCCTCCAGCGGCCCATCACAGCCAGGAAGGTCCTGGCCTGGGGCGCCCCGACTCCACCAGCCCCTCAGCTGGTCACCAGGACGGAGCCTGAACCCCAGCTCTGCTGCAAACACGTGCAACCACAGCCAGGTCCCTCCCTCTCGTGCCTCAGTGCCCCCATTGGCAGGCGCAGGTCCTCAGGGCTCTATCAGGGGAACTCGTGGAAGGACATCCCCTCTCAAACAGTGGACAGGCCTCTCCGAGGCAGAGGGCGGGATGTGAGAACCTGGGGGCAGGAGCCCTCGATGCTTGAAGGGCAAGGCCAGTGCACGCGGTCCGGCTGACGTGGGCCTGCAAGAGTGCCAGCAGGTACCCGGCTGTGGCACAGAAATCCCTGCCCCGGGAGGGTCAAGTGGGGCACGGGGCAGAGTGGCCATTGTGGCAACAGAAGGCAGGTGCCCCCACTCCCTGCGTGGTGATCACAGGCTGGCACCAGCACTGGGGACAGTGTCAGCTCAGCTAAAGCCGCCTCGGGACCCCAAGTCCTGCCCTACCTTCCCCCTCCGGGGCCAGAGGATGTGTCAGCAAAACCAGCCTTGCCTGCAAGGAGAGGGCAGGGAGCCCCGGCATTGGGGTCAGTGCTGCTGGTTCCAATCCCAGCTCGGACCCCAAACCCACAAAACGGAGATCACTGGGAAGATGAAATGAGGGCACGAGGGCAACGCTGGCGCAGCGACCAGGCCCTATTCTTTCTTTCTTTTTTAAAAATATATTTTATTGATTTTTTACAGAGAGGAAGGGAGAGGGATAGAGAGTTAGAAACATCCATGAGAGAGAAACATCGATCGGCTGCCTCCTGCACACTCCCTACTGGGAATGTGCCCGCAACTAAGGTACATGCTTGACTGGAATCGAACCTGGGACCGACCCTTGAGTCTGCAGGCTGATGCTCTATCCACTGAGCCAAACTGGTCAGGGCCACATTCTTTCTTGTTATTGTTGTCGATCCTCACCCACCCGAGGACATTTTCCCACTGATTTATATAGAGAGAAAAGGAAGGGGAGAGACAGAGAGAGAGAAACCTGATGTGAAAGAGACACACCCTTGGCTGCCTCCCACACTCGGCCGACCAGGGCCTGGGATTGAGCCTGCAGCGAGGTACTGGCCCTTGACCGGCACTGAACCCGAAACCCTTCAGTCGGCAGGTTGACGCTCTATCCACTGAGCAAACTGGCCAGGGCACCATTGTTTCTCTGGGGAAACCACGGGGCAAGAAGCCTGCCCACGGTCACGCAGTAAGCTGCCTTTGGTGTCCTCATAGCTGGGCCGCAGGAGCAGCCGCTATGGGACCCGAGGCCCAGCTCAGGGCCTCGCTTCTCGTGTGGCCAGAGCAGGGGCGACCCTTTGGGCTTGTTTCCTTATCTGTCAAATGGGGTTCACCACGCGTCCCACGGGCTGTGTGTGTGCAGGTGGAGAGAAAGCATGGAAACGCATCCCAAGCACAGGCCAGTGAGCCCACGGGGGAGAGTCAGTCAGTCACCCCCTCCCCAGGGCAGCGTGTTCCTGGCCTGTGGCGGCTGCACATTTAGTAGTTGCTGAAGGAGCAGTGAGCGGGCGCTGAGGAGCCGGGAGCTGCTGCAGGCCTTGGCAGTCACGGGCGACAGCAGCTCCTCTCTGGGTGGGGAGGACACCCAGGAGGCCCCAGGAGGCCGTGTGCATCCCAGCAAAGCTCCTGTGCTGGCAGCGTGCAGGGGGATACCTTGGCCTCAGCCAGTACATTATGCAAATGCCTGGAAATGGATGTTTTCCTTATCAGATTTAAACACTGTGTGAGAACAGACCCAGCTAATCTCCCAAGCATGGGGGGAGGGGGGCGCAGAGCATCCTGTGAAAGAGGCCCATTCAGGCCCTTCTCGTGTGTGTGTGTGTGTGTGTGTGTGTGTGTGTGTGTAATTAGGAGGCTGCCCCCATCAGCCCATGAACATGGTGAAAAGTGATGCATTAGGGCCTCACCACCCCTCCTGGCTGCTTGGAGGGAATGGAGGGATGGCCCTTCTCTCTCTCCCAGGCCGTGGCCCCCCCATTCCTGCCCGTTTTCAGAAAGAAGCTGATCCCCAAGAGGGTCCCAGAGTTGGGGCCATCACTGGGCCATTTCCCTTCAGACCTGTCACATTACGCATTATGGTTGGAAAAAATGAGTAAGAGCCACTTCTGGTTTGACTTACCAGTTTGAGCCGGTGCACCCAGGGCCTGGAGCCCCTGCCTGCAGCCTGCACCGTGTAGGACAGCGTCCAGCCCCACATGGCTGGAGCAGAGCCTTCCCACCCGATGGGCAAAGACAGGCCCTGCCAGGCCCCACAGTGCAGGAGGGCGTGTCCAGCCTGCTGGCTGGGGCTCAAGCCTGGGCTGCACCCCTCTCAGCTCTGTGGCCTTGGACGAACCACTGAGCTTCCTGGAGCAGCATCTCTGCTTCTCTGCAAAACGGGAGAAGCGCTCAGGCCCTTGGTCTAGGACGCTGACACCCAGAAGCCGGGCATCAGGAGCTTTTGGCGGATGCAACACAGGCTGACATTAGGTACAATCTTTGCTCTTTATACTCACTGCAGTCTGGGGTGGTGCTGCCCCAGACGCCACGAGGGACGGAGCATAGGGTGTCTGTCCCTAAAACTGCAAACTGCTGGATTCCAAATCCCAGCTGGCCCCCAGTTTCAGATAAGGGACTGCGGTTCTGTCCTACCTGCACCAGAGTTTTTACGGGCGTTAAATGTGACACCTGACGTGTTTAGCACCCTGCCTGGCATTTTACATTTGAGGAAACTGAGGCCCAGAGGGAATTCCCTGCTCCAGGCCACGCAGTCAGCAGGTGCAGAAGCCAAGCTCTGAGATGGGCCTCTGGACTCTGAGCAGTGCTTTCTGTGACAGGTGGCTGCTGTGTGACCTTAGGCAGGTATCTTGCCCTCTCTGGGCCTCGGTTTCCCCAGCAGCAAATGAGACTGGGACCGTGTGATCTCTGAGGGTCCTCCGACCCGATGCTTTTGAATTCTAACTATGAGCACTGGAACACCGTCTGGCTCACTTTGGAGACTGCTGCGCTTGTCCGCTTCCGTTTGGAGAAGACATGGAGTGTGGGGCTTGTTCGGCCCAGCACCAGGTTCTCCTTTGAAGTGGGGAGACGACAGCTAGGGCAGTGCCTGATCTTTTTATTAATTTATTTATTTTGTTTGTTTTGCTTTTTTATTTTTTTTCAGTTTGTGATCTTCAGCGTCAGTCAGTTTTCCCGTTTGTTGTGCTGGCAGAGCCACGGGGTCCAATGTGTGGGCAGCAATGAGGACGAGGGGGCACAAGGTTGAGCTGGGCAGGCGCCATGGGGATGGGTGTGACAACTCAATGATGACCACTGGGCAGGGATTGGACAGGGGACGCTGGAGGTCACCAGGCATCTCCCAGGTAGCACACAACAGCGAGCGGGGCTCTGAGGTCATACAGACCTGGGTTCAAATTCCACTCTGCTGCTTACTTGCCTTGTGACCTGAGGCAAGCCCCTTCCTTTCCCTGGGCCTCAGTTTACTGATCAACAGAATGGGCATCAGAATGATACTCATCTCACTGAACTGAGAAGGTCACAGGGATAAGGCATTCGGCGCCATGGGGGGCAGGGAAGCAGGTGCTCAGGACGGTTGGCTCTTAGCCCTTCAGGAGCTGACAAAGCCGCAGGGAGGGTGTGACCGAACGGCCAATGCAGAAGACGGCGCGTCCTGCAGGACCGGCCAGGTCTCCTGAGGAAGCCACGTAACAGAGAGAAAAGATGTGTGCTGTGCGTGTGCGTGTATGTGGGGCTGCTGTGCTAGCTGAAAAGGGGATTTAGGGCCGTAACAGCCAGATATAAGGTTCTGGACATTCTGGGGACAATTACAGGGAAATGTGACGATGGTCTGGCTATTACACATCAGAACATATAACAGGCAAGTTGCTAACATCTCTGGGCCTCAGTTTCCTCACTAAGACAATGACTGGGCCTGGCATACAGCAGGGGCTAAGAGACAGCCAAGGAGCTGGTCCACGAAGAGCTGGGTGCCTGGAAGGGCTGGCCGTGGCCATGCCTGCCGCCCATCACCAACCAGAACAGGCTGCCAGAGGTCCCTGGGGGACGTTCTCGGAGAGAAAAAGTCTTCACAGACAGAAAGAACATTGGCGTAACAACAGCGCTGCTCTGTTTGGTATGAGTCACGATATTTGCTCCGTCTCCTGACCTGAGACCTCTGCCAGCCGGGGGAATCTCTGAGAACGGCAGGCTGTGAGGTGGGCGCTAAACCCACAATTGGCTGCAGAGGCTGGCGCGGCTCCAGACGCTGAGCTGAGACCCTGCTGTCCTCCAGCTGGCAGAGCGGGCACGGGGGCTACGCGCTCGCCTCTTGGGAGAGGAAGCCGGGAGGCTGGAAGCCAGTCGGCATTAGCTGTGTTTCTCGAATGTTGACCCCGAGGTTTAGCTAAACCGGCTGGTGCTGCACCAGCTCTGTGCACATCCTGACCGTCCTGGGCTCTCAGAGACATCTACCGCTTCAGCACAGGCAGTCACAACAAGGAGCAGCTCGTGAGTACTCACTACGTGCCTTTTCTCAACCAATCTTCACGAAACCTCGATATGGTGGGCATTGTTATTATTTCCAGATTCTCTATGTAGAGACGTCCACCTCCAGGGGTGGACTGACGTGCCCATGGTCACATGGCTCATGGGTGGCAGAGCTGAACGGGAACCCAAGCAGAGTGAGCCCTCAAGCACAATGACATGCAGAAATGACCCTGGGGGTCACTAGTCCAGTGTCCTCAGCCCTGGCTGCACATTAGAATCACTGGGAAGCCAGGAGTCCTGCTGAGATTAGTTAAATGAGAATATACGTGGTTGGGGCCAGACATTCATGGGAGTAACCGCCACGGAGGCAGACAATGGAAGGGGTGATGCTGGAAATGCAAACTGTCTACAAATGTACTTCAAAGACAGGTGGCCCATGGGCGGCCGGAGGCAGTGGTGAGGGTGAGAGGCTGTGCTGGCCAAGGCATGCAGGTGGCTGCTCTATGGGGCGAGGGTAATGAGCTGGCCTCCGCCCCAGGACTGACACCCAGTCCCGAGAGTCAGGAAGAGGGAGGGTCTTAGTGAGCAGGTAGGTTCCGAGACCTGTGGAACCCTCCCCTAGATCGTACACCTGCTATGGGCACCTATGGGAGCCCTGGGGAGGCTCCCAGACCCTCCTTCAGGCTGGAAACACTGTCAACCAGCACCATCCCCAAGAAAGCACCTGTCAGCCCTGGCTGCTACTTCAAACCATGTGGGAACTTTCAAAAACACCCAGGCCACGACCCACTCTAAGTGTATCAGAAGCCAGAGGAAGCAAGGAGCCCGAGTATAGAAAGCAAGAAATCGCCACAAACCTGCCTCCAGGCAGAAGCACACAGGGGCTGAGGGAGATGCTGGAGTCAGAGTCTGAGCTGGAATCCTTCCTCTGATGCTGATTAGCTGTGTGGCCTTGGGTGAGTTACTCAGCCTCTCTGAGCTTCAGTGTCCTGATCTGTAAAATGGAGCTGAGACTAGCAATTATAATCCCAGGCTGGGGTAGGTAACAGTGCCCAGCACAGGATAAGGGCTCAGTATGCACACTGTTTGATGCACTGTTCTAAAGGGTAGGGCAAGGAACTCCCCAGCAGTGATGACGGGGCCATTGTTACAAGTTAAGCTGGGGCAGGCTCAGATTCCCCTCTTAAGGCCAGCTCCCATTACCCTCCGTGAAGACGCTGGGAAAGGCGCCATCTGCCCTCTAGTGGCCAAGGGCAGAAGCGCACTGAGCCATTTTAACCAAATCCTGAAACCCTTGCCCTAGCCCCCACCTTCCTGCCTTGAGTCCATCTCTCAGGCTGGGGACTCCTGGAGCTTCTGTTGGCGATGTGCTAGCTACATGGTTTCGATGGATGGTGCCATTCCAGAAAGAGCCTTGACGCAATACAAAATTCAGATCTGGCCAGGTAGGTGCCGGGCACTGGGCTCTAAGCCCGTGAGTGTTTTTTCCCATCCATACAGATAATCTCAGGAAGAAAGGAATATTCCAGGCCCTCAGCTGCTTGTTTCCAACGCTTACAGAAGTCTGTGAATTAGTGGGTGCTCATGATTCTAGGAGCGAGGAAGCTTAAACTTCTCCTTTTTGGAAACGCAGACGGGAGCTGTGCTGGTGGACAGAGCCTAGTGTCCTGCCCACCCCTGAACGACCAGGGCCATCTGGGAACCCCCACCCCACCCCCCAAGGCACCCAGCCACGGGACTAGTGTGCTTCTCCCTTTAACTCCTGAAGACTCCGCTGGAAAGTGGCTGCAGGAGGGACGGGACGGGAAGCAGGCGCAGGTGTGGGTGGGCTGGCGACTCTCAGACCCTCATCCTTTCTTCGGACGCAGAGGGAAGCACCGTTCACTCAAGATCTTTTTATTCCCCATTTGCCATCTTTTCTGCAAACCCTCGGGTACAGACTGAAAGAAACTAGGTGTCAACCCTGCCTGGGGTCAACCCTTGGGCCACAGGACAGAAGGCAAAGACCACCACCTGGACACTCCCTAGGGGAGCCCACCATCTAGCTGGAGAGAAGAGCCACGCAAAGTGCTGATCGTTTAAAACGACTGAAGGTGTGAAGGGAGGGTCACCGGCCAGGGGTCTGGGAAGGCTTCCTGGAGGAGGTGGGCTTGGCCCTGAGACACAGGAGGAAGTGCAGAGATGAAGGAGGGAGAAGGCACACTGCCCCGGGAACCAGACCCCTGCACCTGGGCTTTTCGCCAGGTCAGCCAGGGAGTTTGAGGGGGAAGCAGAGGGTCTGGGGAGCCTCAGGGAGGACAAGAAAGAGCACCTCACGTCTCAGGTCTGGAGTCCCAGAGACCCGGGGACAGCCCTCTGCCCAGCCGGCTGGAGAACGCGGCTCGCAGACCATGTCTTCCGGGCAGCCCAGCCCATGGCAGGCTCCAGGCCCCACTGGTGGTTCTGTAGACACAGCCAATGGAAGAGACGTCACCGGGGCCTGTCAGCGTCAGGAGCTGGGCACCCTCTGGCTGGCACAGAGGCCAACTCCAGCCCCAGAATAATCCAGGCCGGGGCTTCTTGGCAGGCTGCCACGGCGTGTTTCATCTCAGAGGCCATCCAGGGCTTGCCGGATGGGGGCGTCCAGGGAGGCGGCCGAGTGGATGGAGACGCCAGGGGCACCGATGCTGGTTTCCCAGCAGTCAAACCCACAGTCGGTCAGCGCCTGCTTCGTGGCCTCCACCTCTGGGCCCTCCAGGTCTGAGGGGAGGGAAAACGGCAGGTCACCTCTGACAACCAGCTGCCCTCTTGGAGAACGTCTGCCCCATTCAAGAAAAAGGTGGACTTTTGAGTCACAGAGACCTGGCCTTGTCATGTTTGCTGTGTTGGTGACTAACCACCAGGAGCCCCAGCATTCCCAATGTGAGCCCAGCCCTGTGCCAGGCTCTCTAAATGCACCCCCCCCCTTCTGCAATCTTATTAACTAGATATTAGCATCCTTAGTTGACCAATGTGGCAACAAAGGCCCAGAGAGGTTAATTAACTTGCTCAAGGCCACACAGCAGAGGTGAGACGTGTTTACAGGCTTCCTCCTCCTCCCTAGGGAAATGCCCAGGCAGAACCTTTGTGAGCCCTGCCCGCCCCGGTACCTGGCCTGAGGAGAGTGATGCCACAACCACCGCCACCAGCACCAGTGAGCTTGCTGTGCAGCCCACGGGCCATGGTCAGCTGGCAGAGCTGGTCCAGTGAGGTGTGGCCCACACCGAGGGCATTCAGGTGGTGCTGGTTCATATCGATCAGCTCCTGGAGGCAAAGATTCAGTCTGTTCCCATTTGGCCTGCCTGAGGCCGGGGGCCCGTGCCCGCCCCGTCCATCTGATAGAACACCGGTTTGGGACAGCAAATGGCTTTGACTACCAGCACAAGGCTCCTCTCTGCTGGTAAGAAGGGCCCCTCCTTCCTGCAGGACTACCCTGGGGCTCGGATGGAGCTGGTAGTGAACACATGTCCCCGGCCTGGCCAGATACCTCTGGCCATGGTGACTGGTCAGGCACGTGGGCCAAACAGGGCCCTCTCCAGGTTTTCTCGCTCTTTCCACTGGAACTGCTTAAACTGGCTGACTTCAGAGGGAGGCCAACAGAGTGACTACGCTGCACACGGTCAAGGGTTGCTCGGGAGACAGATTTCAGACGAGACTGTTTAGCCCCTGGATCCAGCTGTGCCTGAAGCTGCCCCTCTGGTGCTCTCAGTTATGAGCCAATAAATTCCGTCTTTGCGAAAGCCTGCTTGAGACGGATTCTGTCACTTATAGACGTCTCAAGAAAGACCACACACAAGTGGGGGAGACAGTTCAGCTTTCCTTGACTATGCATAATATAACTCCTTCTCTCCTGAGGCTCCAATGAGATGCAGGTTGAGGAAGTAACAAAACTAACAGCGATCACACCCAGGCATCCTGTCACTGCGTTTCATTTACTCCAGGAGTGTCTGACAAGCACGCAGGGTGCCGGGCTCCGTGTGGCATGCTGGGCTGTGAGAAGGAGCACCCAGCTGTGGTCCTTGCCCGGGGAGGTTAGGATGTGGGAGCTGGAGTCAGGCGGCCGGGCTGTGAGAGTCAGCGCTCTGCCACTTTAGCGTTGTGCGTCCTGGGCCGCGGCCTCTCACAGCCTCAGCCTGCCCTCTGTGACCGGATGGGAAGAGGGTGTGCCTCACGTGTGAGGATAAAATGAGGAGAGCCTTCCATACAATACCTGGCCGGAGGCTCTCAGCAAGCATCAGCAGCCATTAGTGCTGTTGTTGTTACAGTACCACCACCCCACTGTGCGAAGGGGCACACTGAGCCTCAGGGAGGAAAGCGCCTTGCCTAAGGTCACTGAGCTCGTCGGGCACCGAGCCGGCACCAGAAGCCAGGCCTGCCTGACACAGCTCATGTCTACCTACCCTGCCTCGCACGTGCCTGCGCATTCCTGCTGCGCCCCCTCACGGGGTGTGGCTCGGGTCACAGCTCTGCTCCAGGGTCCTAGGAGCACCTGTGAGCCATGGAGACTGCCCATCAGCAGCCGTCTGTGCAGCCCGCCTCACCCCCCAGCACTGGGACAAAGCGGTGGACAGGTGTGAGGGCTGGTGGCTGCCGGCGTCTCAGTGGCCCGAGGGCTGGCTGTGAGGGAAGACTCATGGGGCCTCTCTGAGCCTGAGCACCAGGCGTCACGTTGCTGAGGCAGGTTCCAGGCACCTGTCACATTCTGATCCAAAATCTGTCAAGGACTGGATGACAGGTTGTGACACAGGAGAACAGCTCGCTGGTTTGAGCGCAAAGCTGTCCGGGAGCCGTGCTACACGTTTCAGCGCTGCCACAGCCAAAAATACACACGATGTCTAATCAACGTGCTGTTCCGGGCGCTCTCCAGGGCCTCTGCAGGGCGTATCGCAGGCAGGGCTCTATCATTATTAATGTCCTGCTCGGGAGGACTGCTCCCTCCTCTCTACGTGAGGGGAAGGGAGCCAGCCAGGCACAGGCTGGCATGAGGGCACAGCAGTCAGGTGTGTCCCTGTGCCTGGCCCGTAGAAGGTGCTCATTAAATGTTTGTTAGCTAAAGAAATAAATCCCTTTGACCCCGGGCTCAGCCACTCACTAGCTGAAAACCTCGGAGAAAGTCGCTCCCTTCAGGCCTCCGTTTTTATGCCTCTAAAATGGGGGCAACATGCCTACTCCACAGGTAGGTTGTTGTAGGGATCAAGTGAGAAATCACTTCTGAACAGACTTACAGAGTAGCAGCTCCCATTCCCTCCAGGGCTGCAGACCCCAATGCTGACAGCAGGACAGGGCGGCACCAAGCAGACGGTGGTGGCTGTGGGCAAGACTTACGGAGCGGTGGGGACTGCGGAGAAGCAGGCACCACGGGGCCCTTCCGCACCTGTAGCTGACTGCTGCTGCACAGCCGGGTCGGCTGGGGCTGCCCGGTCCTGTGATTCTTCCAGGGAAGCCAGATGGCTTTTTACTGCCAGCCCACAGGCACCAGGCCAGATGGACCGTGTCTGACGATGAGGCCAGGCCCTCTGGCTTACTGAGCTGGTGACTCATCAGGCATTGTCCTTGCGCATCACCCAGGAGACCTCACTGCATTCTTAAGACACTGCAGGGGGTGGGGCCTGGATTCAGACCGGAGTCTAATTAAATCCAAAGCGTGCGGTCTCAACCTCTACACTGGAATTATGCAAAGGGTGGCGGGCTGGGACAAGGATGATGAAAGAACAATAGCAGACTATGCCTGACCCAAGGCATGCAGGTCCTAGTTACTGAGTGAACAAGTGCAGTTAACAAAAGTAGCAGGAAGGGGCGGCCAAGGGAGATCTCTCCTGGGCCCACGGAAGACAGTCAGAAACATCCATCCGGAGCGCGTTCCGTAACCCAGCCCACACCGCACGGCTGAGTGTTTTCCATATTCTCTCACTTACTTACTCCCGCCTCTTGGGAAGAGGCGTAAGATAGGGCACGGCTGCTCTCATATGCACACGCAGGATCCCGAGCTCAGTCAGATGGGGAGCCCCTGCCTTAGACAGTGGGGTGGGTGAGTGACCCGGTCCCGCAGACAAGTTCTTACCTCCAGCACCAGGTAGTGCTCCGGGGCGGGGGCCGCCGCCGCCATCTCTCCCAGGACCCGCTCGCATGCCAGGGAAATGGCGTCCATGGAGGTCAGGAGGGGGGCCACGATCTCTGGGAACTGGAGGCAAAGGAAGCAAGGGCCGGTGAGGCCTCTGGGTGGGCCCTGGACAGCTGCCCGGCAAGCGGGGGGGGGGGGGGGGGGGGGCAGTGAGGGGGAGAGGAGGGGTCCCATTGCCCCCTTTGAGGAAACCTCCTCTCCTCTGCCTTGCCCAGATGCCCAATAGAGGCAGGAGATCCTACCCCGCCTCCCAGCTGGAGGAGGAACAGACAGCACCTCCTTTCCTGCCAAAACTCCTTCCCAAGCCCAGACTCCAGCCCACTCCCCTATTAACCAGGAGGCAGAGGGAGGACGCCAGCCCATGAGCGCCACCTGCCGGACACCCGCCCAGGGTGGGACCAGAAGCACCTTGAGCAGCCTATTCCTGACGCCGAGCACCAGGGCCTTGGTGCTGCGAGGGACTTTGGTGTTGGTCAGGAGGATCTTCAGAGCCGGGGGCCTGCGGGCAGAGGGTCCTGTGAGCCCAGGATGGAGGAGCTGGGTCAGGGTGGGGGCAACCTGGGGCTCCACCTGCCCCACACAGAGGGGAGGCGGAGGCCCAGGGAGTGACATCAGGTCAGGGGAAGCACTGGCTCCAACCACAGCTGCACCTTTGCTTCAGCCCTGGACAGGCCATCCCTCACTCACTCACTCGGCTCTGGGCACCTTATGTGCTAGGCAGAGCACGGCACATCGGGGAGTCAGAAGTTCAGTCTCCCCAGGGACAAGCACAAGAAGGGGCCGAGGTTCCGCCAAGCGCGCACTCCGGTAGCTGGAGTGCAGGGTGCTGGGGGTCAGGAAGGAAAGCAACAGGTCCCAGGTGGATTGCTCTGCTCAGCGGGGATGCAGGAAGGGAAGAGGCCGATGCAGCTGGTGGGTCCACACAGGAACCCGGGGGAGGGCAGGCTGTGGGGAGTCGGGTTCCCAGCGTGTGAGCCCACTCTTGCCCGGCTCCAACACCAGATGTGCTGGGAGGGAGGCAGGGAGGCCCAGGAAGCTGGCTCTCCAGCGTGGCCCTTTGTCGTCACCTGCCCTCCGAGCTTGGTACCCCTCCTAAAGCCACACCGTCCTTGTGGTTGGCTGTCTTCAGGGCTCAGCCCTCGTTTCTTGTCATCCCAACCCGCCTTTCGGAGCGCTGCTGGGGGACGGAGGGGGGAGGATTCGGACGGCTCTGGCTCAGACAGCTGGCGAGGGCAGACCCCTCGGTGCCTTTACTCTCTTCTTTTCACAGCTCCGGGCTGTAAAACCCAGCAGGGCTGGGAAAGGCTGCCAGAACCTGCTTGGTCTCACCGCCCATAAGCCCATGAAATTAATATCGATTCTCGGCCTTGGAGGCCGGCTTTCTTTTTTTTTTTTAACTTGACAAAAGATGAACATTCTATTTGGCTTTTCTCTTCCCTTTAAAGACAAGCCGTTCCTCAAAAGGGCAGCGTTCTGGGAGGCCGCATCTTGATCCACTGGCAAACAATGCATTTCTTTATGGAGAAGCACCATGCGTGGTTTGAGGCGAAAGGGCTCCTCTGTAAGCCACGGGCGGGATTAACGCGGTCTGGCCTCTCTGCTTCTCAGAGCAGCGCCATCTGCCCACACGCGCCCTGCAGCCAGCAGAGGAGGTGGGCCTGCTGTGCCCCGTCCACCGGGCGGGGCGTTTGGGTGCGGCCTCTTCATGTTAGGGAAGCCCTCGAGAAATGGGTCTCTTGCCAGCCCTACGAAACTCAGGGCTCCTGTGAATTCCTGTGACGACCACCCGGGGCTACGCCCTGTAAGTGCTGTGTGCACTTGGCCTGGCTACCTCCCCAGCCTCATCTCATCTCTGCCCTCCCTGGTTGCCACCCTGAGCCACCCCGGCCTCCCAGCTGCTGCTCAATACGCCAGGCTCCCTCCTTCCTGCCTCAGGGCCTTTGCACTTGCGTTTCCTCTGCCAGGGACTGGCCTCCGTCCTCGACAGCTTCGTGACTCACTCTTGTATTTTATTCAGGCATCTGCTCCGATATCATTTCATCAGAAGCCTCCACTGATCACCTCCTCCAACGAGCTCCCTCCACCTTGAGCCCCTGCCCTGCTGCTTCCCAAAGGCACCTGGGACTGCGCCACCTGCTCTTAAAGAGCAAGGTGCTTATGGGCCGTCTCCTCCCACGAAACGTGAGTCCCATGAAGGCAGGGCCTTCTGTGCCCTGCCGAGGCCCAGCACCAGCTCCCAGCAGTTGCTCAGTAACTTGTGGAGCAAATAAGTAAATTTGGTCAGCAAAGAGCTAAGAGCTTTATAGACGCTGCTCCTGATCCACGCTCGGGAGCCATTGTATGAACAGGAGAGGAAGGCCTCCGGAGACGACGCAGCCAAGGGCACCTGGCTAGCAAGTGCAGAGCTGGTCCCACACCCGGGCCCCCGGACCCGAGCCTCTATCCCCCACACCACCAACGGCCGCAGAGCAGCCTCGGGCCTCTCCCGCCTCCTCCTGCGTTAGAAACACCTGGCCCTCACCTCCCGATCCCCCGCAGGAGACTGCACAGGCCGTCTTCACTGGTTTGCTCTCCTGGGGGCCTAGTTCAGGGCTTAGGATGTAACTGGCTCTCAGGAAACACGGGTGAATGAAATGGCACTGCCTCCATGCAGGACCCCCACACCTGCAGCCTGACTTACGAGACCCCTCAGTGTCACCCACGGCAGACTGAGAAACCTCTGGATGCTTTGTCCTAAGATCACAGTCGTGACTGCCTCCTCCCACAGACCGGGAGGTGAGCCCCGAGGGTAGGCCCAGGCCCAGACATCCCAGAATCCTCCGACTGCTCTTGCTCTCGCTGTGCACGGATTAGTAGGCCCGACAGAGCCAGCCCCGCCTGGGCCCTGCGGGTGCAGCCATGATTCCATGGCAGCCACAGGCAGCTGTCCACGCTCCTCAATGCCCTGCTTCCTCCTCCGTGTACAGCACAGATCATCACCAGGGGTCTGCTCTCCAGGGCACATGTGGCGACGCCAGGAAATATGCTGGGCTGTCACCACTGGAGACGCTCCTGGGAGATGCTGCCGGCATCGCGTGGGGAGAGCCCAGGCTGCTGCTCAACATCCGGCCCGCACAGCTCGGCTCCACTATGAACTGGCCAGCTACCAGGCCCAGAGTGGGAGGCTAAGGAACCCGACGACAGGCCTCAGGGAGGCAGGTGTGGCTCCCAGAAGCCGCCACGACTGGGACAGGAAGATCCCAGAGGTGCAGGAAAGCAGCCCATGTCACTCCAGGCCACTGAGCCACAAATGAAGTGGCCCAGCTGGTGAGGGCAGGGTCCGGGGCCTGCTGCCCATCCACAAAGAAGACAGCCCTGGGTAAAGAGGCTGAGAGCCAGCCCTGGCACCCTCACAGCCGTGAACAGGCCGCTGAGGCGGCAAAGCATCCTGGGCCACACATCACCACCCGACTTGATCTGACTTGATGGAGGGCACCGGCTCCTGCCCGCCCCACACCGAATTCCTTGCTCCTGCCATTTCCACTGAGTGCAAACAGAGCAAAGGAAGGTGAAATGTAAACACATTTGTCCTTCCAGTTACTCCAGAGGGACGGTCGGCGTAAAAAGACACACGAAACAGGCTGAGGGCTGCCGAATGCCACCTCTGTTCCGAGCCTCTCGCAAGCTCGCCTCTTGCTCCCGGCCTGGCTCTGCCTTCATCACAGCAACTCTTACGTGGTCTCGTGGTGGCTTCCGTGTGCATGTCTGTCCCCACCCCAGAACGTGCCCCAGATTCACCTTGCTAACCCTAGCTCCCAGTGTCCCAAGGAACACAGAAGGTATCAATCCTTGTTGGCTGAGTGAATGAATAACTACCTGAGCAGCCCCGTTCTGGCAGGTGGATGCACAGCCATGCACGGCCTCCCCTTTAACCTCTGGGCGATTTAAGAGCGGAGGTGGAGGAGGAAAGAGCGGGGCTTTCTCATGGAGGAGAGATGGTCTGCAAGGGCCACACGGTGGACGGGAAAGCCCAGGGCCACCTGCCCCACATGATACATAAAGACACAACTCCCATGGGACGGCCCTGCCGAGGGCGCTGCGCCACCGGACGTACCTCTTTAGGGGTGAGATCTTTCCTTGTTGGTATCGGAGCGCGCCTCCTGAAGAGAAAAACCGGAGGGTCAGAAACCCGAACTTCTCTTGGGAGAAACGTTAGATTCTGCCAGGCCATGGGCTCCCGGCCGCTCCCTTCCCCCGGGGCTGCCAGCTCCTCTCTGACAGCTGAGATGAGTAACGGAGGGGCCCAGCTATGGTTCTGCAGCTTTAACTTCGGACACCCCTGGGGACTTCACTGGAGCTGTCGCTTCCCAGGCCCCAGCCCCAGCCCCTGCGATCTGCATTCTGAAGGTGTGAGGCTGAGATTTCTCCCATTCCCTTCAAAACAGGAAAGTGCTACTTTTCTCAGAACCAAATGATTCTATTCATCCCAAACCAACAGGCCCCAGGCACCTACAAGTGTCATAGGAATCTTAAATATGATAAAAATAAAGCAAGCAGGCCCGAGGCAGCACCTACCCCAGGTGCTGACGGCGTTGTCCACTCCGGAGGGGTTCCCGTGAATCACCCTCTCCCCCTGGAAGGCCCACTTGTTAATCACTTCCAAGTCCTCCGCTGTCCACCTGAAGACACAAAGCTCACCTTTACCACAGTGCTGGGCGGGGCCAGGGGTCCCCAGGGCAGGAGAGGCAGGGGCCACGGGCTGGGCTGGGTGGAGGCCAAAGGCAAAGGCATTTGGGCCCTCGAACTCAGAGGAGAAACATGCTCGGAGCCTCCCCAGCTAAAGCACGTGCCCTCCCTCCCTTTCCCTCCGAAACCCTCCTGCCTGGCACGGGGGAGAGCCCGGCTTTGGGTTCTCACAGTCCTGCTTTGCCTCTTGCCAGCTGAGTGACTCTGGGCCCATTACCTAACCTTGCTCATCTGTAGCACGGTCACTCCCCTCCTCAAAGGCTAGCTGCCGTGTACTGACTGCTGGCAGGGCGCCTGGCAAGGTGTTCGCCAGCCATGACGGCAGCTGTGACTGTAACAGACCTTTACAAAAGCACCCCCTCCTGAACCACACTGCCTGGAAGAAGAGGGGGCAGAGGGAGGACTTTCCCAGCAGCGGGCACGGAGGGAACATGCTCTGGGTGCAAACGCAGCTGTACCCATCCTGGCAGCAGCACTGGCTTCTGCTGCTGCCGAGAGACGGACGAGCCAGCTGGGTCCCACGTGGCTGCGACCCCAGGCCCTCCAGTGGGAGGGCTCCCTCAAGTCCCATCGGTCCCGGGACAAGCCTCGACCAGAGGCTGCCATGCTGCCTTCTGGGGTCTGATCCCCAGCTCCCGGGCGAGGCCAGGGCTCACTGCACCACCTCTGTGCTGAGGTGGCTTCTCCAGGCGTATTGCCCAGTCACAGTGGCTCCCCCAGTGTGCTGACAAGCCTCACTGACGCTCAGTGACAGAGAGGACGCCTCACGGCGACACGGTCCAGGACCTACTGGCGGGCAGAGGCCCTAACCCAACGGCACACGTCCTGTGCTTGCTTCTTGGCACGTTGTAATTTTGTTCATAACCGTGTCATGACCTGGCAATACCAGCCTCACCATTGCAGAGGACACTCAGGTGTCAAGGGGCGCAGCGGCCTGGCCGCGGGCCCACAGCGGGCTGATGGCAGAGGGGGCCCAAAGCCTCATCTACCCTGCTGCCCTCCGCAACTGGGTTCAGGTTCTTCCTGGGCACGTGAACCCCAAAGAGGAAGTTGGGGGTGAGAGGTAGGGTTGGGGACTTAAAGTGTTCAGTGCAGGGGCGAAGGGCTCTGGCCCTGGGTTCAAATCCCACGCAGCCACCACTAGCTGTTTGGCCGCACTGCCCGTTTTTTCTGTAAAATGGCACATGATACCCTCACAGGGGGGTGTGAGTTCTTGGCAAGAGAACCCATGCTCAGGTCATGGCCCACAGGAAGGACAGCGAACAGGGTGAGGGCCATGAGTACCTGCTGGCGGCCTCCCCGCCCTTCAGCGGGTTTGGGATCTCCTCGCACAAGGTCAGGAGGGCAGCTGCCAGACACACGGAGTAGGCGGCACTGGAGCCCAAGCCGGCCCCGGTGGGCAGCTCCGACCATACCACGACGTCCAGGCTGGGCAGGGCGCTGAAACACACACCACAGGGGGTACAGACTCGTTCAAACTGCCAGGATGTCCCGCCAGAGCCCTTCCCGTGTCTCAGGAGCCACCAACCATCCCGCTCAAGGCCTGCCTGCTCCCCACGCAAGCGAGGCTCCCTCATGGCCCCGCTCATAGCACAGGCTGGTCCCCTGCCCAGGACGGCTTCAGCTCTGCACCTCTTCCTCCCCTGGGAGCTCCTGCTCGTCCTGCAAGACGCTTCTCAGGTCTCCTTCCCCCGAAGCTTCCCCTGGACACGCAGAGGTCACACTCAACCTGCCCTTTCAAACTGCACACGGCCGCCCCGCCCACCCACCCAGACCAGAAGGTGGGGACATGACCCTCCCCCTCTGGAGGGGACATGCCCACTCCAAGCTGAAAATCCCGCATCAACCTGCAAGCGCTGAGGCACTTAAAGTGGAAGTGCCCTCAGGTGGCGCCTGACACCCAGGGCCCACGTACGCTGCGTCTGCTGCTCCAGTGAAGGGCTGCCCCCCCGAGGCTTTCCCTTCGGGTTCTGGGCCCAAACATCACAGTGATGACTACGTGGTTTGTTTGGGGAACAACTGATAACTGTGTGCCCGACACCATTTCATCTACAGGTGGCCCCTGAACAGTGAGGTCAGGGGCACCTAAGTCTGCCCTCTGTCCCCGAGAATGTGAAAGCCGAAGCCGCTGTCTATCTATTGGAAAAAGACCCATGTACAGGTGGACCCACATATGGATGGACCCACGCAGTTCAAACCCAGGTTGTTCGAGGGTCAACTGTACAATATTTCTAATCCTCCAGTCGTTTTCTGAAGAAAACAATAATGATAATTATTATTTAATGGCTAACACTTACCAAGCAACATGCCAGGCTCTAGATCAAGCCCTTTAGATAAATGAACTCATTTAACCTCTTAACAACCCTATGAGGTAGGTACTATCACTGCCCCATTTTACAGTTGAAAAAAATAGAGGCTCAGACAGGTAAGAACTTCAAGCAAGCCACTCGGTACTGTGCTGGGGTTTGAACCGATGCAGCCTGACTTCCAATCCATGCTCTCTCTCACCACGGGACACCCTCACAGGACTGCCACCTCCAGGAGGGGGCTTGCCCAAGGGCACAAGTGGGTACAGGCTTCCCTCTGCTAACCAGGTGCTGCCCTGGAGCCCGGAGGCTGTGGAACACGGTGCCCCATGGACACGGCTCAGGAGAAGCCACCAGGTGTGTCCAAGAATAGAATCTGGCTTGGCCTCTACTGGATTGAGGGCAGAGCAGGCAGTACAGGGTTAAGTCAGGGTGGCCCTGCTGGTCTTGCTCAGCGGTTAGCGTGTCGGCCCACAGACCAAGGGGTCACAGGTTCAATTTCCGGCCAAGGGCACGTGCCTCAGTTGCGGGAGGCAATCAATTGGGGTGCTGATGTTCTCTCTCTCTCTCTCTCTCCCTCCCCCCCTCCCTCTCTCTAAAAGATCAATGGAAAAAATATCCTCGGGTGAGGATTGAAAAAAAAAAGGTCAGCGTTAGGATTCAAGTGACCCGAGTTAATGCCCACCTAGCTGCGTGGCCTTAAGTGACCGTACCTCTGAGTCTCAGTTTCTCTCTCGGAGGGTTGCTGTGAATGGTAAAAGCGGACCACATAAGAGTGCCTAGCACGGTGCTGGCACATGGTGGGGCAGCTGCCAGCTGCCATCAGAAACCGGCAGGGAGCGTGTGCATTGTCCAGCAGCCCAAACCAGAGGAGCCCTCCCCCACTTCGGGGGGAAGCTGAACCAGGCCTCCTTCCCCGCCAGGCACACACCTCTGCTTCCGGCAGATGGACAGGTACAGGTAAAGGAAGGCCAGCACGGCCAGACGCTCGCGGTCGGCACAGTCCTCAGGGAAGCACGCCACCTCCTTCAGCTTCTCCACTTGCTCTGTGATGTCACCTTGCTCTGTCACACAGCAAACAAGGACACGAGGATGGGTGAGACTCAGACGCTCTTACAGACAACAGGACACAAAGAGCTGCTGGTCACAGCGACCGGGACCTGGATGGACACGGCACCTGGTCACAGCGACCGGGACCTGGGTGCACACGGCTCACGGCCGAGCACCGCAGCTGCGTCTGCCGGTGGGCTTCGGAGGCGGGAGGCCGGGGTTTGGGTCCTGACTGGGAGACTCACTGGCTTCCTGGCCTTGAGCCTGCGCCTTAACCCTCTGAACTTGGGCCTCTCCTTGGTAAATGGGGGTAACAACAGTACCTCCTCACAAGTGTGTCATGAAATAAAGTAAAATAAGGCACATAACTCCTTCGCACAGCTTCTGGCACACAGGAAGTGCTCAATTAATAGTTTAAAACATACACATGCACATGAAAAGTGAGTGCTAGCGCAAGCACCAGAGGCCTGGGTTTGACCGCCACTGTACGAAACCAGCACCAGAGGCTACGTTACATTACTCCCCATCATTCCCCTCTCCCGAAACATAATCAGGAGAACAGGACACTCAACAAAACCCATGAACGCGAAATACGGAGACCTGCCTGGGCAGGAGGGAAAGGCCAGGAGGCAGTTTCTCTTCCAGTGCGAGAGGCCAGGCACGCTCATTGCGGAGGCGGAGGAGCAGAGCAAGTCCGACGAGCTCGCCTTTGCACACCGCTCCCTGGGACTTGAAATGAGCCGGGTGTGCCGGTTAGGAAGCGTCAGGGTGGGGCATGTAAGTGCTATGTGTTGATTGGATTAATGATATATTAAAGGCAGCCAGGCCTTGTGACAG
Source organism: Myotis yumanensis (assembly GCF_028538775.1). Lineage (NCBI taxonomy): Eukaryota > Metazoa > Chordata > Mammalia > Chiroptera > Vespertilionidae > Myotis > Myotis yumanensis. The sequence goes on along the minus strand of NW_027223770.1, from coordinate 3,374,866 downwards.
TGGTCCTGAGAGCCCAGGCATGTCAGAGCTCTGTGAGGGAGACGGACTGGTTTGTTAAGAGCCTGCACTTTGATTTTGGGAAGACCTGAGTCTGAATCCTTTCTGTGTCACTGAGCCCCATGGCCCCTAAACCTCAATGTTCTCATCCATAAAATGGGGATGAATAACACCACCTACTTCCAGGGAAGGCCGGGACTCTAGGAGCACAGCATATGTAGTTCTGTGCCTGGCGCCCATAAAGGCTCAGTAACCGTTCCCTGTGGTTATTACTAGTGTTAGGAGGGAACCAAAGAACACGGAGAGAAAATAATGGTGGATCCTGCAACCGAATAGAAAACACTAGTGTCCAAAAGGCTCAGATTGCCTGTCTCCTTGGGGGAAAATGAAACAAGCCCTGGTGTCTGCACCGCACTCTGCGTCACAGCCCTAGGCCCAACTCTGATGCTTAACTGCCTAATTATGATTAATTACCTAATTAATATTAATTGCTGGATCCTCACAGCACCTCCCAGGTAACAGAACTCAGCTCAGAGTGTTAAGTGACCCGCCCAGGCTCACACAGGGAGTCAGAAGTGGTCTGAGACGTGTCCCATCCCACCTGGCTGCTTCCATCCCTGCCGATGACATCTAGAAGCGGCAGCCAGTTCTCAGGGAGCGGGTCCAGCTGGCTGGGCGGCCCTGTGCACCATGAAAAGCAAGGTCCGGTGCTCGGGACCGCTGGTTTCTGAGGCAAGATCCAAAGCAGTGCTCCTCACTGAGGTGTCCCTGCGATCACCCCGCGGAGCCCTTTTTCAAAATACACATGCCGGGTCCCCTACCTACCACCACACCTGCCACTACCGAGTCTCAGCAGAAGGGCAGGACCAGGAATCCATCAGAGCTGCTACAAACAACAAACCTCCCCAGGGAATCTTAAGGCAGGACTGAGGTTGAAAATAATTACTGGAAAATGGGGATTTTCCACCCTTTCTCTGTCTCCCTCCAGAATCTGAGAGCGGCTGAGTGCTTGCTGCGGACTGATTCCGTGGGCACAGGAGCGGCTTGGGAGAAAGCCCGGGGGAGTCTCCTTTGCCCACCCTGGCCGAGAACCACTGTTCCCGACAACAAGGCGTCAGTCCAGAGAGGAGATAGACCAGGATGCACGCTCTCGCTCTGACCCAGGGAAGCGGTGACTCCGCAGATGAAGGCGCCTAGCTGAGCGGGGTGGACCCGGCATTCCCACAGCTCGCAAATTAGCACAGGCCTCTATTTACCGGAAGACAGTCCTGATATACGGAAGAAAAAAGGAGTCATGTGGCCTGTCCAGTTTTAGTTAAAAAACAAGATATCTCCCTATCTCAATCAGTCTATCAACAGAAAATAACCCAGAGGGATTAACACCAAGATGCTTAAGAGTTGTCATGAGGGATGGTGATAATAGATGACTTTTTTTTTTTTACTTGTAATCTTCCAATATTGACTGTATGTATAATAAGCATAAGTTACTTTTATTTTAAGAGATTTTTCATTATGTAAAATGCCAATACATTCTCCTTGTTAAAATAACATTAAAACAACATTTGTCCACTCCTGGACCTTCGGACCCTCCAGTGGTAACTACTCACCATTGTCCGCTGGGTAGATATCTTCCCAGCCTTTTCCTATGCGTTTGCATACACACCGATACTTAATCTGTGTCATTCCTAACCACACTACACCTGCCCTTGTGTAACTTGTTTTTCCACTCAACAGTAGGTCCTGATTATCTGTCCACAACAGCCCACACAGATCTATCTAGTGCATCATTTTATGCTTTTGAATTTTTCAAAAATTAATAAGTGAAGCTAATTATATGAGGTCCAGAGAGAAAACACCCCAGAGTAGCTGGCTCTGGCTCCCTCGGAACAGCTTAGATTCACAGTGGTCGGCAAACTGCGGCTCGCAAGCCACATGTGGCTCTTTGGCCCCTTGAGTGTGGCTCTTCCACAAAATACTGACTTCTGCGCATGGGCCACGAAGTTTCAATCGCACTGTACATGCGCGCCCGCACGTGGTATTTTGTGGAAGAGCCACACTCAAGGGGCCAAAGAGCTGCATGTGGCTCTCGAGCCGCAGTTTGCCGACCACTGGCTTAGAATAAATGCCCAGCCTCATCTTATCCACTCCCTTCAGGGCCCAGCTCTGCCCACACCGGGTTCCTCCTCCCTGCACTTACCCAGGATGCTGGTGTCCAGCAGCTGGAGCCTGGCCACATCCCAGGCCCTCTGGATGCCGATGTTTGGTAAGCTGAGGCCCACTTTCCCATTGCTGCAGGGCTGAAGCCGGAGAAACGTTCTCAAGTTCAAGGCCACAGCCAGTGCTACCTATAGGGCAAAAGCAATGAGCCTGCAGGTGGGCAGCAACAGGCATGACTCCTGTCTCAGGAAAAAGGGGACAACGTCAACTCCGTGCTGGTTCACAGGCCACTGCCACCCGGGCCGTGGCAGACGCTGCTCACCAGCCATGGCATGCTCCCCACGTGGCCTGGGCACAACCCCTGGTCACCAAGTAGGGGTTAAACTGTACTTATGTCTGCCTTCCCCATGCAAAGCCTCAGAGGTTCACGCCAAGGAATGGCTGCCCCGTAATGACCACGTTTCGAGGATAAGAACATCAAGACAAAGAGGAGTGGGAAAAGCATGAGCTTTGGGCTCAGATGGACTTGGGTTCACTCCCAGCTCTCCCAATCCTCTCCGAGCCCCAATCTCCACGTCGGTAAAACAGGATAATAAAGCGCAGCCGCAGGGGCAGTTGTAAGAGTTCCGTGAGAAGACGCCTGTTTAGACTCCTGTGCTGGGGCCTAGCGTCCTCCCCCTCTAAATGGTGAAGGTCCCCAGACGTCAATCCTCAAACCTCTCTTCTCCGCCGAAGCTCGCTGCCTCAGCTGATTCACCCCCAGGCTGGCCGTGTGGTCCTCTGCTCTCTCTGAGTGGGCTGAGCGGCCCCGCGGTGGGCACAGGCCTGTCTTTTCCTCGCCTGGCTGGGGAGACTGACCTCCTCGCCGACGTACTATCAGGACATGCGACGAGGCTGCCTGTTAGCTCCCTTCCCCGTTAGCGTCGGGGACAAGGGGACAACAGTGCCGTCCGTGCAGGCGGGCCCTTTACCTTGCCATGGACCACGGCATGCTCTCCGTGCAGGATGACTTTCCCCGGCGCCGACACCAGCAGGCCTTCTGGCAACATGGCTCGGGGGCTCCTGAAAGGGAAAGCCAGAGGGTGGACGGCCCAGGTCTAGACATTCATACAACGCCGAGTGCCAGCACGTTACTTAGAAAGAAAGGCGGCTGCAGCGTCACCAGACACGCCAGAAAGACCTGGGCTCCCCGCGGGATGTCACCTTGGCTAACTCACTCCAACAGCTCTGGACTCCGGTCCTCACGGTTAAGTGAGGACACAGCTGTGCCCACCTCAGGAAGCCTGGGGACGCTGAGGTTAAACAAAGCGAGGGAAGCACCTGTCCCCGCTCCATCACTGAGGGCTGCGACTCTAATGGCTGTTCTTGGTTCCCGATTTTATTACTATTAAAGGCACAGACTTAAGTGAGATCGTGGGCCCGAAAGAACTCTTCCCCGGACACGCGGGCTGCTCCCGAGGGGTCGGAGCTACACCGAAGCGCGATCTCCACCGCAGTCCCAGAGTCGCCGGCTGGGTCTCGGGGTGCGCGCATTTTGATTTTCATAAATAATGCAAAGTGACATTCCATTCAAGGCTTCACGTGCACTGGTCACGTCGGCAGGAGAAGACCTGAAGCTCGCTGAGCACCAAGTACTACCGCGACCCCCGTTTCCAGCCGGGGAAACCGGGCTCGGGCGGGGAAACGTACTGCTTCACCGATGCCGGAAAGCACGTCCGTCAGGCTCGCGGTCCCGCCCCTCAGGATGGGCTCTCGGTTGGAGAAGCAGCCAGAGGAGCTGGGAGCCCGGCCCAGCGTCGCCCCGGGTCTCGGCTCGCGACCCCCGGCCCCACAGCGCCGGCCTCTCCCTCACCTGCCGCCGCTGCAATCTATCCCGGAGCGCACGAGCCGCCCCTTCCGCTCAGCCAATCGGAGCGCGCGAGCATTGGCCAATAGGTGCTGTCTACCAAGACGTCACGGGTTTCCCCGCCCAGCTCCTCCCGAGAACCAATAGAAAACGAGACCCTGGGAGTGTCCCGCCCTGGGCCGAAAGCCACGGACCAATGGAAATAGAGGTTGAGCGGTGGCGCGGCGGGCGGTAGGTGGAGTAACCCCGGGACCTGGACGGGAGCCTGGCGGGGTCAACCCCGACGAGCGGCTTGGACATGGCTGTGTGGGTTTTGGGGGGCCGCCTTGGCCTCCGCGGGTGCCTCGCGGCCGGCAGGCTACTTTGTCCCCGTTTCCAGAGCCGCGGTTCCCCGGGCGTAGAAGACGGGGACAGGTAAGTGCCTGGCTGGGAAGGTACCGACACCCAGAACTGTCGTCGCATAGTGACGTCACACGGCTGTGACGTCCTGCCGGGTGAGTCCTCTCTCCTGACGTCACCACGGCGAGTGGGAGCCAGAGAACAAGGTTTCTGTGCACAAGAAAACTCTGCACGAAGCTCGGGGCAGGGCATGTCCCTTGTGGGCCGAGAGGCCGTCCCGCCTGGCTCCACGGCCAGGAGGGGCCTCCATTCAGTGTGCACCGATCCCCAAAGCGGCTTATACTTTCAGACCCAGAGACGCACTGCGCGATGGAGGCATGGCTGTCATCTAGACCTTGAAACCCGCACCGCTTCCCGGGCCTCGGAACGAAGAGTGCCATGATTAATAACGCAGCCAGATGTTACTCCTAGATCCAGTGTCTTAACCTTTGAAAAACCTTGCAATGTCTTATTTTAATGTTGAAGCCTGTATTACAGGTGTTATGTGGCTGTTTGGAAATGCCAGTTTTTAACCTTGTTTTGGCAATTCTTTATTTCTGAGGATCTTGAAGTTTCATAGAGAGGACGTGGTCCATGTTTCTTACCCCCCCCCCCCCCCCCAAGAGGCCCTGACTTGGTAGAGTAGAGGGTACAGTTTGGGGTCTGGAGTAAGATGTTCTTGGGCCTGAGTCCCAGCCCTCCCCTCCTGGGTGACCTAGGAAGGTGGGTCTCGTCTTGTGAGCCACAGTTAATAGTAAAATGGTCATGGGTAGTGCCTACTGTTGGAGCCGTGGGAAGACTCCAGGGAAATTTCAGGGTATAATGCTGGCAATCCCTTCTGCATAGTGCAGGGGCTGTGGAAAGGTGATTGATACGTTATTTCAGTGAGTATTTATTGAGCTTCTGCATTGAAAAATGCACTACATCAGCTACTCTGCAGACATGGATGTGGGCAAGACACAGAACCTGCCACAAGGGCTGACAGCTAAAAGGGATATGGAGGGGAACGATGTCAACAAGCGTTAAGCATGAGGGGGTGAGTGCTGCCTCAGAGGCCATGAGCAGCATGGAGGGAGGGAGGTGCCCTACGTGGAAGCCACCCCCACTCACCACCTCTTGATGTCTGTTTTCTCATTAGGCCACAGCCTCCCTCGAAGACACCCAAGATCCCCAAGATTTACACCAAAACAGGAGACAAAGGTAGGGTGGGGAAGGTGAAAAATGCAGACACGGCAGGCTCCGTTTTAAAGTTCTTCCAAATTCTTTGCAGCCATTAAAAAGTGTGTGGCAGCCCTGGCTCAGTTATTACACTTGAAATAGACATTTTTCTAAAAAGTGCATATCGGCGAAAAAAATCTTATTTTTGGCAGCTGAACATTTTTTCCCCCCACAGGGTTTTCTAGCACCTTCACTGGAGAAAGGAGGCCCAAAGACGACCAGGTGTTCGAAGCCTTGGGAACTACAGATGAATTAAGTTCAGCCATTGGGTAAGGGAGGTGGACTTGGTCTGGAGGCGGAGTTTGAATTGGGCAGCAGTACAGGTGATTAACACGAAGCCTGTTCAACTGCTGGCTAGTCTGGAGGTTGCCACACCTTGACGAACCTGCCTCGGCCTGGAAGCACAGGCGCATCTGGCCAGCGCCACAGGCTGCCGGGCTGCAGCGCCTTCCCTCTGTCCCACACCATGGGAAGCTGCCCTGCCCACTGCCCCTGGCTCCCTCACTCTTCCCGTGAGTACGTGTGCCGTTGAGGCGCACGTGTTAAGTGAAAAGTGAGTTGAGCCCAGTATACAGCGCGTCGGATGTGGTCCCTTTGGTGAGTCTTGTTTTTTAAGTAAGCGTATACACAGCCAGGGTTTAGAGGTGGACTCAGGGAGTTAGTCAGGATTAGCCAGGTCATGCTGTGATAACAGCAACCCCCAAACCTCATGATTCACAGCACCAAAGTGTATTCTGTGCTCTCACATCAAGCCCATCACAGGCTGGGCGTGTTTCTGTTCCACAAGATGTCACTCTGGGACCTGGGCTGGTAGGACAGCCTCTGTCCAGGACAGCACCAGGCGCTGTGGCAGAGGGAACAGTGATCATGCTAAAGTTCACACTGGCTCGGAAGTGACATATCACTTCTCGAATTTCTCTGGCCAGACCCAGTCACGTGGACATGCCTGACTGCAGTGCGGTGGGAGGGGCAGCACGTATTTGATGACAGTTGTCCAGTCCAGCTGCTGACAGGGTGAGGGGCACTTATCTCACGTGCTGGTTCGGGAGCTTTGTGGGTGACGGTCGTGGGAACCAGACAGACCTGGCTTCAGATTCTCTGCCGCTGCTGACTGGCTGTGTTGCTTCAGGCAAATCACCTGGCCTCTCTGAGCCTCAGTCTCCTGTTCTATCCAATGATCATAGTAATGGCTTCCATCTCACTAGGTTCTAGTCAGGATTGAATAAGATAATTCCATGTTCACCCTAAGACAGTGCCTGGTGCAAGTAATAGCAATGCCAGCGGGCATTATTATTAAAACTTCCCTTTTTGTGTATTCTATTTCTCAAGGATGGGCCTGACCAGGTGAGACCTTCGGGACAGATAATGGGAGGTGTAGGTGGTCTCCCAGGAGGGTAGAGAAGGCAGACCCCTTGGTGTGGGGGGCGGTGGGGGGCAGGCAGACACAAGATGATGTGGGCAGACGGGAAGGAAGGCGAATCCTAGAATCAGCAAATGGCAAGCCCTCACTTGCGGTTGATGTGGGGCAGGAGACTGGCAAAGCCTCGTGTGGAAGCTCCGTGTGTCAGCTAGTGATTGAGCACCTCTGTGCGCCAGGCACTGCTGAGCAGGGAGCCTTGGCCCTGCTTCGTGGAGCAGGGGTGGGGCAAGACAGACACCAAAGGGGCGACCACAAGTGGTGGGAGCTGGGGTGGGGCGAGCACCGAGGAGGGGCCTACAGCTGGCCGACATCCGGAGAACACCCTCAGGGAGCACCTGCCACGTGCCAGGCATGAGGCGTATGCTGTGCGGGACAGAAGGTGTCCAGGCCCCGCTCACCCTTCGTGCCCTCAGCGGGGAGGACAACCTAGACTGCTGATTACATGTGTGCTTAGTTCTAACAGGAAGCGGGCTGGGGAGGTGCCCTGGTGTTCTGCTTGCCCTCCCAAAGCCATTCTCTTTGCCTCTGTGCCCGGGCGGGGCTGACCTTTATCAGCTCTTGGTGGTTTCATGCTGATTCCTCTGTCCTCTGGCTTTCAGGTGGGCCCGGCCAGTGGGAGGCACCGCGGGAGCCGTGACGGGTGGAGAGGTGCGGGTGTTGCCCGGCTCCCGGCTGCAGGTGGCTCTGGCGGTAGCTGGGCTCCCGCCTACTCTCTCCCGCTGTGTGGCTCCTGGTGGCGGCCCCCACTGAGGAGCAGCTCTCCCCAGGCTCCAGGGCACCTTTGACCCTCCCTGGTCCCCTCAGGCTTTGGCTCTTGCCAATCTTTGCCTCTGTTAGCAGTTTCCATAACTCGTCCCATGCTCTGTTAGCCGCCCCTTTGCACAGCTTTTCCCTGGGCACCACTGTCTGTCCCCTGCCAGGACCCTGACGGCACAGAAGTGGAGGGCAGAGTCCCAGGGAGGCAGTGCCTGACCTGCGCTGGGCACCTTCCTTCCCCCACCTGCTCCTTCCCAGGAAACTCCTGTTCAGCCTTTAAAGTCCCACCTGCAGCATTGCTTCCTCCAGGAAGCCCTCCTGAGCCCTAGCCAAGGCCAGGTTTTCCAGGAATCAAGCCCTTTCCTTCAGAGCACTGACCTCAGTTTGCAAGTTCACCTTCAGTCATGTGATAGTCAGTCCATGTCTTCCCCTCCTGCTGCATAGAGCTCACTACCGAATCGCCTGGACCTGGCCAGTGTAGGCACTGACCAGGAATTGTTGACTGGATGAGTCATGAGTATAAGAAAAGGCGTTTTGAGAAACAAATACCCTTAACCAAGTGGAAGGTTGTGAGGTTCTTATTGCCAGCAGGAAATAACACCGAGGCTATCATAGCCAAGTTAGCTGAATGGCCCGTCACCTGAGAACCATGGCCTTACAGCAAAGCAGGGCCTGGGGATGTTATGTTAGAGGCAGATTCTTTTTCCTTTTCCCTCATAGGTTTGCTATGGAATTAATTGCGGAAAAGGGCCACCCATTTGCTGAGGAGCTTGAGAAAGTGAGTAACATTTTTTGTTTATCCCTGAGGCCTGGTGACCATAACTGGATTAGGCATTTGATCATCGCTTCCTCTCTGTGTCACCTGGGACTAGTCACTCTTCCTCTGAGCCTCAGTTTCTCCATCTGTAAAATGGGGACACCCAGATAATCCTCTCTCCCAGGCAAGTGGTGAGGATTGCTCCAAGAGAAGGAAATGTAAAGGGTCGTTCCTGGTCTCTGCCCCGCAGGGGACATTTGACAATGTCTGGAGACGTGGTTGCTTGTCACAGCTGGAGGCGGCGGTCCTGGCATCTAGTGGGTGGAGGCCTGGGATGCCGCATGCGGCCTGCAGTGCACATGACAGCCTCCGAGATAAACCGCCCAGGATCGGGGCGAGGAGATTCCTCTTGGCCGTCACTGGGCGCTCGACGCTCATTGTCTTCCTAACCCAGCTGTCCCCATGGGAGCCAGGTCTCCTCTCCACAGGGCTGGCGTCCAGCACGCTGAAAGTTCAGGCAGTTTGCTAATTAGCCTTTCAGTGCTGCTGATTAAAGCTCTGACAACCCCCACCGGGCCAACCTGCATGCCTTGCTGTCAGGTGGCACCTTTGCACGGGGAAGCCAGGAACCATGATAGATCTTCACTCACGCCTTCTGTTGCTTCCCCAGATCCAGTGCTCCCTGCAGGACGTTGGCTCCACCCTGGCGACACCCCGCTCCTCCGCCCGGGAGGCTCACTTAAGTAATTCGCTCTCTGAGCCGCCCTGTGTACTGGGAGGGCCCTGCGGGGGTTGGACTGAGCGGGACACTCCTGGGTGTCACGTGGGACCCCGTCAGCCTGGCCCGCAGACCCTGAGAGGGTCGTGGGAGTGGTTTGGAGGCACCGGGTGGAAGGGCACCGGGCGGTTTCCTCGATGCTCGGGGCGATGGGCCTCATGGCCGTGTCCTACTCCTTGGCTCCTCAGGACGCACTGCATTTGAGTCGGGGCGCGTCCTGGAGCTGGAGCAGTGGATCGACAAGTACTCCGGCCAGCTGCCCCCTCTCACGGCTTTCATTCTGCCTGTAGGTACTGGGCAGCCTCCACCTGGGGTGGCTGCAGGCCACGTCCCCCTCTCCAATATTTTACAGTGACAGAGCTGCCCTCCACGCCCCCTGCCCTCCCAGCCCTGTCCTCTCTGAAGGGGTGCCCAGGGGTGTGCCCGGCGGGGCCCTCTGCATGCAGAACACTGCGTGCTGGGGGCAGGGCCCACCCTCCATGCGAGGAGCTCGCTGTCTGCACTGGGCACACCCGCCCCGCGCCCCCCCTCTCCCCCCATCCAACGCCCGCTTTCTCCTTCCAGTCGGGCGGCAAGAGCAGCGCTGCACTGCACTTCTGTCGGGCCGTGTGCCGCCGGGCTGAGAGACGGTGAGGGCCCCGGCAGAGGGGGCCGGAGGCAGGCGGGCGGGGGTCACCTCCGTGTCGTCCAGCCACCACAGCAGACCTCCTGGTCTGCCTGTCGTTGGTGGTCAGCAGACAGTGGCCCACTGTCTAGAACAGCGGTTCTCAACCTGTGGGTCGCGACCCCTTTGGCGGTCGAATGACCCTTTCACAGGGGTCGCCTAAGACCATCCTGCATATCAGATATTTACATGACGATTCATAATCGTAGCAACATTACAGTTATGAAGTAGCAACAAAAATAATTTTATGGTTGGGTCACAACATGAGAAACTGTATTTAAAGTAAGGGCCAGAATGTTGAGAACCACTGGTCTAGAACAGTGGTCGGCAAACTGCCGCCCCTTGAGTGTGGCTCTTCCACAAAATACCATGTGCGGGTGCACACATACAGTGCGATTGAAACTTCATGGCCACACTCAAGGGGCCAAAGAGCCGCATGTGGCTCTCGAGCCGCAGTTTGCCGGCCACTGGTCTAGAATGTTCACGTAGACCCAGGTCGCACTGCGGTGGCCGTGACTGCTGGCGGGGACGGAGCCCTGGGCCCTGCAGTGTGCTGATCCTGTGACGTTGATCCCGTGTGATGCTGTGACTCCTCCCTTTCCAGCGTGGCGCCTCTTGTCCAGATGGGTGAGACGGATGCAAACGTGGCCAAGTTCTTAAACAGGTACTTACATGGAAATTGGAGATCTCTCAAAAACGCGACATGATGGGAAGTAGCAACAATGGAACGGGCCTCACTCATTCACTTCATATTCAGTGAGGGCGTGCTGTGCCCGGCACTGAGCCGGGCACGGGGTGCAGCAGAGAACAAAGCGGTGCCATCCCTGTCCCAGTGAGGTGAAGGTCTTGTGGGGAGAAGCTGCTATAACAACCAGCGAAGAAGAACATCGGGACAAATGGACAGTGCTGTGACAAGGGGCCTGCTTTGAGGCTGGTAACCAGGGAGACGGTGACAGGCATCATGGTGGGGCCCAGGCAGGAGAGAGACCTTCTCACAGCCGGTCTTCCCCCGGCGAGGCCCCTGGGCAGTGTGAGCGGAGGACACAGCCAGGCAAAGTGAGCTCAGGACCGTCCGGCTTAGGGCCCCAGCACAGGGCCCGAATCGCTGGCTGGGCCAGGGAGGTCCCCTGTAGCCCCGCCCTCAGCCTTGCCGCCAGGGCCACAGCTGGCCCAAGGCCTTCTCCACTGGGTTCTGCTCCAGCATTGGCTCGTGCAGTTCTAGTGGGGGCAAGGCCAGGTCCAGGGGCAGGCAAGAGCTGGGGACCCCTGGGAGCCGTTCTGCGTGTCCAGAAAGTGGCTTTAGCCAGGATCTGGAGTGGCCCTTTATTGTGGCCCACCCTCCCACAGGGACACGGCCCAGGCTTTGATGGCTTCTGACCAACTCGTTTCCTCCTGTGAGGGGAGAGGAATGTTGCATTCATGGGCACAGCCGAGACTCCTCGGGGCGCTCTTGTCCCTGGAAAGGGACCAGGAATGAGGGGGGTCTGCCCTGGCACGGCCTGGAATGTGCGGGTTCTTGACTTCGTGCAGGTCCTCAGACCAGCAGTGTCTGCGTCACCTGGCGTGGGTTAGACCTGCAGAACCCCAGGCCTGGCCAGCTCCCCCAAATGAGAATCTGCAGGTTGCCAGGATCCCCAAGGACTCCTGTGCATGTTTGTTTGAGAGGCACTAGTCCTGGTCACTGGACAGTGCAGAAAGCAGTTGAGAGTGGCCCAATGTCACCAGCCTCTGAGGTTGGGCAGGGGTAGCGGCCTTGTCCCGTAGGAACCACCCAGCCCTGGCGCCAGAGTCGGGCGCGTGGCTCTCACGGATGCTGGCTCCCAGTGCCATCCGTCAGGCCCAGGTTGGCCGCTGCTCTTTGTCCCACCCGGTGCTGCAGGGCACGTGACTGATTTCCTTCTTGAAGGCTAATATGGGAAGGACCCAGTTAGCATCGATTGCCCCTTTCAGATCATTCCGTCTGCTTCTCTCTGTCCCTCCAGACTCAGCGACTATCTCTTCACACTAGCCAGGTACGCAGCTATGAAGGAGGGGAATCAAGAGAAAATATACAAGAAAAGTGACCCCTCGGACTGAACCCGAGGCGCTTGGGAACAATGGAAAGGGGAGCCTTGTGGACCCTCCGGGGTGGCCACCAGGGAAGAGGAGTTTGTCTTGTCCTGGTTCCCGAAGGCCTCACCCCAGGGCTGGACCAAGGTCTTTTGTCCACGCTCAGCTGCCTCCAGACCCCCTGCCACTTCCCTCAAGGGCAGCGGCTGCTGGAGAAATCTGCCCGCCAGGCTCTCCTTGGTCTTCTCAGGACTGGGTTCATCTGCAGAAAGGAAGGCGAAGTGATTGCTGTAATGAGAAGGACGCACAAAAAGAATAAAAGTGGGAAAGGCTTGAACCGAGTGTGTGTGAGAGAGAGGGAGGCTGAGCGAGTGTGAGAGCCCTTCCACGCCAATTCCAAGGACAGGGAGTGGCCCCAGAGGCCCCTGGGGTGTCCCTGACTTGCCTGTGCCCATTTGTAAAGGGGAGGCAGACAGGTGGAAGCGGAGTCGCCGGGAGCCACCCGGCACCGCCTCCATCGGGGGAAGGGCCGCTGCAGAGTGACAGGTGAGGCCTGGGAACCACTCACCGTGGGCCCACGTGTGCATGGCAGGGTGCAGCCTGCAGAATACTCTCACGGGACCCTCCCCCCATCCAGGGGCGAAGACTGGCAAGAGGAACACCACTGCTTAAAGGAAGGCAGTCCTGCCCAGGCAGATGGTGTCAAGGGCTGAGGGGACATTCTCAGCTCAAGACAGTAAGGCCTTCCGCTTCCAGTGAGGCGGGGACAGACGGACGTAGCCCCGATGCTGCGCTTGGCTGGTGTATGCTCAGATCCAGGCGTGGCCGTGCTTTATTCCACCTGTCACCACCGCTCCCTCCCGCCGTGAAACGAGGCCGCCAGTGCCAGCTGTGTCCTTGGGAAGGGGATGTGATGGGGTGGGAGGCAGCCTGGGCCCTGCAGATTCCACGCTGCTAACGGCAGGAAATGACTTGAGAGGGCAGGCTCGCTGTCGGCTGAGGTGCCTGTGAACTCCATCCAGGGATCACTCGGGCTGAGCGCCTGCTTCGCCTGAGGCACCAGGAGGCTAGAGGCTGGGAGGCTGGTCACAGCCGGCGTGTCCGCCAGCATCCAAACCGTCTTTGCTTTCGTTCCTACCACCTCGCTGGGAATTTTGCTGGAGGAACAGGCACAAGTTGTCCCTCCTGAGTCCTTTGTTCCCAGCAGGCTTCAGGGGCCCGGTAAGGCTGGGCAGAGCTGCTGAGGTGCCAGTGACAGAGTGACCGTGACGGCCTGGTTCCCCCCCCCCCCCCCCCCCCCCCCCCGGGCCAGGGCGAGTGCCGGGCTGGTGCGCAGCGGGCTCAGTGTTGGGGAGCAGCTGGAGCAGTGGAAGCAGCAGCCTTTCCGGAGGGCGGTGCCGAGCTGCACCGGGGCTGTGCCCAGAGGGTTTTGCTCTAAGAGCTGCAGCAGCCGGCTCCATGCACTCAGTCTGCGGCTCCTCAAGATCTCCCCGGGAGGAGCAGGACACAGAGCAAAACAACAGTCCCGACCCTGCTCCTAGCCACGGTGAACGCCCACGGACGAGAAGCTCTTGAGGAAATGCGGCCTCCTAATGGGAAGCTCTTGGGAACAAGGCATGTGCCTGTCACCAAGTCCTGTCCCCCAGCCCTTGCTGGGAGGGACTGTCACAGGCCAGAGGTAACCCAGGTTCCCAGCCCCCCCCCCCCCCCAAACGTTCCCTGAGAGACAGCCCGGGCGCAGGGCAGACTTGGCATCTTGAGGGTGTGCCCTGTGCCACCAACAGGAATCTGCTTTCCTCTGCAGCGCCCGACGCAGCCACCCTGGAGCCCGGGGCCAGAGGCAAAGTGTGCACCCCATCCTGCTTGTCAAGGTAGCCCCTTGCCTAGAACCCAGTTGGACAAGTTTGCAAGCTCCACAGATGAAACACACGACTCTCTCTCTCTCTAAAGCTCCGGTCGCCCGCCTGCACCACTGTCAGCCTCAGGCATGACTCCCCAGCGCCCAGGGTGGGGAGAGGAATGCAGCCTTTACTTAAAGCTGGTGCCTTGTGGATCAGGGGTTCTTGTTTTTGCATAATTGTGATTTTTAAAAGACTTTGAAAAAAATAAAAAACGAAATAAGTAAAAAGACTTTGAAAATATTACCTCGATTACTGGAGTTTTGGGCACTCCCATACATTCTGCACCCAAGGAAGTGCCTCGCCGGCTCACCCAGCTCAGGTCAGCTCTCGGGACGCCAGAGATGAGCTGGTGGTTGGGCATCCACTCGGGCGAACCATGCCCGGCCCCCAGCTCCACAGACTTCCTCTCCTCATGCCCCACGCACCCCCAGCTCCACAGACTTCCTCTCCTCACGCCCTCAGCACCCCCAGCTCCACAGACTTCCTCTCCTCACGCCCTCAGCACCCCCAGCTCCACAGACTTCCTCTCCTCATACCCCACACACCCCCATCTCCACAGACTTCCTCTCCTCATGCCCACAGCACCCCCATCTCCACAGACTTCCTCTCCTCACACCCCACACACCCTCATCTCCACAGACTTCCTCTCCTCACGCCCACAGCACCCCCATCTCCACAGACTTCCTCTCCTCACACCCTCAGCATCCCCAGCTCCACAGACTTCCTCTCCCTCACACCCCACACACCCCCATCTCCACAGACTTCCTCTCCTCACACCCCTCAGCACCCCCATCTCCACAGACTTCCTCTCCTCACGCCCACAGCACCCCCATCTCCACAGACTTCCTCTCCTCACGCCCCACGACCCCCATCTCCACAGACTTCCTCTCCTCACACCCCTCAGCACCCCCATCTCCACAGACTTCCTCTCCTCACGCCCACAGCACCCCCATCTCCACAGACTTCCTCTCCTCACGCCCCACGCACCCCGAGGGAGCAGTGTGTGCTCTGCTTTGCGGGTGAGGAAACAGGCTCACAGGAACCCACTTGTCTCAGGGAGTCGGCACCAAAGTTTGGGCCCGGGAAGTGGCCTGTGACCCCTGCCCCGTGCTGTCCGCCCAGCCGCCGCTTGACAGTCACTTCATCACGGCCTGGGCCGCGAGAGCAGTGTCAGGCACTGGTGGGTTCTGCTGCCTCGTTTCTCAGCCTGCTTCCCCTTCACTGATATTCCATGGCCATTGTGAATGCGCATTTTTCACCGAGTGATTTTCGCAGCCCGAACTTGTAACTCGTCCCAGTGACAAACGTCCCCGGTTCTGAGCCCCCCTCGGCTGCAGTGTCACCCTCGCCTCTCCCCACACCTCCCCGACAGCCCATCCAGTGTCTGGTCACTCGGTCCCAGTTTTCATGACTGAGCCTTTAAGCATCCAGGCGCATTTCAGTTGAATTGAATGCAATTCTTCGTGTAATAAGTTCTGCATGGATGCCCCATAAGTCAGTGCCTGGGGGGGTGGCCCACCCCTCCCTTCAGACCAGGCCCAGGGGTCTCCCCCGGCAATGCGGGCCCCAGCGGGTCTGATCCTCTCCATCGAGGGGCCGGACCCACCTCTGCAGCCCAGCGGGGTGGCTGTCCTCTGCCTGGGCCTATTGCTTTTCTTCTCCGGGAGCCCCTCACGGAAGGCGGTGCTGGAGCCCAGGCAGAGGCAGGGAACAGGCAGGTTGGGGCGCCCAGGAACCTTGGGGATGTCCCGAGACGGCAGGAGATCTCATGTACTCAGAAGGATGCACCATTTAAAATTTATGAATTATACCTGGAATTTTCCATTTAATATTTTTGGACCATGGTTGACCATGGGTAACTGAAGCCATGGAAAGCAAAACCGAGATGGGGGGGTGAGCTGTTGTAATATCTACCCGACAGGACCACTGGGGAGTTTAATGAGGCGATACTCCCTCATGGGGAGTTTAAAAGGACTCAGCACCTCCCCCCACCCCCCCCCCCCCCGGCATGTGGGCTGATATTATTATTATCATTATTACTATTGGAATTCAAGTTCTGGCCTGCCACTTCTTACTGAGTCACCTTGAGTGAGCTGTTCAACCACTCTGAGCCCCAATCCTCACCTTTTGTAACGGGATGATTCCACCTTCCAAGGGTTCCGGGGTAAGTCCACAGGCCTGGCACAGGTAGCAGCTAAAAAAAAGAAAAGTAGCTATTGGTGTTGAATCACGTTATCCTTTCCAAAGCACTTTCTAACAGCTCAGGCCGGCGAAGCCCGGAGCACGCTGAGCAGCGTCTCGGTGCGGTTAGACTTGCTGAGGGCAGGGAGACAGGTGGCCTCCAGGGGGTCTGGTCCCCGTCAGATAGGGGACTGGCTCTGGAAACACCATCCCAAAGTGAAGGGAGAGGTGATGGTCACAGAGCAATGACAGCCGAAAGGGATTTCAGAGATCATTGCCCCATTTTACAGATGAGGGAACTGAGGCCGAGAGAGGAGAATTTAGTAAGTAAGTGTTAATAATGGCCACAATTTGACCACTGCGTGTGTCCAGGCATGTTGCTAAGCAGCTTACATGCAATAGTAGTTCATTTTACTCTTTCAAAAACCCAGGAAGGTGGTACTATTACTATCATCCCTAACTTACAGATGAGGAAACTGAGGCCCAGAGAAGATAAATGACTTTCTCAAGGTCACACATCGCTAGGAGATGGAGCGAGGTTTTAAATCGGGCTCTACTCCTCCAAACCCCATGACTAGCATTTACTCAACACTTAGCTACATGCTCAGCTGTACCCCTTGGCTGGGTTTTTGTGTCTTCTTAGTTCTCAGAACCCTATGCAGTATGTGTGGCTACTCTCCCCATTTCACAGGGGAAGAAACAGGTTCAGAGGGGTGAAGCCACTTGCTCAGAATCACGCAGTGCCTTCTGGGAGGAGGAAGAGGATGATGCTTATAATAATGAGCTGGCAGGTATTGAACTCTTCTATGTGCAGAGCTCTTTAAACCGTATCACCATGGCAACCCGAGGGCAACCTCCATGTGCACTTAGCATTGATCCCACAGCAGCCCCATCCGGTGGATATTAGAATCTTTGTTTCAGATGCAGAAACGGATGTTCAGGGAGACGGCACCTTGGCCAGTGTCACACAGCAAGTAAGAGGCCAAACTAGGATTTGAGCTTGGATCTGTCTTAGCTCTACAGTGAGGCGGACAGCTCGAGGCCTCCCCGTGGGCAGCAGCAGAGCCAGGACAAGGACCCCATCCTCAGATGGGGGGCATCTCGGGACAGTGGTGATGAGGGCGTGACAGACAATTAGCTGGGGCAGGGAGGAGAGAGTGCCATGAACTGCTAGCGGCCTCTCGGGGAAGGGGGGAAGCCGCACCCGTTGAGGGGACACAGGGCGAAGGCAGCCTGGGGAACTGATTCAATGGCAGAAAGGCGTCCAGCTGACCCAGGACCTGGGGGTGGCCGGGGCCCCCCCCACCCCCAACACCGAACGCTCCCGAGGCCTGAATCCTCGGCGAGCAGGTGCCTTTATTACGATCACCTTGGAAGGTCGAGCAGACATCCGAGACATATGTTGCTAAGGGTCGTTTGTTCTTGTTTATAAAATTTATGGCTTCACCTCGATTACACGCTGTCAGAACGGGAAGGATTGGCCCCAAAGTCTCTTGCCGCATGACTGCCTCAGACGTGCGTGCATCTGTTCCCTCCGTAGGAGCTGTAGAGGGAAATGAGGCTGACGATAACTCACAAGCTCGCCGTCCGTCACAGGTGTGGGCGCCAGGCCTGGAGAACAGGTGCCTCGTGGGAACGGAGGTCAGGTCCGGCCGTGGCCACGCCGGGTGGCATCGGTGTCCTGCCCCCGCCTGCAGATGGCCTGCCAGGGGCCTTCCGGCCGGGGAGGGGGAGAGGAGGGCTTGATTCTGATGGCCCCGGGTCCCTGCGCAGGACCAGGCTGCTGGAGGGAGTGCCCAGCCCGTGCTCTCCACTGTGGGGCCTGGACACAGGTACGACGTTCAGGAGGGCAGCTTGGCAACGCCAACAGAAGCCCTAGAAATGTGCACCCAGGGCCCGCGTTCCACGGCTGAGCATGTCTCGGAGGAAGTAGACAGCGAGGTCCAGGAGCCTTGGGGATTTTATTTTATTTTTTTGGTTCAGTGCTGCTCCTTGCAGTGAACACTTGGAAGCTAATGCCCCACAGCAGGGAGCTAATTATTCAGTATTTGAAATATTTAACAATAAGGGATTCTACGAAATGTCATAAAGCTATTAAAATGATGGTGCGCATAGATCTATTACTATGGAAAATGGGTCACAATCTCCGCCGAAGTGAAAAGACAAACACCACGTTATAAAATGGTACACATTGGATCCACATCCTACAAAACAGTGTGTGTGTGTGTGTGTGTGTGTGTGTACACCACAGGAAAAATGCAGCAGCTCTTCTGTGTGTTAATAATGTCTCTGAGTCAGGGGATTCGGGGTGTTTTAGCTTTCATTTTGTTTGGATTTTCCTTTTTGTGTGTGTGTTTTTTAACAACGAGTTTGGGCTGGATTGACAAAGGCTCACATACGTAATAAACACGCACGACACAGAAAAGGACCTGGCGGGCTGGCGGTGCCCTGGCTTCCCCGGGGCTGTCTCTTGCTTCAATCGTGTTTGGACAGACCAGACCCCGGCTCCCCTTCGTCCAGCCTCCGACCACCTCCAACCTCTTCCCATCAGCACCTTCGAACCACCTCCACTTCCTCAGCTCCGAGACCAGCCAACGCTGCTTTTTTTGTTTTGTTTTGTTTTGTTTTGTTTTGACCTTAATTCCTTATTGCGGAACAACCAGGAGCTCCCAGACTCGTCAGAATTATGCCTCCCAGATGGCGGCCCCGTGCACCGCCCGGCCAGCCTGCCTCCGTGGCCTCCGCACCTGCCTCGCTCTGGGCTTCTACTTGGATCGTGGCGATGTGGCTCCCCCCCAAGATGAGCGGGGGACACTCAGGACGCTGTGGAAGCCGCCCTGGCCCTGGCCTTGGAGAGGAACCTGAACAGGTCCTGTTGGAGCTGCCGCCCTGGGCTCCACGCAGACCCTCAGCTCTGCGACCTCCTACAGACCCGCTTCCCAGGAGAGGAGGCGACACCCATCAAGACGGGCCACACCCGACTCACTGCAGGCGGGGCCTTTGGGGCCTGAAGCGGCCCGGCCGGCCAGCCTGGCTCAGTGGCTGAGCCTGACCTATGAACCAGGAGGCATGTGCCATGACGCTCATCATTGATGTTTCTATCTCCCTCTCCCTCTCCCTTCCTGTCTGAAGTAAATAAAAATATACTTTTAAGAAATGCTGCAGGGCCTTGTTAGCGAAGTGGGTGCAGTGTTGTCTGTTTCCAGCAGCCGTGGGAGAGGCGACGGGGCGGGCTGAGCAGCGTGTACAGCAGGCTCTGTACAAGCCGCAGGCCAGCCTGGGGCTTTGCCTAGAAGGCCTCCCCCTCCCAGCCCTCTCCTGCTGCCGGGCCTGGGTGAGGCTCCGGAATGGACAGGGTGCGAATCTCGGCTCTCCGTGTACCGACTCTGGACCTTGGACAAGGGCTTACCGTCTGGACCTGCAGTTTTCCCAGCTATGAAGCGGGTTCCGTAACAGTGTGCTCTAGGCCCGGGTAAGCGCTCAGTAAGTGATCGAGCATCCCGTTGGATTAGACCCTTCCCCCTCCCCGCACACAGCGAGCTCTCTGAGGGGCAGGCGGCTTGCACATTCTTCCCGCCTGCACCCGCTCCCCGTGCAGCTGGAGCATAAACAGGGCCTGCACGTCTACTTGCTGGATGGATGGACGTGACTCACCTCCCGGCAGCCTGGCTTCCTGGGCCAGCTCCTGGCTGGGACCCCTGCCAGCTACCAGGCCATCCGGCACCATCTGTGACAGCGACAAAGCCATCCGGGCTGCGGCGGACTCCACCCGGCCCCTCACAGGTGATGGCCCCTTCCCCGGACAGGGTCCCTGGGAGGGCCATACGCAGGTCAGGGAGCCAGAGGGCAGCCCCTGGGGGGAAGGATGGTCCAGGGGCTGGGCCTACCTGTGCTCCAGGCCGGACCGGCTGCTGGGACAGACCACCCTGCACTGCGTCGCTGATAAGGCCCCGCAGCGTTTGTGAGGACTTGCCAAGGACCCGGGGCACTTGTCTCTCCGAGTCCTGGCGGAACTGAGAGGTGACCCATCGCAGAACAACACTGGTCCTGGCTGTAGAGCTAAAAGGGAGAGTAGGATGGGGGGATGGGGGATGGGGAAGGGGGGGAGGGGGAAGGGAGGAGGGGGGAGGGAGAGGGGGGGACCTGAGCCAAAGGAGACCTGCTCTGCTTTCTCATCCTCCCACCCCATCCCCCATCGAAGCTCCCGGAGGGAGGGAGGCGGCAGGAGTTTCCTCATCAGTAAAATCATCCCAGTAATCACCGCGCCTGTCCCATCGTCCAGCAGCTCCGGGCCGAGGGGGACGTGGGTGCGGGTCAGACAGAGGAGGTCCCACGCCCAGCCCGGCCCTCTCTGGCTGCCAGAGCTTCGGCCGCCTCTCCCAGCCTCACTCTCATGGGAGCGGTGGGCGAGTCACTCCCAAAAGCATCTCCATGGTGAGGGGACAAGGAGTCCTGGGGTCAGAGAAGCGGGTCCCATGGGTTTGGGGAGAAAGGGGCCAGAAGGCTGTGCTGTTTCACTTCCACCTGGAAGGAGGGCTTCCACTTTGGAGCTGGGAGGGAGGCATTCAGGGCAGAGGAAGCAGCCAGACCCAAGTGTGGAGGCGGAGAGGGTGGGAGTTAGAGCACATCTGTCCCAGGGCAGGATGGGGCGCGCCTAAATGGTCAAGGCAGCAGCCTCGTGCCCTGGGCCTGCGCTCAGCCCTCGCACAGTGGTCGCATTTAAGCCACCAGGGCCCCTGGGCTTTAGGGGGTTAGGGGGGTGGGTAGCTGGTTCATCCTGCAGAAGAGACACAGAGGCTCAGAGAGGTGGATTCCCTTGCACGAGACCACACGGCTCAAAGCGCTGGGATTAGGCCCTGGGTCTGTGTGACTCCCCCCTCCGACTTCCGTTAGCTATGTTGCCATGGGGAACGTGTATGCTTTGTTGCCATGGGGAAGGTGTATGCTTTGTTGCCATGGGGAAGGTGTATGCTTTGTTGCCATGGGGAACGTGTATGCTTTGTTGCCATGGGGAAGGTATATGCTTTGTTGCCATGGGGAAGGTGTATGCTTTGTTGCCATGGGGAAGGGTGTGCCCCATTCGGTGGGGAGGGCTAGCAGTCATTTGGGTACAAATACAGATCAAGGGGGAGGCTGCAGGAGCGGGGCCCCAAGGGGAGGTGGGGGCAGAGACGGAGCAGGACACATGCTGCCTGTCCTCTGCACAGGGCTGCCGCTCTGGGCACCTGCCCCAGACATGGGCTGCGAGCGTGGGTCCAGCTGTTATAAAGGGCCTGCCAGGCTTTGCCATGTCTTTCCTGAGCCCGGCTTCTGGCTGAGCAGTGCTCCCCCTGTGAGAGTGCACTGACCACTAGGGGGCAGCTCCTGCATTGAGCATCTGCCCCTTGGTGGTCAGTGCGAGTGGCAACCGGTTTTTCCACCGTTTGGTCGATTTGCATTTTTATTATATAGGATGTTCCACATCTCTGGCCCCAGGTGAGCCTCACTGCCCTTTTGTGAGGTGGCCAGGGAACGTGGCTTTTAAGAGAGTTAAGAAATGCAGAGGTTGCACTGACTCATGGGGATATGATGCGACATTTCAGGTCTCGGCTGTGACAATCAACTCTGAAGTGTGAATTGTGTTCGCTATTATCCTACTGGACCACGTCAACGCCCAGCCCACAGACCCTTTTGCCGTGCGATGTACAGGGAGTGAGAGAGAGAGAGAGAGGGCCACCAGCAAACCCCAGCCTCGTAGGAAGACGTCTGCTTTTCAAGGAGCCACATGGCAAAGGGAAAGCCTCCGTCCCTTGGTCCATGGGTTTTACTTAAGAAAGGGAAGGAAACATGGAAATCTCACCCTGACTGGTCTTATGTTTTCAGGTAACTCCTCAGTGTAAGTCCCATATGGGTCCTGGGTTAATTAGAATTTATTTTTATCTCCTGACCTTCTAGTTGAAGCTTAGAGCACTGTTCTTTGCCCGCTGGATGAGGTTGCCATAGCAACCCCTCTGGGGAAGCTGCTCGCTCCTCTCTTTATAATGTGACTGCAAACAGGGACTGAAGTGGGCAGAGGAGAGAGGACTCAGAGCGCGCCCATCTCCTCTCCCCCAGGGTTCCCTGGGCCCTGCGAGGGACAGGGTGTCCCCAGCAGCTCGGTGTCCAAGCTCACTAGAGGAAACTTCTTGGCCGCTGCACCCTGACCTTGCTCAGCCTCCTGGGAGGATGGCGGGCTGGGTTAGAATCGGGAGCAGTTCTTCCCGGGCCCATGTTCAGAGGCGTCCCAGCGGGAGCTTAAAATTAGCGCTGGAGGGGGATTCACGCACCCGAAGCGGCAGGTCCCAGGGAGCTCGCGGGCCTCAGTGTCTCACCAGCCCCTGCTGAGAAGCCTCTTCCCCAGGAACTCCAAGAAGTTTAACATCCGATCTCTTCCCCCTCCTTCTTCTTCATGCAGATGTTACAAGTATGGGATACTGTGTTTAGTTCTAAACTGGATATTCGTTTATAAAAATGCTAACATATCAGGGGTAGTTTTACTAACGGGTGTTAAGAAAAAAACAAGGCACATTTACTGGATCAAAAGCTGCATACCAGGCCCCTGATGATGTGTTCATTTGCTCCAGTAAAGAAGGCACATCTGAAGCAGCAGCTGCAACAGAACTCGCCCCTGATTAAGTTTCCAATGATTCAAGCTCATCCTTCAAGGCAGGTTAAGAAGTCAGCCATCACCACTGTTGGAGCAACTCCCAGGCATTCAAGCTGAAACATCAAATACATACTCCCTGGGTAGTGCGCCCGTGTCAGTAACTCCACCCGATCCAGCCAGTCTCATATGTACTCAGCAGGTTTGGGTTTTGTGTTTTCTTTTCAATAAAAATTGCCAAAATCTTGTGACTTTGGGGCATTGGGTCACCCCCCTGGTGCCTGCCAGAGCGTGTGTTTAAACTCCTAAACACAGACATCCAGCAGCGTGAGCGGTGAAAGCGGGTCCGCGGGGGGCTGGGTCTCCCCTGCAGTCTCCTCTGGAGAAGCGGCTCCCTCAGCGCGGTGAGTGGTGAGTCCGTTTCTCCCGCGGGAGGGAAGGCTGCTTCTGAGCAAAGGGCTCGGCAGGACTTCCTTCAGTTTCATCAGAACCTGCCCGCCTGCTCCCTCACCTGGCTGTCAGGTCCCTGTCTTCCCTCCCTCCCAAGGCCCTGCCTTCATCGCGAGGGTCTCGGCAAGGCTGTGATTGCCACTTGTTCTGTAACTCAGCCTTCGAAGGATTGAATTTACATGTGACTTTCAGAAATCCTGACCTTTAGGCTACAGGAGACACAGGTTTACCTCAGGGAAGTTGCAGGAACTTTCTGGTGTTTGTCTGTCCGGGAGCGGAAAATTTAAGCCCTGATCTTATTTTCTTTTCCCAAGTTCTCCAGTGAACTTGGAGGAAACCAAACACCATGGTGGCTCTTTACTGACATCTAAATGCTCTATAGCAGGGTCCTCAAACTTTTTAAACAGGGGGCCAGTTCACTGTCCCTCAGACCACTGGAGGGCTGGACTATAGTTAAAAAAAAAACTATGAACAAATTCCTATGCACAATGCACATATCTTATTTTGAAGTAAAAAAACAAAACGGGAACAAATACAATATTTGTATTTGCATGTGGCCCGAGGGCCGTAGTTTGAGGACCCCTGCTCTATAGCAACATCTTGATCATCGAGAGCCTCATCTCTAGGACCCCTCACTCCAGGTGACTACAGGTGATAACGAAGTCATCGTTTTGCTATTATGTATCCTTGACTGTTAGTGGCCTATTTTCCAGTGGCAGCATAATTGATGGCTTTAAATGAAGCCAGAACCGAGAAGCGTTTAGATTTTCATCCTTCAGGGTCTGCTCCTTTGAGTCTACATTTGGTCCCAATAAAGCATCGGTCAGAGAAAGAGAACCACTGTGAGAGTTATGGATATCAGGTATTTATTCTTATAAGACTAGAGGCCCGGTGCATGAAATTCGTGCACTTGGAGTGGGGGTGAAGGGGGGAGGTCCCTCAGCCCAGATTGCGAGAGGGCGCAGGTCAGGCCGAGAGATCCCACTGGGGCCAGGGAGGGACTCGGGAAATTGGCCAGCCAGGGAGGTACCGAGGGAGGGCTCCAGAGCGTGTCTGGCCCATCTCACTCAGTCCTGATAGGCCGGACTGCAGCAGCAAGCTAATCTACTGGTCAGAGTGTCTGCCCCCTGGTGATCAGTGCACGTCATAGCGACTGGTCAACCGGTTGACTGTCTGCCCCTGGGTGGTCAGTGCACGTTGCAGTTGAGCTGTCTTAGCATATCATTGGCATATTATGCTTTGATTGGTTGAACGGCTGACCGGACACTTACTGGTAGCATATTTGGCTTTTATTATATGGGATTAGATCTCTTTTAGACCTTAGACGTTAGTATAGGAACTAGACACACAAGTACAAGGAGCTAAGCAAATGAAGGTCTGGAAGGGGAGTTAGAGAATGGTGGGGGGGAGTAACTCAGCGGACTTCCTGAAGTGCTCACGGTGGACACGTCAGGGCCGTGGGGATTCTGAGATGCAGTCATCATGCTGAGCTGCTGCAGTGGGACACAGGGGAGGGCCTGTAGGGAGGCCTGTGGGAAGCGGCTGCCGTGAGTGGGCACTGCCTGGGCGGGTGCACGGCCAGCCTGGCTGTGGCTGGGAACCAGGGCCAGCTGCCTGGACGGTAGGCTGGACACCGAGCTGAGAAGAGCAAGACCAATCTGGGACCCACAAGACACCTCTGTCTGTGTGACAGAACTTCTGAGAGCAATGGCTGCTGCTCACAGTCACCTTCCAAATCTCACGCAAGTCCTCCTTGTGGTAGCTGCTCAACGAGAACCATAGGGAGTAGGATGTCCCGAGAAACACGGTCTCGGTGACGAAGCTGATGTGGTACAACCTGGCACAGTCCCCGAGGGTGCGGGTGGCAGCACCTGGCAGGAAGGACAGTCGGAGAAGAATGTGCAGCACAGCCTGCGAGGGCAGGAGCGGAGGGCAGGAGCGGAGGGCAGGAGCGGAGGCAGGAGCCAGGGCAGAAGGCGAGGGCAGGAGCGGAGGGCAGGAGCCGAGGGCAGGAGCCGAGGGCAGGAGCCGAGGGCAGGAGCGGAGCTGCGTGGCCCTGCGGTCACTTCTCCCTGCGGGGGCGCTGCTGGGACCAGCGGGGAGATGAGATGGAGAGAACTATCACTGCGCTCCCTTTCACTTTGACAGACTATTAAGTTAGGTGCTGCCCCGCTCACATGTTAACTGGTACTAATCACAACGCCAGGTACATGGAAGATTACAACTTAGCCACCCTCCAAAGAATCCACTCTCGGGGGATATATTTACTCAACATTGTCATTCTGACTCTGTTGGTTATAAAATTCCATGGCTCTTTTTATTGTAAAGAGTGTTTAGTATTAAGAGATTTTCTTGCTCTGGGCGGTTTGGCTCAGTGGATAGAGCATCGGCCTGCGGACTGAAGGGTCCCAGGTTCGATTCTGTTCAAGGGCACATGGCCAGGTTGCAGGCTCCATCCCCAGTAGGGGGTGTGCAGGAGGCAGCCCATCAATTATTCTCTCTCATCATTGATGTTTCTATCTCCCTCTCCCTGCCTCTCTGAAATCAATAAAGAAAAAAAATAATAAAACCTGTATTCGAGTCCTGCGACCATAGGTATATTATGTAACCCTGTAGCCTCAGTTTTCTCGTGTGTAAATGGAGCCGGCAGTACCATTTTAGATACAGAGTCTTGAAATGACATCACACATGTGAAATGGTCATAGGAACAGTTCGATTCCCAGTCAGGTCACATGCCGAAGTTGTGGGCTCAATCCCCAGTAGGGGGCGTGCAGGAGGCAACCGATCAATGATTCTCTCTCATCACTGATGTTTTTATCTCCCTCTCCCTTCCTCTCTGAAATCAATAAAAAAAAATATATATTTTTACATACTTTATTGAAGTGCTGTCCTAGAGCTTCCTTTCTGGGTTGACTTTAGTAAATCTTCCTGGAATTATGGCAGTTGGTCAATGAACTAAATTATCTGTCATTGTCCCTTCCATTCCTCATTCTATAATTCTAAGTACACCCTGAAAGTCTTTTATTGATATTGATATTATTTCCTAATACGTGCATACAAGAGTGATTTTAGATGATAGCTGGAAAGACAGAACAGGGCTGTAACAATCAGAGTGCATAAGGAATTTTGAAATTTATCAGGTACTTTCAAATGTGTTTTCATATTTGAGTCTTAGAGTCTAAATAACCCAGTGAAGGGAGCAGGGCAGAGGTCAGATCACCACATGTGTGGACGTGGAAACGCGGCTCTTAAATGACTTGCTGTTCCCAGAGGCCTTTCCGCCCATCACTGCTGGTGTCACACCCGGGCTGGGCAGGCGCCTGCCCCCCAGGGACAGAGGCTCCCTGCACCGGGCGCCACCGCTGGGAAGTGGGGATGAACACACACGCTGCGAGGTAGCACTGAAAAGAGAATGCACTTGGGTTGGAAAGAAGAGAAAGACCCAGGTTTGATGGCTCTGTGGAGATGGACAAGCTTCCTAACTTCTCTGAGCTTCACTTTGAAAAATTGGAATGATTTTTGCAAGTTTGTAAAAATTACATTCTGTGATGACATGGTTACAATAGCACAATGCCAGGCACATGGCAGGCGCTCCACCCTCTTTGGCACTGATGTCTCTGTTCGTTGTCACCCTTCTCCTGAGTCTCAAGTCTTTTCCTCTGAGTTAACTTTGAAGACTTTGCCTATATGACCTTCCCTAAGAACCCTACTTATCCTAAAGTCTCCTCTCATCACTTTCCTATTCCTCTTATTCCACTATCAAATGTTTTGAAAGTATAATCAAACCAATCACATCCACTGGTTTTGCACCAATACTTCTTAACTTTTTTCCATTACGTAATGCCCCATCTCTTCCCTCTACTGAAACTCCTTTTACGGTCAATACTGATTCCCTGGTCACCAAGTCTCCTAGCCAACTGTCATCCCAATGCACTCTGCTTCAGTGCTTGCGGGCCTGGGATGTTCCACATCAATAAATAAAATAGCCCTGACCGGCTTGGCTCAGTGGATAGAGCGTCGACCTGCAGACTGAAGGGTCTCAGGTTTGATTCCGGCCAAGGGCATGTACCTTGGTTGCGGGCACATCCCCAGTAGAGGGTGTGTAGGAGGCAGCTGATCAATGTTTCTCATCGATGTTTCTAACTCTCTATTCCTCTCCTTTCCTCTCTGTGAAAAATCAATAAAATATATTTTTAAAAAATAAGATAATTTTGGATAGTAAGAGAAGATATGAAAAACAAGAAACAGAGTAATGAGATAGAGAGTAGCGTCAGGTGGGGAAAGTGGGCAGGAAACTCGTATAGAAAGAGAACCAGGGAGTGCCGCTCTAAGAAAGCATTTGAGGCAAGCCCGACATGCAAGAAAACAGCCAGAGGATGAAGAGCATTCTGGGCAGGGGGATATTTGCTACAAAATCTCTATAATGGAGGAAAAACAATAAGTTTGAGGTGCATTTAAAAAATCAGCATGGCTGTACCATTCTGAACAAGACAAAATGGTAGACATGAGTGTGAAGAGAGAGCCAGGGCTCAGGGCAGGCCTTGCTAGGCTGCAGTGAGGAGTCTAGATCTTATTTAAGGGCAATGAGATGCCACTGAAGGGGTTTTAAGTGAGAAATATGCATGATTTTATAGGATGCAGAGAGAGCGCTGGCTCTGCTTTGAGACTAAAATAGATGGTTTCACTGATTAACAGTAAGGAGAAGATGAACCTCAAACTGGAAAAAGAAAAAAAAAAAAGAACCCCAGCAAGGATTGAGGCCAAAATGGCAGAAATAAAGAAGGAATAACAAAGAATTTAAATGAGTTAAAAACTCTCAGACCAAGGCCAAATGTATTTCAAGGCACTGAAGGTATTTGCAAAAGTGACTGAGAGTCACTGCCTAAACTCAGGAGGAACGTCAGAAACAGAGCAGACCAAATGATCCTATTTTCAATAGAAGAGAGACAATTTCATTGTTCCTAAAACCTCCTGGAAAGTCCTCAAAGTGGGGCTGGTAAATATTATAAAAGACCGTAGTAATTATTAGGAACTAGAGGCCCATTGCACAAAGATTTGCACAATAGGCTTTCCTTCCCCAGGCTGCCGGCACTGGTTTTCCTCCGGCACCCGGGACTCAGGCCTTTGATCTGGCCGCAGCGGAGAAGCCAAGCCTCTTCAGTCTTCAGTCTTCGCTTGGGCTGGAGCCTTCAGTCTTCGCTCCATGCCTGCCAATGCAAATTAACCCGCCATCTTTGTTGGGTTAATTTGCATACTCACCCTGATTGGCTGGTGGGCGTAGCGGAGTGATGACCAAGTTGCATGTTTCTCTTTTATTAGTGTAGATAAACACAGAAAGAAGTGAGAATAAATTATGTAAAACTAAGCCAACTCTCATGGTGATAGTGATGGTGGTAGTGGTGGTGGTGGTGGTTTATAGAATTATCAGACTGACAATATCTCTATGCCACTCTATGTATTTGGGTAAGCCTTTCAATTATAGAATCTCAAAGATGATTGGAACTTTATCAATAATCTGTTTCAAATTTATAACCTATAGAGGTTTTTTGATTTCCACAATATCCCAGTAATTGTTTGGGTAACAGCTGCTTGAACATAACAACAGGAAATTCACTTCATTTTGGAAATGGTTGGAATACATTGCTGAAAATCTATTTACATGTAAATGCAAACCATTAATCCCACTTCTTTTCTCTGGGTTGTTATAAGGCTAATTCTCTCACATATACTCCTTGTTTGACAGTTTCTGAATGTGTCAAACTAGGCCGACATGTTTGGGTTTTTATTTGCGATTGGGCAGCCATACCAAAGAAGTCAGCTGCAGCTCATTGTCAAGCTGGAGTGGGGTCTCTGAAATCACACCAAAGAACTCTTCCTTTTCCTCTACCTATTTTTAAAAATCTATGTTTGGATCCGCGATTGTCAAATTTAGAGGTGAAACAAAGCTAACAAATAGAGATATGTTAGATTTAATCTAAGTTCAATAAAAGTATTAACAGGATGTGATAATTGGTTGAAACTAATACATTTTAACAGCAGCAAGTAGAATTTCATATTAATTTTTTCAAAATTCCCTGTGCAGGTACAAAATAACTCTGCAACAGGTTGAGTGAAAAACACTTAGGGGTTTTAATAGACCATAATCTCATTCTGAGAGAGATGTGGCTGTAAACATGCCAGGAGAGACGTACCCTCTGAAGCAAGGGTGCCAGAACTCCCTTGGATTTACGCTGGTCACCACAGACACCGGTCAGCTCCCGTCCGGGATGTCGCTTTGAGAATTATGCCGACAAACGGAAAATCTCCAGGGAAGATGATCGGGTGGGTAAGGGTAGGAAACCACTAGGAAGTACTTGGGAAGAAACTTAGGAAATTCAGCCCCAAACAAAAAAGCCTGGGGCAGGGTGTGGGGAAGCTTAGTTCTTTTAAGGAAAACAGATTGAGGACCACGAATGGAGCTGTGAAGAGACGAGTGTACAGGATTTAATTGAATATAAAGAAGAACTTCCTTAAACAACCAAAGGGACTGACTTATGAAGCAGAAAGCTCATCGCTGAGAAAGGCCAAGCTTGTTCATTAGGGATGTTTTGGGGGATTCCTGCATTGGAAAAAAATGGCTGAATTAAATCAACTTGAACTTCTCTCCAAGTCTAGCACATTGTGCTCAAGGGCTCATCTTGAAAACAACACAGTTCATGGCCTGTGGCTGTGCCCAGGACGCGGTTCTATCTTGGGCACGCGCTGCCGGCTGGACAGGTCAGGCGGGAGAGTTCCTGCCTCCGGCTCGCTTGCAGTCAGCTGTTGCTCCCGTTCTTTTTTTGGAATATCAGCTGCAAGGGAGCAGGAGGCGATGAGAAGGGAGAGGTTCTCGAATTAACCTTCCATTCAGGTCCAGGCATTCCTAACCTGCGATGTCATCGGGTTATAACCGAAGGGAAGGCTCCGGTTCTCCTGCCACAGGAAGAGGCACCCAGACAGCTGCGAGGGCAGGGCGTGGCTCCCAGTGGGAAGAAGCCAAACCACAGTCTATCCACTTTTTAAACCGAATGAATGAATGAATGAGTGAATGAGTGAATGGAAAGTGATCAGAGCCCGCGGGGCTGCCCAGCCTCATAACCACGCCCGCTGACACTGGCCCGCCTCACTAGGCGAGGAGGGGAGCGGGCACAGGTGGCCTCATCTCTACCCACGCCTCAGCGGCCATTACCCTGCTGCGCCCGGTGCCCGGGGCCTAGGGATCAAGGCTAGACAAAGGCTGGGAGGGAAGAACCGGAGGGGCTGGGGTGGGGTCGGGGAGGAGCAGGGAGCGTGTAAGGTGTGCATGCGGTGACGTCATTGCCTGAGAGAGTCGGCCCTCCCCTTCCAGGCGCCGCAGGCCGACGTCTGTGGGGTTGCTGGTGGGGTGTGAACGGGGGAGTCGGGGGACGGCGCTGGGGAGAGGCGTGGAGGTGCGACCCGGAGGCCAGGAGACGGCCGCCGGAGGAGAAACCGCTGGACTGGACGTGTTTGCGCCGCTCTGGCTCCGCCCTCCTGGCGCAGTGGCTGCCCGGGGAGGGGCACGCCGGCGTGGGGGTGGGGAGTGTGCACCGCGGGGTGGGTCCTCGGTGGCGGTGGGGTGGAGAGCCGCCTGCGCATGTCAGGACCGACAGCGCACACGGTCAGGGGCCCTGGAGAAGGGTAGCGGGTCCCCCGCCGCCCAGGGTCCGCGCCCGGCACGATCCAGGGCCAGCTTCGGAAGGGGCCACCTCCCTTCACCCCCACCCCACCTCTGAGGGCGCCGGCGAACAGCAGCTGCCACCTCCTCCCAGTCCTCCCAGCCTCCCCGGAGAGCAAGGGCGGGTGTGGGGGGACGGAAGAGGGACGGATTTTGCAGCTCAGACGGCCTGGTGGCTGCGGGTGCGGGGCACGCCCAGCTGGAGAGGCGGGTCCGGGCGGATGAAGCTGGAGATCCCGGTCTTGGTGGATCCTGGTAGGAGCGTGGCTGCTCCGCAGGGAGGCGAGAGGTGGCTCGGCGGGGTCCCCTCGGACAGCCCGGCCGCCTAGAGCCAGCGCGCGGCTCTCTTCTGAGCTGCGCGTTCTCCCAGGTGCGAACCTGCACGCGGCGCGGCGGCCGGAAGCCAAGTCCGGGCGCGCGGGAGGCGCTGTCCGTGGTGCTGGGCGCGCTCCCAGCCACGCGCTCGGCCGGCGCGCGGAGCCGGACCCCCAGCCTGGAGTCGAGGCGGCTGCGAGGCCAGTTCCAGCGGAAACCGCGGCCCACGCAGTCGCGCGGGGCCTCCGGTCGCGGACGCCTGGCCTCTTTCAGCGAGAAAGTCGCCCCCTTGGGGCAGTTCGTCCCAAAGGGTTTCCTCGAAAGTGTCTGCGAGGGCGCAGTTGTGGAGGGAGTCGCTGTTTAGCCCTGGAGGCGACCACCTAAGAAGATGCCTGCCTTCCGCCGAGCGCTCCCCCTGGCTTCCTTCTTACTCGTCTTCTGGGGTGAGTACCAGCGCCCTGCCGTGCGGAATGCGGGGAACAGTAACAGTGCCAACAACAGCAACACTCGCTGATGTCCCGGTGACCAAAAGGCGCCCGACTGGCTTCCCTCGGGATGTCTGCCAACATGGATACCTGAGGTTGCATGGAGCTGGGGCTGTGAGATGGGAAACGCCTCCCCACCCCCCTGTTGCTTTATTCCCGAACCAGCCTTGGGGGTTCTCCCACCCCCTCCCATTTACTGATGATTCCCAGGTATGTTCCCTCCTTTTGGCTAAAGGGGAGCGCAGTCATAGAAATTTCAGCTGCTGCTAATGTTTCTCAGTGAGCAGTGACTTGAAACCTTATTGGGTCTCCAAGTGAATTTCTACACATTACAAATAGCTGGATGCACGCATTTTGAGACAGAAAATACTGTCGTTATTGACCCATCTGCTATATCTTATCAGGAATGGGAGGAAAACAGGCTTGGTCATTTACAGCGATGTGTTAAGTAGATTGGCACCGGAGAATTGCATCTTTCTCTTTTTTCATGAACATGGGCGCTAAGGTGCTTTGGTGTTTGGGGAGCTGGGGTTTTGCCTTCAAAGGTTCATGCACTCTCGCTGGTCGCTGTGAGGACTGAGGGGACGTTCTCCCTCCCAACAAGGGAGTCCTTGCCCTGCAGGGTGAGGCTAAGCAGTGATGCCAGAGAGGGATTCGGGCGGGGTGTGCATGTGGAAGAGGGAGTTAACGCGGCTCCATGAAAATACCTGGCTATGTAGCTGAGAGCACGCTTTGCTGTGTATCAGTGTGAGCCTCGGTGGGTGAATGTGTGCGCTAGTGTGTGTCTGAGCATCTTGTATGGAGATCTGAATGGCTTGGTGAGGACGGAGTGGGTGATGTGTGTGTCTGTGTGAGGTAGTTGTATAGTTCTGGGTATCTCTGCCTTGGTTCTCTAATTAGATCCTTAGGGGAAATCGATGTTTTTTAGATGACATACTGCTTGTACATGATCTTCGTTACCTTCCTCTTGCTAAAAGTTAGTAACCAGTGTGATTAGAAGGGCGTGTAACCATCTGCCTTATTGAAACTAGGCACGTGGAGCTCTAGCCAGTTTGGCACAGTGGATAGAGGGTTGGCTTGTGGATTGAAGGGTCCTGGGTTCGATTCTGGTCCAGGGCACATGCCCGGGTTGTGGGCTCAATCCCCAGTGGGGGGCGTGCAGGAGGCAGCCAATCAATGACTCTCTCTCATCATTGATGTTTCTGACTCTCTCTCTCCCTCTCCCTTCCTCTCTGAAATCAATAAAAATCTATTTAAAAAAAGAAAGAAACGAGGCATGTGGAATTATGCTCCCAGGGTTGGCATGAAACACTGTGACTGAGCAGTGGCAGGTATGCGAATGGGGCTTTCCGCTCTGCCTTAGTGTCACTTTGTCAAGCCCCCAAGACTAACTCTGACTGCAGCATTAGCTGGACTTTGCTTGTGACCAGAGACGCAGAGCCGAGCTTTCTGGGGAGCACAGTGCCTGATGGGGAGTCTGGGACAGTGATGGCGAGCCTGTGACACACGTGTCAGAGGGGACACGCGAACTCATTTTTTTGGTTGATTTTTCTTTGTTAAATGGCATTTAAATATATAAAATAAATATCAAAAATATGTCTTTGTTTTACTATGGTTGCAAATATCAAAAAATTTTTATATGTGACACGGCACCAGAGTTAAGTTAGGGTTTTTCAAAATGCTGACACGCCGAGCTCAGAAGGTTCGCCATCACTGGGCTAGGAGGATGACGGGGAGTGATGGCAGACCAAGGAGTGCAGTCCCAAGGACAGGGCACTGCCAGCCGCCCCCGCAGAGGGGACCAGACCCGGACGTGGAGCAGACCTGCCAGCTTGCCAATCATCTCACTCCTGCGAGGTTTAAAGCTGGGCTTTTCTCAGGGGAGGCTAAGACGAGGGCGTGGGGAATGAGGTTGTAGGGAAGAGTTGGGGTGAGATTCTCTAAAGCCGTGGTTCTCAACCTTCCTAATGCCTCGGCCCTTTAATACAGTTCCTCATGTTGTGGTGACCCCCAACCATAAAATTATTTTCGTTGCTACTTCATAACTGTAATTTTGCTACTGTTATGAATCGTCATGTAAATATCTGATATGCTATATGTGTTTTCCGATGGTTGTGACCCACAGGTTGAGAACCACTGCTAAAGCCTTCTTCCCAAATTCTCATCTAAATGTTAGGGTCCCTGCCTGCATTCCGGTGGCCGGGGAGGCATTCTGTGACCAAAGACCTTTTGATTAGGACCCGAAGAGTTCAGATGGGAGTCAGTGCTCCCACCAGGTTGCCATGTCGCAGCCTTGGAGCACCTGCTTCCTCACGTGTAAAGTTTGGAAGTTGGTGCCGGTGGCATCTGACATACCGTTCGGCTCGACAACGGAATGGCAGGGAATGGTTACAGAGTATTACTAAAATTGGCAGAGTGCCCCTCCCTCTCCCCACCTCGCTCCCCCAAAACCAGCTGTGGGAGAAGTGTGCACATTTCACGTCCTTGCTCTTTCTCAGTTCATTTGTAATCTGAACATTGGTTCACCAAACTGGAGAGATGAGAAGGAGAGATGGTTCTGGAATCCTGGTCATTAAATGCAAGAGAAAGGGCCTGGCTTCACAATGAAGTTTCATTTTATTTGCATGTAATTTCAGTGTTGGAGAGTACTCACCTCAGATACAGTCTCCTTTCCCAAGGTGATTGTTCACATGATGCAAATATGAATACAGCCCAGCCAGAGTGGCTCATTGTTTGAGCATCGACCTATGAACCAGGAGGTCATGGTTCGATTCTCCGGTTTCAAGCTCGATCCCCAGTGTGGGGCGTGCACGAGGCAGCCAATCAATGATTCTCTCTCATCATTGATGTTTCTATCTCTTGCTCCCTCTCCCTTTCTCTCTGAAATCAATAAAAATATTTTTTAAAAGATATGAATATAAAGAATCTTTCCATTCTTTTACATTCTGCATATTTTGGAAAAAGTTCCCTTGTTTCCTTTAATAATGCATATAATCTATATATATAAAAGGCTAATATGCAAAGTGTCCCCTCAGGAATTCGACCCGGAGACGGGGAATTTGATCGCTTGCTATGATGTGTGCTGATCACCACAGGGTGGCACGGAATAAAGAAAGGCCCCGGCCAGCAGCCAGAAGGAAGGCCTCAGCTGGCAGCTGGAAGGCCCTGATTGGCCCTGATCACCAGCCAAGACTAGGGACCCTACCAGTGCATGAATTTCGTGCACTGGGCCTCTAGTAACAACAACAACAACAACAATAACCCTACACTTGTTTGGGGCTTTATAGTTTACAAAGCACCATTACTTTTTTTTTTTTAATACCTTTTTATTGATTCCAGAGATGAAGGAAGAGAGAGAGAGATAGAAACATCAATGATGAGAGAGAATCATTGATTGGCTGCTTCCTGCACGCTCCACACTGAGGATTGAGCCCAAACCCCAGCATGTGCCCTGACCAGGAATCGAACTGTGACCTCCTGGTTCATAGGTCGATGCTCAACCACTGAGCCATGCAGCCGGGCTACCATTACTTTTTAGTCCATTACATCTTTTGGCCCCATGTCAACCCTAAGGGTAGTCAGGTAGCAGTAGCACTTCTAATTTAGAGACGAGGAAAGGAGCCCAGGAAGGGAAAGACTTGCTGGAGAATCTGGTCTCCAGATTTGAGGCTTCCAGGGATTGTGCTAGCACTTCTATGAGCACATGGCTGCTATGCAGGATGGCAGGTGGACATCCAGCCTTGCGTCTATTCTCCGAGCCACCCTTCCTTTCTTCCCTCCCCATGCCATTGCATTGTCTTTAAAAAAAAATGATTTTTAGAGGGAGAGAGAGAGAGAGAGAAACATAGACTTGTTGTTCCACTTATTTATGCATTCATTGGTTGATTCTTGTAAGTGCCCTGACTGGGGATCGAACCCACACTCTTGGCACATTGGAATGATGCTCCAACTAACTGAGCTACCTGGCCAGGGCGCCACTGCCTTTGCTAGAGCTTCACTCATCCTCAGCTTCTGGTGCCTTCTGTGCTCTTCCTCTGCAGGTCTACTGTCCAGTGTCCACTGTTGGGGAGTGTTTTCCTCTCCTCCCCAGCAGCCTTTCTTGAATCCTCTCCTTTAAGGCTCTGCTAAGTGACTGGCTAATCTGATAGACCACGTCATTACAGGGCACCAGTATCTGCAAGCAACTCCACTTATTACTCTTGTGGGGAAGTACTTCCATTCCAACCAAAGCATTTGTTATCTTACTAGAGGCCAGGTGCACGAAATTCGTGCAAGAGTAGGCCTTCCTTCCCCTGCTGCCAGCACTGGCTTCTCTCTGGCACCCAGGACCTGGGCTTTCCTCTGGCCACCGGCCCTCCGGCCACTAGCAGGCTCCTGGGACCCGGGCTTCCCGCACAGCCCCGGCTTTGTCCAGAAGGTCATCTGGTCTAATTAGCATATTATGCTTTTATGATTATAGATCTCAAAGGAAAGCAGTCTAGAACAAGCTCCAGAGGAGCAATATAGTAATGCCCAAAGAAGAGAAAGATCTGGGAGTATTAGAGGAGTTTGTTCAATATACATTACTACCCACCTCATAATAAATTGATGCTATTCCTTAGTTAAATATGATCATCATTCATATGTCAGATTCATGCTTCTCATATGTTATTACTATGAAAATGGAAAAGGAGGCTATAGGTGAAGTGATTTATGCAGAGTATCCCAGGAGTTATTACTGCCAGTCAGCGATATGGCTGTGCACCTGCCATTCCTACACTGTACCATTGCAGCCTGTTCTTGGATAGCGAGAGGATTTCAGAGCAGCGGTGCTCTGGTGACCCATGGGCTGGGAAGCAGACTTCACCTCTGAGGGAGGACAGCCGGTCACAGTGCGAAGGGCAAGCAGACGGGAGAGGCCTCAGAGGCCACTTGCAGGACGCTGTCCAGGACCTCGGCGCGTTTCCCGGCCTGGCAGCTGGACTTTGACTAGGGAAGGGGGTCATGGTGCCTGCTCTCTGAAGATACCTGGCATTATTGTCATCTCAGGGCAACTTAGGAAAAAGAGGCTGCACCCCGTATTCACCAGCCCGATGGCATATATTCTGCCCTCCCTCCTCTAACTATAAATGAATTAACTGTGCTCCTATCTAAGACTCTGATCTACTTTTTCGTTAGAGCACATCACCTCTCCCCTATTCCAGGACAGTCATCCAGCAAGTCATTCCGTTTCACACCCTACAGCTCCATGCCACCTCATCCAGCAAGACCCACGAACATCTCAGTCTGACCACTCCATCAGCTGCTTACCTGTTACTTTTGCTCCCACCCTTGTGCTTCCTCACCTCTTCAGTTTATTCTCAACATAGCAGTCATAGCGTGCAATTTCATGTAAGTCAGACCATGTCATTCCTCCATGCAGAACCAGGCCACTCTAAGCACAAGCCCAAGTTCCAATCACGGCCAGGAGACCAGCTGCCCTGGCCCTGGCTTCCCTCTCCTTCCTGTCTCCTGGCCTCACTTGCTCCCTGGACTTCATTGTGCTCTTTGCTTCCAACAAACGCACCCCCCCCCGCCCTGCCCCCCGCCCCCCCCCTCCCCCCTGCCGGCGCTGAGTTGCTCTTCCCTCTGTTTGGCACCTTCAGCCTCATCTCTCTCCTCCAGTGCCTCCTCCTTTCTTGGGGCGGGCGGGGGGGGGGGGGCGAGGGGAGGGGAGAGGGGGCTGTCTCCAAGGAGCACACGCACGCTCTGTCTCCTCTGTTCTCTTTCATTCTGTCCCGTAGCACTTATGGCGATTTAAAGTTGCTTATTTTCTCTCTCTCGCCGCCCTAACGCTGGCGCCACGAGGGCAGAGATGGCTCCTGTGAGGTTCCCTGTTGGACTCTCAATGCCGGGCACACAGCAGGCAGAATAACGAACACTTAAATGAAGCACAAAAGGACGTTGGCCAGCGACGTTTGTACAAAGCACACTTGTGCCAATTATTCCTGAGAACTTTCATGGAAATATATAGATAGATATTCATTTCAGCACTTTTATAGATGCATAAATGGGTCTCAGGGAGGTTAAATAGTAAATCAGACACCATCAGTTGCCAAACACCACCTTCATCCTGCCTCTCTAATGGTGGCTGTACAGTCCTTGGTACATTTTCCGTCCTGCTCTTGAAGCCA
Organism: Myotis yumanensis; assembly: GCF_028538775.1. Classification (NCBI taxonomy): domain Eukaryota; kingdom Metazoa; phylum Chordata; class Mammalia; order Chiroptera; family Vespertilionidae; genus Myotis; species Myotis yumanensis. The sequence continues at coordinate 3,337,026 of NW_027223770.1, read as the reverse complement.
TCCGAACTGCACTAACTTATCCTTACCATCTCATTAAACATGAGTGCACGCTCCCCATCTCAGCCACTCCCAGGCTCCTGTGGAGACCACACCTCTTCCTTCCTTCCTTTTTCTAACCAGGCCCGTAACCAAGACTTCAAACCCATCGCAGACCAGGTCTCCCAACTGTGCACCCACTGAAGTGTGACCCGCACTCAGAGGCAGGTCGCCCCCGCCGGCCCCCACAAGACCAGCCCAGCTTGCTTGAGTTTTAAAACCAATTACATTTATTGCCCCTTAATATTTTAGACTTCACTTAGTGACATTAGTATTTAGACTGCATTTAAAATGAAAGGTGTTGCCTTCTAAGTCAGTCAAATATAAAATTTCATTTTTTACTCAAAATTAATTGGCCAGTGTCACTTTAAGCTCTAAAGAAAGCTCTCCTCCGCTTTTAGAAATGACTGTCTGCCAGACAGGAACGGACTGACCATTCAGAGGACTAGTTTTCAAATATCGACGTGTAGTGTTTTATATTTTTAGGGGTTCTGTTTTTACTATTAACTCATTAAAAGGTAGCATCAACCCTGGCTGGTTTGGCTCTATCAGTGGATAGAGCGTTAACCAACAGACAGAAGGGTCCTGGGTTTGATTCTGGTCAAGGGCACATGCCCAGGTTGGGGGCTCGATCCCTAATACTGGGTGTGCAGGAGGCAACTGATCAATGATTCTCATCATTGATGTTTCTATCTCTCCCTCTCCCTACCTCTTTAAAATTAATCTATATAGAGAAAAGCCTAAGCGACTGTCCCACCGGTAGCTATGACGTGCGCTGACCAATAGGGGGCAGATGCTCAACACAGGAGCTGCCAAGCTGTGGTGACTTGGCAGCTGCTGTTCTCAGGTGACACGCCCAGAACTAGAGAGGAGAGAGCCCGATTCTGGGGTGCGTCACCGAGAACCGCCCTCTCGCAATCCGGGACCCCTTGGGGGATGTTGGAGAGCAGTTTCGGCCCGACAGGCCGGGCCGAGGGACCCCACCGGTGCACGAATCCTCTAGTATAAATATGTATATTTTAAAAAGTAGCATCAGAAGGATTCCTGACACATGAACCCTCGTGGTCACTGACTTTGAACCTTCTCTGAGTGACGTGCAAGCTCTCTTGTCAATACTGTTCTGCATTTGTGAACAGCTGCTGCACCAGAAAATTATTTTTTTTTTAAAAATTGAGCTAAACTTAATTTCTTGTAACTTTTGGACAGAATGTATTTCACCTTTCACAGATCAGCCTTCAAATACTAGAGGGCAGATAAGTTCTGTGTCCAAGATAAGCCTCTGTTCCTCTCAGAATTCTCCCACCTTGCTCCCTCTGGGCATGCGCTCAGGGAACATCCTGTTTTTGTAGAATCTGACCCCTGAACCGATGACCGTGGTCCTGATTTGTTCTGAGCAGGCGGAGGGGCTGTCCCCCCCCCCCACCCCCCCACCCCCCCCCCCCACCCCCCCGTTCTGGGCATTATGCGTCTGTTAATGTCGCCCGCGCGTGCCCTGTTGGCAGCCACCTCCCACTTTTGACTCCTTCTAATTTGCAGTCAGATACCCTTGCCTTTTGTAATGGACGTGTTCAGAGGCGGGAACTGTAAGTATCCCACAGCCTGACCTCTTGTCTCTCTGCTTCTCCGCGTACAGCACTGCTCAGCCTCCTGGGCAGTCACTCATACTTCCCTCCTTGCTGCTCCAGCCGCCACCATGCACATGAATTACCTGCACTTTTCTTTTTTTTATTTTTTTTTATTTTTGCTAAAAGTATTACAAAGGGTATTACATAAGTGCCCTTTTTATCCCCCCCACCCTTGACAAACCCCTGCCCTCCCTTACCCCCCAGTGTCTTATGTCCATTAGTTATGCTTATATAGATGCATACAAGTCCTTCGGTTGATCTCTTACTCCCCTCCCTCCTGTCCCCCAACCCTCCCTGGCCTTCCCACTGCAGTTTGACAATCAGTTTGAGGCAGCTCTGCCTCTGTATCTATTATTGTTCAAAAGTTTGTAGTGGTCTTTATTATCAATGAATGAGTGAGATCATGTGGTGTTTTTCCTTCATTGACTGGCTTGTTTCACTTAGCATAATGCTCTCCAGTTCCATCCATGCTGTTGCAAATGGTATGAGTTCCTTCTTTTTTACAGCAGCATAGTATTCCATCGTGTAGATGTACCACAGTTTTCTAATCCATTCATCTACTGATGGGCACTTAGGCTGTTTCCAGATCTTAGCTATGGTGAATTGTACCTGCACTTTTCTTAAAACACAGATATAACTACACCTCTCACGGCTTTGAAACCTCTGACCCTCATATTGTGAAGGACACACGGTCTTCGCAAGGTCGGTTCTGTCTGTACCTCACCGCTCCCCACCCTTCGCCTCTCCCAGCCGGCCAGGACGCGTCCCCTCCTGTGGGAACAGCAGTCACTGGGCTGTGGCTCCCCAGGCCTGGGTTAAGGATGCGATGCTAGCGGGGTGTGCTCCCTGCCGGGCATGTGTCTTTAGGGCGCGGTTAGTGTTCGTTCACCTTTGTATCTCAGCCTAGCGTGGGCCTGGCATAGCGTGGCTTCGGTGATGCCGGCTGCATGAAGGGATGCGGGGTGTGTGCCCGCCCTGCCTCCCCCGGATCAGACGTCTTTGAGGGCAGGGCTCAGGGATGCGCAGCCTCATCCCACTGCCTCCGGAGCCGCTCAGTCGCTTCTGGGTCACCACGCCTCCTCGATGCCCCTCCGTGCCTGCTGGCGGAGCACAGGTGCAGTATACATGCCTGAGCATGGTATTTTCCAACTTATCTCACCATCCTTCCTTCTCTGTCTTCTCCCTCCCTCCTGGCTCTCCCATGCCCGCCCGCCCACCCCCCCCCCTCCCGCCTCTCAGGCGTCTGCTCCCCCGTGTGCGTGGAGGTGCCCTCGGAGACAGAGGCCGTCCAGGGCAATGCCATGAAGCTGCGCTGCATCTCCTGCATGAAGAGGGAGGAGGTGGAGGCCACCACGGTGGTGGAGTGGTTCTACAGGCCAGAGGGCGGTAAAGATTTCCTTGTATGTGGGCTGCTGACTCCGCCTTCCCCTCCTGGGCCTCTGTGTCCTGTGCCTGGCCTCTGGGGGTGGGGGAGGGTGAGCTGACAGACACTGGCTCCTTCTCTCCGAAGAGCCAATGGATCCTCAGCAGAGACCAACCGGCCTCAGTTTACCCAGCCTCTGGGCAGGACGGGTCCTGGGCCAGCCGCAGGCATTCCTGGTCACAGCAGGGGAGGCAGAAGGAGAGATAACTGGTGTGGAAAGCCTACTGAGTGCTAGTCACCCGGCGAGGCACCTGTAGGTATTTTCATTTACCCTTCTACACCCTCCTAGTAGAGGATTGATTTAGTAGAACCACTGAATCCTGGGCTCCCCGCTCCTGCGTCTGGCCATGTCCTCTCAGAGTGTGGAGTCTGGGGCCCGGGCTTTCCGATGCCTCCACGACTAACAACACTTCCTTTCTTGGTCTCTGCACCGAGCATCATGTAAGATAACGTCGGTGAGGCAGCGTATCAGTCATGAAGCATCGGAAAGCCTGGGCCTCCGGCTCAACACTCTGAGCTGCTCCCACTGAGCGATGCGGGCAGCCTGGCTGGGCCAAGGAGGGGGCCTGGGAGGTTAAAACGTCACAGGGAAGCAGAGAGCTGCCAGCTGATGTGCACACACCAGGCTCTTTGCTTTGGGCTGAATTGAACTCGGAGCTCCTAGTAACACTGTCTCCCTTTAACTCACAATCCCAGTAAAATAACCATCACAGGGATGACCAAGGCTGAGAGTCACTGGTGCCCAGTGCAGCCCCATCAGGGGAAATATTTCCATAGCTCTATGGCGGGTCCTTGCTGTGCCAAACCTCCCACGTGGTCCCGCCAGGAACCGCCAAACCTCCCCAGGACCGAGCAGGAGCCTGCGTGGCAGTTCTGATTGGCTGGCACCAGCGCTGAAACGGTTGTCATGGACTTTGAACACCACCTTGGGGGTGACCAGCACGCACACGCACTGCCCTGGGGCCAGGCTGCCTGAATCTGACTCCTGACTCTACACCTTATTAGCTCTGTGTGTCCTTGGACATTGTTTACCCTCCCTGTGACTCAGTTTACTCCTCTTTAAATGGGGTATAAACCAGAGCCACATCATAGAGCTGTTACCAGGAATCGTGAGCTTTCATTTTTAATGCATTTAGGGAAGTTCTAGAAGATAGGAAGCACTACGTAAGTGTTTGCTAAAGAAAAATTATATATCATATCAATGAGGCAACCGGGGCTCAAAAAAGTTCAGGCAGCAAGAGCTTCTATTTGAGCCAGGACGCCTGATGGCAGCTCCGAACCCCTTTCCCTCGGGACCCCATGTTCCTGCGGGCAGGCTTCTCCGCAGCAGTGTGATGGCGGCAGCGCGGGTGAGCCCCGTCTCCCCTGCTCTGCCTGCCCTCCAGGGGTTCACCTCATTCCCCACTCCAGGCTGCACCTGCCAGTCCAGTGGAGGTTTGTCCCATCTGGTGCCTGAAGTGGGACCAGGAGACCTCCCAGCGCTGGGCTCGGGGCCGGCCAGGACTGAGGCCACTCCGGGTTCAAGAACCTGGATGGCTTGGCCAGGTGCAAAGGCCCCTGGGACTCAGGCCTGGTCCCGTGCCAGCTGCCCCCTCTGCTGCCAGGCCTGACCGAACCGAAGAGAATGAGGCTCGTAAGGAGGAAAAGAAACTTTTAAAACTGTGCTGCAAACACAGAGCAATGCGGACAGGCACCTTGTGAGGGTGGCAGTGCCCCAGACCCCTGCTGCCCGGTGCCGGCGCGTGCTGTGAGCGCTTGAATGTGGACAGTGCCTCGAGGCACCGGCTTTTAACTTTTATTTGCTCTCTGGTGATTTCTCTGGTGATTTCTCTAGTGATTTCCGGGTTAAGGTGAGTAGCCGCACGTGGCCAGTGGAGAGCAGGATGGCTAGCACAGCCACACAGAGAAAAAGGGGTGTTGGAAAGAAGGATTTTAGAGACCACATTGCACTTATAATTCAGCCCAAAGCAAAAAGCCTGGTGTGTGCACATCAGCTGGCAGCTCTCTGCTTCCCTGTGACATTCTGGCTCCCAGGCCTCTCCTTGGCCCGGCCAGGCTGCCCGCATCGCTCGGTGGGAGCAGCTCAGTGTTGAGCCTGAGGCCCGGGCTTTCCGATGCCTCACGACTCACACACCTGCCTCCCCTGACCTCTGCACCTTGTCCTCTCGCTGGCCGCCCAGGACACATCGCACCCTTTCTTGTTCTTTCTACTTCCTCCCAGGCCTCGGCTCCTCCCAACTCACCCCTGGTCCCCGTGCGCTCCACTCACCCCCTTGGCCTGCTGTGTCCATACGTCCGTCGGGGTAGCTGTTTGCCTTGGCCCGTCTTCCCCGGCTGCTCTCCTGCTTGTCCTCTGACACTCCCCACCCCACCCCACCTTCGGGGGTCCTTGTCACATTGTCCCCCTTCCTCCCGCGCCTGCAGTTATGTTCCCCTTTTCTGCCCTCCCCTCGCCCCACCTCAGCCCTCCTGCCGGTCCCCCTTGGGCCCCACCCTCTGCTGCTCTCCCCGCAGATCTATGAGTATCGCAACGGCCACCAGGAGGTGGAGAGCCCCTTCCAGGGGCGCCTGCAGTGGGACGGCAGCAAGGACCTGCAGGACGTGTCCATCACGGTGCTCAACGTCACCCTCAACGACTCCGGTCTCTACACCTGCAACGTGTCCCGGGAGTTCGAGTTTGAGGCGCACCGCCCCTTCGTGAAGACCACGCGGCTGATCCCCCTCCGGGTCACCGAGGAGGGTGAGGCCGGCTCGGGGCTCCAGGGTCCCTGCTCCTGTGGGAGGGAGGGGAGGGGCTTGCACACACATGTACTGTGGAGCGGTGACTGCTAACAGTGTCACAGCGGACATGTCTTCCTTTCGCGGCCCGCCTCCTGTGCACGGCCAGCCAGCAGGGCGTGGGGGTGAGAGCAGAAGGTCGACTTCCTAGTCCCTGACTCTAGAGGCGCTTGCTGCCCAGTGAGCAGTAGCGCCCCCCCCTCCGTGCTGGACCCTGCCTCATGGCTGGAGAAGTTACCCTCCAAACCAGTGGCGCTCAACCTCAGTGAGCCCAGCACCCCTGCAGGGCCCGCAGCCCAGCCTTCTGCTGCAGGGGTGGAGCTGCGCTCTTCCTTGGAGCACACGCCCTGGAGGGCTGCTGCGGGACGCAGCTGAGACCCGCTGCTCTGCGGCCTGGCCGCTGTTGTCTTCTGTCCTCCTGCACAGTAACCGCGCAAGCAGCCCTCCCCGCAGAGCCCGTTCTCCGCTGGGAGAAGGAGAGACGTTGATAGCTCCCGCGTTTTTATGTAAAATCTTCGGATTTCCCACAGCTGGCTCCTCGTTAGGGTGGGAAGTCCCTTCGCCAGTCTGACTGCGATGTTCTGTTGCAATCGGTCCGCGTTGGATGAGTTGCTCCTGCGCGGTTTGCGCCCTCTGCCCGCCTCGGCCCTGGCTCCGGCCCTGCCCTGCCCTCAGGAGAGCGACGTGTGTGTCTCCCGTGTTTTCTCACCCAGGCTCCTGGCGACGGCTCACTCAGCCTCTCCCACTCCCCCACCCCGTCCTCAGCGTTACTGCTGCCCCAACATGCAGTCTGGTGACCAGGCCAGAGGGGTGGCATGAAAGGAGGAGGTCAGTGAAAGACAGGCCTCTCCCTGGCAAAGGCCGGGCTCCCAGCGTCCAGTCCGCACATGCATTTTTTTTGTCATGTTTTGGGATAAAACGTATGAAGCAAACTTGAATGGGAAGGACAGATGCCATTGTTTAGACCAGCGGTCGCCAACCTTTTGGACCTCACGGACAACCAGTGGCCTGCGGGCCACCGTTGGCGACCTCTGGTTTAGGCAAAGTGACGAAAACAAAAGGCAGGTCAGTTCCCACAGTGCAGAAGGGGCCTCGGCCACCTGGATCTAGATGAGAGGAGCCCGGGACCTTCCCGCAGCCTGCACACCCTCCCGAGCCAGTGCCCACCCAGCCCACGCCCCTCCCCAGCCCTCGCCCTCCCAGCCCGCGCCTCTGTGCAAATGAAGGTTGGATGGAAGCTCTGGGAGGTGTCCTGTTCAGAAGGTCGGTTGTCCTCTGTACACACTGGTCCTCCCTGTGGGGAGGGGCCTGGCACCTTTCACTGTCCACCCCTGGGAACTGTTGCCTGGTGACTGCCAGGTGCCAGGAACTAGGCCTCTCTGTCTCCTCCTGCTCTGGGCTTTGGCCTCCGGAGACCCCTGGCAGCCAATGGACAGCATGGCAGAGCCGAGCCAGTGCCTGCCGGGCACCAGAGCAAGGCCTGAGCAAGACCTGAAGGAAAACAAGTTTGTTGTCAGAGCCAGGGTGCCCTCGGGATGTTGGGTCACCCAGGGCTTCCCCCTGTACCCCTGCTGCAGGGGGCGCAGCCTGCCTGTGGAGCTGAGCGGCCCCTCCGTCCTGTGATGGGAGGGGCAGCTGGGAGAACAGAACAGCGCTTGTGGCTAATTAGCACCAAAGCAGGGCAGCCGCCCAGACCTGTGCCCGGCAGGCGGCTCCACTTCCAGGGCGTCTTTTCTCCCACGACCACCCCACTTCCTGCCCCTGCTTCTCTCTTTTCCTCTGTGACCCCTCAGCTGGCGCCTCCCTCCCCCTCGGACACGCACGCTCTCGGATTGCTCAGAGCCCCTCGCTCCGCCTCGGGCACCCCCCACTTCTCCGTCCCTGGGCCCTGGACATGCTTCCCCTTTTGTTCACTCTGGACTCCCTGGTGTAGGCCGCCACCTCCTGCGCTAAGACAGATCGAGGCCCATCGTGGGGACGGGAACACAGGACAGCTGTGCTGCTGCTTCTGGGCGCCCGCATTTAAAGGGGACGGGTGCTTTCAGCTGCGCACACCGCACACGGGCACAGCAAGCCTCGGAGAAGACACGGGGCAGCCTCAGGCCTCGGCTGTACCCAGGCAGGACCTGGGATGACCCTGGAGCCGGGCCTGCTCCTCAGAGCTCAGGTCACGATTGGCTCTGCTGGGCGTGTGATGAGCAGGGCCTGGAGGGTGACGGGGCTGGTGAATAACCGAGGACACGAGTCTAATGAGCTGGCTGGAGCTGGCGAGGAGAGAAACGGCTGTGACCTTCCTTCCACCAGGAAGGAGTGCGGATCGGGACATTGGCCATGTAGTGAGCTTTCATTCTCATTGTTATTGGTCACGAAAGAGGACCAACATTTACATTCACTCATTCAGCAAACACTTACCGAGTTTTTGAATATTCTAGGATCAGATAACCAGCTGCTGGTTCAGAAATAACTAGGACCTGTTCGCAGTGAGCACAGTCAGCGGAGAAGAGAGACAAATGCATGGCCTACAGTGAGAGGTGCTGCCGGGACGGCTGACAGTCCCAGGAGGGAGGCGAATGAATGACTGGGGAGAAGCTGAGGCAGTTTCACGAGGGAGGGGCTCCGTGGCGTCCAGAGGATGACCAGGGACTGGACAGCAGGAGGGATCTGGGATGGAGGTAGCAGTGGGCGGTGAGACACAATCTAGGAAGAGTGAAGAGGAAGAAGAAATGTCCACAGGCCCCAAAAGCCCACGTTGTTTGAGAAGAGCTTTTGCGAGGAGAAGGCTGGGCTGGCATGGCCTTGCCAGCGACATTAATAGAAACTGGGCTCCATTCTGAGGGCGGCGTGGGGGGCGGAGAGGGTTTAACTAGGGAATGTCAGGCTCAGGTCTGTGCCTCAGGAGCAGAGCTTCGAGTTCGTGCGGTTATTACAAGGAACCTCCAGTGCTCATTTCTGTGGGGGCTGGTGAGCGGGGCGGTCCCATAGAGGTCACCCCCTGTCCCCGACGGGCTCTCCCTAGCGATACCACCCTCCCCTCCAAGCTCACGGACACGAGGCTGAACTCAGACATAGGACTTACATCGGCCGACATTTAAATGTCACAGATATTCTTAAATACATTAGGTTAAAGTAACCACTCAAGTCATTACCATCACTTGCAAATTAAGAAACAGTCTCAAATACAGGAGTTGACTGTTCACACACCAGCAAGTAGCAAAGCCAGGCCCTCACTATGTGTATGCCGCTCGATCCCAGGACTCCTCCCCTCCCCTCCTCTACCTCCCCCTGTCCTCTCTCCCCCCTCCCTCCAGACATCTGATGAAAGCCAGTCAGGAAGCGGACAGACAGGACAGTCCTTTGACATCTTGTTGAGTTCCTTGAGACCCAGTGCTTATAGACCACACTCAGAACCAGGCTTCTGATACCCCCGCCCCCGATGGCAGGGCTGGGTTTGCTGACATGCACACTCTGAGCCTTACTCTCCTCTTGCAGCCGGAGAGGACTTCACCTCCGTCGTCTCGGAAATCATGATGTACATCCTCCTGGTCTTCCTCACCTTGTGGCTGCTCATTGAGATGATCTACTGCTACCGGAAGGTCTCCAAGGCTGAAGAGGCCGCCCAGGAGAGCGCGTAAGCCCCGAGATGCCAGATAACGCTGGCGGCACCCGCGGAGAGCTCGCTCTCACAGTGAAATGCTGAGCAAGCGACCTAGTCGCCTGCTTTCTCACCGCGGCCGCTGAGGTGCCAGCATCGGTGCGCTCATTTCACAGATGAGAACACTGAGGCTGGGGGAGTTTGCCCAGGGAAAGCAGGGCTGGGATTCAGGCCTGCTACCTCGGCCTGTGCTCTTCACCACTGATGTGAAGCTCACCAGTGGCCCCACAGTCCCAGGAATTAGCATCACTGTGACCATTGCACAGATGCTGGGACAGGTGCACAGAAGGTAAGCGGCTTGCGGGACCACACGGACAGCGGAGGAGAGCCTGGGTTTGGAGGGAGGCTGTCCGTTCCCAATGGCCAGGCTCCTTCCGTCACAGCTGTTTGCTGTCACTGTGGTGCTCATTAGGCGCTGGGCATGGCGTTGGCTCCAAGCGCCATGCTCCTGCCCTACAGCAGGGGCGTGATTAGTACCCGAGCGGGGCCCTCTTCTCCAAGGGCAGCCTAGCCCTGGGCCATGCTTGCCGCGGCCCAGCCACCGAGGAGTGAGCACGAGTGAGAAGTGCTGGGGCCGAAGGGCGAAGAGGCCGTGCTGGCCTGTTATCGGGGCTGGCAACCCTGCTGAGGCAGTCACCTAACACCCCAGGCCGCTGCCCCCTGGAAATGTGCACTCTCATAAAGCATGATTTGCATGATAGCTGTGACCTTAATGGAGAAGAAGATGACAGCTGACCAGACGTGGGATGGACAGAATGGCCGCGCTGGGAGGCCGACAGGCCTGGTGACTTAGGGGCGTGGCTCAGTGCCTACGCTGGGACGGGAGTTCCCTGCGTGGGCAGGAGTGCCCACCGTGAGGCCCCGGCTGGGACCCGCAGGGAGCCAGAGCTACACAGACGGCAGGTGGCAGGTCCGACAACCATCCGGCCGCAGCCCAGGGAAAAGCCCAGGAAACGCACCCATCCTGGCTGACTCCAAGTAGAAGACAGAAATAATTCTTGAGAATGAGTAGCCACAAGCCTGCGCTCACAATGGATGGGACTTACATGCATACCACCCACATGGTCCTGGAAGCGCCAAGCTGAGAAAGTCCATAATTAACAGCAACGAAAAGCACCCCAGCCGGCGATAACCAGGCCGAAGCACGTGGACACCTTTCGAATGGAGCACCTCTGGATCAGGATTCCCCGGATAAGGCAACGCTCATCCAGGAACTTCAGACAACAAGGACCTAGTAGAATATAGGAAATAGCTTTGTTTAAAAGAGTTGAAGCAATGAAAGGAGGAACCCAAAGCATAAGAATAGAGTAAGTTGCTAAGGACAAAGAACAGGCAGATTTGAAGAGGAATTTTGAAAGGTGGAAATGAAAAACACAGTCAGAGGTGCCAGGCGGCGTGTGGAGGAGGCAGCATAGGAGGACACTGAGCTCGCCCCACCCACGAGCAAACCAAGATACACACACTTACAGAGACACCCAGGGGCTGAACGCACGGCTTCTGAACAGCAACCGAGAGCAAGAGGCCAGGAGAGGAGGCTGGGAGTCCGCGGGAGGCAGAGGAGCCGCGTGAGCGCCACTGTTTACACTGCCCTCCGCTTCCTTCGGGTGGCAGCGCATGGGTGCTGTTGTCAGCCTGCGAGGTCACCTGCCTCTGGGCCGAGGGAGCAGTAGGAACTACCAGGCTTCCCCACAGCACCTGCCTCTTCAGGGAGCTGCCCCAGCTCAGCTCCGGGCAGCTGCAGCCCTGCCTGGCCCCAGCTGGCTTCCCAAACCCCGGGCACAGCAAGCCTAGAGAGAGGTGGCTTCTACACAGAACCACCTTCTGTACAACAAACACGGGAGAGGCTGCACAGAGCAGGCTGGGAGCCACCGGAGCTGCTGGGACTGTGGGGGTTCAGGTCAGAGGTGCCTGTGAGCACCATGGCTCACCACCCCGTCCCCTCTACCTAGTGGGCAAGGGCGCTGTCCAGGTCTGGCCCGCCTGTTGGACCAAGTAGGACCAACAAGGCCTTCCTACACGCACTAGGCTCCGCACCGAGAGCCACTCCGGCTCGGCAGACCAGTGCCCCGGATGCTTCACGCACCTGATTGGCTCCTACCTGCCCGGCAAAACCACCTGCACACACAGCCTGACCAGAGGCCGATTTCTCTGTAAGCTCGCTTTTCAAGATGAGGAGAGAGAGCGATGTTGTCTAATTCTTATAAACAAACATAGAAAGTCAAACAAAATGAAAAGACAGAAGAATACTGCATCTCTCAAATGAAGGAACAAGAAACATTCCCAGAAAGAAACCCTAAGGAAGCAGAGATAAGTCCTTTGTCTGACAAAGAATTCAAAGAAACCTGACAGTGGACTAGAAGAACTGAGGGGGAACTTCAACCAGGAGTTAGAAAGTATAGTGAAGATCCAAGCAGAGCTGGATGGGAGAAGATGCTCACCAATGACACATCCAATAAGAATTAATGTCTAAAATACAGACATAAAGAACTCAGACAACCTAACACCAAAAAAAGAAACAATTCAATTTAAAAATGAACAGAGGACATGGATAGACACTTCTCCAAAGAGGTCATTCATATGAAAAGACGCTCAATGCCACTAATCAGCAGAGAGATGCACATTAAAATCACAATGACACATCACCTCACACCTGTCAGAGTAGCTATCAATAATTCAACAAATAACAAGTACTGGTGAGGATGTGGAGCAGTACCCTTGTGTACTGCTGGGAGAGTAGAGTATTGCAGACACAATAGAGATTCTTCAAAAAAGTTAAAAATTAGATGGAGAGCAGTGCTTCGGGAAGACATTTTTGAGTGACGAGAACCCAGCTGTGGCCCTGTGTGTCACGCGCCTGTCATACACTCTGTGCCAACGTGGGTGAGCACTTTGCTTAGTGTGCTGCTTCTCTAAGTGAAGTTGGAACCCAATAATGTGTGGGTTCTGTAACTAAGACCTTTACTTTCATGTGTAGGAAAAAGGCCCATTACTGTTATGGTGTGCGGTAATGTATTGGGGAAATGATTTTTTCCATTGCCCACCACTGCTTTGTTTCATCAAAATAAAATAAGTTGTTTTTTAAAAAATTAAAACTCAGAGGTGCCGTACAATCCAGCAATCCACATCTGGGTATTTATCAAAAAAAACAAAACACTGATTCTATAAGATATATGCCCCCTGTGTTCACTGCAGCATTACTAGTAATAGCCAAGATATGGAAGCAACCTAGATATCCATCAGTAGATGAATGGACAAAGAAGATGTGGTGTACATATGTACAATGAAATACTGTTCACCAATAAAAGGGATTAAATCTTGCCGTTTGTGACAACATGGGTGGACCTAGAGAGTATTATTTTAAGTGAAATAAATCAGACAATGAAGAAACAAAACAGAAAAGACCTAGAGATACAGAGATACATAGATATATAGGTTGCCAAAGGGAAGAGTGGGGGGAATGGGAATAAAAAGTCTATATAATAAAAGCATAGTATGCAAATTGTCCCCTCAACCGAGAGTTTGACCAGGGGGCGGGGCCGGCCGGGGGAAGGGAGGGAGGCCCCAGCCAGCAGCCAGCAGCCACTAGGGACCCTACCAGTGCATGAATTTTGTGCACTGGGCCTCTAGTGAATATATAAAAGCTCTGGCTGGTTTGGCTCAGCGTTACAGCATCAGCCTGCAGACCGAAGGGTTGCAGGTTTGATTCCAATCAAGGTTGCAGGTTCCATTCCAGCCAAGGTAGGGGCTCATGTGGAGGCAACCAATCAATGTGTCTCTCTTTCTCTTCCCTTCCTCCCTCCCTTCTATTCTTTCTGGAAATCAATGGGAAAAATCCTCAGGTGAGGATTAAAACAAATAAAGAAATGTAAAATAAATAGTGACAACATCAAATGCTGGCACAAAAAGAAAAGAAAATGTGAGGAGAGGAGAGGGGAGGGGAGGGGAGGGGAGAGAGAGAGAGAAAGAGAGAGAGAGAAGTTGGAGTTAGGTAAGGGTAAGTGACATCACCAATGTCACTGTGAATGGCAGGGTCCATCTCCTGGTCAGGTTTTTCTAGCTCCACCTGGCCCCTCCAGGGTATTTAAAGCCACGGCATTTCCTGGGCAACATTAATTGATGGTGGTGACTCATTAGCATATGAAACCGTCAGACCTGGCCTTTCCCTGCCCTCCCTCTCTAAATCAAACCCAACCCTGGAGCCTCTTCTAACCTGTTTCCTACTTCACCTGCTCTCACCTATCAAGCTACCTGGAATCCCCAACCTTTAAAAAAAGAAGCACTCATTTTGTTTAAATCACCTCAGAAGCCTCCTTTAAAAAAATTCTTTAATTACACTAAGTTCCCCGGAGATTGGGAGGGGGTGTCTCATTGCTCCCCCAGTGACTGCACAGTGATGCTCAGTAAGAGTTTGTGTTGGGAGGATGGAGGGAAAGATGGGAGGCAGACTCTATGCAGCCTGGGAGCCAGGAGCACGATGAGTTTTGTTTGTGAGTCTTCTCAGTAAAGCCCTGGACCTCATGGTGCGGCAAAAAGTACAAACAGAAAAAGGGGAGGGGGGAAGAAAAACACAGTCAATAAAATTTAAGACCCCATGGATTGGCACCTCATACTGGTAACCAGAAGATAAATATAACAATGTTACACAGAATGGAGAATGGAGATATAATAAGATGAAATATCACAAAGAAACATGAAGAAAAAAAATGAGAAGATCCATTAAAACAGAAAAAAAGGAGAAGAAACAATGAAACCAGTTGGTTGACAAAACTACTGAAAGATGAGAAAAGACTTACATGGAGAATTCAGATATAGTGGCTAAGGAAGGCAGGACTCTTCAGATTTAGGAAGCACAATACCTGGTAAACCCTGAGCAGGATAAATCCATGTAAATCTACACCTACATAGCAAGCACCTCTAAACTGATCAATGGCAGTTAGTAAGATAACCTACAGCAAATGTCACCTGGGGGTCCCAACTTTAGAAGAATTATCTATAATGTTAAAAGCATGTCAAGGATACTACCTCTCCCTGTCTCTCTTCAATATTATATTGGAGATCCTAGATAGTGGACTAAGCAAATGCAAAGAAAAAAGAGTAAGACTTGGAAAGAAACAAACTAAATTATAATTTTTCATACCCACTATGATAACCTGCATAGAAAATCTAAGGAAATCTAGAGTGAATAAACTATTATAACTAATAAGAACATTCCACAGGTTTGTTAACATAAATAAAAAAATAAAAATACAGAAATCACTATATTCCAGCCACTATAATTTAGAAAAGCATTGAAATATTAACAAATATAATAGCAACAAATACTCTCCGGTACCCAGAAATAAATTTGATAAAAATGTACAAGATCTTTAAGGACAAAATTACAAAACTACTGAAAGACTTAAGAAAGACTTAGCTGGAGAATAAAACCATACTGTGACAAACATGGAAGTTCTCTCCAAAAGTAATCTGCAAATCTAATTACATTCCAATCAAAATATTTATTGGATTGTTCAAGGAACTCGATAAAGCTGATCTTAAAAGTCACATGGGAGGACCCAAACCAGCTAAACCAAAGGACGGCCGAGAGTAAATATTTTAGGCTTTGCAGGCTACACGGGTCTCTCCGAATAGTGTTTTTTTTCTTTGCTTGCAACCGTTTAAACAAGTAACAACCTTTCTAGCCCCTGGGCCATAGTTTGCTGATTTTAAAGAAAGAACGGTAAGTTTGGGTGGTGGCTGGTAGGACTTTTGCTGCCAGATGTGAGGCTTGCTTAGAACGCCGTCAGAGCAGAGCCTGTGATACTGACATGGCACCCACATGGACAAGCAGAACAAAGGGAGCCCCGATGGGTCACTATGTATGTAAGCCAGCCTGTGGCAGAGGCAGTGCAGTCACTGATGGAGGAATGGGCCATCCAGTCAGTGGATGGGAACAATTCCTTGTCCATATAGAAAAAAACAAAATAGATTCTCCATCTCTCACATTAACGAAAAATAAATTGTAAGTGGATTTAAAGACAAGGTAAAATGCAAAACTTGAAAATTCTATTAAGGGCATTTAAGAAAATATCTTTATGCTCTCGCTGGTTTGGCTCAGTGGATAGAGCATCAGTCTGTGGACTGAAGGGTCCTGGGTTCGATTCTGATCAAGGGCACATGCTCAGGTTGTGGACTTGATCCTCAGTAGGGGGCGTGCAGGAGGCAGCCAATGAATGATTCTCTCTCATCATTGATGTTTCTATCTTTCTCTCCCTCTTCCTTCCTCTCTGAAATCAATAAAAATATACAAAAAAATAAATATCTTTATTACCTTGGAATAAAGAGGATTTCTTCAAACACAAAGGAAAATGATAACTGTGATTATAGTATATTCAGAGGTGGGCAAAAGTAGGTTAATAATAATAAACAATACAATAATAAATAAATAATACAAGAATGAACTCTGTTTTGCGCACTCACAATTGTAAGCCTACTTTTGCCCACTCCTGTATGTCAACATTACTTTTTCATTATAAGAATCCAAAAGCAAAGTTTAGAGATAAACAGACTGGAAGAAGATAATTTCAAGATATGAAATCGATGAGAAAAAGACAAGTATCTCAGAAAAAAAATGAGCAAAGCAAATGAACAAATTACAGAAGTAGAAACCAAAAGAGCCTGTAAACTTATGAAAAGACTGGAGGCCTGGTGCACTCGGTGGGGGTCCCTCAGCCTGGCCTGCGCCCTCTTGCAGACTGGGAGCCCTTGGGGGATGTCCGACTGATGGCTTAGGCCCGCTCCCCACAGGGAGGCGACTGGTGGGCTGATTCGAGGACAGTGCCAGCTGGCAAACAGCCGGCCCCGCCCCCCGATTGACCCGCCACTGCCTCCCGATCACCGTCCCCTCCCTCTGCCTGCTGGCACCTGCCTTGGCTGGCCTGGCACCACCCTCTTCCTGCACCCCCCCTCCCCCAACAGTCATCCCCCGTTCAGTCGATTTGCCTATTAGGCTTTTATTATATAGGACACTCCACTTCACCAGTGATCAAGGAAGTGAAAGTTAAAGAAACTCTAAGATATAATTCCGCACCCATCAGTTTGGCCAACATTTTAATCTAACAACACTAAGTCCTGAGAGCAGTGTGGATGAGTAAGATTGCTGGGAGAGCAGATAACAAACAAAAACTGCTGTTGTTCTGGTCCACTGGAAGGGCCTTCTTGCTTCCTGTTGGGAAACACAGCCAGAAGGACATGCAGAGCTGGGCTGTGGGCATCCTTGCTCCTTCCCTCTTCTTGCATTCTCACCTCTGGGTAGAAAAGTACTGATTCTCTTCCCCCATTTGCCCTCCTACAGGTCCGACTACCTGGCCATCCCATCAGAGAACAAGGAGAACTCGGTGGTGCCCGTAGAGGAGTAGAAGGGGTGCGGCTCGAGGTGATGTACAGGAAACAGGAGGGAAGGTGGATAAGGATGGCAGATTGTACAGCGACTTTAAACTTGGGCCCTTGGATTACTTTGTACCCTGCCCAAGTCCCGCCCTCAGGATACTGCTTTACGTTGATGCCCAACTCACAACTTAATGTCAAGCCCTTCAGAAGGGAATTGCTTAGGCTGAGTGTTGGGGCAGCTGGAACTCCTTCCCCGTAGTGACGCAGGCAGAGTAGTTCTCCCACTCCCTCCTTGTGAGGATGTGCGTCTGGTCAGAGCCTGTGCTGCTGGGCGGGGCCTCCTCAGTGAGCTGTGCTGCCAGTGACAGGTGACCTGAACACACGGACCGGGAGCCCAGGTTCAGTGATGTCACAGCACCAGGAGGTGCCCCGGAGGCCACACCGCCCCCTCCCCTCTGGCCTCCTAACTCCATCCGACCTCTACACACCATCAGACTCTGCCCGAGCTGAGGAGCCAACATCTCTCCACAGACGCCCTCACCCCACCTAGCGTTTGTGCAGCAGCAGCCACGCCCACTGGACTGCTCCCCTGGGCACCGAGCGACTGTGAACACGCGTGGAGGCAGCACAGCCTCTGCCCGTCACTGGAACTGGCTCGTGCCCACTGACTGCTACAGTGAAGGGCTGTCTTCGTGGACGGAAGCCAGGTGACCAGCTGAGGAAAGAGTGTCATGAGGTGGAATTTCTTGAAGCCGGTGTTTCCGAGGCCTTGACCCCCTTGACCAGAGCGCCAGAGCCAAGCATGCTTTTCTGGGTTCTCCGGCGATGGGAGTTCCTGCTGGAGGACGAAGATGTTCCCTGGGGCTCGGTTCCCCAGGGCTAGAACCCAGGTCTCTAAGGCCCCGCTGGTCTCAGTCCTTCCAGAAGCCAAGCACAGGGCACTTGGGAGAGACTCAGCAATTTAAATGGCTTTTAAAAGTCACACAACATGTTCACGATCCTATTGGCACGTATGCCCTCCACCTCCTGCCGCCAGACCATCCCGCCCTCCCGCCCCTCTCGCCCCCAAAACCCCTCCGCCCCACGCCCAGCGAGCACACACTAGAGGGAGCTGGAAAGCATTGTTTTCCTGTGGGCATTGGAACTGAAACCCCTAAGTCCTTCCTCTCCAAACGCCTGTGGACCAGTGTTCCTCACGCTCTGGGGGCAGCTGAGACTCAGGCAGGGCTCTGCTCAGCCTGACTTCAGGGGGCACCCTGGAGCGGGTGTCACCTTAGGCACCGCCCAGCTTCAGCTTCTCGAGATGGGCACTTTTGTCCTGGAAAAGACTCTGAAACTGAGGTTGGTTACGACCATGTCTCTCTCACAAGCACGGACTGGGCGGGCTGCCTGGCGGGGTTAGCTCTGATCTGGCGGCTGGAAGCTATGGAGAAGGCAGAGACAGGCAGGAACAGATGTGGGCATTTCCTCCCTGGAAGGCTGTGTGGACCTGAGCACCGTGCAGCAGAATGGCTCAGGGTGACACCTAAGAAACACGGACCATCAACTGATGAGTGAAGGGACGGGCGGGAGGGGGCTCGCGGCTCCCAACAGTTCACCTGGGCGTCTGTAATGTCCAGGCGTCCCCCTAGCTTTTGGGAGAGCAGATGAACACTGGCTACATTTTAGTCAAAATCTCGTTTCGTTTTAATGGAGGGGTTGGTCCACGTGTGAAGTCCTTCAGCACCCGGTGAGGAGAGGGAGGGTGTTTGTGAAGTAGAAGATGAACGTGGCCGGGACTGGATGGATGAGTGGCTCCTGGGTCCGGAGGAGTTTATGGGAAAGATCAGACTCCATTGGCTTTGGGCCTCAGCGGACAAATGCCTTTTTTTCATTTCTTCAATCCCCGGGGAAGCGCTGACCCTAAGTCCTTGTTCACATCGTGAAGAAAATACTTCCAATAAATTCAAGGCGCTTCTCCCTGGCAGTTCCCCACACAATCCTCGGGAATATAGATTTTTCTTTCTTTGTAGTTAGGAGGACGGGCCTGGAGAACGAGGCCTCGGCAGCCACGCGGCTGGCTGTGCAGCAGCCAGCTCCTCCCTGCAGCTCGCTTCCTCTTGGTTCCCGCAGCCCCTGCATCCAACTTCTCACCCAGGAGCACGCATGGCTGCCACTTTCCTCTTACCAGACAAACTCCAGTGTCTCCTGAGTGGGTTTTAATGGAGCTGCATAATACATAATACCTATTGTGTCTTTTTCTTCTGTCCCCTTTGTAAGAAGTCCTCTGTTTTTGTTCTCTAACTTCTCACCTTTCATTAGAGCTATATGGTTTACAACGCATCTTCACTGCAATGACCTTTTCCTTCTCCACAACGAGCCCTGCGAGGTAAATATCACTAACGCTGCTGTTGTAAGTGGAGGGACTGAGGCCGAAGCCGAGGCGTCGTCACACCCTCAGCTCACACAGCTGGTAAGGGGGAGCTGGAACCCAGTTCTCTCCACCGAGCTCACAGCTGCCTCCTCCCCTCTCATCTGCTCACTTCCGCCTCATCTCGGCCCCTCCTGCTGTCCCCTCACCCTCAACCCCACGACGGCTCCTCCCCCACTTAGCTTCCCGCAGATGCCGGATGTGTGCGTGAGGAGTCCACCTCACTTTGCTTTTACCTTTCTAGTCGGTGTGCATGTCGCTATGTCTCCTGAACTGCAGTTCCCCTCCTCCCGGGAGACCTGGGCGTGACTGAGCCTGTGGGTACTGTGATCACCAGCCTCCTTCAGGTCCCGCCGCCGTCTCTCCCACGTTCCCACAGGCCCAGGCGGAGTGGGCATCGCTCTGGAGCGTGTGTGCACGCGGCTCCTGGTAAAGGGCTTGGAGATGTTGCCAAGGGCTATTACCGCTTCAGGAGCCCAGCCTGGGGCCTTGGTGCTGGCTGTCTCCCATGACTGGTCCTCAGCAACGCAGTTCACTCAAGGCTGGGTCTCATTGTCCCTTTCCTGCTGCTTAACAGCCATGAACTTGATTGCACAACTCACTTGGCCCCCTAAGCACCTTGACGCACTGACCTTGACCTTTACTGTTAGCTCTGTCCTGTGCAGCACAGTCCAGCTCCTGTGTGGAAGGACTTCCCAGTCAGTGCCTGTCCCTACACAGCCCTCATGTCCAGTCTGTTTAAAAGCATCATTCACCGTCTTTCTATCCCGAAACGTTTACACACCCAGATTTCTGATTCTCTGACTTTCTGGTTTCCTTAGATGCCAAACTAGAAATGCTAGTAGGAAAGGAATTTTTCTTTAAAAAAAATTTAAAATTGATTTCAGAGAGGAGGGGAGAGGGAGATAGAAACATCAGGGATGAGAGAGAATCATTGATCGGCTGCCTCCTGCACGCCCCACACTGGGGATCGAACCTGCAACCCGGGCATGTGCCCTGACTGGGAATCGAACCGTGACCTCCTGGTTGATAGGTCAACGCTCAGCCACTGAGCCATGCTGACCGGGCAGAAAGGAATTTTCAAAGCAGGAATATGCTGGAAATATGTTTAGAGCAGTGAATGGCTACGAGACATAGCTCCTCCCCCAACCGACTAGACGGAAAAGGAAAACCCAGCCATCTCGCGATCTGTGCGCCCACCTGAGTGAACCAGAGGGCAAGGCTACGCAACCGTAACCGCTGCTTTGCAGAAACAGCAGCAAGAGCGAGACCCCCTTCAGATACGCTATCTCGTTCCCCTCTCTCAAGTTCACAAAGAAATGGAGAAGAGAGAACACCGAACAAAGCCTCCTTCCCCACCTTTTGTAAATGAGATCCCTAGTGCAGCGAGCTCACCTGGTCACTGCAGGCCTATGGGAAGAGCATGCGGTGTGCTCACTGCTCCCATCATCCATTCATTCTACACCTTGGCACCCACCGTGTCTAGCACCAATGCAGACCCTCACTGTGCCCCCTGGACGTAGGTCCGAAAAAATTCTCATCCAAGACTTTGCTAATCTCTGAAACTTTACTGTGGTAGGTAACGCGTGCTCAGCTCCCCCCTTCCTTGAGTTTAGGAGGGCCCAGTGGATAAGCATCTTACGCAAGTCTGTCTTGTAGATGACAGTCAATCCCTGTCACAGCCAGCGAAGCCTGCGCCAGCAATACTCTCGTCCTCCCGCGCACCGCGTGGCAAGCGCTGCACCGTTGGGGGTGTGCACGATGGGGAGACTGCAGAACGGGTGCTCGGTTTGTGAAACACCATCGAACACAGTCAGCAAACTCAGTCCTGCAACTGATGGAACTCTACACACTGTCACCTTCACGTGGCTTTTTCTTGATTTCCCACAGCCAGTGTTTTCCTGACCACCCACGCTTTCCACATCCTCGTGGCTGTTCTGTAGCGTTTCCCAGTGAACTCCCAGTTCATGTCAATAAAGTGGCTCTCAACACTGCCTGCCCTGGTTTTACTCTACGAGTGATTAGTCCAGATGTGTGTGTGACGTATCCATGGGATCTGCATCCCGCCCCAGCCTGCGCCCATTCCTTAACTCACCGCCAGGGGCCATATGCCCCGAGAGCAGGAAAGGCAGGATCCAGAATTAAACACATGGTGCTGTGGGACTGGCCTCTCCCTTCCCTTCCTTCCCCACCCAAATGCGAAGGAATCCAGCCACGTGTGTCCTCACCTGCCTGACGTCAAATAAGCTTCCTGCCAGGTGGCAGAGGGCTGAGTGCGAGGAGGACCCAGTGAGGGCGGGCCGCACTCCCCACGTGCACCTGGCAAGGCAACGGCGCCCAGCCGCCGCCCAGTGCCCATCTTCCTGGAGGCGCCGAGGCCCCAAAAGGGAAACGCTCAAGAAATTGTCATCAGGATTCAGTCCACCACAGTCTCCTGCATCTCAAAGTACTGCTTCACAGGGAGATAAAAAATGTTCTTAGTACGGTACCAGCCACTATACTCACACACACACATATTATCTCTAAAAACCCGAGGCTCGGAGTGATGACAGGGGCCCAAGGTGACACAGCTGGCAAGCAGGGATAATGCCATTTGTACTCAGGTCTGATTCCCAAACTTCCTTCCTATTCCACCTTGTCAGGCGCCTCCCTACCCTGGGAAGCAAGTCCCAGAAGCCGGGTGGATGGCTGTGCCTGTGTGTAAGTGTGGTATGTGCATGTTGCCCGCACACAGATCTGGGCCCGACCACCTCCGGGAAGACCAAAACCATTTGGGACATTGAGCACGGGCGAAGCAAGCAGTACGCACACACGGCATTTAGTGTTTGTAGTTCAATACTTTTTAATTCATACAGTACTTCCATGGCTCTAGCTACTTTACAGTAAGGTTCGGCTGGGCAGCCTTGTATGTTTCCAGGTACGAGCAGTAAGTTTTCGGACCTTGCGCACAGCGCCAGGCAAAGTACAGTCACAAACCCAAGTACAGGCGGCCAGACAACTCGGCTGTCAGCGCCCTGGCCTTCCCCGACCTGGCCCGGCGCGGTACTGGCTCCTCCCTCTCCCTTGCCCCACTGCACCCCGTGTCAGCACGGTCTGGGGCCACAGCCTCTGCCTATCCCCCCTGCCTGGGATCTAGGTTGAGTGGGGTCCTGGAAGCTGGGGTGGGGTGGGGTGGGGGGAAGCACCATGGGTTTGGGAAGATGACCAGGTCCATGCAGAGCAGTCTGGCCCTAGAGTGTGGGAAGAAAAATACATGGAGCCACACACCACTGTTGGCAAAAAGTTGCTTTTACTACGCAATCTCAGCACGTGGCCCCACGCCAGGGCCCGGTCTCGACACCGTGCTGTCCTGCCTGGAGCAGTGGCCGCCAGCTGGCTTTTGCAGGGTCTCACCGTGCTCAGGGGCAAGGAGGGCCCAGGGCAGACAGCCATGCTCTCTAGGCCTCCACTTGTCGGCGATCACCTGGCACCAGCTCCTCTCGCCAGCAGCCATGGCTCCCTCCGCCTCCCAGGCCTGCCAAGGCCTCAAGTCACACAGAAAGCAGCGCCCACGCCCCTGACTGTACCACAGAACACCAACCGGGGAGCTGGCCGGCCCTCAGCCACAGCCGGGGCAGCAGTGAGGTAAGGAGGCTGGGCAGAGGTGGGAGGGGAGCTTGCTACATCTGTGCACATGCCTGCTCCCTCAGAAGAGCAGGGGTGGGAGAGATGGCCTCCCAGAGAAACGCCGCTCAGACCCGAGGCGCATCTTCTGGGAGAAAACAAGAGTGGAGAGTGGGACCAGCCTGCGGCAGGTTGGGAATGAGGTCAAGATGTCACGTGGTGGATGGCATGATGGCCCCAGCCTAGAGGCGAGGGGTGGGGAGGAGCGCGCTGGGGCGAGAGGTGCTCAGGATCTGAACTGGAGACAGGTAGGGGCAGAGCGTTTGGGGAGCGGGGGGAGCGGTGAGTGAGACCACAGCCCGCCACCTGGGGGACCAGAGGAGAGAGCTATTTCTTTGGGGGGTTGGGGGGGAAGGACGGGTTTTTGCTGCCCTGCAGAGCCACAGCAGAGCCTGGTACAGCACAGAAAGGACCCTTCTGAGACCACGCGGCTCAGAGACTTTTCCCCTCGTCTTTTGCAAGATTCCAGCCTAGAGGTGCTGTGGCGAGTGCTCAGGCCTGGTCTAAGCTTGGGCCGGGCCGGGCCTGGAGAGGATCCGCTTCTGGCAGAGCGCTGCCCCAGGTCCCTCGGCCCCTCCTGTCTCCCAGGTGCCTAGTGTCAGTGCCCGGGCACCCATGGCTCTTTGCCAAAGCTTCACACCTAATCCGCCCCAACAGGGTTTGGGATGAGCCGAGAGAAGTCCAAGAACCGAATGGCTTCTCTCCACCGTGTCCTCCAGCGAGGAGGAGGAAGGTGCCAACAAAGGAAGCAACTCCACTGAGGTTAACACTGAGCTTGTGGGAGCCTCTGTGCTCTGCCTCCCGGCCCCCCAAGTCTCCCTAATCCGCCCAGCTCATCAGAAAGGAAGCTCAGCTACCCTGGGTTTCCCAGAGCCCAGACACTGCCCTGATGCTCCCCTGAACACCAAGGGGGGCTCTAGCCCGAAAGGACCCTTCCAAGTCCAAGAACGCCCAGCCTCGCCAGCCTCCGATGTCCCTCCTGACAGCGCCAAAGCAGAGCCCCCTCAGCGACGGTCTAGACCAGCCCTGTCCTGTTGCAGCCCTGTCCCCGGGACACCGAAGCTCAGAGAGGCGGAGTCAGGACTCAGCCCGGCCTCCGGGCTCTCAGCTCAGTGGCCTTCAGACTCCATGCTGCCCATCTTGCTGGCCCGGGAGGTGGTCCCCTTTCCCAGGGCGGCCAGCGGGGAAGGCGAGGAGCTGTAGACAGGACTGGCTTCTCCAAGGCCGATCTTGTGAGCTCCTCCATGTAAGCTGGAGGGAGGTGCAGACTCTACCAACGTCGCGAAACGTTTGACGGTGAGCACGGCTCTCAGACGTTTGCCGCTGGATCCTACCAGACAGGCGGAGCAGTCCGGCCAGCATGGCCGGGGAGAGAACGTGCAAGGTGATGTTCCCATGTGCCCTTCAGCCTCCGAGCCAGGCTGCTGGCCAGTGCCAGTGCTGCTGCGTTTCTCGCCCAGACCGCCTGCACGGTGGTGCCTTCTCTTCACCGGTTACTGAGTGAGACTGGGCGGGGCGGTTGGCTTTCTCGTGGTTTAAAATCAGAAAACCGTTAGAACAGAGAGCACCCACGAGAAATGGTGGTGTGCCCACTCTGGGTCCTGGGTTCCAATCCCCAGCGAGCCTCGCTCCCTCGTCACCCGCTCTTCCCTGGGACGGCCTGAGAAGTAGGAGCGCACAGGGCTGTGTAGCCAGGCCCTGCCAGCACCGGCCCAGCCGAGACCCCGCTGTGTCCTACGAAAGGGCCCCAGGAACCCGAGTAACGGCAAGGTTTAAAAACAAACCAAACGTGCGTGGGACAAATTAGAGATTTACCACCTTTGCTTTTAAGTTTCTGGGACTGATTGGCCTCTGGCTACCCCGTGGACAGTTTTCAGCAGTCGCACTGCTCACAGGTGTCCCGTTCAGTCCCGGGCAAGAGCGACCAGTGGCCCCTGGCCTGTGACCCTCCACGGACGCCTAAGGGAGGCGGATCCCACGCCGCCTTCTCCTGCTCCCCCGGGGGTGACCTGGGCTCGCACAGCTCCGTCTTCTCATCCTGCTTGTGTGCGATGACAAGGCTATGGTCTCAGGCTGAAATGCCAACCACCTTTCATTGTCGGGTGAGATGCTCAGGCCTTTGTGGGAGGGACACAAGCTGCCTTCTGGGCGGACCGGGACAGTTTCTTTCCGGGGCCCGGCACGCGGGGCGCCTCCACAGCCTGGAGAGCCCTCCTTGCCCGGCTGTGGCCCACACGATGCGCCCTCCCTGGGCTGGCGGGGCTCTTGTTGGATGGAGAAGTAGCAGTTAGTGCATGAAGGGCGACAGGCGTGTCCAGGTGGGTCCCAGTCAGGCACATGCACGGTCCTGGGAGCCAACCCCGAAAAGGCCCGGAGCACGGACGGTCCTGGCCGGCGGCCTCCTCTCCACTCCCGGTGACAGCAGCCCCCTGGGACAGACACCAGGGAAGGAGAACGGGCATGGGGGGCGGCCCCTTGGGCGGAGAGACTCCATCAGGCTTTTCACGCCCAGATGCACGCGCCTCTGCCAAACCCGTTCCCTCCCAGGGCGCCCGTCTTCACGTGCCAGGCGCCTCAGATGCTGTCTCCCTGAGCAAGCGGGGTGTCCACGGGCAGCAGAGGCCGTTGGCACGGGCGCTCTCCATCACGCGGCATCTCTGCCGAGGCCTGTAACCTGCACGCCGGGCCCTCGCCCCTCACACCCTAAGGTCGGACAACACCCCGACTCTCCCGGACAGAAAACTGACAGCGCGAAGGGAAGGACAGAGCCACAGACCTGAGGTGCTTGAACCATGAAAACCGACTTAACAAGACGAAACTCCACCCTGGCCGAGGGCGGTGTGCTCTGGGGCACAGAGGAAAACAAGGGTTTTAGGCACTAAAAAGGGACACTTCGCCCAGACCCAGCCTGGGAGAAGCGCGGGGAGAAGCGCGGGGAGACGGGCGGGGGGGTTGGAGGGAGGGAGGGCGTTCCAAGCCCTTATTGGGTGCACACCCTGCACAGCTGGAGGCAGTGCGGGTGATGGAGGAGAGCATCCTTCCGAACGCAAGGCCTCCGGAGCCCGCAGCCACGAAATCCAAGCCACAGGCACAGCCTGCAGGCTGCCCGCAGCCCTCCCCACTGACGGGGCCAGCAGTCCATGGGGGGCGGGGGCTCACAGGGAGAGCTTAGAGGGCGCTGCTGTCTTTGATGCTTCCTCGTTCCCAAGGGAACGCCTGCGGAAGCGTGGGGCAGGGAAGAAGAGTCCCTTTAATTTTGGAAACAAATCAAAAGGGGATGAGGGAACGAAGCACCGTAAGCCATGCCCCTGGGACTTCTCTTCGCAGGCATCACTTGGGCTCAACAACACTTCCCTTCTCAGAGCCAAGAACGGCCAGCAAGGGCACGGGGGCTGGAGGACGGAGGACGGAGGGTCGGCGGTGGTGGAGGTGGTCCCTGCCCCTCGGCCGCCACCGGCCACACAGGAGGCGGGCCAGCTCCTCCTTGGTACATAGGCGGTGTCTCTTTAAAATCTGTATATAATATATATTTATACTCTGTATATATATATTTATATATATATATATATTTATAGGTCTATGTACACGTATTGCACAGGCCTCCGGCAGCCCTGCTCCTGCCTGGTCAGTGGTAGCGGCTCCTCTTCTCTTCGCGTTCGGATGTGTAGTCTCGGGACCTGATGCCGTTCTGAAGGTTGATGAGGGAGTCCTTCATCTGCAAGACAGGGACCCCCAGCCAGGTGTGCCCTCAGTGGGGTGCCATGCAGCGGGAACCCCGCCATGCCAGGGAGCGACAGGGAGCTGGGCTCCTAAGTCAGGGGCAATATTCAGGGACAGCCTCAGGCAGATAGGGCGCAGCCAATCGGCACGGGGACCTCCGCACACGTCGCCGCATCACCGCGTCTTCACGACCTGTGGCCTGCAGCACTGAATTTTAAGAACTTGCTCAAAGCATTCAAGTGCTGCCAGGAGCCACTTTGCTGCCACTTCTGTGGCCTCTTACTCCTTCCACTCGGCGTCCCCACTACCCTGTGACATCCCTGTAGCGTGCATCCTGCCAGCACTCCCCCCGCCTGCACTCACCCTTCTTACCCGTCCCAGTCTCTCCCATCTGTGCGGGCCCAGAACAAACCCAAACCTCCTCTGGCTCAATCCTCTCTTTCCCAGGTCCCTCACACCACTCACTCGCCTGGGGCTGCAGCCATCTTCGATGGCGTGGTCTCCTGTGTGCTGGGACCGCAATGTCTTATCCTCACCCCCGTGCCACGCAGAGCACTGAGGCGGCTCCGAGCTGTATCTGTGGCACTGACTTGACCTTCACGGGACCCCTAGCCTCCTTCAGGATACAGACACAGTCACTCTGTTAGGCTGTGACAGTCTGAACGGGGCGGTTCCAGCGGCAGAGCCTTAAAGCTGCCTTCACACCACAACATGCTCACGTTCTATTTCAGCAAGCTGCTCTGTCACAACACCAGAGTTCACATTTCATGGGCGCGTGGCTCTAGGTTTTGAGAACCTCTGGCTTCTCTGCCTAATTGACCATATTCTTCTCTGGTTCTTCCGTATCCTCTGCTTAATGGAATTGAGGGCCCATTACTATCCTGATATATAAAAACCAAGGGTCCATAACGAATGAAGGCTCGACCGACCAGAAGTCAGTTCTGCAGTTCAGTGCTGGGTTGCCGTGGCGACCCAGCACTGACTGCTGCTGCTGCAGGCGCGGTGACCCAGCATTGACTGCCGAGGGGATCAGGCCCAGAGAGAGGCCCAAAGAGAGAGGCAGGGTCTGATCCGCAGCCTCCGTGGCAGCTGTTGATCAGCCATTGCCTCTCTCTTTCTCTCCGGGCTTCACCAGCAGCTGTGCCTGTTTCTGCTGGGGGGGGTGGGGGTGGGGGGCTGCTGATCAGCTCTGACTCTCTAATAAGGCCTGGGCCTGGAGATAGGCCCGGAGACACTGACTGGCATAGAAACTGACCAATCAGAACCTAATCTGGGTGAAGTGCGAGGAGCCAATGGCTGCCTAGAAGGAGGAGCTTTTGACACTGACTGGCATAGAAACTTACCAATCAGAATCTAATCAGGGTGAACTGCGAAGGGAGAACCTAAGGTGGGGGCTGAGGGGGGTGTTTTAAGGGCAATAGCTGTTTGATATAAGGCAAAGGGGTTAGGGGCAATCAGCTGTTTTAATGACCGGTTTGGCAGTACAGTGCATATGGCTGGCTGTCAGATATAGGGATTATGTATTTTTGTCTGCCAAGAGCATCTCCTCCTGCTGAAAAAGGCTCCCCCCCGCCACCATTTAAGCAATCCTATCCTATATAATCTATCTATACTAATAAAAGGGTAATATGCTAACTAGACCAGGTTGACCGGCCATCTTCCGGATGTCCGACTTCCTTCTGGACAAGGCCATGGTGGTGGGAGCCGAGGCAGAGGCAGTTAGGGGCGATCAGGCCGGCAGGGGAGGGCAGTTGGGGGAAACCAGGGTGGCAGGGGAGGGCAGTTGGGGGTGATCAGGCAGGCAGGCAGGCAGAGGGGTTAGGGGCAATCAGGCAGGCAGGCAGGTGAGCGGTTAGGAGCCAGTGGTCCCAAATTGTGGGTTGTCCAACTGCCGGTTTAGGCCTGATCCCACAGGGGATCCCCGATTGGAGAGTGTGCAGGCTGGGCTGAGGGACCCCCCTGGTGCACAAATTTCGTGCACTGGGACACTAGTTCTCTTATAAGTTACTTTTAAAGGTAATGAAACAAAACACCTATCCCAACACATTCCACCATGCTGTAAATCTGACTGTTCCACACTCCAACTTAAGGGGACCCATCCTGAAATAGAATTCTAGGGTTGGAAAAGAATGGGGTCACCCGCCCTCATGTTTATAATAATCTGTAATAATAAAGGCATAATATGCAAATCAACCAAATGGCCGAACAGCAGATGACCGTCCAGAGGACCACGCTATGACATGCACTGGTGCCAGGCCAGCCAAGGTGGGTGCGATGTGATTGGGTGGGGGGTCTGCCGTCACCCCATGATCGCCCCGCAGAGGGAGGCTCAGGCTCCCTGGCCAGCAGTTCTGCAGCAGGTGGGTGGGGCCTCCCTCTGCAGGGCGATTGATTGCAGGGCTTCCAGACTGCGAGAGGGTGCAGGCCGGGCTGAGGGACGCTCCCTCTCCTTCCAGTGTGCACGAATTTCATGCACTGGGCCTCTAGTAATTCATAAGTTCCTTACCCATCACTCCCACCCCCCAACAGCCCTTCCAGGTGGAGGAATCTCAGTCCAGAGCAGCCATTTCCTCACCGAGTAGTTCTAATCATGAGCAGTGTGTTTCTATGACAACTCAAAAAGCCAATGCCCTCCGACTTCCAGCCCCAGACCAGGCCTTTGGAGCGTACAGCAGGCTACCCTGTTGGCCTCAGCATCTGAGGACTCCCCTGCTCTCATTTGTCTTCCCCGGTCCTGAGAATATCTTCAACTCCATCAGCCCTTCCCGATGCGAGGGGCTGCTGGATGCCTCCTACACTATTTGCCCTCTTGTGGTTAGAAAAGTTCCCTTCTTAAACGTGGCTCCAAAGGTGACCACAAGCCTCTAAACACATACTAGATGCAGCTAAAGTTTAAAAGGAAGACAGCAGCTGTACTGGGGAGAAGATGCCTGGAGAAGACAGGGACAGCCCTCTTCCCAGACGGTCAGGGCAGCCTCAGCGGGTGCCCTGGGAGGCTGTGTCTGTGTGCGTGTCCTGGGAGTGCGTGTTCAAGCAGAGCTGGGCGGACACGCTTCCCGGGAAGATGACTCCGTGAAAGGGGTTATCAGATGGCAACGGGTGGCCAGACACAGAGCCTCCTTTCACCTGACCTACAGCTTTCCTGTCGCACATCCAGAGTGGCTTCCATCGGCTCACTCAGAGGTGCCTTTAACAAGGATGGCCTACGAAAGGCCTGGGTGGGAGGATGCGGCCGGTGGGGGTGACACAGGAAGGAGTCTGTCTCCAGGAGACGAGGGCAAGGAGGGGAGGGCCTCACCTGGTCGAGGAGCATCACCGAGGATTTGATGATCTCTCTCCACTTCTGGAGCTCAGTATCGTGGTACTTTTGTTGGGACTCTAAGAGCTGGGCCCACTCTGTCTGCGACTGGGGTAACCTGTGGGGTGGAAGAAGGGGTCCCCCAGCAGCTGGAGTTATGCTCAGTGGACTGTCCTGTGCTCCCAGACCCCTAAAGGACAAAGAGGCACATCAGAGCGTTCTGCCCTCCGCTCCTGCCCCGGGGCCCGTGCAAACTTTACGGCCAGTTTTCGGGGCTGGCTGATGGGCCCGTCACAGAGGGCAGGGGGTTCCCACGGGACCGGAGGCAGGAGCGAGGGCAGGGTCCGGGGCAGGCGAGGGTGGCGGCGGGGGGAGGATTACCTTTCTTGGAGCCTCAGGCCCTGCCAGGCAGTGAGGGTCTGGGTGGTGTACTCCAGCGTCCAGAGCTTGTAGAAAAGCATCACGTTAAGGAGGACCAGCAGCACCAGGCTAGGACAGAGACGGGAGAAGCACAGCCTGAGCGGCCACCTGAGCGAGACTCCCCGGGAGCGGACCCCACCCAGAGGCTGAGTCCCTGGCCAGTGGGTCTCCTGAAACCCTGTAGCGAGTGAGCGAGACCCTGCAGCGAGTGAGCGAGACCTTGCCGCGAGTGAGCAAGTAGCGGGGGGGGCGGCGGGGGGGGTTTCTAATCTGGAAAGGTGTGGGGTGAGGGCACGGGAGGGGGGGGGCGGGGGAGCGGCGGGGGAGTCAGATGGAGAGGAAAGAGATGAGAGGGGAAGGAGGCCGTCAGAACCAGTACCTGGAGCGGATCCTAATGGGAGCGGGGAGGAAAGTGGGGAGCAGGCCAGCTAAGAGACCTGTGTGGGGAGGAGAGACTGTGCTTACGCGGAGGCAGGGGACCTGCGCGAGGAGCCCTGGGAGCGCACGCCTCTGAGCACCAGCAGGAGGGGTGCAGGGCAGCACCTGCAAGCAGCCTGGGATTTCTAGGGCGATCAGCGGGGCTAAGATTCCTTCAGCTGCCCCCCCACCGGCAGCAGCACCACCACCACCACCACCGAAGGCGACAGCAGGAGGAATTCAGGGGGACTCCTGGCTCTGCCCCGGGCGCCTCCCGATGTTGGCAGAACTGGCCTGAGTGCAGTCTGCCCCCTGCACCTGCCACAGGCCCGCGGGGTCCCGGGGAGGGGGAAGCGTCAGGCTGCAGGGAGAGGGGGTGGCAGGACAACCCTGGGGTCGGAGGGCCAGTGGGGAGGGAGTCACCGGGAGATAAACTCCTCCTGGGCCTCGGGGGCTGCCTGGAGGCCCCTCTGTGACTGTTCCCGGGACGAGGAGATGCAGACTCAGGCGAAGAGGGGACCCAGACGCGCAGAAGCGGCTGCACACCCTGGCTCGCCACTTCACAGGTTAACTCTGATCAAGTCTGCCAGCTCCTCAGAGAGCCGGCTTGCCCAACGGGACAAGGACACCTACGCTGCGGGTTGCTGCGTGGATCAGAGGGCGGCGCGGGAGCGTCCTGTACACGGGAGACCTAACGAGGCGTCGCCTTCATTGAGGAGGAGGCACAGGCACATGCAGGGAAGGGGTGGTAGGTGGGAAGACAAAGTGAACAGACGGACAGAGAGCACAACGAAAGAAAACCTGTGCTGTGCCTTCGACCTTACAAACTACCTGAGTGTGTGTGCGTGTGCACATGTGTGTTTGCATGTGTACATGCGTGTGCATGTGCGTGTGTGCATGTGCGTGTGCATGTAAGTTGCTGAACGTCTCACCTGTGTGTCCCACTGACACCTGCCAATCCCCGAGGCTACTCAGTGGAGTTCTCAGGCTGCCAGTCCCCACAGGCCCCCGATTCCGGCCGAATGTCAGGGGCCGGCCTGCACCGCCCACCTTTCCAGGGGGAGCTGCACACCAGCTGGGCAGCTGCTCTGGGTCTTGCTCAGTGGAGGTCGCGGGAGGTTGTGTGAGTGCAGGCTCAGAAGTGCTCTGAGCGGAGAGGAAGGTGGGCCGGGCCGGCAGGTGGGGCTCGGCTGGCCGGACGCAGGCCAACTGGCTGTTACAGCCCATACACACGCTGCCCGCAGACCCCCCGGGCTGCCCGAGGAGCCTGATTGCTGGGAAGCGGCAAAGCCCCCAGACCCAACGCCACGTGGTGGGCGCAGGCGAGCCCCTTCTCTATTTAAGCCACATCCCAGTGTAGCCAGAGGGCAAACACAATCTAACCTGTGGCTGGTCTTCCATCTACAAACCTCACATCGGAGACTTGGTCTCAACAACAGCACGGGTAGCTTTAAAGTGCTGACGCTAAGTGTCAATCTTGCTGGTTTACAGCTGCCTTTGTGTTTAATGTGGTAAATATCTTGGCTTCCTAGCCCCATTCGGAAGAACGTCACATCTTCCTTCTTGCTACACAGGGTGTGCGTATGGAAAAGCACAGGCTATGGATTTTACAAAAACCTCATTAACTCAAAGACTGTCAGGCACAGGGCCCTGCTGTGGCCGGCCCCGGGCCTTCAGGGGTCGACAAGGAGGCCAACCCGGAATCCGCCGGCTCCTGGCCTGCATGGCCGCCGGTCTGTCCTCAGCCCCACCTTCACACTCTATCCCGGGTGATGTCAGCCACACCCACGGGGGCTGCTGCCTGTCAATAACCCAGCACCTGCCACCCACTTCCCTCCAGAGCCCATGTCCCACCAAGCGTCCCTCCCCCCTGCGTCTGGGAATCTATGGTTTTACCACGTTCCAGATCCCTGTTAGTGACACACCATCTACAGTCGGGGAGCATAGGCCCTCCCTTCCCTGAGACCAGCGTCCCCGCCCCTCCCCTCAGGCCGCCAGCACGTCTGCCCTCCCCTGCCCCGCCGCGGTCACTCCTCCTGGCCTTGCGCATCCAACAGCTGTGCTCGCCCGCCTCACGGCTCCCTGCTCTCCGCTCACCTTCTCCCAGCCCAGCACCCGCCTGTGCGAACCATGGAGCCCAGTGTTACAGCGTGATGGCAGCGACTCTAGATTGCTGACAGTGAAGTCAGCATGTCCTTTTCCTGGGCTGGTCCCTGGTGTTGCCTGGCCACCTGCCAGCGTGTGGGCTCGAGGGCACGGCTCTAATTCCCGGCACAGAGCAGACCCCAGAGCGTCTCACCACAGTGAGGGCCCCTAACGGGCTCTGTGAGAGCCCCGGTGAGAGTCCAGGCCAGGCTGGGCCGCTGTGAATTTCCTCTCTGCACCACCCACTTGAGGCTGAGTTCCCAGAGGCCATGGGTGCTGCAGGCATCCTGGAGGCCTGGCATAGTAGCTGCTGAATAAGCCACAGGAAACGAAGCAAAGAGGCCAGAAATGACACACAGAGAAACTGATCCGGAGAGGGGAGACGAGAGGTCAAAACCCCAGGACAGTAAGGGTGCTCATGCACCTGCCGAGACTGGGGAGGTGGAGGGTGGGGGGGAGGCAGCAGCAGGAGTGGGGTCGGGGGGAGAGGGGGGCGGGGGGAGAGGAGGCAGTGGGGTCGGGGAGAGGGGGGAGAGGGAGAGGCGGCAGTGGGTGGAAGAGAGGGGGGCAGGGGGAGAGGCGGCAGTGGGTGGGGGAGAGGGGGGCAGGGGGAGAGGCGGCAGTGGGTGGGGGAGAGGGGGGCAGGGGGAGAGGCGGCAGTGGGTGGGGGAGAGGGGGGCAGGAGGGAGAGGCGGCAGTGGGTGGGGGAGAGAGGGGAGGGGGAGAGGGGGCAGAGGGGAGAGGTGGCAGTGGAGAGGGGGTCGGGGAGCCTGGGATCCTTACACACAGCTGATGACCAGCAGCAGCTTGGACACGCTCTGCAGGTGGAAAGCGTTGGGGGTGTCCTCAGGAATATGCCGTGTCTGTGTGGAGCCTGCGGGGAGAACAGAGGCGTCACCATCACGCCCATAAGTCCACCGACACTGCTGAGACACTGGCCTCGCACAGAACCCCGGGAAGGACAGTGGGTGGGGTCAGGCCAAGTGGATATTCAAGTCACCGAATTAAAGAAACTCAGCCGGCCTGCACGGCGAGGACTCAGCGAGGGCAGAGCGGCCTGCAGCTGTGGCGGGCGGGACGGGCTGGGCTGGGACAGACGCTGTCGGCTCGCATTCTCCCCACCGGCCACGCCAGTGCGCAGCCGGCTCAGGGCAGCGCTCGACAGCCATCCCGCACGGAGGACGCAGCCCGGTTGGTGGGAGTGAAGCGGGGGCGGGGGCTTGGCGGCCACTCCGCCCAGCTCCTGCCCCTCCTGTCCCGTCCGCCCTGAGGAACACCCAGGTGCGTGGGAGCGCCGTGTGGAAACCCTGATCGGTGAGCTCCAAGGCCTCACAGCTGCAGGTCTCCATGCCTGAGGGAGACGTGAGGCTGGAACGGCTGACGGAAGGGGGGACGCATCAAGGGTGTCTGCTACCCGGGAGGGCGGGTCCTTGGTGGGCCCGTGGGGGCTGTGTGGGGGCCGCCTGGACCCCGGACCTTGGCTGGGAGGTGGTCACTCTCTGGGGCTGAGCTCTGGCTGCCCCGGCGCATTTCCCGACAACGTGGGAACCGCACACTCGAGTCTGTTGGGTGCACGTGGTGCTCAGGCAGTGTGGGGCACCACCAAGGGCAGCTCTGCCCAGCCAAGCACACGCTGGGCCAGCAGGGGCCGAGGAACGGACAGGGCAATGGCAATAGGAGGGCACAGAGCCTTAGTGTTAATGGCTCCATGAAAATGACACACGGCCTCTGTGCAAGTGCGCACACGCACAGGCACACGCACACACACATGCACACACGCATGCACACACGCACACACGTACAGGCACACACACGCGCAGGCATGCGCACATGCACACACACACATACAAGGCACACACAGGCAAACACAGGCACAGGCACACACACACACGCGCACACACACACGCACAGGCACACACGCACAGGCACACGCACACACACACACGCACACACACATGCACACACGCATGCACACACGCACACACGTACAGGCACACACACGCGCAGGCATGCGCACATGCACACACACACATACAAGGCACACACAGGCAAACACAGGCACAGGCACACACACACACACGCACACGCACACACGCACAGGCACACACGCACAGGCACACGCACACACACAGGCACACACGCACACACGCACATGCATACGCACACAGACACACGCACATGCACACACACATACAAGGCACACACAGGCAAACACAGGCACAGGCACACACACACACACGCACACACACACGCACAGGCACACACGCACAGGCACACGCACACACACAGGCACACACGCACACACGCACATGCACACGCACACAGACACACGCACATGCACACACACATACAAGGCACACACAGGCAAACACAGGCACACACACACACGCGCACAGGCACACACAGGTAAACACAGGCACAGGTTCACACACATACACGCACAGGCACAGGCACACACACGTATAGGCACAGGCACATGCACACACACAGGCATACACACACGCACGCACAGGTACACACACATGCACACACAGGCACAGGCGCACACACACACAGGCACACACACGTATAGGCACAGGCACATGCACACACACAGGCATACACACACGCACAGGTACACACAGGCACACACAGGCACAGGCACACACATGCACACACACACAGGTGTGCACCCACACACACAGGTACACACAGGCACACACACAGGCACAGACACGCACAGGCACAGACACAGGCACACACACACACAGGCACGCACACACACAGGCACATGCACACGCACAGGAACAGGCACACGCACAGCGCGCCCACCTGCCACATGCTTGGCCCTGCGGCCCACGTCCTCGTCGGTGGGCGTGGTGACGGGGCTCAGCACCTCCTCCAGGTGAGGCCCCCGCAGGTGGGCGTGGGGGCGCTTCCTCCGCCGCACGGCCGGGGCTTTGCTGGCCTTCTCTTTGGGAGACTGTCTGTGCGTCTCAGCCAGGTAGCTGCTCTCCATCTTGGTCAGCTCGCTCTCTGCCAGACGGAGCCCCGTCAGCGGCTCCTGCCCGCTGCCCCAAACCCTGCCTCTCCCCCACCACCGCCCTCCCCTCCGCCTCGGAAGCCCCCATCTGCCCCCATCTGCCCCCAGCAAGGCCTCCCTCAGGAAAGCATCTTGGATACTGCACTCTGGGGGGCGGGGGGGCGTGGACAGGGAGGGCCTGCGGGGACCCAGCCCAGCCCAACCCCTCTGGATCGGCCATCATTGTGTGGCGACGGGCTCCTGCCACCTGCAGGCTCAGGTGCACCGCTGAGGGCATCGCGTTTCCCTACGGTGCCTCCACAGCGTTTCCCGCGACCACACTCATCCCTGTGATGGACCTCGGGCTCCCAGCGGGGTCACAGGTCCCGGGACACGGCCCAGAGCAGGCGGGTTCTGGAATGGGCACGTGCTCACACCCGAGCCACACCTGTGTGCGCTTAGGGCAGGCTTAGGGCCCGTGACCCCTCACTGTTCCCGCCTCTCCCATTCTCCACGTTTCCCTCCCTGAACGTGCCAGCCGCCCGGGTCCCCGGGGCCGCTCACCCAGGTGGCGGAAGTAGTCCTCCAGGCCGCTCCAGAAGTTCTTCTCGATGAACGTCTTCACCAGCCCCCAGGGCTGCTTGCGGTAGCGCAGCTCAGTGGAGACCCTGCGACAAGCCAGACCGAGGTCAGCGCTGCCCGGGAAGGTCAGCCCGGGCCCAGGTCCGGAGCGGCTCCACACACATCACCCCCTTGGCCACCCTCCGAGGTCAGTGGCGCCAGGGCTGTAGCCTTGCTTTTAGGAGGAACCTCCCTGAGCCTCAGATATTCACGCAGATGAAGGCTACGGAGGCTCCAAAGCCGGGCCCAGAGGGATCTCATGCCGCCACTGCCTCCGGGGGCGCCCGAGGGTGCCCAGCAGCCGCCAGCTGTGGTCGCCTCTTCTCCACCGGGCTCTGGGCTTTATCGCTTCTCCCTGGAGGAGCACCAGCCTGGCTGCGGCCGCCTCCTCCCGCCTCGTGTTCCCCAGGCAGCCGGGCCTGTGCCTCTCCCCAGCTCATCCTCATCTGCCCAGACTTCCTTCCAGCGTGTGTCCCTGCTCCAGGCTGACTGCCTGCCCGTCTCCTCCCTCCGGGACGCCAGCCGCGCCTGAGCCTGCGGTGAGCTGCTCGTGCGGCCATCGCCGCCCGCCCACCACCTGCTCACTGGGCTGGGGGGCCCCTCTGGAATGTTGTATCTGGGGAACAAGCTACCGCGGCGAGAAGTGCACAGAAAGAACAGCCATTCAGAAGCTCCTCCAAGGAGGCGGGCGTGGAGAACCCGGACACTGTGGGGAGGAGGGGGGGGAGGAGAGCGAAGGGAGGAGGAGGGAGAGGTGGGAGGTGGCAGGAGGAGCAGATGCCGAGAGCTGCACAGACAGCAAAACAAACATCTTGTCAGGAGGCGATGAGCAGGTGCAGCCCTTTGTCGGGTGTGGTGTTCAGATCGTCCTGGTTCCAGGCATCTCTCTGAGCAGCAATTTTATTCGAACGACACGAGTGAGTTCCCCTCCGTGCAACCAAAGGAACGTGGCCTGAGATCAGGTCTGTAACCATCACTGTGGGGGGTCTGGGGGATGTCTAGCCAGTTAACGGCCACGCGTCTAAATGGAAACCATGATACTGGAGTTTCTTCCACATGTGCTGGAATATTTGCGAATTTAAGTTACCACCGTCTTCTTTACAAACCCGGAGGTGTCACCAGCAAGTCTGACTTTAACACTGGGCGACCAGCGTTAACATGCGAGGTTTGTGGCTACAGACGCGAGGTGCGTGGGGCAGGTCCGCCGCTGGCGTCTAGAGACGCTTATGGAGTACAAAGGGCCAGACTTTCCAGGGTACGGCTTCTTCAGATTTCAGGGTCCAAGCTCCTTCCTCCTCGAATGCACACCCCAGTGCCCGGACCGGTCCTGCCCACAGCAGATGCTATCACTCACGCCATCACCCGGCAGCGTGTGCACGCTAAGGGGCTGGGCCCTGAGCTGAGGGCTGGGAACAGGGGCCCCGGGGCTGGCCCTGAGCAGGGCTCGCTGTGCCAGGGCGTGCATGGCAGGTGGCGCCGCCGGTGGAAGGGCCAGGGCTGGTTCCTAGACCTGGTCTCAGGCTCACGGGGAATCTGACTCTTGGCAAAGCTACTCCACTTACAAACCTTGTTTTTAGTCTGAAAAGTGAGAATAAGCCCACCTCCTTCGGTCATTCTAAAGAATGCACCTTCCAGACAGCACTTTAAACCACAGACCACAAGCAGCAGCAGCTACAGACACTGCACCACAGACATGCAGAGCGCAGCGAGCAGGCGCAGTGAGAACAGCCGTCAGGAAGAGGGTCTGAGAGGGACTGGAAAGAAGGTGGAGAAGGGACGGCCAGCAGGCCCATCTCCCACCGCCTCCTCCTCCTTCCTTGGGAGAGATGCATGTTCCCCACGTAAGGACCTCATGAGCCCTTCCGGACCCTTCCGGCGAGCCCTGGCGAGCGCACCTGAGCCGGCTCTTGCTGCGGGCCACGCGCGTGAGTGTGTAGCGGTTGACGGTGTAGAAGTAGTCGTGGTAGGGCACGTCGTGGGTCAGGACCTCGGCGTCCACCACGTAGCACTCGCTCTCCTGGCTCGCCTTGTACATGGTCTGCGGGGAGGAAGCGCGGACATGCTGCCGAGGAGCAAGGCGGGGAAGGGGCCCCTGCCCGCGTCGCCCCACCCGACCCCCGCGTCTGAACGGAGGACCCGGCGCCGCTGGAAATGGCGGCATCTAAGCACGCGACGGGCTGCGTGTCCAGGAGAAGCACCTGCACCCGAAACTCCCGCACACCTGGCTGCACCTTCCCCGCAGGACAGAGGCCGCCAGCCGCCCCTGCTCCCACCTCACCTGTGTCTCCCTGACGGTGGCCGTTTTGGGAGCCAGAGGGTTGGTGAGGTTGATGGTGTAAAGGATCAGGCGGCTCTGGTCCCCGTTCTCCTCCTTCTTCCAGGGGTGGAAGACGATATCTGAGGGGGCGAGAGCCCTGCAGTGAGGAGGGCGAGAGGTGCCTCCCCAGCGACTTTCCCTCCAGGGAACTTCTGTTGACCCAGCTGAGCCACTGGCCTCCTAGGAAGCCAAGGGAGCCCGAGGGCAGAGAGAGGCTGGGGGAGGGGGAGTTAGGCAGAAAGAGGCTCATTGTGGCACCGCACACTGACTGTTCCCGGACGGGGCAGGAGGTCCTGGGGCCGCCCACAGGGACGCTGGCGACACTGGCGGGACTGTGACGAGGGCCTGGGACCCTGGGAACAAGCCCCTCCTCTGAGCCATGTCCTCCATGCCCTCCCCTCCCGGCAGCAGGCTGTGCGAGGCCCAGCTGCTCTCTCAGACACGGTGCCTCGCTGGGCCAGGACGGGCGCAGGGAGGAGACAGGAGCAGGGAGGCATAAGGCATGGCCTCCGGACTCCTAGGTTCGAAGCCTGGCTCAGCCCCTTCTTAGCCGCATGGCCTTGGGCGAGGTTGTAACAGCCTGAGTCCCAGTGTCCTCGAGGGCACGTGGGGTCACCATCCTCGCACACGGGGCAGGCGTGAGGATGAGACGGTAGCGCACGGTGCCTGGCACACAGCAGGCGCCTAACCAGTGAGTGGCAGCTGCTGCTCTTGAGATGGTGCCCTGCACAGCCTGGACCTCTGCGAGCCCTTGGCCCGGCACCCGGTGGGTGAGCCCGCGCTGCAGCCCCGGGGCGGGAGGAGCAGAGCCCTGCAGGAGCGTGGCCTGGCAGGAGGTGCTTGGAAGAGAGGACAGAGGGTGGTGGCGGGAGGAGCACCTGAGAAGCGCCGCTGCTCCATGAAGTCGCGCTGGAAGGGCGAGTCGGTGAACAGGAGGTGGTAGAGCTTGTCCACGCTGAAGTTGAAGATCTCATTCACGTACTGCCGGCCGCTCAGGTCCTCGTAGAAGGCCTGGACCTCCCCTGCAGAGAGGACGACAGTGACTGTGAGGCGGGGCCCGGGGGACACAGAGCGATGCCCGGGGGCTGCTGCGGGCGCGGCCACCGCGGGGCGAGGAGCCGTGGAGTGGGCACCGACTCCTCCGTCCCTGGCACGCACACCGCTCCTCCGATGCCAGTCCCTGCATTCAGCCCTCACAGAGAGTTCGGGAATGTGCCGTCTGCTTTTACACGTTCACGCTCCCTCATGAAGGTAGCTCCCTCAGACTAAGATCTACACACATGGCTACTTCCCGGGCTCGCTGGGACCCGGAGGACCAGCCATTGCGTCTACACGCCGGCGACTGGCACTGCCCACAGGGGTGTGCTCAGAGACGCTGACTCCCTGTAGTCATCGGTTTGTGTAAGTTTCTGAGGCGGCTCTGCAGGCCATGATCACTAGGGCTCCTCTCCTTCCATAAGCAGCCCAGTCTCCACGATTTCAACAGCTTTTACATTTATTTACTTATTTATTTTTAAGGGAGGAAGGGAGAGGGAGAGATGGAAACATTAATGATGAGAGAGAATCATTGATCTGCTGCCTCCGGTCCCTCCTCCCCCACTGGGGATCGAGCCTGCAATCTGGGCCTGTGCCCCACCCGGGAATCGAACTGTGACCTCCTGGTCGATAGGCTGACGCTCAGCCACTGAGCCCTGGCAGGCGGGCAGTAACTTCTAAATGCCTGGAGTTTCTGTCTGCGCCAGGAGAATGTAGCTGAGGGTACAGGTGAGCGGCTGGAGCCCCCGTGCTTCCCCCGAGGCCTGGGTGCCCGCAGCTGATGACTGCGCCTGCGGGGCTGCTGTAGGGTCTCAAGCGCCCCGAGACCCTGAGGGGCCAGGGAGGAGCTCAGGGGCATCCTACAGGGTCCGTGCCCAGGACTGTATGGGAGAGAACGTTGACTTGTCAGTTTGCACGAATGGCACCTGGTCAGGATGCAGGAGCAACCTGCACAGGCATTCGCCAGGCCTGCCCCCGGGACGGGGGTGGGAAAACCAAGGAGGCCATGGTGGGGAGGGGGAGCGGTGGGGATGGACCCCGGGAGAGACCACAGCGATGAATGCGCACTGTCTCCATCCGCTCACCAGGTCAGCACCGGCCCCTCCTCCATGGAGGCACACAAACCACCAACCAAGCCCACGAACACTGCATCTGGCTCCGCCCGGACCAAGCAGCAGCACGTTCCGCGTGAGGCCAGAAGCAGCGGGGGGAAGTGAGGGCTGTTCTCTGAGAACCTTGGAGAAGGGCAGGGTCCGGGTCTCAGATCCCGGCTGCAGGCACTACAGCCAGTTTCTATCACAGCTACTGACTTCCAGGTGCAGCGCGGGCTGCGCTTCCTGCGGCCGCAGACACTGCCCGCCCCTGGGAGGAACGGCGCTCAGGGCCAGCCAGCGCCAACGTGGGAGGGGGGTAAAGTGAGTGACAGGCCTGGGGAGCAGGACAAGGCACTCATCTGTTGAGCAAAGGAAGACAAAGCTGGAACGATGATGTTCCTGCAAGCAAGGCCCTGAGAGGGGTCCATGCGCATAACCAGAGAACCTTTAAAACGGCTCTGCTGCCCACCAGCCTTCCGCCAGGAGCCGCCGACTCGGCCTCCACCTGGGGCACCTTCCCCACCCTCAGCACGGAGGAGGAAGGCCCCCCGCACCCCTCACATCCCCCGCCCACCTTCGTCGTGGGTGTCGGAGGAGTCGCTGAGCTCGGTGGGGAGGTCCTCGTTGTCGTTGAAGTCCAGCGAAGGGGAGCTCACGGGTGCCAGGATCTCCATCTTCTCTGCCGCGATGCTGTCCATGGCCAGCTCCTTCTCCAGGGGCCCCTCGCCGTCCAGCGCCTCCTCCTCCAGGGGCAGCCCATCAAACTGGGTGGAGACAGAGAGTCACCCAACGGGGAGCTGGGGCCGGCTGGGCGCCCTCCCGTTCACAGCAGCAGCCGGCTGGCATCTGGCCCTGGGTCGTCCCCCACGTGGAGGCCAGGACCTGGGCAAGTTCTGCCCGCGCTGGCCACCAAAGGGCACAGCAAGCCGGGAGGGCAGAGTGGCTCCTTCTGCCACAGGCCCCCCCGGAGCGGAGCGCGGCCGCTGCGACAGGTCAGCGTAGGCCTGCTTCTCCCTGGGGCCTGTTTTCTAAGAGGCTCAAAGGCTCCATAAGCATCTTTTAAAATCCTTGCTCAAGGGGTGAGGATATTTTTCCCATTTTTTTTTTTCAGAGAGAGTAGAGGGCGAGGGGAGGGAGAGAGAAACTTCGATGTGAGAGAGACACATTGGCTGGTTGCCTCCCGCACACTCCCCAACAGAGGACGGGCCTCGAACCCACGACCCCCTGAGGTGCAGCCAATGCTCTAACCACTGAGAAACCCGACCAGGGCTTCGCAGCATTTTTTATTCATCTTCCCACTAGCCCTGGGCGGGAACAAACACAGCCCCAGAGGAGGAAACTGGAGACTGGGCTCTGGCCCTAAGGCCAGGAGGCTGACGCTACGCTGCCGCGCACACGGCGCCTGGGACTCTTTCCCAAGGACCCGCCATTCCACCTGGCAGCTCCCCAGACCCTTCCTCCATCGAGCTCCTCTCTCCTCTGGCACTGAGCTCAGGGACAGGGAGGTCCCTCTTACACATTTTTGTCTCTTTCACCAAGTCCAACAGTGAGAAAATAAAGCAGAGTGTGCACACTAGGAACTCAAAACTATTCTCTACTGAGTCAGCCAATAATCAGACAACAGTCCTATCCTATATAATAAAGAGGTAATATGCAAATTAACCCTCACGCCCTCACAAGATGGCTGTCTACGACCAGGCCGGCAGGGGGGTTAGTGAGGGAGGACGAAACGACTGAACAGCAGGCTGTGTGGGGCGACCAGGCCGGTGGGGGCGGGCTGTGAGGGGCAACCAGGCTGGTAGGGGGGGCAGTTGGGGGTGACCAGGCCAGCAGAGGGGGCAGTTGGGGGTGACCAGGCTAGCAGGGGGGGCAGTAAGCGGTGACCAGGCCAGTGGGGGGGGGGGCAGTTAGGGGCAACCTGGCCAGCAGCAGGGGGCAGTTAGGGGTAATCAGGCAGGTGAGCAATTAGGAGCCAGCAGTCCAGGATAGTGAGAGGGCAGTCGGACATCCCCCAAAGGGTCCCAGATTGGAGAGGGTGCAGGCTGGGCTGAGGGGACTCCCCCCACACCCGTGCACAAATTTTGTGCACCGGGCCTCTAGTATTCTTATATTCACATACAACTTCGCCTTCAGATCAAGGCAGTGAAAGCAAGACTGGCACAGCTCTCCCCCAGAGGGGCTGAGCCAGGCGTCCGCGGAGAGCGAAGTGCACCCGATGAACCTGGATGGTTTTCATCTGCTCAGAAGCCAAACAAAATTACTGCCTGAGACACCGAGAACCCAGCACTAGCTCGGGCCACCCTGTTGCCGTGGAGCAAGCCCGTCTCTCCATGGGGCCTCCTGCCCCTGCACTAGTATAGCGAGGACCGTGGGCCCTGGAGGGGGAACAGCGGGCTCACCGTACCGAGACGGGGGCTTCGCTGCTCGCGGTGGACGTCAGCGTGCTGTTGGTGACGGACTTCTTGGGCAGCTGTGGACTGGCATCCGGCTTGGTCTCTATGCTGCTTTTGGACGAGCTGTCATTCACTTCATTCTCTTCGACGGGGATCTCCTCGCAGTAGCTGAAAAAGGCACCACGAGCCATGCTAACCTCAGGGTTAAGCTATTCTAAGAACCAGACCCACCCACCCATCCAAAACGGTGGCTTTCCTGCGTCTCTGCTCTGCACCTGATCCTCTTCCAACTACCCCTGCCCCCCTAAGACGCCCCCTAAAACCTCCTTTCCACCTTAGACCCCCAACGCCAAGTAAACTTTCTGGCTCCAAACTCACCTTTTCTATGCTCCCTCCATAGATTTATCCCTAAAGTAGGACCATTGTTTGTCTTAAACTACCCCCCCCCCCCCTCCTCCCTCCACCTCCCCCCTCCCCCACCCCATCCCCGCATTCCATCCCAACCTGACCATTTGCATCGAACACCTGGCTCTGAGCGTACATGCTCTTCCCCACACAGTGACGGGGACAGAACTCAGACACGAGTGCCTGTGGGGTCCTGTCCAGAGCCCAGGCCACAGCTGGCCGACTTCCTGGCCCTGTGCACCTGCGGGGAACCCTCCGGAGCTAAAGGTGGATGCCCTTAGGGTCACCACAGACGCGCCACATGCCCCGAAGAAGGGAGACGTCGTCACCACGACATGGGACCCACACTTTACACACGACCTCACCGGGACGTGTCCGAGTGAGTCACCATGTGCATTTAGAGACAATCGAGTAGACACCCGCAGGAGCTGGGTGGCAGCACCATCAGGTCTCAGGAATCGTACCGAAGCCCGGTCTCCGGACCACACACCCAGTGCTCCTGGCTTCCTCCTCCTCGGTGCCTCTCACTACCGCCGGCCTCCGCTGCCTCCAGACCCCAAGCACGCCGATTCACTCCACACCCCCTCTTCCTTCACCACCAACGGCATCGACACAGGGCCACATCCTTCTCCTTACAGGCTCCTTCCCTTGGCTTCCAGGACACGAAAGTCCAGGTCCCTCCCACCCCACTGAAGGCTCTTCCACGATTCCTTCAGCTGCTCCTTCCTCTCGGCCAGGATTCCCAGGCCCCGTTCTTGACCTTCTTCCTACACCCGCTCAGGCATCTGGGCGTCAGCGAGCTCAGGGCTGCCTGCTGTGCTCCCAGGGGAGTCCCTCGCCCAGACCCCCAGGGAACTCCGCCTCCCCTTGGGCAGCAGTCCTCTCAAACTCAAGT
Organism: Myotis yumanensis; assembly: GCF_028538775.1. Classification (NCBI taxonomy): domain Eukaryota; kingdom Metazoa; phylum Chordata; class Mammalia; order Chiroptera; family Vespertilionidae; genus Myotis; species Myotis yumanensis. Next base: position 3,292,310 of record NW_027223770.1, on the reverse strand, counting down.
TGCCTGAAACCAGCTCCCGTTCTTCCCCCCGAAGTCGTGCTGCCCGATTCCTGCCCACCTCAGTGTGGAGCAACTCTGTCCTTCCAGTTGGTAAATCCAAGGAAAACGCAAAGCCACCTGTGGTTCCCTTTTGATCCACCAGCAAATCCTGCAACATCCTCTGGTTCTACCTTCAAAATATACTCAGATACTGACCGCTCATTTCCATTCCCGCTGTCACCTCCTGGTCCAACCCCCTCTAAATGAGCTCAATGCCTCAGCAGCCTCCCAGCCAGTCCGCGTGCCCCCTTTGCTCCTTCAACCCAGGAGCCAGAGGGGTCCTGTCGAAACGTGAAGCCGGATATTATCAATGATCTGCTCACAGCCTTCTCACCGCCTCTGACTAAAAGACAGCGTCACGTTGGCCCAAAGGCCCCGCGAACCTGCCTGCTGACTCCCTGACCCGGCCTCTCCCATTTGCCCTTTTTCCCACCCGCCCAGCGCCAGCTCCTGCTCCCCCGCGCCCCCAAAGGAAGGCCTTCCCAGAGGCAACTCCTGGGTCACCCCTCACGTCCTTTGTCCTTTGGGGCTGCCTGAGGTGCCATCCCCACCGTGGCCCTCACTCTGTCCTCGCCCCTCGGGAAAGGCTCCCTGGGCAGCCGCCCCCTCTCTCACCCCATCGTGTTGAAGTCGTCACTGGGGGGCACGTAGTCCTCGTCGTCGCTGGTCAGGCCCAGCTCGCTCCCGTAGCACTGGTGGACGAAGTGCCAGAGCTCCTTGGGGCACAGCGGCTGCAGGGACAACAGGGACACTGGTGCTGCCTCTGGGACCCTCCCCACAGAGGCTCCGAGTGAGCTGGTCTCCGAGGGCTCCCCCTGGCTGGACCGAGAGAGCCAGGCCTCCATGACCACCTCGGCACCTCCCCGGCCCTCCTCGCCGGATCTCAAGACCCCGCTCTTCTGCCCAAGACGACGTCTTTTATCACAGCCGGGACTGGGCCTATTCACACAACTCCCGTCCACAGGGACCACGGCCCGTGGGGACGGTCATTGTCCGCTCTCGGCTCCTCTGGAGGAGGCCCATCGTTATGCAATGAACTGGGGTCCCCGTGGGCCAGGGAGACCACAGGGCTTCTGATCTGGGCATGGGATGCGCAGCAGAGACCCTCTGAGCCGGCCTCCCTGACGCTGCGGAAATCTCCTGCACTGACAGCGCCGGGCACACCCTGCTGGTCCACATCCGAGAACCAGGGCGCCTCAGAGGTGGCCCTGCAGGAAGAAGCCACTGGAGGCTTCTCAGAGTTTAAGGGGCCCCAAAGGTCGCTGCCCTCTCCTGGCCACCTCAATCCTCCCTTCTTTATTCTTCAGTAGAACCAGTTTGCCCTCAGCCCCAGGTACCAGTTCCAGTTTTTCTATTTCTCTGGGTGTCTTCATTTCCTCCTCAAAAGCACGATCCTAAGAAAAGTTAGCGCTCATGAGGTTCAAAGATTTGGGAAAGAGGCAACCGATTTTCAAAGAACTGAGATCAGAGGTGGAGACCACGGATGCGCCTGGGGTTGGGAGGGGGGGGAAGGCGGTGGGCAAAAGTTTATGAAAAAGGAGGGCAGGATCGCTAAGAAAAACAGAAGCATCAATATCCTCAAAAACCATTCAATTACTCAAACTAGCCAATCCCAAGTCTGCTTGGCCGGCCTACCCTGCCTCACCCATTCCTCCCTGGGAGAACCTCACAGGCTCCGCCCACGCTTCCCTCGCGCTCGCTGCCTGGTGCTTCCCCCGTGGCCCGCCTGGCGCTATGCGCCTCTGCTTCCAGAGGCGAACTTACAGCACCAACGCTGTGATAAAGAACCCGAGTGCTCTTCAAGGCAGCGTTTAAGAAGCAGGGGCTGTGAGGGTGCCTGAGCCAGGGGTCTAGAGACCTGCCCAGGACGACAGAGGCAGGGCTCTCTCCAAGCTGCAGGGTAGAGGTGTGTGTGTGGGTGGGGGTGGGGGTGGGGGTGGGGGGGTGAGGACAGCTCTGTGCTGGCTCTCACAGCACCAGAGGGAGGCGCTTCTCCTTTACCTGGGCCTCCTCCTCCTCTCTCTGGCCTTCTGTCTACCATTAACCCTGCCTGGGCCACATCTACCTCTCTGCCCTTCTTAACAATTCGCCTCCTCCATGCAGCCTTCCCTGGCCAGCTCCACGGGGCTCAGCTTGTCTGCCACCATCAGGACAAGCGCCACGGGGAGACCCTGTTCATGAGGCAGAAGCTTACAGCCATTCGGTTAGAACTTCAGTGAGCCACATGGATGACATGTCTCGCGTAGAAATGACAGTAATTGTGAACGGAAAATTCAAACCTGCCCGTGGAGACTCAAACTCATTATCGCTTTACCATTACTGATGGCTAACAAAGGCAGAGAGCTCAGACCAAATAAGTTACAGGACTCATACAGGGCTGAACAGCCTTTGGGTTGGAACAGACTCTACGTGACAAATCTACTCACTATCCTTTTTTTTTTTTTTTTTAATATTTTATTGATTTTTTACAGAGAGGAAGGGAGAGAGATAGAGAGCCAGAAACATCGATGAGAGAGAAACATCGATTAGCTGCCTCCTGCACATCCCCTACTGGGGATGTGCCCGCAACCCAGGTACATGCCCCTGACTGGAATTGAACCCGGGACCCTTCAGTCCGCAGGCCGACGCCCCATCCACTGAGCCAAACCGGCTTCGGCGTACTCACTAGCCTTTAAATCAGTGGTTCTCAACCTTCCTAATGCCGCGACCCTTTAATACAGTTCCTCATGTTGTGGTGACCCCCAATTTCATTGTTACAAATTGAACATAATTAAAGCATAGTGATTAATCACAAAAACAATATGTAATTATATATGTGTTTTCCGATGGTCTTAGGCGACCCCTGTGAAAGGGTCGTTCGACCCCCAAAGGGGTCGCGACCCACAGGTTGAGAACCACTGCTTTAAATAGTATTAAGTTTGGGCTACCGCCAAGGCAGGTACACTCGTATACTTAGTTATGTCACAGACAATATAACTATAATCACATAACCTTTTCTCATGTCTCCTCGGGCTTGGGGGCTGTTTCTCAGCACCCCACGGCACGTCTAGGGGAGTTCTCCAAGGGCTGCAACCATGACACCTCCTTCATCTATGCATCTCCACAGTGTCCTTCAAACACTCGAGTAGTCAGCTGGGCTGTATTAACTATTTCTCTCGTTTCTATATTTTTGATGCTCTGGCATCTGAGGCCTTGCTGACTAGGGAGCACCTGCCCTGCCCAGTGTCAGCTCATCCTGCGCTAGAAAACTTGCCTAAGGGCACACCTTCCAAGTGTAACAAGCCAATCCAAAGCCCGTACCCCCACCAACTTCTTTATCTAGCTCTCATGCTCCACACCCACATTCCCCTGCCCTCATTACCCCAGGGACGAGTACCAGGCAACTGGAGGCAGTCTCCATACCCCACGCCCCACTCAATTGTTCAAACTAGCCAATCCTAAGTGTGCTTGGCCTGCCAGCCGAGCCTCCCCCATTCCTTCCGGGGAAAACCTCACAGGCTCAGGCCCGCCCAGGCTCCCCAGGCTCTGCCTCCCGACCCCCTGCGCTTTCCCAGCGGCTGCACTTCTGCCCCGGGGGCAGATGTGTAAGTGTAAAACTCAGAGTCACTTCCACGTGTCTGTGCCTTATCACACCCGACAGGAACAAATCCCGGGGGCCCCGGCCAGGCAGCAGGCCCTGGGAGGCAGGCGACTTCCGGACTCAGGTGACATCACCTGTGAGCACGTCTGGGGGACTTTCCGGACCATGAGGAAACCTGGGCCTCTGGGAGCGGCCGGCGCCCCGGTAAAGAGCAGCCCCTCCACAGGGCCCACGCCGAGGGGGAGGACATGCTAGTGGGAGCGGGTCCTGGGCTCAGGGCGGGGCTGGGCAGTGCTCACCTTCTCGAGGAGCGCGTTCTGCCACAGCCGGAACATCATCATGTACGTCCTGTCCCGGGCCCCGAACGAAGTGAAGAAGTGCTGGGTGCAAGGAAACGGCAGAAACGTGAGTGAGGGTTACCGCAACACAGGGACGAAGACGGGCTGCTCCTTCCTGTGCGAGAGCCATCGGTTCCGGCCTCAGCCACGGCTCTCAGGCCCGCGATCCCGGCCCCCACTGTCCCTGAGGCCTTTGGTCACCTGCTCCCCTCATCTCCCCTCCCTGTTCGAAGCTCTCATCTCCACGGAACACTTGCTTCCCTTACCGGCTGGACTGGGCGAGGGGAGCTGTGAACTAACCTAAAGGGGAGGGAAGACAATCCTCCCCGTTTCATTCCGTCACTCAACAGGGCGTTCAGGGTGAGCATGTGCCCGGCACCATCCCACACGCTTGGGGAACGACAGCAAACAACACGGGAGGAGACCTCTTCTCTCACGGAGCGTACACATCAGTGGGACCCTTATGACACGCAGGAGGTCAGACAAAACCAGATTTGTCTGAACACATTCTAGGTGCCTCACAGATGTTACTTTATTTACACCATGCAAAGGCCTTGGGAAATAACCCTAAGTGCTAATCTACATATATAAAAGGCTAAGCAACCGTCTGACCGGTAGCTATGATGCACAATGACCACCAGGGGCCAGACGCTCAACGCAGGAGCTGCCGAGCTTCGGTGACTTGGCAGCGGTGGTTCTTGGGTGACGCACCTGGAACCAGAGAGGAGGGAGCCCGATTCTGGGTGCGTCACCAGAGAACTGCCCTCTGGCACTCCGGGACCCCTTGGGATGTCAAAGAGCCGGTTTCAGCCCGATCCCCGCAGGCCAGGCTGAGGGACCCCACCTGCTGGAGGGACCCTGCTCACTCCGCAGACGACCTTTGAGCTGCAGCGCCTCCCTAGGTGTGGCCGGCTGGGGAGGGACTGCGGGAGGTTGGCTCCAGGGCATGTCCGGCCCTTCTCACCCAGTCCTGCCCCGCCAGCCACCTTCTAATTAATTTCCTTTCCATGTGCACGAATCTGTGCACCGGGTCACTAGTACCTAATAAAGAGAAACGGCTGTGAAGCTGGGTGACCTCTATACTCACAAGGCGGATTCGTGCCAGAAACAGAATTCACACCAACAGCTACCTGACCCTGACGTTCCTGTCACTGAGCTGCCCTGTGACGGGCAGGAACCGAGTCCACCCCCGCCCCCGAGGCGGCAGTCACCGTCCTAGTACTTCTCTGCCCTAAGTTTTATCTTCCACGTTCCCCGCACCCACAGGACAATTCCTTCCCATCAGACTCCTCGCGCCCTCGGGAGCTCTGCTGATACACCATGACAACTGACATTTGCATTACACTTTACAACTTAGTGTTTTCAAATGTGTCATGTCCTCTCAAGACTTTCTATCTAAAATGGTCCTGCCGCTCCTTTTACACCCGAGAATGCCGAGGCTACAGGGCTACGCATCTGCCTACGGTCGCAGGACTCGAACTCAGGCTTCCTGGCTCCAGGTCCAGGGTCCTGGCCCTCCTTCCTGCACCTCCCAAACTCCCTGCCCCCCCCCCCCCCCGGGAGGCAGTTCTGCAAGAGCATCCCTCTCCGCCTCACACCCCAACCCCGCAGCCTCCCCATCTGCAGCTGAAGGGCAGAAACACAGAAGTTGGGGGCTGGGGCTTAGGGAGGGGAGTCAAGTCCAAGGTGAGACTCCGCTTACCTTTTCTGAGTCAGTGCAAACTTGGATGGCATTGGGGATGAGGCGAGCTGTCTTCTCTTTAGTCATGGAGCAGATGTCTTTTAAACGGACAGTCAGCTGGCATTCCCACAGGGACAGACAACCGAGAACAAGCAGAGAGGCATTAGACAGCGAAGGGCGTTCACCCGGCACCCGCTCAGAAGAAGAAACGGACCCGTCTCCGTTTCTGAACCTCCTCAGAGGTCATCTGGTGTAGCCCCTGCGTTCAGAGGCCACGGGGCGAGGCGGGGCCACTCCTTGCGCAGAGCCCCAGGGGCCTGGACTCTCGGTCCAGGGACCTTCGCTTCTCCTGCTCACAGGCTGACAAATGTGCTGGTGCCAGCACGGTGCCGCTCAGACACAGAGCATGGCACCGCGGAGACCGTACACGTCAGCTAGTTTAATTTTTTAATTATTATTATTTTTAAATATATTTTTATTGATTTTTTACAGAGAGGAAGGGAGAGGGATAGAGAGTTAGAAACATCGATGAGAGAGAGACATCAATCAGCTGCCTCCTGCACACGCCCCACTGGGGATGTGCCTGCAACTAAGGTACATGCCCTTGACTGGAATCAAACCTGGGACTCTTCAGTCCGCAGGCCGATGCTCTATCCACTGAGCCAAACCAGTTAGGGCCAAGTCAGCTGGTTTATCTTTTCCCATCTTATCTTATTTTACAAGTGAGGAGAGAGAGGCAAAGGAAGAATAAAGGATGCGCCTAAAACCACACGGCTAATTAGTAGTGGAATCCAGAAAGTGCGCAAGCCAGTTCCGGGGCCCAAGGCCAAAGCCCCTTTACCCCACTCGTCGGCCTTTGCAACGACTATTGCCAAATCCTCTCAACACTTTTTTCCACACCCAAGAGGGTAGGAGGGGAGAGATCTGGCCTTGAAGACTCGGCCGTGCTTTGTTAGTTGCACACGGCTGGGCAGAGCATCAGCCCGCAGGGGGATGAGTGGGGGCCGCTCGCTGAGCCCAGCCCAGCCCAGCCCAGCCCAGGGGACCGCCCGCGGAGCAGGCCAGTCTTTACCAGAGTTTCCCAGCGGAAGATGTTGCTGTAGAAGCAGATCCAGTTTTCCGAGAGGTAGAGTCGGCCCTGAAGGAGAATGTCTCTTTGGAGTGCACAGGAGTAGTCTGTGGGGGGGAGGGGGGCTCAGATTCCGGAAGCACTTCCCACGACCACCTGCCCTCCCCGCACGGGTGGGGGGGGGGGGGGACGGGACACACGGGACACCAGGTCTGAACTAGTGCCAAGGAGTCCCTGGCGTCTCATCCTCGGGGAAAAGGAAGGCCGTGAGACACACCACTGCCTGCAGGCAGAGGAACTGGCACGAGAGGCGGCAGAAAGGCCTATTCATCCCCGAATGCCCGGCTCCAACCCACAAGTACCCTCCCTTCTCCGCCGACCATCTGCGGGGTGGGGGTGGGAGCCACTCCTCCAGGTCGGCTCTCTCTGAGGCACCACCACGGTGCTCAGCGCTCTGGGCACCCCTCTCCCTGTTCCCAGACAGCCTTTCTCACCGGCCTTGGCTCTTACTTGGGAATCTCTACACAGAAGCAGCCGTGTGAGGTCCCAGAGCTCCCAGACTTCCTTCCTGGCCTCCCGCCTCCGCCCCCCAACCCAGTCACCCGCTCACCCACAATGAGGCGCTCCGAGTCTGGAAGCTGCTTAAAGAGCTTTCTGAAGTCTTCATTTCTCTGCTTGTAAGTGGGGCTTAACACCTGCACGACAACGGCCGAGGTCAGGGGGTGCTCCCAGCTCTGTGGGGTGGGGAGGAAGGGGCAGGAGGAGCACCTGCTTGCGTGTTCTAAAGGCACAGCGAGGCTCTGCTGTCCCACGGGCCCAGGCGGCCAGGGCAGGCAGAGGGCGTGGCGCGGCGGGGACGTCGCGTGGAGAGAACGGTGCTGTGAGAGGCTCTGAGTCCCGTGTCCGTCAGTGAGAAAGTCAAATGCCCCGAGCAGGGCCCACGTTACAGCCAGAGACACAGGCAGAGGGCGGCCGCCCGGGAGCTCCTCTGCCTCAGCAGCAGGAAGCAGCAGCCGGGGCGCCCCGTGCCCATCGCCCGCCTCAGAAGTTGCCGAGACTGATGGTGGGTGGGCGCTCGCTGTGCGTGACACTCATGATGGAAAAACATCCTGACACACGAGACCAGCACAGTGTCACAGGCCAGTGTTTTCTCAGGGACTCGCACTTTTACAGACTATTGGCAAACCACCCACAGGACAAGCAGCTGGGCACACAGTAGAGCAGTGGTTCTCAACCCTCTGGCCCTTTAAGTACAGTTCCTCATGTTGTGACCCAACCATAAAATTATTTTCGTTGCTACTTCATAACTGTCATTTTGCTACTGTTATTAATCGTAATGTAAATATCTGATATGCAGGACGGTCTTAGGCGACCCCTGTGAAAGGATCGTTGGACCGCCAAAGGGGTCGCGACCCACAGGTTGAGAACCGCTGCAGTAGAGACTTCAGAAGTAATTAGAAGCACCTAGAGGCACCTGAGCTCAGCCTGCACCATCCTTCAAAAGATTAGCGAACCCAGCACTTACATGACCCAAGAGGAAGCTGAGGCGAGAGCGTCTCCCCCGTCCGCGGCCCCAGCTGGTCAGGGGCCAATCTCTCGATTCCTGGTCCAGCGCTCACCTCCTCCCACCACTGTGCCTCCAGCCGCCCCTGTGCCCACCTAGCTTTTTGGTGCCTCAGTGCAGACTCATACCCATAAACTGCCCTAGCAAATCTTCCTTGGAAATACCATGTTCCCCATGAATAAACGAAAACCCTGCTCCAAGCTCACAATCTTAAAAAAGAAAAAGAAACGTGCCCTGAAGATGAAAGGCACCAGCGATGACCATAAAGCCCCGGTGCAGGGCGAGCCATGCATGGCAGCGGGGGCACGGCACGCTGCCGGGCACACTGCGGCCCGCTGTGCAGGACTCACGGGTGCAGTCAGACCGTCCGGTGACGGGGGAGCTGGGTCTAGGCCAGTGATGGCGAACCTTTTGAACTCGGCGTGTCAGCATTGAAAAACCCTAACTTAACTCTAGTGCCGTGTCACATATAGAAATTTTTTGATATTTGCAACCATAGTAAAACAAAGACTTATATTTTTGATATTCATTTTATATACTTAAATGCCATTTAATAAAGAAAAATAAACCAGAAAAATGAGTTCGTGTGTCACCTCTGACACGCCTGTCATAGGTTCGCCATCACTGTTCTAGGCCATTCCCACTTTCTGGCCCATTTTTCTAGGAACCCAATGGCATATAGCTGTTGCGATAGTGGCATGGGCTCTGGACTGTCCATTTCTTTCTTTCTGCAAAGCCGGGTGCCCGCGAGGAAGCTGAGGCTGTGGCCCGACCTCAGCCAGAGGCTCCCTGGCCGCCTGAGCCAGGGGCCGAGCGGCTCCTGCGCCGGGGCATAGGCGCACTCCAGGGAGCAGAGAGAACAGACAACATGGCTGCAGTTCAGGGAGGTTTTCCGGAAGAGGACCCGGATGCCGTCTACTGCTCGGTCTGTTTGCATGGATTTTAAACTGTTGTTTATCTTGCTTAGAACATGAGCTGCCCTGGTCAGAGTGGACACCCTGCTACCGACCGCACAGAGTCCCAAACTGAAAATCACCTGCCAGGTGCTTGAGCCAAGTGTCGGGGCCACTGGGCGTGAGTGCCTGGAAGCAGCCACTCCTGTGCCTTCTGGGCGAGACAAGACCCCAGAACCCCACACGCCCCGGCCAGATGTTACTGCCAGACAGATGCCGAGGCGTCCAATCCCAACGCCTCTGGCCGCACCGAGCAGAGTCCACACGGACCCCTTGCTGACCACCACCCAGTTCCTCATCACGTGTACGTGGCCCCCAGAGCCCCACCAAGCTAACGTGTGGTGAGCTATTTCCACACGCCAAGCACTGTCAGAACCTCCACCCACAGCGTTTCACTTGCCCGCGGGGTGTTTATGACCCCATTTTACACATGGGGAAGCCCAGGCACAAAGAAGTGAGGCCACTTGCCCGAAGAACGTGGTCACTGAGTGGGCGTGTGGCCTGAGCCACGCTGCCATCTGAGCCAACCCCACCTGGCCTCGGGGTCGCTGTGCTGAGCAAACAGCAGACGCCCATCAGAACTCACTTGTGGGGATGCGATGTCCACCTACTTTGTGCTGCCCAACAGCCTTCCATGCCCACAGGCGGGTCGTTTTAGGGGGGCAGACGATCTAACCCAACCCGCCTATCACCGCCGAGGAAGCTGAGGCCCGGACTGGCCTCTGCCCTCCCCCGAGGCCCTGCACCCAGCAGGAAACTTCACAAGCGAGAGGTGGTCAGCACAGTCCCTGGGACGGGCGGACGGACCGACAGGCGGACAGGCCCGCCTACCAGGCCGAGTCTGTGTCAGCCACTCAGCTCCCACCGTGTGGCGGCCTCCTTGTTAAGGGTGACCCAGAGGGCTATGGTTCTGCAAGATGAAAGCTTTGGAAACTGATCGTACAACGATGTGGATGTGCTCAGCACCCCTGCACTGCGTGCTTAGAAGCACATAAGGGGTGTATGTTCCGTGCAGCGCAGCCCCAACATCAGCCCGAGGACGCGCCTCCCGGGCGGCCCCACCCCTCGGGTGGAACTGGACATAGGCGTCCCGGAGCCGCAAGTCCTCCTCCTGATGCTCCGTCCGCACTGACCTGTCGCCCCGCTGCTCTCGTGCCCAGTGGGAGCTCCGGGGGAGGGAGTGCGGGCAGGCTGCCAGTCCCCGCTCCTCGCCTCGGAGCAGAGCTGGGGAAAGGAGGCGGACTCGGCCTGACCTCTGAGGGCCCCAGGCCGCTTGTACAGAAGCTCCCTCACCCAGGCTCGCAGGTAACGCCCGATTCTCCGGGCGGCAGGCTGGGTGTGGGCCAGCCCTCGCCCCTCGAGCCTCGAGCGCAGACACGGCCGGCGGCCACCACAGGCCCCTCGGACGCTGGAGACTCTCCCCCGCCCCCCCCCCGCCCCCCCATGCTCTGAAAGCCATCTCCTAAGGGCAAGGCTCGCCTACGTTAACAGCACACTCTGGTTCCGGGGCTGTCAGGTCTGGAGCCCTCGGGGAGCAGGGCTGAGGGGGTGACAGGCGGGCAGAACGGCCACACAGACAGAGAGAAAGGGTGACACTCACGGCCGGGATTTCCTCAGATCCACGCCGGCCACGGGGCTCCGTGTCGGCAGGCCCCTCAGTCACCTTTGGCGGGTCCCACTGAGAGGGCTGGCGGCCCTGCTCCAGCAGGAGGCTCCAGAGGACCCCACATTCCGTCAAAGATTCCATTGCTCCCCAGGCGACCCTCTCCTCCGAGTCCGCTGGGGCTGGACCCAGCTGGGCCGACTGTGGACAGCGGCCTCGGCTCCGCGCCCCTGACTGGCCTCCTGGCCTCTCCGGGCTCCGTTCCCAGCACAAACTTCACCCTCGGAGGGTGTGGTCAGCACGCTTCTCGGGACGGGCTTGCTGGCCAGTCGCCCACGGCCGGTGATGGAGGGGAGGCCGTGGAGCCCCGCGCCCGGTCCGTGCGCACAGCCACTCCCAGGTGCCAGCTGAGCCGGGAGGGGCCGCCACCACGGCAGGTGCACGGAGCAGCGAGGTCTGAACGCAGGCCCCGGGGGACAGCCAGCTGCACGGGAAGGGGGTGCCCCCAGCTGAGTGCAGACAGCGGCCGCCGGCTACTCAGACAGAGTGGCTCACGCTGCGCTGCTCCAGGGCAGGCACCAACGCCCAGCTCTGCGCCCGTCTGCCCCGCACACCGCCCAACCCAGCCCTGTGTGCCACCTCCGCTCCGGACGACACCGTGACTCACAGCCCCACCCAGGCGGAGCGGCCACCGAGGGCCGTGGCCACAGCGCCGCTCCCCCACCCCCCACACACCCCTTCCCTCCCAGCCGCACTCCTCTGGGCTGACCAGCAAACAGCTTCTTTGTTAGACTCCCTGGTGGCCGAGGGGGTGGGGGCAGTCAGGAAGGTGGCGGCAGGGCCAGAGCCTACACTGCTTCAAGTGACAGGACTGGTGATGGCACTGGCCAATAACCCCTGCGCCTGGCCTCCCCGCAGATGTTTCCTGCGAAGGAAAGTAGCCACCAGGCGCCAAGTGGGGGAGGGGTGAGGAGGGGCAGGGGCAGGGCTGTGGTGATGAAACCCGAGACTCAGCCAGGGCCTTCTTGGAGGCCCCTCTCCTCTCACTGACCCGTCGTGTCCTCCGGTCCCTGAAACAGCAGCAACAGGTCTGGAGGGGTGACCGTCTCACAGCAGACGCGCTGACCGGAGAAGCTGGACAGATGGCTGAGGGGTTGCGGCCACAGCACTGGGTGTCTGAGGCCTCTGCTTCCTTCCCAGGGACCCTGCCCTGCGGCCGGCCCGGCCAGGTTTCCCAGGCGGCTCAGACTGCAGGGCCCAGCAGCTGCTCAGAACAGAGACTGTGGCCCAGGTCAAAGGAGCCAGCCCCACGCAGGGACGCTGAGGTTGCGGGGAGGACGGAGCCACGCGAGGAGGGCGCAGGGCTCCGGGAGCAGCTGGGCAGGAAGCAGACAGCGCTGAGCTGGGAAGGCATGGATGCCCAGGAGAGGCAGCCCTCCCGGCTGTGCCCACTCTAAGGAGGCTCGAGCCTGCATGATGGCGAGCGCTGTGCCTGGGAGCCGGCGACCTGGGACAGCACGGACAGCAGTGCCAGGTGACCTAACGCACCGAAAGGTCGAGTCTCGACTCTCACCCCCGACGATGCTGACCAGAGGACCCCAGGCCTCCCGGGGAAACGGTGTTGGAGAAAGTGGAGGAAAAGTCTGAGTCCTTCCGACTCCTCATGCACACGCAGGGCACAGCCTCCCTGCAGCCGCCCCCACGCCACCTTCTCCAGGAAGGACCTGCTCTACGTCAGCCACATCCCCGCACGCTGGGTTTCCCATGCCAGCTGCGCGAAACCCTGCACCAAGTGAGGCGTTCCTCCCTCGCCTCGAAAACCGTCCCCTTCACACGGCACCGTGTGCACGCGCCCGCACAGCCCCCAGTTCTGTCCGGTGTCCTGGGGTTAGTCCCGCCAACATTCTCCCAGCCCGTGTCTGAGCTGCCCTGCGCCCGTGTCAGCCAGTCCTCAGCAGCCACAGGGGAACTCAGCACTTCCGTGTCCTCGCCTGAACATGCCCCGCCCCGGCCACCCAGACCCAGGCCCTCAGGGCTGGTCTTCACAGGACTCCCTGCAAACACATGGGCACAGCTGCGGGCCAAGCGTGGAGGACTGTGGGCCTGCGCTGGGAGGAGCAGGTGGGGGCGCGCAGAAAGCTGGGGCCGGGGATGCGTCCCTGTGTGGGCCTTGGGCTCCCACACCCTGCAGCCAGCCGCCCGCCCGCCCCGCCCGCCCGGGGCCCGGGAAGCAGAGCTCCAGGTCTGCGGGGAGGGAATCGGCTGAGCTAAACATTAACTCCAGGGCAAACACTGGGAGCTGGGACCAAGTGGTACGCCCTCCCGTCCTGGGACAGTGCTCCCGGGAGCAGCTGGGGGAAGGGGGAGGAGCCCAGGAGGAAAACAGGTGGACTTGGCCGAGTACTGGCCTTGTCTAGGAAGAAACCAATTAAGACCCTCACCCTCAAGGAAACCTGGCCCCCAACTAAAACCGGGCGGGCGGGGCGGGCGGGCGGGAGGAGCCAGGGCCCTGACTGATAGGGAAAGGAGAGCTGGTGGGCCCGGGGGTGATGCAGGCAGGGGCGGAGGGAAGGAGGCTGAGGAACAGGGGGAGGAACGGGCAGGGCCGTCAGCCCCAGGGGTTAACAGCGGCCCCTTCCTGTGCTCCCACCTCACGGCCCCCCACTCCACCCCCATGCACACTTCATCCCACAGAGCGTTGCTCTGTCTTCTACCTGCCGGACGTGCCTGGCCTTCCCTGGATGGGCCTTCTCGCCACCCAGAAGCCAGCCTCCGACCCTCACCAGGGCACCAGGCAACACGCTCTAAGTCTGGGGCAGCGTCTAGTGTCTGGGCGCCTGTTCTCCGCCTCAGACATGCTCCTTCGGTGGGTTGCCGAGCAGAGGACTGACCCCAGGAGACAGGCGAGGCAGCGGAGGACAGCACCTCTGCCACCCGAGGCAAGGACGCGGCACCTCGATGCGCCCACTGCGCCAGCAGAGCCGCCGGCTCGGCCCCCGCCCCTGCTGACACTCACACCTGCTTCTGCGTACCCGTCTCAGGCCTACGGGGCTGCCTCCCAAGCTGGGCCTCCATGAATGAAACTGGACGGTCAGGTGGGGGGGAGTACATGTCACCGGCCCGGGGGGGGGGCTGGGACGACCTTCCACCTCCCTCTAGACCTGAACGGCCCAGCTGGGGAGAAGCCACTTCCACGCCTCAGCCTTCACACATGGCCCTGAGCCCAGACACTCCCTGTCAGGGTCCACTCTGCAGGCCGAGGGGCTTTGTCATCCTGGCTAAATAGATAAAGCAAAATGCAGAAGAGAGACAGACGAGGGAGGCGCTGAGGGGTGGCAGGGGTGCTGGGCACGTCTCACATAAGACCCACATCTCTCGGCCTGAGATGTCCCCGCGACGGTCAGCAGCCTGCGTGACTCCCACTGTCCTGGACCCGGACAGCGTGTCTGTCTGTCCTGGACCCGGCCAGTGTGTCTGTCCTGGACCCGGCCAGGCAGTCATGTCCCTGAGGCCCGTCCTGCCTCTGCCGGGTGCCGTACGGGCCTCAGGCAGCGGAGGGTGGCGACACCGCGGGGCCAGGGAGATTCTAAAGAGGCCTGTCCTTCCCAGAGGTCAGAGGTCAGAGCCCAGCATCGGGCAACCCAGGGGCTGGGAAAAGGGGCCGAGCAGACCAAGAGGAAACAGGACCAGGTCAAAGCCACAGGCAGGGCAAGGGCCTGCCCACCTGTGACGGCTGGCTGGGAGGCAGCTCTGCAGGCGAGGGGCGGGCTGACCTGGAGCTTCCAGGTGGGGGTTGCACACAACATACAGACACGCGTGATGTGCGTGATGCACCGCACGAGCTCGATGTCAAGCGGCTGAGGGCGCGTTCTCTGGGGGAGGGGACGCGTGGTGGGGGGGAGGGGGGCGCGTTCTCTGGGGGAGGGGGGCGCGTGTTGGGGGGGAGGGGGCGAGTTCTCTGGGGGAGGGGGCGCGTGGTGGGGAGGGGGCGCGTTCTCTGGGGGGAGGGGAGCGCGTGTTGGGGGGGAGGGGGCGTGTTCTCTGGGGGAGGGGGGCGCGTGGTGGGGAGGAGGGGGCGCGTTCTCTGGGGGAGGGGGGTGCGTGGTGGGGGGAGGGGGCGCGTTCTCCGGGGGCGGGGGCGCGTTCTGGGGAGGGTGGGGCTCCCAGGCGCAGGGATGCAGGTGGCTCCGGAAACAGCCAGGTCGGAGCTTCCCGGTCGCAGGGGGGCAGTCACGCCAGGGAGCAGCCCAAGGCGCACTGGTGCCCTCCGAGGGGCGTGTGGGGTGACCCCTGCTGTGCGGCCCGACACCCCGAAGTGGGCAAGCCCAGCCACAGCCTTGGTCTCGTGCTCAGAAGGGGCAGGGCTTTAATGGCAGGAGGGCGGGAGGGTCCTGGGTTACTTGAAGCCGGGCTCTCCCCACTGCGGCAGCTGCTGGTCACTCTTTAGATGTCAAACATGAAAAACAAAGCTCGCCAGACACAGCTCCTGGCGCCTGCAGCTGGGCCAGCGGCCAGCGGGAGGTCCCTGACTCAGCTTCTGCCTGCCTCCCAGTGTCTACCCGCTATTCTGTCTCCCTCCACCACGTCCTCCGCTCAGCTCCCGGCCCAGCCTCTTGGGAGTTCAGCAGCCCCAGGGGCTGGCGCCCCTCCATGGGGGGCAGAGGAAGAGAGGGGGAGCATCGTGGATGGCCCAGGACACCTGCCCACTGAGAATCTGGAAGGACCTCCTGTGACAGCCGGAGCTGGGAGGGGGAGGCAGCAGCGGGTCGCTGCCCCCGCTCAGCCGTCCCTGTGCACGTGGCCTGAGGGGATGATCGGTGATGGATGGAGAGTTCACCATGAGCCTGTCATTCACTGGGGGTGGGGGTGGGGGGGCGGAGGGTGAAAGGAGACACCTGAGGGTTGACAGAGGGGGAGAGGCCTGGGAACCAGTATCCGGGACGGTTCTATAAGGAGGTGCAGTCGTGAGGGCGCCTCTGCAGGTGCAGGCTTTGGGATGCGGGCTCCAGCCCACCCTCCTCGGCTGCCTCTCACCCTCTGCCACCAGGGCCTCCCAGCCCAAGGCACAGGCACTCTTAGCTGCACATGGCTGGGCGCCCCACACCAGGTCTCAGGGTGGGGCTGAGGGAGGAGAAGCAGGCGAGAAGACAGAAGGGCAGGCTCACGTAAAGCCTGCTGGGATCAGAGAGGATCAGAGAGCTCGAGGGCCACCAGGAGATGGGAAGTCAGAGGGAAGAGGTAGAACAGGTGGGGGAGGGGGGCCAGCGGAAAAGTGAGATGACACAAAAGCAGAGCCAGGAGAGGAGAGAGCAGAGCAATGGGAGGAGGACCTGCAGGGGCCACTGTCTCCAGGTCCCCTCAGGGCACTGATTTTGCAACATGGCTCAGAGGAGGGGAGGATGCTGAGGTCCGCTCAGCCCCGGAGAGCGCCCACCCCCCACCTCTCTGCGCTCAGGAGCTTCCCTCTCCTCAGGACGGGAGCTGAGGACAGGAGCTGAGCTCAGGAGCGGAGCAGGGAGGGGGTGCGGGTCCAAGGCGCAGGGTGGGAATGAAGGGATCAAGCTGCTTGTCCCCCGTCGGCTGCCTCGGCATCAACTCCCCTCCCAGCAGCACGGCCGGGGCATCTGCCCCCTTTGCGCTGGTTGGGGGGAGGGGGGCAGATAACCAATCCATGGAGCCGCCCAGGGACAGGCAGGCCTCGCGCAGCAGCCGGCAGCCCCAGGCTCCCCGACACGTGCCTGACGTGGGGTCACCCAGCTGCGTGGCAGAGCAGCTCCCTCCTCCCTGCACACAGGTGATTCTGACCCCAGTCCCTGCCTTAACCCCATGCCTCTCCTCCACCCCGTCCCCACCGTCCCCTCCAGGGAGCCCTCCCTCCGGCATCCGCAGCCACCTGTCCCACACCTTCTCCAGCGGTCAACCTGCTGGAGGGGACCAGGGTGGGGACCAGGCAGGGTGGGGACCAGGCAGGGGGGGGACAGGCAGTGGGTGGGGACCAGGGAGGGACGGCATCCTGACCCGGCAGGACAGGTGTGGGGACGGCGGGCTCGGCGGTGACACAGGTGCCTGAGCCAGGCAGGCCAGGCCGTGGTTGCAGGCCGCCACCCCTGCCCGGGCAGCCCAGGGGCGGAGCACAGCCCGAGGGCCGGCTGAGACCAGCCAGGGGCACCTCAGGGCACCTCAGCGCCCCGCGCCCGTCCATCTGCCTGGGGCCGTGGCCTTTGCAGGGCACGCATGCTCCCAGCTTCTGGGCGTGGAGCAACTGGTGGGCACCGACGGACACCCAGGCTGCACCCCAGCCCCCAGCACAGCAGTTGCCTCCCAGGAGCGGCACACCCCTGGGCGTCAGAGGTATGCCTGGGGGGGCAGGAGTTTAAACCCTTTCATGCCACAGTCTCTACCAATGGGGGGGGCGCGTTCTGGCTGCATTTCTCCCAGCTCCACAGCCTGTGTTCTGATCCCAGAAGTCTGTCTGGTCTTCCTGACTGGCCTCCAATAAGTCCAGAGGAGCCTTGCCCAGGCGGCTAGGCAAGGACAGGGGTCCACGCTCCTTGGTCTCCTTGGCACATGCTCCCCGCCCCTCAGCCCAGCGCGACCCGGCCACCGAGACCACTGCAGCTGGGCTGTTGGAGGGCTGTCCGGGAAGAGGCCCACCCCCCTCGCCCCTCAGCGTGCTGCAGGCCTCAGGCCGCCCAGCTGCTCTCTATCCCCATCCCCATCCCCATCCACGTCCACATCCACGTCCAAGTCCACGCTCACGTCCCCCTACCCCACATGCACTGATAAGAAGAGAAGCGGGTACTTACATTATACCAGCTCTGGCTTTTCTGAAAGGACAAAACAGAAAAGAAGGTATGTTAGGGGAGGTGGTGGCACAGCCGGGGCATTCCCGGCTGCAGAGGGCAGGCTACACAGACAGCAGCGGGGGCGGGGCCCAATGCAGCTGCAGGTTCCCGTGGCTGCAGGAGGGGCCTCCCGGCACAGCCCATGCTGGTGGCTCCGTGTGGGGGACAGGCAGTGGCAGCACTAGCCAGAGCTCAGCTGGGGGAGTCGACCTCATCAAAGGTTCTGATGGGGAAGGGATGCGTGCAGGCATCCGACACCGTCCCCAAGGGCCCTGACCAGAAGCAGAGCGCAGTGGAGCCCCGCCGCCTTCCGCCAGGCCAGCCCTCTGGGGCAGGACAGGATGCTTCCGTGCAAGGGACGCGAGGGGCCGCCTAGAAACGCCTTCCCGCTGCACTGTCAGCGAGCAGATGACGCCGTTCCCGCTCCGCAGCTGGCTGGGCCTCGCTGGCGCAACAGGAGCAAGGTTGGAGCATGTCCCTGCTACCCGGGCCCCCCAGCCTAGTGGGGCCATAACTCAACACCAACAAGCCCAGTCCCGCGCCAGCTCCAGGATTCGGGCGCTCTCCGTGCCCCGCCTGGGCCAAGGGCCTCATCCTCGGGGCAGCGGGAGGTTCTCCGGGGGAGGAGGGGGGCTCAGCTATGCCCTGTCTGCCTCTGAGCTCGAAGGCTGGGGTCCTTCACGCACACCCCCCGGGGAGACAGCAGAGAACACACATGCACACGGCATGCACCTGCCCCGGCCTCGTCCTCCGAGGCTGACCCCGGGCTGAGACTGGCGCTGGGGTGCTTCCAGGTTTAGAAAGCTCGCCCGGGTGTAATCCAGGTGAAGAGCCACCGGGGAGAGGGGAGCGTCTTCACTGTGTGCAGACGTCGGCCCCTGGGCACAGTGAACACCTCCGTCCCCCTCCCGGGCCTCAAGGGCCCCACCGTCTAAGGGAAGAAGGTGGTGTGCCTGGGGGGCAGGGCGGGTGTGTGCCTGTGGTGAGGAGAGCAGGGTCCCGTGACCTCCTGCGGCCACCAGCTCTCCCACCAGAAGAGTCTGCAGACTCGCCACCTCCACTGGGAAGGGGCGCGTGTGAGCAGAGGGATGGGGGTGGGTGGTGCCACCCCTGATGGTTGTTTCAGCCTCACACCTGATCCCAGTGGCCAGGATGCGGCCAGAGGAGCAGAGGGCACGGCAGGCCCTCAACCTCTGCAGGGTGCTTGCCAAGGCCCCTCCCAGACAAAGGCTGTCACCTCGGCCCATGGGGAAGTCACGGGCCCCCACCATGGCCTCATCTCCCCCTCCTCCGAGGCCTTGGCAGGTCAAGGAGCCAAATCGGAACATCCGAAACCACCTGTCATCCCTGCGGACTCGCGGCCACCAGGGGCCTGGCCCTGGGACTGGAAGTCAGCCCGTCAGCATGTCAGCACTGGGCCATGTAGTCCTGGTCCTGCCTGCGCCCAGGGCATGAGACTGGGCAGATGCGTAGTAAAACACACGTCCCAGCCGGGGGAGGCGAGCCCTGGGAGCTGCAGCCTCGACGGCCAGTTTGCCTGCATTTCATCACGCCCAAGCCAGGTCACCAGACACCGCCTCGCAGCCGAGAACACTGCCACGGCCCCAGCACACCCCGTCCTCCTGCGTGTAAGACATGGGAGGAGGCGCAGCAGGGCTGCGGCTGGGTGGGCACCAACACCCTTTCTGGCCGCTGCTGTGAGGGGAGCAGGACTACATTCTCTCTTCCTGCCCTGCCACCCAATGCCTGTCCCTTCCGAGCCTTGACAACAGAGGTCCCCCGAGGGCGTGGCCACAGCCAGGGGCCCTGCCTCCTCGCTGCCTGCTGTGGTCCTTCGTGGGGAACATCTGCTCTTTGAAGGGAGTGAAGGACGTGTTCTCAGGCAGGGACATGAGAGATGCACCATCAGAAGCAAGTTCTGTCTTTTCTCTCAGCGCGAGCCAACCCCCCATCAGCTGCTTCTGAGCAGCTCCTCCCTGGCCACTGAGGCGCCCGGGGAAATGGGCCCACCCGGTGCCTCCCCCACGGAGGCCCTGAGCACCCCGGGCAGGAGTCCCGGACTCTGACCCGCCTCTGACCCCCGAGCTCTGCTCTCCAGGACTGAGCCCTGAGGGTGGCCCAGCCTGAGGGGCAGGGAAGCCAGCGGGGCCGCGGGCATCCCTGGGCAGGAGGGAGGCTGCCGTGTGTGGGCTCACAGAAATGCCCCTTCTTGGCCGGAGGCCGGGGAGGGGCGGAACCACGCAGCGTGGAGAGGGCTCTGCTGGTGGGTTCTCCGTGGAACGGGCAGAAGGGGGAGGAGGGTCAGGAGAAGTACCCCAGACAGGGCTGCCGGGAGCCGGGGAGCCGGGGAGCCGAGGGGCCCACTCGCAGCCCCGCCTGGAGAGCAGGCGCCTGGGGCCCCCAAGGCCCTGCAAACAGCCAAGCTGCTGAAACAGCTCCCCTGGGCGGGGCCGGGGCCTGGCCGGTGGGCGAGGGCAGCAGTGGCCCAGGGCTCTGCTCTAACAGCAGCGAGGAGAACAAACAAGTTCTCACTTTGATCAGGTTAAGTCTGTTGCACTGGAAAGGAAACCACAAACACTAGGAATGAAAAGCCGGGGAAAGGAGCCCAGAGACCGGGCCGGGCTGAGGCGCCCAGCGCAGGGCAGCGGCCACTCCAGGCCAGGAAGCCGCACAGGAATGCCGCAGGCGCCTCCTAGTGGCCCCGAGCCAGCACTACAGCGTGAAGCTGGAGGCAGCAGCTCAAGGGTCCTGGGAAGTGGACATGCCCCTGCCGCCTGCCACCTGCCACCAGTCAGTGCTGCACCGGTCAGCCTCACGTGTAGGACAGACTCCAGAGAGGGACACTGCTGACCAGCAGGTCCGGCCCCGCACTGACACGGGCAGGGAGAAATGGAGGCCCCGCACGAGGCCTGGCTCCGGGGCGGGAAGCACTCTCAGTCCTGCCTGGACATGGGGCCACCTCCTCTGTGAGGTGGCTGCGGGCCGGGCGTGGGCTGGCTGGGAAGGCAGTGGCATAGCTCTGGCTGCTGGGTCCCAGGCCATGGCCACATCTGTCCACCCGAGAGCTGGCTCCCCGAGGGGCCTGTCCCCCACACAAGCACTCTCCGCTCCTCTCCGCCTCCCCCTGCAGCTCTTCCTCACTCTGGGCTCCAGGCCTCACCCTGTGCAGAACCGGATTCCTATCCTGACCCTGCGGCCCACACACATGTCCCAGAGCACCCGCTGCTGCCACTGCGTGGTGGGCATGCTCGCCGCGAGTCAGTGTGACTCTAACTCTGCCGTGGGCAAACTACGGCCCGCGGGCCGGATCCGGCCCATTTGAAATGAATAAAACTAAAAAAAAAAAAAAGACCGTACCCTTTTATGTAATGATGTTTACTTTGAATTTATATTAGTTCACACAAACACTCCATCCATGCTTTTGTTCCGGCCCTCCGGTCCAGTTTAAGAACCCATTGTGGCCCTCGAGTCAAAAAGTTTGCCCACCTCTGCTCTAACTGCACTTGGAGGCTGTGGTGCTGGTGGCGATGGCCGTGATGGTGAGAGAGCCCGGTGGGGAGGCGGCTATGAAAGCCGGGAACTCAGAGCGTCCACGGGGCCAGGCGCTGCCTCAGCCCAGCTCTGCATCCCTCATCCCCTCCCTCTGAGGCTCCGTAGGGAAGTGGCAAGACTAACACCCAGTCCATGCTCAGCGTGCCCCCCCCCCCCCCCCCCCCACAGGGCCTCTCCAGAAGCTCAGAGTCCAGCCTGGCTCAGGGCCGCCCCCCCACTCACACAGGGTTTCCTGCCTCTGGCTTCGGGGAGCACCCGTCCTCCCGGGCCCAGCCCGGCGTGGCTCTGGGCAGCCGGTGGTCTCCCGCTCCCTCTCGGACTGTGTCCTGCCTGGGACGGGAGCCTGGTGCTCACACTCCTCCACGCCTCCTGCAGGACCCACTCAGGACAATCCGCACTCCCGGGCGCTCGCCTCGTCCGACAGGCGACGGGAGGGGCCCAGGAAGTGCTTGGTCACTGAGGACACCAGGAGGCGCCTCGAGAGGGTCGGGAAGCGAGAGCTGCACCCTCGGGTGGAAACGTGTGCCGAGGCTGAGGGCAGAGCAGGGATGGAGCACCTGATGCCCACGTGGGCAGCACCTGCCTGCTCCCCGCCAGAGGAGAGGGGCTCAGGAGGGGAGGACAGAGGCCACCTCACAACCCTGTGGCCAGACAAGGCTGCCCCGCCCCCCAGCCCCCGCTGCCCCCTCCCTCCAGGCCCTTCTTCCCCATCTGGCCCACAGCAGCCCCGGTGCAGGCCCAGCCCCGTCTGGTCTGGGAGGGGTTCCCCTCTGACCCTTCTCGCCTCCTGGGAACATGAGCAGCAGTGGCTGTGGGTCGGGGGCGGGGGGGGGGGGGGGCGCAAGGGTGCTCAGGTGGAGAGCTCCCCATGGGAGGCGGGGGAAGGAGGTCATTCTCCAGCACCCGGGACTCATCTGTGGGGACCCATGACCCTCAGCTGACTCCTCCAGGGATCAGGAATCACCCACCAGAGCAGATCCAGGTGCACAGAGCCTCCCTCCCCCAAAGACTCCGCTTCCAGGTGGCGGTAAGGGGGCAGGTCCCCAGCCCCAGGCAGTGTTGGGGAGCAGGCAGAGACATGGGGGGCAGGGCGTGGGGTCTCTTTGGCTCCAGGTGCAGGGAAACCGGTCCCTCGCCGCCCTTGGTAATGTCAGGCAGCTGGCCCCAGGCAGCGGGCGGGCTTCTGGGAAAGGGACCAAGCAAGACACGGGCCAGGACGGGCGGGGGGCAGAGGGCACAGAGCACTACAGACAAGTGGACGAGGGGGCCACAGACAGACGGGACGGCTTACTTTTGAGAGGCGCCTGTGAGACTAAGGCCGTGCATGCAAAGAAGGGGTGCGGCGAGGGGGGAAGAGGAAGAACAAGAAGTCAAAAGCAGCTTCAGGTCCAGGCCGTTCCGTTCCTCCCGGACCCCAGAGCCCCCCCAGGCCTGCGAGCCCAGTAGGGAGGGGCATCTAGACACACACCTCCTGCTCCCCAGGGCTGAGGGGCAGGGACTCTGGGCCCCAGGAGCAGCCCAGTCCTCAGGCACAGGCTGGTGCTCACGGTGGTGCCCACACCTGGGAGGGAGGGGGGGTGCCTGTCCCATCTTCCCGGACAGATGAGCATCAAACGGATGTCACCAAAGGGAGACAATGCGAGGCCAGGGCGGAGGCTGCAAACAGCATGAGTGTCAACCCATGAACAGGAGGTCAGGGTTCGATTCCCGGTCAGGGCACATGCCTGGGTTGTGGGCTCAATTCCCAGTGTGGGGCATGAAGGAGGCAGCCGATCCATGATTCTCTCTCATCATTGATATTTCTATCTCTCTCTCTCCCTTCCTCTCTGAAATTAAAAAAAAAAAAAGAAGCTAAACACAGACCCGTCCTGACTCCCGGAGCCCCCCTCCTCCAAGCCTCCAGGTGTGCGAGGCCCCCTAGCCCCTCCATGGGGTCGTGACCAGCCCCGGCCTTCCCTGAGCGCTCAGCGGAGAAGAGGGCTGTAAGGAGGGCTCCCTGCCTGCCCCACCCTCACCCACTGAGCCAGGGCTCTCTCAGGACACTAGGGTCCCTCAGGAAGGGGTGATCACCTCCCCGTCCCCCAACACCATGCTCCTGCGCGTCAGCTGACAAGCAAGTGGCGTCCAGGACAGGGACCCCGGGCTCACCTTGGAGTTCTTGCCGCCTCCACTCCGGCCGGACTGCGAGGAGCAGCTGCGCTGCACGCCCTGCTCAGGCGTGGAGGGGGACTTGTCCGAGGAGTGGTCGGAGCCTTTCTCCACCATGGCGTCCGCGTCCGGGCTCTGGGGGGTGGGCGAGCGGGACCGCTTCCGGAGGACAGGGGAGCAGGCCGGCGAGCTGCGGTTGGAGTTACTGGCAGTGCTGCAGGGGCGGGAGGGGGCGGGTGGGGTGGGAGGGGAGGGGAGGGAAGACAGCCGTGAGTGACTGAGTGCCAAGACAGGTACCAAAGTCTGGGGCTGGGGAGAGAGGGAGAAAAGGGCCCAGCTACACTCACTGCACCGCAATACTGCCGCTGGCCAGCAGAGGGCGGTGGTGTCAACGTGAAATGGAAACAGGAGTAGGAAGGTCCAAATGGACGCTTAGATATCCACCCATCATCCCTCCACCCATCACCTGTCCGCCCACCTACATGTTGCTAGAGCCCCTACTGTATGCCAAGGACTGTCTAGAAAAAAACAGATTTTAAGGGCTGAAGGATCATTAGGTCATGTAATACTATCAGCTCATTGACACATGCTGCCAACCCAGTTTTTACATTTTGATTGGGAGATATTTATTCATATAAATAATCCTACTTTTCAAAGCATTCACATACATATTATTTCACTGGGTTCTTAAATCATTCCACCGAGGTAGTAGTGAGAAATGCCATAATCCCTGTTGTATTTTTTAAAATATATTTTTTATTGATTTTAGAGAGGAAGGGAGAGGAAAGAGAGATACAAACATCAACGATGAGACAGAATCATTGATTGGCTGCCTCCTGTGCGCCCCCTACTGGGGATCGAGCTCACAACCCCAGGCATGTGCCCTTGACCAGGGACCCTTCAGTCCGCAGGCCGACGCTCTATCCACTGAGCCAGACCAGCGAGGGCTTTAATCCCTATTTTAAAAATTAAGACCAATGTGTGGCAAAGAGAAGCTAAGTGTCCTCAATCACAGACAGTTTAGAAGCAGACTGGATCTCCGGACTTGTCACTCACCCACCACACCATCTCCTTGAAAGCCCCGTGGCGCGCTTCCCAGCCCGGGAAAGAGGAACACACCAGCTCTCACCTCCGCATTACGCGCCTCCCATTAGGCTCATTGCATTAGGCACCTGGCGCGGCCACAGGACCACACTCCCGACAGCAACCCTTACGAGCAGTGTCAACACTTACCAGGGGCCACTAGCCTGTTTCTTAATGGGATAGAAGGAAAGAGATGACGAGGAGCGGAAACGAAATCCAATGCAGTTACGCTCTAATCGGTGATTGCTTTGCTCTGAGGATGGAGGGGACGGAAAAAGGAAAAGGTGAGGGAGGAGAGACAGTGGATGCGGGACGGACAGTGTGAGACCGGACGCCAAAGTGGCACAGGGGGAGAGGGGAGCCAGGGTACCCTGTCCACTGGGCAGCGGAGAGGAGGGTCAGTGCTGGGTGCAGCCAGAGCCGAGCCGGAGCCAGAGCCCAAGGGAAGGCTCCCTAAGCAACGCGAGTGCAGGGAGGGGCCTGTCATTTGCACGGAGACCCCGCTGCGACTTCAGATGTCCCCTTGGACCCAATTGCAATGAAAACCAGGCCCCTTTCTGCAGAGACCTCCACCCGGATCCTCAGCAGAGAGAATGGGAAGGGAGCCCAAAGCCCAAACCAGCAGGCTGGGCAGGAGGCCCCGGAGGGGAGAGGACGTGTGGAGGGGCAGGAAGAAGGCCAGGGAGGAGAGAGGCAGATGTGGCCGGGATGCTGAAGACACAGGCGTGTTTGGCCCCACCTCGAAGCAGAGTTCACATTTAGGAACTCACTTGCTCTACCAACACTGACTGTGACTGAGAAAACGAGGCTCTCCGGGTCTCGCCCATCCCCCGACCGACCGGCTTCACTACCACAAACGGACGAAAAGCCTGCTCCTTCTCCGCAGGGGGACGCAGAGCTCCCGCACCCGGGCCCGAGCTCCCGGGCGGACCCAGTGCTCACTTCCGGGCCGCTCCTTGCTCTGGGCCACTTGCAACCGCAGCCAAGTTCACTGTTTTCAACTGTCCCCTCGATCACTGTGCAGGAGGACCAGCCAGGAACTGCGCCCCTGACCCCAGCTTTGCTGAGAGAAGCACCGAGCACGCCCACCCCAGACACATCGCCCCACAGCCTGGCTCCTGCCCTGCCCTCGACGAGGCGAGGCACGTCTTCCACGGATTCCGTCCTGCGTCGCTGAGGAGGAGGCCTTCAGGCAAGGGCTGGGCAGCACATTCTTACTCAGAGGAAACTCACTCCAGCCTCCGAGCCACAGGGATGACCAGCCTGGAGCCCCATGTCCGTGACTTCCTCCCTATCGCCCCTCAGCGCCCAAGGTGCCTACAATGCTTTCAACACGTCACTGTCACTTTAATCTCGATGCTTGTAAGACCTAATCACCGATGTTCTTGAAAGTCTCTCCTCCCCCGGGTGACACACGCCTCCCCCATTGTCTTGTCTGGGCTGCTGGCTCCTCTCCTGCTACCGAGAAGAAATGCAGTCCTTCTCCGATGACCATGACGCGCCCTCCAGCGCCCTCGCTCTGGCTTCCGTGCCTCCAACTCTGCCCCCCAGCAAGGCCACCGCCGCCGCCCGCCACCTCGGCTCCGCCGCTCCCAGCTCCAGGGCACAATCCGCGGCCAGGACATTTCCTCCACAGTCCCCAGTGTCCCGGAGTACCTCCCACTGAAAGCCATCCCCCGCCCTGTCCCCTTTCTCAACAGCATGATCATTTCCTGGTCTCGCAGGCTGCAAACCCACCCCTTCCATCTCCCCCCATGAACGCGGAGTCACTGAACCCGTCAGTGGTACTTCCTTCGGGGAAGCTCCCAGCCCCTGCTGTCTCCCCCTGCCCCCGCCCCCCACCTGCCCCAGGGCAGCGAGGCAGGTCCATGCCTCTGGCTGGCGGCCTCCAGCAGCCTTCTAAGTGGCCTCCTCCATCTCCTTTTCTTCCACACCCACTCACAATGCTGTCCTTAAATCTGTCTGAATGTAAGCCCCATAGTACCTCCCCGCTCGACCGGCATCCACATTCACGTCTAAACTCCTGGGAATGGAGCTGAAGCGCTCAGCTGAAAGAATCTGACACTTACCTATATTTAGACACTTTCTCTCTCCTTATGCCGCTGACAGTCCCTGTACTTTAGTCCGACTGATCTCCTGCGGTTTTCTTACTGTGGTTCTCAGCCTGCTGCCTCCCAACGCCATGCCACCGCTCACTCCTCGCTTCCCCTCCTTCCCCACCTACTGGGCGGAGTCCTGTTCATCCTTTCAGGCCCCTCTCAACCCCCACCTTCTCCGGAAAGTTCTCCGAATCAACACCTCTGCACTTGAGCATTTAACACATCCCGCCCCTCCCAGGTGGCCCAGGGCGATGCTCGGGGCTGCACTCTCAGGTCTGCTGGTTTGACTCTCCCTGGTGAACGCCTTCATCCCCAGGGCGTTAACCACCCCCAGCACCAGGACATCTCCCCAATCTAATCCCAGCCTGTTAATATTAACAAAAGAGCAAATCGTTCGGGGATGTTCCATAATTCCTGGCCCAGCACCAAGCATCCATTCCGTATGACCTTATTTAACTGTCTCAACCTAGGAAGCATTAATGGATATTACTATTAGTCTTATTTTTCAGTTGATAAAATTGAATTTTTTTATATATTTATTGATTTTTTACAGAGAGGAAGGGAGAAGGATAGAGAGTTAGAAACATCGATGACAGAGAAACATCGATCAGCTGCCTCCTGCACACCCCCTATTGGGGATATGCCAACAACCAAGGTACAAGCCCTTGACTGGAATTGAACCCGGGACCCTTCAGTCCGCAGCCAAACCGGTTAGGGCTAACATTGAATTTTTGACTGACTGATTCACCCGAAGTCCCACAGAGGGTAAGGCGCAGGCCCGGAGGTGAAGCATGGGCCTATCTGATTAGCGAGTTTCTCAGAGCCACGTATTCAATATGGTTGTTAGCTGGGGTGGCTGGGGAGCTGGGGAATAGAGAAAAGAAGGAACCGACCTGCTGCCTCCAGCCTTCCCTCTGTCCTCTATGTTGCTTCTAAACGTGAATTCCTCACTTCGGACCACCCTCTTCCATGGCTACGCCTCTACGGTTTTCCCCCAAGTCCCCCCCCCCCCCCCCCCCCGCCGGCCCCCCACTCTGACCCTGCACCACACAGAAGCTTTGGAGCTCTAGTTCCAACTCAGCAAAATCACTGCTAGACTTGCTCCAGTCGGAGACTCTTTCAACAGGCAGCCCATTATCCTACGGCTTCGGCCGTCCCGCTGAGCAAATAACACCAAGTCCAGCCCTGGCGGCTGGCTCAGCTGGCTGGAGCATCCCCACGCCAAAAGGTCCAGGCTCCAGTCCCAGTCAGGGCACATGCCTAGGTTTCAGTGTGATCCACAGTTGGTGCGTGTATGGGAGGCAACCGATCAGTTCTCTCTCTCTCTCTCTCTCTCTCTCTCTCCCTCCCTCTCCCTCTTTCTTCCTCTCTCTCAAAATCAATAAAAAAGTTCCTGTGTCTCTCAGAACCTGCAGTCCTGTGTCTTTCACACACACTCTAATCTGGTCCTGCCACCACTACTGATAATCTATTGCATTATTTCAAACTCCTGGGTTTGTTTTTATTTCACTTTTATTAGATTTATGTTCTGCTCATTTACTCCGGGGCCGCAGGCTTTTGTTTCTTCAGTTTCTTCTGGGAGATCTTTCTCTTCTGTGCAACCTCCTGCTCTGGCTGAGGGACCGCTCAGGGGGGTCCACCCGCCCCGGGCCCGGCAGGCTCCAGGCCGCATCTCGGGCTTAGTTCCCCTGGATGTGCTCAAGGACCGGAGTCTACACCGGAACCTGGAAGATCAGCATCTCTCTCTGATGGTTAAGCTCGTGAAGCCAACATTCAGTGCTCTTTCTGGGCCACCGACCCGTGTCGAGCCCACTGTGGGCCTGGGCACACCTACGACTCCACCACTAACGACGGAAGGGCGCCCCCTGCTGCTTTAAAGGGACCTCCTTCCGACACTTGGCGGCTTTTCGAATCTGCATGGGCTTGATGGCCTGGGCAGTTTCACGAGTGTTCTTAAAGTGAACACGAAGACCTGAGCCCCTTGATTTGCATGATTTTGTGGGGTTTTCTGGGTCTAGCGAATAGTGAACCATTTTCAGAGGTCACCTCTGGCCACTTTGGGGCCAAAAGCTTGGGATTTTAAAGCGAAAACTGAGCTCAGATTTGCTACAGAAAGGGAAGGAAGACTGGTAATGAAGGGGCTGGTGGACGAGGATTCCCTTCCGGAGTTTAGAGTTAATACACCCAACTCACACCTTCACTTATGAGAAACCTGAAAACGGGGAGGCTACGGCCTGGCCCAGGAAATGTGACCTCACATCTGGATCTTCCTTCCACAAACGTCTGCTGAGCACCTGGCACAGAGCTGGGCGCTCACGTCCACACAGGGAGGGTCTGCTGAGCACCTGGCACAGAGCAGGGCACTGGCATCCACGAGGGGAGGGTCTGCTCAGCACCTGGCACAGAGCTGGGCGCTCACACAGGGAGGGTCTGCTCAGCACCTGGCACAGAGCTGGGCGCTCACGTCCACACGGGGAGGGTCTGCTCAGCACCTGGCACAGAGCAGGGCACTGGCATCCATGAGGGGAGGGTTTGCTTAGCACCTGGCACAGAGCAGGGCACTGGCATCCATGAGGGGAGGGTTTGCTCAGCACCTGGCACAGAGCAGGGCACTGGCATCCACGAGGGGAGGGTCTGCTCAGCACCTGGCACAGAGCTGGGCGCCCGCGTCCACGTGGGGAGGGAAAGGACCCTGCGCTGACGTTCCGTCGGAAGAGCCAGGCACCTGCTCCTCGAATTTCAGTGTCAGTGACCACTGGCGACCGGAGCGAGCAAGGGAATCCTGGCCCGGCTTGAGGGACAGGAAAGGCTTCCTTATGGACACCCACTCGCCCGCCGCTGTGCCTCAGTTGGGTGTCGACCTCTGAACCAGGAGGTCACGGTTTGATTCCGGTCAGGGCACAGGGCTGCGGGCTCGATCCCCAGTGGGAGGCGTGCAGGAGACAGCCAAGCCGTGATTCTCTCATCATTGATGTTCCTATCTCTCTCTCCCTCTCCCTTCCTCTCTGAAATGAATAAAAATATATTTTTTAAAAGAATATGGCACTGAGACTTAAGCCAGATTCAGGAAAATGTGTTAGAGTTAGGAGCCGAAGGGCATGACAGGAGCAGAGAGAACGGTTCCGGAAAGAAACAAACAGAAGTTCTAGGATGAACAACAGTGTGGAGGCCTGAACTACACGGAGTATCACCAGAGACGGGGTGTGACTGAAGCAAAATGTGCTTGAAAGAGACTCCTGTAGTCAACGCTCCCCACAAAGGCCGACTGAGACCCCCCAACACCCCCCCCCCCCCCCGCCTGCAGCTCCTGGTGGGGGCAGGGCGGGGAGGCGGGCAGCGGTCACTCCCTCCCATCCCTCCTGTTCTTGAGCTCTCCAACAAAGACCGCTCTCCTCCTCCCTGCTCACCTTGCTAGCAAACAGTGCTTCCTTAAGTCTGACCACAGTACCTCACGCTACCATCTGATCCTACTCCCTAGAGCAGTGGTTCTCAACCTTCCTAATGCCGCGGCCCTTTCATACAGTTCCTCATGTTGTGGTGACCCCCAACCATAAAATTATTTTCGTTGCTACTTCATAACTAATTTTGCTACTGTTATGAATCATCATGTAAATATCTGATATGCAGGATGTATTTTCATTGTTACAAATTGAACATAATTAAAGCATAGCGATTAATCACAAAAACAATATGTAATTATATATGTGTTTTCCGATGGTCTTAGGTGACCCCTGTGAAAGGGGTGTTCAACCCCCAAAGGGGTCGCAACCCACAGGTTGAGAACCGCTGCCCTAGAGTGATGTTGGGCGGAAGTCCTTGAAAAACTGGGGCCTGTGGAACGAGGACAAGGGCCAAAGGCTCCCGGGCCTTCTGCAGTGACTGCTCACCTCCCACCCCCACCCCCGGGGCGGGGAACCCCCCGCCGCTCTGCTTGGCTCTCTCCCACCCTCCGCCCCACGGACACAGGCAGGTCTCGTCAGCAAGCCGGCTCCGGGCCAGCCACCCCTGCACTGCTCAGAAGCAGAACCCACAGACAGAAGAGTTGGGTAATGTCCCCTGCCTTCAAAGAAACCCATTCTTTCTGCCCCAGAGATCACAGAACCGGGACCTGCTGCCCACACCCGCGCCTCCCCCTGGCGGATGGCGGCAGTGCCCCTCCCACTCTCCACCCCCCCCCCCCCTTTCCTCCCGCTCACTCCCAGTTCTGGGCACCTCCTGTTCACTCCAGTCCCCCCACCTCGAAAGCCCAGCCCTGCGACCACCTGGGAGATCAGCAGGGCTAACTGGCTTCCCTGCAGGCACTGCTCCTGCCTCAAGCCCTCCCCATGCACCCGACCTCCAAGGCGGCCACGTAACCAAAAAGGGAGAAAGCCAGGTCACAGGAAACCCTTGTGTGCTGAGGCCTGCGTGGGCCCAGGCTCAGGGCGGAGGCCAGCGTTGCCCCCTGCTGGGCGACCTTGGCCTCTACGCCTCCCTTTCCTTACTGGATGAATGAGAGACACTGATGCTTCCCTCCCAGGACCAATAACGCAATAATGTAAGTACAGTACAGGTGCTTGGTACCCAGTGAGCGCTCAGTATGAGTGCGGTCTGATCACAAACGCCTTTGTTCCTTTCTGGGGCGTGTGGAACACGGATCCTTGCCCCTCCCCTCCCAAGCATCACCCCACGACGGGGACCAGATACACTGGGTGGCTCCTTAAAGCGCAGAACCCCAGCCCCACCCCCTCAATTCGCGGCCACTTTGGGGGAGGGCTCACGAACCTGCATGTTAAATCAGCACCACAGCTGACTGCTGTCCTCTAGAACGAGGGTCACTGTCCCGAGGACGAGTCTTACGAGGACCAAGGAGTCAGTGCTGTGTCCTTGGTGTCTACCACTAGGGGGACTTGCTGGAACAGAAAGGCAGCTGACATGTCACACCTGCCCTGGTGCAGAGCCGGAACCGTGGTGCAGAGCCCGGAGCTGCTGTGGCTGAGCCGGCTGAGCCGGAGACGCGGTTCTCAGGGTCTGGCTGCCACTCAGCACCGGGGGGATGATGTCCCCTCCCATCCCGTGCCAATTCCGAAGGTTCATCCATACGCCTCCTCAGTCCTTTACAGCATCACTGCAAACACCCTGCGAACTCGCCAGCTCCACTATGAATTCTCCCACAGCACATGCTCAAGTGTCTGAGCTAGAAAGACCACAGGTGTATTTGCATAACATTTGCATGAGATTTACATGCTCCCTGCAAATGCCTCCCTGCTGCTGTCTACCTACACAGGCTCCAAATTCAGCTTATTTTATCGGACGCCCTGCAGTGACGGTGCCTCAATTCCTTTCTGCACTCCGGCCTGTCACTCAGCAGTGTCTGTTCCCTCATGAGACCACAGCACGTCGGTGGGAGGACAGACCCACTAGCACTGAGCAGAGGAGGAAATGGTCCAAATCCCAAATCCCAGCGGGGGCCCAATTCCCCTGGGCCTCCTTAGAAAGCAAAACATCGCCCTGACCGGTGTGGCTCAGTGGGTAGAGCGTCGGCCTGCGGACTGAAGGGTCCCAGGTTCAATTCCGGTCAAGGGCATGTCCCTTGGTTGCGGGCACATCCCCAGTAGGGGGTGTGCAGGAGGCAGCTGATCGACGTTTCTCTCTCATCGACGTTTCTCTCTCATCGATGTTTCTCTTTCATCGATGTTTCTAACTCTAGCTTTCTCCCTTTCTCTCTGTAAAAAATCAATATATATATACATATACACATGCAAAACACCCAGCCACCTAATAGAAACACCTGCCAGGGCCGCTCCCTGCTGCCGTAACGTCCGGGACCTCCGGGTCTTGGGCCCCTTTACCCATGAAAGTCAAGCCGCTGCCGCAGGGACCCCAGGGACCCTGGAGAGCACAGTGCAGAGGGACTGGGGGGCCGTCCAGAGAGGGGGCAAAGCTGCCCCCAGGGTTCACAGGCAGCTGCACAGGCAAGTCTCAGTGCTCCCCCACTTTTTAGGGTGTTGGATGGGGTTGGGCTCGAAAGGGTGAGAAATGTACTACTGCTCCCCTGAGAGGAGCTCCCGCGACCACGCTTGGCGCACACTCTGCGATCACCCCCATCGCCCGGGAGCCAACCGGCGGCAGCGCCACCGCTGGGGCCAGTCCTTGGAGGGAGACAGTTCGGTGTCGCACGCGGCCACCTGGCTGCCAGGACAAGGTTTTTTGTTGTTGCTTTTATTTAACGGCGCAGAGCAGCCATCTTCAGCCCTTTCCACCTCGGGGCTCATAAACCGGCTACCGAAATTCCGCGGCACAGAAAGGAGACTTCTCGTCGATCTGACCAAAAAAGGTACATTTTTGATTCATTCACACCAGGCAGATGTTGTGTTGGCTGTTGTCACTTTTCTCGCTGACAAGCGAAGGGGAAGAGGCCGGGCCCTGACTAAGGAGCACTGCACGCTTCCGAAGTTCGCGGCGCTGGTGGGGCCCACGGAGCGGGATGTGCCCTGTCGCCGCGCCCCTGGGCCGGAGGCCGCAGCAGGTGCTTCTCAGCCGGGCAGGCGCTCCTGAGATGACGC
Source organism: Myotis yumanensis (assembly GCF_028538775.1). Taxonomy (NCBI): domain Eukaryota; kingdom Metazoa; phylum Chordata; class Mammalia; order Chiroptera; family Vespertilionidae; genus Myotis; species Myotis yumanensis. Next base: position 3,259,211 of record NW_027223770.1, on the reverse strand, counting down.
CTCTCCTACCGCAGCTCACACCGTGCCCGCCGCAGAGCTGGGCACAGAACGGCCTCCTCCAACGCCCCCGCGAGCATGATGGGCAGAGGAACGTCCTGTGCTCCGTTTGGGGAACTTGTGGACACTGCCTGGGGCTCTCCCAGTGGCCTCTGGGTAAAGTGCATACGGTTCAGGGACCGGTCCCTCTGCCCTGGAATTTGGAACCAAGAAGGCGGAACCAGGACTCACGCTAGTTCCGCCCCAGGCAGCTCTCCAGCTCACTAACCGGCCGCAGGCCACCGGACATCAGCCACAGGCCCACTGGCCAGGCCGCCCGCTCTCAGGCTCGGTCCCTCGCTGGCGCTGTCTCTGTAGACACTGTGTGGGCAGTGAAGGGCATTCCCGTGAGCAGCAAGCTCCTCACCCACTTCTTCCCGTTCGAGTGTCTATGGAAAGCCTAACACTTTTTAAATCTCACAGGGGAACGGGAGGTGGCAGAGCCCACCAGGAACTGCGTCCAGCTGATTAGGGACCCACTTACGCCGGAATGAATTCCTGGTGGTGGGGGAAGCCCCAGCCGTGGCTTCGGTTGTTGATGAAGTTATGACCAGTTACCATATGGCAAGGCCCACAGAGAGCCCTGGCCGAGTGAGAGCAGAACTCCCGCTCCCTTGGTTCCGGGGCGCTGTCGGGGCGCCGGGGAGGCCGGGCCGGACACTCAGTTGCCATTTCCACTCACCCGAGAAGGGCTCCCCTCCCAACTGCAGGGCCGCCTCCCTCCCACCCCTCTCTCGGGCTTTCCTGCCACTTCTGTGCAGCCCAGAGTTTGGAATTCAGTCCAGGAACAGGCATGACAAACACTAGTTTTCATTTCCATGGAGACCAGGGCCTGCAATAGAACCAGGACTCCGCGCCTGAAATGCCAAACAGCCTGACCCACTTCCCCTTCCGGCAAAAACAAACCGAGTCTGGCTGGGTCCCCCAGGCCTGGGGAGCGGGGGATGCCAGGCCTCGTCATCTCTGTGGGCATTCGGAAGAGGAGCTGATTATGGTCACCTTGGAAACGTGGTGATGCTAGAACCAGGGTCAGAAGTCAGGCAGGGGCTTCACCCAAGGCTGCTCAAGGTTAGTCTGCACCCTGTCCCAGCCTCCTGGAGGGAGAGGCTCACATCCCCTTAGAGACGCACTCACTGACCGCCCCCAGCCCTAGAGGGCAGACCTGGGGATGTCTCCCCGCTCCACCTGTCCCACCTCCCCTCTGTCTCCCCAACTCTACCTGTCCCGCCTCCCCTCACCGTCTCCCCAACTCCACCTGTCCCACCTCCCCTCACTGTCTCCCCAACTCCACCTGTCCCACCTCCCCTCACTGTCTCCCCAACTCCACCTGTCCCACCTCCCCTCTGTCTCCCCAACTCTACCTGTCCCACCTCCCCTCACTGTCTACCCAACTCCACCTGTCTCACCTCCCCTCACTGTCTCCCCAACTCCACCTGTCCCACCTCCCCTCACCGTCTCCCCAACTCCACCTGTCCCACCTCCCCTCACCGTCTCCCCAACTCCACCTGTCCCACCTCCCCTCACTGTCTCCCCAACTCCACCTGTCCCACCTCCCCTCACTGTCTCCCCAACTCCACCTGTCCCACCTCCCCTCTGTCTCCCCGCTCCACCTGTCCCACCTCCCCTCACCGTCTCCCCAACTCCACCTGTCCCGCCTCCCCTCTGTCTCCCTAACTCCACCTGTCCCACCTCCCCTCACCGTCTCCCCAACTCCACCTGTCCCACCTCCCCTCACTGTCTCCCCAACTCCCCCTGTCCCACCTCCCCTCACTGTCTCCCCAACTCCCCCTGTCCCACCTCCCCTCACTGTCTCCCGGGCTTCACCTGTCCCACCTCCCCTCACTGTCTCCCCAACTCCACCTGTCCCACCTCCCCTCTGTCTCCCCAACTCCACCTGTCCCACCTCCCCTCACCGTCTCCCCAACTCCACCTGTCCCGCCTCCCCTCACTGTCTCCCCAACTCCACCTGTCCCGCCTCCCCTCTGTCTCCCCAACTCCACCTGTCCCGCCTCCCCTCTGTCTCCCCAACTCCACCTGTCCCACCTCCCCTCACCGTCTCCCCAACTCCACCTGTCCCACCTCCCCTCTGCCTCCCCAACTCCACCTGTCCCACCTCCCCTCACTGTCTCCCCAACTCCACCTGTCCCACCTCCCCTCACTGTCTACCCAACTCCACCTGTCTCACCTCCCCTCACTGTCTCCCCAACTCCACCTGTCCCACCTCCCCTCACCGTCTCCCCAACTCCACCTGTCCCACCTCCCCTCACTGTCTACCCAACTCCACCTGTCTCACCTCCCCTCACTGTCTCCCCAACTCCACCTGTCCCACCTCCCCTCACCGTCTCCCCAACTCCACCTGTCCCACCTCCCCTCACCGTCTCCCCAACTCCACCTGTCCCACCTCCCCTCACCATCTCCCCAACTCCACCTGTCCCACCTCCCCTCACTGTCTCCCGGGCTTCACCTGTCCCACCTCCCCTCACTGTCTCCCCAACTCCACCTGTCCCACCTCCCCTCTGTCTCCCCAACTCCACCTGTCCCACCTCCCCTCACCATCTCCCCAACTCCACCTGTCCCGCCTCCCCTCACTGTCTCCCCAACTCCACCTGTCCCACCTCCCCTCTGTCTCCCCAACAGCACCTGTCCCACCTCCCCTCACCATCTCCCCAACTCCACCTGTCTCGCCTCCCCTCTGTCTCCCCAACAGCACCTGTCCCACCTCCCCTCACCATCTCCCCAACTCCACCTGTCTCGCCTCCCCTCACTGTCTCCCCAACTCCACCTGTCCCACCTCCCCTCTGTCTCCCCAACTCCACCTGTCCCGCCTCCCCTCACTGTCTCCCCAACTCCACCTGTCCCGCCGCCCCTCACTCTGTCTGTCTCTGTGGGCCTGTCTGCCCCTTGCACACACCCCCACACCCTGGCCCCAGGACCGCTGCACGGGTCCCTCCGCCTGGAACTCTGGTTCCTTTTCAACCTTCAGGTCAAAGGCCACCTCCCCAGAGGAGCGTGTCCTGCAGGCCGCTCCACCCGAGTGCCTCCCTGTCCCAGCAGCCCTTCCTTGTGGCCCTGTACAGCCAGCACGTGGCACGGGGTCACAGACATGCGCGGCATGAAGCCAGGAGCACGCTTTTTAAAGCTGTTCATCCCACTGTCGCAGTCTCAGATATTTACTTATTTGCTAGGGACCCAGTGTGTGAATTCGTGCACCTCGAAAGGACCTGTGGGCCATGAGTGCACTGGGCACAGTCAAGCCCCCGCCTGGCCCCTCCTGCCACAGCCCCTGGTCCTGTCTGCCGGCAGCCCCACTCCAGCTGCCCCCACTCCCATGCGCTGACAGCGCTGGCCCCACTCACACCCGCTGATAGCGTGGAGCCATTGGGGCCGGCGCCAGCATCAGGAGCGAGTGGGGCCAGTGCCAGCAGTGGGTGTGAGCAGTGGCTCCGGGGGTGTCAGCGGGTACGAGTGGCGGCTGCTGGCCCTGACCGTCCCTCAGGAGCAGGGGCAGGTGGAGAAGACCTGAGGGGTGATCAGGGCCAGCAGCCACCACTCGCACCCACTGACAGTGCTGAGCAATTGGTGCCAGCGCCAGGCGCCAGCAGTGGGTGTGAGTGGCGGCAGCGGGTGTGAGCGCTGGGTGGGACCGTGGTGCACAGGAGCAAAGAATTTTCAGTAACCACCAGAGGTTCACCCCAATGACTGACCAGCGCCCTGCCTTGGTCTGGCATCCCCGCTCACCTGTCCTACCATCCCGCCTCGGCCAACTCCCAACAAGTTCCGCCCTCTGCCGCCTGCTGCCAATGCCCGCTGTGTTCTGTGCATACCCCCTGGTGGTCAGCACACGTCATAGCGACCGGTTGTTTGGCAGTTTCGTCTATTTGCATATTAGGGTTTTATATATATAGATTTAAAAAAAAATATTTTTATTGATTTCAGAGAGGAAAGAAGAGATAGAAACATCAGTGATGAGAGAGAATCATTGATTGGCTGCCTCCTGCATGCCCTCTATTGGGGATCAAGTCCGCAACCTAGGCAGGTGCCCTTGACGGGAATCGAACCTGCCACCCTTTAGTCTACAGGCTGATGCTCTATCCAGTGAGCCAAACCAGCTAGAGCTCGGGTATTTATTTCTGAAGCCGATCCCACATCTGCCTTTTTATTTTTATTATTATTTAAAATATATATTTTTTATTGATTTCAGAAAGGAAGGGAGAGGGAGAGATAGACACATCAATGATGAGAGAGAATCATTGAGCAGCTGCCTCCTGCATGCCCCCTACTGGGGATAGACCCCACAACCCGGGCATATGCCCTTGACCGGAATCAAACCCTGGACCCTTCAGTCCACAGGCTGATGTTCTATCCACTGAGCAGAACCAGCCAAGGCACATCTGCCTTTTTATAATAACAGCTCACTGATTCTTAGTGTGACTTCTGGATCCATGAAAACTAAAATACGACATCATTCCCAGACTGTCGGCGGCACTGGCCGCGTCGTGTAGACCTCGGTGTGAATGAGTGTAAATTCTGGGCTGTCTTGTGCCCTTCCTATGCACCTGTGTTCTTTGTCAAGTGATCACAACACATCTGACCAGGGTGAGGAGGAGAATCTTTTAAAAAATACAACCTAATTAGACAGACAGTGCATCCCCAAATAAAGGACTTCCTGTAATTGCTCACGGAACAAAATAGGAAGCGAATTCCCAGTTAAGAAACTGAATCCTGTTTCTAAACGTCCTTTCTGCACGGCAAGGGGTGAGCATGCAGCTGTCCATGCCTCCAGGGGCCCCACTTCCACAGGCTGGGCGGGAAGTGACTATGAAGCAAAGATGCTGCCATTAAACACAGGACCAATTTCCGTCCCCGAGGCTGCGTACGGCAGGGCAAACACCTAACACTGGGGAGGCAGTCTGGGGCCTGCGGGCGGTGCTGGCTGAACTGCTCTATCCTATGTCTGCAGCTCAGAGCAGCTCAGAGGGGCCTCGGTGGTCAGGGGATCCACCCTCCCGCCTGCTGCGGGAGTCCCCCAGCAGCCCTGGCAGCAGCCCGCGCCTCTGCCTCTGGCTCCGGGTGCAAACGCCCGGCCCGGCCGTCGCACGTCTGAGCAGCTCTAACGGGACGGTCAGTGCCGTGATCCTCACATCTCCGTGTCTGTGTCCTTATTTCCCCATCGTTCCTGGTGACCGGTACCCACCGCTCTCTCTGAGCGCCATGGTCGTTAGGAGTTAAGCTGACCGAGCTGATTTGATGTCTTTGCCCGTTTACTGGGCACCCAGTGTGCGCCTCCAACTTTGTGGTCTTCGTCCCCAGGGCCTGCTAGGCCGTGACCAGGTGGCACCAGGGTCATGGTCTTTGTAGATACACACGGATTAACGACACACGATCAGGCATGGGACCGGCCCACGGCAGGGACGTCACGCTTTTAAACTTGACTGTCAAGCTCAGCGAATCCAAGTGCAACCCCACCCACCGGACCTCAGAAGCCCCACTCGGAGCCTGAGAAAGCAGAAGGGGCTAAGCTATCCCAGGAGGCCCTTCTCTACAAGACATTCCAGTCCCCGGAGAGGCCGCAGCCACGGGACAAGGCACAGAGGTGCTGCTGCACTCCAGGGCCCCCCCCGCCCCCCCCTAGCGAGAGAACGGTGCTGCTGAACCCGCCACACGTGGCTGAGGAGCCCTCGCTCTGCACCGGGTGATGGGGACGCCCCCGGCGCTGAGGATGCAGGCCCTGCCTCAGAAACAGGCATGTAAACTCCAGGCAGAGCAGCTCCCTGACTCCTGTCCAGGGGCCAGGCTCAGCCTTCCCTTCGAACTGTCCGGGGCAAACCGCTGCCCTCTGACCTTCAGCATCTACGACGCCAGGAAATGAGTTGGCTGCTGCCTACCCCCAAAAAGGATGCCAGAGGAGGGGTCGGAGGGGTCGGAGGGGCAAGGGTACTCGGGGAGCTGCGGAGGGCACGGCCTCTTGCAGCTGAAGGACCCAGAAACCAGACGTGGCCGCACCAGCTTTCCCTCTGCCAGCCCCACCTCGGGCACCGGGGCTGTTCCTAATGGGATTCAGAGGAGCAGTGAGGGGGGTGCCGGGTGGGGAGTGTAGGGAGAACAGGGAGGATAAGGAGGGTGGGAAGGGTGAGGGGGAGAGGGAGGGGAGAGAGAGGGGGGAGGGGGAAGGATGGGAGGGTGGAAAGAGTGGGGAGGTGGGAAGGGTGGGGGGGCGGGGAGGGTGGGGGGTAGAGAAGGTGGAAAGAGTGAGGGGTGGGGAGGGTGAGGGGGGGTGGAGAAGGTGGGGAGGGTGGGGGGTGAGGAGGGTGCCATGTGGGGAGCGGGGTGAGGGGACGAGAGGTGGACAGCAGCACCCGCACCCTCCCCTGGCTACTCCCCTGGACCTCACTGTGGGTCCATGCACCTGACCGATTCCTTTCAGACCCCTGAGGATGCAAGTCCAACTCCGTGAGGTTCCTGCTAGAGATCAAACAGAAAAGGCGGAGAGTAACCATTATCTTAAAATCGTAAAACCTGAGGACAAAGAGGCCGAGAGACGTCAGCAACCTGCCGGCTGCAGGTCACCCAAGTCACCGAGAGGCTGGACGGGAACTTAGCGTATAGTACACTCAGGCACAAACCCGGCTGCCGGCGGCCTCACTCACCGCCTCCTGCACCATCGGACGCGCCTGTGACACACGCAGCCTGGGTAAGCACTTCCACCACCTTCCTCCAGCCCAGCTCCAGGCCCGACGCCTCCGGAGCTGGGCCCCCTCACCCCCCTGTCCTCCCGTCTGATCCCCAAACCACCTTCATAAGGCAAAACCCCTTTCTCCACAGCATCTCCCCAAATCTGCTTAGATTTTACCTCAAGCGACTGTCATAGTCGGTGATGTGACCCGTTGCATCGTTGGATAACTCTCTAAACTGCCTCCCGTGGCTTCCGGCCAAACGTCCCCTCCTACCCCCTCTGCATTGGAGACTGAGTCGACTTCCTCTTCCATGTGCAACCTGACCAGGCCCTCACGCTCCCTGGGTCTCATCTCTGACCTGCGGCCCCTGGCCCTCCCCGGCCACTCCCCGGGCTCCTCGGACACTGGTCCACTCTCCTCAGAAGGAATTCCAGTCCCTCTCAATCCCCCTGAAACGGGGGAGCCTGCCCAGAAACGGCGCTAATGCTGCAGAGAAGGGACGCGCCCACGACAGGGCACGCCGCGGCCGTGTGCTTTGGGAATTGGAGCGCAAACACATATTTTTGGAGTCGTCTTCTGAGTCGGGGGGACCTGGAACTGGTCCCTGCTCTGAGTCCCTGGCTGCAGCCCATGCTCAGGGGTGCGTGTGTGTGTGACGTATGTGTGCACATCCGGAGGGAGGAGGCCGCACCCACGCGCGCTCAACCCGCTCGGCCCGTAGCTCTGAGTGGGCCTGGGCTCTCCAGGCAGGAGGCAGGGCCACAGCCCGAGATCCTCAGAGTTGGACGCGTCGATCCTGAGCCCACGGTCCCTCCTCCAGTCCCTTCCTCCCTGACTCACAGAGAAGCCGAGCTTCCGGTCTGACTGGATGTGGGCAGCACTGAGGGCCGACGTTGTTAGGCAACTGGGTCCAGGAGTGGGAGGTGTGTGTGCACACGGGCGGCGCCCGCCACGCCTCTGTCAGGAGGACCAGCACCATCAGGACTGCTCAGCGCTGCCAGCTCAGGGCTCAGCAAACCACTGGTGGCCAACCCAGCTCACCACCAGGTTTTTCGTTTGCTTGTTTTTTAAAATATATTTTTATTGATTTCAGAGAGGAAGGGAGAGAGAGAGAGAGAGAATCAATGATGAGAGAGAATCATGGATTGGCCGCCTCCTGCACGCCCCACACTCCGGATCGAGCCCACAACCTGGGCATGTGCCCTTGACCGGAATCGAACCCGGGACCTTTCAGTCCGCAGGCCGACGCTCTATCCACTGAGCCAACCCAGCTAGGGCTCCACCAGGTTTTGTATGGCCCACGAGCTAAGGAGGTTTTTACATTCTTCAATGTTGGGAAAAGGGAAGAATATCTCGTGACATGTGAAAATGATATGAAATGGGTTCCCGAGTCCATAAAGTTTTATTGGGAACAGCTATGCTCACTCGTTCATATCTTGCCTGTGGCCACCTCCACCGTCCAAGGCAAACTGGTTTCTGTAGCAGAGGCCGCACGGCTCACACGGCCTGAACGCCTCCCCCTGCCCTCTGGCCTGTCTAACCCGCAGGCCTGGGAGCTGTGGCCTCCTTTCCTGGGAGCTGGGAGGCGTCCCGGCCCCCCCCCCCCCCCCCCCCCACCGGCAGGAACCTGTGCTGATGACGCCACAGTGGAGGCAGGGCTGCAGGCTCGCCGCCCGCAGGGGACATCTGAGGAGGAGGATTCTGTGTAGGTGGGATGATAAGGCTCATTCTTCCTTCTCTCCCCACCGGGCACTGCTCTCCATGGCCTTGACACTGCCCCTCTCAGCCGTGAGCAGCTCCCTGAACGGCACTTTCTCCCTTCCTTCTGCCATGGCCCGCTTCCCCACCGGTTTCTGAACTTGAGAGAACACAGGCTCTGCTCAGGGTGGTTGGGGTGAGGAGAGGTGGGAGGGGGGGGGCGGGCTCACAACAGCATAGTCTGCTAAGGAGTGTCAGAGAAGATAAGCGGCAAAGACCCCTTTCCCTGGCCCTGGCAGCGGTGGGGGGGTGTGGGGGGTGGGGGCTGGCTGAGTCCCCAGGGACACAGGGCGCTCCAATTCCTCCCCACGCTCCACTTGCCTAAATCAAGCCAACAGCTAACAATGCAAGGAGGCATGGGGGAGTAAGGCCCAGCCACTGACTATCTGTTTTCTGAAAACACATGGCAAACCTCGGAGCCAAATGCCCGCTAAGCCGAAGAATAAACAACCCTTTATTTCCCGGAGAGGGGAGCTATCAACTTCCCGCTCCTGCGAGCACCCCCAGGCTCTCCCCTGCCTGAGAACCCTCCAGGCTGCCCCTCTTGCTAACCATGCCCTGGTCTCCCCGACCAGGGGCACCCGAGCTGGGTGGGCAGGTGGAGAGCAGGCGCACATGGCCGCCCGCAACTCCCTAGGAGCCGGGCCAGCTCTCCGTGGCGCACTGCTAATTCAGGCCGCCGCCAAGTCCGAGGGTCCTGAGTGAGTCCTGTGGGCAAGCCGACCCCACCGGCCCCGGCCCCAACCACTCCCCCTCCTGACTGGGCCCACCCTCAGTGCCCAAGCTCCCTCTGTGGAGCAGCAGTGAGGATCAGGAGGGGGAGACAGGGAGAAGAGCGCGGCCGCTCCGCAGCACGTCACTCGCTGCCTTCAGATCCCCGCACAGAACAGAAGCAAGAACAGGGGCTCCGGGCCACTCCGCCCCAGAAGGCGTGTGTCCTCGGCAGCTCCGAGCAGCGGCACAGGCTGGACACAGCACACAGCACGACAGGCGCTCCTGCAGCCCCGGGCCCTGCTCCCTCCCTGGGCATGGCCAGCCCTTCCAAACACAAGGAAACAAAGACACACACACACACACACACACACACACGCCCATGCAAACACACGCACACGCACACGCACACGCACACATGCACACGAGCGGCAGCACGAGTCAGCACTAACCTGGAAGCCATGGGCACGGTAGCAGAGCAGGCAGAGGCCTCATTCATTCATGCACTGGGCGGCGGGTGGGGCGGGGAGCAGGCCCTGAGGACGCGGCAGGCTCTCACCTCCATGACCACCCACAGCCCTGCTCTACCGGGGGCGGGGGGCAGGGCCCTCACAGGCGGGGGGAGCCTCCTTTCTCGGGGGTTTCCCACGGCTCTGCATTGTGAGCATGGCTCCCCTTTATTTGCTCTCCCGCCTCCCCCTGCAGCCCCTCCGAGTGGTCATGCAGCTCCCACGGCCCCTCTCCCTCACCCCTGCTCCCCCTCTCCCTCTCCCTGGCTCCCAGACAGCTGTTCTCCAGCTGCCGCAGGCACGCGCGCGCACACACTCAGACACACGCGAGCGCGTGAGCACCCCCGCCGCTGCCGCTTTACATAATGCGACTCCAGTGCCGCGCAGCCTGCCAGCTCTGTTATTCCTCCCGCTGGGCAGGGCAGCGGGCGTGACTTCCTCTCCGCCCCCATCAGAGAGCACACAGAGGATGCTCTGCTGCACCCACCACCTCCCAGGTGCGTATGGGGTCCCTGATCAGGGAGGGGGCACTCGATCAAAGCAGGCGCCCAGGCAAAACAGCCTTGCACCCCGCAGGCTGACAGCGGCGCGCGCCCAGCTGCGGGAGAGGGGAGCAGACGCAGACCTGAGACCACCGCTGCCAGAGAGGACAGCGGCCGCGGGGGGCCCCCAGACTCCACGGCAGCCCTGATGCCTGCTTCTCCAGCGGGTCAGACTCTCACAGACAAAGAGTAGCTGTGAGTGAGGCACTCACATTCGTGACAAAGCAGGGCCCTGGGTCTCCAAACCCTAAGCTGCACCCTCAAGCGGTTTCTTCTCCCGTCCACCCGATGACACGCAGCGGGGCCCGGGACAGCCCACAGACGCTCGCTCAGATGACGTGTTCCACTCACCAACATCAGTGAAGGCTGTGCACGCCACAGACGGCCTCCTAGCACCTTCACTCCTGTTTGAGTTCCTCGGCAGTCACCTACGGCCCACCTGGAGACGCTGCGGGTTCGATGCCAGAGCCCCGCGATAAAGCAGGTACCGTGATAAAGCAGGTACCGTGATAAAGCAGGTACCGTGATAAAGCAGGTACCGTAATATAGCCGGTACCGTAATATAGCAGGTACCGTAATATAGCAGGTACCGTAATATAGCAGGTGCCGTAATATAGCGGGTGCCGTAATATAGCAGGTACCGTAATATAGCGGGTACCGTAATATAGCAGGTACCGTAATATAGCAGGTACCATAATATAGCAGGTGCCGTAATATAGCCAGTGCCGTAATATAGCAGGTACTGCAATATAGCAGGTGCCGTAATATAGCAGGTGCCATAATATAGCAGGTGCCGTGATAAAGCGGGTACCGTGATAAAGCAGGTACCATAATATAGCCGGTACCGTAATATAGCAGGTGCCGTGATAAAGCAGGTACCGTAATATAGCAGGTGCCGTAATATAGCAGGTACCGTAATATAGCAGGTGCCGTAATATAGCAGGTGCCGCAATATAGCAGGTGCCGTGATAAAGCAGGTACCGTGATAAAGCAGGTACCGTAATATAGCCGGTACCGTAATATAGCAGGTACCGTAATATAGCAGGTACCGTAATATAGCCGGTACCGTAATATAGCAGGTACCGTAATATAGCAGGTACCGTAATATAGCCGGTACCGTAATATAGCAGGTACCGTAATATAGCCGGTACCGTAATATAGCAGGTACCGTAATATAGCCGGTACCGTAATATAGCAGGTACCGTAATATAGCCGGTGCCGTAATATAGCAGGTACCGTAATATAGCCGGTACCGTAATATAGCAGGTACCATAATATAGCCGGTGCCGTAATATAGCAGGTACCGTAATATAGCAGGTACCGTAATATAGCAGGTGCCGTAATATAGCAGGTGCCGTAATATAGCAGGTACGGGTACCGTGATATAGCGGGTACCGTGATATAGCGGGTGCCGTAATATAGCAGGTGCCACAATATAGCAGGTACCGTGAGAAAGCAGGTAGCACAGTAAAGAAGGTTTTGCAATAAAGCAGGTGCCGCAATAAAGCAAGTCGTCATCTTTGCACTGGAGGAGGGTCTTGCTTCCAATTTGTAAAAAAATGCAACATCTGTGAAGCGCAGTAAAGTGAGGCCTGTATTTGGGCCTCATGTGACCACATCTAACAGAAGGCTGTCGTCCTGGAAAGACGGAAGGTCCTACGGCTGAAACAGCTGAGTGGGAATCCAGGTCCCGCACCCAAACCCATGAGGACTGGCTGCCTAACACCCCATGCACCAGAGGGCGAGTGTGGAGAACTACCACCACCTTTCCACGGAGCAGCCTGAGAAACCCGCCCGGGGCCGGGAGACACCAACGCCACCAAGACGATGGGGACGCTCAGCTCAGTGCCTCTCGCCTTCAGTCGCCTCAGGACCGCGCTAACCCACGCGTTCTGCTGCCGTCCGCCGTTCTGACCAACTCCCAGGTGAGGCCCACGCTGCCCTCCCACGGGCCACGCTCGGGAGCACAGGGCTGGCTTATGCCTTCTCACTGTTTGTAGTTCTTAAGGGACGGACAAACGTTTGTCCGCCCGGTGCAGCTGCACAGGACAGCATGCTGGAGGGGATCACAGTCATCGTCCCCTGACGTCACCGTGTCCTGCTCACCAGGCCCACGCGGGAGCGAGCACTGCGGGCACCTGCTGGCGAACGCCCCACTCGTGGCCACAGGTCTTCACGGACTTCCCGCGGCCGGAGAGAGCGGCCACCTCGTGGTGCCTCTGAGGCACGGGGTCTGGGCTGTCTGGTCCCACCTCGCTCATTAGAGGCGTTTCTGCTCCTCGGGACGGGCGCTGGGAGGGCCTGGGAACAAGCAGCGCCGCTCTCCCACCCTCGCGTCAGTCCTGCCCCTTCGCACGCCTCCTTGCTGGGCACCGCCCCCGCCTCCTCCTGCCACAGAGAGCTGCTGCCCTTGGCGGGTCTGCCTGCAAAGCCAGGGGCTGCTGCTCCCCAACCCTGTGACCCCCAACTCAACTCAGGCTCCTCATCGGAAAGGGAGCGACGGGACTTCCCTCCGACGCTGCCGAGCTGCTGGGCTTTCTAAACGGCACGGGAAGCACCTGTCCTCGCGGGCCACCGTGCACAGCGCAGAACCCGGTCACGGGCTCTGTGGGTCATGCTGCCGGGAGGCTGCTCCTTGCAAGTCCCCCAGCACGCAGGAGTCGGGGGGACAGCGCCGGTGTCAGGACTGGACCGCCTGCCAGCACTCGCTCACTCAGACTTGGGACAAATTACCACCTTTTCCGAGGCTTTGCTTCACCCACCTAGTGCAGATTCACCGTTCTCCCCAAACAGCGCCGCACCGCCCTCCGTGTGGGTGTCTTCGTGGCTTAGGGTGACAGCAAGGGGCTCACAGGGCAGGCGCAGAGACCAGACACGCCTGCGCCCGGATCCCGGGGCCTCAGTGACTGATGTGACTTTTGAGACGTGAGCCTCACTAAGCTTCAGGCTTTTTCTCCTTTAAAGCAGTCACAGCAATAACACAGTCTTGCTGAATCCGGTGGGAATTCAATGGGGTAAATACGAGTAACACGCTTCTCGCTGCATCGGACACAGAATATCTGTCCAATAAATGAAAACTGGCGGCAACACCGGTGAAGCACAACAGCTATTTCTGCAAAACACCAGGGCTTCCTGTGGCGAGTCTGGACTGAGGGAAACCACTCCTCACGGGTGTGAGGTCTGTGCACCCCCCTCCTCCGCCACCCGAAGGTGCTCGTGCCCTCTCCTCCCACGGCGGACCGTCACGGGTCACGAGGAAGCTCCAGAGCAGCCAGTCGGAGCGCCTGGGCACACCTTCGCGGTGTCCATGTCGACCTTCCCTTCCCTGTTAGAAGCCACCTGGGCTCCAAGAACCTGATCTGAACTAGGAGGAGCGATTTCTATGTGCAGTGCCACTGGCCACGCCGCCAAGGTGAGGGTCTCACTCACGCCCATCAGCAGGTTCCACCAGGGGCTCAGCCCCCATTCGCTGAGGAGGAAACCAGGAGGCGGGGGTTCAACACCTTCCTGTGTGTGACGAGCAGACAGCAGAGCAGGTGCATGGAACCTGCTTCCCTGACGCCCACTCTTTTTTTTATTTTTTTAATATATTTTATTGATTTTTTACAGAGAGGAAGGGAGAGGGATAGAGTTAGAAACATCGGTGAGAGAGAAACATCGACCAGCTGCCTCCTGCACACCTCCCACTGGGGATGTGCCCGAAACCAAGGTATATGCCCTTGGCCGGAATCGAACCTGGGACCTTTCAGTCCGTAGGCTGACGCTCTATCCACTGAGCCAAACCAGTCAAGGCCCGAGGCCCACTCTTACCCATGACGTCCTGTTTGAAGGAAAGGTGCCGCTGGAAGGGGATGGAGGCCGATAGGGGTGGAGGCTGATGGGGATAGAGGCCGATGGGGATGGAGGCTGATGGGGTGGAGGCCGATGGGGATGGAGGCCGATGGGGATGGAGGCTGATGGGATGGAGGCCGATGGGGATGGAGGCTGATGGGGGTGGAGGCTGATGGGATGGAGGCTGATGGGGATGGAGGCCGATGGGGATGGAGGCCGATAGGGGTGGAGGCTGATGGGGTGGAGGCTGATGGGGATGGAGGTCGATGGGGATGGAGGCCGATAGGGGTGGAGGCTGATGGGATGGAGGCCGATGGGGATGGAGGCCGATGGGGATGGAGGCTGATGGGGGTGGAGGCTGATGGAGTGGAGGCTGATGGGAATAGAGGCGGGCCCTTCCCTGCTGGTTTTTACACACCTGCCCCCCACCCTTGGGAAAGTCAGCGCAGTCTGAGCCCTGCTGTGGGTAGTCCGACTAAGCTTGGGGGGGGGTCCCACAGGTGGAACCTACGCCTCCGCCTTTTCACAGCTGAGCTATTGGTGCTGAATCCCAAACTGCTCTTCTGTGATTGAGTGTAGGGAATCAAGGGAAAAGTAAGCATCATTTTCTGAATTAAACCTTTCCCTTAGAGATACGGAAAACTGACATTAGCTTCTATTTTTGAAAGGAAAAGAGGTTTCTGAGAGTCCTGGGCAGCATCAAAAGCTCACTCTAAAGAGCATCCTGGAGGGATCTGGGAAGAAAGGGGTACACCTGCAAACCACTGAGCCAACAGCCACCCCCAACAGCCACTCCTGCCCCCCGCCGTCCTGGGCAGCCAGTCTCCCCCCCTCTGGCCTGGGCAGCCAGTCTCCCCCCCTCTGGCCTGGGCAGCCAGTCTCCCCCCCTCTGGCCTGGGCAGCCAGTCTCCCCCGCCCCCGGCCTGGGCAGCCAGTCTACAGACAGAGGCCCCGTCTGCACCGCACCTGGTTCGCTGCAAGTGCTGGGTGACTGTTCACAGAAGGGGAGGCAGAGCTGATAGAGAACAGCTCTCATATCTCTGAATCCTCCTCCCGTCCCATGGAGAACAAAACACCTGTGCACAGTAAGGACTTCAGACATTTGCATCACGTCTGACTGGGTTAGATTACGGGGAATGATGGCGAAAGTGGGCCTGACTATATTACTATCAGCACCCACACCGCAGGTGCCTTACAAAGCTAACCGTCCTGGAGATGCTGAAGAGGGCGGGCGCGTCAGAGAAAGAAAAGGCCCGGAGGTGTGACATCCGCTGAGAACCAGTGTGTGCCAAGCGCACAGTCTATTTACCTATAAAGCTTTTGTTATGAAATAGGTGAGGAAACTGGACTTAGACGTCTACCCTGACCCGGCCACACCCATGCCCCTCCACAGGCAAACACCTGCTCGGTGACATGCCCTTTAGACGGAGGTTGTTGCATTGACTCATCATCAGTTACAACCATCATATGGCGTTCAGTTCCCCAAACAGCGCTGCCAGAGGCTCCACTGTCCCTACGGAGGCCAGGATCCATCGCCGCCCCTCAGGCCAAACCCCCTGCTCTGCCGCCTGGGGATGCTGGCGCCAGCCCTGTGGTCCCGTCATGGCCCTGTGAGTCTCGCTGACACCCCGACAGGCAGTTTCCAGTTGGCCTGCCCAGCCTGCAGCCCCTCGGTGCCGCCCACAGGGCCACAGCCACCCCTGTCCAATGAGCTCTGAGCCCAGCCTGTGGGGGACCCCTTTCCACGCTGCCCCTTCCCGGGTGCCCTCTCCACCCCAGGGTGGTGGTGCTGCTTCCATCGCTCCCCCTCAAGGTGACACTCCCGCTCCAGCTCCCGAGTGATGCGCAGCGACACCCACTGCGGCGATGAGCAGCCAGCAGCTCAGGGAGTGAGACGTCGCCCCTGCTCTCAAGTCCGTAGCGGTGGGGTGACTAACAGCATTTAGAACCTTCCCTGGGCCAGACACAGCATTTTACCAGCAATATGTCTTCCCTCCTCTAACCTCACCCACATCACCCGGCCCCCGCCATGAGGGGCTGAGCTCTCAGAGGTCAGACCACGGCCCCCAGTCACACCGCAGGCAGGGAGCCAGGGCGGCCAGCACCGCCCCAGCCACGCTGCCTCACGCCTCACCACGGCTGTCAGGGGGGACGAGGGGCCAGGGCACGTGGGGCACTGCCGGAGGCCGGTCCATCCTTGCTGCTTGACGCAGTCGCTGCAGGAAAGAGGCATCTGCACAGCATGTGTTTCAGTGGACCCGGCGTATGTAGCATACTGTTTTTAATATGTTTGCTCCCTTTAGCGCCATGTGTTTTAAACAAGGTCACCTCTCCGAGAAAGGTTGTTTCCCCGGGTGGGGATCTTTCCCTGAGGTTAGGGAGGGGATACAACCCCTTAATTAAGTGCCAGGCGGGTAATTAAGTTACATGGTCTTTACTCCCTGGAATGGAGATGAGAAACACCTTAACCCTTGTAATAGAAATTGACGGGATTGGAATCGGCTGGTATAAATACGGATGTAATAACACAATAAAAGTCAGATCCTCATCAGTTCCTGACCAGAGCTCCGACCAGAACTTTGGCTGGAGATCCTGGCTATAGGTCCTGACTAGGCTGCTGACCAACTGAAGACTGTCTTCGTGTCATTCCTTCTTCGCCGACTCCGTCCACACCTTTGGGGACCCCTGGACCTGCTGGGATTGGACCCCAGCAGGGCACAAACACGGCCATCGCTCACCAAGTTTGGAAGAGAAAGAAGCTAAATTGTTAGCCCGAGAAGTCCACGTTTCTAAAATATTCAAAAAAATGGGAAGGGACCGTGAAAGGTCTCCTAAGCCAAGCCCTGGGGCGGTCGGGGCTCAGGAGGCCTGCGGAGTGACCCACCAGAATCCCTCAGGAAGCCGCCCCTGTTTTATGAACCATTAGTGCAAGAACACGGGGACCCAGGCTCCCCTCCGCCCTCGCAGCTCCCAGCCCGTCCGGTAACCCACGGACGTGGGGCTGGGTGTTCTGCACGGGCCACGGAAGGCCTCTGACCCCGCTGTACCCCAAGGCCCCTCATGAATACTGCATCTCTCCCATGAGGAGCAGGGATGTCCCTGTAATTACAACCTGAAGCAAGAAACGGCCAGACGAACGCGTGGAGAGGGGCCGGGTCCCGACAGCTCGGCACCCCTCTCCCCCTGGGGCGCACCAGCATCGCCACGACCCGATGCCCGCCCTTCCGGCCAAAGCTCAGCAGGCGGACAAGCGTCCCCTCGCCCAGCGCCCAGCAGGAGGAAGGCGTGGCCCCAGCCAGTGGGAAGGGCACCTGCTGGGGTAGGGCCCCTGTGTGTGTCCCTCAAAGCCCCATTCACCACGCAAGCCGCACACCCTCCCGACGTATGCTAGGCACCACCTTCTTCTTTCCTAAGTGTCCCCAGCCAGCTGTTCTAGATTCCAGCCTCCATCAGTTACACGTGCACGGGGTGCTCTGCGCCCTGTTTTATTGGGGTGACACTGGTTATGAGTGGGCTGGCTGCACTTTAGAGTCACCTTGGAGTTTTCACACACCTCACTGCCTAGCTCGTACCCTTTGCCAATGAGTCAGGCGTCTGGGGTGAGGGGCAGGCATCAGTACTTTTTAAACATCCCAGGTGGCCCTAGCCCGTTTGGCTCAGTGGATAGAGCGTCGGCCTGCGGACTGAAGGGTCCCGGGTTTGATTCTAGTCAAGGGCACATGCCCAGGTTGAGGGCTAGATCTCCAGTAGGGGGCGTGCAGGAGAAAGCCAATCAATGATTCTCTCTCATCATTGAAGTTTCTATTTCTCTCTCCCTCTCCCTTCCTCTCTGAGATCAATAAAAATATATTTAAAAATAAATTAAAAATAAACATTCCCAGGTGATTGCAATGTGCAGCAAAAATTAGGAACCACTGGTCTATGCAATTCTACCTTAATTCTCCAGTAATGTAGAAAAATTACTTCTGAAATTATAGTCAAATGAGCATACTGTCCAGAAGTCAAACTGTTTTCTTAAAGAGTCAATTTTCCTCTTTTTAAAATGATTTCCCGTGTTAATGATCAGAGCTGACGCGCGTTGAGAACTGAGTGCCAGGCCTCGTTCTGGGCGCTATATCCACTGGGTTTCGTCTCATTTAATCTTATTATTATTACAATTTCCCAGAAGAAGGCGTGAGTCAGAGACAGCGAGCACGTCCGCAGCTGGCCCAGCACGTCTGGCACCAGCTCCTCGGGACGGGGCCGCACGGACTTCCAGCGGCCGCCTCCCTCACGCCGTCTTCCCTCCTTGCTCTTTAATTTGACCCAATTACCTTTGCTCTACTCTCGTTTTGAAAATTGCTCTCTGAGATTCCGCTTTTCCTAGAGCCTCTGAGTTAAGTGGGTGCACGTGGCCACAGCAGGACCCACCGAGGTGGCGGGCAGGACGGGCGCTCTGCCCCACAGAGAGGGCCGGCTCGTGTGACCCCGCAGCCACCTCGTGTGGGAACAGGTCTCTCGAGGAACTAGGTTGACTCCTGGGGAGGGAACTTAGATGGAGGACAGTGAGGGTATAGGCAGTAATCGAGGGTCGTGCCTCTGGGGGAGCAGGTGGCGCCCGTGGCCTCAGAGAGGCCCAGCGACGTGAGAGAGCGTCTCAGGGGCAGGGACGTCGTCCTCCGGGGCGGCCACACCTGCCCACCCGGGAAGGCCCCGAACCCAGAACCGCCAGGAAGGTGGACACAAAGGGGCTGGAGACCTTTACGATACAGGCCCAGATCTAACGAAGCACTTAATTATGCAAATTAAGTGGTTTATCTGCCCACAGTCCCAGGGTTACCGTAAGTTGACCTGAAAGAGGATTAAATAATAACACAAACCACTTAACCCGATGTTCTTCCCACATGAAGAGTCGCCGGGTGCTGGCTACGACCTGCCGCTGGCTACCCCCCACCTCCCACCGTGACTTCTGTCCGCGGGGACACCTGCTCTCCGGGTGCCTGGGAGGGAGGCAGAGCCCCACGTCCCTGCGCCCGGGACACAGGTAGAAACAGCAGGCCCAGCGCCTGGCATCGAAGTTCAAGCTCGCTCCGCCCGCCCTCACTCCCACGCGATGCAGGCTGGCTCCACGGCGCGTCCCCACGGCCTCTCCAGACCTGTCTCACCCACACGCGCGCATGGCCCTGAGGGATGTGTGTAAGGAGGGAGGGGGGCTTGCTGCCAATGTTAGGAGGGGCCAAAGCTCAGGCTCAGGCTCAGGCTCAGGATGCGGACCCGTCCTGGCCCTTGGGACCCGCAGACGACCCTGCCATGGCTCCCGCTCAGGATGGCAGGAGACTAAGCCCCTGTCCCGCTCACCTCTCCGCGGGGGAGCTGACCTCCCTAATCCTGGATCAAGGTCTTAGAGCGAAGCCCGCCGGCTGCTGCCCCAGTTACGGTGTTGACGGCTGCACCTGAGCACAAGGCCCTCCGGCCACTGGCCGAGGCTGGCGCCACAGGACCATCCCCTCCCTCCCTTCCACCCGTGCCCACTCTTCCTTGAACTTGGAGGCCAATCAGCCTTGGCAGCCTGCAGGGCTCACAGCAGGACACCCTGTGGGGGTGTAGAGGGGTCTCGATGAGTCAGCAGGCATGACCCCGCCCCGTGGGGGCCTTGGTTTGTGCCAGAGAGGCTGCTGTCGCCTCCCGGCCCCACTCCACGCCCGTCTCAGGAGTTTGGCTGGTCCGTGGGGTCACCAGAGCGGAAGGTCCAGTAAAAAGCAAAGTGCCGGAGTCCTTCCCAGGCACCCTGACCAGCTACTCCTCATCCAGCCCAGACTCTGCGAGGTGACGGTGGGGCTCTCGCAGGGCCGAGCGAACTCCGCCCTCTGCTTTCGCACAGCCTGGCTCCGTGTGCGCCCGCCCAGCGCCCGGCTCTCTGCGATGCGCCCGCTGCGTGAGAGGTCGCCGGCCCTGCGCGGCTCACCTACCACGCAGACCAGACCATTCGTACATGGACGCCTTTCCCAGGACCCAGGACCCAGGACCCAGGACTGGCCTTCTCCAGGGTCCAGCTGCGGCAGCTGCTCCGCCCCGCGCACCCCCCCGCCCCAACCTGCTAGCTCCTGCTGCTGGTGCTGCCCTCCCGCCCCTAGTGAGAGACACACATGCTCACTCTCCACGAAGACAGTTCACACAGGTCACCCCACACTCGCCTTGTCAGGCAGCGTCGCCTTCCTGGGCCAGAGGCACCAGGTGACCCTGGGCAGTGACTGGGCAGACCCACCCTATCCTGGGCCTCCGTTTCCTCGCGCGTTAGGAGAAGGGGTGGTCGGATGACCCCCCGTTATTTCCTGCTCTGAAGGTCCACAGTCACCCTTCACCTCTCACCTCCACGGGCTAAGAAGCAGCCAAAGAGGCGAGCCCTGTGCCGCGGAGAGGGGGGCCGGGAGACCGTGCTGGCCACGCGGGCAGGGCCGTCACCGGCCGGAGCCCCGCTTCCTTTCTACTTCCTCTCCTGAGACCACATCGGGCCCCGAACTACCTGCCCCTGTTCCTACCTCTGCAAGTCCTGTCTCCCCGGAGAAGAGCTAGAAAGCCCTCAGGGCTGTGCTGGGCAGCTGGGCTGTCCCTCTTCCTACACTCGGAACCGTCCTCATTAGGAACGTTAGCAAAGCCTGACTCTCCCAATGGGCGCTGGAAGGGGACAGGCAGGAACAGAGGAGACGGGACTCAGACGCACAGCGGAGTGGAAGCGGGCGCCGAGTCAGCAGGGCGCGGACGCCGCCATCCTGGCTGACCATCCCCTCCCATCGAAGTCAGATTCCCGTCCCAGCGTCCACACGCCGCTGGGCCTCGGCCACGCATGGGCAGGGGCGGCCTGGGGACGGGGCTCTGTAGAAGCAGCCCGACCTCGGCCGAGGACCTTTCTTCTCCAACACTCGGCGGCCTGTGAACGTCTCGGCACCGGCGGGTGAAGACCACGACGCTCAGCGCGGACCAAAACCACCCTGTGGCTGGAGAGCAGCTAAAACATGATCATCCACAGAGTGAGTGAGGGGGATCCAGCACCGGGGAGCACAGCTAGGGGAGCACCGGCCTCCCTCGGGGGTCTGCTGCTCAGACACGACGAGGGAGACGGTGTGGTCTGGAAACCCTGCCCCGTGCAGAACCGCCAAGTAACGGGAGGTCCACACGGAAGGGGGCAGCTCACAGACACAGGATGCCCAGCAGCTGAAGAGGAGAGAGGCCCAGGAGGGAGGAGTGCCCGTAGGGACTCTCTCAGCTGAGGCAGCAGCACCGGCGGCGGGGGTGGGGGTGGGGGTGGGGGGGACGGAGGCTGGGGGGGCAGCTCTGGAGGGAGCTCCTCCTCGAGAGGCGGACTCACAGCCTCATCTCCAGGCGCATCCAGACCGCGTACCAGCCCTGTACCAGCCCCGTACCAGCCCTGCAGCTGAGCAGACCGCGGCGGAGACCACCCCGCGGGCCGCAGGGCGGGGCTGAGCACAGGCTTCTGATTTTTGTGCCCAAACCCAGGAGGCCTCTCCACCTCCCCTCTCCTCTCAACCCTCCTCCCCGGGGGAAGGTAAGGTCTGCCAGGGGCCAGGAACAGGGCCACAGCGCCCACGGGTCTCTGAAGCAGGACGCCGCCGGCTCTAACTCAGCCCAGTTCCACCCAGAGCCGGTCTCTGCCGCTTCTCTGGAGAGAAGGAAGGGAAACCAAACTGATGAATCAACGCGCTAAGTGATGGGGCAGGAGCCCGGTGTCTCTCCAACCCGAGTGCTGCCCCGCCCACCACTGGGGGCCTCAGAGCCACCAAAGGCACCAACCCCGGCCACGGCCACGCGCAGCAATGCCGCTGGGAGGCGTCCGGGAGCCCCGTGCGCTGTGCCCGTGGGAGTGAGCGGTGCTGGGAAGCGCGGCACACGCTGGCTCCCTGCACGCTGACCTTTCCCGTCGGGGTGGAAAACAGCCCCGAGCTGTGCCTGGACGGCTGCCTGGTTTTCCTCTGAATAACCCAGCATTGGACCCACCAGAACCTTGTATCAGGGTCTGTGACTACCACCGCCGGGTGCCTGGCACTAACTCTCTATTTGACCCTGGCCTTTTGTCCAGCTTCGGTTACTTCCCAGAACACCCCGGGGGCAGGTAGAACCGGCCCCGTCCAGTCCTCCCAGCCGCCTCTAACCTCAAGCCATGTCCATCGCTGCCGGACAAA
The DNA here is from genome assembly GCF_028538775.1 of Myotis yumanensis. Classification (NCBI taxonomy): domain Eukaryota; kingdom Metazoa; phylum Chordata; class Mammalia; order Chiroptera; family Vespertilionidae; genus Myotis; species Myotis yumanensis. Next base: position 3,236,973 of record NW_027223770.1, on the reverse strand, counting down.
TGCAACCCCAGAGGAGTGAACGCAGAGAAACCGGAGAGCAGAGGGAGAAAAGGCAGCCTCGAGTTGGATACTAAACATGGAAAAATGTAGTCCAACAGGGTCATTTTCAGAAAAGTAATGGTTGAGCAAAACCAAAAGTTACAATACAACCTTGGGCGCATGCTCAGCCGTGGTGCCCACTTTGGCTCACCAGCGTCCCCGAGGGTCATGCCACCCACGTCCGCTGGACGCACACCCCCTAGTCACACAGGCACCTCTGTGGACCTCCTCCCCGAGGTGGAGGGCCGTGCGGCTCGGCCTGCTCCGACCGCGCTGGGTGTGGGCAGTAATCACAAGGCCGGCATTTATGTCCAGCTATTTCGGGCCACGGCCTGTTTTCTCTTCCTTGAATTCCCTCCCGAGAGACCGGCCAGCCTCACAGATGTGGCTCGGGCCTTCCTGTGGCAGCAGCCACGCTCCTCGGCCCCACCTCTCCCGGAGCTGGGGACCAGGCAGGGATGTGCTCCTCACCCCACGGCCAGGAGACAAGGAGGGCAAGTGGGGCGGAGGGGGGGGCGCCCTCACAGAGCAAGTCGGACGCCGGGCGCACTGCCGGCCGCGTGTAAAGCTTGGGGGGGGGGGGGGTTCCCTCCTCAAGGCCGGCCTCCGCGCCAGAGGCCTGGCGGACTCTTGAAGTCACAGTCTCCAACCTGCACGAGAGTCTCCAAAATGAGAGGCTCATGAAAACTCACACGGTTCCTGATACGCTCGCTCTGCGGCCAGAACGCTCCAACTATCCACTCCCTCCGCCTCCTCCCACGACACAGCAGGTGCTGTTTTACAGGGAGAAACAGAGGCCCAGGGAGGGTGAGGAACTTACCAAAGATCATAGAGAGAGAGGCCGGTGCGGCCCGGGGTCAACCCCAGCGGGTGTCTGCTCTGAACCACGAAAGAGAAGCCGCCGCGCTCAACCCCGGGCGCCCTGCACAGACACCCCGACTGGGGGTGTCCCCACATGGTTCTGACGGCCAGGTCGGGACCGCTCATCCGACCAGTGGTTCCCGCTCAGGTGTGCTTGCTGACAATCAGGTCCTGGGGCCAGAGTTCTAGAACTGGAACCCAGAACCCCAAGATGCTCCTCCTGTGTTCACCGGAGGCACCTGCGGAAACCCGTCCTGTGCCTCGCCCCGCACCTGGGACAAGTGCACACGCACCGGGCTCCTCGCCCACCTGCGGAGACCGTGCCTGGCCAGGCGCCGTGTGGGCAGGGAGCTCCGCTGCTCCCCAGCCTCCGTGACAAGGCTGCCGCAGACAGTGGAGGAGGAGGGAGGGGGCGGTGGCTGCAGAGCGCTCATCGTCCTTCACACTTGACAAGCTGCACCTCACAGAGGGACACGGGCTGCTGATGGGAAAGGAAGAACAGGCTGGGCCGTGTGGGCGTCTCCCGTTGCCAGAACAATGGCCTCTTCACATCCCCGGCATCTGAACTGGCCGTCGGCCACCAGCAAAGAAAAGGGCTCACTGTCCCTTTAAGGACGCCCTCTCTCCCCAAAGGTCAGAAATGCCAGCTCAGCCTGCCCAGCAGCTGCCTTGTTGCCACTCTGGTGCCCCAGGGCCCTGGGCCATGCTCCCTTCCAGCTAGTTCTCCAGCTCCTGCCGCAGGAGCCATCTGCCCGAGGATGGAGCGCCTGGCGCCGCTCTGGGGGTGGGGGTGGGGGTGGGGCTGCTGATGAAGGGAGCCCCAGGCCTCATTTGCTTTTAAAGCCAACTTCCAGGAGAGTTACCCCAGGAAGTGGGGCTGGGGGGTAAGAGGGGGGGTCAGAAAGATTCCTGAAAGCAAAGGGGTGGGTCAGAGAGAAAACTGAGCGAGGAGTGGGTGCTCCAGGGAAACGTGTCACCCGAGAGCGAAGGCCAGAGGTTCCTGACCCAGAAGCCCCACGACGGGAGCAGGGCGTGGAGGGTGCAGGAGGGCCGGGCGGTGGCGGGGCCGCAGGGCAGTGCTGTGTGCAGGGCTCTGCTCTCCTCCAGACTCGGCTCAAATCCTGCCCTTTGTTGCCTGGGCCTCTGCCCTCCCTCCCCTGAGCCTCGGTTTCCCTGTAACACGGGCGTACGTTGAGCAGTGAGCAAATGTCAGAAACAAAGAATGCCTGTTATTGGGGGCAGGCATTACCTCCCAGGGCAGTTCGGATGGCCAGAGGGTCTCAGGTAGCTGGTCCCAGACCACACCGCTGGCTCTAGCACAGCCCTCTTGCAAACATATGCCATGAAAAAACGGGCATTTGTTCAGAAAACCGCACGGGTTGGTGCAAAGCATGATCCTCATGGAAAAACAGCTCAAAACTAGGGATCCCTTCAAGATATGAGCGGGGCTGGCGCATGCTTCCTGCCAAGGGCCGGCGGTGCCTGTTGGAAGCTCTGCAGGCCACACGAGCGGTCTGTCCTCACTGCTGAACACTAGCTGGAAGGTGAGAGCAGCCCAGACCACAGGTAACAAAAGAAGGTGGCCGCGTCCCAATAAAACTTTATTTACACCAACGGGCTGTGTGCGGAGGCTCGCGGGCCAGAAAGAAGGGATGGCACCGGTGGAGGTGCTGGCGAGTCCTTGTGGGAGATGGATGGACACGGAGGAGAAGCCTGGTTCTTGCCCTTCTACCTTGGGACTGCGAGTACTTTACCCAATTGCTTGACTTCTAAGCAAAGGGTTTTTGGCGAACCCCGCCACCTGCAATGACGCCGTTATGGGGTTTCTTCAGCGTCTCTGCCCAGAGCCTCTCGGCATCTCTCTGCACTTCAATGCCTTCTTTTTCTTGTTCTTTGGTGCTTCCTCTATGCCCTGAGATTGGGAGCTCACAGAAGACAAAGTCTCCTCCCTTAGCAAACTTGGTGACATGCTGACTGAACGGCCACCCATCAAGGTGTCCTCCCCCCTCAGCACCCCTCAGGCCAAACTGTCCTCCCCCCTCAGCTTCCCATAAACAGCAGCTGGGACCCCTCAGCTGTTCTTCACCAGCTTCCCGAACAGCTGGGCATCTGGGACCCCCAGGCGTGTGGCACTCACTCGCCGGCTCACTGCCACCGGGAGCACCTGCTCTGGGCTAGATGAGGCCCGGGGAACCCAGCGTGGCCTCTGCCCGGAGGGGAGCGGAGAGAGGCCGGAAGGACTGGAGTCCTCTCGCAAGGCCGCTCGAATCTGACCTACTTCCTGCCCTGGTGTCTTTCTATGGAGAGCTCAAGCACTTCAGAAATAACTCTCCAACTGTGCTAACAGCTCCTCTCAGGACAGCCTCCGAGCTGCACCACAAGCAGGAAGGACAAGAAAAGCTAAGCCTGAGAAACCGTGAGATAAAAGCAGAGGAGGAGGTAGCCCCCCGGTGGCTCAGTTGGTTGGAGCATCGTCCCATGCAACCCACAATATGCTGTAACAGAACCCCAACCGTTCAAACAAGTTAAAACTACTGATACTCTTTCTTCCCAAAGCTCTTTACTTCTGATTTTCAAAAGAGAAGAAATATATAACACAGCTTTGAAAGCAAAAAGAACTACACAGATTCAAGAGGGTAATCAGTTACCCAGCAAATACTGTTTGAGCACCAACTACGTGCAAAGCCTTGCAGAAAGTACAGTGAGAATCTAAGAGAGTCCCTCTCCGAGAAGATGGAGCGTTTGATAGATAGATTGGCATCTACTTCAAGACAATGAATTAATCTGGGAGTCCGGGCAAAGGGCTGCGAGAGTGAAAGAACACCTTCCTGCCGGGGGTGGGGAGATGAACCTGGGATGGCTTCTCCTGGGAGGCGACGTGAAACTCAGCGACGAAGCGTAAGTAAGATCTCCACAGGCAGCGGGAGGAGAAGCGGGACAGAGGAGCAGCGAAGCGCAGGACGGTGACAGGAAAAGCACCGGCACCTACAGCGTGTGTGGGACACGGAGGACGGAGGGAGGACGCCGTCGGGTGGGGCCAGGCTGCAGAAGGCCTTGAATGACATGCCAAGATGCCAACCGCGTTTTGTACGTGACAGGAGCACTTGGGTGTTTGAAGATTGGAGATCGGGCCTGTGACAGCCGAACACCACGGACCTGGGAGCTACAGGAAGAGGAAGTGCTGGCACGCGGACGACTTGGATGAACCTTGGAAACACATTTAAGTGAGAGAAGCCAGCCACAAAAGTCTGTGTAGACAGGGTGTGGCAAAAGTAGGTTCACAGTTAGGACTACGGGAAACCCTTTATTCTTGTCTTATTATTTATTAATTATTGCATTCTTTATTTATCACCACAACTGTATTGCAACCCACTTTTGCAGGTTAGGGGAGTAAATAGAGAGAGTAGACTAGTAGTTGCCTAGGGCTGGGCTGGGGGTGGGCGGTTGCTAGCTCAAAGGTCAGAGTTGCTTTCTGAGGAGATGAAGACGTTCTAAAATGGACTGTGGCGATGGCTGCACACATCTGTGAATGTGCTGAACACCATGACGCTGTTTTACACTGTAAATGAGTTAACTGTATGGAATATGAGTTACATGAACCAATAAAGCTGTTTTTAAAAAAAGAAGGAAGCAGCCAGGTGACTATCGCAACAGGCCAAGCCAGACATCTGAGGTTGTGAATGAGCACAGTGCAGTGGTCATGGGTGGAGGACAGTCGGAGAGAGGCTGCAGAAACAGGCCCCACTGTGTGTGTGTGAGGGGGGGGGATGGGGGGGGAGCGAAAAAATAGCGCAGAGGCTTCCAGTGGGAGTGACTAGAAGGGAGGCCGTGGGAGAAGCAGGATGGAAAACTATTATCATCTGCTCTCCACGCCGCGAGCCCACTCCCGGAAGCGAGGGCGCAGAGGGAGGCACAGAGTGGACGCCTGCCTGGTGGCCGAGGGTCTTTGTGATTGCTGGTGGCAGTTACTATTTTTAGCGCTCCTGACCGGCTCAGATGGGTCCTGACCGGCTCAGGAGGGTCCTGACTGGCTCGGGAGGGCCCTGACCGGCATGGGAGGGCCCTGACCGGCTCGGGAGGGTCCTGACCGGCACGGGAGGGCCCTGACCGGCTCGGGAGGGTCCTGACCGGCACCGGAGGGTCCTGACCGGCTCGGGAGGGCCCTGACCGGCTCGGGGGGGCCCTGACTGGCGCGGGAGGGCCCTGACTTACGCCGGGAGCGGAATCCCCAGCCGGTGCGCCGCAGGCATGTTTAAAACACATAACAACCTGACTATTTGGTCGGGGCACTGGCCTCTGTTTCTGTAGGTTGTCAAATAAAAAAGTGACAACAGCCAACACAACAACAGCCTGAACGTGTGAATGAATAAAAATTAAACCTATTTTTTGTCAGATCGGCAAAAAAAGCTATTTTTTGGTGTGCTGCCGGACTTTAGTCATTAGTCTGGTGCCATGAGATGAAGGGGTTGAAAATCGCTGGCACAAAGCTATACTTAGGAGAATTTAACCAGAAAAAAGAAGATTGCAGCGAGTGAGGAAACCAGTCCTACAGCTGCCCCACGGTCCTCTCAGCATCCAGAGCTGAGTGTTTACTACAAACCCGCGCACAGAGCTGCGGAGCGCTGTCCTGCAGCTGTACGTGCAATGGCTCCTGCAGACGCCTACACGCTGAAAGGCAGTGGTAGCTCCTATTACCGATGGGACTCACAACAGTTGCAACGTATTTTGCTTGTTTCTATCAAAGAAGGCAAGAACTAGGAATTGTTGGTTCATGAAGTCAGAGGGTTACACGAAATCATTGGAACATACCAGAGTCAGGAGCTGCAGAATAAAAAAAAATATTTAAAAGGTACATTTTAGGCCAAAACATGGCCAAGCAAAACAGCATGCAGCTGGCAGAGCAACTCTCCTTGCAAAGTCCATGGTACGGCTTCCAAATCCACATCCTGCGCTTTGTCAAGTTAAGCCCCTGGGAACAAAGCGGGTTTGCCTGTCAGGTCATAATTCCACGGGACAGAATCTCCGGCCATAGGTCGGGGTAAAAAGTTGAGGTCGCTGCGGGGAAGCCATCATGACACAAGGAGGCTCCCATCTCAGGAGACAGGGTCCAAAAACAGCTTCACTGGAAGAGGACTCTGTGTGCAGGACTGTCCTGCAAACGCACCGGGAGGCCCTTCCTGGGCAGCCCCACGGGCTCCCTCCTCTGCCGGCCCCTCCTGGGGCAGCACCAGTTCTCGCTCATCCCTGTGTTCCAACCACCTCGCCCCGTGGGTGCTCAAGGAATGCTCAGCAAATAAACACATGAGCACACGCACTGCAGGGGTGGGAAGGACCAGTGGGACCTGGATGAATGTCAGCGTCTGTACGTCCGCAATCCGGAGCCTGAAGTCAGCAAGGATCCACAGGAGAGAGGATCTGCCCCCTGACCCCTCCTGTCGTCTCCCAGATGAGGGCACTGGTCCGCGTGAGTGGTGGACACGGTCCAGCCTCCAGCTAAGTCACAGTGACCGTGCCCACGTAGGACAGAAAGAGACCAAGACGAAACCACAGCTTTGAAAGGCGAGTAACCTAGCTGACGGAGGCCTGAGGGTGTATTCCTGGCCACTCCAGCAAAGATCATGGTCAGCGCTCTCTGCAGCCACGTGCGCCTGAGAAACAGCTGTGTGATTAGCACAGGGAGTATGATTAGCTCCATTTCATGGATGAGAACATCAAGGCCTGGGGACAGGAGGCAGCCTGCCTGGGGCCACACCAACAGGCTGCAGCAGGTCCACCTGGGGCCTCTCGCGGCTCCAGGGAGCAGCATGACAGGATGGAGCAGCCACTTCCGCGGCGCCAGAACCAAGAGGTGTTGCTGTGCAGCATAACCCACGCCGGGGACAGAGCTCAGCCGGACTCAGGACCGGTCGGGGCGCAGCTCTTGCGGTTCGCATTTTGGGGACCTGTCCTCTTGGCCTCTGCATATTTCCCTAAATCTTATGAAACAAGAGAAACGACTACATAGTGTTCGAAGGTCTGGATGATGTTCTAGCGCTGAACTGGACGGTGAGCAGACGCGGTTTAACTGCATCGACCTTGAACACGCGGAGGTTAGGGGCACAGACCTCTGCTCCGTAAAAAGCCCACGTGGAACTGCTGGTTCCCACAAAACGTAACTACTAGTATCCTTCCAGATGCCACGGACAGCCCACTGACACATACTCCACGTTACATGTGTTACACACCGTATTCACACAGCCAAGCGAGCTAGAGAAAGGCAATGCTAAGAAAATCCTCAGGAAGAGAAAACACATTCACAGTCTTTATTGAGAAAGATCCACGTATGAGTGGACCTGTTGTTCAAGGGTCAACTGGACTTTTTTTTTAAGAAAGGAATTCTTAAAAGAAAAGTATGGATTGACTTAGAGAGAGAGGAAGGGAGAAGGGAGAGAGAGAGATGGAAACATCGATAGGCTGTCTCCTGCACGCCCCCTACTGGGGAGGGAGCCCACAACCCAGGCTTGTGCCCTGCCCGGGAATCGAACTAGGGACCTTGATGCGTGGGCTGCTGCTCAACCACTGAGCCACACTGGCCGGGCTCAAGTGCACTTCTGTAAGCTGTACAGATACATTATATACGTTCACTTGGAGCTATAACACATTTCACAGATTAATAAAACGTACTTAAATAAACTCTGACCCAGCCCTGAAGACACAGGCACCAGCTGAGTGGTGACGGGTTAGGGCTCGCCAGGGCCTGAGGGGGGAGGGAGGGAAAATTATCCTGTTGTGTGACCAACTCACAGAGAGCAGCGCCAGCCAGAGCGATTTCCCCGCCTCCTCGGGGGCCTCTTCCAAATGGTTATGTTTAAAGCTCCAGATTTCTACCAAATAAACACTCTCTTCTCACTAACTCAAGGCCTGGAGTACAGAGGGTAAGAGCTCGACATCTTCAACTTCGCCCCCGTCTGCCACCCCCGTGCCATCTGGTGCTACTTAAACCTCTCTGAGACTCCGTTTCCTTGCCTGTAAGATGGGATGAATGCACCTTTCCTGTAGGGTTTGTATGAGACACTCGAGGAGCATTGCTGTAGTGGCTAATGCTATTCTGCACGAACGCCCCAAACTACACACTCAGCCCTGCTCGGCCCCGAGCACCGTGCCCAGGAGGTTGGGAACGGCATCCACGCTCTGCACCTGAGCCAGGGTCTTCCCGGCTCTGCCTCGCGTCCCGGGCTCTGCCTCACGCTCCAGGCGTCCACAGGTGAGCCCTATCCTGCCCCTTTGCTCCCCTCCCAGTGCCCCCTCCCCTGTGCTGCTCGGTGCTGCTCTCTCCCCTCCACCTGCCCTCACTCTGGGTCCTGTGGCCCAGTTCTTGCTTCTTCCCTGCCTGGGAGACCCACTCAAGTCTTAAAACCTCAGGGAACTCCCTCCTTCGAGGATCAACCCACACCCCATGCCACACACCCCATGTCCTCCATCAGCCCTGCGCCGCCCCCCCCCCCCCCGACTCTGCACATCACCTCTCTCCGTTTCTGCACATCTTAGGTAGTTATCAGCCATTAAACATCTGCACGAATCACCTTAGGGCAGTTCTCTAACTTTCCTCGGGGTTCGAGTTCCCTCTTCTCATGTACGAAGCCCTGGCTCCGGCCGCGCTGTCCCCGCGGTGGTGAGAGCCTGGGGGCGGCGCCAGAGCTCTGCAGTGTGACCCCGGACGGTCATGTAACTCCTCGGAGCCTTAGTTTCCTGATTCAGAAGATCCGTGTAACAACAGGGCACAGCTCCAAGGCTGCGGAGCTAATGTCAGAGAACATGTACATGTTTCCTGTAGCGAGTTACTCTGTGAGCATCAGCGACCATTAGCAACATCCTCCTCATCGTCATCGTCATCGCTGTGACTGCTACGGCGACGGGAGCCAGGTGCAGCTGGGACGTCGTGGTGAAAACATGACTTTGTTGCACTTGGGAGGCAGCAAACAACACGTAAAGGGCCAGGCAGTGAGCATTTTGGCTTCGTGGGCCACGGCTCTGTCAGCTCGGGCGCCATGGCTGAGAGCCGTCCCAGGCGAAGGCAAACAGATGAACTTGACTGCGTGCCAATATGGCCTTATGGAGACTTAAATCTGAATTTCATACAGTTCTCACATGGCATTAAATACCAGTCTCCTCTTGATCTGTTCCAACCACTTCAGAATATGAGGAAAACACTTAGCTCGCAAGCTTTACAAAGGCAGGCGTGAGCTGATGGCTCTAAGCAGGGTCAGCAGGTCCTCCGGGTGCCTCCAGCCCAGGCCTCTGCCCCACAGGCAGGAAGCAAGCACGGCGGGTCTCGGGGAGGGGCGCCAGCCTGCCGCACCCCCACAGAGGCCGCTGCGGCGGGCAGGCCAGTGCCCAGCAGCATGGCCGGTGCCGGCCTCGGCCGCACTCCCGCTCTCCTGGCCAACGTGCTGCAAGGGCTGTGGCCTGTGTCTGCTTCCAGGAGAGGCATTTGAGAGTGCGCTCTCCGCCGAGGGACTGAGCCCCCAGGAGGGTGAGTCCGGGAGTCTCCCCAGCCTTGGAGGGACTCGGAGAAGAACTCTCTAGGAGTAACTTACAATGCGCTAAGCGACTGAGTGTGTGGCGGATACGGGCGGTACTTGTTATCGCGGCGTAACCTGGCCCATCCAGGCTAATTCAACACCTTTCCGCCAACAGAAACCGCAGCACAGCCTGAGCTCAGCGCACATGAATCACCCACAGCAGCTGGCTTCTCACAGCCTCTCACCTGCACAGCTCACCCAGGGACACAGGCCCAGCTTTCTGGACAAGTTACAAGAGATCAGAAGATGCTCTTCTCCGAGTTCTATCACGAGAAGCCGACATCACCTCTGCGGCTAGGAAATGCTCACAGTGACCAGGAGGGGTTTCCAGCCGCAGCGAAGCCCCAGGTCTGATTTGCTGGACGCAATCTCTGCCATCCAGAAGCTTACATGCCAACAGAGATCATCTTTCTTCTTAAAGAAACGATGATGATCACACACACACACACACACACACACACACACACACACCCCACAAGGCGAGTGATGCTTACTGCTGCTTATTCCGCCAGGCGCAGTCCTTTTCCCAAAGCAGAAGCTGGCGGGCGGGGGTGGGGGGGGTGGGGGGGGGGTGGGGTGGGGAGCGTCCTTGTAAGGACTCCTCGGCCAGATCCACCTGCCAGAGATGCCTACGTCACTCAAGGAAGTTAAACACTTAGGGACCAGCACTCAGTGCCCCCCGTTTCACGAGGGTAGAAAACTCCCGATTCTCAGATTCTCATCCCACCAAACAATGATGTCAATCTCACCTTCTAGCAAGAGGGGGTGCCTGCTGGGGGACATTTGTAATGAATACTCAACATTTTCAAATAAAGGGTTACTTTAGTGTCTCCTGCTGGCTAAGACAATGCACCCCCCAGTCCACCACACAAGTGACCCCTCCATCAAGGCTGTGACCTTTTTCTACGCCATTACCAAAAAGGAAGCTGGGAGCCCAGCCAGCGTCGCTGACTGGTTGAGCGTCAACCTATGAACCAGGAGGTCAGGGTTCCATTCCCGGTCGCACACACGCACAGCCACTCCCCCGGCAGCAGCTCAGGAGGCTTTCTCAGGAGCACACACATGCCAATCAACAGTGTAACCCAGCCGCTTGCTCCCTCCCCCCACCCCTCATATAGGCGATTCCCGGGCTGTGGGCTCGATCCCCAGTAGGAAGCATGTAGGACAGTCAATGATTTTCTCTCATCATTGATGCTTCTATATCTCTCTCTCTCCTTATCACTTCCTCTCTAAAATGAATAAAAATATTCTTTTTTTTTTTAAAAAAAAGGAAGCTGGGAGAGAGATGAATCTGTCCAGCACTGTTTTTTAATCCCACTTTCAAACCAGCTCCCCGCAAGGCAGACAGAAGTCACCTACAGGCCGCACAGCAGGTGAGCTGCGGTCACGTGACTCGGACTCAGGTGGCTCCCCAGAATCTGGAGCCCCAGTGCAACCCACCTGCACTGCAGCTCGCTTCCCGGCAACGTGGGAACAGCTGGAAGCCTGGTCCTCAAAGAGGTGGCAGAGGCCACGCCGGCTTCCTCCTCCTCTAGACAAACTGCTACAGAACCAACCTCGAAAGATAAATCTGATCGTGACCCTGTGGGGCAGGAATTCCAGGCTTTTTAAAGTCTAATTTAGTTGTGCCTGCTGCAACCTAAGCCTCCCTCCTTTCGTGGATCTTAGCCCGCGCTGAAGAACCGCGCTCCATTCCGGGCCAGACTGGAAGAAAAAAGGGACATCGGACAACTGACCTTCACTATGAACCTACGCATGGCTGACGGCTAACCTCCAAGGAGCACAGAGGGGTGCAAGGATGCGGTTGCCGGCTTTCTCACGAGCACGCATGTGCCAATCCACAGTGTAACGTAGCGCTTGCTCCCTCCCCGTCCCCCCACACAGAGACCCTCCACCTTCCTCTGGCCTGCGGACCTGCCCTGCTTGTGTGAGAACGACACTCTGTTTTCACAGAACCACACTCTTCCGGCACAGGTTTTCCCGAAGGCCTGCCCCAGCCGCTAGGCTCTGCGGACACTGCACACCCCCCAGCAGGTGTGAGGACGGACGAGGACCCAGAATCCATACTCAGGTCACTGCTGTCTGCCAAGTCCTCTGGGAGCCAAAGCAGTGTGTTGGAGAGCCGCCCCACAAACCCGGAGACCTCCTGGGAGTTTGGGGTCCTGAACTAGGAATACCGCTCCAGCACACACGCACAGCCACTCCCCCGGCAGCAGCTCAGGAGGCGACTTGTTACCTCAAAAAGTTACTTGGCTTCCAAACTTCACTTGTCCCACAGCCCTGCTGGGCCCCGCCCTCCCTGTCCCACAGCCCTGCTGGGCCCCGCCCTCCCTGTCCCACAGCCCTGCTGGGCCCCGCCCTCCTAGTCCCACACTGTCCCACAGCCCTGCTGGGCCCCGCCCTCCCTGTCTGCATGTGCCCCCTGCACCTCGCTCACCGCCTCCAGAGAGCCTGGAGCCCCCCCTCCCCCACCTCCGCCCTAACCAGGGAGACTGGATTGGGGGAGGGTTTCTACCTCCTGATCCAGCTGCTTGTCAATCACAGGCACACATCTTGCTCAACTTCATCCAAAGCATCCCCTACGGCAGCGGTTCTCAACCTGTGGGTCGCGACCCCTTTGGTGGTCAAACGACCCTTTCACAGGGGTCGCCTAAGACCATCCTGCATATCAGATATTCACATTACGATTCATAACAGTAGCAACATCTACACTAATAAAAGAGAAACATGGTAATTGGCGTACGACCGCTACCCTTCCCATTGGCTAATCAGCGTATCCTTATGCAAATTAACTGTCAGCCAAGATGGCGGCCGGCAGCCAGGCAGCTGATGAACAGGGAGGCTTGCTTCCTTCAGTGACAGAGGACTCCAACGTTCCCCGCCGGCCTCTGAGCTTCAGTTGGAAACATAGTAACATTTACAGAAGATAAACAAAAGCCCAGAAACCTCCTGCCAGTCAGCCGGGATCTCAGAGCTGGAGTCGCAACATTGTTTCGAATACAGAAAACAAAGGCCAGAAACCTGCTTTCAGCCGAGCCTCAGAGAGAAAGCCGGCTCTCAGCTCCAGTGACAGCCATGGAAGGTAAATAAATGCCAGAATAAAAAGAAAAGCAAAAAAGGAGAGGTTTGGAGCTTCAGTCTCCCGCCAGCCTGAAAACGGCCCTCAGCCCCTCACCCAGACTGGCCAGGCACCCCAGTGGGGACCCCCACCCTGAAGCAACAAGATGGCAGCGAATTTGCATACTGAAGGCAGGCGGCAGCAGGCAAGGCTGTCTGCGGTCTGAGACCCGGATCTGTGACCCTGCCGGGCGGGATCAGCAGAGCCGCGAGGCCTCCCGGCACCGGGATCAGCGTGACAGGGGGCAGCGCCCAAACGCCCAGATTGCCCTGCGGCTCTGTGTGTGACAGGGGGCGGCGCCCCAACCCCCTGATCGACCCTGCTCTGTGGGTGATAGAGGGCGGTGCCCCAACCCCGATTGCCCTGCGGCTCTGTGTGTGACAGGGGGCAGCGCCCCAACCCCCTGATCGACCCTGCTCTGTGGGTGATAGAGGGCGGTGCCCCAACCCCGATTGCCCTGCGGCTCTGTGTGTGACAGGGGGCAGCGCCCCAACCCCCTGATCGACCCTGCTCTGTGGGTGATAGAGGGCGGTGTCCCAACTCCCCCTCACGGGCCCTGCTCTATGTGAGACGGGGTAGAGCCATTCCTCCCCATCGGCCCTGCCCTGAGTGTGACAGGGTGTGGCGCCTCAACTACCCCCCCCCCCAAGGGCCCTGCTCTGTATGTGACAGGGGGCGGTGCCCCAGCTCCCCTATTGGCCCTACTCTGTGTGTGACAGGGGGTAGCTCCCAAAACTCCTGATTGACCCTGCTCTGTGCATGACAAGGGGAAGCTCCCGAAACCCCTGATGGGCCCTGCTCTGTGTGTGACATGGGGCAGCACCTCAACCCCCTGATCGGCCCTGCTCTGCGCATGGCAGGGGGCAGCGCCCCAACCCCCTGATCGGCCCTGCTCTGTGCGTGGCAGGGGGTGGTGCCGCAACTTCCCTATCGACCCTGCCTTGAGTGTGACAGAGGGCGGTGCCCCAACCCCCCAATCGGCCCTACCCTGAGTGTGACTAGGGGTGGCATCACAACCTCCCCATCTGCCCTGCTCTGTGCATGACAGGGGGCGGCGCCCCAACTCCCCAATCGGCCCTGCTCTGAGCCCGACCAGGGGCTGCACCTAGGGATTGGGCCTGCCCTCTGCCACCTGGGAGCAGGCCTAAGCCAGAAGGTCGTTACCTCCTGAGGGGTCCCAGACTGCAAGAGGGCACAGGCTGGGCTGAGGGACCCCCTCTCCCCCCCCGAGTGCACAAATTTTTGTGCACCGGGCCTCTAGTTACAGTTATGAAGTAGCAACGAAAATAATTCTATGGTTGGGTCACAACATGAGGAGCTGTATTTAAAGGGCCAGAAGGTTGAGAACCACTGCTCTACGGTCATGCCCTAACTCCACACCCTGTGTCCAGCCTGCAAACCCCCCTTGGAGCCAAGTACTCCCCGCAGCTTCTCTGCGGCCCGGCTGGAATGAGTTCTCGCCTCCTCCGAATTCCTCGAGTGCTTGGTCCTCGCATGCATCCGTCCCTGAGCATCTCCTGACTCGGTTTACAGGGTGCGTGTGAGTGTGAGGAGAGGTGGTCATTCAGTCCATGAGTCTCTAGGAGTCAGAGGCAATGTCCTCTCTATCTTTAGCCCCCACAGTGCCCGGGCACAGGGCTGTGAAGATAATGGTCAACATCTACAGAATGAAGGTGTGGACAAATAACGAGTGCACAGACCTTGGCCTGCTCCCTGGGAAGACGGGTCTAACAGACACACCTCGCTTGCGGTGCTGCCCACAAAACCGTAATAATGGCCGAGTCACAAGAGTCTGCACCCTGACTGTCTCACTAATTAGGTGCACGACTTTATTCTAAACTCGCTCGCCACCTCAGTTTCTCCACCTCAGATTCTGTTGCTCCCGAGTGAAGAAACCCCATTTCATAGGGTTATAGTAAGGATGCAATGAGACAATGCACTTCCACACACTTCTAAAAGTCTAATTAACTAACCAAGTAAGTAGAAGGCAAGGCGGAGCAGAGCAGAAGGCCAACCTGTAGTGTTGCTCCGCACCGAGGCCAGTGCCTGCAGAAGAGCAACCTAGACGGGCGCTCACGGGGGAGGTGCCTGCAGATCCAAAGCCCAGGTCCTGCCTGCTGCCCTCGCACGGTCCCCTGACCTCTCTCTCGGTTTCCTCGCTCTGTAAACGGGGATCTTAGTCCTAATGCCACAGGCACCACGTGACCCACAGGTACAGGCGCGCACAGTAAGCCCGCCGTACATGTCAGCTGCCGTCACAACTATTGTCGGCATTACCATCTGATAGCTGGCATTGCTGTTTTATTATCAGCATTGTCATTTTCCATATCCCTGACATAGAGCAGGCATTCCAGAAATGTTTCTAGAAACAATCGGACATGAGAATGTTACTGAGCTCCATCCTCTTCCCTGCGTGGACAGTGCTGTTGTCCAGAACCAAGTGGCCAGTATATGGGTCACTTCGTTCCTACCACCTCCCGTGTGGGACAGCAGGGATGCCCGGACACAGGAGTCCAAGCCCGAACGCCACCACACCAGACAGACCTCAGGACCAGTGTCCAGGTGACAAACAGCATTCTCCTGTCCGGTAACATTTGGCTGAACAGGTGAGGCTCCCAGCTTAACATTGCTTTCCTGCTGAAATGCCCAAGATACTCAAGACAGATTTTTAAAGCAAATGTCTGCGTAACTGAGGCGCCAGCTAGGCTGAGCACACGTGTCTGTGTCAAAGCGATGTCTCACCCTGAGCGCAGCCCTCGAGCACCCAGTGCTAACCGGGCTGTGCCCAGAGCAGCCCTCGAGCACCCAGTGCCAGCCGGGCTGTGCCCAGAGCAGCCCTCGAGCACCCAGTCCCGGCCGGGCTGTGCCCAGAGCAGCCCTCGAGCACCCAGTCCTGGCCAGGCTGTGCCTGAGCAGGAGGTGGAGGGACGCTGCCTGCCTTCCTGCGGGCCCAGCCTCTCTCCCAG
Source organism: Myotis yumanensis (assembly GCF_028538775.1). NCBI lineage: Eukaryota > Metazoa > Chordata > Mammalia > Chiroptera > Vespertilionidae > Myotis > Myotis yumanensis. The sequence goes on along the minus strand of NW_027223770.1, from coordinate 3,221,428 downwards.
CAGCACCTGGGCCCTCCTGGGAGGCCCAGCCAAGCCACAGGCCTGCTCTGCTCTGCTCTGCTCTGCTGAGGCGCACAGGGCGGCTCACACACTCACTGGCCCAGAATCCAGGGCCCACAGACTCTGAGAAGGGCTTCCGGCTTCGGCTCCGGAGCAGGGAAGCTGCCCGAGAAAGCGAGCGCAGGGATGGCACAAAGTGATCCACCCCGTCCTCACACTCGGAACAGGCCAGTCAGCGCCAGCTACACACAGAGGAGAGACCAAATCCTAAGAAACTGCACGCGGGGTCACCGATGCCACCACCACCCAGGACCTCACAACTGTTCTGAGTGTGTGTTTTTTAAATATTTTTTAATCCTCACCTGAAGATATGCTTTTATTGATTCTAGAGAGAGAGGAAGGAAGAGAGAAACATTACCTCCCATCTGGGCCCCAACTGGGGACCGGACCTGCAACCTTTGGGTGTACAGGACGATGGTCAACCCACTGAGCCTGGCCAGGCAGGGCCTCCTGTGTCTGAGAGCAAGAGCCCCACCTGCAAGAGCTGAGCTCCTCCTTTCCTGCTGCAAGTACCTTTGTGGGACCCACCAAGGGCGCTCTGGCCTAGGGAGGGAGGGGGGAGGGAGGGGGAGGGAGACGGGGTGTGGGGGGCTCAACTGATTCTCTCGGGGTACGACCTAGAGGAGCGGTTCTGCAAAGCCAGCTGCAGCGAGAGCCAGGCTGGGACTCCGTGCGTTACAGGGCTCAGTACCTGCCCGGCTGTGAAAACCAAGCCCCCATTCAGAGAGGTGACCACCCTCCCCCGCCTTGGACTGCTGGGGCTTCTGGGAAGGCAGGGAGCTCTCCAAGCTCTTCCTCCTCCTCCCCCTTGGAGGAGAGAGGCCTCCACGCTCGGTCCGGAGGCTAGAGCAGAGCTCCCCACCCGCAAGCCCAGGGGGCTCACCCCCCAGCGCTCAGCCAGGAGAGGTGCCTGCCCAGCCGCAGGGCAGTGGCCGTGGGGGGGCGGGGGCTCGCTCTCCTCTGGACACCAGGCAAGCTAGAGAGAAGCCCTGATGGCCCGAGACTGCCCACTGCCCTCCGGTGAGGTGCCCAGGGCGCAGGGTGAGAAGGCCCCCTCGGGTGAGGAGAGCGCCCTGTGCCTCCAGCCGGTGAGGACACAGGACTGAAAGCCAGCGATCTTCCCCGTTCCCTCAGGGGCACCGGCCGTGCCCCTCAAAGTTAGAGGCTCCTTTAAGCTGCGGGTTGGTCCTCTCCACAGCCCCTACCTCCAGGGAACCCGGGAAGGGGCTGGCAGACGCCGGCTGAGCCGGAGGGGAACCACCTTTGTGGAGTGTGTGCCCCATCTCAACCCGAGACCAGTGAGGGGAGCACCTGGGAAGGTGTCGGATGCTGAGCGGGGACCAGGCTGCAGGGGCGGGGCCTCCCCCGCACTCACCAGGAGAGCTTGAACCCTTTCATCAGCACAGTCACGCCAGCCCGCCGGCCCCAGCCTCCGCATCCCGGGTGCAGGGCCGGGGGTCCCAGGACACGTCTGAAAAGATGAGGAAGTGCCAGGAGAACAGCATCCAGGTAACGTGACTGAGCGCAGAAAGGAGGACGAGAGAGCACACGGCAGCCAGAGATCTGTCGCCGCTTCCCTTCCTCCGCCTCCCGGACTGGCTCCGCGGCCAAGGGCAGCTGCTTACATCCAGCCGGGGCTGCGGCCGCCTGTCCGCCCAAGCTGTCGGCCGCCACTGCCCACCTCGGAGGAGGATGGGGAGGCTGGCAGGGCTGCGATCCGCCTGGGAGTTGCTGTCCACAGGCGGCTGGCCAGTCCCCAGGCGCCCTCACCTCACCCTGCGGGGAGCGCCCGCGGCGAGCCCTGGGCGCCAGCAGCGGCCCCAGCGAAGCTGCACCTCTCTTCCCCCTGCGGCTCCCGCAGCTCCATGTAATCCCCTAATCAATGCAGCGCCCCAGCGGCACTGCCAGCCACTTCCGCCCACTTAAAGACACAGCACAGCTTTGTCCCAGGACGGACCCAGAGCCCGGGAGAGGGTGGGTGGGCGGGCAATGCGGGGCCTGGGAGGAAGGGGAGGGGCAGCACTCTCTGAAGACGGGCACTTCCATGGGCATCGCCAGGGGCAGGAGGGGGCAGGAGGGGGCAGGAGGGGGCCTCGGCCCAGGCCCTCAGCAAACCTGGGGAACCCACGGCTGCGCCGACCAGGAAGGCTGGTGGTGTGTGTCTGGGGGTCAGAGGCAGGCGAGCAGCACAGACCACCTTAAGCAGAACCCGCACCCTTTCCCAGCAAGGCGGGGCCAGCATGCTGCGGCTGAGCTGTTCGCGCTCTCCCGGCAGCTCCCCTCCCCACCAGAGATCACCTTCCCGCTTCTGAGGTGTGTGGTGAGGCAGCAACTTATGGAGGCCCAGCAGCGCCCCCTCCCAGTCACCTGAGGCCAGGGGTCCTTTAAGGTGGCCGCCCAGGCCTGGGGTGGGGTTTAAACAGCCCGTCACCCCGCAGGGCTCTGGAAGACCCAGGCCAGGCAGCCTCCGTGAGGAGTGAGGGGTGAGGCGGGACTGGGTTTGCAAAGTCAACTCAAGCCTACAATTCCTGGGAAGGGAAAGGTTCCCCTCCCGTCCTCCAGGCTGGGCCCAGGCGGGCTTCCAGCCCCCCATCTCCGCTGATTGCTTCTGTCTCCTCCCCTGGATGACTGCCTATCTGGGGCAGTAATGCGGATGGGTGAGAGGGAACCAAGAGGCGATTAGTGATGAAATGAAATAGCGACCTTCAACTGAACCATATGAGCCTTTACCCTGCAACTCGCCCCAAAGCAACCGAGAGGCGCGCACATGCTTGTGTGCACGGCATGTCCACGGGACCCTCGAAAGGAATACTCCTAAGAAACCCTGGAGCAAATCCCAGCTGGTGACACTCACTGCACCCGCCCCTCCTAGTGCATTACCTGCCTTCCCTTTCCAGGGCAGGACTTCGGGCTCGCTCCACTCAGCTCAGTCTCCCTGCTTGCACTCAGCTCAGTCTCCCTGCTTGCACTCAGCTCAGTCTCCCTGCTTGCATAGAGCAGGGGCACTACAGCAAGCGCTAATTGAAGTGACCTTATTCAAACCTAATTAAAACCCTGCAGTCTCTCCAGTGTTCAGATGGTCCAGCAGAAATACTCTTTAAGGTCTCCTGAGCTTTCAGAGATGCAGCCCAAAGCAGACCCCGTGCCAGATAACAGTGAAATACTTTTAAGACTTCTAACACATCTGCGCTTATGTGTTTAACACTCCTTGCGCCTGTATCCAAGCCCTACTTTCAGCACAGGTATAGTAAAGATGCGATACCAGAAGTGCCTGGAGTTCTCCTGTATGACCTAGATAAGCCACTCACCCGGCCGCCCAGGTCACGTGACCCAACCCCTAGAGCAGGGATGTGAATTGTGGGGGCCGTATAAGGCCATGCGATCATTTGGTCTGGCCCTGCTAAGGCATTAGGGTGAGTTAAATGTTTGACCAAATATAACAGGCTAAATTTTAAAAAAATATACTTTTATTGATTTCAGAGAGGAAGAGGGAGGGCGAGAGAGATAGAAACACCAATGATGAGCGAGAATCATTGATCAGCCGCCTCCTGCACTCCCCACACTGGGTACCGAGCCCGTAATCCAGGCATGTGCCCGAACCAGGACTCATACAGGGACCTCCTGGTTCATAGGCCAAAGCTCAACCACTGAGCCACACCTGCCCGGGCAGCAGGCTAATTTTTAAGTTGAAAATTTTGTATGGCCCACAACTGATGTTATAAATATCTAAACAGTCCTTGGCAGAAAAAAGGCTCCCACCCCTGTCCTAGAGGAATGTCACTGGGGGTCGCCAAGCGGGTGAGGATATTCTCATCCTGCCCCTCACTGCTCTGGGCACACGCAATGCCCCACACCTGGACCAGCGCTCTCCACGCGTCACATTAGAAACACAGGACTAGATGATAAACTCTTAGCTTCTACTCTTTACCCGTTCCAGTAAAAGAAAAGTCTCCTTTGCAACTATTTAGTAAGAATTTGTTGTGAGCTTATTATGTCAGGCATCATGCTAAGTATTTTACATGCATCATCTCATTCAAACCACACCTCCAAATTATAAAGTGGTGACTATATTTATTTACCAGGTAATGCAGCTAAAAACTAAAGAGCAGAGGTCCTCAAACTTTTTAAACAGGGGGCCAGTTCACTGTCCCTCAGACATTCCACACATGCGCACTGCAGGGCCGGGACGAGTCGGCTGCTAAGCAGGACAGGCAGCGGCGGCAAAAACACCCGGCGGGCCGGATAAATGTTTTCGGCGGGCCGCACGTGGCCCGCGGGCCATGGTTTGAGGACCCCTGCTAAAGAGTGAAGGGTCTTTTTTAAAAATACATTTTTTATTGATTTTTTTCTCTTTTGAGAGAGAGAGAAACAAACATCAATGTGTGGAACCCACAACCTGGGCATGTGCCCTGACCGGGAAGCTAACCTAATCTAATCTAGTCTTCAGTGTAAGGGACGACACGCAACCAACTGAGCCACACCAGCCGGGCAAGAACATGGCTTCGTGATTTGCCTGATGCCAGACAGTCAGCAGGCTGCAAGCTGGGGACTCCAGCGCTTCACCGTACATGTGCCGACAAAGACGCTTCTCTACCAGACAAGCCGGGTGGTAAGGGCTCATGCTCCCAGGACAAAAGAATCCAGGCAGCAGGTAGGAAAGAGACTACGTCAAGCCAGCTGCTTCCTCCATTACTGATGAGTTCGCCAGTGTGTGTGTGCGCGTGTGTGTGTGTGTGTGTGTGTGTGTGTGTGTGAGGTGTGATGTGAGAAACACGAAAGGGGAGGAGAGAGAAGAGCTGAGCTGGTGGGAAGCCCGTCACCCACCTTGCATCCCACTTGCTCTCGAATCTGAATCCAGGGCTTTCATGGAGCTCCAGAACCTGGCTCCATCTCTGTGGTCCATAAAGAAAAACTCAATACAGCCCTGGCTGGTCTGGGTCCCCTGTTTGATTCCAGTCAAGGGCACATGCCTGGATTGCGGGCTCGATCCCCAGTAGGGGGTGTGCAGGAGGCAGCTGATCAATGATTCTCATCATTGATGTTTCTATCTCTCTCCCTCTCCCTTCTTCTCTGAAATCAATAAAAAAAATTATTTTTATAAAAAGAAAGAAAAACTCAGTACAACCCCAACGTGGCTTTAAAGAGCACGAGACCACTGTCCTTCCCTGGAGGGATAAGGAGTGAGACCAAGGGAGTGAAGAAGCCGTCCTCGTTCGCTGTATCTGTCCTCCTGCATTTCCCGTGGAGGGCAGTCTGGCTCGTGTGGTTTACGAGCTCCGCAGCAGGCGGGCCTGGTGCTGACTAATTCTAGGTGCCCAGGGCGGTTGGGACAGGGGGTGGCCGGGCAGGTGCTTCAGTCCTGCTGCCGCCGGGCTCTGCGAGCGGCTGCTCCTGGATACTCATATGTTAGAAAGAGGGAGACTTTTTAGAAATAAGCTGAATTCTGAAGTCTCCCATTTCTGGCCATATGGCAGGTGAGACATCCCGATGGACGTTCCTGCTAAAAACAACTAGAAATGCTGGACCAGATGAGCCATTTAGAAAGAAAAACAAGCTTTTAAAATGCTTGGTGAGCTATCAAAATATTATCCAACTGAGAAATAGTTAGAGGCCACAGACTTAGTGAGGACGGAAGCCCAGGAAGTCAGGAGAAGCCTGTGGGTGGGTTTCCCAGGGGCGTTTGCAGAAGCTGCACTTCTCAGGCCTCACGGACAGCAGTGGGGCTCCGCCCAGAGCTCGATGACGGTGTGAGGGGAGCCCTCCATGGCAGGCCCAGGCTGGCCCCCCTCCCCCCCAGAACAAACATGAAGAAACGCACCTTGTGCTGAGGAAGCTGCCTGTCTTAGCCTTGGCAGCCAACACGGAGGAAAGACTACCTCCCCCAACAGGTTATTACAAAGTGATCCTCACGCAGATCGCTGCCTGATTCTCTACCCAACAATTCCCAAAAGCAATGTGCGAAGGAGAGGGCTGACAGAGGAAGGCCACCCGATCATCATAATTGGTCATAAACAGAGAGCAGAGATAAGGCTTTTCTGGGAGGAAATATGTGTGACATACAGGGTGTCCCCAACAAGGTGTACACACACTGAATAATTAGAGAGGCCGCATTTATTAAGATGCATTTCATTTTCAAAACTGAGCTATCAGCTGTTAAATTGTGTATACATTTTTGGGGACACACTGGTTGTAACTGAAAAAGGAACTCTTCACAAAATATATTTTAAAATTCTAAAAATCAAGAAAAAAGAAAAAATTAGGAAAATAGACACATGATTAGTAAGCACTTTCAGGAGAGAAGATGATCAATAAGGACATAAAAAGGCACCTGACCTCACTAGCACACAGGCAACTGCAAATCTAAATTCCAGTGAGAGGCCATCGCAGCCCGTCTCACAGTGAAAAAGCAAAGTCTTACAAAATCACGGCTGGGAAGGAGCTAGAGGAAGTGTGTACTGGTTCAGCTGCCTACGAAAACCACCACTGGTATCATGTAGGAATGCTTGAGAACGGCATCCCCGGACACCTCACGGATCCTCCCACCGACTGCAAACCAGTGAAGAAGGCATAGGACATGATCCCGTGTGTGGAACACACAGCTGAAGGGGTGGATTAGACAGACAGGTGGTTATGTCCATATCAGTACAGCAGCCCCTCACTCAGTTTTACTCTCTGTGGTTTCAGTTACCCTTGGTCAACTGGGGTGGAAGAATATTACATGGAAAATTCCAGAACTAAACAATTCATCAGTTTAAAAGGCAGGCCATGCTGAGTGAGGAAATCTCACCCCATCCCCTCCAGCCCTCCTGGGACATGACTCATGCCTGGACCGGCAGATCCACACGGCGGCACCACCCACCCACGGCCACTTGGCATCACATGGCCCGTCACGGCTTCGCAGTGCTCGCGTTCAGGTCGCCCGTATTCCACTTAATAACGGCCCCAAACGCAAGAGTGACGATGCTGTAACCCGGGTGGACCAGGGAGAAGCTGTAAAATGGAAATATGTATTCAGAGGAAAAACAGGGTCTATATAGGGTTCAGCACCGATCATAGGGCATCCCTGGGGCGCCTTAGGATGTACCCCCCATGGAGAAGGGGAGACCACTGCATTCTGGACCCATAAAATGCAACATCAAGGGACGACAAACTCAACATTCACAAAGGTGGTCACCTCTGGCGGGTGGGGGCCGGTGGGTCGGCAGCACAGGTGAGATGGCCACCGTGTTTGTTTCTCCTGCCAGCGTGCTTTACGCATATTTAGTACTTTATAATGACCACGCATCCATTCTGCACGTAGCAGAAACCATTTTAAAATAAGCACAGGAACTGGGACCCCCTGGCTTCACCCTCCCCTGGGTGTTGTGAGCAGCCCCATGGGAGGCGGGGTGGTGGTGTGGAAGATCAACTATGACCAAGTCTTGTATTATCTGCATTTTCAAAAATCTGAGCTCAAAAAATTGGCTTCCCCAGGCTCATGGGAACTCCAGCGTCGGTTGTGTTTACATGGTCTGATTAACACCAGTTTGGTCTGCAGGGTTCCAAGCTTCTGGTTACAATGGTTTCTCCCGAACTTCACTGGGTTTGAATGAAAGTCGGAAAAAGTTCCTTTTCGATTTTAGCTGCTTTGACCTTCTCCTGGTCTCCTATGAACCTTCCCTAACCCAACAAAAACACGCCATAGCCTCATCCTGAGGCAGGGACTAGGTGGAAGAGGTCTTCAGCCAGGGCAGCCGCTGGGTCCTGGGCAGACACCCACGGCCCGCGGAGGGGAGCCTGAGAGCCGTGCACCCCAGGGAGAGCCGGCCCCCGACTCCCACCTGCCCACCGTGGCTCCTTCCGCCACCAGAAGGCAAGCCTCCACTTGACCTTGGGGAGTCACAGGGGACACATGTGGAGCAGAAACAGAAAGCAGGCTGGTCCCTGAGGCTCGCTTTCTGTCTCTAGTTCCTGGGCCGGGGGTGCTCCCGCTCTGCCCCGCTCCTGGGAGAGCGCCCCGGGCTGGTGGAGCCGAGAGGCAGGGCCGGCAGAGCTGCAAACTGGGCCAGAGCCGCTGCAGTCACGCTGGGAACCTAGGCCCAGGCTCCGGAGAGCAGCAGGCGCTGAGAGTGTTATATTTAAGGAGCGTTTTGGAGGTCAGGAAGCGAGAGGAGCGTGGGGGAGGGAGAGCCTCCTCTTGTCCTCCAGCCAGAACCTCTTCCACTCTCCCAAGCCCAGTCAGGAGAGCCTGTGAGGGCGGCAGATGGCCAAGGCCACGGCCGGGCGCCTGGTCAGGTGCTCCCCCGCCTCCCTGCCCCCTCCCCCGCCTCCCTGGCCCTCCCCGGAGGCATCTCTCCACCCTCTGCCACTATTAGTCACTGGCTCTGGGGTGATGGTGTGAGCTGCGGGCATTGGCCTTGCCTTCTGGTCTGTGCATCTGTGTCAGCTCCCAGCTGGGAGCCCTCCTAGCCCCCCAACCCCCTCGACCTTAGGGACCCCTGTGCACCCCTGTCCTCCAGCCCCAAGGTCTACTGCTGGGAGGGGGGAAGGGAGGGAGGGGGGGAAGGGCGGGCAGAGAGCACAGAGCAGCAGAGGCTGACAGACTGTGTGGGAAGCAGGTGGGTCTGTTCATCTCAGTGCTTCCTCCGCCTGAGCCGGGACTGACTGAGGGCGCCGGAGTGAAGGAAAAGGACAGACCGCCCCATCCTCTCTGCCCCTCCTTCACAATCTGCTAATCCAGCATGTGCTTCCAGCACCAGCAGCACAGGAAGGTCAAAGCCAAGCTCCAGGAGGCTGCATCCCACCCCCGGCTACTTCACCAACACAGAGCGGAGGCGCCGGGCTCCCCCCGACGCGGGCTGTGCACCCCGACCGTAGGGTGGTCTCTACACTGTGCCACCTGCTCCTCACGGCACCAGCGAGCAGCACTGACCCACACGTAACAGAGGAAGAAACGGCCCAACTGCCAGGAACTGCTCCCGAGACGAGATGAGTGGAAGCTAGAGAAGAGGCCCAGTTGCAGGCCGAGCCCTCCGCCTGGTGCCACGGAGCCCTCCCTCGCTCCGCCCGCCCTCTGGTCAGCCAGGCAGGAGGAATGCCTCCCTCGCTCACCTCCTGCAGAGCCCGCTCAGCTCTCTGGCATCCCTTCTCCATGGAGACTTCCCGGCATGAACAAGAACTGGTTTCCCTGGCCCTGCTGTTTGCAATGGGCACCTCAGAGACACCCTTCCTCCACCTCCCCTTCCCTTCACCCCCAAATCACTGCTGCCCCTTGCACAGTGCAGCCTGCTCAGGGCTGTTCCCGTCTCCCCCATCAGCTGTTGGGGTCACAGCGCACCTGCTGCTAGACAGAGGGTGGCCCTAGGAGGCCAGGAAGGGGACAGCCCCTCAGAGAAACCCCGCCAGCAGGAGCGTGGACTCGAGGAGGCCACGCATTCTGATGACATGCAGACAGAAGGGGGGGCGGGTTTCCATTGCCCCGCCGCTCCTCCTGTTCCCAGGAGGAAATCAGGTGGCGGGCAGGGGGCAGCACCCGCACCACAGCCACTGCTGCGCCTCACTCCCCTCCACAGGGGCCTGTGCTCTCTCAGCTCAGTCACACGGAGCCGCTGCCACGAACACGCAGGTGAAGGAGGGGTGCCGCGTTTAACAGCGAGCGTCTCCTGGCTGAGGACACGCAGGACCCGTCCTGGCAGAGAGGCGGCGGCTGACATGACGAGGCTGCCGATGCTGCGCGTTTCGCTGACAGGGCCGGACACGGTCCCAGAGCGTGTGCTGCGGCTCCGCCGGGGACGCTGATCAGACACTGTTCAGACCCCTACCGAGCAGCTGTGTGACCTTGAGCCAGTCCCTTCACTTCTCTAAGCCTCAGCTCCACTGGGGAAACGTGACAAGGACAACAGCCGGAGAGTGTTCAGGGGTCAAAGGCACAACACGGTGACGCAACGGCAAGTCTGTGCCCAGCGCACAAACCAGCATCGAGATTGTCCCCACAGCCCACCCCTCACTCGGCTGTGAGAGCAGCAGCCTCCGCTCCGTGCGCCCGCCTCCTCCTCCTCCTCCACCGGAATAACATTTCTCATGTCCCTGATTTTGCGGGGGATGTTTTTGTCATTTTATTTGGTAATAGTTCCGTTAGAGCAATCAGCTATTTATTTATCCAACAATATATCCTTATCGAGGGCCCAATATGTTCATGCCCCAAGCAGATCACGGTATTTCAACAATAAATACAATGTCCTCCCTGGTCTCCAGAAGCATGTGATCTGGTAAGAACAGCAGGAGGCAGGCGTTACCGTGAATACCGTGAAGAGTTTAAGGCCGTGGGCTCTGCGAGAGAGCGCAGGTCGTCTGAGTACGTCGGTCCCTAATCATTGTGTCAATTTTTCAATCAGCTAACGGGTAATGGTGAATACTCTCAGCTAACCTATACTAAGTCTGTCTGTGATCATCATTTTTGATTACTCTGGTCTTAACACAAAAGAGTTAGCCAGAAAAAGGATCCAATATTTATTTACCATCCTTTATGGAGGCAAGAACTTCCTATTTGCAAGACAGGTGTCAGCAGCTGCTGCTTCTATCGCTGCCAATAGTGTGTGAGTGTGGATGGAGCAGGCTGCATCCCATTGGGCGGAGTCTGACCTTTCCCTGCCCACCCTCAGGGCCTTTTCTCATCAGCGCCTTAAGGTTGAAAAAAAGGCTCAAAAGTATCCCGGACCTTTTACCTGCTGTATTCTCCTAACGTCACAGCCAACATCATGAGCCCGGCCTAGTCATGAGTATGCCGGAGCTCAGGCACCGTGTCCTGTGACTAGAGTTACTCAGTAGGTGCTCCTTCCGTATGAAGGCACCAGCCTCCTGTGCTGACTCAGGGGCAGAGTGCCCTGTGCACTGTGATGAAGTTTCTACCTGCATCTGTGAACAGTTAAGAAAAATAAGGGCAACCTGATACGTTTCAAAATCTAAATATACTGAATTTCTAAAAATATATATTTTTATTAACTTCGGAGAGGAAGGGAGAAGGAGGGAGAGAGAGAAACTTCAATGATGAGAGAATCATTGACTGGCTGCCTCCTGCATGCCCCCAATTAGGGATGGAGCTCGCAACCTGGGCATGTGCCCTTGGCCAGAATCAAACTCGGGACCCTTTAGTCCACAGGCCAACACTCTATCCACTGAGCCAAACCAGCTAGGGCCTAAATTTTTAATTTTTAATAACATGTCCTTTTACATTTTGTGTTAAAATATTATTTAAATAGTAGAGGCCTGGTGCACGAAATTTGTGCATGGGGTCGGGGGGGAGGGAGATGGGTCCCCCTCAGCCCAGCTTGCACCCTCTCCAATCCAGGACCCCTTGGGGATTGGGCCTAAACCGGCAGTTGGACATCCCTATCACAATCCTGGACTGCTGGCTCCTAACTGCTCACCTGCCTGCCTGCCTGGCTGCCCCAAACTGCCCCCCCCATCAGCCTAATTGCCCCCAACTGTTCCTCTTGCCGGCCTGGTCACCCCTAACTGCCCCCCCGCCAGCCTGGTCGCCACTTACTGCCCCCCCTACCGGCCTGGTTGCCCCCAACTACCCCCCTGCTGGCCTGGTTGCCCCCAACTGCCCCCCTGCTGGCCTGGTTGCCCCTTACGGCCCCCCCTGCCAGCCTGGTCGCCCCACGCAGCCTGCTGTTCAGTCGTTTGGTCATCCCTCACTAACCCCCCTGCTGGCCTGGTCGTAGGCAGTCATCTTGTGAGGGCGTGATGGTCAATTTGCATACCACCGCTTTATTATATAGGATGAATAATGGCGTTGATAATTGTATATTTTAGTTTAAGTTTTGCTGTCTTTTATAGATAAAATAAATATCTGGCAATTCTGCTTCAGTCCACCAACTTTTTCCAATTTCTCTACAAAATCTACATGCGTGCAGACTCTGCTATGAAAGAGCAGACTCCACTATGAGGCAGGCCTCTGAGCCGGTGACCTCCCACAGCCGGCGACTTCCCACTCCACTGCGAGGAGAGCCTGCCTTGGAACTGGGCTCCGGCAGCTCAGCGCCCTGCTCACGAGGTGGTCCCTCAGTCGCAGGGGTCCTGACCTAGTATTTTTTTTATATGATGTTAATGTTATATATAACATATATTACGTTATATTAGTTTAAGTGCACAGCATGGTGATTCAATATGAACACACACCACACACACACACACACAGTTGACCCTTGACAATACGGGTTTAAACTGCACAATCCACTTATATGTGAATTTTAAAAAATAAATAGGTACACTACCATAAATGTATTTTCTCCTCCTTATGATTTTCTTAAGACCAATTTCTTTTCTCTTACAGCATATAACACAGTATATAACATATAACATACAAAATACATGTTAACTGGCTGTGTATGTTGTCGGTAAGGCTTCCTTCCAGTCAGCATTAGGCTTTTTAGAAGTTGGCTTTTGGGGGAGTGAGGAGTCACATGCAGATTGTCAGCTGTTCCGGGGGGGGGGGGTGGGGGGGCGTGGGGGTTGAGTACGCCTCGCTAACCCCCACGCTGTTTACAGGCCAACTGTATATTGCAAAATGGTCCCCACAGTACAACTAGTTACATCCATCCTCACGCGCAATGATAGCCCTTCTTCTTACGATGACTGACCGAGCCGTGAATGCTTTAACGACGCCTTAAATACGCCTGTGCCTCCCAAACACCTCGACCTCAGACCCTGATTCCCACTGTCCCCAAACACCGTTCCCGGAGCCTCAGGGCCTCCGAGCTAGAACGCGGAACCCCCACTGCCCTGCACATCCCGTCTGCCCGACCCCGATGCCCACCTCACAGACAGCACCACCAGCGGCCACGTCACCCGGTCAGACACCTGCAACGCCTACACTCTTCCACCGCCAATGTGATTGGGTAGAGAGTCATGTCATTCCAGCTCCTGAATACAACTCCAGCTGCTTTTGTGCTGTTGGTTTTTAGCTGCCTTTCAGCTCTGACCCTTAGGCTTGCAGGTATAACCACCTCTCCTATTTGTTTACTCACCAAATATTAATTGAGCATCTATTACATACCAACCAATATGCTAGGTGCTATGGGTTTTGTGGCTTAAAAAGCAAAAACACACAACCCCTGTCCTTAAAAAGCTTATAGTCTAGTGGGGAAAGATAGACAAGGCATGTAAAAAAATAAATAAAGTGTCAAAGATGGCACAAGATCAGAAAATTATCAATTATTTGCCTACTTTGCAGCCAGGGAGTACTTTTTCAAAAGCACGCCAACCAGTACCCCAGCCCTCCCCACTTTTCCTTTAACAAGCACTTTTTTGGACATGCTAGCAGCCCTCTGCGCAGCCTCAGGAGGTGCAAGGCTGCACGGCGTGTCCCTTCCTGCTTGCAACTCAGTTTCAGCACCTGCCTCCTGTCCTCACGTGCCTCCCACCGCTACAGCCTGCCCAGCGACGTGCTGCGGCCTGGGCTCTGCGAGGTCCCGCTGTCCACTCTCCCGCCTCCTGCTCAGCGAACACCTACGTTATCTCGTTGCGTCCTCACAGCAGTCCTTCAGGGTTGGCAGCATCACCCGCACTGACAGACGAGGAAACTGAGGCGACGAAAGGCCACGAGGACCCACGCAGGCTCACAGCACCAGGAAGTGGCAGTGCCACTGTCTGAACCCAGATGTGTCCGACTCCAAATCAGGACGAGCTCGCCCTCCTCTCTGTCCACCCGACGACCCACCCGCGCCACCGTTCTCCTAGGAACCACTTCCTTCGGAAAGCCCTCAGGCCGCCCAGGCGACGTCAGAGCTGCTGTGCTCCCCTGGTGACCTGGGCTTCCAGGACACCGTTGCTTGCTGCCTCACTGGTCTCCCCCGGCCCATGAGCACCTGCTCACAGCGACCGTGAGCCATTTCGGGAAGACCCCTCTGCCGCCCTGTAACTGGTAAGGACTGGGTGAATGAATGCCATCAACCTTCCTCAAGGCTGGAACAGAAACTCTCAGCACCCAGTTTATCATCTATGCATCCAACACAGTCACGTCAGGAATCAGACCGACCGAGTCTGGAACTGCAACCTCAGAAAGAAACGCAGCGCCCAGAGATGTGTGACAGCTCAGACCCCCGAGTCCCGGAGCGCAGCCGCGCCCCACAGCCCGGCCCAGGGGCTGGCACAGCCTCCACAGGCGGTGCCTCCTCCAGGGCCACCCCAGCCAACGCCGCATCATCCCTGGGTAACTGACTCAGCTCCCTGGGGTTAAGGGAGACCCTGGGCACAGCGCCCCAGGAATGAGGGGGAAGGCTGCGGAAAGGGGGCATTTACATGCACTTGGACATTAAAACGTGATGTCCAGGTCACACGCAAAGGACTTACCGTGAGTCGCCATAAGGCTTTTTACTCAGCAGTCCCACTGCCTTTGCACCTTATCAGAGACTCAGCCCATCAGCCGTAACGCATAGGTTCTCTCTGTACCTGGTCAGCAAAATGCAAACAGGTTCTCTTTTAAAAAGTATTTTTCTTGATTTGTGCAGAGAGAGGAGGGGAGAGGGAGAGAGACAGGGAAACATCGATGTGAGAGTGAACACCGACAGGCTGCCTCTTGCACGCCCGGCAACATTTTGGTGCCAGGGACACCCAACCAACCGAGCCACCCGGCCAGGGCGCCAACAGCTTCTTCAGGGGAGCGTCTTGATCACTCACGGGATCGCGTGAGAGCCCCATGATGAGGGCACGCTGCCCAGAAAAACGCCGAGGCACGTGACTGCTCGCGGACCTTCCCCTAACGCCCACCCCAGCGCCTCCACGGATCAGAGTTCCCGGGAAGGCACCTGGACCGAACTCCCTCCCAGGGCTGGGGCCGGAGAAGGTCAGAGGAAAAGGATTCCAGGCTGAGGGTCACGCGTCGGATCTGACCAATTAGATTCCCTCAGTGGCCCAAGTCCTGAGAGCACATGCTTGCCTCGGACTGGGCCAGCCCCGGGGGAGTCCACCCCTGGTTAGGTGACCTGCAATCAAGGCCAAGAAAACACACCTGCCTCTGTGTCTCCCCCACCCACAGACACAAGCACGGATACGCGTGTCCGAACTAACCCGGTGACTCCCAACCCCCACTCTTCCCCAGCACTCGCCACTGCTCCCTGGACAGCCCTGGCCGACCCCAAACCACTTAGAACGCCAGTGCCAGCTGGGCGGCAGGTGTGTAGGGGACGTGAGCCTGGAGAGGGATGGCACTCGATGCAGAGAGGGCAGCACTGCAGCCGCAGCACCCGGAGCAAACTGTTTCAGACCCAGACACAGCTGCCGATGTCTGCTCCCGTGGCTGCCTCTGCGCCCTGCCAGGGGGCACAGCACCTGGCACTAGCCATTCTCGGAGTGGGCCCTCAACTGTTTGCTGAAGGACGGAAAAGTGAGGGGGAGAGGAACCGAGGCAGGAGGGAGAGAGTGAGTCAGGGAATCGAGGAATCCAGGGGGCCTGTTCTCATTTGTTTTTTTCCTCCCTAGCTCCTTGGAAAATGTGACAGATCTAAGCGAGTTAAAACAACAGATGCATGTGGTTTTCACCAATGCGCCGAAGAGGAGATGAAAGCCCAGAGAGGTTAAGTAACTTGGATGGGATCACACAGCATGTGGGAGCAGGAGGGAGCCAGGACCCTAGTCCTGTGATCCCTGCGACGTGTCCTCACCACTGACACATCCCTGCCCTCAGCAACAGCTGCTCCCTCGCCGCCCACCTCACAGGACACCCAACCTGCTCCAGGAGTCTGCGCCCCGTCCAGTCTCCCATCTGAGAGAAAGGAGGCCCAGCCACCGGCCAGAGGAAGGCCCCAAAGCCAGGGCTGGGGTGTTCTGGAAGGACGACCTGCCTCTCCTGCACAAGGGGCTGGGCTTACACATGGCTCCTTAGATCCCTTGTCCACTCCCACTGGCTCAAGCTCCTTGTTTGGAAAAATGCACAGAAAAACAAACTGCACATTGCAAGCAGGATTCAGGCGAGATTAGAAATCTGTCTCGGGATCGCCCTCCAGCAGCCGTGGGGTCCACGCAACACAGCACCCTAGTCCCATCCCCAAGAGGCGCCCAGGCCGGACTTCCATTGGGGCATCGAGGAGCGGTGGGAGGGAACGGCAGCGGCATCCACCACTCCGACAGACTCCTTGCAAGCCCCACGGCCAGCACCTGCCCCGCCCACAGCGACCCCACCCAGTGCTCCTCCCACAGTCCGAGGGAAAGGAGGATGCACAGAAGGTGAACAGAAAGTGTGGAGACGGCACGACTGGATGAAGGAAGCTCCAGAGTGCAGGGAGGAGAGGAAGCAGAGAGGAAAGAAAGGCGAGAGGCAACTGTCAGGAGGAGGAAGAGCAATGACAGGGCGAGGCTCCAGAGGAAGACAGGCCCGCGCTCCGCCCAGGCCCTGCAGCCGGTGACCCACGCCCGCTGGTCATCCCGGCGCAGGACGCTGAGTGGGACCCAGCCTTCCTCCCCTCCTTGCTCCTCACGCCCCATCACGCCCCTTCGCTCTGACCAGCCCGGTGCTCTGGAGAGGGGGCCGAGGGAGAGGAGGGGAGAGAAGTGAACCGAACAGAAGGTGCAGCGAAGCCACTTACGCACAGTGCGGCCGGCAGCACTTCCATCCTACCTTTGCTGTCGCCACGTCGGCCGGCTCCATGGTTTCTGCTTGGCCTACGGAGCAGCGGCCCCATCCAGAGAGAAAAGGCAGAGTCACAAACGCCCACCAGAAGGAGCAAACCACCCGTGGGAGGCAGGGAAGCAAGAGGCTCCTGGACACGCTCTGGCCCCCTGGGACCACCTCTGTCGGGGGAGGACCGAGCCTGGGGTCCCCGGACAGCTGGGGGTCTGCGGGTGCTCCCACAGATGCCCATGGGAGGCGGAGCCTGGGCATCTCCCCTGCCTGGGACCTCTTCCCAGGAGGAGAGTGTGGGGCTCCACGGGGCGCCCCCTGCTGGGCGAGGGCACGGGATGCAGGCCTGCCCTCCCCTCACCCAGCCAAGGACCCTGGGTCAGGAGAGGGAGCTTGCGGAGGAGGCCGCTGAGCAGGTGCTGAGCGCAGCAGGAGGGGAGAAGAGGGCCGTGGGGGGCAGGCGTGAGAACCCCGAGAAGAAGGTGCGGCACTCAGACCTCAGACGCGCAGGAGCTGCTGTGCAGGGCGGTGCTGAGCCACAAAGCCGAGCGGCACAGAGTGCGGAGCAGGGGGGATGGCCGGGAGCACTCACCTTGCAGTAACATTCACACTGACTGAGGCCTGCGCAGGAGCCAGAGCGGGCGGCTGGCACCCCCACTCCGCTCTGCTCCCCAAGACTGGCTCAGGGCCTCTGCCCGAGGATACATGCTGCGGCGGTGGCTGGATCTGCGGGCCCTGCTCTCCGCGCAGCTGATTGGAGGAGCAGGATGACTTCATCCGGCCCCATTCATCACTCCAGGCTCCTGCCCAGCAGGGACGGGGCTGCAGGCTGCGGCCTCCTCTCCTCCCGGCCCATTTACCAGGCGCCTGGGGCAGGCTGTGTGGGCGAAGCCGCTGGGGGCAGGGGCAGCGCACCCAGGCCCTCAGGGAGGAGGGGGGCAGGCTGTTCGCATTTCTACCTAAAACACGGAGGGTTCCCTACTCTGAGCTTCTGCTGGAGCTGCCACCACGAAAATGCAGGAGAGCAGCCCCCCACCCCCCCCCCCGCAAACCAGCCAGCAGGTGCGCACGTCCTTCCTGCCAGAAAGCAGAGCGATTCTCCCCCCCACCCCCTGCCCCGGCCCTGGCCGAGAGAACGAGCTATGGGAAAGCAGCCGGCTTCCTCAGGCACCTCCTCCACCCTCTTTCCTAGCATCACCCCCTGCAGAAGGGGGAGCTCCTGAGAGAAAGGGCGCCCTCACTCCCCTCCCGCGTCCTCCCCACCCCACACCCAATCCAGCCCCTACAGCCTAAGGTACCCGGCAAAGGGTAAGTTGAGGAAACCATGGAATGAAAGAAGCAGCAATGATGGTGCGCTCCCGCTCCACCGCCTCCACTCCCCTCACCTTTTCCCCTCAGCCTGGTTCACACCTGGCTCCCCCAGGAAGCGCACACAGGGCGACCACACAGCCCGGAGAGTTCTCCCTAACATCGACAACGCCAGTGCCCCCCCCCCCCCATTACTTCACCAGTGTCTGTGTCTGGCTGAGCGACAGGAACAATAGTAGTAACAACTCCCATTGGTACAGCGCCCCATCATTTACGATGCATTTCAGGTTTATTGCCTCATTTGAAAGACAAGCGGCCCTGTGGGGTCAGCATTGCTTCCCATTTCGGGGATAATTATCTGAGGTGGAGTGACGGGCAGTGGTCTGCCCAAGGTCACACAGCAGAGCTGGACTTAGGCTTCAGTCCCGCCCACTGAATAGCACTCCCGCCAACACCCCACACTGCCCTCCCCACCGCTGCCCCAGCTCCTGCTCCCCATCACCACGGAGATGATAAAATCTCAATTAATTTGGGATTTCCCTTTGGCACCCCCTTTTTTTAAAGATGGCAAAGTTATAATTAAAATGATAAGAAAATACATGATCAAATACAGGAAAAAAAATCTTGGGCCTATCCACAGGTTAGTGCATACATTTAACAAATCTGTGTCCAATGGAAACTGCTTTTAAAAAGCATCATGAGCCCTGGCCCGTGTGGCTCAGTGGACGGAGCGTCAGACTGTGGACCAAAGGGTCCGGGTTCGATTTCTGTCAAGGGCACGCACCTAGGTTGCAGGCTCCTTCCCTGGCCAGAGCCCTGGTTGGGGCGTGTGCAGGAGGCAACCAATTGATGTGTTTCTCTCACATTGATGTTTCTCTCTGTCTTTCCCTCTCTCTTCCCCTCTCCCTAAAAATTAGATGGAAAAATATCCTCGGGTGAGGATTTAAAAAAATAAAAAATAAAAAGAATCATGAGAGACTCTCTCACGGTTACTTTATTTAGGCAGAGAAGCAGAAAAGGACACCTGACCAAACTGGCCCACTCGCGAGATTACAATGGAGGGAAAAGGCTGCGACCCTGGTTGCCAAAGGCACATTTTTTCCAGACACATGCACACAGCACACAGCACTCTGCTTGTCCTGGCGCTGGCCACGGTGAGCCAGCCGAGGTCCACAAACCCACACAAAAAGGGCAGGGACTTGGGCAAGAGACCAGCATTTAGGCCAACGGACTGGTTTCCTGGTCCTCACTGCCGGGTAAGAGGCTTTGCTGGCACCGCAGTACAGGTACCCCACCCCACCCCCACCCCACAATGGTGTGGGGGCACCAGTCCCACCCGTGTCCTCTGCTGGGGCCTCCAGATGTCCCTCCGGCCGCTGCTTGGCCTGCCGTCCTCTCAGCTCCTGGGCTGACAGTCAAATGTACAAACAGACGGAGAGCAGAAGGCTGGTCCCTGAGCGAGGATGTTCTGTTTTGTCAGAATCACACGGAAATCGGACTCATGTTCGTGAGACTCATCCAGCCTCCCCAGGGACCAAGCACATCCCCGCTCCGACGTCAAAGGCATCCAACAGCCCCACAAGGATGAGCACAGCCAACAGCGTCACGGGAGCTGCTCAGCCAGGAGCGTCCATGCCTGTTTCACGAAGCGATTCATGTCCTGAACTCAAAGCAGCAGGGGAGGCTGTCAGCCCAGAGCAGGCCGCCTCGGGCGCGGCAGGTGGAGGCGGGGGATAAGCTAGGCCGTCATGAGCGCGGAGGGAAGGAACCGGGCGCAGGGTCCAAGACAATTCCAGAAGACAGAAAGAGGGTGCCTGCTGGGACCAGTTCCAGCAGGTCATAATTTCAAGAGTTTCATCAAAAGGTTGATGAGACTTGGGAACTCCACAGGGTTGAGTCACACATGTAGTCACCGGTTGGGAATGGCTGAAGGCACTTCCCCAAACCTGAATAGGAAACTGATTGTGGCTGCCAGACAGTTAAAGGGCATCTTAATCTACATGTTATTGCCTCCTACTGGCCGAACACCTGAACAGCCACAGGCTATTCCCCAAACTGACAGTGCTTCTGTACCCTTTGAAACCTTACCCTTTGAAGTGTATTATCTCCACCTTGTCTTAGGACAAATTGTGTTAATAAAAACAAGGGTCCTAGACAAGGAGGGAGTCTTCAGTTCCTTTAGCTGAAGGTCCTCTGACCCCCAATGCCTTTCAAAATTATATCTTGTCTCGGACTCTTTATTAGTCCCTGGATTCCTATGTCATCTGCGCACAATGTCTTTTCCAGATTCCTGAACCCTTCCTGATGCCGGGACAAGAACCCTGGCAGGTGACACTGAGGGAAAAGGCAGATGGACGCGCGGGGCCTCATGGAGCAGCCACTGAGCCCGCCTGCCTCGCTCCTAGAGCACAAACAGCTCCTCTACTCACACACTTGCTCTTCGAGGGGGAGACCAGAAACTCTCTCTTCTACCATTTCATCTCGTTCCATTTTGGCCAACATTTAGTGAAAAGACAGGTCATTCGATAGACCATCTTATAATACCGTTTTCTCCACAGGGCACGTCTTTGTGTGATTGCTTTCCCCTAAGTGTGAGATTCTACCCCTTCATCACTGTGCCTAGGTACCAGGTTAGGGAAGGGGAAACCCCGAGGTCCGAGGAGCCTCAGTGAGCTTTGTCCGGGGACCGGGACGGTCCAGTGTGGGGGGAGCAGCGCCCGTTCCCTGAGGATGCGGGGGCCCTGCACTGCTCCCTTAGGAAAGGCTGCCTCAGGTGCGGGGTGGCGGCAAACCCGGCAAAGCTGCTTCCAACCCTGGTCAGAGAGCCTCTGGCTGCGGAGACCCTGGGTGAAGGGCAGTGGCCTGGCTTGTAGGATAGGCGGCTGGACCCCAGCCTGTGCCGGGACTGCAGCTCTGGATCAGGTGCTCTGCCCACAGCGAACCTTCTGCCAAGCGTCTGTGTGCTGAGCGGGAGCCACAAAGCCGGCAGCGAGGCTGGCGAGGCTCGTGGAGCCACAGGACCCAGAGCACAAGCGCCTGCCCCACGAAACCTAAGAGCCCCACAGAGCTGGTGAGGGTGGAAGCGGACTGGACAGAAAACCAACCCACCTGTGCTTTTTTTTTTTAACCATCAGAGAAAGTTTCTTTAGAAAGTCACAGAGGCGGAAGAAATGGGCTCAGGAAAGAAGTAACAGAGGCAAAGTGGGGGGCGGGGCTGGAGCTCCTGGAAAGAGAAAGGCCAGGAAAACACCTTGGGGGCAGCGGGAGGGGGGTGGGGGGGGGGAGGGCAGGCTCCACCCAGAGCTGCCAAACCCACCTACTTTTTCAGGTGAATGACGACATGAGAACAGCGAGGCAGGCAGTCCTTAGAATAAGAAAAAGGCAGAGAGGGAATAAGGAAAAGCAGGACAACAGGATGACCTTTGGGCCATGCTGAAGGGTGTGGACACCAAGGGGGACGGGTAGGGAAATGTGGGGGGAGAGGGGCACCAAAGAACAAGACAGGAGACAAAATAAATGAACGGAAGAAGGAAAAGACACAAAACCAGGGAAGGTGATCAAGTTGCAGGTGGGAGGAGAAGGGAGACGAAGTTACCAGCTCTCCGTGGACATTGCCACCGAGGACCCCACTGAGGCGGCCGGAAGGGACTCGGATGGACAGAACCTGGACAGGAACCGCTCGCAGGAGAGGCGGCAGCTGGGCTGCCAAGTTCAAGGCCGATGCCTAGCAAAGCTGCGCTGCCCTCCGGAGAGGTCGGAGTGGAAGGCGGGCAGGAGGAGTTTGAGACGGGCGGTAGGCATTAGGCTCCAGGAGGAAAGGAAATGGCCCGAGGGACCAGTCACTTCCAGTTCTGCCCCCCTCACCTGGGGGGGAGATGCCGGAGGAAGGAGAAGGGTAAGCAGTGCCAGCCTCGCGCGGACAGAGGAACAGGGCAGGCCCGCCTCCCACACAGCTCGCCCAGGGGTGCTCGGAGCTCAGGCGAGACTCGGGGACCTCCGCTGTGTCAGTGCCATTTACACGGGTTCCTCACAGAAACAGCAGCAGGCGGAGGGCAGACCCGCTCCCGATGCCACGGTACCCTCTCCGACCGCCGGCGGAGCTGACGGGCTGTGTGGGGGGTGGTTACATCTAGACACACCCGGATTCCGCGTCCAGCCCCCCACCTGATAGCGTGTCTCATACAAGGTATCAAACCTCTCTACGCCTCAGTCTTCTTATCTCTAAAGTGGAGGTAACAGTAATACTATTTCCTAGAAAAGGGTGAACTTTAAATGCTCGCGGTGATTGACACGTAAGAGACACCTTCAATCGCTGTTAACGAAGACAATGTCGCCTTTACAATGACTATGCAGGGTGCTCAGGGGCTGGGGCAGTGGGGACTCCATGAGCCCCCCAAACCTCCAATCTGCACCTGGTGCCCCTGCAAAGCTGGCCGGCCTGGCCCCCAGCCCCTCCCTTACTTACTATCTCCACACCCAGCCACACCTCCTGCAGCCCAGACCCGCATGTAACTTTGATTGACAAACCTGAGCAAGTGCTTCAAAGATGGAGAGAGTGCTGGCTGCATGAGGCAGACCCCTGCCACTCCCGGCCCCGAGGCTCGTTCCTCCAGTTTCCACCAAAGACCGCAGCCAGGCTGCAGGGACCTCAGAGCCTTCCGCACCAGGCAGGGCAAGAATCGAATCACGGAGGCCTAGCCACGGGAGTAACTGAGCCGGTGGAGGGGGGGGGGGGGGTGGGCGGAGGCGCGGAGGCAAACGAAACGGCTTGGCCTGTGCATTGTGCGAGGCTCTCCCCTGCAGACAGCGGGCTGTGCTGCGGGAGCCAGAGTGGAGGTGGCAGGCTGTCCGAAGGCCACGGGACGCCACTGGTGCAGGACACGCTGAAGCTGAGAGGAAAACGAGGTGACAGCCCTGGCCGGTGTGGCCCAGTGGACAGAGCGTTGGCCCACAGACTGAAGGGTCCCGGGTTCGATTCCGGTCAAGGGCATGTACCTTGGTTGCAGGTTCCCTGGCCCTGGTCAGGGTGCCTGCAGGAGGCAACCAATCAGTGTGTCCCTCTCACATCGCTGTTTCTCAGTCTCTCCTCTCCCTTTCACTCTCTCTAAAATCAATGGGAAAATACCCTCAGGTGAGGATTAACAACAACAAAAGATGAGGTGACAGACTGGGCCCAGACCCCTGGACAGTTGGGGAGCAGCCTCAGGGCTCCTACTGAGGGGAGGTTCAGGCTCCCACTTCCCTGAGTAGCTGCGGGAACAGCCCTGGGGGCGGGGGGTGGACAGTGCGGGAAGGCTCCTTGCGGAGTGCGGTCCTTCAGCAACGGGTTTCTTCCGGGGAACCAGTTGGAAGGTGTGGTGACACATCTCCACCAATTCCTGGAGCCAAGGCTGGGGAGGGGTGCCAAGCCAGCGACACCGAGGGACACACAGAGGGGCCTGCTGCCCCTGCTGCCCTCCAGGCGGGCCTCGGGGCCTCCCCCGGAGGACACAGGCCCCAGGACGGTCAGGTCTCCCTCCCGCCACAGGCTGCGAAGCTGGGGGCGGTGGGAGCACAGAGGAAAATGATGTTTCAATATCCAAAGAAGAATTCACTGGCCCCAGAGGAGTCTCAGTAGAGGCTCTAAAAGCACCCACAAACCATCTGCAGGGCTATGGCCAGGCATTCTCCTCTGGCAGCTCCCGGCCCTGCATCCTCTCCTCCTGCCATGGAGCAGCCCTGCGGACAGCCCGCCCTCCACCGTGGAGGGAGCCAGGCCCCGGCCACCCCTCTAGCCTCTGCTGCTGCCTCGGGACAGACCTCACTCCTGAGGAGGGACCAGTGGCCGCCCCTCCTGTCCCCGAAGCCATGCCGCTGGGGTGCTGGCGCCCCTGAGAGAGGGAGGGGAGAACTGCAGCCCTGCCGATGCCACCGGGGTGCTTCCGCTGGCGCCTGACACGAATCAAGAGGAACAGTTTTGTTCTGCAGTTTAGGAATCACGAAACCGAAAAACGCACCAGAAAGTGTCAAAGATGTACCGGAACTTCCCTGCTTGTAACTTGTCAGTTAGAATCCTAAGGCACTTCCCCAATCAACAAGGCATCGGAGACAGAAGTTTAAAAGGTAAAAACAAGTATGTGGCCCTCAGGTGTAGCTAACTGGGCCACTGGTCCATTCGGAACCACCGGTCCATTCTCCTTGTCAATGTGTTCCGTCTGGTTTTGAAGCTTTCTCAGAGATAACCTTCATTACAGACACTCCAAGTGGGGAGCTTGATTCTAGGAAGCTGGTAACGAAAGGTCCAGGGATAGGAGGAAGGGTAGAGGGTCTGCCCTGGACGCCAAGTGCCTCAAGAGCCACGCGTGCCCTTTCCCCAGGGGAGTCATGCAGAGCTCACGTCAGGACTCTGGGCGAGTCTCAGCCCCCACTCCCCGGGAGTGGCAGGGGCCATCTAGCGAAGGCGGGGAGAGTCATTGTGATGAAATAAGGTGGGACAGTGCTGAGCACATCAAAGCTCTTAAAATAGCAGCTGTTGTTATGACTAACTAGAGGCCTGGTGCATGAAATTCATGCACGGGCGGTCCCTAGGCCTGGCCTGCAATCAGGGCCATCTTCCCCGGCTGCCTGCAGCCGGCCCCGCCCCCCAACCCCACCCAACTCCGGTTCTCTGTTCACCATTGGGTGGCTGGAGCCTGACGGCCGGGGGAAGGGACTGAGATGTTGGCCGTTCCTGCCCGCTTGCCGGCCCTGCACCTGTCTCGGGTCGCCCTCTGTGTGTGGGGGGACCAGCAGGGTGGGGGTCTTGGCCTGGCGCATCCCGCATCCCCCGCCACCCATCCCCTGGTTCCCTGTTCATCATTGGGCGATTGGAGCCTGACGGCCGGGGGAAGGGACCAAGAGGTGGTCAATGCGCCTCAGAGTGACTGGTCGAGCGGTCGTCCTGGTCGTTCCGCCGTTAGGGTCCATCTGTATGTTACCCTTTTCTTATACAGGATAAGAACAATAATACCTCAGCACTGACACTGTGCCCGCAAACTACGTACACACGCACTGTGTCTGGGTCTGCTCTTCTCCTTTGTAGATCTGCAGTGGTTTCCTGCAGTAATAGGTTTCTTACTGAAAGAGATTCCAATTAACATCCTTAGCAAATTTCCCATTCCAGAGTTACGCACAGAGGCAGGCAGCCCCCGATGTGGGCACTGCAGGAGAAACGCATGAATTCGGAAAACAGAGAGCACGGGCCCTTTAATCCCTTCCTGAGGCTCCTGACCTATGACCCAGGCCCGTGTCCCCACCTCGGCTGCAGGGACAGAGACAGCATCTCTCTGCAGATGAGAGTCCACCCTCCGTGCCAGCGGCCAGACCAGGACACAGGCAACAGCTCGTGTCACTTCCGGGGGAGGGGGTGGAGCAGGAGAAGTTGTTCACTTGTGGATCCCAAAGCAACTCAATGAATAGACCGAGAGTTTCAGAAGTCCAGCCCTGCCCGGCGCGGCTCAGCGGCTGAGCATCGACCTATGCACCAAGAGGCCGCTGGTTCGGTTCCCAGTAAGGACACAAGCCCAGGCTGTGGGTTCGCTCCCCAGTAGGGGGCACGGAGGAGGCAGCCAAGCATGTTTCTCTCTCTCTCTCCCTTCTCCCTTCCTCTCTCTCTGAAAATCAATGAAAATAGCCCTAGGCCATTTGGGTCAGTGGATTGAATGTCGGCCTGGGGACTGAAGGGTCCTGGGTTCGATTCCGGTCAAGGGCACATGGCTGGGTTGCAGGCTCGATCCCCAGTAGGGGGTGTGCAGGAGGCAGTCGATCAGTGATTCTCTCTCATCACTGATGTTTCTATCTCTCTCTCCCTCTCCCTTCCTCTCTGAAATCAATAAAAATATATAAAAACCAATAAGAACATATATATATATTTTAAAGTCCAACCTGAGTTCGACGTACTAGCTCACTCCTCAGGCTCACACAGGAATGACCCCAGAGCGCCTGTGTGTGTGCCCAGAGGGAGCGGCATCAGACACCCTCCCGCGGCCCTCGCCTCGCCCAGAACCATCTGCTCCAGGTTCCAAGGGGTTCTCTCGGTTCTCTCGTATCAGCTGGAGGAGTTCCCCCTTCACACGGAGAGAAAGGGAAGGAGAGGGAGGGAGCCCAGCCGCTCACCGCCGGGCGCCGGACGACAGGAAGACTAGAGCACTGAGCAACCACGTAGTTGGCGGCCGCTGAGCTGACGTGATTCACTTAATGACACCTTCCCAGCTCACCCCTTCCTCCCGCTGCGGGGCGGGAACCTCGGCTCCGCAGAGACAGTGAAGGGGAAGCAGATGCTACGCTCTTACCAGCGTCCCGGGCAAGGGTCTGCCATTGGCTCCCAAACTGGTGCCCCAGGTCAGGCGTGGGCACTGGTCCCCCCCACCCCCGTCCCATCCGTGTTAAACCGTGTGCCTGACACCACTAGGGCAGGGGCAACAGGCTTCGGGCCACAGGGCAGGCTTCCCGGGGGGTCTCCATGCTCCCTGTGCGGATCCCTGGGCCTCAGAGCGAGAGGCCTGGACGCTGCCTCCCAGTGACTCGGGAGGTCCTGAAGCCCTGGAGGTGCGGCTCTGCCCCAGGGCCCGGCCTCCTCACAGGGCCCAGCCTCCTCACAGGGCCCGGCCTCCACCCAGGCCCGGCCTCCTCACAGGGCCCAGCCTCCTCACAGGGCCCGGCCTTCTCACAGGGCCCAGCCTCCACCCAGGCCCGGCCTCCTCACAGGGCCCAGCCTCCTCACAGGGCCCGGCCTCCCCCAGGGCCCGGCCTCCTCACAGGGCCCGGCCTCCACCCAGGCCCGGCCTCCTCACAGGGCCCGGCCTCCTCACAGGGCCCAGCCTCCACCCAGGCCCGGCCTCCCCCAGGGCCCGGCCTCCTCACAGGGCCCAGCCTCCACCCAGGCCCGGCCTCCTCACAGGGCCCGGCCTCCCCCAGGCCCGGCCTCCTCACAGGGCCCAGCCTCCACCCAGGCCTGGCCTCCTCACAGGGCCCGGCCTCCCCCAGGCCCGGCCTCCTCACAGGGCCATTATCCGGGGCCAGGAGCACAGGAAGAGAAAGTCAGAACTTGTGTTTCCTTTTCGCCTCATCCTTCTAAATTTCTGCCTAACTACACAGTAAACAAGACACTCAGTACAGTATAAACAAACACACTGTACATCATCCTGATGGTCCAGGCTCCACATTTTTCCCCAGAGGTTTGGCCGCCGAGATGGAAGAGCAGCGCGTGGTGTCTGCACGGAGCCGTTAGGGGTCGGTGATGTGCTGAGAGGAGAACCCACGGGCCTGGGCCTCCCCCTGCAAGGAAGAGGGCGCCGGGATGCAGCCCAGAGCCGCACGCCTGGCCTGCGACGGAGCCCCTGAGCCTCTGCGATGCCCCACTCATGCCGCCTTCCCCCGGCCGGCAGGACAGGGCTGCTCCCGCAGGAAGCAGAGAAGCTGGAATATGAGATGTTGCCCGCCAGCCTACCAGTCGTCCCGGCTCCGCTGTGCCGGGCAGGGGCAGCGCCGTGTGCCGGGCTATAATTAACCCCCTTCCCGGCAGAGAAGTGCAGCGGCAGGAGAAACCGGGGCAGGTGATGCCACACCTGCCTGTTCTGCTGAGGCAGGGAAGCCGCCTGGGTGCAGAGAGCCGCAGACCCGGCCGGGGTGGGGGCGGGGGTGGGGGGAGGAGGCAGGTGCCCGCGTGTCCCCCGCCGGCCACAAGCCAGAGCCTCGCCCACCTGACGTAAGGCCTCCCTCCTCCCTGACCACCACATGTGCTGTCTTCCCCAAGGCCAAGCTAGCCCCCCGCCAGCGGTCCCCAACCTTTCTCAACCCGGGCACGCAGAAGCTAGTTGCCAGGATTCCGTGGCACCAAAAACATACTTTTTGCCAAGCAGACAAAAAAAAAGAATAGGTATCATTTGGATTCATTCACACCAGATGGCTATTGTTGTGCTGGCTGTTGTCACAGTTTTATCTGACAAACAATGGGAAAAGCGGTTGGTGCCTCTCACTAAAGAGTCAGGCCCTGCGGGTTCTAACGTTTTTTTCAGCGCACGGGCTGAACATCGCTGCCCTGAGCAAGTGAGTGTGTGAGTCAGAGAAAGGAGGACCTGCGAGGGCGGCCCCAACTCAAACCACCCCAGGGCGCGGACGCTGTCCGAGGTCAGCAGAGGCGGGGCTGCTGAGGGGCCCTCCATGTGGGGCACGGCCACAGAACCCCACGATCACACAACGCCACGGCCACAGCCAAAGCCGCAGTGACCCATGTGTGCATTGACTCACTCAACTAACACTCACGGAGCGCCTACTGTGCGTCCGGCTCTGTGCTCAGCGCTGGGTGCACAGTAGTGACTAAGCAAAGACCACGCTTAGGAAGTTTAGGGACGAGTGGGGACACGGACAACAACCAGTCAACAAGCAGAGGCGGTTATAACACGGTGAGTGCGAAGATGGAAGGAAGCTGGAATGAGGACCCGAGTTCGCCCGACGGCTGCCCTGGCACAAGGAGGCGTCAAACGTCGCCTCTCATGGGCTCACTCATGGCCAATCCAAACCAAGGTCTGCGGCTACAAGTCCTCGTGGCTTAGCGCTCACGTCCCACCTGCCTGCCATCGCCCCACGCACAGGCCTCCTGGCAACAGTCACCACAGCCTCGGACTCCTGTGCGGCCCCTTCCCCATTTTATCGATTTCGATCCCCACAATCTCCACAAAGGAAACACTATTACCCCCACTTTTACGGACGGAAACGGGTTTGGAGAGGATGCCGTGATTTTGTGAAACTGGCACAGCCAGTAGGTGGTGGAGAGACAAGGCCTTCGGAGCGTTCCCACGTCCCCCACCGTGTGCCACCAGCGCCCCCCGGGGTCAGAGAAGCCCCGGCTCTGTCACCACCTGCCCGCTGCCCGCTGCCTGCTGCCGGCCGTGTGCAGGCTCAGCCTGGGGAGTCAGGCCTGGCGACGTCACCTCCTCAGATAAGGACTCTGTCTCCGTCCCACCCCAACTCCTGCCACGAGAACACCCCTGGGCTAAACACACATGGGCATCTATGCCTGTAAGCACACACGTGTGTGTTAGATGAGAGAGGGGGCAGAGGGGAGAGAGAGAGAGAGAGAGAGAATCAAGACCAGTCAGCACCCACTCTAGCGCCTCCCTCCCTCTGACACCCTTAGACTCTCTCCTGCCTTCTTCTTCCTTTTCTCTCCTCACTCCATTTGTCCATCTTTCCTTTCGATCTCTGCTGCTTCACTCTCACCAAAGAACACAATCTGCCCCTGAGTTGGCATGCCCTCTCTCCCCAGTGCCCGCCAGCTAACTCCGATCCTAGGGCTGGACCTCTTTCTCCTCCAGCCCCCCCCCCCCCCCCCCCACTGGGCACAGAGGCCAGGCGACAGCACGGTCAGCAGGAGCCAGGGCACCAGCCCTCCCGGCCAGGCCACGTGAGGGAAGCTCATCACGCCTGGGTGCCCAGGCCTCCCCGCCGCCTGCTCGAGCTCCCGTTCAGAGCGAGCCCCGATGAGTGGGCACAGAGATACCCCCCCACACACACCAGCCCCTAACTCAGGTGAGCACCCTTCTCTCCAGCACCTTCTCTGTGGACCTCTGAGCTCCTTACCAACTGCAGGGAGTTACATGGCAGAGGAGATCATGGCCCTGCAGCACCCACCCACACCAGGGCCCCCGACATCTGTCCCGTCCCTTCAGCCTCCTACAGCAAATCACTGACTCCCTCCCTCTTGGGAGCCGGTCCCCTAGCCAGGCCTCCAGTCTCCCCAACGGGAGGGGGGGGGGAGACCAACTCCACAAGCACTCGGTCCGGGTCCAGAGTCCCAGGGAACCCAGCCAGCCCAGGCCACCGCCTCACGCCCATCCACCTACTTGGCTCGGAGAAAGAACAGCCTCCTCCTCAGGGAAGAGACGCGGCAGAGGCAGGCCTGCCGCACGGCCGAGCTGCAGGAGACAGGCTCCGGGCGCAGGCTGCGCACCATGCTGGCTCAGCGCAGGGCCCACCGCATGGCCCTGGGGCCTCGACGGCAGGGACCACCCCGGAGCGCCGGGACCTGCTGCCTGGGCTGCCCCTTCGGCGTCCACCCTGCTGCGTGCGACACAAACCGGCAGGTGGAGGGCCCGGGAGGCGGGCGGCCCGAGGCTGTGTCACCCGGGTCCCCCTCTGCCCTCAGCCCGAGCCACGGCCCCGAACAGAGCCCTCCGCTAGGCCCACATCTGGCAGCACCGGGCACTTGGTGAGTTTCCTCCTCTCCTTTGTCCTCAGACGGAGGGAGGACGGAGCTGCACCTGCGGGTGATGTCAGCTGGTGCAGGAAGGGGGGCTGGCGGGCGCCGCTCCCCAGGTCGCTGCTGGGCTCCTTCCTCGTGGGGAGGGAGCTGATAGGCGATCACCTGGTGTCCAGGGGACCGTGGGGATTTCAGGGGCCAAGCAGGTGGATGGAGCTGGAGTGCCCTGGAAATGTGCTATTTTGGGACAAGTTCTGGGCTGGAATCAGCGGAAATGAAAAGACCTCTCCATCTGCTGGGAAGGTGATGGCAGGACCTGCGCTGGGAGCGGCGCGCCTGCACCCTGGCCCAGCTTCGGCCCAGAGGCTGCCTGGGGCCCGAGCCTTACTTCCTTTCTCCATTTGCTCATCGTGAATCCCACACACATCGGAGAGCCCTTACTCTGCACCAGCAAAGCAGACGCCGTTTCTATCCTCCAGGGCGCATGGGCCAGAGGGGAGAAAGAGAAGTAAACCAAACCGGGCACCAGAGAGCCAGTGCTGGCGGGACTGACCGCAGGGGGCTCTACCCTGTCACCTGGGCCAACGCAGCTCACCTCCGGTCCCAGCACAGCCCCTACCACACCTGTCACCCAGCCTGACACAGCTCACCTCCCGTCCCAGCACAGCCCCTACCACACCTGTCACCCAGCCTGACACAGCCCACCTCCCGTCCCAGCACAGCCCCTACCACACCTGTCACCCAGCCTGACACAGCCCACCTCCCGTCCCAGCACAGCCCCTACCACACTGTCACCCAGCCCAACACAGCTCACCTCCCTCCCAGCACAGCCCCTACCACACTGTCACCTGGCCCAACACAGCTTACCTCCCTGTCCCAGCACAGCCCCTACCACACTGTCACCTGGGCCCGACACAGCCCACCTCCCGTCCCAGCACAGCCCCTACCACACTGTCACCCGGCCCAACACAGCTCACCTCCCGTCCCAGCACAGCCCCTACCACACTGTCACCCGGCCCAACACAGCCCACCTCCCGTCCCAGCACAGCCCCTACCACACTGTCACCCAGCCCAACACAGCTCACCTCCCTCCCAGCACAGCCCCTACCACACTGTCACCTGGCCCAACACAGCTTACCTCCCTGTCCCAGCACAGCCCCTACCACACTGTCACCTGGGCCCGACACAGCCCACCTCCCGTCCCAGCACAGCCCCTACCACACTGTCACCCGGCCCAACACAGCTCACCTCCCGTCCCAGCACAGCCCCTACCACACTGTCACCTGGGCCCGACACAGCCCACCTCCCGTCCCAGCACAGCCCCTACCACACTGTCACCTGGGCCCAACACAGCCCACCTCCCGTCCCAGCACAGCCCCTACCACACTGTCACCTGGGCACGATGCAGCTCACCTCCCCGTCCCGATCAGAAGAAGTGAGGGGCGTCCCAGGAGGACTTACGTGAGGCCCAGAAAAGGCGATACAAGAAATCCCCACATTAAAAACACCCAGACCTCATAGTTCTCCCATCGCTCCCTCGGTCTAAGGAGATGACCTTATTTCCCGTCACACAGACAAAGCAGACCCCCTGCTACCACCCTCCTCACCCCCCTACACGGCCCCGGGACTCGCTGCAGCCGCCCCGTCACTCCTGCCCCATGGGAGTCCTTTCCCCGTGACTTGTATCCACCTCCCCTTGCCTCACCCGCACACCTCGCTCCCTCACCTTCCAACAGGGCGCCACCCAGCTGAGCAAGTTGGAATCTCAGGACTAACTCTGATGACCTCCAAGCCACCACCGACTGGTGGATATTTTATCCCCTAAGTATAGCTTCAATTCATCTACTTTTCCTTTTCCGTGACCACCACTCCAACTCCAAGCTACCAACACCCTTTGCTTGGGCCACTGCAATAGCCTCCGAATGCCCGGCGGATCTCTGCCTCCCGCAGGGCTGCCTGTCCTCTCACACACTGCCAACCCGCCAACCTGGCCCAGCCTCTGCGGGGGGTGGGGGGCAGTTAGACCTGGCAGAACCAACCCGCCAACGTGGCCCAGCCTCTGTGGGGGGTGGGGGGCAGTTAGACCGCAGAACGAGGGCGCGGGGCCAGGCACAGGTCCCCAGGGCGGAAAGTCCCGGGGGGCCCAGCAATGAGCCAACTGGGAAAACAAGGACCTCACGGGGTGACCCACCCTCCCGCAGCACATCCCTGTCGTGTGGTTTAGAGCCCCAGCCCCTTCATACCGCTGGCTCGCGGTGGGACCCTCCCCTGGCCTTTCCTCCCCGGCAGATCACTATCATGTGGTTTCATGGCCCCTTAGAGGAGGAAGAGGGGCCGGGAGAACAGCCTCATCTGAGCCCATTAAAGCCCTCGCAGGACCACGCCCCAAGCACTGGGCCCTCAGGGCAATGAGGTTCTGATCTGCATCAAATCACCTCAGGAACAAAGCCTCAGGTCTGCTGGCCCTGGAGACAGAGTTCTGATGGAACCAGAGATGACATTTAGGCCTCAGCTGTGTTTCAGCTCCAGGCCCAGAAAAGCAGAAAAACCAGATGAGGCGATGCCATGGCTGACATCAGGGCCAAATGCGATGACCAATGACCCCTCCCCTAGCACTGACCAATCAGTGGAAACCACGACCTGAGAGGACTCACCTGGGAAGCTGATGCATATCCTACTGAGACCCTCCCCTGGGACCGCCCCTAAAGGCCCTGACTCTAGAAAACAGATAGAAAGCCCCAGGGCTCCCTCTGGAGCATGTCCATGCCTGTTGCTGCGCCCGCACCCGCCCCCCCCCCCCCCCCCCCACCCCCAGCCTGTATCTCTGCTCTTTCTCCGCAGCTCCAGGGGCCCGGTGAGACTTGCAACCAGGGGAGCAGCAGCAGCTCTTCCCAGGCTCGCCCCTGCCTGTCTCCAGTGAGCTAAGAGCAGCCCCACCTTGGCTCGCGTCTGTCACTGGGACTGGGACTTCTCAGTGAGCCCATGCAGCCCAGCGTGGCTCACTGCTTTCCTGCCATTTCTAGGGCCAAGCAGCCCCGCCCGGGCTCTCCCTGCGGCTTCTACCCTCAGCCCTCCCTTCGTTTCTCTGTCCCCGGCTCTAACAGACACGCTCTCAGAACCACCTGGACTTGTTTTGTGAAATCTTTCCCGCATGAAGTCAAGAACACACACAGGACCTGCCGGCCCGAGGCTGGCCCGCTCTGGGCCCTCTCCCCTGCCAGTGGCACTGCCGCCTCCCCTCCTAAAGACTCGCACTGGCTTCTGGATGGTCTTAAAGACTCGAGTCCTTGTCATGGCCACAGGCTCCTGCCCGTCTTATCTCATTTTATCGCATCTCACTGCTTCCTTCTCACCTCAGACTCATCCTCGCGTCTTAGCTCAGCCATTACCACCGCACCCCGCCCGCGCCTGTCCTGTTCCATTTCTCATGGAACATGTTCCCTTTCTTCAGTGCGCGTATCCAAGTCCGTGTTTTCTCTGTCATATACTTTGCTGTCACCCCAACAAACTGAAAGCTCCACGAGTGCGTCATGTATAATCAATGGTTTGTTGAGTGAATACATAAATGACATCCTCTATGGAATTCTCACCCTTGACCCGCACATTCCTACTTCCGGAGTGCTGCGTGACTTCTCCCATCACCTCCGCCTTCTCCCCGAAGCATCTCTATTTCTCTCCTTCCCAGTCTCCTCTTCCTCCGCATAAACGTCTACATCTGCTCTCCAGTCACCAACGACCTAAGTGCCACTGCAGAAGGTCCTTTTTAGTCCTCATCTTACCTATCCCTACCTTCTTTTTGCCTCTTCTTTCTGAACATCTCCTGGATATTTCGGTCTCCTAGCTTCCTTGGCTTCAGGCTAGTGTGAATTCCTCCTTCCCCCTTCCTCCGCCTCCACTTGAACTTTGCTGACCCGAAGGCTATCGCCTTAGCTGCAGCCTCATGTCCAAATAAGTCGTTTCAGACCTGTCTCCTGAGCTTCAAAGGCCCAGCCCACTGCTTAGTGCAGGGAACCAAAGTCCAGCCACACAGAGGGGCCTTCTGAGACGTTTATTGTCTGCCAGTAAAAATAAGACCCATGAAGAACCGTTGGCCCTCCCCGCCCTTTTCTACCCGAGATTAAAATAAAAATACCAGCGTCAGAAAGGAAATCTCAGGGTGTTCCCTCCGCGGAACCTGACGGGTGTGTGCTCAGTAGGAGGGCTTCCTGCGGGGCCTGTGAGCCGGGTGCCCCTGGGCCCCGGTGGCGGAGCTGCCTCGCCAGGATTTCCCTGCCTGTGGTGCTGCTCTTCCTCACCTTCCCTCTCAGCCACCCCTTCTCCCTTCTGCAGTCTAACACCTGGTCCCCCTTTTCTCCTTTGTCCAAAATGTCATATGTACCCCGTGTTGCCTTGCTGTCTTTGGAATTTTCATGCATATGTGGGTCCTCCATGCTCATATATTAAAATTTGATTTTCCCCTCTTAATCTGTCTCTGTTAATTTGTTAGCCTGGCCAGAAGTGAAAAGATGGGAGAAAAATGCATTAATTTTGTTTTAGCCCCCACACTAGTGTTATCTCCCTACTTACGTGCTCTATGGGTAGCCTTTACATGTCTAAGTTAAACTCACCATCACTCCTGTCCTTCAAATTCCTCCCCCTTTATCCAATATTTTAATAAACAATAATAAGAAGGAGAAGCAGCAGCAGCAGAACATATAAGATATTAGCCATATGCCAGGTGCTATGCTCTTCTAGTCATCGTACACACACTCAGTTCTCAACACCTCTATGAGGTATGAGCTATATTTATACCCATTTTGTAGATGAGGAGAGGGAGGCACAAAGGTGAAGTGACTTGCCCAAGATCACAGAGCATGCAGTGGCAGCACAATCACAACCCAGACAGGCACTGAAGGTCGAGACCCTGCTGCCTTTTACTTGCTGCCCAAACTAGAAACCTTAGGTTTACACTAAACACCTTCCTCAGCCCAGATGCACATCTTGTTCACCCTATTTAATAATCCTCTTCAACTGGTCCTGCCTTTTTTGTCCTTACTACCATGACTCGGGAATTTGCCCATCTGGTCTCAACTTAAATGTCACCCCAGCTAGCCAGCCCCTCCCAGCAGCTTACGGCAGTCTCAAACACCCACTCCGTGGGATCATCATTTCCTTTCTCGGTAGCACTTATTATCACTTGACGCTTTCTTACTGATGTGCTTATGATCTCTCTCCTCTCACTAGAAAATAAGCACGTGAACGGAGAGGCAAGGGTTATATGGGTCACAGCTGTACCCCCAAGGCCTGCAAGGCACGCGCTCAAGGAAGACCTGTTGCATGTGGGGGCGCGGGGTGACGATGGCCAGTTTCCTTCCTCACCTCTGCTCTGGTGTTTGCCCTGAAATTCGCCTTCCACACGTGGACCAAAGCGATTTTCCTCACAAGTCTCCCTGGGCACCCCCTTCCTCAGAATGCCTCACAGGCTCCCTGGTCCGTAAGGAAGCCGCTGTCATGGCGGATGGGACACGATGGGGCACCTGCTCTGGCCACTTGCCAGCTACCCCTCCTGGGACGCGAGGGGCAGCAACTCCCAAGTGCTGGTTCCTGAGCCCTGGCTCTCCCAGCGGCCATGCTCCGCAGCTGCTTCCCTCGCCTGGCCTGGCGATGCTGCTCCGGGGAAGGCTCTCCGCTGGGCGCCCCCTTCCCCCCCCCACATCTCCCTCCCCCCAGGCCTCCTGGACACCCCCCCTCCTCCCCACCTCGCCCCAGGCAGAGCGTCTGAACTTTTCTTGGGAAAATTTCTTTTTATTATTGTAATTAAATTTTTATTAATTTTTTCATTAACAATGTAATATACACCATTCTAACAAATGAGCAAAGAGTATGTAAGAAACAATGTAATGAAACTACAGTTTTCTCCTGATATGGTTAAATATATCAACCACCTTATTATTTCTCTGCCTTACATCTAGGAAGATACTTCCTATCCTAAAGGTTTACTAAAAACTCTGCTAGGCCTGGCCGGTTTAGTTCAGTGGATAGAGCGTTGGCCTGTGGACTGAAGGGTCCCAGGTTTGATTCCGGTCAAGGGCACATGTCCGGGTTGCGGGTTCGGTCCCCAGTAGGGAGCGTGCAGAAACATCATTGATGTTTCTATCTCTCTCTCTCCCTTCCTCTCTGAAATCAATAAAAATATATTTAAAAACAAAACAAAACTCTGCTAAATATTCAAGAATCAGGGAATTCCCCGTACTATGCAAAGTCCCTGCGCACACACACAAAAAGTTGGGCAACTTTCTTAACTCTGATGAGCCTGTTTCCTAGATTCTAATCTGAAGATAACAATAGCATCTATTTGATAGGGTTGTTGAGAGGGTTATATTTAAAAGGGACCAGAAATAATTCTACTATTCCAGATGCTGAAAGCAAGAAGAATTGTTATTTTTAAGTACTGATAAGCCCCAGGACATTTAACATTAAAAATTACCTTAAATATATTCTTTTCAAGAAAATACAAAGGCAGACGCATACAAAAAAAAAAAAAAAAAAAAAGTCTATGCAAGCCCTGGCCAGGTGGCTCAGTTAGTTAGAGTGTCATCCCTTACACCAAAAGATTGCGGGTTTGCTGCCTGGTCAGGGCATATACCCTGGTTGTGGGTTCGATCCCTGACAGGGTGCATAAGAGAGCAATCAATCAATGTTTCTCTTTCACATAGATGTTTCTCTCTCTCTCTCTAAAAAAAAAAAAGGAGAGGGGAAAAAAAGTGTATTCAAGATCCACTGCACAGGGTTAGGTACATTAGAAACAAACCCCTTAGTTTTATTGATGCCGCATGTCAACCATTACATTGCATTCTACTTGCTTAAACGCAGGCCTCACCGCAAGGCTCCCGAGGAGAAGGTCACGCCTGACCTCTCTCTCCTGAGTTTCTGTATCCGACCTGTGCAGGCGCTCAGTATTCTCTACATTCTTTCTGTCTCTGCTTCTTCAATCACAGAGGGTGGAGATCGGCTGAGACTGAGAGCAAATCTCATGAGAGCCCAACCCCCCGAGGGCCAGCGGCCACCCAGCACTGAGCACCAGGCACTGCACGCGCTCTCTCACTTACTGTTTACACGGAGGCCTTCTACAGACAAGGAACCAATAGCAGCGCCGCACGAAGGAAGGCCCAGATCGGCCCTGATTGCTGGCCAGGCCTAGGGACCCTACCAGGCACAAATTTCGTGCACCAGGCCTCTAGCTGTTACATAACCGCCCCGGGAAAGCAGCCCCCTTCCTGCAGTCCCGGCTTTGTCTGCAAGTTCCAGCCAGCGGGCGAAATAAAAACCTGGCACCTTGAGAAACCCTGATAATTGGCCCAGGTCGGACTACTCTGGGAACCGATGTCTTTCACGTGTACCCCAGACCCTACCGAGAAGGATAAAAAGGGTCACTGTCCCATGTTCCATTACACACGTACACACTGCTTACGAAGTTAGATCCATTTTGCTTTCTACTGGAAACCCGGGGGGTTATTCCTTTCGCTGAGACAAACCCCACAATCCCATAAATTGATTATTTTCCTAAAATCAGCCCTTTTCCGGGATGCACACCTGCGCGGGAAGCGCCTACCTCCCTGCACACCTCCCCTCCGCCCCATCACCATTCCTCAGGCTTTTCCTTCGGGACAGAAACTGGTGTGGATGAGGAACAGTTCCCAGAAGCCTTCAGTTCGGACGCCTCGTGGAGACGGCCCCCCTCTGCTGTCATGTGGACATTCTTAGGTTACTGCAGGACAGCGATTTCGTCTCTAAATATTCTATCCAACTGACCCTCGTACAGGAAGAAGAAAAATCAATGCTACAGTTCATCTCACACCGAAGGATTAAAATTTTGATTTTTAAAAGAAAAAAAATCAATAATTTTGTTTGCCTGATCTGTGACACTATCCTTCATCTTGTAACTGACCCCACGGTTTGGAGAATCAGGAGCAGTCACTGAAGAGGGTCCCTGTTATCTACTATAGACTTGACCATTTCACTCCACGACGACATCACCTGCTCTACTGCCACCCACGGGCGTGCCAAAGGGTAAATGAGCTGATACAGGAAATGCCTGGACCCAGCAGGGCACAGTGCCCTTCAGTGAGGCTCAGAGCAAAGAGCCTGAGCCAGACACACACACACACGCACACACATGCACGCACACGCGCATATACACACACACACACCCGAGGCTGAAATCTCCCCAGCTCGGGTTTCACACTCGCTCAGCCAGGACATCACAGACCAGCATCTGAGCCGCCCGAGCATGCGGCTAGGAATTGGGTGTGAACATGTTAGAGACGACAGGGTCAGGGGGCAGCTGTGTGGAGCGGATGCTGGTGGTTAAGGGTGCTCTGGGGACTTGTTCTCTCCGAGAGCCCACAGGCTGAGCGGAGGAAAAGGCTTCGCTGGGAAAGGCCAAGGTGCCCCAGCAGCCAGAGCTGGAGGGAGGGCACACGGGAACCCCGGGGGAGCAACCCTTTGCGATGCAGGTGAGCAAACAGCATCCACTGCTCAGCAGACAGCGTCCAGGGAGGGGGAGTGATGGGGGCGACACCTGGGGGTTTTCTTGGCAGAGGCTTTGGACGGGAGACCTCTGTAAGAGAGGAGTGGGCAGAGAAGGAGCTAGTCCAGGATGTCTCCACCACGCCCCCCATTGGGGGACAAGGGGACAGCAGGCGGCTCCCTAATGAGCCAGCGCCAGTGCTCGCAGCGCAGTGCCCTGGAGAGCGCGCCACCCAGCACTCTCCCAGGAGGCACAACCGCCATGGAGGGAGGGGGGTCCCTTTAGGAGCGGTGGCACACAGACAGGAGGGGGTGGTGCAGGGACTCCAGGGCTCTTGGGATTCTGACAGCATGGTTGCTGCAATGCAGAGAGCTTTGAAAAGAGAGCACAGCGCAGGCCGCGCTCCCGCCTGAGGGAACCGCCTGGACCGAAGCTAAGTGTCTTAACAAGAACGCAGTCCTGGCTCCTTGGGGGCCCCATGCGGCCAAACGCCTGTCTAAACTGATGAGCTCAACTGTTCACCTTGGTCAGTAATGAACATAAAACAACTGAGAACTAGGGCGGAACTCACAACCGTTATAAACCGAAGAGATCGGGTGACAGGCCCCACCTCAGGCCCAGGACGAATCCTTGTGAAGACAGAGCCGTCACTCCGACTCTGTGGTGGGGACAGCCTTTCCCTCGCTGTCCACCGGGTGCGCCACCCTAACCGTGCAGAGTTCTCCGTATCCTGAGCGGAGACCCCTCTCGCTGCCTCTTCTCCCACTGGCTCGATTTCTTAGGCTTCCAGATACTGAGTAAGTCACCCTGAACTGTCCTGTTTCCTGGTAAACCCCTTTCCTCCAGCCGATCCCATAATGGCATCGTTCTCACCTCATCACTTTTCTGGGCTCCAATTTATCCATTTCCATTTCCGAGTGGATCTACCAGACTCGGTCAAACTGGCACAGACACAGGGGGCGTTTCTTTTTAACCCCTGCCTCGGCCTCCCTCAGTAAACCCAGGCTTTCAATCATCGTCTGGTATTGGTATCATATTTGGCTGATAAATAAAACGCCACAAATTCTTTTTCACATGAAATCCTATCAAAACTGCTGGCTTCGAGTGAGGTTGGGACAAATAAAGGGGACCAGTATGGACTGATGAACAGGGGTAGATACAGAAGCAGAGCAACATTGAACAGAATGTTAAACTACAGTGGGAAGCCTGGGGAGGGTTGGGGGGGGGGATTAAGAGACCAACTGAAGGACTTATATGCATGCGTATAAGATTAACCAATGGACACAAGACACGGGGCGGGGGGGGGCGGGGGGTAGGGGCCGGGGGAATGTGAAGGGGGGGAAAAAAGGAGACATATGTAATACTCTTTGTAATACTTTAAGAAATAAAAATTATTAAAAAACAAACAAACAAACAAAAAAAAAAAACTGCTGGCTTCGGTGTTGGCTCCCCATAATAATCTGCTGCTTAATAAACAAATGTCTATATATATAAAGAGCCAGGGTCCCTAACATCCAAAATGACCAAACAGATGACCGAACACCAGAAGTCAGTCCTGCAGTCAGTGCTGGGTGGCCACGGCAACCCAGCACTGACTGCCAAGGGGGCTGTGGATAAGGCCTGGAGAGGGAAGCAGGGTCTGATCCACAGCCTCCGTGGCAGCTGTTGATCAGCCCTTGCCTCTCTTTCTCTCCAAGCCTTGCCAGCAGCCCTGCCTCTCTGATCAGGCCCGGAGATAGGCCTGGAGACACTGACTGGCTTAGAAACTGACCAATCAGAACCAAATCTGGGTGAACTGCAAGGAGCCAATGGCTGTCTAGGAGGTGGAGCTTTTTGATGCTGACTGGCATAGAAACTGACCAACCTGAACCTAATCTGGGTGAACTGCAAAGGCAGAACCCAAGGTGGCGGCTGAGGAGGGGTTTTAAGGGCAACAGCTGTTTGGTGTAAGATGTAAGAAAGTGATTCAATTTTTTAATGACCAGTTTGGCAGTATAGTGCATATGGCTGCCTATCAGTCCAGATATAGGGATTATGTATTTTTGTCTGCCAAGAGCATCTCCTCCTGCTGACAAAGGCCTCCCCCACCCCCCTGCCGCCATTTAAGCAATCCTATCCTATGTAATCTATCTATACTAATAAAAGGGTAATATGCTAATTAGACCAGATCAATTGGCCATCTTCCGGACATCTGACTTCCTTCCGGACAAAGCTATGGTGGTGGGGGCTGAGGCAGAGGCAGTTAGGGGCAATCAGGTTGGCAGGTGAGGACAGTTGGAGGCGAGATCAGACCAGCAGGGGAGGGCAGCTAGGGGCGATCAGGCAGAGGCAGTTAGGGGAGATCAGGCAGGCAGGCAGGTGAGCAGTTAGGAGCCAGCAGTCCCAGATTTCGAGAGGGATGTCCCCGATTGGAGAGGGTGCAGGCTGGGCTGAGGGACCGCCCCCCCCCCCCCACCCCTGTGCATGAATTTCGTGTACCTGGCCACTAGTAAATTTATAAATGAGCAGTATATAACAGCACATCTACTTTAAACAAGTAAGTCCCCTGTTTCTACCCATAGTTCTATCTGAAATAACACAAAATCTTGCTTCTACCGGCTTTGGTGTTTCCATTCCCTCATAGCTGCGTGTCTGCTGTGAGTTCAACCAATGAAGTACAAGTGCTTCTACTTTTCATCCCATTTTTTGGGAAGGATGGTAAACAGAGCTGGACACACGCAGAGTCCTGTGTGCCAGCCGAGACCTCCTCACCTTTCTTGCGCACAATTTACCTTGAGAACCAGAGCCCTGTCTCTGATTCACAGGCCCCACCTGTGGCGACGCTGGCTGGTCCTCACAGCCCAGGGTTTACCAAGTCTCACCTCACCTCCTCACCCGAATTCTCACTGCACCTGTACACCGACCTCGCTCTCCATTAACCCCTGACTCCGACAATCCACAAGATACCCTTCCGCGCCGGCGCACTGTGCCCAGCCTTCAAGGTGCGCCGCACGTCCAAGGCCACCCGACGTCTTCCCAACACATCTGGCTGCCACATGCTGACTCTTCCCCATGAGCCAGAGGCCGCCAGGCTCACCCTTCAAGGTGTCCCCTCACTTCCTGGGGCGTCTGTCTTTGAGCACAGAGGCCTGGCATCTCCCACTACTCAGTTTCCCCAGTTCTCGCTCATGGCGGAAGCATCTTAAAAAACTTACTGTTTCACCCCATCCCTCTCATCTCTTCCTCCATCCTCCCCCTCTCCGTGC
Organism: Myotis yumanensis; assembly: GCF_028538775.1. NCBI lineage: Eukaryota > Metazoa > Chordata > Mammalia > Chiroptera > Vespertilionidae > Myotis > Myotis yumanensis. The sequence goes on along the minus strand of NW_027223770.1, from coordinate 3,179,489 downwards.
CCTTACCTCCCTTCCCTTGCCCTTACCTCCCTCCCAGCGCCCTTACCTCCCTGCCAGAACCCTTACCTCCCTCCCGGCACCCTTACCTCCCTCCCGGCACCCTTACCTCCCTCCCGGCACCCTTACCTCCCTCCCAGCACCCTTACCTTCCTGCCGGCACCCTTACCTCCCTCCCAGCACCCTTACCTCCCTGCCGGCACCCTTACCTCCCTGCCAGCACCCTTACCTCCCTCCCGGCACCCTTACCTCCCTGCCGGCACCCTTACCTCCCTCCCGGCACCCTTACCTCCCTCCCAGCACCCTTACCTCTCTTCCTGCATCTGGGGACTCAGGAACCTGCTGGCATCATCCTCGTGGCTGCTCTGCTGGCTGCTCTGCTGGCTGCTAAGGAGACACAGGATGCGAACTGTTAGGGACCAGCTTCTCTCTCACACTGGGGGAGGCCATTAGCCTGCAGCTGGACAGAGAAACGGGGTCACCACATTTTAGAAATACCAGTTCCCAGTGTACGTTTGCACAGAGCAAACTGACATCAGTGGGCATGAGAAATGACAAATCTGATGAAAACACACCTACAGCTGGTGAGACAGGGCCTGACCTTGCTCTCCCCTGGCTGTGCCCTGGGGACCATGCCTCCAGCATCCTCTGCACTGGGCCTCAGTGTCTAGGACAGGGCAACACGGTTCCTCTCCCACCCACAGACTCTCAGGACCTAGTGCACGTGGTGGGGAGGTGGTAGGAAGGAGAGGTAACAGGAAGGTGGGGGGGTGTCCAGGAGGGCAAAGTGGACCTGATTCTCTCCTCCAAGGAAGGCTGGGGAGGCTGAGGGTACAAGAAGGGTGAGAGGGTGGAGTCCTTCCATCTAGCCCAGAGGCAAGACGATTGTATGACTACTAGTGGCCCGGTGCACAAAATTCATGTGTGTGTGTGTGTGGGGGGGGGGGGGTGGTGTCCCTCAGCCCGGCCTGCACCCTCTCCAATATGGGACCCCTCGGGGGATGTCCCTGTGGGATGGGGCCTAAACCGGCAGTCAGACATCCCTCTCACAATCTGGGACCGCTGGCTCCTAACCGCTCGCCTGCCTGCCTGCTTGATTGCCCCTAACCACTTCTGCCTGCCAGTCTGATTGTTCCCTAACCGCTCCCCTGTTGGCCTGATTGACGCCTAACCGCTCCCCTGCTGGCCTGATCGCCCCCAACTGCCCTCCCCTGCCGTGACCTGCCTCCTCTGGCAGGACCTGCCTCCTCTGCATGAGGCGGCGGAGACCCCGGGACCAGCCTACTCCGCACCGCATGGAGCCGCAGGATTCCCCAGGCCTCACCCATGTGGAGAAGCCATAGAGCTCCGCCTCCACTGTGTGTGTGGCTATCTTGTGGTGGCCATCTTGTGATGACATCACACATGAGGGCCACCTAGGCTTTTATTAATATAGATGGTCTGAGTTGTTCAAGATGCTTCCACTGAAGTTGTGTGGAATTCACTGTCCTTCATCTTACTCAAGATAAAGGACTAAAGGACACGTGTTCAGACACCTCATGACACTAGTTAAACATGCAGCTGATAAATAATCTTTATTACTTGCTACTTGTTAACTCCCCCAGGCACCTAGTCAGGAGGTCCCAAACCCAGCCCAGGCCAAACGGGGGCAGCCTGTTTTGTGCAGTACTGAGTTAAGATGGTGTTTGCCTTTTTTGTGTGTTTCTATTCTTTATTTTTTAAATTTTCTTTTTAGTGTTTGCCTTTTATTAATTTAAAAAATACATATTTTTATTTACTTCAGAGATGAATGGAGAGGGAGAGAGACAGAAATGGTGAGAGAGAGTCATTGATTGGCTGCCTCTTGCATGCTCCATACTGGGGATGGAGCCTGCAACCCGGGCATGTGCCCTGACTGGGAATCAAACCATGACCTCTTGATTCATAGGTCGACGCTCAACCACTGAGCCATGTTGGCCGGGCAGTATTTGTCTTTTTTAATGGTTGGGGGAAAAACATAAAAAAATAACATTTCATGAAAATTATATGAAACTCAACTGCAGAGTCATGAACCCATTCACTCATTCACATACTGGCTGTGGCTGCTTCTTGGCTGTAACGGCAGAGTAAGCAGAGCTGCCTGCGTGGGAAACCGACGGACCCGCAGAGCCAGAAACATGCAGCAGCTGTCCTCTTCCAGGAAAAGCCAGGAATCCTAAAAATGAGCCCTTATTCCCCAAATCACTAGACCCCAGGCTCCAGTAAGACCACAGCTGCTGCCTGGTCCTGATGGAGCGTCTGCCACAATAGAGCACACTGGGCGCACTGGGCTCAATGGGAGCACTGGGCTCACTGGGAGCACCGGGCTCAATGGGCGCACTGGGCTTACTGGGAGCACTGGGCTCAATGGGCGACTGGGCTCACTGGGCGCACTGGGCTCACTGGGAGCACTGGGCTCAATGGGCGCACTGGGCTCACTGGGAGCACTGGGCTCAATGGGCGCACTGGGCTCACTGGGCGCACTGGGCTCAATGGGCGCACTGGGCTCAATGGGCTCAATGGGCGCACTGGGCTCACTGGGCACACTGGGCTCACTGGGCGCACTGGGCTCACTGGGAGCACTGGGTGCTCTGGGCTCACTGGGAGCACTGGGCTCACTGGGTGCACTGGGCTCACTGGGCTCACTGTGCACTGGGCTCAATGGGCGCACTGGGCTCAATGGGCTCACTGGGAGCACTGGGCTCAATGGGCGCACTGGGCTCACTGGGAGCACTGGGCTCACTGGGCGCACTGGGCTCACTGGGAGCACTGGGCTCAATGGGAGCACTGGGCTCAATGGGCTCAATGGGCGCACTGGGCTCACTGGGCACACTGGGCTCACTGGGAGCACTGGGCTCAATGGGCGCACTGGGCTCACTGGGCGCACTGGGCTCAATGGGCGCACTGGGCTCAATGGGCTCAATGGGCGCACTGGGCTCACTGGGCGCACTGGGCTCACTGGGCGCACTGGGCTCACTGGGAGCACTGGGTGCTCTGGGCTCACTGGGAGCACTGGGCTCACTGGGTGCACTGGGCTCACTGGGCTCACTGTGCACTGGGCTCAATGGGCGCACTGGGCTCAATGGGCTCACTGGGAGCACTGGGCTCACTGGGCGCACTGGGCTCACTGGGAGCACTGGGCTCAATGGGCGCACTGGGCTCACTGGGAGCACTGGGCTCAATGGGCGCACTGGGCTCACTGGGCGCACTGGGCTCAATGGGCGCACTGGGCTCAATGGGCTCAATGGGCGCACTGGGCTCACTGGGCGCACTGGGCTCACTGGGCGCACTGGGCTCACTGGGAGCACTGGGTGCTCTGGGCTCACTGGGAGCACTGGGCTCACTGGGTGCACTGGGCTCACTGGGCTCACTGTGCACTGGGCTCAATGGGCGCACTGGGCTCAATGGGCTCACTGGGAGCACTGGGCTCACTGGGCGCACTGGGCTCACTGGGAGCACTGGGCTCACTGGGCGCACTGGGCTCACTGGGAGCACTGGGCTCAATGGGAGCACTGGGCTCAATGGGCTCAATGGGCGCACTGGGCTCACTGGGCACACTGGGCTCACTGGGAGCACTGGGCTCAATGGGAGCACTGGGCTCACTGGGCGCACTGGGCTCAATGGGCGCACTGGGCTCAATGGGAGCACTGGGTGCTCTGGGCTCACTGGGTGCACTGGGCTCACTGGGCGCACTGGGCTCAATGGGCGCACTGGGCTCACTGGGAGCACTGGGCTCACTGGGAGCACTGCAAGCACTGGGCTAAAGGAGCTTTGGGCTCACTGAGCGTGCTGGCCTCACTGGCTCTGAGCCCATTCCTGAGACGATCCTGGCGACGGAGCCTGAGCTGGGCTGCGGGGGAGGCCTGCCCAGGGCCTGTGCTCGCCCAGTCACAGAGCACATGGCTTTTTGTGGGCGCAGCTATAACCATGCACTTACGTTCTGTTCTCCCAGCAAGAAGTAAATGAACTTAGAAGCAATTTACATCAAATTTCCAAACACGGACACCAGAACTGTGCCATCCACGAAGCCCGCCGTGGCTGGGCAGGAGCTGCGCACACACCGCCTTCTCCCACTTCCTCTCCATGAAGCACTTCTTGCCGCTTTTCCCTGTGAAGTGGCCGCTCACCGTCCCCCCTTTGCCGGGCTCACGGACTGGCACCTCCTGTGGCGCAGTTATACACGGGCTGAGGCCCCAGGGTCTCCTGACCGGGACTGGCCTGCCGCACGCATCAGGCACCCTCTCCTGCAGCGTGGGGTGTGCGGCACTGAGCCCAAAGGACACGGGCTCACTTCAAACAGACACCGCCCCAGAGTGAGCCGCAGGGAGGAGCAGCGGTCAGACCGCCCTGCACCCCTGCACGTGGGAGAGGCATGGGGAGGTGCCTGGAGCCAGCCGGCAGGGCTGCCCCACCCACACGGCAGGATCAGCACATGGCCTCCTCCCGGCGGGTCAAACCTGACTTCACCCGACGACAACGGCTCCTACCCTCTCTCTCTGGCCCTCGAACCTGAAGCTCAGTCAATACAGGGGACCCCAGAACTCAATGGCCATGTTCCAGGGCTTCAGAAACAGAATTCTGAACTGACATGAGCACATGGTCCCACTAGATGGCACTGTCGCCATCCAAACCAGAACCTCAAGGAGGCCAACCACCCAGCTCTTCCAGAACCAAAAACACCAAGACACAGCCTCTGCACTGGCTCAGGCCTTCCCGCCGCTTAGAAAACAGCTCAGATGGTAGAGACAAGGCAACAGTTCATCCCCTTCAGCGGCCACCGGTTCAAAGTAACGCAAACCATCACCCCGCGTGCCTTCCACGATCGTTTCCCTGACGCCCACTGCGTGCGCGCAGCCAGGGCAGCGTCCACACAGAGGCGAGCCTGGGCCTGGATCACACGGCCTGGGTGCGATCCGACTCCGCCCTCCCTGTTACACGACCCGGAGCAAATTATTTGGCATCGTTTCCTGCACAAGGGAGTCAGCTCATGACAGTTCCTACCTGGAAGCTGCTGTGAGGATAAAGCATGAACGCGCGTGGAAGATGAACAGCCTGCACGCACCACCCGCACAGGAACGCGCGGGCCCCTGCAGGCACTGCTCTGCGGGTCCTGGGGAAGAAGACTCCGATCTGAGGAGGACCCTGCTCTCCAGGCCTTGGGATCGGAGCGTCAGAGCAGAGTCAGGGGGAGACGATGGCTCTTGCGGCTACAGAGGCACAGGACGAGAAAGAGCGCTCCCCTCTGGGCGGTGACTGTCTCAGCAAGGAGTGTGCACTGACTCTGGAACAGGACAAGCAGAGCGAGGAGAGGAGGCCGTTCCCAGCAGCTGCCATGTCCCGGGCTGAGATGGGCGCGAGGAGCTCCCCGTCCGCAGGCACAGTGTGCACAGCACCGTGATGCAGCCACATGGAGAGGCAGCGCCGGAGAAACTTCCCCGGGGGCTGTCAGGGAGCACATGGTGTGGGGGTGAACACGCAGCGGGGGCTGCAGATGGATCCCGGATGGCAATCGCGCCTGAGCGTGGGGTCCTCCCTCCTCCCGGCCAGGAGGGGCCGGGTCTCTCTCCTCCCAGGTTGGAACTCAGCTGCCAACAGTGAGTGGCTGCCAACCACGCTCCACGCAGTCCCACGCGATCTCGTCGCTCAGCAGAATTTCAGAGGCTCAGACCCTGCCTCGCCCTCTCATAAACGCCTACACGTGGGCAGGCCTGTCAGAACGCGGGACCGATGGCGGTTTCACTAGAGCCTGAGTTACAGCGACAGTTACAGTGACACCCGGACACAGGCAGCTCCTCGCGCCCTAAGCGAACCTGCACGTCCACTGGGTCATGACAATGCACCCACCGGCCTGCAGGGGAGGACGCGGTGCCGGCGCCAGGGCCACGTCCCAGCCGGGCCTCGGTGAGACGGTCCGTCTGGCTGGATGGCTTATGAGGCCGAGGAGCGCGCGGAGGCGGTGCCGCGGGCACTGAGTGGGAGTGTCCGCTGGAAACCCCGAAACACACTCTGAACCAGGACCTGGAAGGACTCGGCCCGGGGGCCAGGCGGCTGGACGCTGGCTTAGCCCCGCCGGGAAGCAGACTTCGCGAGCACGCAGCGTCCCCCTGACGGCCAGAGGGGACAGCGGCGACCCAAGCCCGTCCCGCTTCAGGCTTCAGATCCAAAGTCCTGGAGCCATAAATTCGGGAACACAGCGCTGTGTTCCACAGGCGGGGAAGTGCCTCCTTAAATTCCGGAACATTGCTGAGGGAGAGGAGCTGAAGGGAAGGAGCCGGGATCCTGGTCTTGGTCTTCACCAGCAGCCAGGGCTGGGCACGTGGCCCAGGTCACGGTAACGGCCACGCTGGGGGGGGGGGGGAGGGCAGAACCCGCTGCCCTGAGCCCAGGCTCACCTCCAAGGGCAGAGCCCCAGGCGCCAGGATGCTGGGTGGTCAGGCTGGGTAACCCCAGTCCTCGGGTGCCCACCCCCCCCCAGGCTAGGACCCTTGCAAAGGCTCAGGAAGGCGTCCTGGTGCCCGCGGAGGCAGTGTCGCTGCTCCAAAGAGAACATGGCACCTGCTCCAAGCCAGTGCTCCATACCAGCAAGAGCTCTTCCTCCCACAGACGCCGAAGGGGCCTGGCTGCCCACGCCCGGGGCCTGGACAGGTGGGCACAGCAGCTCCGGGCCGTGGGCACAGCAGCTCCGGGATGTGGGCACAGCAGCTCCGGGCCGTGGGCACAGCAGCTCCGGGATGTGGGCACAGCAGCTCCGGGTCGTGGGCACAGCAGCTCCGGGCCGTGGGCACAGCAGCTCCAGGTCGTGGGCACAGCAGCTCCGGGCCGTGGGCACAGCAGCTCCGGGCAGTGGGCACAGCAGCTCCGGGTCGTGGGCACAGCAGCTCCGGGCAGTGGGCCCAGCAGCTCCGGGCAGTGGGCACAGCAGCTCCGGGCAGTGGGCACAGCAGCTCCGGGTCATGGGCACAGCAGCTCCGGGCAGTGGGCACAGCAGCTCCGGGTCATGGGCACAGCAGCTCCGGGCTGTGGGCCCAGCAGCTCCGGGCCGTGGGCACAGCAGCTCCGGGCGTGCAGGCTGGAACTTAGTACCTCAGAGCCCAATGGCGACGGCACACTCACCCACACGGAGGCTGTGCAGGTCACGTGGCGCTTCATGCTTTTGGCTAAGTCAGAGCAACCTGGTGTGCTAGCACCAACTACCTCATGCTAACCTCATGCTAACCGGAAGCTTCAAACGGCTCAGAGCCACATTGATTGATAGGACTTTGATGATTAAAAATGAGGAAATAAGGTATTTTAGGCAGCGGATGCCACAGAACTAGCACGGAGACACACGCCTAGGTCCCCCGCTGGTTCTCACGGGCCTGGCACCTCGGCGGGTCACTCACCTCTTAGCCTGTCCCCGAGGGAGGGAAGGGATGGAACACCACCTGTGCGGGGCTGTGGTGAGCACCCACAGGCTCTGAGCTCAGAGTTTGGAGTCAGAAAGACACAAGTTCTAGTCCTGACTCTGCCATTTACTTAGGGTGACAACGGGCAAAACAGCTAACGTTTCTAAGTGTCAGATGTGGGTATATCACCGGCTGTAAGTGGCTCAGTGGGGACTAGAGACGGCAGAACCCACCCACAGAAAGCGCCTGGGCCTGGCCGGCACACCGCAAACGCTCTTCATGTTCAGTTTGGCACGTAAGGATTTTAAAACACTGAATGCTTAGGAGGAAGGTAACAGAAGAGACCCTCGTAGTAAAATGTTGAGATCATGTGGCCAGAAACGTAGGGCCAGTCACCCTGTCGCCCCCAGAAGGGAGAGCTGGTTTTGGGCGGAGTCACCCGCCCTGTGAACGACTCTGGCCTGTCCCGTCAGCAGAAAGGTGTTTGTGGGGAGAAAGGCGGCAGCGAAGAAGCAGAGAACAAAGAGAATCGCTTCTGTTTGCCATCTGGCAAGCTCGGGAAAGTCTAATAATAGCAGGTAAGTAAACAGATGTGATTTGGGGCGCTGCCCAGGGCTGCCAGCTCCTTACACAACATACCTGAACGTTTTCAAAAGCCACTCAGAGAATGGCGCACTCCGGTGAAAACTGACCACCTGTCTACAAAGCTAGCAGGACGTCCTGCTCATGGCTCCCGTGGGAACCTGCAAGGTGCATAGCTGGTCAGATTCGATGATTCAGGTTCCAGTTAAATATCTTTCAACTCATTAACACTTCTCTAATAGTTCTTCTACCTGTAAACATGATGTCCCTGTGAGAGAGGGAGGGAAGGAGGGAGGGTGGGAGGGAGGGAGGGAGGGAAGGAGAGAGGGAGGGAGGGAGGGAGGGAGGGAAGGAGAGAGGGAGGGAGGGAAGTAGGTAGGCAGGTGAAAGAATGAAAGAGTGAGCGAGCCTGGCACGTGGCTCAGTTGGCTGAGTGTCATCCGTGCACAGAAAGGGCACCAGTCGATTTCTGGTCAGGTCACAGGCCCAGGTTGTAGGTTCCTTCCCTGGGTCAGGTGCTTACCAGGAAGCAACCAATTGATGTTTATCTCTCTTTCTCCCCCTCCCTTCCTCTCTCTCCAAAAATCAATAAAAGCTTTTTTTTTTTTTTTTTTTAAAAAAAAAAAAAAAGAAAGCTCTCTCCCTCAAGTCCTTTATTTCTCAACCCTCCCCCTCAGGGCATTTTATTGAAAGAACCAGAGGCCCAGTGCATGAAATTTGTATACTGGGTGGGGGGTTTCCCTCAGCCCACCCTGCACCCTCTCCAACCTGGGACACCTTGGGGTATGTCCCACAGGGATTGGGCCTAAACCCGCAGTCGAACATCTCTCTCACAATCCAGGACTGCTGGCTCCCAACTGCTCGCCTGCCTGCCTGCCTGCCTGATCACTTCCTAACCACTCCCCAGTCAGCCTGATCAATACCTAACTGCTCCCCTGCCGGCCGATTGCCCCTAACTGCCCTCCCCTGCTGGCCCGGTTGCCCCTAACTGCCCTCCCCCACTGGCCCAATTGCCCTCAACTGCCCTCCCTTGCTGGCCTGGTCAACCCTAACTGCCCTCCCTGCTGGCCTGGTCCCCCCTAACTGCCCTCCCCTGCTGGCCTGATTGCCCACAACTGCCCTCCCCCTGCCAGCCATCTTGTGGCTGTGGGCACTGCCATCTTTGAGGGTGGGGCAATCAACTAGCATATTCCCTCCTTATTGGCTGTGGGTGCCACCATCTTTGCGACAGTGTGAGGGTCAATTAACATATTCCCTCTTTATTAGATAGGATATCCTACTGTCAAACATCCATCAAAACCGTATCGGAGCAAGCTGGGAGTTTTACTATGCAATTCCTTGGCCCCTCCCCAGAGTCTGCACCTGCCCAGAAAGGTGCATCTCTCAAAAGCTTCCCAGTGATCCTGATGGGCTCCCAGGATGAAGACCCACTGGCCGTCACACTCACCGCCTCTGCCTCCTCGCCACTGAGTCATTCATCAGCCGCTGTACCTGGCCGCGCCCACCTCTCCTTGGTTTTATCAACCGGGACCCTATTAGTGCCAAGCCAACAGCCACGGGCACATCCACTCCTACTGGGCCACGGGCAGGTCTGACCTTCATGCTTCCTCCCATCTTTAAGCCTCGCTCTTCTTGCTGTCCCTGGCACACCCTCTCCGCTCTCAGGAGCTTATGTTCTACTGGGACCCTTCCTCTTCCTCTTTATGCCAAGGGAACTTAAGTCACAAAGAAACTGCGATAACATTTATACAGCAAGCCCTCAATTTTCACTCGATTTAATGGACTTTGGCTATAATGGACAAAATTACTGGCCCGTATGTCATATGTGAAAATTAACACCCTATTAATTTCACAACGCTTTTAACCAAGGTTTCCTTATAGTTAAATTAACAGGTTATTTTTGTAAAACTATTAATTCACTGTTATTTATTTTATTTTTATACCCTCACCCAAGGATATTTTTTCCATTGATTTTTTTTTTTAGAGAGAGTGAAAGAAGGGAGGGAGATGGAGGGAGGGAAGCAGGGAGAGAGGAGAGAGGGAGGGAGAGGAGAGAGGGAGGGAGAGCGAGAGAAACATCAGTGTGATGTTTCTGAACCAGTGTCAGGGATTGAACCTGCAACCGAGGTACGTGTCCTTGACCAGAAAGCAAACCGAGACCCTTTGATGTGAGGGCCGAAGTTCTAACCACTGAGCACACCAGCAGGGCAGTTCACTGTCATTTTTGAGAAATTTTATCACAGACATTTCAGAAAGAAGGAGGCAAACAAAAAAGCTGGAGCCGTGGGCTTCAAAGCTCTTCCTGCAAACTTTTACCAGAAACGTCTACTCGGAGAGCCACGCTCGCCTGCACTGTCCACGGGGCCCCGCCGCGGGGGGCGCAGCTTCCTCACGTGGAGTCGCTGAGGGTGCCCGGCTTTGGCACCGTGGGGCAGGGGAGGCGGCGTAGGGGGCAGTGCTGCCCCGGTGGCTTTCCGTACAGTGCAGTGGTTCTCAACCTTGGCTGCACATTAGAATCACCTGGGAATCTTTTCAAAATCCTGATTCCTGGGCCTCATCCTCCGGAAATTCTGTTTCTTTGTTACTAATGTTGTGGCCTCACCCCATAACAAAGGGACAGAATTTCCGGAGGATGAGGCCCAGAAATCAGGATTTTAAAAAGATTCCCAGGTGATTCCAATGTGCAGCCAAGGTTGAGAACCACTGGTACAGTGGCTGCCTTAAGGGTCGTGGCCGTCTAATTCCAGCTGCATCCCCAGAGCACGGGCCTGGGGCGGGGCCTGTTGGAAATCAGTGAATCTGGGCCCTGCGGGAATTGGTGCTGATGGGGCTTCCCGAGGCCAGGCCGGTGCCCGACGCACCCGGAGGCCCAGGTGCTGCAACGCCGCGGGTCAGGGATGTTGCACATTTGCAGGCACGTGGTTACGGGGAGTGTGGCCTGGGCTTGGCTGGGAGCGCACAGGGTGTGTTTGGGCCTGGCCGGCGCGTGTCCGGTGGAAGCAGAGAGCCGGGAGGACGGGGCTGGAGATTTGGACATTCCTGTGTCAGACGCGCTGTACACCCGGCCTATGCCGCGCGGTGCCGGGCGCAGGTGTGACCAGCTGGGGTCTTTGCTCTCACAGGACCTGAGGGCTGAGCTGTCAGCACTGGGCCCCGGAGCTCAGCCAGGCGGTGGGGTGACGGGCGGGTGGGTGGAGCACTGGTGTTCCGGTGGAAGCCCGGGGGAGGGATGGCCATGGAGTGGGTGGCCACCAAGGATGGCTCCCCGAGAAGTGCTGCTTTTCAAGGGAAACAGCAGTCACATTGCTGAGAACCTGCTCAATGCCAGGCGCCTTCCTAAGCTTTTAGTGGGTGTGACTTGGTTCCTTTTCACAGCCCCAGTGAAGCAAGACCCTTGCTTCCATGGATACAGATAACCAAGCTTTGACTGGGAAAACATGGGTGATTCTCTCTAAGGCCCTGTTCTTTTTTATTATTATTTTTATTGATTTCAGAGAGGAAGGGAGAGGGAGAGAAAGAAACATCAACGATGAGAGAGAATCATTGATCAGCTGCCTCCTGCATGCCCCCCACTGGGGACTGAGGCCACAACCCGGGCGTGTGCCCTTGACCGGAGTTGAACCTGGGACCCTTGAGTCCGCAGGTGGATGCTCAGTCCACTGAGCCAACCGGCCAGGGCTCCAAGGCTCTGTTCTGAGTATTGTTTTCGTGGAGGGCGAGGGACCCCTCACCAGAATGAAGTCCTAGACCTCTCACCACGCACAGTGAGAGTTACTCTTACCCGCACGTTCCTCGGAGGGAGGGTGAGGAAGGGTAAGGACAGTGTCTCAGTGCAAACTCTCCCCAGCTGCCCTCAGGTACAGGGACTCCCAGTTCCCCACATGCTCTCTTCCCATCACGACGACCAGCGTCAAAAAGAAGCTCAGGCCCTCGGGAGAGAGGAAGTACAAGCTCAGTGGTCGGCCTTGCTCAGCCAGCAACGGGAGCGTCCTAGGTGCCGCCCAGAACCTGATGCCGGGGAATCTGGTCCCCGGCCCCAGGCCCTCCCCCAGCCCCAGGCCCTCCCCCAGCCCCGGGCCCCTCCCCCCAGCCCCGGCCCCTCCTGTCTCAGGAGACCCCTCGCTTCCCTGGCCACGGACAGGGCAGTGCCGGGAGCTGCAGGTTCACAAGGGCCCCTTTGTCCACAGGTGACCCTGGGCCTTACGTGGGACAATCATCTTGATCCTGGTCCCCGTACCCAGACCGCTCAGCAGGAGTGACGCTCCTTTTCCGTTGATTTCCTCTCACGGGGCAAGTCAGGGGCTGCCCAGGGCACAGTGGGAGCCTCTGTTTGGCTGCCACACGCCCCACCTTCCTCCACAGCAGCAGCCCTTCAGCCAGATTCCCAACTGCCATGCTGTGCGAGACGACTGACGAAACGCAGCCCGTCTCCCAGTTAATACGTGCGTGTGTGTGCATGTGCGTGTGCGTGTGTGCATGTGCGTGCATGCGTGTGCGCGGTGTGTGTGCGTGTGCATGTGCGTGAAGGTGTGTGCACATGTGTGTGGTGTGTGTGTGGTGCGTGTGCGCGAAGGTGTGCATGTGTGTGTGCACATGTGTGTGGTGTGTGTGTGGTGCATGTGTGTGGTGTGTGTGTGCATGAGTGTGTGCATGTGCATGTGTGTGTGTATGTGTGTGTGTGAGAGAGAGATGCCAGGTGCCCTCACCACGCCGGATGACAGAAATCAAGCCACACACGCAGTGCTTCACGTCGTCCTCGTGCAGAAAACGCACGTGTGGCTTTTGCTCAGCATTGGGGGGTTCTGGACGCCCGTAAGGACCCCCTTCCGAGGAAGCACTTAGACGGATACACACAAACTGCCACTCGCTGCGCCTCTTCTCAGCGCTCCTTGTTCTCCGACCCCTGGAAGGCGGTTCCCAGAGCTCTGACCACAGTCCCCTTCTCTTCTCAGCACCGTCCCCACACAGTCCCACCCAGACCAGGGCTCGCTGACCCCCAAATCTCCACCGCAGCTCCGAATGCCGCCACAGCGCCAGGCCCCCGAATCCAGCTGCTTCCAGGATCGCCAAAACCCGGCCTCCCCAGGCTCCTCACGTCGAAAACTCCCCCTGCTCCCCACTCCCATCTCTTCTACCAAATAGCCTGCCTTCCCTCCTGCGCTACCTGCACCACCAACCACCTGCTTAGCTGTCCAACCAGGACACTCAGGAAGAGCTGTGGGAGCTCGCTCTCCCCGCCCCGCCCCACCCGTCCCTCAGTCCTGCGCTCCTCCTCTGAAGCGCCCTTTCTAGCAGCCTTCCCCCACCCCAGGGCCCTGACCGGACCCAGAGGCCAGGGCCAGACTGGCCGCCTAGCGATCGCCCGGAAACTTGCTTATGAACAGGCCCCTGCCCCTCACTTGCCCTAGATTCTGATCCAGGGGGTCTGGGGCTGGATCTGAAGGGTTTTTAACACACAGCCAGTTCGCTAGCTACTGAAGTGCTAGCCCCTGCAATAGCCCTAACTGTGCTGACACATCCTAACGCCAGCTGGGGGGAGGGGCTGCCTTCTATCACTTGCTGAATTCGGTGGGTGAGCACTCCCACCGCCTACATGTGAGCCTGACAGCACAGCTGGGCAGCGCTGTGCACAGGGGAGATGCCGCCGGCCGGCCTGCACCACCTACTCACCACCTACGATCGTCTAAAACAGCGCACGTGCTCTTCCTGGGTGAAAGTTTGCTGGCTTTCTCAGAAACTGCAGCCCCGAGACCTTTGCCTCACACACCAGGCCCACCACAGGCAGCAGCTTCCCCTTCCACTTCCTCTGCGAGCCGGATAAGCCCGGTGCACAGAGCGGCTGTGCCCGTCCAGTGCGGCGCAGGCTGTCCCCTCCGCCCTGCACGCCTTTTGTCTGTGACCCCAGAGCCCCCACCTCATTGACGGCACCTTCCCCGCAGGCCACCGGAGCCCCGTGCCACCTGGAGCCCGGCTGTCTCCCTCTGACGCACTCATGACCTGACTCAGGGGTTCTCCCTGATTCTCCTCGACCCGTAGCCTGGCTCCCTTTGAGCCAGGACAGACCGGAGCCTGAGTAGGTCACAGTGACAATGGTGGCTCTGCCCAAGCCTTCCCGGCACATTGGCGACATCAGAGAAACCTCCTCTCGTGCACACAGTGGCTGCTTTCTCCGTGTTTTCAAGATACTGCACACTAATGTGTTCTGCTGAACTCGAAGAGGAACGCTTCACAGCTCAACAGTGCTTCCCAGCCACAAAGTGCTCCTCGAACTTCCTTCCGCCTGATCCTTCCACAACCAGAACGCAGATTATATACACACTAGTGGCCTGGTACACGGGTTCGTGCACATTGAAAGGAAATTAATTAGAAGAAATACTTTAATATCAGTATTCACCCTTTCTCTATAATAGAAGTGTCAACCAAATTCACGATCGACAATGACAGATGGAAACACACGCATGTGATTGGCGCCAGTGAGAGCTTTATATGTATCGTGCATGTGCGAGTCAACTTAGCCTTTTATAGATATAGAATCAACTTGCTTAATTAGACCTGCTTTCTGATGTAGCTAAACCTTTTCCAGCCCAGTGAAGCATCCCAACTTCTCATTCAGGTAACGGTCAGCAACACAGCAGTAAATATCAGCACAAAGCAGATTATTATTGTAGAGCACACAGGGAGAACAAAGGGTAAAATATATAACTGCAGCAGTGTTTGATTATATTCTGCGCAGTGAGAAAACCTGAAGTCATTTTCAAGGTCCACCATTTCTTACTTCTTTTCAGTCGGTCAAGTTTCTAAGCTTTCTAAAGCTCCATTTTCCGGCTAATGAAAAGAAAAGAGGATTCCACCCAGTCTCCTATCTACCTTCTCCAGGACTTCTGTGAGGATCAAATGAGATGAGACACGGGAAAATGCTTCACAGACATTTGGTTACAGTGTGAAATGTTTGCACCTGGCTATAAAGCAAGTCATGTTCCTGAGCTGAAGAAACTCTAAGGAGGCTAGTGGCTAGGGAGAGGAAGCTGGGTGTTGCTACGTGACGTCATTACCCAGGGCCCACAGTGACCGTTTCTGGGCTGGACTGGGCTGTGGGCTGCATTTTGCTTTTGGCAGCATTGGCTGTGATTTGGTGGGGTGTCGCTCCGGGGTGGTGGCAGGGCCTGTGTCCCACTTGGGGAAGCCGAGTGTTAGTTTGTCGGCACCAGGTCCCTGGTGACATTATTTTTAAATGGCCAGTGTGCGTCATGGCAGCTCCTGCATTGAGCATCTTCCCCCTGGTGGTCAGTGCGTGTCATAGCTACCAGTCGGGTAGACACTTAGCCTTTTATATATATAGATAGGCACATACATTAAACACACACACATATGTATAGATTCTGATCCCCACTGCAAAGATGACAAAAATAAAGGCTCGAGGGGACACGTGACATGTCTAAGAGTGACTTGTCGGTGAGCCAAAGGATGAGAATTTTAATCTAGGTTCTCTGCCCTGAATTCTGTCCTTTCACTGACAAAGCTGCCGCAGCATTGGCTGGGAGCTGGGAAGGGGGAGGGGGGCGGGAGTGACCTCAGTGATAAGACTAAGGGAGGCTGAGTCAGGGGCAGGGACTGGGCAGAGCCTGAAGTGGTTCCGCTGAAGTCGCCTCTCCTCTCCGCCCCGGGGGGCAGCCCTCGGCACCTGGGAAGCCCAATGCAGCCAAACCCTGGCACAAAAAGGGACCAGAGTCTGCCATGACCAGTCAGCAGGCGCAGGTCTGAGCTGGGGCAGTTTGCAAAGAATGGCCACAGGCCACGCGTGAGCATCTGAAAAAGTAGCCCGTGCCTCAGAGTCCAGCTGCCCAACACCAGCTGGTGAGGGGCCCTCAGCAAGCCAAGGAGACAGAGCAGCGCGCCGGGAGAGGCAGGGCGCCCGCAGCTGGAGCCCAGCCGAGGGAGACGCCAGGAGGCCAGTGACCAGCTGGCCTGACGCCCGAGGAGGAGGCTTTGGTGACCAAAGAGGCCAGCGCCACCCCCTTAGGCGCAGGCGGACTGGGGGGCAGGCCAGCGCAGATCAGCAACGCGGGTGCCCGACGGCCTCTTCACAGAAACGGTTTATGAAACCACCACCACAGGGCAGGTCACTGGGCTCCCCTGCCAGCTCTGGCGGAAGTCGCTCGGTTCAGGAGCCAACCTGGAGGAGACTGAGTCAGCCATTCCTAGAAACAACGGGCGAGTTCCTGTAAGAACACTTTAGAACCAGGAAAAAGCGGCAAGAATCTATCTTACATCCGATTGAAGATCAAACTCAAGAGTAAGTACAGATGTTCTATGACTGGTTTCCCAGCTGATAATCTGTCAGCACCTGTCTGTTGCCCTCCCATTAACACAGACCAGACCCCTAAAACGGGAAGTGCAGGAGGGAAAGGACGACACAGAAAGCCTGGCATGGGCCCCTGGGCCAGGCAGGGCACCCGGGGCAGGAGAGGCTGGCGCGCCTGGCAGGGGCTGGACACGTGGGAAGGGGTGGACAGCTGGGAGGAGGTGGACACCTGGCAGGGGTGGACGCCTGGGAGGGGGTGGACACCTGGGAGGGGGTGGACACCTGGCAGGGGTGGACGCCTGGGAGGGGGTGGACACCTGGGAGGGGGTGGACGCCTGGGAGGGGCTGGACACCTGGCAGGGGCTGGACACTTGGGAGGGGGTGGACAGCTGGGAGGGGGTGGACACCTGGCAGGGGGTGGACACCTGGGAGGGGGTGGACACCTGGGAAGGGGTGGACACCTGGGAGGGGGTGGACACCTGGGAGGGGGTGGACACCTGGGAGGGCTGGACACCGGGCAGGGGGTGGACACCTGGGAGAGGCTGGACACCGGGCAGGGGGTGGACACCGGGCAGGAGGTGGACACCTGGCAGGGGGTGGACACCGGGCAGGGGGTGGACACCGGGCAGGGGGTGGACACCTGGCAGGGGCTGGACACCGGGCAGGGGGTGGAGACATGGCAGGGGCTGGACACCTGGAAGGGGAGGCAGAAACCCTGAAGACAGATGAAGGGAGTGGGGCACTGGGACTCCAGGACCCTGCAAGCTGCGCTGTTTCCCAGAGTCCTTCCTGCCTCCCCCTAGTCCTGCCTTAGGCCTAGGCCCCCCCCCCCCCCAACTCCCTTAGCCCAGGAAAAAACTGGTTTATGGTAAAACTGTGTCTTACTTGCTTTTGCAATGAGAAGAAATAAAAACAGTCCTAACCAAATACTTTAGTCATTTACCCACTCACAGAGAGCCCCACGGGGCGGAGAAACGGTGCTGCGGGACCCGAGGCAGCACCCCGGGCGCATCGCCTGATGGCTTCCGCCACGCCGTTTCCGCACACGGGCAGGTGCCACAGCGACTCCGCCAAGCACTCTGCCAACCTGCTGCTGAGGTTCCCGAGGCCTCCCCCAGGCGGTACAGGATGGGCCGCCAGGCTTTCCTGGCCTGCCAACCCCAAACCACTCAGCACAGGTGCCGCCTGAGGAACACCCACAGCCCAGCACCTGCCCTCCGACCCCACGAGGTGGGCCCTAAACCAGCACGCGAAAGGCCTCTTTCCCCTGAACCTAAAGGAAAGGGAGAACCAGATGCGAGTACCTCTGTGCCTCAGGCTCGGAGAGCTGCCTCACCGTCATTACCTCACATGCTCACCCTCCTGTTTACGGAGGAGAGAGGATGCGGAGCGGCCGAGGGCAGAGGCTGGCGCTGCGGGAATTCTACGCCAGGACCCAGGACGGCGGCTGGAAATCGGTCCTGAATGAGGGTCACCTGCAGCCACTGCGAAGCCATCTCCACAGTGAGGGGCAGGCAGCGGGCTATTCTCAGTGGCATTGTTCAAAGGCAAACAGCCTTGGAAGAGGCAGAAACACTATCGAGTCCTCGGCTGCCCTGACTCATTCTCACACTCACAATCAGTGGACATGCGCGGCTTCGACACTCCATCCTCAGCCCCGTCCTCGCCGGGCACCGGGCCGACCGAGTCTTGGTCTCCCCGAGGCAGATGGATCTAACCCAACTGCTGACATCAGGACAAATACCATATTCAAGAGGCAAAGTAAAACTCCTTGCTAATAATAGTTCATCCCATAGCCAAAGAGCACCTCAGCTGCCCTAGGGTTAAATCTGCACACACACACACACACACACACACGCACGCGTGCGCGCGTGTAATATCTCTCTATATTAAATATATGTTAAACATGCAACATTTATTTTAAATGACCCATTTGTTCATTCTCAGTACCTACCCACTTACCCTGACCCAGTGTGTTTGGAGTTGCCTGCATGGTGCCAGCTGCTTCCTACTCCCCCTCCAAGTGCCCTGCTGAGCTGATTACGACAGTGAACGTCAATCATTTCCCAGCAGCACCGTCACCCACGGGGGCCTCAGCCTAGCAGGCCACTGGGGGCAGGAGCTCCAAGGCCCTCGTCCTCCGTGGCTGTGAGAAGTAAGGTCAGAAGTACAGACGATACCCAAAAGTGCCTCAATTTTGAATCCTTAGCATGAACAGTGCTAGTAAAAACAAAACTTTTCTTTCCACTGGAAAACCCAAAGGGAATTTCAATGGTCCTTTGTCTGATAGAAACGAGCAAAGCAAAGGCCGGGGGTGCCAGGCCAGGGCGGGCCTCCCAGCCAGCGCTGCCCACCACCACCGCCGCCTGCTCTGGGGAACAAGTGGGCGAGGCCGTATGTTGAGCGGAAATGGCTCTGCTCCCCGAGGGCAGATGTCCAGCCCCTGTGCCGAGGGAGGCCTTCCCCGGGGACACCACGCTGCGTTCCCCTCGGCCACTTGTCACTTGTAGAACTTTACATGTATTTGTGTGACTGGCATCGACTGCCTAACAGATGTTGATGTAATAAAAACAACTTTGTTGTTGAGCAAATGAATGGACAAGAAATCAATGAAAGGAAACCCATTGGGAGCAGAGGCCAGTCGAGCTCAGCACATGCGCAGAAACCTCCTGCAGCGTCAGATGGTTCCATGGTCTGTGCAGTGCAGAAAAGGGTCTGCACGCCGATGACAGGACTCAGCGTCACTCCTGAGGTGTGTGCATGCGGGCACCTTTCAGATGTCAATTTCCGCCAGTGCCCGTGGGCAGACTCATTGCCCCTGCCCCACAGGCTGTGGGAACACACGAAGGCCTGGCTTGTCCTGCCACAGGCTCGGGACGGAAAGGCCCCGGTGCCAGGCATCGTGGTAAGTGCTGGGCAAACACAAGGAATAATGACACTCTGCGCCCAGGCCTGTAGGTCACTTGGAAAAGGATCGAGTGCTGCTGAATGGAGAGGCCGTGATAAGCTGCTCCCATCTGTCCGTGTGGACGCCTGCTCTGCCTCCTGCAAGTCCCGCGGCCAGGTCAGTGTCCCCTCTTCCCTCTGTTCCTCCGCCCGGGCTCCCAGGCTGCGGGGCTCAGTAAGGGGCGCTGTGGCCTGGCTTCCTGGGCTGTCATTACACTGCACACAGAGGCCTTCCTGTTGGCGACCCTTTGGCCCTTGGCTTCCCCTAGAAGAGGAGGACAGAGCCAAACCCCAGAACAGCTGCTCTGGCTCCGACAGCTGCAGCGAGGGCAGCGAATACCCGCACCTCCCGGGTCCTGGGCCAGGTCAGAGCAGCCACCACGTCTGCGTCCGAAAGCCCACCCTGAGGACATGGAGGCCCACCCTCATGGGAGGACTCAGCGGCCCCGCCAGCCCCCAGCGCCTCCTCCACCCATCGCTTCTTCAAATCAGGTGCAAGACATGATTTTACACTCCCGATTCCCAAGTGTAGAAAACAGACCAAGTCCCTTCCAGCGATGCGATGTGCCCAAGTTACATGTTTCTCAGAGGCGGGAAAAGGCTAAGCACTATGTGCAGACTGCACCCCACCTCTCCCCACCCCCCCTCCGCCGTTGACCACCAGCCACAGAGCCGCTCCCAATGTGGTCTTCCCGTCGGAGGCCTTGTTTCGGGACAGATGAACCCTCTCCACCTAACACGCCAAGTCCGACTCTCACACAGAGACCACCCCATAGGAGACCAGCGTCTTGGATCGCTGGGCAATTTTAGTCTTGTGGAAGACACGGGCGGCATAAAAAAAAAAAACATGAAGGAAACCAGCAACAGACTAACAACCCACTCCCACAATCCACGCACACAAATGGCATATGATGAGGGGCGATCACTCGGCTTCTGTGGGACATGTGGCTTTGCAAAACGATTTCTAATAGGATTTCATGAAAATCAAATTTCCTTACAGTCCTCTATTCGTCTGATTATTTGTTCATTCCCTAAATACAGATTTACTGAACTCCTGCTGCGTTCCATACACGGAGCTTGGCAGGCACCAACTAAAACAAACACTGAAAAAGGCTCCTCTGCCCTCACATCTTACCAGCCAGTAAGGGTGCAGCGTTAGGGACACGAATGCAGTAAGTGCCCGAGTCCTGGGGGACAGGCCAAGGAAGCTCAGATCCGAGGAGGAGGAGGGCTGCGGGGGCACACTGGGTCCGTGTCACCAGAGTGGGGTTCATTCTCTACGGAGGAACATGGCTACGAAGACCAGGGAAGGGAAGGCACTGAAAGGTCGCTTTAGCAGTAGATGAAGAGGAGGGAGCAGCAGGGGGCCCTGGGGAGCGCTGCCTGGGCTGCAGACCCAGGGGCAGGGCTGCGAGGCAGTCAGAGCCGGACAGGAGGACGCCCGAGCCACACCTCAGCCTGCCGACAGCCTGGAGGTGGGACAGATGTGAAGAATACTCCCTCCCAAGGCAGGAAGCCTCGTGACACTGAAGGGTCCCTAATTCAATGCAGGGAACAGAGTGCGAGGGACTGGTTTGGAGGGAAGACGATGGGCTCAGTCCGGGATGGACAAGATGAGGTTTGAAGAACATTCCCGTGGAAATGTCCATTCGCCAGGTGGATAGATGAGCCTCAGGCTCAGAACAGAGATGAGTCTGAGGTACACGTGAGAGTCAGCATCACATAGGAACGATCCAAGCCAGGAGAGCGGACAGAATGGCCCTTTAAGGAGAGTATGTGGGTTTAGGGGGGGAGAGAGAGAGTGGGAAGGAGGGGGGAGCAGGAGAAATCAAAAGCCTGGGGTGAGGAACTAAAGCAGCCCAATATTGAAGAGACGGGCAGGAGCAGCCCACAGTGATCAAAGCTCGTCTCCGCACCCACCATTAGATCTCACAAATGACCACAGAAACCACAAGCCACTGGTCCAGCCGGCACCCAGAGGCCTCACAGACACCCCCCCCCCCCCCCCACCAAGTCTCACTTGATTGTTTAGTAACACAGTTCTCCAAGTCCATCTACTTAGGTCTGTCTTACAAGATGAAGAAGTGTGTGCTCTCCACTTAAGAAAAGAGGAAGGGGCCCGGCCCAGAGAGGTTGGGTAAGCTGCGCAGGACACACAGGGAAACAGTGAGAGGCAGAGCCAGCCTCCGCCCGCGTGGCCTCAGGCCCAGGGGACGGGTGAGGACAGCTGGCCCGGGAAACCCGTTCCCTGCCTGCCCTCGAAGGCAGCGCGGCCGCCTGGGTTTTCTGCTTCACTGATGAAGAAATGGCTCCATCCTGGGCAAAGGGGAGCTCCCGGGACATGGGGTGGGCTGGGCGGGTGGGGTTGTGGGAGACCTGTATTCTAGAGCATTCCTGCCACTGACCAGCGTCAGGTCTGGGACTCCTCCGTTTGCTCAGAGCTGAAGTGACTGCATGGATCCCACCACCGTGAAGAGCAGGTTCCCTGAGACGCAGAGCCGGGCCGTCGGGACTGACGGGGCAGCTGAGGGTGGGACAGGCGGGCAGCGTGGCGGTGAGACCGGTCCGAGCACCCTGCCCCCTCCCTCCCAGCAGGCCTTTTCCTCAGACCCGCTTTTTCTGCTTTCGCCTGAACTCCACATTCTACCAGTTACCTCTACACGCTGACCTGCCACAGGCTGTGCGCTCCTCCGCCTGCGAGTCCCGGCCCCGGCCCCGGAAGGACCAGTCAGTGCTGTGCGCTATGAGAAGGACCGCTCCTGAGCCAGCACCACCAGCCACGCTCTCTGAGGCTAAAGAGAGGCATGTCGCCGATGCAGGCGTTCTGGGCAGTGATTCCAGCAGGAAGACGTGCGAGAGGGAGAGGACCCCTGAGACCTGTCTGAATGGGCAGGCCAGGCCTATCTGCTCACCTCTAAGATTCGCTCCGTCTTCCATGTGTGGCTGCCGACTCCTCCAGGAAGCCCACAGGGCTGCACGGTCCCCACTGGAAAAGCAGGGAAGTCCATGTGGGCAGGACGAAGCCAGGGCTTCCCTCAGAATCCGGAATTAACACCCCACGGTACCAATTCCGCGTCTGCTAAGGAATATTCCCAAAGGAGAGCGAGCAAATACCCTCTCAGCCACACTGAAGACAAAACCAAAGAAGCGGAGTGTGAACTGTTCCATGGGGAGTTCAGGATTCAGTTAGATCCCAGGCAGAGCTTTCTCAGTAGCACGGCTTGAACACATGAGGAAGTAATCAAGGCAGGTGGCGCGATCGTCTTTCCCAGGAGTTTGTGTGTTTTTTGTTTGTTTTTAACTGAAATGGTCACATGCCCGCACCGTGTGGCTCGTTACAGCACAGCAACAGCACATGCTGTCCCCACGCCCACGGCAACTGCG
The DNA here is from genome assembly GCF_028538775.1 of Myotis yumanensis. NCBI lineage: Eukaryota > Metazoa > Chordata > Mammalia > Chiroptera > Vespertilionidae > Myotis > Myotis yumanensis. The sequence continues at coordinate 3,156,875 of NW_027223770.1, read as the reverse complement.
CTCGGAGCAGCCCTGTTCAGAGTGAGCTTCCCTACGGCCACGCCACCTGGCCCTGAGAATCAGCAGGAAGGTCAGGAGCTTCGGAGCGTCCTGACCCAGCTGGGAACGAAGGCCCGTCGGACCGAGCGGGGTGCCGGGGTCAGGACAGGCCTGGGTACGGGGAGCGTGAGGCCGAGGCTGCGTGGCATCGGCTGCGTGGCATCGGCTGTGAGGAGGGGCTCCCCACATTGAGAAGCATCTCCCTCTCATGGCGCCTCCACAAGCAGAGCTTCAGAAACTCCTTTTCTCCTTATTCCAGACCGCCACTCCCCACCCCATGGGCCTGTGCTCGCCCTGACCTTCTGCAGGTACCAGCTGATGAAAAAGAAAAGAAGTCGTTCAGTTAAAAAGAAAATCTGAGCCTGGCCGGTTGGGCTCAGTGGACAGAGTGTCGGCCTATGGACCAAAGGGTCCCAGGTTCGATTCCAGTCGAGGGCACCTGCCGGGGTTGCAGGCTCCTCCTCGGCCCAGTCCCTGGTGGAGGCTTGTGCAGGAGGCAACCAATCAATGTGTTTCTCTCACATTGATGTTTCTCTCTGTCTTTCCCTCTCTCTTCCACTCTCTAAAAATCAATGGGAAAATATCCTCGGGTGAGGATTAACAGGAAGGAAGGAAGGAAGGAAGGAAGGAAGGAAGGAAGGAAGGAAATCTGAGAACAAGTAACAGGGAGAGGAACACCAAACAGGCAGTTGGGTTAGCATGATGAAATGATCGACTATTTTCCTCTTCCCTACTATCCAAAAATTGTACATTAACTCGCTATTTTATTACACACACAATATTCACTGTCTTTTATAACGTAAAAATTTACTTTGTTATATAAGACAACGAGCTGGCAGACCCTGGGAGAGACTGAAAACGGTGTCACTAACCGAGCCGTCCATGTCGTTCAGTATTTTCCTAATTGCTGGGGCACATTTTGCAGGGTTACCCCCAAACCCATCCCCAAACCAGGCCCCCAGGCAGAGGCCGTTTCCATGGTTGCAAAAGAAAAGGGAAAAACCAGGTGGGTTGTTCCTTGTTGTTTGGTGGGGTGTTGTGTTGTGTTTTGTTTGTCCCTTTACTCAGCCCCCTCATTTCCTGACTGAACTTGCTAACCAGAAGCAGCAAGAGGAAACCTCTGTGGTCGGACTGGAGGCAAGAGGCACCGGCTGGGAGCAGCTGGGTAGTTGTGCGGACGTGGGGAGGCCCTCAGAGGAACGGAAGCCTCCAGCGACGTGCTGGTTAGAAACCGGCCCAGCCTGTGAGAGAGGCCTCCGCTCCCGGCCCTGGCCCAGCTGTGCCTCCACGATGGAGCTAATCGTTTTCATTCTTTATCTCATCCAATCAGAACAGGGACAAAGGTCGCCTCATTTGCCCAAAGCACCGTGCAGGGCCCCGGGTGAAGGCTGTGGGTCCCGCCTCCCCCCTTCCTCAGTGGTCCTGGCTGTGGCTCGGCTGGTGATGGCTCTGCACTGTGCTATCTGATCGCAAATCCAGACACACGGTCTGAAAACAGAATATCTGACAGCAGGACTACCGTAGGGGGTGGCACACGGCCGCCTGCAGTGGCAGATGGGGCGCCAGGCCACTGCCCGATGTCCCTTTCGACCGCTGGAAGCATCTCCCTCGGCCTCCCTCCTCCCACCTGAAGCTCACTTTTGGTTTTCGCTTGTGCACTCAATGGAAGCTTCCCCATCTCTGAGATGGACGTGCCTCGGGCTCTGAAGGGAAGAGTGCACAGACCCCCCAAGATGTTTAAGGGCTGTATCTGCCTGCACAGCAGGTGGGGCAGGCAGCCCCTTGGCGAGTCACCACAGGACGGGGCTCCGGCTCAGGAAGAGCCCCCTGCGCACAGCACCCAGCAGCCACCCGGCTCCCGGCTCCGCTCTCGCAGGCCGGGCCGTGGTGAGCACTGGGGTCAGGAAGGAAACTCCCCTCCAGCGGCCTAGCCGGTCAGACGCCTTAATGAGAACTTCAGAGCTGCCCAGAAGCAATTATCTGTGACCATCACAGCAACCGGCGCACAGATAACACCCGGGAGAAAGAGGCCGAGCAGGCAGCATTGTCACCTGTTCACGCGCCCCAGGAGCGCCCGTCTCGTCTCTTGCCTGACATGTAATTGGCACCCCGAGTGCACGGCCACCATGGAAACGCTCAATACCAACGCCAGGGAGGGACCTTGCCAGGGAGAAGGAGCCCACAGGGCCCGCCTCGGCGTCTCTGTGTCCACCCTCCAGCCAGAGGGCAGCTGCGCCCCAAGGACCAGTCGCCCAGGCCAGTGGCACCGCCTCCAGCGCTGTGCGTGGCCACGACCCTCCACGCTTCCCCTGCAGGTGAACAAACACCGGCCCAGGGCCAGGCCTGGGGATGGTACAGCGTCTGGCTCACATCTCGTTCTTGCTGCTGTGAGTTCAGCCAGGAGCAAGTTATCCCTGAACTTCAGGATCCTCGGTCCCAAAACCCACCAGGGGGCGGGAGGGGGGGCGGTTAAGCGTGATTGTGTATTTAGGGAGCTTAGCAGAAAACTTGGCACAAAGTGAGGCACAGTCCCCGCCCTCAAGGAAGCCGGGTCTGGTGGAGATTTTGCTAGTTGAACCTTATCCGGCACCAATTAATTACTCATCTGCGTGCAAATCACAGGTTCCCTTAGCATTTGCTTGATGCCTGTGTTAGGTTTCTTCTCTCCCACACCCCCTGTGCTTCTCAGGCACACGGCTGAGGGTCAGAGCACGGGGTCCCCCTCCCCTGGAAACTGAGCTGAAACCAGAAGCAAGACGTGCTCTACAGGTAAGAGGAAGGGGAGGAAAACCGAGAAAGATTTGCCAACGATGTGTGTTCATTACCTGCAATTCCCCCCTCCAGCGAGGCCGGCACCAGGCAGGTAGCCTGGCCGCCAGGATGGGTAGAATCACTAAGAGGCACCCCCTGAGGTCGGAGGTGTAGCTGAGCCTGAGCCGAGGCTCCGGGGTGACAAGGCTCTCCAGCTGCCCGCCTGCTGGACTGTGAGCAGGCGTGACAGGTTACACGAAGCGGGGACGGAACCGCCATGGGGAGATGGTGCCAATGGGGTCCTACAGAGGGTGCTGCAGAGCAGCGCTCCTGGGTGCCCGCATCAGCACCCACTCCCACGTCCTCACCCCTGCTCAGCGTCCCTCCCCTGCAGAGGGTGGCAGATGCCATCTTGGAAGACAAGGCTCCATCTCACTACCGACCCTGCCACGGTCAGAGGAGCTCTGATCCTCAGCACGGTCCTCGCAGCCTGCTGGCCACGGCCCCCCGAGGACACAGCACTCACTCCCAGGCTGGCCTCACCGCCTCGGCGGCACCTGCAGGGCTCAGCGGCATGGCCAGCAGACACAGGAATGAACCATCACGTGCCACAGTGGCAGCACATGCACAGCTGTGGCCTCCACTCGCCGCCCAGTTCACACAGAACAGCAAGATCAGTTGCTTCAAATTCCACTCAGGCTTTGTCTCCCGGGTCCCAGAGCCCACAGGGTCCCTGCGAGCTGAACTGGGTGTGTAAGCACCCAGCCTGCAGAAGCTCGGGCGCCTTTGTTGGCTGACTGACCGATGGAAATTCAAACTCCGTGTAATTCCTGGCCTGTCAGCCCTTCACCTCCCCACCCTCACTTTCCACATCCCTGAGCAAGACCACACTTGTCATCCATCCCCATCTTGAAGCCAAAACACCCAAACGGCTTTCACCAAGAGGCTTTTGGTCCCATTTAAACTCAGCCTCCACAGACAGGAGATTCCTGGGTGCCTAGGGACGGGGGATGAGGAATCAGGAGATCAGGGTAACATCTAAAGGGCACAGGCCTATCTGTAAGGTAAGGAGATGTTCTAAGGTTCCCTGTGGTGATAGCTGCACAATCTGTGCGTATACTAAACCCACTGAGTTGTCTACTGTAAAAAGGAGTGAATTGCACGGTTTGTAAATTATATCTGAATAAAGGCGGGGGGGGGGGGGGACATCAAACACCTCAGCTCTGGACTCATCTCCTCGAGGAAATGTCCCCTGACTCATGAACAAAGAGAATTCCATTCCAGACACTATAGAGCAAGGAATCGCTCAGTCGCTCGTTACTCTCTATTCACCAGCAAATATCCCCGGGTCACAGGAAGGCCAAGTGCAGTGCTGACAGTGAAGTTGGTGGAGAGGACCAGACCAGATGGGACTGGAGCGTTTCAGTGCTAACTCCCGGATCCTTGGATCCCCAAACCGTGCAAACACATCACCATTTTCTCCACTCCTTTCTTCTCAGGATGAAGGAGGACAGAGGGGTCTCCTGACCCTCTTTTATGTTCAATTTAGCAGTTAAAACCCACAAGCGGTGGCCCTCTGGGGCCCTGGCCTCCTCCCAGGTCAGAGAAAACACCACGGCAGACCTACCAGGGCTCCTCTCTGTGTGTGGAGGGGCCTTGGGGTGGGGACGTGAAGAGGGAAGATGCCAGGCTGGGCGGGCAGGCTTACTCCCCCTCATCCTGTGAGGATGCGTGAGGATCCCAGGCGTGGCTGCAGGCACGGAGAGGACACAGCCGCCCGCTCCCAGCACACGCCACTCCACGGGAGGCACTCACAGACATGACGAGCCTCCTCACCCTGCACAGCAGGCAAGTGGACAAAGCATGTTCACGTGTTTTACTCTGAAGCCCTCCCATGAGCCGACAGATAGCCTCCCACGGACGGAGAAGGTGAAACGCACCTTCAAGTGAGGTCCCCGAGCCTCACAGCTAATAAACGATAGAACTGAGGTTGAACCCTCGGCCTCCTGACTCGGAGACCGATACTCTTTGTGTTCCTTTGCTTCTGAACATCATCTCCTCCTCCGGGAGTCTAGCGGGGCATGCACACTCCATTGCTTTTCTTTCTGAGAAGCCTTCCATTCCCAAGGACTAAGAATGATGGGTTCTGCCCCGGCCACTGGCTCGGGTGTTGGGCGCCTCTTCCTGTTCAGCCAAAAGGTTGCAGGTTCAAGCCCCCCGTCAGGGAGCCTCCGGGAGGCACCAACCAAGGTTTCTCTCTCTCAAATCAGCAAAAAATAAGTTTGTAAAACAGGTAGGGTTTTGTTTTAACCACAATCCAGATAAAGGCCAACAGGAGGCCGTATAACAGTGGTTAAGAGTAGAGATTTAAGGTGACAAATTTGGTTTGAAACCAGAGTCTGCCGTTTTGTACAAACTGCATACATTCTCCTACGACAGCCACCATTTAAAAGAACTGCCTTAAACCCTTCCCTACGCCAACAAACATGAAGATTATACTGAATCCTGACAATTCTCAAAACCAGGGACGCCTTCCTCACATCTAACCAACCCGCCCCCGCCCCCGCCCCCGCCCTGGCCAGCAGCGCAGGACTCTTTCCCCACATTCTGTCCTCAGCCTCTGAGGCCAAATCTCAAGACCAAAACAGCGTCTCTTAGGGTCTCTCACATTTGAAGAGAGTTGGCAAACCATAATGAACTATTTTAGTTCAAGATTAGTTCCCACCAGGAGTGCCCCGCTTCCCTCTGCTCTGTGGGAAAGACAGCCGGGTGTGTAGTTCCAGACAGAAAGGGCTGGTGTCCCAGGTCCACAGACAGCCCCGAACCAAGCTCTCCATCTGCGTCTGCGGGGACCACACCGCCAGCACTGCGCCAGGGGAAGAGAGACCCTGGGCGGCTCAGCATGCTCCTCCCACGAGACCCGCTGGTTCTGCAACGTCCCCTCCACGACACATGGCTCGCCCTGTTCTTTTTGTTTGTTTGTTTTTAGTATTAACTTTTTATTTAAATCATTTTTAATTTTTCAATTATAGTTCACATACAATATTGTATTAGTTTCAGGCGTACACCCCAGGGATTGGGCAGAGTATAACTTACTAAGCCAGTGGTTCTCCACCTTGGCTGCACATTAGAATCACCTGGGAATCTTTTTAAAATCCTGATTCCTGGGCCTCATCCTCCGGAAATTAATTCTGTTCCTTTGTTTTTTTTTTTTTGTTTTTTTTTTTTTTTTAATATATTTTATTGATTTTTTACAGAGAGGAAGGGAGAGAGATAGATAGTTAGAAACATCGATGGGAGAGAAACATCGATCAGCTGCCTCCTGCACATCTCCCACGGGGGATGTGCCCGCAACCCAGGTACATGCCCTTGACCGGAATCGAACCCGGGACCTTTCAGTCCGCAGGCCGACGCTCTATCCACTGAGCCAAACCGGTCCTGGCCTGTTCCTTTGTTATGGGGTGAGGCCACAACATTAGTAACAAAGAAACAGAATTTTCGGAGGATGAGGCCCAGAAATCAGGATTTTAAAAAGATTCCCAGGTGATTCTAATGTGCAGCCAAGGTAGAGAACCACTGTACTAAGTGATCATCCCATAAACCTCGTGCCCATCGGACACCACTCATAGCTATTAGAGTGCTAGGGACCATGTTCCCTATGCTGCACTCACATCTCCGGGACAAGCCTGTAACAATCCATTTGTGCTTCTCAATCCCTTCACCTTTTTCACACATTCTCTCCTCCCCCTCCCATCTGGCCACCCAGAATGTTCTCTGCTTGGAGGAGTCTGTTTCTGTTCTGCTCGGTTGTGTATTTCAGCTTTTAGCGTCACGTGTTGATAGATAAGTACTTACTGCCATCTCCTTGTTCATCCTTCCCACCTTCTTCTTGGCTCACCCGCCCTGACCCCTCTGTCCTGACTGCCTCCCGCTCCTGCTGGCAGGCCCCTCGTCCTTTCCCTGCGTCTCCTGGGGCCCATCTGTACTTGTGGTTTGAGTTTCGTCCTTTCTTTCTCCTGTCTTTTCTTGTACAATCAGTACCACATGGCTCACATGGTTCCATCTCTTCCACGCAGCGAGACTCACATGTCTTAATTTCTTACCCAAGGCTCCTCCCAGCTCTCCACTTCCACATCCCCTCATTCTACCCAGCCCTCCCCGACTCCCTCCTGGAGCCACCACCATGAGCTCACAGGAACAGGCAGTAAGTGCTCGCTGAGCCGAAATGAAGGCAACTGATCCGACTGGGAGGAGAGTCCCAGGGAAGGTGGGCGGTTGCTCAGTCACCTCACACCAGGGCACAGCCTGCTGGAGGCCGGGCCCCAGAGTCTGAAAGCGAGTGGAGGAGGTCCTCACGGGGCGGTGGGGAGAGCTGGCCTGTGCTTTCTACACGGATTCTCTGTGCAGGGAAAGCGGACTCCCCCACCACTCCGGTGCCACCCTGACCCGGGCACACACCGCCGTGGCATGGAGCAGGCCTAGAGGTCTAAAGACCCAGGAAAGGCAACCTGCCGCTGCCCAGCTAAAATAAAAATGAAAGTGGAAGTGGAGTACAGAGGAGAAACACAAGTCTAAGGGGGAAGCCACGGGAGGCCTCCCGCCTCTGCTGCCTCCATCCGTGCAATGGGAATAACAGGCCTGTGAGGATGAAAGTGAGAGGGTGGCTGCTCGCCATGATGCCGGCCCACGTCGGGCGGGAAGCATGAGTCCCACCTGCGTGGCGTGTGTTACTCGTTTTGCTGTGAGGATCAGAGGAGATGATGAAGCCTGAAGCCCTCGCCAGTGTGTCAGGTAGACAGACAGACAGACGGCAGGCACACAGCCATCGCCGCCCTGGGCCCAGGAGATGGTCGCTGGCAAGAACGGAAGCCAGAGTGCCGTCAGCCCGATGCCCGGCGCCTGGCTCCCCGAGCTCCGTGGGGTGAGGGCTTCTGATTCCCCCTAAGTTCCCGCGGGGTGCCCGGGGCCCGGGCGGAGGGGGCGGGGGGGCAGGCGGGGAAGGAAGGCGGCGACCGGGACGTACCGTACCTGCTCTCGCCGCACTCCTTCCGCTCCCGCAGCCGCAGCCACTTGCGGAGGAGGGAGCGCTTGCGGCGCGGGGACGCGCTGGGTGTGGAGCAGTTGGACCACGGGGTGTCCTCGTCGCTGGAGGGCGTGATCTCGATGGCCGGCAGCTGCAGGAGCTCCTTGCCGGGGGCCCCGCCGCCGCCGCCGGGCAGGGGCAGGGGCAGCTCCCGCGCCAGCCCGGCCTCCAGGCTCCGCTCCAGCACGTTCCTCGCGCGGCGCAGCCTGAAGCGCCGGCGGCGGAGCGAGGGGGTGGACGCGCTGGACCAGACGGCGCTGCCCTCGGGCGCGCCCCGGGGCGCGGGCACCTGCAGCGCGGGCGGCTGCAGGCTCTCCATCAGGTGGGCCGCGGGCATGGGTCCCGCCGCTCCTCCGGGTCCCGGCGCGCTCGGCGGGCGCTCACGTGGCCGCGCGGGCTGAGCGGCGGGGAGGCCGGTTCCTCCGGGAGCCGCGGGCGGGAGCCTAACTTTGCGCGGGTCCTCGGCCCGCCCTCGGGCTCCGGTTTCCTCCGCGGCTCCCGCGCGGGGCGGGCGTCGTGCCTTCGGGACTCGGCGGCCGGGGCCGGGGCGTCGGCAAACTCTCCGCGGTGCGCGCGGCGGGCCCGGCGGGGAGCGGGCTGGGCGCTGCAGGAGGCAGAGCGGGAGGAAGAGGCGGAGGAGGGAGGAGGGGAGAGAGGAAGCGAGACGCCGTGTAAAAATAAAGGAGGAGGAGGAGGAGGAGCGGGGTGGCGAGGGGGGAGGAGGTCACCTCGGTCCGGCAAGGCCAGCGCGGCTCTGACGCCGGTGGAACTGCACACGGGCGCCCGGGAGGCCGCGCCAGCCCGCCTAACGCAATAGTCTCAAAGCAACTTTCTCAAAGCGACACTGACCGGCAGCGCTCAGAAATCTCTCCCCCTGATTTTCGGGGGGTGGGGGGGCGGGGGAGGAGGCGAGGCAGGGAGACGGGGTGGGAGGGGGGCGGGCAAGCAGAAGGGACAAATCATGGAGGAATTCAGCCCTCACTCTCCATGGCCGCCGGGCACAGGGTTGAGGGACACCTGGGGGCTTTCCCTGCCTCTCTTCTCCCAAGCGCTTTCTTTCAACTATCTGGGGTGCAGGTGGGGGCACAGGATGCCTGGGCAGAGCCAATGGGAGCCAGTTACTGCAGGCTGCTTCCAAGGACAGACAGACAGCAGACAGACGTACCAAGGAAGGACAGACATAGGGTCTGAAAGACGCGGGACACACAGCACCAGTAGGAAAAGGGGCTGATGGCTGCCCTTCCTGAGCTCCCCTGTCAGTCCATAGCCCCATCCCCAGCCAAGAATCACATAGGGGGCAGCGCCCAGAGGCAAAGCGCTGGGCGCCAGGAGCTGAGGGGGGCCCTTTGTGTTCCGGGACGAGCCAATTCCGAATTCGCCTGCGAGGGGATGGACTGGGCCACAGGAAGTCTAGTCTGTCCCCCATCATGAACCCTAGAAAGCTTGGGTGAGTCCTGTTGTGTCCCACGCTGTGCTGCCCACACTCCCTGGACCCAGGTACCAACCTTAGAGATTGGCTCTAGACGTGATCCACCCCATTGAGCGCAGTCAAGACTGAGTCTAAAACGGACCACTTGTTTAAAAATGTGTTTTTATTGATTTTTAGAGCGAAAGGGAGAGAGAAACACTGGCTGCCTCCTGCAGGCCCCCTGGGGATCCAGTCCATAGCCCAGGCATATGCCCTGACCAGGAATGAGCAGGGGACCTCTTGGTGCTGGGGTGACGGGGTGATGCTCCACCGTCTGCGCCACACCCGCCAGGGCAGAGGCTCACGGCCCCTTCTCCTGCCTCCCCCTTCTCCTGCCTCCCCCTTCTCCTGCCTCCCCGCGCAGCGCATTTGCCTCCGAAAGTCCTGCAAAGGAGAACCCAGGTAGAGACGGGAGCTTTCAAACAGACCAGGGGGCACGCAGGAGAACGCACCACTAACTCCACATGCAGGGTCACCGCTCTCCTCTGTGCCCCTGAGGCCAGTTTCTGCCTGGGAGGCGGTGCCCAGCCTCTCTGCCAGCATGAAGTTCAGAGGAACATCTCACAGGGCCCCAAAGCCGAGGGGTATCACACCCGAAGGTCACAGAACTCCCTGCGAGAACACATGTCCCTGCAGGCCAGCGGGACATGGAGTGTGGCGGCTGGCCCGGCTGCGTGCCCTTCAGTGACCGTGCGGGAGTGAAGGCTTCGGGACACTGCACACCCTCCGGGGCAGCCGAAACGGGAGTCCGTTTTGCCCAGGAGAGAGATGCTGTGGCCAAAAAGCAAAGGCCACACCCCCAAACATCAACTCCATCTCCTTTCTCAGTCTCCACATCCGGCCACGGATCTCACGGCGTTTAGTGTCGTTCTATTTTAGCTCCCGGATGTGGCAGAAAGGAGAACCCCTTGCCCTCAGGTGCCAGGCCCGGCCAGCAGCAGGGCACTCCTTCCGGCTCCGGGAGTGACGAGGAGGCTGAGCTGTAACTGCAGACGCAGGATCCTGAGCTACACGGAGACACCAGGCCCTGTGGGGGGAGGAGGGGTCACTCAGCGCCTGGCTGTCCTCCAGGGATGCTTTGGGCGCGGATAAGCTCCCAGGCCAGGGAGCAGCCTGTGGAGGAGACGGCTCGCAGGTGTGTAAGGAGAGCAGAGAGGCTGGGATACTGCCATCCCATGGGAAGCCACAACCGGCACACAAAAGAGGAGGGTCCGCAGTAGGGGGGCCAGAAGGTCTTTGGGGGAAAGGGAGGTTCGCAGGGGAGCAGGCCCCACTGAAGTTCACGGTGAGCATCCGAACTTATTTATTTTTAAAAATATATTTTTATTGATTTCGGAGAGGGAGAGAGAGATAGAAACATCAATGATGAGAGAATCATTGATCGGCTGCCTTCTGCACACCCCACCCTGGGGATCAAGCCCGCACCCCAGGCATGTGCCCTGACCAGGAATTGAACCCTGACCTCCTGGTTCATAGGTCGACGCTCCACCACGGAGCCGGGCCGGCTCTGAATGAAATGCGTGCCTCTTGACAGGAAGAACTGTCGCCGGCTCCTTCTCTCCCGCTTCAGCCACTTTTCCCTCCCACGACAGACTCTGGACCCAAAATCTAAAATCTGGTGAGACTTCAGCCTCGGGCTGCAGTCGCTGAGAATGAGCATTTACCTTTCACGTGACCCCAGGAGCAGCCTCCTCCCAACTAAAGCTGAGCAGCATACCCAGAGCGCCCCCCCCCCCCCCCCCCGCCCCGCCACACCTCTGAGCTCACCTCCACCTGCACTCCCCTCTTCGCTTCAGCCGTAACTTTTCATCCATTAAAACCTGTTCAAAACACACCCTCTGCGCCCTCCCAGCTGCTTCTGCTCACTTTTGAAAGAAGGGGACCCCCAGGAAAGAGGGGCCCCGCAGCCGGGAGCGTAGCTGCGCTGGGACTGCAGGCACCTTGCTTGTCGGCGTCCTGGACTCTCTCCAGGGCCCTGGAGGTTTGTCTGAATAGCACCCTTCACACCTCTGTAAACGGCTTTCATACATGGTGTTTGACCTTCCCCGGAGTAAGGCAGGACTTCCCCCGAGGATATAAATAACAACTCGAAGACAAAGCCAGGGCTTGACCCGGGCCCTCGGATCGGAGGCAGCGAGAAGCCCCCAAATCCCAACAAGTGCATGAGCTCTGGAAAGCAGGTCCCCCGCAGCCCCAGCTTTGCCCCAGCCTGGTGCTAGTTGGATACATCACCACATAACATGTCAGGTGTTTTATTGCAAAAATGGACGTGTAAAGCAGGGGTCCTCAAACTTTTTAAACAGGGGCCAGTTCACTGTCCCTCAGACTGTTGGAGGGCTGGACTATAGTTTAAAAAAAAACTAGTCGGCTACTAAGCAACAGGCAGCAGCAGCAAAGACACCCGGCGGGCCGGATAAATGTTTTCGGCGGGCCGCATGTGGCCCGCGGGCCGTAGTTTGAGGACCCCTGGTTAAAGTTCTGAAAAACGATTTCCCAAAGAAGCTGGTGTCAGGGGATCAGGACCAAAGAACTTCCACAACCTGTTTCAGAATCTCAGCCCTGCCTTCCTCTCCCCCCCTCCCCCTCCCTCTCCCCCCTCCCCCTCCCCCACACTGGGCTCTCAGCCTTCTCCCTGGTTCCCTGGGAAACACCTCACCTCTGGCCTCCCTCACAGGTGGTGCCAGCACAACCTGGCCGCCCCTCCCCCCACGGGCTGCCGGCCTCTGACTTTACATGGAGGAGTTCATATTACCAGGCAACTGTTGTTTATTCTCAGCTGTTCAGGCTCCCTTTTCTGCAGACACAAGACACCCAGCACCTGTCTATTACTTCTGAGGCCCACGACTGCACAGCCATTATTCAGCTGAGACTTCCAGGGGGGACGGAAGTGAAAGTGACAGCTGTGAAGCTTGATTCTCCTGGGTGGCATCCAAGGGAGAGGGAGAGAAAGGGGCAGCCCCCCCCCCCCCCCCCCCCCCGCCCATCCCGCCTGCCTGGGGATGCCAAGGGCAGGCAGGACCATCCCCCAGGACTGTGCGCAAGGCACCCTCCCAGCACAGTCTCTGTCCACCACATCCGAATGGCCAAACCCCAGGTCTGGCCCCTGGGCACGGGACAGAAGCCAAGTGGGCAGCTGTGAGGTGGAGCTTGTTTCTTGGGGGGGCGGGGCTGGGGGGAGGGGGATGCGGGAAACATGGAAATGCGAAGGGTGCTGCGGAGTCCTGTTATTAACTGTCTTCGGGTCTGAATGAAGGATGGCCAGATGCTGTCCTCGGCTCTCCTGTTGCTGAGCAAGAGGAAATGAGTGTGTGCAGCTCACTGTGGGAGAGTAAGGCCGGGTAAGGACTGAGCGGATGCCCAGCAGGGCTGGAGTGGCTTCCTCTACAGGTGCCTGGAGCCTAGTGAGAGGCAGTGACAGGAGGCCTTCTTCGTAAAGGCCCAGTCCCCTCCCTATCATTGTGGGTCTGTAAAACCCAGATTTTCTCTCTTAAAAAAAAAAGCAGTTCATTTATCCCTAAAACAAAGTTCATTTGAACGGGCATACTTCTGGCCCCAGGCATTTTGATGGCTGGATACTAAGCACCTCCCTGAACCCCACAAGCAGCTTTAATATCTTGCATATGAGAGAGAAATACAGGGAGCAAACAGGCTGATGGGCAGGGAACGGGCATGGTGCGTATGGGAGCCTGGATGCTTCAACCCCTCCCCGCATCTCCCTTCTGGGAGGAGCCGCTGCTGAGGAGTCAGGAGGCCTGGGTGTTCAATCCTGCCGCTGGAGGAGGTAGAGGGTGCTGGAAACACAGTTTACCTAAAGCACAGCGGACTGGCCACCATGCCCAGCTCCTCCTTCCGCGGCCAGAGGCGAGGGGACCTCAGCGGGGGATGCACAAGGTCGATAGAGCGTCCCTCGCCTTCAGCAGGGCCAGGGTGAGCAGTGATGTCACCCCAGGATGACTGTCACCGATAAGCCTCCCTGGTCTATTGCTCATCAAAACGCGTGGGAGTCAAAGGACAATGTTTGCACAACACTCGGCTGCCCTGTGCTTGACACCAGGACACCCAGGCGCAGACCGACATCATGTGTGTCCTCTAAGTCTTACGAGGACAGTCTGTGCCAACAAGGCTGGAAGAGGCATGCTGAGCCCTCCCTCCGTCCCCCGCACGCCCCTAGGAGCAGGCGGGCGCTCTGGGTACCTGCTGCTCTCCTCGGGGGAGGCCCCAAATGCTATCTGCACGGCCCACTGGTGATGAAGTGCCCAGCCCCACGGACATGCATGCTGTGGGGATTTAGGCCCCTTCCTGCACTCACTAGTGTTTGGCTTGGGGGTAAGTTATTTAACTCAGCGGTTGCCACTGGCGGTCCGTGAGGTCCGAAAGGTTGGCGACTGCGGGTTTAACTGGCCTGTCTCCGTTCCTCCTCGGGTTGCTGTGACAGTAGAACAGTGTCTGCCCTAAGAAGCATTGGCACAAAGGAAGGGCTATCCAAGTCTGTCCTGGTTACACCTAATTAAGGCTCCTTTACAAGACCCTTGTTGGGAAACAGGACGGCTCATGTTGAATTTCAATTCAGTCCAATGCTCTGAGGAGCTGCGAAGCTGGGGCGTGGAGCGAGCTCCTGAGCAGAGAGCTCGACACGGGGGGCAGAGAGCGGGTGGGACCGTGTGTGCATGGAGCCAGCCTGGCAGGCAGAGTTAATTAAGTGCAAAAGGCAGGTGCTCCCAGGGTGTGAGTAGAAAGAGACACATGTGAGCCAGAGGGGAAGAGCTGGTCTAGGCAGGCATGGGGAGGGATTGGCATTTAAGCCCCACAGTCTGAATTTCAGTGGAAATGAAGAAGCGGACATTCTGGAATAAAGGAGCAGTTTGAGTAAAGGCACTGAGGAATAGAACTCATGGAGAGGTTTGGAAACGAGGGAGAGAAGTCCGGACACATGGGAGGACAGGGCATGAGGCTGGGCAGGAGGTCAGAGTGCAGTGAGCGTTACCAGCTTGGATTTTATTCTTTAGACAATGGGATGTTATTCAAGTTTTGTGTTTTTGCTTTGCTTTGGCGGGGGAGGGGGCAATGGCATTATTGACCTGCACTGAAGAAATCAGTCCTGGTGACAGTGTGCGACAAGTACAGGAGAAGCCGAAGGCAGGACCCACAGGCCAGTTCAGAGGCTGCTATCAATCAGTCATACTTTTGGAATATCAAGTATATGCACACAGTCCAGGTAAGAGAGAATCTGAAACAGGGCGGGAGAAAAATGTGGAACGGGAGGGTGGGCAGGACAAAGGGACGCCTGTGAAGATTTCTTCAGAGACCTCAATTGGAAGAAGACCAAGGAGCCATGGTGGACGTCGAGGGAGTCTCCATGCTTCCCATCACACACAATCCCATCTGACTTTCCACCCACCCAGAACAGACTTCGGAAGTGCCGCTGGAGGATGATGATAGGTTTAAAGGTGACTTGCCCGAAGTTCACACAGGTACTCACATTTAAACTGGGTCTTTGAAACTCATGCGTTTCCGTTATACCGCATTTCAAAAAGATCGACGGTGCCAGTGCTTGATGAAGCCAGGCAGGAGGACGTCTGCTATAATTCTATTCGATTTTGTAATTAAGTCACTGAGCCTCTGAGAGAACCACTCAGGAGGGATGCAGTTGCTGTACATTAAAGAGTAAGTAGTAAATGAACAAATGGAGGCCGCACAATTACACTGCTCTTTCCAGAAATCAGGCAGTAAAATGAAGGAGAGACATCTATTTTCTCTCAAACAGCATGTTAAACTCTGTTCTGGGACCTGGAGTTGGGATGTGAAAAGTAGTGTGTGTGTGTGTGTGTGTGTGTGTGTGTGTGTGTCTTTTATTGTTGGTAGATGTATGTTTCAAAGGAACAAAATGTACCCGTGTGATTATGACAGTTAAAATGAGATTCTGCCTGTATCTGCTAAGAAAATTGAAGCATGGCAGCACCTGGTAATCTAGCAAATCAATCAAAAATATTGAATAAGCCCAAACTCTACACACACCAGAATACTGGGCACTGTAAAGGGTTTTTGAAAGTTTCGGTAAAACTGTTCATTTATTTCACAAAATAATTCTCCAGTGCCTGTCAAAGGTGACCGTGGCCTCTGTTGCTTCAAATCTGGGGGAGGAGCAGAAAGCCGGCGCAAGAACTGCGCTTGGGTGAGAAAGTCCACTTCCGTGGGAGCGCAGCAGGTGCAGGTGCGCCCAGAGGACTTCTCGGAGGAGGCAGCTCCACGCAGTGAGCAGAGTGTCCCAGGGAGAGCTCCGGGGCTGCGTCCCTGCCGAGGGGCCACACGTGCAAGCGGTACATTGTAATTAGCAGGTTTTTCATAATCGGAAAGGAGCAAAGGAGGCCAGACAGGACAGGCCTGGTCACTGGGCAGCCTCACCAGGAAGCTGCAACTTCACCCTCCCCAGGGAGCCACCAGCCCATTCCCTGCAAGTCACCTGGGCAAGGGGTCCAACAGAGGGGAGGTGGGTGCCTGTCAGTCAAACCTGGAACAGAGGTCATTGCCTAGAGGGGACAGGGCACTGCAAGCCTTGAAAATCTGGGGATACATAAGCCCCAACCAGAGAAGTTTGCCCTCTTGGCTCTGGTTCCTTTGGCTTTGCTCCTGCCGTGTCCCCTCCATAGCCGTGTGGCCCTACACGCAAGGGGCCGGTGGACTGCAGCAGGAGCACAAGCCAAGCCAGCCGGTGCCGGCTGGACCCTGCTCCAACCTGGAACGGAGGCTCCGGGCCTGGCTGTGATCCTAGCCCTGCTGAAGGCACAGGCGGAAGTTCTCCTTGCTGGGACGGAGGGGTTAATTCCACAGACATAAAGCTTCCTACAACGCACTCATCTTCCCATGTGCGTCTTAGAAAGTGCTTTTTCCTGGGACATCGCAAGAAGCCCACTCCCACCAGAAACCGGCGGGGACGAGGAGCACTCGCCACTCAACACAAAGGCCCTGGCTGGCGTGTCAGAGACGGCGCGTGTATTCCTGGAATCACAGAAAGAACAGTTCGCTGGATCATGACGTTCCGTTGGGTGAGAAATGAGAGCAAGAGATCACGTCGACTATAAACCTTCTTCCTCGTACCCGCTCCACACGCATCACTGCGCAGGCTCTGCTCCAGGCCCGGGAAGGGCACGCCAGGGCCAGCGGTGCCGGAGGGATTCGTCCTGGTGAGCACAGAGCTCCAGAACCAACGCAGACTCCCGAGAGCTGGTCTGACCATCACTTTATCTCTGCTGTGCGTCTGGTTTTGGAATTAGACAACGGAGACACGGGACTTTTTTAAACAGGAATTTACTGAGATCACATGTGAACCAGGAGGGCTTCATGGTGATAAAGGGCTCTGTGTGCAGAGGCCAAGACGCTGAGGTGAACCGCCACGGAGAACGGCTCACAGCTCTGGGAAATGCTTCCTGTCAAGTCCGGCGCCAGCACGAGCCTTTCATTTCTGACCAGACCCCCTCCCTCCCATCAGGAAAGGAGCGCCTTTCACCAGCCAGCGGACCCAGACCCAGATGGGAAGCTGCTTCCAGCAGCCGCAGCTTCCAGCTGCCCCCGGGCTGAGCAGAGCAGCCTAACTCGCCACCCGAGGGGTAACACTGGGCTGTCACCGTTGCCCAGTTTGTTCTGATGACATAAAACAGCAAGTGTGCCAAGTGCCAGGGGGGTATTTGTTTTCACATTTCAAACAAAAAATGAGAATTGTTTTCTTATGACACAGGAAGGAGCTCGAGAAGGCTGGCTCAGCAAGGGTTTCCTGGAGCGGCCCCTGGAGCCCAGCTCTGAGCCATTCCCTCTGCCCCTGAGCTGTTAGCACCTGGAGGGAGCACCTGCAAGTAGTTCATTCCTGTACAATTCTGCACCTGGCCCGGCTCTGGCGGTGAAAGCCACACTGCCCATGTTCCGGTTTTTCGTGAAGAGCTGTTGCCCTGCCTGCTGTGCTCTGAGCGGTCCTGTTTGCAAGCCCAGCGCCTGTACCCCACCCCTCCTCTAGGAGCCGAGACTGACCTCACGATCCCCCTCGATCCATGGGCTGCAGGCATTTTAATACCTGAAGCTGGGATTTGGGGATTGGTTATGCTGAGTGAGCCCTAGAGTCTCTACTGTAGCTCTGAGTCTCTGAACTGGAAAGGTTTAAGCAATTGGCTTTAAGCGATCCTTGTGTATGAAAACGCAGATTATCTTTTAAATGTATGAGCTGGAATGATCATAGAATACAAATCCCTGTTTTACAAAAACAGTTCATTAAAATAGATTGTTCCTTTACACGTATGAACATTTTTATTCAATTAATCGAACTTAGTAAGTGACACTCTATGAGGAAGACGCCTGTTGAGTGACTTGCATGGTCCCCATAAACATGACAGGTCACTAAACACTGAGTGACCGTGTGGCTTTGATTTTCAGGAAAGAAAGCGCTTCATTGTTCACACCTTCAACCCCTCCCCTGAGGTGAGCTGGAAGGCTAGTAAACTGTGGGAGCTGGAAACCTGTCTGAGCAGTAGACCTTCCTGAGGATTCTAGGCCTGGGAGAAACAGTGGGTGTTCAGTACAATGCCCGTTCTTCTCCCAGCCTGTCCCCCCGTGGTCACGGATGGGAAACTGACGCACAGGCGAGACAAATCTTGGACCAAGGTCATAAGGCTGGAGCTCCAACTGCTTTCTGTGAATGGAACACCTTGTGGAAATAGTATTTCTGTTACTGGGCCGCTTCCGCACCTGGGCTGGCCCGGCCCCCGCAGGGGTCAGGGACCTCCAGGACCTTGACCCCCCAGGAAAGATGTCCAGGACGAATCAGAGTGAGAGTAAAGCAAGTGTCATTCAGGTGGAGCGAGAGAAGGCCGGGTGCAGGCGCAGCTGTGAAAGAAGCGAAAAGCACCCAGCAGTGGGCCCGGGCCACACTGAGAGGGCGTTGCTCACGAAGCTTATTAGTTCTTGGGATTTTACTGTTCCCACGGTGGGGGTGGGGGTGGGGGGTGGGGGTGGAGGTGGGGGGTGGGGGTGGGGTCGGGGTGGGGTGTTGTCTCCAAGCTTTGTGGTTCCAAGTTCTGTCTCCACCTCTGGTTGGGAGGGAGCCTTGTTGTGACTTCCAAGACCAGGGACCAACAGGGGTTCCTGCCATTAACCGGTTCCCTGGATGACGCAGAGGGGGTGCAGTTCTGGTGAGAGGAGGTGGGATCCTGCTTCCTCATTCCACCGGTCGGATTTCCCCTTTCTATCCTGCCTCATTTCTACATCCAAGAAGAATTAAAAGTCAAATGGCACAAGGAGTCCAAACACTCCTGCTTTTGTGGGAACACATTCTTTCTGCATCTAATTCCCTCATAAGCCCGCACAGAGCAAGAAGCTAATCAAACACGAATGCTCACTAGAACGAATCCCAACATGTGACCCTGGAGGTTGGCACAAAAGATAGAACAGGATGATTCCTTGCTTTGGAAATAGAATTCCTTTCTGTGGGAACTTACCCTGGTGCATTCAAGTGTTGCTTGACTTGTGCACAACTCAATAGAGTGTGTCTGTCAGCAATCAACTCCCAAGCTCTCACCCTTTCAGTTCAAAGCTGAGAGAGTAGCGAGGACTTGAGCCAAATGGGAATTTGCTTCGGTAAAATTTCTTGAGCCACGCACTGCATTGTCTCAGTTAGGCCTTATAAAAGTCCTAAACTTGACCTATCAGGTAAGGGTCATTTCCCCCATTTTAGAGGTAAGGAAACCGAGGCCCAGATTGATTAGGAACTTTAGGCATCGAGATGTGATTCACATCCCCGTGTATGAGGAGGGGCCACACACTAGACCTGGCAGGCTCAGGTGGCCTTACAAATGCGGGGACGGAAAGGAACCACAGAGGGTGGTCTGAACTGACAGCTCTCTGGCTAAAAGCAGTTATGGTGGGTAGTCATGTCCTAGGCTGGAACCTTCCCTGACAAAGGTCAATTTGCACCTTCATTAAGCCTGTCTGTTAGCATCATACCTTTGGAATGTCAAAGTAATTTCCTTTTAAAGGACCCCGCCAAGCACAGGCATCACGGAGACTCCAAATCCCCTCATTGTCATTGATCATTGTTGACTATTAACTGTACTGTACCCACCTGTGTGTTTACCACTTTACTTTTATCCATTCCCGAGGTACGCCCCCCCCAACCCCCCGCTTTCTCTCGCCTCCTAGCCTATCACCAGTGGGTTTCATGTAACCCACTTACATCTTCCAAACCAGCGGTCGCCAACTGTGGGCCCACAGACCACTGGTGGTCCGCGAGGTCCGAAAGGCTGGCGACCGCCGAGCTAAACTGCGCTTCTCTCGAGCATTATCTCAACCCCTTGAGATTTTGCTTCCTGGCAATTGTTGACAGTTGGCTCAAATAAACTCACAAAAATTCTCTGCAGGTTTGAATGTTTCTTACATTGACACCCAGTATTCTGAATCCAAAACCAGTGTTTTCTCCACTCCACTGTGTTAGTCTATCTTAATTTCCTGTAAAACATAATTTTCAGTCCCATTCAAACGGATTCTGTCACTTGTGGTGAAGACTTTAATTTGATTTGCAATTTGGTAAATAAACTAATATTTGGGATTATGATGCTGCAAACGGATGCACTTGGTTTCCCTGTTTAATTCGGTCAGTTTTCATTTGTTCCTTAAGTAAAACATGCCACAAAGTTAGTATCAGCTTTCTTGGGGGTTCCTACTGAATTCTAAGTATTTTAAAAAGAAACGCTATCCCCGTTATTTAGCAGAACTCACTTGCTAGAAATACGTGCAAGAAATATTTTTATGGCATACTCGGGCCACTTGGGCCGCCTAAGCAGTTTCTCATTTGCAAAAATAGAGGCGGTGTAGTTCTAATTCCTAATTTGTACCTAAGTGTTTCTAACCCCTCTTACCTGTTCAGAGGTCAACCTGTGGATCTGAGGGCGTCAGCAGGCTCTGCAGGTGCTGCCTGGAGGAGGCCCCTGTCACTCAGGGCTGTCCCCCCCGCTGTTCCAGGTGGCCCCTCAAGCGCACAGCGGAGGGACCGCGGGCCTCTTACAAGGGGGTTTGCTTAAAATGAGGCTTGCCACCCCTGCCAAAATGGTGGCTTAGCGAGCACTGAAAGGCCTTTAAAAGTCACTTCTGCATGGTCTCGGGTTCTCGTTTAGCTTCCAGCGCAGTGCGGACTGTGTCCAGGATGCTGTAAGGAGTGGCTCAGCGCCTGCCAGGCAGGGCAAAGTCTGCTCACATGATCGCATTCTGTGCAAGTGGGCTCCGGAGTCCTTGGACCTTGGAGCCGGCACATTGGGCCCCGTCCACCGTGACTGCATCTCCCAGCTCAACTCCAGGAGCAGCCAGTCAGCACGCAGTGTCCCCCGCCCCCCACCTCCCCAGGCCTGCAGGCAGACCCCACTAGCATCCCAGTTCACAGAAGGCTTCATTAAGGTGAACATGAGCAGCCTCTTCCTCCCTCTCCCCTCCCCTTCCCCCCTTCTCCTCCCTCCTATTCTCTCCTCCGCTCTCCCTCCCTCACACACAACATTCTTAGAGCCACTTCCTCCAGCGACCAGACAGCCCCCAAACAACCGAGAGTTAGTTCCCCCTCAGCAGCGACTGAGCTGGGGGACGATCAATCGCTCCCAGGTGAGAGCAGAGGACTCCGGAGGGCAATTCCGGTCCAAAGCTCTAGGGACTCCACAGGCTCCCAGCTCCCCACAGGCCCCACAGGCTGCTGCTGCTCTCCTGTCCCTATGACTCCCACTCTCTTCCTTTGAGAATGTCCTCCGAGCTCACTGAGACAGTCCTTCCTGGGATGAAACATGCCGGGCGCATGGCCCGCATGGCCTTTGCACTGCACCTGCCAGCCTCTGTCACATCACTCGCAACGTCCTCCTCCCTTCACTATAGATGCCACCAGGGCAAGATTCCCGTCCCACCCTTCGCTGTCAGCGATCACCAAGCCACTGGGCCCAGTGCACAAGCTCAGTCCCAGCTGAGACTGAAGTGGGTGAGGAATGGGAAGGCGGAGGCCAGGCCAGTTTGGAGAGGCAGGCAATGCCCTTAGCTCCCAGCCTGCCCGCTGGGGACTCCTGCCCGC
This sequence comes from Myotis yumanensis, assembly GCF_028538775.1. Lineage (NCBI taxonomy): Eukaryota > Metazoa > Chordata > Mammalia > Chiroptera > Vespertilionidae > Myotis > Myotis yumanensis. The sequence goes on along the minus strand of NW_027223770.1, from coordinate 3,135,455 downwards.
AGTGCGCCTGGGACTGTGATGCCTGGAGAGCCCCCAGCGCCCTCAGGGACAGCTCTGGCATGGCCACTCCTCCCTCCGGTGCTCGCCGCACGAAGCCTGCCTCACAGGAGCCCCAAGAGGCCGCCAGGATGGACTCTTTGCCCGGAACACGCATTCCTGATGAGTGAAAGCGCAGGTTTCTCAGGTGCGAGCGTTGGGAGCTACTCAGGGAGCACCTGCCGGAAGGAACAAGAATGCCTCTGCAAACAGCTGCTTAGCTATCAGCCCTAAAGAAACCGTTTCACCAAGCCTCCTTCGCTTACTGCTGAGGCCTCAGATCAACCATCCTCTCCCTCAAGACCTCAAGCGAATTCCCAGCCTCCCTCGGGGCTCTCAGGCCACTTTGGCGCCAGGGCTCCCTGCGCCCGGAAGACAACGGTTCTCTCCCACCCCCCGCCCGTCCTCAGGACGCCTGCCAAACCCGACGAAGCCCCACTGAGCCATTTCATTCCCCCTAAATGTCTGTTCGCTCCACCTCAGTTTCAAAGCGGGAAAACACCTTAGGAAGCCAGGCCCACTTCTCATAGATGAGGAACGAGGCTCAAGAACTCCTCTGTGGCCGTTTGCTGTGCTACAAAGAGGAAGCTAATCCATTCACTTCGGGAGAGCTGGGTCTAGAAACAGGTTATCACAGACCCTTTTGTTGCTTAATCGAGAGTCCCTCACCGGCCTGCTTCCAGGACTGGCCATGCCCGGGGGGCAGGGGAGGGACTCAGGCACCTCATGTCACTGAGCACCGTGCTCCATCAGAGGCAGCCGCAGGAGGGCTGGTTCCGGGAGTGAACGCAGAGCCGAGAGACGGGGCCTAGGCAGCTGCTGCCGGACTCAGCTCTTACCACGCACCTCTTTTTATTTAGTCCTCACCCGAGGATATTTTTCCATTGATTTTTAGGGAGAGTGGAAGAGAGAGGGAAGGACAGAGAGAAACATCGATGAGAGAGAAACACACGGATTGGTTGCCTCCTGCATGAGCCCCGACCAGGGCCTGGGCTGGGGAGGAGCCTGCAACCAAGGTATGTGCCCTTGACCGGAATCGAACCCGGGCACCTTCGGTCTGCAGGCTGACACTCTATCCACTGAGCCAAACCGGCCAGGGCTTATCACATACTCTTTAAAACGAAACTTTATTGGAAGAACAGTCGTATCAATACATCGCACACCCCAAACTAATGTGATATTGTATGTCAACTGTAATTGAAAAATAAATTTAGAAAAGAACAGCTCTAGATTTACAGAGATCACCACACACTTCTAAAGGCTAAACTCCTCCATGCCTCCCGTCACTGTTTCCCTAACCGCGTCCTCCTACGTTCCACTCACGCAAAGTACCTTTTTCCCGTGTTACTGGCACTAAGCACCTCGCAGGGGCGAGTGTTTGGCGCAGGTGCAGGAACCATTTGTTTTCCGAGGGGAAATGTTACAAAGAGCAACCTTTGTGCACAGGTTCTATGCGGAAGGTGGGAAATTTCTATTTAAATCAGACCAATGTCCAAGTGTAATCCTGATAAAAGCAGCCAACAGTGACCACACACTCACTGTGAATCGGTGTGACCTCAGTGGCTCTTCAAGGCAATCCAGTGAGCCGTTTGTTCTCCCCACTGTCAAGTGAGAAGAGGCGAGGCTTGGGAAGGTCATCTAAGGGCACACAGGTGAGCAGTCACTGCGCTGGGAGCACCTGAGCCGGAGCGCAGCTCGCCCACCCTAGCCTGTCCTTCCTCTCGTGCGGAATGATCTTGATCTTCAATGGCAGCATCTTGGTCCAGATTTGAGAGCTCACTCATACACCCACGCTGTGCATACCACACGAGTTCCTAGCACCAGCACGGGACTGTTTGAGATCAATGCAAATATGCACATACATAGAACGAGCATATGGGCTCCCAAAGCTTGGCAAACATGTGCACATTCGTGGCATTTACAGCACATTTTCCAATTACGTTAAACTTAGGATACTCATTCACTTCCTCAAGGGAGGCAGTGTGACTAGCAATTAAGTGCAAGCGTTCTGGAATTAAGATGCCTGGGTTAAACCCAGGTCCACCGTGCAGTAAAGTCAATTAGCCTCTCAGTGGCTCAGTGAGCCCATGAGAAAAACGAGATGGATGGCCACAGCGCCCACCTCACGGGTTGGTGAGAAGTACACAGCACTACACAGAAAGCACTTAACATACCCCCGTCTATACTGAGCGCTGGGAGATGGCCACGGCGCGCTATTTCATGCCTGCAATGGTGTGTGACAGCATCGCATGTACACACAGCTGGCATCATGGACGTGGGGCAGCAAGGGGCATCTGGTTGCACAGACACGTGACACACACCACAGCGCACGACAAAGACCCACCCTGCACAGTGCCCCACAGGCGCATTATGAACCCCCTAATGTATGAATTCCAGTCGCTCTCCACTCACACACAGGAGATGTGAAAAGACTAGGTCAACGTAACAGCTTGAAATGCAGGTGGGTTTATGTTAAGGCCCGTGGGGGGAGGGGTGGTAACAGATGGTACACGTATGACCGCATGGTTGTCATTGTTATTGTTACCAGCGTGAGCGGAACGCTGGGCTTTCGGCACCTCGGATTTCTTAAGGAAACAGCAAGAGGAGGCGTCATGGCTCCCTCACAGGGAAGGGCTCTGCCTCCGTCACCGTCTCCCTCTCACTCTCAGGAGTCAGAAGGTGGCCTCTGGGCTTTCGTTCTAACGGTGGTCCCCCCCCCCCCCCCCCCCCCCCCCGCTCATTACAGGGGAAGCACCTGGTGAGGCCAAGGCACTGGCTGTCCCCAATGCCGGGACATGCGCAGGGCGCACAGCCCTCACCCACTGCGGAGACTCACTGCATTTGGAGCGCGAGGCCTTGACTGAGCTATATTACAGCACAGTCAGCGGCAGGGAAAATCCTCTTTGAACTAGAGATAAACCATTTCATTTGTTTCGAAAGCTTACGAAACAGGCGGGTGCAAGAGAAAACCCCAAACAAGCCTCAGTAACAAGACACCAACCTAACCCCTGGCTGAGCGACCGCAGCGGCAGTGAGTGTTGTTGTATGTGTGTACGTGTAGAACGCTCACGGGCACCACAGGGCCGGAAGTGAGACTGTATTAACAGCAAACACTCAGAGCCCCGCCTGACCAGTGGAGCAGAGGGCAGAAGCTGGTGGTTCAAGGGGCCTTGCTCATCACACGGGTCCTGAGGCTGTTCAGCGAGGAACCCGTGGAGGGGACCCCAAGCTCTCTCTCTGACCCCTCCCATGCACTTAATGGACATGAAACTCACCCCTGAATTTCAAAAGGAAAGAGTGGAATGTGGTCCTGGGTTCTGTGGAAGTTTCCAGTGTCCCTCTCTCTCATGGCTACACTTCCTGATGTTGGTTGATCGTTTCTTTACTCAAGACACTCGCCCCAGCTGCTGCTGATGCAGGGAGGGAGACAGGCGGGCAGAGTGCTGTCTCTCATCCCCACAGAATGCGCTTTGCTGCATTTCTCAGCGATGAAGGCCATGAAAGGGGGTGACAATAAACAGAGGAGGAGGTGTAACTCCTCTCCGCTCTGGTGTGGAGGTAGGAAACCACAAGCCTCACCCTGGGGAAGGGCTGAAACCCAGGAACACGTGAGCTCAGGGCTGACTATCATAATTGATGCTCCGTGCCAGGCAGGTCATGCTCAAGTTCAAGGTGGATCCGGAGTAAAAGCAGTGCTATAAGGTAATAAAAACAGTGGCTGTGGGTCTTTGAATTTCTTAGCTTAAAAAATGAAGTTGGACAATATTAAGGGGGAAATTGTATACGCACGGCGTGGCCTTCATATGGCAGCACAGAGCGTTTGGAGAGCAACCTGGAGACATGGAGTTCGAGCCCTAAGCTAGTAATTCCTCTGACCCTGCAGTCCTGCTCCTGAGAGATCTGTGGTTTGGAAGAACAGGACTTGGGAGTCGGGCAGATCTGAGAGCAAACCCTCGCCCTACATTCACCTGCCGCGTGACTTAGCCAAGCTCTGACTCCTTAGGCTTCCATCTCTTCCTGTGAAAAAGGGGAAGCATAGCACACACTTCATGGCTGTGAAAAGGTAGTGACACACTACGGTAAAGTGCCCTGCATGGAACGTAATCAACAAATTGCTTTAGACTTTTAAAATCCGTACAAATAATTATTTCTTATGCAAGAGAGAATGTTTATTTCACAGTGAAAAGTTGGCAACAACTAAAATATCAACCCTTGGAATGACTAGAAAATTATGGTATTTTCACCCAGAGGAGAAATGCAGCTATTTAAAAATATAAGCTTACATCTACTACATATTTAAATTGTTTATGGTTATTTTTGTATCCGTTTGCTGCAAGTGGAATGGAATAGCACATACACTAACATTACAACTGTGTGTGTGTGTGGTGTAATTTTCTATGTTACACTGAGCAGTACCAAGGGGCAGGATTTTGCCACCCAGCGTAAGTCTCTTTGGCATAAGGATCATCTTAGGCTGATTATTTTTAGGAAACAAAGACTCAAGAAGAAATTTTGACCTGCCCCCTACCTGCCTAAAAGAATTTATTTATTATTATTTAAAATATGTTTTATTGATTTTTTTTTTTACAGAGAGGAAGGGAGAGGGACAGAGAATTAGAAACAATGATGAGAGAGAAACATCGATCAGTTGCCCCTGACCAGAATCGAACCTGGGACTCTTCAGTCTGCAGGCCGGCGCCCTATTCACTGAGCCAAACCGGTTAGGGCTGCCTAAAAGGATTTAGATGGGGGAGCTACTCTGAGAAGGAACCTTCACCACAGAAAACAACAGTGTAACATGAATTAGGTGCAGTAGACAGGAAGAGCCCAGAAGGGCTCGTTGGAGCACTGTCTCTGCCCCACTGTCTCTGCATCGCCAGGCAAGCATTTGCTTACCAAACATTCGTCTTTCTATCTCCATGTGAAGGACCTTCTTCCCTGTGAAGTCCCAGACTCCTACCTCTTCTTAGTCCAGACTTGCTTATGAGCCCCAATTTCTTGACCTTGAGGACCCCATATTCTTGTGGAACTCCCATAGGTATGAAATTAAATTTACTTTCTCCAGTTAATCTGTCTCATGTCAATTTAATTCTTAAACCAGCCAGAAGGACCCAGAAAGATAAACTTTTCTTCCCTGACAGTAGGATCGTTACAGATTTCATTTTTCCATTTGTCTTAAGATACTAAAATATGTTTAATCTAAAAATATGTTAAAATTGAGTTCATTGCTTGATTGACAATGAAAAAATTAGGATGTGCAAATGGTCCCCAGGCATCTCTCAGTCTCCGGGAGAGTATGACACTCGCCACATCAAGCCTGACTGGGAGCGGACCTGCTCCAGGCCCGCATTCTGGTTTCTAGAGAGCGACCAGCATGGCTAGGAGAAAGCCCTCCCTTCCTTGTTATTGAATTCGTAGCTCTCACTTGCAGATGTTTGTTATGCCTACCATATTCTAGGTGCCACGCCAGGTAATGAGTCTGTGAGTGTTTGCCCTCCCTGAGCACATAACCTACTATGGAAGATAAGTTATTTTAATATCTATAATAATCTACACTAATAATAGCCTATGTGGTCGTCCCGCCCTGACGCCATGATACCCTCACGCCATCACAAGATGGTTGCATGCACAGAGGAGGCAGGTCCTGGCAGAGAGTCCCCAACACCTCGAGTGGAGGATGTGGGTCCCGGCGGCTGCTCTGTGTGTCTTCCGCCAGGGTTCCCGTGGATCCGTGTGCACGTGCCAGGGAGGTGGGACTCCTGGCTCCCACCTACCTCAATGGGCAATCCATTGAGGAACCCCAGATGGGTGGGCGGGAACTACCTCTTTGGGGTGATCGATTGCAGGGCTCCTGCACTGTGAGAGGGCACAGGCCAGGCTGGGGGGGCCCTCCCACCGAGTGCACGAATTTTGTGCACTGGGCCACTAGTAAAAGCATAATATGCTAATTAGACCAAATGTCCTTCTGGATGACCTTCCGATGAAGCTGGGGCTGCAAGGGGAGCCTGGGTCCCGGGTGCCAGAGGGAAGCTGGTGCCAGCAGCCGGGGAAAGGAAGGCCTACTCTTGCACAAATTTTGTGCGTCAGGCCTCTATTTTAACATAAGACAGTGGAAAGTGCCATCAAAGATACACTGGGCAGTGTAGGGTTTGCAGCCGTTACTCGATAACCATAGGGAGGCATGATGATGGAGATGTGTTTTACAGGTAAAAAACTGAGCACTGCCTAGAAGCCCCTCAGCTAATAAGTGACAGACCTAAACCCTTGCCTTCCAACGCCATGGTCTCCACTCCCATCCCTCCACCTCAGCCTCTCCCTCCATAGAGGGGCCTGGAAGTTCTGTTTGCCAGCATCGTTCCAGGGCTCCCCTGCCCTTCCTCAGCCCCAAGTGAGCGTGTGATGCTCTAGATCTCCAGGAGAGGACTGGCGTGCGCCGCCCTGCTGGCTGGAACAGGACCAGCAGCTTTGGGTTCTTGTGTCTGCAGAGAATGGGGGACTACGGGGTCTGGACTCTCTGGCTTCTTAGAGCCACACGTGGAGCAACCGAGGGCATGCAGGCACAGCTGGTTTTGCTCTAAAGTATTCGTTTCTGCTCTGTCTCAACAGGAGGCTGGAGAAAGGGGTCTTCTCCTTCAACCCTTACATTCCTCCCTCCTCCTCCATCCTGACTCCTTCACTCTCCTTTCCCCTCCACTTTTTCTCCTTTTCTCAGTGAGATATCCTTCCGCCCTTTCCCCCTATATCTTCTACTTCTATTAACTCCTTGTCCCCATGAATCCTGAGGGCCGAGGGCCTGGTCCCTCCCACCTTGGCCTGACCTCCTGAATGTACTAGAATCAGAGAAGTTGGTGGTGGAGTCAAAGAGGGAAGCGTGGAAATAGAGAACCCGTGTCTAAAATCTGATCTTGTGACTCTAACAGCACCACAGCTCAGAACAAACTGGACTCAGTCACCTGCCTGTCCTTGACAGTGCAGGAAAGTGAGGGAGCCCTGCGTTTGGAGAAAGAAGACGGAAATGTTGTAAAGCCTCTTGCTTTGCTGCTTGTGTGTCGTGGGCTTTGCTATTGTTGTTCGTTTGTTCTCTGTGAACTATGCTCTCGGCACCTACGTCACCAGCTCTGCAGGCAGGGTCAGGCCTCTTCTGCCAGGGACGGCGTTGTAGAAGCCATGTCAGCTGCAGGCAGAAGCCCTTGAGTTTCAAGCCAGCATGTCTGCTAGCCGGTGAGTAAGCTGCTCTGAGAACTCCACACCCCAAAGGCCTGTACAGTGGGCATATTTTAAAAACCAAAGACAAATAAGCCGTTGACAAAAGTGATCTTATTTTCGGAATCTCCTGCCTAGGTGTCAGGGCCGGGAAGGGCAGGGAAGCAGGTGGACCAGCTGAGAAAGGTAAACGTTCAGCGAAAATGGGATTCAGAAGACAAGCAAGACACAGGCGTAGCTCCCACACAAAACCCACGTCTGCACAGACCGCGGTAAGTGACGCACTTCGACACAGATGAGCAATACACTGGTGCGACACCTCCACACGGGAAACAGAACAGGGATGATGTTCCCTTGCAGATGCGAGGGCAGGATCAGAAAAACCAAAAGACTCCGTGAGCGCCATGTGAGAGGCAGAGGAAGGCTTTCCAGCCAGCTCGCCCTTCCCAAACGGCCATGGTTGTCCATCGGGAGTGCCTGCCCCGTGGCTATGTGGAAAGTAAGACAACTCCTGGCCTTCTCACTACCTAGACGAGCCTCGGTTACCAAATCACCGGACCAACCTTCCTTTTCCTCCAGCTCTTGATGAAGATTATTCTAATCAGGGCTGCCTCTGGGCAAATACCAGAAAAAAGTTAAAAAGAGGGCCAGCATCACAGACCAGCTCAGTCCCCATCACCTCTGGCCTCTGAAACAGGAACTACTGCCCTTCGTGTGGGTGTTCTGGAAGCAGCACGACTCTCCCTGCAGTGGCTGAGGCTGGAGAGCACGCTGGTCCTCAGAGGCCTGGCCTGGTGCTGCCTCAGCGTCCGTGCTGCGGGCAGTTGGCTCAGCAAGTGGCCCGGCAGATTCCCTGTGTCCCAGCGATTCCGTTGAACATAGATGTTCACGCCCATCGGTGCCTTAACGAGCAGGTGATCCCGCCAGACTTCCCTGTTTGCTCTATGGACAGCACCCCCTGGTGCAAAGGTTCGGAACTGGAGAAGCGGGTCCCATCCCTCTTCCCCCCATTGCGTTCTATTTCCTTAGGAAGCAGTGAGCTGTAACATGGCATCCATTTACTTGGTCAAATTATTGTGAAAAAAAAAATACAATAAAATCTGACCCCTTGGTTGGACAATTATTGCTTACTGGGTTACAATACTAGTTTTAACATAACCTAGACCCCGTGTCTGCACAAACTAAGAGAGGTGGGGGGACGGGGGGGGGGGGGGGGGGTGGCAAACAGCGAGCTATGCAGACAACCAGGGAGGATGGCAACGTGCCAGCGGGGTTCTGCACGGGCAGTGTCCCATCCCATCGCTCTCCTCCTGCCACGGGCTCTCTGAAAGGGCCTGGCCTTTTCTGAGAGCAGCTGAGGAAGCGTGGGCCCAGAAGAACTGGTCTCCGCGGCAGGTTTAACCAGCAAAGTCTTGGCTTCAGCTCCAGCTGGGGGGCCAGAGTTTAGCATCAAGAATCCACTGCCTTAAATCCCAGTCACAGAGGTCTCTATGCTCTCACTTGAAATGGCTAAGATTGCGATCCAAACGCCTAGAACCAGAGGCTCACTATAGAACACAGCTCCCTAACCTTGGATTCAGGGTCCCGGGAAACCACTGAGGGCAACGAGCCATTTCCCTCTTGTCTCTGGAACAACCTAGCCTGTGAGCTCCCAAGAGCAGTGCCCGTGCCTGGACAGAGGTCGGATTCAGAGTCCAGCTCAGTGCTTGGTGTGCAAGCAGAGCTCAGTAGGCACCGGCTGAATGAGAGAACAGACCTGCAGGCTTACTTTTGGGAGATGAGAGAGGCAAGTGTCAGCCTACCAATTTGCTCATGGCCTTGGCATTCAGGGGCTCTGACTTGGCCCAACTGCCTTTGAAAAGGTCATTTTACCTGCCTGTTTGCCAGACTATTAACTAGATCCATGGTGGGCAAACTGCAGCTCGTGAGCCACATGCAGCTCTTTGGCTCCTTGAGTGTGGCTATTCCTAAACCTTAGGAGTACCCTAATTAAGTTAATAACAATGTACCTACCTATATAGTTTAAGTTTAAAAAATATGGCTCTCAAAAGAAATTTCAATCGTTGTACTGTTGATATTTAGCTCTGTTGACTGAGTTTGCCGACCACTGAATTAGACAGAAATGGCAAATCATTGGGTGGTTCGGAGCCAGGTCTTGCGCCCTCTAGTGGCCAGGGTGATTAAGGATCCCTGGCCATCACAGCACTCCCAATGCTTGGAATTTAAGCATCAAGTAGCCAAGAGTCTTCGAGCTTCGTTTTACCCAACACTTCCCTCAAACAAGGAGTCATTGGCCTCTGGGCCAGAAGAGTCGCCCCGTTCCAGAGTCGCCCCGTTCCTGGAGTCCTGGAAGGAGGCTCCTCCTTTCTCCTTCAAGCAGATGACACGTCAGAGAGCTGACAGCGAACCTGTGAGAGTGACCTGCCTTCCAGGGAATGGGCTTCCTCTTTTCCAGCCCGGAACGTTCAGGTTTCTGTCTATTTGGGGTTGTCAGGCCTGGTTACCCTTCTGAGGATAAATGACCTTCAGAAGCCCTTCAGCCCTTCCATGTATGCCTTTGAATAACGATTTGTTCAAGTTGTTCCATCATAAAGTTAATGAGATGCTGTAGGAATTTAATTCTTGTTTATACCAGTGAGCCTGTGGTAAATGAGTTTCATTATACATTGACTCACTGAGGTCACAGAGCCTGTTGCCCACGTGAGACACGGCTTCCTGTGTTGCTAGCGTTCCAGGATGACATCCATCTCAAGGACAAACTCAGGGTCCCAAACCAATGACTGAAAACGAATAAATCTCCTCTCCCGCCTACAGAAGGCTTTCAGTGAGCTTTTGCTTTTTGTTTTCAATGTGTAGCAAATGAAAAATCCACTGCCTCCTGGGCCACGGGGGAAGTGCCACAGGTGCAGGGCATGTTTCCACTGTTGGTTCTCTGTACTGTAGAGTCTATACTATAAAGTGTATACTGTAGAGTGTATATTATAGAGTGTATACTATAGAGTGTAAACTATAGAGTGTATACTATAGAGTGTATACTATAGAGTGTAAACTATAGAGTGTAAACTGTAGAGTGTATACTGTAGAGTGTAAACTATAGAGTGTATACTATAGAGTGTATACTATAGAGTGTAAACTATAGAGTGTATACTATAGAGTGTATACTATAGAGTGTATACTATAGAGTGTAAACTATAGAGTGTATACTATAGAGTGTAAACTATAGAGTGTATACTATAGAGTGTATACTATAGAGTGTAAACTATAGAGTGTAAACTGTAGAGTGTATACTGTAGAGTGTAAACTATAGAGTGTATACTATAGAGTGTATACTATAGAGTGTAAACTATAGAGTGTATATTATAGAGTGTATACTATAGAGTGTAAACTGTAGAGTGTATACTATAGAGTGTAAACTGTAGAGTGTATACTGTAGAGTGTAAACTGTAGAGTGTATACTATAGAGTGTAAACTATAGAGTGTATACTATAGAGTGTAAACTATAGAGTGTATACTATAGAGTGTATACTATAGAGTGTATACTATAGAGTGTAAACTATAGAGTGTATACTATAGAGTGTATACTATAGAGTGTATACTATAGAGTGTAAACTATAGAGTGTATACTATAGAGTGTAAACTATAGAGTGTATACTATAGAGTGTAAACTATAGAGTGTATACTATAGAGTGTAAACTATAGAGTGTAAACTATAGAGTGTATACTATAGAGTGTATACTATAGAGTGTATACTATAGAGTGTAAACTATAGAGTGTATACTATAGAATCTGTACTAAGAAGTGTATAGTGCCGTGAACAGTGTTGGACACAACAACCCATATTTGGCGAACTGATGAGTGAACTAACCCCAAAGGAAAGGTTCTTCCTACTGCAGTGATGGCAAACTTTTTGAGCTCGGCGTGTCAGCATTTTGAAAAACCCTAACTTAACTCTGGTGCCGTGTCACATATAGAAAATTTTTGATATTTGTTTTATAGTAAAACAAAGACGTATATTTTTGATATTTATTTTATATATTTAAATACCATTTAACAAAGAAAAATCAACCAAAAAAATGAGTTCACGTGTCCCCTCTGACATGCGTGTCATAGGTTCGCCATCACTGTCCTAGTGGAAATCGGGGATGTGGGAGAGGCTGCATCTCCTTCCTGACAACTTTGGGAAACGGGTGGATTCTCATTTATCTTAGAAACAACAGAACCTGAGGCTGGAAGGAACCTTAGAAATCATCAGTCTGATCCCATCCTTGGTTCCTTTCATTCATTCACTTCACAGATGAGGAAAATGAAGATCAGAGAGGTTCAACAACTGGCCACAGGTCACACAGCAATTTCATGGCAGAGCCTTCGCTGAATCCCAGTTCTCACCCCTGCTACTTCCTAAAATAACAATGATGTTCAAAGTTCTTGGCTGTGACTCACAGTAAAAAATACACATGACATGGAACACACCCACCCACCCACCCCCACACAAAACACTAAAAAGGGTTTCTTGTAATGCACACTGGCCTATTGTCTATTTATTCCATTTTTTATGATATGCTAATCCCAGCTCACTAAATTAAGCTCACAACTTGAAATTTAAAAGCACATTCCACTGTAGCACCTTGCCCACCACCTCTCCCCTGCACAGGCTGAAGTTCTCCGCGTCTTCTGCCAAGGGACGCGGGAGTGGCCCGCTTCTCGGCACCTGCGGCCAAAGATCCCACCATTAAAGTTTCATTTGCTTCCAAGAGTGCAGTCCAAGGGATTCTCTTCTCCAGCCCCGGTAGCCACAACAGGCTGCTTCAGATCACACACCAGGCCCGGGCAGCAGCCTCATCCTCGTCCTCGTCCTTGTCCTTGTCCTTGACTGGCTCTCCAAGCCACACGTTAGCAGACATTCGCATCCTTACATAAAAGAGCATGTTCTTATCTCGCACTAGCCTCTCTGCTGCCGTCACTCTCCTTCCCCAGCCAGGAGCCAGGCGGGCGGGACGGGAGGGGTGGCAGGAAGCAGAGCTGGGAGGGGAGAGAGGGACAGGCGTGGGTCTGAGGTCATCAGCTACATAAGTAGGTGTGAACAGGTGGGCTGCTCAGCAGTCCTCAGGAGGCGGCAGCCTCTCTCTCTCTCTCTCTCTCTCTCTCACACACACACACACACATGCACAGCGTTAAAACATACTCTCCCTTCTCCTAACCCTGTTTCACCATTTTCTCCTCCATTTCCCAAACCTCCTTTACCAAATATTCTCTCTCTCTCTCTCTCTCTCTCTCTCTCTCTGTTAACATGGTGGGAGCTGGTTTCCCCTATTTCTTTTCTAATTGACAGGTTGGAACTTTCTGCTCTGATTTGGCAGTGCGGTGCTCTGTGGCAGCCAGGGCTGAAGGCCTCCCATAGCAACCTGGGCACATTCCCACGGCTCCCTGATACCAGGCGGAATTTCCTGGGTTGGCAACTCAGCCCTCTCAGGAGCAGTTCACAGATCGCAGGCCGCCGGGCCCTTACCGGTGAGTCTCACTGGGCTCAGGGCACAGGGGCGACGCTGGGCAGAGCTTCCAGAGATTCCCAGAGGCGGCTTTCGCGCCTCTGTCTGGGTTCTGCTCCTGGAGGGGGAAGGTTAAAAGGAACGGAGCCGAAGCTGGTTTGGCTCAGTGGATAGAGGGTCGGCCTGCGGACTGAAAGGTCCCAGGTTCGATTCCGGTCAAGGGCATGTACCTGGGTTGCGGGCACATCCCCAGTGGGGGATGTGCAGGAGGCAGCTGATCAATGTTTCTCTCTCATCGATGTTTCTAACTCTCTATCTCTCTCCCTTCCTCTCTGTAAAAAATCAATAAAATATATTTTTTTTAAAAAAAGGAACGGAGCAGCAGGAGCACAGGACTCTCCCCACAGCTCTGACCCCGATGTGCTGTGTGATGGTAAGTCGGTTACTTAACCTCTCTGGCTCTTAGTTACCTCATTTTTAAAATGAGAGATTAGATTTTAAAAAAACCAACAAAATTAATTGGTTACCTTCAATGATCCCTTCAAATATTCAAGGAATTAACTCATTATGTTGAAATCTGGCAAATAAAGGAAAAGAATCAAGCATTTATCCTCCTCCCCTCTATCAACTACAATCCTAGATAAACACACAGTTGTTAAGAGTAAACACCTCTTTTTAAAAGAATTCCAACAAATAAGTGAAAAAGAAGTGATAGAATAACAGCATTTTGCAACATCCAAGGAACTGCTGAATCTACACATTGAGCATCAACAGATCACAAAAGACAGTCAGACATCTGTGCTCGCCGAGGAGAAAACAATTCCACCCGCAGCCGTGCCCACAAGATCCATTCAGATCAGACTTCTGGGTCCAAAACTGATTTGCACTAACAAAGAGGACAGAGAACACGTCAGCGCATCGGAAAGCCATGGCGCAGTCCAGCTGGGAAGCTCAGCAGGCCCCGCGCCCGAGCTCGCAAAGAACAAAGTGGCCCGGCCGGCGTGGCTCAGTGGTTGAGGGTTGACTATGAACCAGGAGGTCACAGTTCGATTCCCTGTCAGGGCACGTGCCTGAGTTGCAGGCTCGATCCCCAGGGTGGGGCATGTAGGAGGCGGCCGATCAATGATTCTCTCTCATCATTGATGTTTCTACCTCTCTCTCCCTCTCCCTTCCTCTCTGGGATCAATAAAAATATACTAAAACAAAACAAAACAAAAAAAAACCCAAACAATCAAAAACAAACAAACAAACAAACAAACAAAAAACCAAAGTATGCCCCGACTGGGGGTTGAACCCGCAACCTTTTTGGTGTAGGGACCACGCTCCGATCAATTGGGCTCTGGCAGGGCCCAGGCATTATACTTTTTAATATATATATATATTTCAGAGAGGAAGGAAGAGGGAGAGAGAGAGAGAAACAGCAATGATGAGAGGGAATCATCGATCTGCTGCCTCCTGCACGCTCCACACTGGGGATCCAGCCTGCAAACTGGGCCTGTGCCCTGACCGGATATCGGACCATGACAACCACTGAGCCACCAGCCTGGCCCAGGCTTTGAGCTTTTTAAAGCCCCCCAGGTGTTCCCATGAGGAGCCCAGGGCGAGAACACCTGTGCTCAACCCAACGGCCTGGCTGGTGGTGAAGGACTCAGGTGTTCGCGATCTTGCGGAAGTTTCTTTGTCTCTCCTGACTCTAGTCCATCTGTGAAATGGGGTTTCCCACTCCAATTCTTTTCTGTCTGCTCTACTGTTGAGAGAATCAAATGAAGGAGCAGAGAGTCAGGGCTCCTAGAAATAAAGACGCGGAGTTCTGTCCCCAGCAGCTCTAGCTGCTGTCTCTCAGTGTAGTGGCTGGCCAGTGTTCGGAAGCCTGAGGCTGGGTGGGTGGCCGTACCTCATCATGGCCGAGATGAAAGCTCCTCTCCTCGTCGTCACTCCTTTCACCCCACCCGCACCGATTCACCCTGTTCCATGGGAAGGTCTGCTTGGCCTTATTGATCTCATTCTCTGTGGCCTAGAAGGCCTGCGCCAGCTGTCCTGCTGCCCTGCTGCCCCCAGCTGTGATGGCTGCAGAGAGGATGGCCTGGCCTTGACTTCAGAGGCTCCACGCCATGGTCTGCAAGGTCTCGCACCCGAGACAGGACTTTACCTCAGAGGATGTCTACCCAGTATCCTCCGGGAGCACTGTGTGGGTTTGCTCCTCTTTGGACAGAGAGGAAAAACAACACTTTGCTTATTTTCTGGCAGTAATAGCTGATCTTTGTTAAATCCGATGTGTGAGCCCGGATCTTACTTGCATAACCCTGGTTCATAGCCACACCAATCCCGCAAGCTGGGTTCTATTATGTCCCCATTTTACGGATGAACACACAAGGCTGGCGGACAGCAAAGCAACGTCTCCGGGTTGCTGAACCCCCAGGGAAGGAGCAAGCACCCAGGAAGTCTGAACACGGAGCTTTTCTAAAAAGGCAGTGCGCCAGGCGTGGCTGCAAACAATTTGTACTTTGTAACTCATTTAATCTCTGACTACAATATGAAGCAGATTCTCTTATCTTCATTTTATGGACAAAGAAAGGAGGACACAGTAAGGTTAGGTAACTTCCCATGGCCACCCAGATCAGATGAAATCGTTGGGAAATAGCGCGAAGGAAGACTGGCTAAGCTGTAGCTCCACAAAGGGTTCCTTAAGTCCCCGCGCTCCCAAGAAGTTAAAGTAAGCAAAGCGGAGACATCTGGCCATGGTGCCCGAGGCACACGGCGCCCCCTGCCAGGGGTGTGCGGCGTCCCAGGTGTGCACTCAGACCTCACCCGGCAGCAGCCCAGCGGGCGAGCGGGCGTGGGTCCTGGACAGAACCTGCTCCGAACCGCTGGGTGCTCCTGCCTCCCACGCTTGTCACTCACCCCAGTGGCTCCGCACACAGAGCTGCTCCAGTGACCAGTGACAGCTGGCGGTGCCCGAGGGTCCCTCCCCCTGGAGAGCAGAGAACCGAGGACAGGTGGACACCAGGCCAACTGAGGAGCATAGAATTCATGAGAATGGCTCAGGGAGGAGGGAGGAGAGTGGCTCAGGGAGGAGGAGGAGAGTGGCTCAGGGAGGAGGAGGGAGGAGAGTGGCTCAGGGAGGAGGAGGAGAGTGGCTCAGGGAGGAGGAGGGAGGAGAGTGGCTCAGGGAGGAGGAGGAGAGGGGCTCAGGGAGGAGGAGGGAGGAGAGTGGCTTAGGGAGGAGGAGGAGAGTGGCTCAGGGAGGAGGAGGGAGGAGAGTGGCTCAGGGAGGAGGAGGAGAGGGGCTCAGGGAGGAGGAGGGAGGAGAGTGGCTCAGGGAGGAGGAGGAGAGGGGCTCAGGGAAGAGGAGGAGGAGAGTGGCTCAGGGAGGAGGAGGAGAGGGGCTCAGGGAGGAGGGAGGAGAGGGGCTCAGGGAAGAGGAGGAGGAGAGTGGCTCAGGGAGGAGGAGGAGAGTGGCTCAGGGAGGAGGGAGGAGAGGGGCTCAGGGAAGAGGAGGAGGAGAGTGGCTCAGGGAGGAGGAGGAGAGGGGCTCAGGGAGGAGGAGGAGAGTGGCTCAGGGAGGAGGAGCAGAGGGGCTCAGGAAGGAGGAGGAGAGGGGCTCAGGGAGGAGGAGAAGAGGGGCTCAGGGAGGAGGAGGAGAGTGGCTCAGGGAGGAGGAGCAGAGGGGCTCAGGAAGGAGGAGGAGAGTGGCTCAGGGAGGAGGAGGAGAGTGGCTCAGGGAGGAGGAGCAGAGGGGCTCAGGAAGGAGGAGGAGAGGGGCTCAGGGAGGAGGAGGAAAGTGGCTCAGGGAGGAGGAGGAGAGTGGCTCAGGGAGGAGGAGCAGAGGGGCTCAGGAAGGAGGAGGAGAGGGGCTCAGGGAGGAGGGAGGAGAGGGGCTCAGGGAAAAGGAGGGAGGAGGGGGGCTCAAGGAGGAGGGAGGAGAGTGGCTCAGGGAGGAGGAGGAGAGGGGCTCAGGGAGAAGGAGGGAGGAGGGGGGCTCAGGGAGGAGGAGGAGAGGGGCTCAGGGAGGAGGAGGAGAGGGGCTTTGGGTGGAAGTCTGGTTGAGTGCTCAGTGGGGAGGAGGAAGAGTGAATGGCGAAGGCGACGCGGCCATTGGGCATCCCCTGGGGAGGGCTATCGGGAAGGCTTGTGAAGCTACACTCTGTGCAGCCACCTCGTTTTCCTCTTTTAAAGAAGAAATCTGCCTTCTGGTTCACTTCTATCCACACCGGCAGCATCCTAATAACCGGATGGGTGATCATAACCGTAACCAGTATTATTATTATCTAACCACCTTGTACTGGGCACTTCCTGTGCGCCAGATCTACACTAAGAACGCTGATGAGTCACTTAATGGTCACAATGAGAAGGCAAGAGAGGAAAATGGATGAGAGGGGTTAGCCGAGCTCCCGGTGTCCCAGCCAGGCAGCTGCAGTCAGGACTCCTGTGGAGTCGTGGGTGCTCTTAGGACAAAGGTCCCCCTGCCCCCCCCCACACACACACCCTCGTACAACCCCTGCAGCACTCCAGGATCAGCACCCAGAACACAACCTTAGGTCCGTGAGGAATTAAAGGCGATTTGTCTACTCTGTCAATGAAAAGCACACACACCTCGTTATAAATACAATCCAGACAGGCAGGGACGCACAGGCAACAAGACCACAGTGGGTAGAGCGATGGCTTGCCAACTGAAGGGTCCCAGGTTTGATTCCGGTCAAGGGCACATGCCCGGGTTGTGGGTTCGATCCCCAGTAGGGTGTGTGCAGGAGGCAGCCAATCAATGATTCTCCCTCATCATTGATGTTTCTATCTCTCTATCCCTCTCCCTTCCTCTCTGAAATCAATAAAAATATATTTTAAAAGAAAAAAGACCGCTGGCCATTTCAGAAGCCCTTTACGCGCTGATTGTCAGCGGACGCCCCCACCCCCCGCTCCCCAAATAACTGCCCTCCGACTCTCGCCGCCTTCCAGTGTCTCAGCCACTGCAGGTCTCCTGACCCGACTGCAGTCCTTTCCATGAAGGAAGTCAGCGTGTCTTACGAGGCTGTTACTCTCCAGGTTCCCCTTTATTTCTTCCTTCTCCTTAACGGAGGCAGCTGGTTGATGTCTCTCTCTCTCTCTCTGTCTCTCTCTAATCAATAAACATATCCTTGGGTGGGGATCTGTAAAAGATTCCTTCTTTAAATACTAATAATAACAGAGGCCCTGATTTCCTCCATCAGGTGCAGCTGGGACATCCGAGTGCCAACCAATCCTCAGTTGACTCTGATGAGCAGCCAAGGTTGACACTCACGACTTGAGCATATCTGACTTCTTGGATAATAAGTAAACCCGCATGTCACCCAGGGAAGCTCTGCTATTTCCTTTGTCTTTTGGGGAAGGCAGGCAAATAGGGGAAAAGATGTAAAAGTGAACTCTTCCCCTGAGCAGTGAGTCCAGACATCATTTCGTTGTATCTGAAGACTCCAAAGGATATGAGGCCCATGTTTCCCTCCATACATTTCCAGAACGTCACTGTTTAATTCTATCTGGGTTGCAGCCGAGAAAGAAAACCACTTTGAATGGAAAAGCCCTTTCTTAGTCTGAAGATCAAGAGCTTCTTCCAGAAGATTTCTTTTCCAGAACTTTATTAAACTAAAATTTATTAAGGCTCTACAATGTGTTTTTAAAAAATATGTTTTATTGATTTTAGAGAGGAAGGGAAACACAGAGTAGGATCATTGGCTAGAGAAGAAGAATGCCACCACTGACGGTCAGAGAGAGAACCGATGAAACAGAAAGCTGTCATCGCTATGAAAACAGCAATGGAGAGCGTGATGTTCTTGTCTGTAATTGGTAGGCAAAGGATGGCCATCGTCCTGGTGTTCTCAAGGCCGTATTAACCCGAATCGCTGGTGCCTGCATAACTGCTAAGAGCACCTCGTTTCACTCTGAAAAGTCCTGTGGTTTGGATAATAAATTATATGGTCACCTTAGCAACAATAAGACTTTCAATGCTTTAAAAAAGAACAGAGGGCAAAGGAGTAGAATAAGAGTGATATCATCAGAGTCACATTTTACCAAGACTCATCAGGCAGTTCCATGGGATCCATACTCAAAAGAGAAGGAGATTAGATAGAGAAGGAGAGTCATTCAGAAGGTACCGTTTTATTCTGGGCAAAAACAAAGAGCCTCAACTCAGGTGCTGGCCAAACGTGACCGGCAGCCCATGGGCTACACCAGTGCTCCCCACCTCGCGGCGTTCACCGTGTGGTCCTCTCCCACACGCAATGGCGTTGACCGTGTAACCAATGGGCTGCTACAGAAATGACGGAGCATGGCTCTGGAGGCTGGCTCAGGCAAGACACCGTGGCTTCCTCCTTGCTCGCTCTTTCTTTGATCACTATGTTGTAAGGACCCTCAGACTGCCCTGCGGGAAGGTGTGTGTGGTGAGTGACTGCTGTCGTCTTCAGCACGAATTCGGGAGCCCTGCGAGCGGGCCACCTGTGGCACCAGCGGCTGCAGAGGCCTGCAGTTACCAGCCGGCCACAGTCTCATGTGCGATCCTAAGGCAGAACCACCAAGCCACGCTTCTGAACTCCTAACCCAAAGAAACTGGGCAATAAAAATCTTTATTATTGTTTTAAGCTGCTCCCGTGGAGGTTTGGGACAGTTTGTTACAGAGCAGCACACAGCAAACTACAGAAATGAGAAGGAAATAAGGAAAGTGAACTGCACACGGACACTTAGAGTGAGGGCATTTGGCTCCCCCTCCCCGTTCCCCCCTAATAAACTGTGATGCTGCTGAAATGACCTAGTATGTAAGAGTGTTGGTTTCCTCATCTGCAGAATACACAGGCCTGACTGATGATATCCAATGTTCTTTTATTATCCAAATGGAATGATTCCATTATTTTAAAAAGACACTTGTTAGTCATGAGCAGGGTTCAGAAATTATCGCATTATCTGGAGGGCTCGCTGTGTCCCTGGCCTCCTCTGTTCATCAGTGACTGAACTGAAGACATAAAATGTGTTCTTGTCTAAGTCAGAAGGAAAGTGATTGCAGTGGTCGAAGCAAAATGCCTAAATATCTTGAAATCTTGGAAAATGAGCCAAAAAACAAGATGAAATGTAACACAGAGACGGATTGCCTGTGGTGGCCTGGAAATTTATCTCTGGGAGCACGCGAGTGTGGTAAGAGTAATATTCATCTTTAATCAATACGATGACCTGGGTGCCGACACATGAATCCTGTCTTTCTTCATTGGATTCATAAACTCATTCAACAATCAGCCAGGCACCCTGTGAGGCACTAGGGCTATAGCGATGACTAAGTCACAGATTTAGGCTACATTTTTAGAATATAGAACCTAACTATAATGAGGAGAGAATCCCATTTTCATCTTTGCTTGGTCAGATCATATGTGAACATTGAGTCACAAGTCAATTGATCTATAGACAAACCAGAGTTTGGTCTGAGAAGAGTTAACAGAATGGAGATGGAACACAAAGTAACCAGAATCAAATCACCTTCATTAAGTGGCTGCTCTGTGTCCTGTCCAGGAACAGGATGTCCAGAGAGAAGAGAGGGCGGCTTAGGGTAGAACCTTGCCAAATGCTAACCCGTAAAGGACGGGCGGAGAAGAGGATCTGCAAGAGAGGCTGAGTAGGAATAGCAAGGAAGCAGGAGAAAAATCTGGAAGCTAAATCAAAAATGTGCTTCAAAGGTCAAAGGCATGTGATCTGGCGTCTCTTCTTCTAATCTCACTCTAACCCTAACCCTTCTAACGTGCTTACTCTGACCCAAATACACGAGTCTTCTGCTCATTCTTCAAATATAACTCCTCACTCCTAACTCTGGGCCACTGTCTTTGCTGTTTCCACTGATTGTCATGCTCTTCCTCGGATCCAAGAATGGTCCAGTCCTTTGTTCATTCAGATCTCAGTTCAGATGCCACCTCCTCAGAGAGGACTTCCCTGATCACCCTAGTTAAAATAATAACCTCCCATCTCACCCTGATTCATGTCTCATCTCTGCATTTATCACTCATCCCCTGACATTGTATGCATTTGCTGGCTCCTTTATTTACCTCTCCTTCCCAAATCCCCCAGCCCCATACTCAAACACTGATTCCACCTGCCTCTTTCACTGGCGGATCACACTGCATAGCACCGTGTTTGGTGCATTGTAGTGCTTTGTAAATATTTAATAAAAGAATGAATTAAGTAAAATCAAGATGCCAAGAAGGACTTTGGTCATCTTGACAAGAGCCGTTTCAGTGAGGAGCAGCTGTCAAGGGGCAGTGGATTAGACAAGGTCTGAAGAAGCAGGAGGTGATAGGAGCTGAAACACTGATGGTGGAATTAGCCTGAGACAGGAGATGGGAACTCAGGAGGGGAGGGGAAGAGAAGAGCAGAGGTGCAGGTAAGCTCCTAGGTATACAGTTAAGAAGTTGAAGGACTCCTTATAGCATGACTTCTAATTTACATTTTTTAAATTTTAAAAAATATATTGTTTTTTATTTCAGAGAGGAAGGGGGAGGGAGGGAGGGAGGGAGGGAGAGAGAGAGAGAGAGAGAGGGAGAGAGAGAGAGAGAATGAGAGAGAATCGTTGATTGGCTGCCCTCTGTACACCCCCTACTGGGGATTGAGCCCTCATCCCAGGCATGTGCTCTTCACAGGAATCAAACCTGGGACACTTCAGTCCATAGGCCAACGCTCTATCCACTGAGCCAAACCAGCTAGGGCACTTCTAATTTATTTTAAAAGTAGTCCTAAGGATTTACCAGCTGAGATAAAATGGAGCTAGGGGTGGGATTATGGGTTTGAGGAAAGTGGAGTACAGAACATTTGAAATAGCTACTGTGAGAATAGCCAGGTTGCAAGGTAGATTCAATAAAAAGGCAACAGGCATGAAGCTAAGGGAAGAAAAAGATGGAGAAAAGGCTCCTAGAATTAAGTGGGAGGGCGACGACAGTAAAGCCAAGACGGAGTTTACAGATGGGGGATGAAGAGCAGTCACGAGACGGGCCTATCCCGGGGCAGGGACAATGTCAGGCCACCCTGTCACTAGCCACCAGCTGCAGGGACGGGGACATCTACGCTATATCAGACATGAGCCATGGGGTGGGGAGAGGAAAAGTGTCTGTCTTCCAAAAATAAAACATCACCATGAATAAAACTCTATTTGACATTGATTCTGTATGAGACTAAAGCCAATAGATACATTGTAAACAGATTTGACCCAATGTTAAAAATAAGGAATCGTAACAGCCATAAAAAGTCATAAAAACAGCCCTAGCTGGTTTGGCTCAGTGGATAGAGCCTCGGCCTGTGGACTCAAGGGTCCCAGGTTCGATTCCAGTCAAGGGCACATGCCCTGGTTGCGGGCTCGATCCCCAGTCGGGGGCGTGCAGGAGGCAGCCAATCAATGATTCTCTCATCGTTGATGCTTCTAACTCTCTTTCCCTCTCCCTCTCCCTTCCTCTCTGAAATCAATAAAAATATTTTTAAAAAGTCATAAAAACATAAACAGCTGATTCCCGGCGGGGGTGCCATTGTAGTGTTAGGATAGATTGGGGTCCCAGGGAGAGCTGGGCCCTGCCACCAGGTGTTCCATGTTCCTCCGGAGGCTTAGGCAGCAGCGAGAGGGGAGGAGGGCCCAACAACTGAGTGCAGCGCCCCTTCCGCCCCAGCCTCCGGCCGAGCAAACCCACATTTATGTGCAAAGAGCTGGACTTCCGCATATTCATTTGTTTAATTAAATCAAGTGAGTTTCTAAAATAAAAAAGTGCTTTTGTGTAAAGAAATAAATATTTAAAAACACCCTGACTAGGTGGTTTTTAAGTTTCCTTCCAAGCCAGAGGGTCTCACCTTTTTTTTTAATGAATTGATTTAAATATAACTATTTTTAAATAAATTTTAGATTAGTTTTAGACTTACAAAAAAGTTGTGAAGACAATACATGGAGTTCATGTATACTCCATACCAACTTTCCCCTGTTATTAACATTTTACATTCACAGGCACATTTGTCACAATTAATGAGCCAATATTGATACATTATTGACTAAATTCCATACTTTATTCAAGGTTCTTTGTGTTTTACCTAATGTCCGTATTTTCACTCCAGGATTCCATTCAGGGTACCTATTCACATTTATTCGTTATATCTCCTTAGCCTCCTCTTGATTGACAGTTTCTTTTAAAAAAATATTTTTATTGATTTAAGAGAGGAAAGGAGAGGGAGAGAGAGATAGAAACATCACTGGGGATCAAGCCCACAACCTGGGCCAAGTGCCCCTGATCAGAATCGAACCCGGGACTCTTCAGTCCACAGGCTGATGCTCTATCCACTGAGCCAAACCAGCTAGGGCGACAGTTTCTTAAAGGTTTCTTATTTTTGATGACTTCGGCAGTATTGAGGCGTACTGAGCCAGGTACTTATAGAATGTCCCTCAACTGGGATCTTTTTCTGATCTTTCTCTCCTGATTATACTGGGCTTCCGGGTTTGGGGGAGGAACACACAGAGGTAAAGTGCCATGCTCCACATACCATATCAAGAGTCCACACTCGCAACATGACACTGTTGTTAATTTTGACCTTGATCACCTGGCTGAGGTAGCATTTGTCACGTTTCTCCCCTGCAAAGTTACTGTTTTTCCTCCTTTCCATACACCCACAGCTATTCTTTGTCGTCACAAATAATCTGCAGTCATAGGTTATTTTAAAGAAAAATATTACACATTTTGATGATCAATGTCATGTGTTAATTGATTGGCTAAGAGATGCCCAGGTAGCTGGTAAAACATTTCTGGGAGTGCCTGGGAGAGTGCTTCTGGGAGAGCGCTCAGCGTTGAGTCAGTCCATTGAACACAGGTCCCCCTCACCATGGGGTGGGCGTCATCCAATAGGCTGATGTCCTGAATAGAACAAAAAGGCAGAGGAAGGGCACATGTGCTCTCTGTTGAGCTGGGACATCCACCTTCCACTGCCCTTGGACATCGATGCTTCTGATTCTCAGGCCTTCTGACTTGAATTGTAAATTATACGCCATTGGCTCCCTCGATTCTCGTGCCTTCAGCCTGGGACTGAATTACACCACCAGCTTTCCTGGTTCTCCAGTTTATAAATAGCAGAACCAACTGTAAAACAGGCCTCAGTCTTTTCTTCCTTGGTCAACTGATGAGGCCGCAGTGCAGGCTGGGAGAGAGGCAGTGCAGCAGGAGTGGGGACCACGGCCCTTTAGGCCACTTCTTCATGTAACTTGTGCCTTCAGGGCTTGCTGGGACCCATCATGTATAACCACTTCCATGTGCTGATGGCTATGAGGCCCAGCTTCATGGCTCGGTAGGTCATTGACACCCAGTTGATGATGGGTAGCTTCAGGCCACATGTAACTTGGTGTCTTGTGGTCAGTGTTCAGTCTCTACGAGGGCCCAGAAACAGGCCCAGGGGTATTTCTTAAAAGGCGAGTAGTTATCTGTGGGTCATGGCGGGCCTTCCTCTACAATCCTAAAGGCCTGTGCTGTGACTCACCTACAGGGTCTGCCAAAGGCTCCAAGGACAGCGCTACCTGCCACTGACACCTCACGCACCCGGGATCTGCTGGCTCAGGGCGGAGTGGCAGAGCAGCTTGCACAGCGGCCTGACCTTTGAAGAGCCTTCTCTTGTCTGAGCCTCACTCAGAACGTTTGGCCTTTTCGGGCCACTCAGTAAATAGGCTGGAGTAATGCATGTTGCCGCCCAAATCCAAGGAGACCCACCAGGCATTCTGCCTCCTTCTCGGTTGCAGGAGGAGTCAGCTGCAAAAGCGTATCCTTCACCTGAGAAGGAATATCTCAGCAAACCCCATTCCCGGCACGAGTTTGTGTCTTGGTCCTTTTAGACGATTATGACACAAACACCACACACTAGGAGGCTTAGAAACAACAGAAACCTATTTATCACGGTTCTAGAGGCTGGGAAACCCTAAGGTTAAGGCGCCAGCAGACTCAGTGTCTGGTGAGGGCCTGGTTCATAAATGGCCGCCTTCTCCCTGCGTCCACATGGCAGAGGGATGAGCGAGCTCTCTGAGTCTCTTTGATAAGGGCACCGATCCCAGTCATTAGAACTTCACCTTCATGACCTAGTCACCTCCCAAAGGCCCCACCTCCTTATATGTTCACATTGGGGATTAGGTTTCAACATACGCATTTGGGTGGGACACAGATATTCAGTCTATGACACTAGGTCAAGCGGGTACTTTGGTGGTATTTGCAGGCTGGTGCTTACTTTTATGCACACAGAGGACCAGAGAACAAACCTTTGAGACATCTGGAGACGCTAGAGTCTGGATCCAAGAAGTCACAGGATGTGTGACCTCCTTGCTCTGTGGAGCTGTAGGTGGAGAGCAGAGGCTGGGGTGGGCGCTCTGTCCTTCCACCAGGGCTCAGATGCCCACTCCAAGAATGGCCATCTCTTGTCTGCCAACCAAGAATGCTTTGGGGAGTTTTTGTTCCTCCTTTCCTTCCAAATACAGTCTGTCTGTGATGACAAACACTGGGCCTCGTGTACATGTGTGTAGGCCTGTGTGTCAGCAAACACGCTGCCTTTCTGAAGTGTGCGGCAATCCACTGTGAGCCGTGACTCCGCCGAGGACTGTGCCAAATTAGTCCTCCTCTGAAGAATCTTCCTGGGGATACTTCACATTCAGAGCCATTACTCATGAAGCCAGATGATGCGTCTTAAACGCCAACATCTTGGTATTCAGCAGCTTTGCACACCCCAAATGAGCTGATTTGTAATTCTTTGGGGAGCCTCAGAGACTGCTTTTGGCCACTTAAACCTTTCTCATCTCACCTGCTTCCTTGAAAGGAACACAAACTCAAAACACCTCTACCAAAGGCCCTCCAAGCAGGTAAAAATGGTGACAATCTTTGCCCAACAGGCACTCAGCAAACACGTGGTCACTGGTTCAGAGCACACAAACTGGGCTCGCATACTGCCTGTCTCCTCACGAAGACCCAACAGGAGCTGATGTTGCCACCCTCCCCCACAGACGAGGCTGAATGAGAGGTGTTCATCCACACACGTGCTGTCCAGCTGCTGCACTGCTTGCTATTCACGGCAGCGAGGAGAGACCATGCAGTTTTCTGTTGCTTAAGACAGAAGTACACGATGAGTCCATTCAAAGTGAAATTCTAAGAATCTGAGGTTGAAGAAGATTGAGTTCCTTGAAAGACAAAGAGATAGAATGCTGGAAGTCACCTCTACCAACATGTCCAACACTTTTTAGAAATAATAGAGAAACTATGACAGAGAGAAGGCATTTCCCTGTAAACTTGGTATCAGGACCCCATTAACAAATGGAAAATAGAGAAGTTTAATAACCTGCTCAAAGTCAGCTGGGTCAAAAACTGGAATTCTAAATCTAGGTCAAAAATTGAAATCCCAACTCAGGTCTGTCAAATTTCAAAGCCTATATAATTTTCTGATATTCCAGGATGTCTGCTTGACAGAGCTGGATGAAGAAACTGAGATAGTATTCTCTCAGACCTACCTTGGACCTCTTTAAAGCATAAAGGTGGAGACAGGAAGGAAACGATAGATGCCAGTGTAGGAAGAATGTAATTGGACATAAATGTACACACACAGCAATACAGTCAAGGGCCTATGACATCAACCAAACAATAAGACTCATCCCATGACCCCAGTAATGAGTTTTTGCTAAACATGTACTTCAATTCACAAACAATACTTCAGTGTATAGGCTTTAAATTGAATTTGAATCTATGAGGATGACCATGTCATAGCCCCATCCTCAAGAAGCTTGCAACACTAAGGAGGGAAAGAGTGTAAACAACCAACCGCACTGCAAGGCAGGATGGGAGTGCAGCAGGACCTGGAATTCTCTTAGGGTGGGAGGCTGAGGAGGGCC
This sequence comes from Myotis yumanensis, assembly GCF_028538775.1. NCBI lineage: Eukaryota > Metazoa > Chordata > Mammalia > Chiroptera > Vespertilionidae > Myotis > Myotis yumanensis. The sequence goes on along the minus strand of NW_027223770.1, from coordinate 3,108,851 downwards.
TCCAGGTAAGTAGCATTGTATCTGGGTCCTGAAGGATAAAGATTTTCATGGAAGGTGGAGGCAGGAAGGATATCCCAGGATGAAAGGAAAGAAAGAACAAAGGCATGAAAGAATGAGTGGAAGCCAAGAGGGTGAAGAGGCTGAAAACAATGTTAAAGAATTTGAACTTCATTTAGCAGGCAACAGAAAACTAAGAAAGGTGAGCAGAGTGGCTCAGTCAGACACGCTCAAGAACAATAGGAATTAGTGATTAGGATGCAAATACAGTCATCAAGATGAAGTCATGAGAGCTGGTCAAAATGGTGGTATAGGTGCCCTAGGTGGTTTGGCTCAGTGGATAGAGCGTTGGCCTGTGGACTGAAGGGTCCCAGGTTTGATTCCAGCCAAGGGCACATGCCTGGATTGTGAGCTCGATCCCCAGTAGTGGGTGTGCAGGAGGCAACCTCATCATTGATGTTTCTATCTCTCTCTCCCTCTCCCTTCTTCTCTGAAATCAATTAAAAACTATTGTTTAAAATGGTGGCATAGGTAAACGCAGTATTTGCATCCTTCCATATCACATCAAAATGACAACTAAACTACAGAACAACCATCATTCAGAACCACCTGAAATCTAGCTGAACAGAAATCTTACAATTAAGGATATAAAAAAGTAAGCCACATTGAGACTGGTAGGAGGTGCAGAGACTTGGAATAGGCTGGCCCCACAACTATGTGTGGCAGATAAAAACTGAAAAGATCTTTCAGCTTTAGAGTGACCCCTGAGGAGCCAGTGGTCCTGGCCTTACACCAGTTCCCCCAGCCCAGGGTTCCACTGCCAGGAAGAGAAGCCCCCATAGCTTCTGGCTATGAAAACCAGCAGAATTGTGGATTGAGATGGAAGCTTCTGGAGTCCCAGGCATTCCTCTTAAAGGGCCCACATGGACTTCCTCCTTCTGAGCTCCAGTGCAGGGTCAGCAGCTTGAAATGCACCAGGGACACATGGGGATAGACTGAATCATTTGGAATCAGAGGGAGAGCTGCGGGGGAGGGGGGCAGCTTTCTTATAGACAGGAGTGCTGGCAGAGATCATTGTTACTCTGTTGAGCCCTCCACTTATAGGTCCAGCAGTTGGGCACCAACTTGGCTAACACTGTTCAACCAGCCCTGGTGATTCCCTGAGATCACCCCATCCAACTTCTTTGCCTACTAAAGCCATTTCCAATGGCTATTGCATACAAATGGCCTATTTTGGCTCATGCTTTGGACTTCCCTAAAATCTCTCAAACAAGCAGCATCTGGCCTTGGTATGCCCCATACTTCTCACTAAGTGGACCCAGGCCTGGCACTAGCAACAGCAGGCCTTGGTTCTCAGCTAGGCCTCTCCTGGGTAACTCTAACCTCAGCAAAAGTAGCAGCCATGTGCAGATCACTTTGTAGCCCATGCTGGGTGGCTCTGGGCAGGGCACAGGTGATGAATTTGGCCTGCACCTCCTGCAAGGCTCCAGAACCAGCACACTCAGTAGACAACTTCAGACCATCTTGAAGCAGCACCCAACCACTGGCACAGAGATACACTCAAGAGGAGGACTCAGTGGGCACCAGGACCCTGCTGAAGTAAGTCCTGCTCTATGAGGTTGGCCCCTGCACAGCTGGTTCTCCATGAGGTTCCAGTGGTCCTTGCAGAAGATCTGCCAGGGGGGTCAAGCCCTCCCATTGAGACCAACAGCAATCAAGGTTAACTACAACAGGAGGATGGATGCACACAGCCTACATGGGAATGCACGTGGAGTGCCCAACTCAGGTGAATGGGGAGGCTGTGCCACTGGACCCTACAGGATACCTACTACACAAGGATACTCTACCAAGACTGGGAAACATAGCAGCTCTACCTAATGCACAGAAACAAACACAGGGAGGCAGCCAAAATGAAGACACAAAGAAACATGTCCCACATGAAAGAATAGAACTCCAGAAAAAAAGCACTAAACAAAATGGGAATAAGCAATCTACCAGATCCAGAGTTCAAAGCACTGGTTATAAGGATACTTAATAAACTTAGGGGAAGAGTAGATGAACTTAGTGAGAACTTCAACAAAGAGAAGAGCCAGTCGTAAATGAAGATTACAGTAACTGAAATGAACAATGCATTACAGGAGTGTAGATAAAGTAGAGGATCAGATCAGAGATTTAGAAGATAAGGAAGCAGAAAACACTCAATCAGAACAGTAAAAAGAAAAAGAAGCCAAAATAACAAAGATAGTATAAGGAGCCTATGGAACAACTTCAAGCATTCCATGGGGGTGCCAGAAGGAGAAGAGAGAGAGCAAGGAATTGAAAACCAATGTGAAAAAAATAATGTTGGAAAACTTCCCTAACCTGGTGAAGGAAATAGACTTACAAGTCCAGGAAGCACAGAGAGTCCCAAACAAGATAAACTCAAAGAGGTCCACACCAAGACACATCATACTTAAAATGCCAAAGGGTAAAGACAAAGAGAGAATTTTAAAAGCAGCAAGAGACAGCAGTCAGTTACTACAAGGGAGATCCCATAAGACTGACAGCTGATTTCTCAAGAGAAATTTTGTAGGTCAGAAGGGATTGACAAGAAATGTTCAAACTGATGAAAAACAAGAACCCACAATCATGATTACTCTACCCAGAAAAGCTATCATGAAAAATTGAAGGAGATATAAAGAGCTTCCCAGACTAGAAAAGCTAAAGGAGTTCATCACCACCAAACCAGTATCATAAAAAATAAAAATGTTGAAGGGTCTTCTTTAAGAAAATGAAGAAAAAGAATGATAAAAAACTATGAATAATGAATTGGCTATAAATATATCTCTATCAACAACTGCTTTAAATCAAAAGACATATGGAGGCTAGATGAATAACAAAACAAAACCCTACATAAGCTGTCTATACAAGATTCACTTCAGATGGTAAGACACACAGACTGAAAATAAAGGTGTGGGAAAAATATATTTCACAAAAATGGAAACAAATGAACCAAAACAAACAAACAAAACACCTGGGGTAGCAATACTTATACCAGACAAAATAAACTTTAAAACAAAGAATATGTAATAAGAGACAAGGAAGTATCCAGCAATTCCACTTCTGGGTATTTATCTGAAGAAACCCAAAACACTAAATTGAAAAGACATATGCATCTTTATGTTCGTTGCAGCATTATTTACAATAGTCAAGATATAGGAACAACCTAAGCAACCAATAGATGAGTGGATAAAGAGGAAGTGGTGCATATATGACTCAGCCATAAAAAGGGTGAAATCTTTTTTTTTTTTTTTAATATATTTTTATTGATTTTTTACAGAGAGGAAGGGAGAGAGATAGAGAGTCAGAAACACCGATGAGAGAGAAACATCGATCAGCCGCCTCCTGCACATCTCCTACCGGGGATGTGCCCGCAACCCAGGTACATGCCCTTGACCGGGATCGAACCTGGGACCTTTCAGTCTGCAGGCCGACGCTCTATCCCCTGAGCCAAACCGGTTCCGGCAAAAAGGGTGAAATCTTGCCTTCTGCAACAACATAGATGGACCTAGAGGGTATTGTGCTGAATGAAATAAGTCAGACAGAGGAAGACAAATGCCATAGGGTTTTACTTATATGTGGAATCTAAAAAAACCAAATAAGCAGAACAGAAATAACGCATAGATACAGAAAACATTTTCTTTTTGTTATTTTCTTCTTTTTCTCTTTTTCAGAAAACATTTTCACAGTGGCCAGACGGGAGGAGAGTTGGGGGGAAGTGTGAAAAGGTTGAAGGGATTGGGAAGTACAACTTGGTAGTTGCGGTATAGTCACAGCATAGGGAACATAGTCAATAGTGCTGTAATAACTATGTATGGTGTCAGATGCGTGCTAGATTTATCAGAGTGATCATTTAGTAAGTTATATAATGTCTAATCACTATGTTGTACACCTGAAACTAATTATAATTCTGTATGTCAACTGTAATTAAAAAATTAAAAAATTATTTCAAGTAAAAAAACGATAAAGTTCGTGAGAACTCAAGAATTGCAGGAATGACTTGGTCAGAACGTGTTAATTGATTGGATGGGGAGACAGGAAGGGTAAAGATGAGCTAACTCAGGGGTCTCCTGGAGAACCAGAAGAATAGAGATAATAGAAATGAGCTGAGTATCACAGCTAGTGGATAGGTGTTTGGAGAATGAAGAAAGAGAAGATAATTTCAGGTCAGCTGGACTGAATGTGAGGTGGCATTAAGTCAACCAGGTGACAATACCCACTGACTGGAAGCATAAGCTAGTGAGGAGCTCTGCAAATTATGGACTGGAGGCAGCATGTTTTTGCAAATAAAGTTTTACTGGGACACAGGCACACTGTAAGTTTATTATCTGTGGCTGCTTTTGCTCTACAGCCCCAGAGCTCAGTAGTTGTGGCAGAGACTATGTGGCCTGAAAGCCTGAAATTCTGCATTTACTTTTAAGCCCCTTTTGAAAAAGTTTGCTGACTCCTGATCTAGAGTCCAAGAAGGAGGTGAGAGATGTTCATCTGGAGAGCATATGGTGGAGAAGCCAAGAAACATTGGGGGGCCGAAACCGGTTTGGCTCAGTGGATAGAGCGTCGGCCTGCAGACTGAAAGGTCCCGGGTTCGATTCCGGTCAAGGGCATGTACCTGGGTTGCGGGCACATCCCCAGTAGGAGATGTGCAGGAGGCGGCTGATCGATGTTTCTCTCCCATCGATGTTTCTAGCTCTCTATCTCTCTCCCTTCCTCTCTGTAAAAAATCAATAAAATATATTTAAAAAAAAAAAAAAAAAAAAAAAAAAAAAAAAGAAACATTGGGGGATATTAGAATCTGTTCCCCATCCAACTGGTATGTGTGAACACTTGCTCTCCATCAAGCACTGGGCGACTAGTCTGGGGTGGGAATCACACAGTAAACAAGGCAGACAAGGTCCCCGCCCTCCTGAGCTTTACAGTAGAATCAACAGGAGGAAACAATCAGATAATAACCAAATACCAACAACATTTATATGCTGTGGGTGAGAAGGAAAAAAGAAGTGCATGGGGGGAAGGGGATTCTGGACAGGAATATTGAGATAGGCCAACAGGAAACCAAGAAAATCCACCAGCACAGAAACCAAAGACGGAGAAAGACAAGACTGGGATGTCACATGCTGTGGAGCAGGGCAAGGCCTAGAAAGAGGCTATTGGATTTGGCATTTGGGAGGCAGAGAATTCTGAGATAATTTTTGGCTCAATGGCAGCGAACCAGTCTGAAGAAGTTAAGAAGTCAAGGGGCAGCGAAGAATTTGGGGAGATAGTTGTATGCTGATTTTTACAGAAAATCAGAACAATAGAAGAGAATAATAGCTAAGTTATGGCAGATTCGGTGGGTATTAAGGTTGAGAGAGGTGGGTGTGTTTTTTGTTTTTGTTGTTGTTGATAGTCACCTGAGGATTTTTTCCCCATTGATTTTTATTTTTAGAAAGAGTGGAAGGGAGGGAGGGAGGGAAGGGAGAGAAAGAGAGAGAGAGAGAGAGAGAGAGAGAGAGAGTGTGAGTTGAGAGAGACACACCGATTGGTTGCCTCCCATGTACACCCTGACCAGGGCCTGGGATTGAACCTGCAACCCAAGTATGTACCCTTGACCAGGAATCAAACCTATGACCCTTTGGTCTGCAGGCCAGCACTCTAACCACTGAGCACACTAGCCAAGGTAAGAGGTTCCTTTTTTAACATCAGGAGGACGTGAGTGTGTTTATAAAGAGGAAAGAACCCTAGATATGGACAATTTAGGAAAGAGGAAATGATTCATTACCCGGAGCACAGGGAAAGGATTTATGAGAATAGCCGCATTTATTGGACACTTACTGGGAGCCAACCACTCTGCTGGGAGCAATCGGTACTAGATAGACAGGGATTCTCAGACCAATGCTGAAGGTTCAATATTCTCTACCTTTTACCGACCAGGAAACTGGAACTCGGCAGGTCAGTCACTGCCCCAGCCCACATTTGATAAGCAATGGAGCTGGGATTTCAAGCAGGTGTTATTTAGCCCTAGAGTCCATGGACTTTTCACTGAACCAAAATGCACCCTTGTAAATAAGATCCTTCCTGCCACAGGAGGAAAGAAACCGAAGGGTAAAAAAAGAAGGATCCTGAAGTAGAAGCACGCAGGTGCAGTCCTGGCGAGCCCAGGTGTCCTCATCTAACTGTCTGCAAGGACACACGTGACTCTGGCCCCGGGCAGGTAGTTCCCACTGGCCCTCCAAACCTATCCTCTCGCTCTCTTCATCCTGCTCTGTGACCCTTATGAACAACTTAGCTGGCCCTTGTCCTCAGGCTTCTGGGTGGGTCTGGCCAGGGGAGGAATGGCTGGAGAGAACGGGGATGTGGATTTGACCCAGCTTTCTCCTCGCCATACCAGCCTGATTGACTGTATCCTGCTACTGAACGCCACAGCCCCCGCCAGGCAGCCCTCCTGCAGCTGCTGCCAGCCTCCATGTACTTCGTTATCCTGTTCTGATTTCCCTTAACTACACCCCCACCTTTGAAAAGAGTCCCTTTATCAAACTTCCCCCATTACCTTTAGGGAGACACCTGTGTCCTGCCAAGCCCCAACAAGCCACATGGTCATATATGTGCCTGGATGCCTTTCATGATGCATAACAGTCACCCCCACATGCACCCATTCTCCCACGCACTTAACTATCACATTCATAGATGTACCTCAACCAACCGCAAAGTCTCCATTCAGAGACGGGGCCTTTTCCACAGCAGGACAGTACTCAGCTGAACCTTGGAGATCAGCATCACTTTAGAGCTCACAGCCAGAATAGTTTCAGCACCAATGACGCTCAATCATGGACCTTAGTATTCTCAACTCCCCTAAAAACCCCACAGAAACAAACCTTTCGACTGACCCAGTTCAGAAGTAGACACATACACCAGATCGGGAGCTACAATGAGCCCCAAGCTCTTCCCAGCGCTGGTCTTGAAAGCGAGGCTGGCCAATCTTTCCGTTATGATTCACACTCTGTGAGAAAAGCTTAATTTAAAATATTAATTTGCGTTTTGAAAGGGCAGTGAAAAACCGCGCACTCTCAGAATTGCTGTTCCCTTGTCCTCCTCTCTCTACAGCTGGTCCTCCCCTCCCAAACCCGGTAGTTTTTCCGTTGATGTCATGCACTTACTCTGGGAAGGTGAAAGCACGCAAGCTTCACTTCTGCTGTGTAGTTTCTCTCCCAGGCTCGGTGCTATGTGCTGCTATGTGCGGGGCGCTGCTCAGAGGCTGCGCTGGAGACAGCCGCCTCCACAGTGGCATGCACCCACCCCAGCCTCCAGGCCCAGCTGGGACTTCAAGCCAGTCACCACCTTGCTCTTTTTTTCCCTCTGGGCCTCTGCTTACTTCACTCATAAGATAATAGGTTTACAATAATTCAGTAGTTTGCAATTTTTTCCAGTATGGGAGTTGCTTTTTATCATGAGAGAAAATAGCATAGTCCCAGGAGACAATGGCTTTGTTTATGTAGCTGGTCCACAGGGAGTCCTCAGGGCATGCATGGCTCCAGAGTCCTCGGGGAACTTTCATACATGTCAGCCGCATGTTAGGACTTCTGGACTCCAACATGCCTTGTAGTGCCAGCATGTTGGGTTTTTATGTGAATGCCTAGGACCTGACATGTGAGAAAGTCAGAATCTCCCACGCTGGGGTGGCCCCGAGTGCTGCAAGGAGTGGTCCGAAATCTCAGGGGCGTCAGTGCCTTTTTGGAGTCAGATCTCGTCTATGCAGGAAACAGGGGCCAGGTTTCCTCACTTTGGACCTCAGATCTACCCAAAGCTGAGATGTGAATTCCCGGGGCAGCGGGGATTGTAGGGAGACGCGTTGGAGGCAGCCTCTACGCAAAGGCGATCTAATTCCCAGAAGGAGGCCCAGCAGGCGGCAGCTCACACATCCATCTCGGGATTTGCCCAGATCTCAGGGGAGTTCGTGGGCACAGAGGGTCTCCCTAAATATTTCCCCCTCAAAATGCCACATTAAAAAAATCCTTGTTGTAGGGAACTAGACTTTTTAAAATCTTCACCCAAGGATATTCTTCCATTGATTTAGAGAGAGTGGGAGAGGGAAAGACAGAGAGAAACATCGATGTGAGAGAAACACATCAATTGGTTGCCTCCTGCATGAGCCCCATCCAGGGCCCAGGCTGGGGAGGAACCTGCAACTGAAGTTCATGCCCTTGACCGTAATCAAACCCGGGACCCTTCGGTCCATAGGCCGATGCTCTATCCATTGAGCAACACCAGCCAGGGCGGGACTAGATTTTTAAGGTCTGATTGACCCAGGTGTGATCAACCCCGGTGTCATCCCCTGAACCCCAAATCTCTCTTAGGATTTTGAGACCAGCTTTGCCCAACATAGAGAGAGGCCCCTGGACTAGTGAGCTTAAGTGTGGGGTTCAGTGCGGGGCGGTTGGGAGGTCCAGGCATGGCCTCCATCTCTGTGCAGTAACATGGACACAAGGATAGTGATCTGGACCCACCTCCTCAGCCAGGACTTGCCTCCTGACACACGGGGGGAACCTGGGCCGCCACCAAGAGCCGGCCAGTCAACCACCGCAGCGTCTCCTCCCAGGGCCCCTGCGCCCACCACTTGTCAGGGCTAAGGCTGCACAAGGCGCTGGGGCTCCTAGAGTATCATACAGAAGCAGATGCAAGAGCTGCCCAGGGAAGGGCTGGGGCGGGAAGAGGAATGAGGGAGACACTCCCAGGCCCCCCAGAAATGAGCGAAGCTGGATCCTCTCACCCTGTTCAGAAGTTCCCTACCTCTGGCCAGGAGTTTCCATGGAAACCTCATAAGTTCTATCTATAGCAAGAGAAAATATTAAAAAGAAGCATCCTGAGATGCTTCCTGAGATGCATGAATTAGCTCCGAGGCAGGCAGGCAGAGGAGGGCGGGGGCCACGCTGGAAGACACAGAGCTGAGCGTGATCCTGGAACATCTTGAACAGCTGCCGTCAGTCACAGGTTGGGCCAGAGGCGTGGACAGGTGGCTACGGGCACGAGGACCTGGGGTGGAGGCGCCCTGGCACGTGCAAGTAACTGCCAGGACAGAGGGCACCAAGAGGCAACCCAGGAAAGGGGCTCAGGCCCCAGGCTCCCTGCAGAGAGCACAGCTGGCGCTGGTGTTCAGCCGGGCCGCAGCCGCCTCCTGTGCCTCCATCACCCGGGCCTACTGCAGAGCCAGTCAGTCTGTCACCACATTTCCGCACGTGAACCCTCAGAAGCCAGCCTCACCGTGATCACAGAAGCTCTGCCGAGTCTGGCAAAGCTTCGCCTCGTAAACGGCAGCACTCGGGGCCACCGTAAGAAAGGGCTCTGCTGAGCTCTTCTCTCCCAATCTTGACGTCAGCTGAGGTGTGAGTGAGAGGGGAGTATCTGAGTCTGAAATGTCATGCAATGTGCTTTTTAAAAAGCTAAGTGTAAGAGCTGAAACTATGGAACTCTCAGGAGAAAACATAAGCATAAATCTTTGTGATGGTGCTTTAGCCAAAGTTTTCTTACATATGACATCAAAAGCACAAGCCATAAGAGACAAATAAATTGGACATAATCAAAATTTAAAACTCTTTTTGCTTCCAAGGACACCATTAAGTCAGTAAAAAGACAACTCCAAGAATCAGAGAGCGTTTTTGCAAACCATATATCTGATAAGGGACTTGCTTCTAAAATGCAGTAAGTCCTCACTTAGCATCGTCGGTAGGTTCTGTGACTTTAAGTGAAACAACAAATAACAAGACCAATTTTACCAGAGGTTAATTGATATAAACGATAGTTAAGTTCCTATGGCATCTCATTAACATTATAACAAAACAACATTGAATGAAATGTCATTTGAGGACCTGCTATATACAAAGAACTTTTACAACTCAATAATAAAAAGACAAAAACGAAACAATTTTTAAACGGGCAAAGGATCTGAATAGACATTTCTCCAAAGAAGATACACAAGTGGCCAATAAGTACATTAAAAAAAACTTTCAACATCACCCGCCATCAGGGAAATACAAGTCGAAATCACACTTCACACCCACAAGGACGGTTATAATAAAGAAGACAGATGACAAGTACTGGTGAGGATGTGGAGAGATGGAACCCTCATCCGTTGCTGGTGGGAATATAAAACGGTGCAGACACTTTGGAAAACAGTTCAGCAATTCTTCGAGAGATTTTACATAGTCAACATGTGACCCAGCAATCCTAGGTGCCAGAGAAATGCAAAATCTTGTATTCATAGCCACATTATTCTTAAAAGCCATAAAGTAGAAAAACCCAAATGTTCACCAACCGATGCCTGGATAAATAAAATGTGGTGTGGCTGTACAAGGAAATATTATTCACCGATGAAAAGAGATGGAGCACGGGTAGATGCCACAACATGGGTGAAGCTAGAAAACATGCAAAGTGAAAGCAGCCCGCCACAGGAGACGACGCATTGCGTGAAGCGCCCGGAAGAAGCAAATCCACAGAAGCAGAAAATAAATTAGTAGTTGCCTAAGGTTGGGGAGGTTGGGGGGAACTAGGGACTGACTACCATTCGGCACAGCACTTCTTTTGGGGGTGACGAAGTGTTCTGAAACGGACTGTGACCAGGGTTGCAGAAGCCAGTGAAAACACTAAAAACCGCTGATTCTACACTTCAAACGGGTTCATTGTACGGTCTGTGAATTAGAGCTCAATAAAGCTGCTGAGAAAAACAGAGCATGAAAAACTAACCCCGCCTTTGTCTAAGGTTTCAGTATTTTGTTCACCTGGATTTCTGCTTTCTATTATTTCAAAATTGCATTGCATTCGGATTTGTCTGGATTACTGCGTTTTCTGTCACCTACTTAGACTCTTGAGGAAAGGGCTTCCCTGGCAGCCCTGGAGCCGCCTGAGTGGCTGTGGCAGCAAAGACATCGTATTTCACAGAGCCTTCCCCGGCCCAGAGCCCCGCTGGGGTTCCTCCCTCTGCAGCTTCCTGCTCCTCGCTCCCGTGTGTGTGTGTGTGTGTGTGTGTGTGTGTGTGTGTGTGTGTGCGCGCGCATGCACGATGATGAAGAATAAAAAATATTATGTAAAACTGAAAGTGAGAAGAACAGAAAGCAGAGACTACAAATTACAGACCAGGGAGCATGAACTGGATCTCTAGCAGAATTCCAGAACGGTATTACTCCACAAGACGGCTTTAAGAACACGCAGAAAGCAACGTGGTTACCAAGAGCAGCCAGGAGTTTCACTCCAGCGCAGGAATGCCAGGAGCTGCAGTGCCTTTTCGGGTATGGCTTTGAGACCACGACAGTAGGTCAGGGGCTTCTAAAACACAGTGAGCACCCAGCCACGCGCCCAACAGAATCTTCATGTCCCTGCAAACAGGATGAAGAAATACAGGCAACGTGGTGGCATCTGAGGACGAGTTGTAGCTGTTTAGCGAAGGCATTGCTTCAGTTTCCTGTAAGTTCAATATCACAGCAGAGCAGCTGCCAAATGCTCCAAACGGAGCTTGGGCCACGTCCAAGTGCAAACACCTGGAAAGAGGCCTGCTCTGCCTTCCTGGGGGCCCTGCGCTTAGTTCTGGGGGTCCCACTTTTGAGGGGACACTGACCAACGGAAGTGCTCACAGAGGAGGACAACGTGGCTGGCGCAGAGACCCAAGACATTACAAAACCGTGTTTTATAAGACAGTCGAGGCCAGGAATTTAGTGTGTGCAGTGAAGACACAGGGAAAGATAGTGGTTACTTAAAAAAAAATCCTCACCCGAGGACTTGCTCATTGATTTTAGAGAGAAGGGAAGGGAGAGAGAGGGAAACATCAAAGTGAGAGAGAAACATCAGTCGGCTGCCTTCCCATACACGCCACGACTGGGAACCGAACCCGTAACCTGGGGATGTGCCCTGACTGGGAACCAAGCCCACACAGCCCACAACCTTTTGGTGTGCAGGACAGCACGCCAACCAACTGAGCGACATGGTGATTACTTTTAATTATTTGAAGGATTAAAAAAACGAAGCCAACTGAATCCAGTTAATGTGACCGAGAAGGACAGAATCAAAGCCAGACAATTGTCAGCTCCACCCAAGTAAGCGCCCTTCCCACAGCCTGAGCTGTCCCACCGCCAGGGCCTGCTTGCGAGGTAGAGCTCCCCTTTGCTGAGAGCATTCAGGTTAGACAATGCCGCTGGGCAGTTATAGACGGGATTTAAATAACTAGATGAGGGTGGAACCCATGTCTTACGGTCCCTTCCAAATCAGGGAGCCTATGATGTGTTTCTCCTCTTCCTTCAGCCTTTCATGCACTGCCGGCTGCGGTGAGTATTGGAAGATGTTGAGCTGTAACCCACTGTTCTCACCTTTTCCACCCCTTTCCCTGCTCTCCAGCCCCCCTCCTTCCCTTGTCACCATCATCCCTGGTTTCTCTTGAGGCTGACACTGTTCAATGCTTCATGCTCGTCCCACAATCCCACTGAAACTGGGTTATGTGAGAAAAAAGAATAGCAGGACCAAAGGAAAGAGAAGAATAGGAAGGAAGACGGGCCGAGATGGCTCACTGTGTCCGTTACACTCTGATGTTGGACCCTACTGCTTGCTCGCTCTGGGACACACGCAGATGTTCACAGATCGGACTGATCTGGGTTCCTGTGAATTAGCTCAGAAATGTCCACACACGCTGTTCTCTTGCTGCAGAACACAGGGCTTGTGGCACGCTCAGTGTCTGTTTCCCCTGCTCTCCTGCTGAGTTCCGGAGGCCAGACCATGGGGACCTGGTCCCTGTGGCATCCCCTGGGCGCTCTCGATCGTAGTAATGACATGAATTCAGAGTCTCTCTCAGCCTTCTCCCATACATCCCAAACTGACTAGATTATGCAGATGGGAATTCTGTTCAGAAATAAGCTTTAGACAATGCACAGAACTTGAGAACCAGGGGGCATGTCAGACCACACCTAGCGGAACCCCTCCATTCGACAGGTGAATAAACCGCGTTGTGAAATATTCAGCGAGGAAGGAGCAGAGCGGGATCAGCTCCGGCCCCTCTGGGTCCTGGGAGAAGCAAGGTCCTAGGAGCGGAGTGTCCTGGGGTGATAGCCACAGGCTTTAGCACCATGCGAAGCGGGTCCAGTGCCAAGTCCTCCTCTAACGAATCCCATGACTTGGGCAAATCAACTGTCTCACGAAGAAATGGGAAAGATAGTACCTTCAGCCACGTCGCTGCCCAGTAGGCTTCCCAGTCAGTGGCAGCTTTGATAACTATTACGAAGTCTAGTCCCACCACAACAGGCGGGCCCTGGCTTTGTGCCTGTAGGAAAAGACACACCCATGCCATGCGAGGGGAGGCGGGCCTGGCACCCAGGGCCTGCGCCTGCTCAGCGCCCTCCATCCCCAGTGTGGCTCACAGCAGCCGCAGGCAAAGCGGAGAGCAGCTGCCGCTCGCACTGGCGCCCTCTTCCAGCTGCGAGCACGTGGCTGTGGCCGGGAAAGGCCGTCTAGTCCAATCAAGTTCAACATCTCTCCTGAGTCTTCTCTTTGGATATCTTACCTTTCTTGTCAAGTTCCTCCTTTAGGGCCCCCTGTATACAGAATAACAGAAGGCTGCTGGGACTGCCAGTGTCCAGTACCTTCCAGCTGTTCTGGGAGGTGGAGGGCAGAGGGCAGAGGGCAGAGGGCAGAGGGCAGAGGGCAGGGAGCTTGTCCAGTTCCGAGACTGGTCACCGCAGGAGCTTCATTGAAGAAAGCCAGAGCAGATAAAAAGGGCTCGAGGACGATGTCCCCTGTCCCTCCACCGCTTCCTGGCCTCCTCATCTGCTCACTGGACCCAGCTCCCCTCCTGGGTGACTGTCACCTGCTCCCCTGTTACAGGGAGAGCTGACACCCTGGGCCTCCGAGGCAGCGCCTTCTCCCTGCGCCCAGCACATTAACATCGATGCTTTGTCATCCAGAACTTCTCAGCCGGCTGGAGCTCCTCACTCGGCTGCATGAGTGAGATACATTCTGGAATTAATTTGGCTCCTGACGTTTTGAAGCATTTATCTTTAATTTTTATAATAGCTCTCATCATGGTGCGAGGGGAACAGACAAGACAGAAGGGTGCTTCCCAGGATAAATGAGTCTACAGGAAACGAATGCCATAATGTTGTCTTATTGGATCTATTTATTAGACTGTCAGAGAAATTCAGGAGCCGAGAGGAAAAATGATGGGAGGTGCATGTGGTCTGTTCGTCAAAGTAGACACTTGTGTTCTTTTAGGGCAGTTCTTGGGAATGATTCAAGAATGGATGGAAGGGGGAAAAGGATAATGCTGACTAACACAGGTGGAACTCTGTGTAAATTTTGTGGGTTAAAGACTTACAAAACTGAACTGAAAGAATTGTGAGCCCTGGCCAGTTTTGCTCAGTGGATAGAGCATTGGCCTGATGACTGAAGGGTCCCAGGTTCGATTCCAGTCAAGGGCACATGTCCAGGTTGCAGGCTCAATCCCCAGTAGGGCATGCAGGAGGCAGCCAATCGATGATTCTCTCTCATCATTGATGTTTCTATCTCTTCCTCTCCCTTCTTCTCTGAAATCAACAATATATATATAAAAGAATTGTGAATTACAATCCTGTGTGTGTTACTTTAGTTAACCAGCACTTACTGAGTTTCCAAAAGCCCATAGCAGTTCTAAAAATAGCAATACTTCAATCACAGAGTGAACAGGAATAGCAACCCAGATACCATCCCTGCTGGAAGAGAGAATTCAGGGCCCACGGACTTGGTCCAAGTCCCCCGATTTCTCTTAAAGAAAGTTCCTGCTCCTTGAATAGCTGCCAGACAGAAGAACAGGATTTGGGCAAATAAAAACAAAACAAAACAAATAGGGTCACACCCACGGTCACAAATGGGAGGGACTGCCTTGCACTTAAAATAATTTCTCTTAGGGATGAATGGTGTGACGTGATCTGACCTCACTCCGGCCATCGACATTCCAGTCCTCCTCAAGGCTCCCCATTCAGACTCCACTCATGCAAGGTATTTCCTCTTGTCTGTATTGAGCCTCTACAGCTGCACCTTGAAGGTAGTGTGTCTGAGCCCTGGCCAGGTGGCTCAGTTGGTTGAAGCACTGTCTGGGTTCGATTCCAGTCAGGGCACATCCCTAGGTTGCAGGTTCTATCACTGGTCAGGGCACATAGGAGAGGCAACCAATCAATGTTTCTCTCACATCGATGTCTCTCTCTCTGTCTCTCTCTCTCCCCCACCCCCCTTCTTCACTCTCCAAAATCAATTAAAAAAATAAAACATATCCTTGGGTGAGGATAGAAAAGTGGTGTGCCCGATGGTCTTCACTGCCCCATCCCTATTGAACAGAGAAAACTGACAACAATTTATAGCAGCAGCAATGGGAACACGGCAGTGCCTCTTGTTCTAGTGAAGGCTGCGCGTCAACGGTCAATCATCCAGTTACTCAACACTTTTATGAGCTCCAGCTCTAAATAAAGCAGGTGCAAAGCCGTGCACACTCTCTGACGGCAGGCGCACAGAAGCATTGTTCCTGTGGTAACAACTGTAAGAGATTCCCCCCGGGTTTACCAGAGAGGTGGGATTATGGATGACTGCCCATTTTTGTAACAATACCATACTGCTTTGATATTTTTTCAAATTTAGGAATAAGTCAGTAAGATGGATGTGCCAGCGTGGTTCCCTTTCCTGCGGACATATGGGACAGGACGAGGGACTGGAGACGGCAAAGTCCAGCAAGCGTGTGCACCTATGAAGGTAAGGAGGGGCGGGGCTTCTGGCCAAAGGCTGACTCCCTATATGTTTGCAGGAGGCAGACCAGCTAGACAACTCCCCAAAGTAGTGTTGAGCAAGGTGCAGGGCTGACATCTGACCTTGAGTCACTAAAACCCCACCAGTGCACGAATCCATGCACTGGGCCTCTAGTAGTAAGAGGCCACAGAAGTAATTTAAATTTGAATTGTTTTCTCTGATATTGGGATGAAAACCACATGTCTGGCTTCAGAGTAGGTTTTGCTCACTGGCCAAGCCTGCCATAAAATTAAGGTGTTCAGCTCAGTGCTTAGAGCGTCAGCCTGTGGACCAAAAGGTCTGGGGTTCGAGTCTGGTTGTGGACTCGATCCCCAGTGGGGGGCATGCAGGAGGCAGCTGGTCAACGATTATCTGTCATCATTGATGTTTCTCTCTCTCTCTCCCTCTCCCGTCCTCTCTGAAATCAATAAAAATATATTAAGAAAACAAAATAGAAATTGTTACATTGAATAGAGATTATAATTTATATTTTTGAAAAATTAAGGTGTTTAGCATATTGTCTGCCCTCTGGCTCTTACAAGACCTCTGAGGTCGTCCAGAAAGTGGGCACTCGGGTGCTCCCGGCTGTGCTGAGCCCCACCAACTCATCCGCAAAGGTGTTGTCCACCCTCCGACCGCAAGGTGGTCACACAAGACCAGTCCTGGGAATCTGTGCCGAGTGTGTAATTGTCCTCCCACCCAGCTCGTGGGTGGAGGGAAAGCTCACTCCCTGATGGAGGAGCGGTCCCTCTCGTCCTGCTCTTGTCCAGCTTCACCTTCTGGAGGGTGAGAGTCCAGCCCAGGGCCTTCTGGCCACCATCCTCTAACTTCCCCCACGAAACGGGAGTGGATGTCCCCTCCGGCTCCTGCTCTCAATCTCTGGCCATGGGAGGGCTCTTCCTCCCACACGTTACTGCTGCAAATGTTGAAAGTAACGGTGACGTTTTCTCTGCACTAATTTGGCTTCTGTCCCATGCACTTCCAGCTCCCAACCTCCAGAAGTCTTGGGAGAGACTTATGCGTCTGCACCCTCTTTTTCCCCTTAAAGTCATCACTGAGAAATTCAACCAAAGCTTTGTCCCCGTGGGCCTCCACGCAGCCCCCACCCATGCTGGGAAGCCCAAAGGGCCAGGGCCACACCAGGGTCACTGTGGGGCAGGCACAGTCTGCAGCAGCGGAGGGTGTGGCTCGGTGAGGGGGTGGCCCAAGGTGCTGGACCAGAGACACAGGAGAGGCAACAGGGCGGATGGGAGCACTGCACATGCGGATGAGGATGACCCAGGCCAAGGCTACCCCTACATTTTCAACTCTCATTCTTTCCCTACAAAACACCTCCACCCAGTAGGCGCTCAGCAAATACATGCTGAGCAAACAGATAAATACAAATTACTTCACCCCTGGAAAACTCAGCATCAACCCCAGCCCACCCTTCGGCAACGCAGCAGGCCTTGGACTTACTTGCTCATCCTGAGGGTTTGTCACACCCCCTTACTTGTGTGAGACGCTTTCCCATCTATGTGGTCGTGCCCACTGCTCACGTCCCCGAGGGAATTCCATTTTCCCCACGACCTCCTCCTTATCACGTTCCTATCTATCATGTCCACATGTTGGGCATTTAGTGTATTTGTACTTATCTCTGAAAGGACTTCTTGCCCGAGCACATTCGAAGCCAGGTGAGGATGCAGGTCCCTGTGCTTTTTTGTGCCCCCGACCCCACAAACATAATGAGTGCTTTCCGGAGGAGAGGCCTGTGAGGGTTCCCGGGACACCAGCGACCCAGCCTTGAGGACATCATCAGCCTCCCAGGCCTCGGCTTCCCATCGGTAAAACTGGGCAACTAGCAGGACTGACTCGCTGTGGTGCTGTGAGCAAAGAGAGATCCAGAATGTGCAACGCTCAGCAAAGTGTTCGGCACATGGTAAGGGTTTCGGTAAAAAGTGTTGGTGACAATGATGAAAGTGATTCTTTAGATTAGATTAGCCCAGGATCAATGCCAAGGTCAAATAAACATCTTTTATTGAAAGTCTGTGGCTACCATGAGGGAGGCTCACTCACCGAAGAGTCCTTTCTTGCTCTAAGCAACAGGGGGGAAGACGGGCAGCGTCCCGCCCCACCTACGCCGTGGCCACTGGACATGGGGCTTTAAGTTAAGTTTGAATATGGCGCCTCCCTGGTGCTTCTTCCCCCACATCTGCCGTCTCATGACCCGCGCTCTCAGCAGAGAGTGAGAGCCCGTTACCGGGTGATCTAGGAATAGAAGCGGAGGGCCACTGTCTGTTGCTTTGCAATAATCTAAACAAATGGTAGACAGCTGCGCCAGGAAGCTATTACCAGAGTAAGGCTTGAAGGTCGTGCTGCCTGCAGGGCCAGGGGCCTGAAGGATGTCAGGACTGAATTTAACTTGCCCTTCCTGCATTAGATGTGAGCGAGGCTGCCCTCCGGCTTTTATTCCAAAGATAGTAAGTCTGTGGTTAGAAACCTCTGGACAGTAATGATACCCATGTTTGAGAGATGGCTCCGTACTGGGCTGTGGTTTCAGTTAAAAGTTCAACAGAGCCAGTGGTTCGTGGTGAGTGGAAGGGCGCCGTAATAATAATGTTACTTTGCATTACCATTTTCTGTCTCAGAGACTCAACAGCAAAATGGTCTGCCTTGGAAAACTAGACTCCACTTCTCTGGGGCAGGGGAGAACTGGACAGACAAAACACAGAATTATTGACGAGTAATTTAGTAACAGATGAAACAATGGCACAGGTGACACAGGGGCAATCCAGACAGCAAACACATAATTTATAACATTTTTCAAAGCAGTAAACAGCATTGTACAGACCAGGAAAACATAGAGACCACCCATCTATTGCACCCCCTGCCACACCTCGCCCTTCTCTCCATGGCTAGCATGTCTGAGCACAGACTCAGTAAAGCTATTGACATGGGTGACCACATGGCTGTGAACTGATACTCTGTCCAGATGGGATTCTCCCCGGGGAAGCAAGATCAGAGAGCAAAATAGTTAGCGAATGGGAAGTAATTCTCCGAAATGACGACGAGTTCTGTACAGCTAAGCTCTTAGAGACCTCAAGCTCTGGCTAAAAGAGCCTGTGTGATTTCTTTGAGGGTTTCACAATGTAATTTATTAACTCATGTTCCAGGAAGATAGAGATGGGAGGCCAGGAAACTTCCTCAGAAGATTTCCATCATTTTCTTCTGAGCAGTTTAATTGGTTCTCATGTGGCCTTCTCCCACCGATGTATGTAAGAGACAGAACTTGGAGATGCCTTCTCTGTAAGCTGTTTTACCTTTTCTAGTGTAAAAGGGTAAAACGCCTGCCTTTCCTGGGGGGTGACAAAAACCTTAGCGTCAGGGACACATGCTTAGTACTGGCTTCTGCAGCCCTAAGCAGCTAGTCCAGCACACTGACCCACAAGGCAGTAACTTGGGAGAATTTCCGTTCTGCGGAGAAACGCTGGCTCAGAGTCCCTCGCTAGGGCAGGCCACACCGTCTCTGCGACGCCTTAGCAGGCCAGAGCCAGGTCGGCAGTGCCTGGCAATCAGGGAAATCCGTGCTCATAGTATTGAAATTTCATCCAAACCCACACCTTTCACTCTAAGGCCTGGTGAGCTGTACTGCTCTGTCCATGGTTTCGCCTCTGCTGTATAAAGAGACCAACGATGCAGAAAGGGCTTTCAGATATCAACATAACTGCTTGTTCACAGAGGGTGAGGTTATAATAACCAGAAGATTCATTTTCGCTGGCTGACTGTCATGTGATTTTTAAATGTGTGGTGGCGCCCAAACAGCTCTACCTGCTCAAATTAGTCTCCTGAAGCACCACCCAAAGGCAATGGAGGAGAAGGGGTTTTCAGCGGGAGCAGCACGAGAACTGCACAAGATCATCTGCCTGTAGGGCAAACTGAGGAGAGAATGCTTGACACGTTGTCCCACAAACAGCCACGTAAGAAAGAGCGTCATTCCGCCCCACGCGAAATACCCTACCGGCGCCTGCAGGCGCAGTTGCTGGCACTAAAGTCTGTGTTAGGAGGTAGGGGTGCTAGTCCCAGATCTGCCACCAACTATGTTTATGAACTTGGATGATGGACTGCTCTTCTCTGGCCTCATTTTCCTCATCTGGAGAAGTTAAACCAGGTGATTCTAAATAGGTTTCTAAACGGACAGGAATATATAAAAGTGAGGGCATGGAAGGCAACCGGGATCCTAATTTTTGATGTTTCTTATCCAGAACTTATCATAAAACCTTATAAGTCATGGCTGAGTCACTGGGAGGTGCGCTAACAGACTGTTTCCTGGGTAACTGGGCTGGACATCGACGCCGAGCCGACCGTCAGTCTCCCGCTGCAACAGCCTTGGGAGGAACGAGAACTACCTGTCAGGAAGGACAGTAGACGGACAGGTAGAAAGGATGCTTCAAAACCCTGCTTCCGTCTCTACAACAAGGTGAGCAGGCAAGCAGGTGGGTAAACACAGCTGAGCACTTATGCTTCTGAGGCTAAAGCTCTTGGATGACCCAGTTGTTCCCGATGCCTGGAGACCTTGTTCGCTTGGCGTTTGTATGTAGAACAAGACAAGCAAGTGCCAAATACAGCTGTTGAGATGATGCCACAAATGACATCTAGAAGCAGCGGGAGCCTGAGGCTGGAGGTGGGGTGTGAGGGGGACAGAGTCAGGACAGACAAAGGGTAGGAACCTGAAAGAACAGCTCAGAAAGGGCAGCCAGGCGGCCCCACTGGTGCTGGTCCCTGCGTGACAGAAAGCTCTTTGTCCGCCTCAGCAGGCCCAGCATTAGCTCGGCTCCTAGTGATGACACTTGTGAAGCATGCGGCTCAGCGTGAATCAACTCCACAGAATGAATGAAAATGGAAACCATGGTGCCATGGGGCCGGAGTTGAGGTGTGGGTAACAGCCTAGAAAATTCACTCCCTGAACCTATAATTTCGTGAAGTGAGGGATAAGAACTGTTCTCTGGAAGAGAGTAATTTCTTTAAAGGCACTGATGATATAAAGTAAAATAATACAGCCCATGGAAAACATAATTCTGTGGCTTGAACTTTCAAAAGCCCCAGAAAGGAGAATCTGACGATAGCAAATGCCTGTTCCTGGGCTCTGTCCCTGTGCATAACCAAGGCCTGGGGGCGGACGGACCAGGAGAAGTCATGGAGGACGGCCTTCTGTTCCCAGGGGGGCCACACTGAACTAGTCCCCAGTGGATGGGACTGCCCGTGCTGACATTCACAGCCTTTCCTGGTCACGCATTTAACAATAAATGGCTCAGTGGTTGAGGGTCAACCTATGAGCCAGGAGGTCACAGTTCGATTCCTGGTCAGGGCACATGCCCAGATTGTGGGCTCGATCCCCAGAGGCAGCCGATCAATGATTCTCTCTCATCATTGATGTTTCTCTTTCTCCCTCTTCCTTCCTCTCTGCAATCAATAAAAATATATTTAAAAAAAACAATAAAGAGGTCCATCTTTGATAATACAAATACGACAATGCTAATTTAAGGCAGGTGGTCACTGAGATACATCCTGCGGAAACTAGCTTTTATCTGGATGTCAACCCTAGAATCCCAAATATCTCTGAGATCTGTCAGCATCTCAACTTCCAATCCTTTGAAATTTCTCGTTCTATCCCTCCCTTAAAATCTTCTAATCTCATCATGCTTGCAGTTGATCAGTCATCTCTGGCTTCACTTCCCTCCGCAATAGTCTCCCCAGCACTGGCCGTGCCTCCTGTGGTTTTGCCAAACCTTCCCAGTTCATCTCCTACTCAAGAGAGATGGCGCCAGCTGCCCTGCTCATGGTGGGCCATGAGAAGACGCGCGGCGGGGCCACAGCAGCATGCTCGCCGACGGCAAAGTTCTCCGCATGGCGTGCAAGCTCTCCCCTGCCCACCGTCAATGACTTTGACTCTTTAAAACGTTTCCCTTCCCCTTGAACTCCCTACTCACTTCCTACTTGACTCTCAGACAATGACTTCCCCTTTTCTTGGTGGAGGAAATAGAAATTATTGATTAAAGTGCCCTTTTGAAGGTATCTCTTGAAGTGACTTCAAATGGTTCTTCACATTTACACTTCAGAAAGTAGCACTCACCATTGCTATTTCCCTACATTCTCCAAGAAAGTGCTTTCATTTGCTCCCCATAGAGTGCTTTAATGAGAAATAAATCAATGAATGTTAGGTACCTAGCACAATGCTTGGCAGGCCATTAATATCGGTTCCCATTCGTTCTTTCCTCTACAAATTTAATCACATATAATTATATATTATATAAATACTAGAGGCTCGGTGCACAAAAATTTGTGCACTGGCGGGGGGGACGTGTCCCTCAGCCCCACTTGTGCCCTCTCACAGTCTGGGACCTCTCGGGAGATAACGACCTGCTGGCTTAGGCCCGCTCCCGGGTGGCAGAGGGCAGGCCCAATCCCTAGGTGCAGCCCCTGGTTGGGCTCAGAGCAGGGCCGATTGGGGGGTTGGGATGCCGCAGGGTCGATGGGGAGGTTGCGGCGCCACCCCGTCACACACAGAGCAGGGCCGATCAGGGAGTTGGGGTGCTGCCCCAGTCACTCACAGAGCAGGGCCCATCAGGGGGGTTGGGGCTCCGTACCCTGTCACACACAGAGCAGGGCCGATCAGGGGGTTGGGGAGCTCCCCCCTGTCATGCACAGAGTAGGGCCGATAGGGCAGTTGGGGCACTGCCCCCTGTCACACACAGAGCAGGGCTGATCAGGGGGATGGGGCACTACCCCCTGTCACGCTGATCCAGGGGCCAGGAGGCCTCGCTGCTCCGCTGATCCCAGTGCTGGGAGGCCTTGCAACTCCACTGATCCCGGGGCATGAGGCCTCGAGGCTCCGCTGATCCCGGGTTCGGGAGGCCTCATGGCTCCGCTGATCCCGGTGCTGGGAGGCATATTACCCTTTTACTATATAGGATAGAGGCCTGGTGCACGGGTGGGGGCCGGCTGGTTTGCCCTGAAGGGTGTCCTGGATCAGGGTGGGGGTCCCGCTTGGGTGCCTTGCCAGCCTGGATGAGGGGATGATGGCTGTGTGCACCTGGTCACACCCCCTTCAGGGTGGGGGTCCCCACTGGGGTGCCTGGCCAGTCTGGGTGAGGGGCTGAGGGCCGTTTTCAGGTTGGCGGGTGACTGAAGCTCCCAACCTCTCCTTTTTTTCTTTTCTTTTTTTATTCTGGTATTTATTTACCTTCTATGGCTGTCACTGGAGCTGAGAGCCAGCTTTAGCTCTGAGGCTCGGCTCCAGCTCTGAGATCTCGGCTGCTGAAAGCAGGTATCTGGGTTTGTTTGGCTTCTATAATTGAAACACTGTTGCAGCTCCAGCTCTGCCGGCTGGCTGAAAGCATGGGGATTGTTTTGCTTCTATAATTGCAACATTGTTTCTTAGAGTGCAGCTCAGAGGCCGGCAGCGGCAGGCGGGGAACCTTGGCTTCCTCCATCACTGGAGCAAGCAAGCCTCCTGTTCACTTCAGCTGCCTGGCTGCCGGCCGCCATCTTGGTTGGCAGTTAATTTGCATATCGCCCTGATTAGCCAATGGGAAGCGTGTCGGAGGTATGGTTAATTACCATGTTTGTCTATTATTAGATAGGCTATATATAGGTATATGTTTAATATTATATATATAGCTACCTCTTGAGTTCTTTTTTTTGTTTTGCAGTTCAACTTTTTATTTTATTGAAATCAGAATATGCACAGCACATCCAGTGCATACAATAAACAATTACTGAAGCTACAGTGACTTAAGATGCAATCTTCACATTCAGCAAGTTTAAATCCATTCTTACATGATTTATTTTTTATTGAGTTGACAGTATTACAGATGTCTCCCATTTTCTCCCTTTTGCCCCCTCCACCCAACCTCTGCCCACCCCAGGCCTTTCTCATACTATTGTCTATATCTGTGGTTCTCAACCTTCTGGCCCTTTAAGTAAAGTTCCTCATGTTGTGACCCAACCATAAAATTATTTTCGTTGCTACTTCATAACTGTAATGTTGCTACTGTTATGAATCATAATGTAAATCTCTGATATGCAGGATGGTCTTAGGCAACCTCTGTGAAAGGGTCGTTTGACTGCCAAAGGGGTCGCGACCCACAGGTTGAGAACCGCTGGTCTATATCCATGGGTGATGTATACATGATATATGTTCTTTGGTTAATCTCTTCCCATCCCCTAGCCTGTCCCCCACTGAGGTCTGTTATTCTGTTCCATGCATCCATACCTCTGGACCTATCTTGTTTGTCAGTTTATTTTGTTCATTAGATTCTGCAAATAAGTGAGATCCTGTGATGTTTGTCATTCTCTAACTGGCTTATTTCACTTAGCATAATAGCCTCCAGGTCCTTCCATGCTGTCTCAAAGGGTAAGAGATCCTTCATTTTTACTGCTGCATAGTGTTCCATGGTGGCAATGTACCACAGCTTTTTTTGACCACTCATCTACTGATGAGCACTTAGGCTATTTCTAGATCTTAGCTATTGTAAATAACTCTGCTTTTTTCTGATGGGAGTCCTAAGATATATGCCCAGAAGTAGGGTTGCTGGGTCAAACTGCAGCTCCATTTTTAATTTTGTGAGGAAACTCCATACTGTTTTCCATATGGCTGCAGCAATCTGCATTCCCACCAGCAGTGCACTAGGGTTCCCTGTTCTCCACGTCCTCACCAGCACTTGTAATTTGTTGATTTATTGATGGTAGCCATCTAGCAGTTGTGAGGTGATATCTCATTGTAGTTTAATTTGCATCTCTCTGATTATTAGTAACATTGAGCATGTTTTCACGTGTCTATTGGCCAACTGTATGTCCTCTTTGGAGAAGTGTCTATTCAGGTCCCCCCCCCCCCCCCATTTTTTAATTGCATTGTGTGTCTTCCTGGTATTGAGTTGTTTGAGTTCTTTGTATAGTTTGGAAATTAACCCCTTATCAGATGAATATGATCTCCCATACAGTAGGTTCCCTTTTCATTTTGTTGATGGTTTCTTTTGCTGTGCAGAGCTTTTTAGTTTGATGTAGTCCCATTTGTTTATTTTTGCCTTTGTTTCCTTTGCCCTAGGAGCTGTGTCAGTGAAGATACTGCTATGTGAGATGTATGAGATTGTACTACCTAAGTTTTCTTCTAGGATTTTTATGGTCTCACAACTTACATTTAAGTCTTTTATCCATTTTGAGTTCACTCTTGTGTATGGTGTAAGTTGGTGGTCTAGTTTCATTATTTTGCATGTACCTATCAAATTTTCCCAACAACATTTATTGAAGAGACTGTTTTCACTCCATTGTATGCTCTTACCTCCTTTGTCAAATATTAATTGATCATATTGGTGTAGGTTGATTTCTGGGGTCTCTGTTCTGTCCTATTGATTTATATGTCTGTTCTTGCGCCAGTACCCGGCTGTTTTGATTACAATGGCTTTGTAGTATAGTTTGATATCTGGTATGGGATCCCTCCAACTTTGTTCTTCTTTCTCAAGATTGCTGTAGCTACTCAAGGTCCTTTTTGGTTCCATATAAATTTTTGGATTATTTGTTCTAGATCTGTGAAATATGCCAGTAGTATTTTAATGGGGACTGCGAATACATAGATTCCTTTGGGTAGTATGGACATTTTAATGATGTTAATTCTTCCAATCCATGAACATGGTATATGCTTCCACTTGTTTGTGTCTTCCTCTATCTCCTTTTTCAATGTCCTATAGTTTTTTAAGTACAGGTCTTTTACCTCCTTGGTTAAATTTACTCCCAGGTATCTTTTTGTTGTTGTTGCAATGGTAAATGGGATTGTTTTTTTAGTTTCTCTTTCTGAGAATCATTATAGGTGTATAAAAATGCCATCAATTTCTGGATGTTAATTTTGTATCCTTCAACTTTGCCAAATTTATTTATTAAAGTTTTTTTCATGGAGTCTTTAGGGTTTTCTATGTACAATATCATGTCGTCTGCAAATAATGCTGGTTTTACTTCCCCCTTTCCAATTTGTTTCCCTTTTATGTTGTCTTCTTGTCTGATTGCTGTGGCTAGGACTTCTCTTACTATGCTGAATTAAAATGGTGAAAGCAGACATCCCTGTCTTGTTCCTGATCTTAAAGGAAATGCTTTGTGGTTTTGCCCATTGAGTATGATGTTAGCTGTAGGTTTGTCATATATGGTCTTTATTATATTTATGTATGATCCCTCTATTCCCACTTTGCTGACAGATTTATCAAAAATGGTGCTGGGTTTTATGGAATGCTTTTTCTACATCTACTGATGTGATCATGTGATATTTATCCTTCATTTTGTTTATTTATTTGCAAATATTGAACCAGCCTTGCATCCCTGGAATAAATCCTACTTGGTCACCTTGTATGATCTTTTTGATACATATTGCTAATATTTTGTTGAATATTTTAGCATCTATGTTCATCAGGGATATTGGCCTGTAATTTTCTTTCTTTGTAATGTCTTTATCTGGTTTGGAATTAGGGTAATTCTGGCCTCATAATAAGAACTTGGAAGTCTTCACTCTTCTTGAATTTTTTGTAATAGTTTGAGGAGGATAGGTGCTCATTCTTCTTTGAATGTGGATAAAATTCACCTGCGAAGCCATCCCATCAAGAGCTTTTGTTTACTGGGAAGTTTTTTTTTGTTGTTGTTTGTTTGTTTTTTATTACTGCTTCAATTTCATTAGCTGTTATTGGCCTATTCAGGTTTTCTGATTCTTCCTGCTTGAATTTTGGAAGATTGTATGTTCTAGGAATTTGTGCATTTTTCCCAGGTTGTCCAATTTGCTGGCATATACAGTGTGTCCCCAACAATTGTATACACATCTTAACAGCTAAGAGTTGTTAAATGGAAATGAAATGTATTTTAATAAACACTGCCTTTATAATTATATTCAAAGTGTGTATACATTTTGGGGGGAACCCTATAATTGTTCAAAGTATTTTCTGACAATAGTTTGCATTTCTGTGGTTTCAGTTGTTCATCTCTTTCGTTTCTGATTTTATTTATTTGGGTCTTCTTTCTTTATTTCTTGGTAAGTCTGGCTAAATGTTCATCAATCTGTTTATCTTTTCAAAGAACTAGATTTTGGTTTTCTTGATCTTTTATATTGTTGTTGTTTTTTTAGTCTCTATGTTATTTATTTCATCTCGGATCTTTATCATTTCCTTCCTTCTATTTAATCTGGGCTTTTCTTATTATTCTCTTCCTAATTCTTTTAGTTGTAAAGTTATATTGTTTATTTGAGCTTTTTCTTGTTTCCCGAGTAGGCCTGTAATGCTATGAACATCTCTCTCAGGGCTGCTTTCACTGTGTCCTATAGATTTTGGGTTATGTGTTAATTTTTGTCTGTTTCCAGGAATTTTTAAATATCTGCCTTGATCTCATTGACAATCCATTCATTGTTTAATAATAAGTTATTTAGTCTCAATATGTTTGAATGTTTGGAAGTTATTTTATTATAGTTGATTTCTAGTTTCATGCCATTGTGGTCTGAGAAGATGATTGATATGGTTTCAATGTTCTTGAACTTACTAAGACATATGGTCTGTCTTTGAGAATGTTCTATGTGCACTTGAGAAGAATGTATATTCTGCCACTTGGGGATAAAATGTCCTGTAAATATCAAGTAAATCTATATGATCTAGTGTATTTTTTATGGTTGCTGTTTCCTTGTTGATTTTTTTGTCTAGAAGATCTATCTAGTGATGTCAGTGGGGTGTTAAAGTCCCCTACTATGACTGTATTGCTACTGATTTCTCCCTTAAAGTCTTCCAAGAGTTTTTAACAATATAGTTAGATGCTCCTATGTTGGGTTGTATATGTTTACAAGGGTTATGTTTTCATTTATTTATTTTTGTAATTAATCTTCACCTGAGGATATTTTTTCCATTGATTTTTTTTTATAGAGTGTAGAAGAGAGGGGAGCAGAGAGAGAGAGAGAGAGAGAGAGAGAGAGAGAGAGAGAGAGAGAGAAACATCAATGTGTGAGAGAGACATATCCATTGATTGCCTCCCTACCAGGGCCAGAGATCAAACCTGCAACCCAGGTACATATCCTTAACTGGAACTCAAACCTGTGACCCTTCAGAGCATGGGCCGATGCTCTAACCACTAACCACACCATCTAGGGCAAGGGTTATACTTTCTTCTTGGATCAATCCCTTTAGTGTTATGTAGTGTCCTTCTTTGTCTTGTTATGGACTTTGTTAAGTCTATTTTGTCAGATATGATTGTTGCTATGGCAGCTTTTTTTTTTCATTTCCATTTGCATGGATTATTTTTTTCCATCCCTTCACATTCAGTCTGTGTAAATCTTTTGTTCTGAGGTCTCTTATAGACAGCATATATACGAATCATGTTTTCTTATGCATTTAGTTACCCCATGTCATTTTATTGGAGCATTTAGTCCATTTATATTTTAGGTTGTTATAGATAAGTACTTATTTATTGTCATTTTTTCTCATTTATACCTCTCTATTACGTCTTTTTCTTAAAGCACTCCTTTTAACATTTCTTGCAATGCTGGTTTGGTGGTCATGTGCTTCTTAAACCGCCCCCCGCTTTTTTTTTATCTGGGGAGCACTTTATTTCACCTTCAATTTTAAATGATAGCCTTGAAGGATAGAGTACTCTTGGATTCAGGTCCCACTTTTCATTACTTTGAATACTTCATGCCAATACTGACCTGATATGTTTCTGTTGAGAAATCAGCTGACATTCTAATGGGCACTCCCTTGTAAGTGACTTTCTGTCTCTCTCTTTCTGCCTTTAAGATAATTTCTTTATCTTTAACATTTGTCATTTTAATTATGATATGTCTTAGAGTGGGTCTCTTTGGGTTCATCTTGATTGGAACTCTCTGTGCTCCTGAGCTTCTGTGACATTTTCCTTCACCAGGTTAGGGAAGCTTTCTGTCATTATTTAATTAAACAGGTTCTTTATTCCTTGCTTAGTTTCTTCTCCTTCTATTACATCTATGATGTGAATATTGTTGTGTTTCATGTAGTCCCAAAGTTCCCTTAAACTATCCCCCTGCTTTTTAATTCTTTTTTTTTATTGTTGCTGCTCTAATTGGGTGTTTTTTCCTACTTGTCTTCCAAATCACTGACTCAATGTTCTGCCTCATTCGATTTACTTGTATTCTTGATGTCTGATATGTTATTCTAATTTCCAGCTGGTTCTGGTTCTTGCTTTTGGAGTTCCCACTAAGCTCCTTGAGCATTCTTATAACCATTACTTTAAACTCCATATCTGATAGATGGTTTGCCTTCACTTTGCTTAGCTCCTTTTCTGGATTTTCCTCCTTTTCTTTCATTCGGGGTTGTTTCATTGTCTCCCATTCTTGCTGTCCCTTTGTATTTGTTTCTATGTATTACACCAAACTGCTATGCCTCCAAGGCTTCATGGGGTGGCGCTGTGTAGTGAGTGTTCTGTGGGACCCAGGGGTGCAGTCTCTTGGATCTCCTGAGCTCAGTACTCTAGGAATGTCCCTGTGCGGGTTATTGGGGTTTTCCTGTTGTAAGTGCATCTTGATTGTTGTTGTCTCACTTGTGGGTGGGACCTCCTCTCAGGCTAGCTGACTGTAAGGCTCACCCCCGACCACATCACATGAGTGGTTGTGCGGGTGCTGACAGAACAAAACAAAACACAACAAAACCAAAACTACAGAAAAACCCTACAACAACAAAAGCAACCACAAAAGAAAAGAGAAAAGATAACAAGAATAATAAAATAAAAGAAAAATATGAAAAGAGAAAAAAGGAAGGGTGGAAGAAAAAGAAATATGAAAGAGAAGAAGGAGAAGAGATGAAGTAAAATAAATAATTATAAAATAAAAATGGTATAAGAGAAGAGAGGGAGAAAAAAATATGAAAATGAAAAAGGCAGAGAAAGCAGAAAGACAAAGTTTTGAAAAGGAAAAAAGAGAAAGTAGAGGAAAATAGAGTAAGAAAAAGGAAAGAGAAAAAGAAGAGATATAAAAGAAAAAAAGGGAGACAAAAATAACAAAACAATAAAGAAGAGATAATGCAAAAAAAAAAACAAAACCCACAGTGAAGTGGCGTAGGTCTCAGCAGAGTCTAGTGCCTCCTGGGAGCTCTGAGGGAGGCTGTCTTGTCTGCCGTTGCTGGGCCTCCCGGAGGGGAGGTCCTCTGGCTGCCGCTGTCAGAGGCGTCCATGTTTGGCCCTCAGCACCTGTTCGCAGCTTCACGCGATCCAGTTTGCTGGTTTGCGGCTGTCTCCACAGGACGGGCTGCGCACGGGAGGGGTCATGGCCTCCAGGGCTGGTTGTTAGCAGCACAGGCTCAGACAGGTCAGCAACCTTCACGGCTCCCGGGCTCCACCTCGGCCTGCCTCGCCTGCCAGCCAGCGGTCAGTCTTCATCACTGAAGAGGCTGTTGCCCAAAGGGCTTCGGGCGGAGTCGGGGGTATGATCCCTCTGGTCTCCTGGGAGGGGAGGTGCCATTTGGATTTCATGGAAAATGGTGGGTGTGTTTCTCCATCCCAGAGCTCCTCCTCTGAGAGCATCCCAGAACATTTCCCTGTCCTCGGCTGGCGGGGAGCCTGTGTGCAGTCCAGTGGGGGTGTCTACCAGCTCTCCCATGAGGGGGAGCACCACCCCGGTGCCTGGGGCAGTGGAGTGGACGGCCACCCCAAACCATCATGACGCTCCGGAGATTTCAAACCCCTGGGCTGGGCCTCGCCGCTGTCTCCTCTGCAGGGGTGCGATGCCAGGGGTGGCGAGTGGGATTCCTGATGGTGGAGGCGCTGCAGCCCCTACAGCGGGTACCTGCCTTTTCTTGAGCTGTGGAGGGCCTGTGCCTCTCAGGAAACAATGTCCCTTCTGTGGGGGCGGGGGGGGGGGGGCGCGGATGCAGGTCTCCGGGGCTTCCCACCCAGCCTCTGCTCTGCCAGCTCGGCCCCACGCCTCCCTCCACTGAAGCCTGGGGGAGTAGCCGCAAATGAAAATCCTGTTCTCTGGGTTTAAAAATAACAAACAAAACCAAAAAGATAAACAAAAACTGTGGCTTTATCTCAGATGGGCTCCCGTCTGCTGGTGGCCAGAAGCCCACGGCCTTCATGGCTGATGTTACGTAGCTGCTGTTCTGGGCTCTGTGCTCCCAGCCTGGGGTCCGGGCCTCCATCCTCTCAGGGACAACCCCCCCCCACACACACACGGAGCTCCCCGCTCTCTCCTGGTCTGCCGCCTACGGAAGCTGGCCAGCCCTCCAGCAACCCGCCTCTCCTACGTCTCCAGGTGGGTCCTGCCCTTCCTGCTGTAAGTCTCCTCCTCGGCTGGACCTCCGTGGGATCCCAGGTGAATGTCCCCAATTTAGTTTTCTCTCCGGTCTGGCCCGGGGGGAGGTGCCACCTTCCCCTCCACCTGTTGTTCCTAAAGACCACACCCTCCCAGCTGTCCCTTCTCTGTCCTGTGTCTTTAATTGCTCCCTTTTTCTCCAGCTGTTGCCCCTTTATTGACAAGTATATTTAAGAACTTCTCTTTTTGAAAACCTCTTTTCTCATTCTCACTTTTCTTCTAAGCTGTCTTGTCCTCCTTTCTTTAAAGGACTGAAGTGGTCCCCGCACCCGCGGCCCCCCCCCCCCCCCGCCTTCACCTCCTCAAGCTCTGGGCACTGTCACTATTACGCTCCTGTCCCATCTTTTCTCGAAGCTTCATGACCACCTGCGACTAATACAGCATAGTATAGAATGTGAACTGCAACTGAAAAGTATTTTTTTAAAACCTCATTGAAACTGGTTTTATAAAGTTGAAGGACGACCCCACATCTCCACTCCGATGGCTGCTCTTACATCTTCGTCCTGCCCAGATTTGCTGTCCTTACCTGCTCTCTCAGCTCTGCTTCTTGCCCAGCACTTCACCTCTCAGCTCCTGGCCCTGGCCTGGTCAGACAGCACCGGCCTAGAGCCTGGACATGACCCGCGGCTCCTCTCTTCCTCCCTCGGCTTCCAGGCACCAAACTTCGATGACGTTTCATTAAACTAATTTTCATGGCTGGATAGTCCTTTCCAACCTTTCTTGCCAGAGCTCAGACTCCACCAGATCTCACCTGGAATGCTCAGTAGCCCATATCGCATCAGGCCTAGGGACTCTCCCTGTTCCTGTTCACCCTCCACACTGTTGTCAGCGTTATTTTTGAAAAAAATGAACCTGCTCTTTTCACTCTAATGCTGGCAAGTGTCCAGGGCTCCCAGCTGCCTCTGTTAAGTAGAAACTGAATAACTGGGCCCGGACAGTCCAGCCCCACTCGCTCGATGTCCAGCCTCATCGCCCACTGACAGCACGCCTTCGGTCTGGCCGCGTTACTCTTCACAAGCACGTCCGGCCCACACAGCTCCACGTGTGTGCACACGCCATGCAACTGCGATGCGGTGTCGCCCTTCTCCATGTGGAACATGCCTGAGCCCTTCTTCAAGCCCAGCTCAGGAACACCCTCTTCTGGAAAAAGCCTCCTCAGGCTGACCTGGCTGTTGGGTTACTGCTCTGGACTCTATGTTCCTTAGTGGCCTTATTCTCGCTTCTTTATGGCCATGAACAAGTTGTGTTTGACTCTTTTACTTTATCTTCCTCCCTAGACCATGAGCTCTTTGAAGAAAGCATTGTCTCATTCAATAGTGTTTCCCCAATAACCATCGGGTTTCTAGTTTAACAAATGTTTGTCGCAAGAATATGAAAAGAAGATGTGGTTAAAAATATTAAACATATATGACAGCCCTGTCTGGCCTGGCTCCGTTGGTTGGAGCATCCCCTGTGCACCAAAGGTTGTGGGTTCAATCTCCGGTCAGGGTGCATGCGGGAGGTAACCAATCAATGTTTCTCCCTCACATCAGTGTTTCTCTCTCTCTCTCCCTTCTTCTCTAAAAATTAATAAAAATTAAAAACCATATATGACAAATAAACAAGAACAAATTAAAATTACATTCTCTCCACAACTGCTAGAGATAAGATACCCTTTAGAAAAGAAAAGAAGATAAAGATGCTTCCCAGTGCTCTGAAAAGCCAACATTCTAATCCATCAACTCATTTCTTTCCACTGCCCACACAGGAATAAAATTCATACAATGTTCAAATGTCTGTGTTCTTCTCGCTCCTATTTTGGCTTGTTCATACCACTTTTTATCCTCTCCCAAGATTAGTTGTTCAAATTTGATCACAGTATCATCAATGCAAGTGTAAGATAGCCCAAAGGCTCAATGCCTAAATTAAGTTTGGCTGTTGCTAACATATCAGTCTTCCGATAGAAGAGTCAAGCCCAGCACTAGCATTAAACTCAGGTTCATGAGGCACCCAGCTGTGTTAATGGTCAAACTTTGGAAGAATAAAGAGGAATAGGTAAAAACATTTTTAAATCCAATTTTATAAATCCTCTCATCTCATTCTTAGTTGGGCAAATGCTCTAAGAAATAGGCCTGCTGTCCCTGCTGAATTGGTCTTGCTTTTTAAAAATAGATTTATTATTATTTTTTTTTTTTTGTTAATCCTTACCTGAGGATAATTTTCCATTGGTTCTTAGAGAGAGTGGGAAGAGAGAGGGAGGGACATAGAGAGAAAAAAAAACATAGATGTGAGAGAGACACATCGATTGGTTGCCTTCAACACATCTGTTGACTGGGGCCGGGGATCGAGCCTGCAGCCAAGGTACATGCCCTTGACTGGAATGGAACCCAGGACCTTTCAGTCCATGGGCCGATGCTCTATCTGCTAAGCCAAATTGGCTAGGGCTATTATTATGTTTAGAGAGAGAGAGGGAGGGAAAGAAACATAAATTTGTTGTTCCACTTATTTATAGATTTATTGGTTGATTCTTATATGTGCCCTGTTGGGGATCAAACCTGCAACCTTGGTGTATGGAGACGATACTTCAACCAACTGAGCTACTCAGCAGGGCTTTGTTCTTGCCTTTTGACAAACCAAAACATATCATTCATCTCAGATTGGTCCAACTGATAAACCAAGCCATCGGCACAGCCTTATTACCATGGTGTGCACTTTCTTAGACAAATAGCAGGAAACTCAGGCATGCAGCCAGGACCAGAGATTAGCATTCTCTGCACACTGAGTTCACATAGAAGGAATGGCCTGGCCAAGAGGAAGAAACATCTCAAAAGGCTGATTTATAGACTCAAACCTTAAAGGACTTTCCTCAGCTCTCTCTTGGAAGTGGTAGTTTCCCTCAAATTCTCCTATAATTTCTTTGTTTTACAGAAATTTACTTAGCCCTGGTTCAGGTGGCGCAGGACTCTTCCTTCAGAATAATCTACCACATATATTTCTTTATTGATTTCAGAGAGGAAGGGAAAGGGAGAGAGAGATAGAAACATCAATGATGAGAGAGAATCATTGATCAGCTGCCTCCTGCATGTTCCCTACTGGGGATTGAGCCCACAATCTAAGCAGGAATCGAACCTGGGACCCTTCAGTCCGTAGGCTGATGCTCTATCCACTGAGTCAAACTGGCTAGGGCTAAAGAGTAGGGACATCATAGTTATAAGGAGGAGGTATAATGCCAACCTGCATTCAGCATTTTCTTTTACTTCAATGTCAAGAAAATTTGGCAGTGATTAAAATACCAAAACCTAAAAGAAAGGTTCCAGTGAAAACAATATGGTCTACCTCTCAAGTCTAAATTCCTTTCATTGGGTTTGCATGGGTGTCCAGGCTTTAAGGAATTGCTTGGTGAATCAACTGGAAGGATTGTAAATTCTGTCTGCAGAGGTAGCCAACCAATGAAAGACGATGAGAAAGGCTATGAGAAAAGAAGGGCGGTGGGCGTGTGGGCGGAGCCTGCCCCGAAGGAAGAGTGGCAGACACTGTGTAAGACGAGACACTGGCTTAAGTCCTGCCTCCACCACTTACTGCCTGTGTGATCTCGGGCTTCATGTCTCTATGCTCCAGTTTCTAAAAATATGGCCCATACTCATTTGTTTTGCATAAGGCACTCATGACAATTAAATAAAATAACAAGAGAGATCTATGTGCAATGACACACAATGTGAATGGCAGTTTAGTAAAATAACTGCATAATGAGAAGAGGTCAAGGTGTTTTGTCCACTGTCCACACGCAGGAGCTCGCTCACTAGTCCTCCTCCCCAGGAGGGACTTCCGGTGAAAAGTCTGCATAACCTCTCTACCGCCCAACAAGATGCGGATCTCATTCTGGGGATTCACTTCAATAGAGACTTGAGCATAGGAGGCTCAGGGTCCAAGGAGAAAAGTCTGGGGACACGTATGGCAAAGCAGTGATGGGCACAGTCATGCTCACTCCCGTGACTGTGGGCTGGGGCCACGCTCCACTCAGCACCTCGGGGCTGATAGGCCTGGGCGCAGGTGGAGGCTGTGCACAGAGGAGGCCATACTTGGAACTTGATGGTGGTGAAGTCGTCCTGACTGGGTTATCTTGTTTCCCCTTTTCCCTAAGATGCATAAGAAGTCAACTTGGATCAACCAATGAACTTGTATGTGTATATGCATATCCCGTGGATGAGAGGGCCGGCGGGCGGGGGGGGGGGGGGGGGGGGAGGCAAGAAGAAGAAGGCTGGAAGAGAGTAATGGGGGAAAAGGAGGGCCTAGGCCATACTTTCACTAGCATTGCATAGGTCCTCCTTTGCAATACTACTGAAAGCTTTAAAAAAAAGCTTAAAAGAAAAAGAAGTCTCCTTGGCCTCAAAGCCGTGCCCAGATGGTCCCCTGAACCAGAGCCCAGGAGAAAGCCTGCCGGGAGGAAACACGCGTGGATGCCGGGCTGAAGGGAGGGATGGCCACTGGCTCTGCTTTCCTCCCGATGGACATCAACGCTTCCTCCCCCGTGAACACATCCCCACGCTCATGTCAGTGCTCCACCGTTCTCTGCACCAGAGATGAAGACACCTGCTTGCAGTCGCCTACTCGTTAGCCTGTTTCATTCCAGATGAGACGAGCAGCCCCTACAAGGCTCCCCAAGGCCCGCTTCAGTCCCATTGTCTGATCCGTTGCTCCTTTTGAAGTGAGAATGGACCCAACAGCGTCTTTATTGCTATCCCGTCAAAACTGCATTTGAGAGGCTAACATTAGGTGAGCACAGGAGCTGGCAGTGTGGATGGCGAAAGGGTCCGTAAACACCCTGTTAAACACACACGCGCGCGTGGGAGCTAAAGGCCTTTCAAATATTCTTCCATGTTTACATCTACCCAACCAGCCTTGTCCTATTAGTTGGTCCCCTCAACACGCACTGTTACTGTTGTTTTCTCCACAAGAACGGTTCTGTGCACGGGGCACGCATGCAATTGCTACCGAGCCTCAGGATTTGAGGCAGCAAGTCTGTGTCTAACCCGGCGAACCCCTGTCTGCCCTGTGTTCTCACCAGGTACGAGACGCACAGCCTTGTTCTTGCTGCCTACGCAGCGGCACACCAGCAGGGTCCACGCGCTTCCTCCGCCAGGCCCGGGAAGGGGCACGCCAGGCGGCAAGCAGGGCCTTCACTCAGGGTGAATTCCGCCAGAGGGAACCTTCTTAGTTTTATTTTATTTCTTTTGCATCAATGAGATCTCCAAGGAGAACTGGACCAAGAAGTCCCATTAAAGCTGGAATCAAACCCATTGCAAAAAGAAAAAAGAAAAGAAAAGGAAAAGAAAGGAAAGAAGAAAAGAAAAGAAAAGAAAAGAAAAGGAAAGGAAAGGAAAGAGAAGAAAATTAAAGAAAAGGAAGAAAAGCAAAAAGGAGGAGGAGTGCTGCGGTCTGCAGAAGGCAGTGAACTGGAGTTCTTCCCGCACAGCCCGCTGAGGGGGAGCACAGGGCCCCCCGGCTTCCCCCGCCATCGGAGCAGCTCCCCACAGGCCATCAAAGCCAGGCTCCTGTGAGGGGCCTGTTGTCTGATTAAAGGGAATTTTATGCTAAACATAGGCCGCCAGCACCGGCTGTGTGGGTGAGCCGGATAAAATCTTCATGGAAATGCCATCACAGGGTCATTTGTTTAACTGCAAAATGTAAAAATAGAACGAGCTGCCACGAAGGGTTGAGGCCTGACAGCTTCATGGAGAGGCTCCAACAGCACAGAAAGCGCTGTTCCCTGGCTCGCTCGCTTCCTCCCTCCTTTCCTCCCTCCAGAGGAAAAGGACAGGGAAGTCACGAAGCAAGGCCTGCTTTCATTTCCCTCCCGCTCTGCCCCTTTCCTTGCTCTCGCGCCTGCGTCTTCCTCTTCTCCCACCTGCTTCCTGTCTCCTCCCACTTCACTTGTTTCCTCTCTGATGCCCGGCCCTCTCCTTCATCACTGTTATGTGTCATTTCTTTTTCTCCTTCGGGGGACGGTTCTCCGCTCAGGCTTGGACTCCCCCACTTGGGCCACCCCTGCAGTCTCGGGCGGCCTGTCTCCGGGCAACCTGGTCTCACAAACTTTTCTAGAAATTGCTCTTTGGCCCATTCCCATCTCTGCCCCCTCCCCTCCCCTATGTCCCAAACACCGAAAATGTTCAGAAGGACGGCATTTCAGAGGTCAGTGAGATGCCATGGCAGTGAGCTGGGGGCTGCCTTGTTTCAGGCCCCTTCATCTGGCCAACCAGGCTTCTCATTCACGGAGCTCAGCGACTTCTAAGTGCTGGGGAGGGGAGGAGGGCCAGCACTGCCTCACTGGTCTTGTGTTTTGGACGAATCCATTTTTAATTTTGTGAAGTTTTTTAAAAAAATAAATGTTGAAGTTGCACTTTTCAATGCTGGTCCTTGAAGCCAACAGCCACCTCCACATCAATTATTATAATCCTGGCTCAGAAGTGGAATTTCTCTTTCACGGGGCCTCCAGGGCTGGGCCAGAAGCCCCACAGGAGCTGAGAGAGGGCGGCCCCTGCCTCCTGCCCCCAGGGTCTCAGCAAAGTCCAGGTTTGACCTCATGTCGACCCGAAGGGTCTGTTTGTTCCAAGTCTGTGAGCTCGGCTGATGGAACCAATGCCGTTTCCCTCCTTTACTCCGCTGAGCGGCGCCTCGGCTGGGACCTGAGCAAGGGGGCCCTTCCCCAGCCTGTGAACCGCAAGAGCGCCCTCTCTGACGAGAGCGTCAGTGCTGGTGTGAGGAAAGCCTAGCAGAAAGGAGGGCTCGCAGGTCACTAGCTCACCGACTCATCGACGTCACCTCACCCTAGAAGAGAACTTCAGTTCCTGTTTTCATTGCGACCTTGCAGATCTGCACCTGAGCCCACCGACAAGGGTCCCCGTCGAAGGAAGCCTATGTTCACACATCAAACACGGCAGCTGCCACGGCAGCAAGCGCCCACGCAGGATGCCGCCCTCTCTTTGCTGTCACAGCCCCACCCGCCTGCCTCTGGTTGGGCCTGTTCGTTCCCACGCAGACGTGCGATGCACACCCACCAGGCGCAAAGCAGCGTGGGTACGGGGCAGCCCTTAGGAGCCAGAGCCTTGTTGCACCAAAATAAGGAGGAAATGGGACCCGGGCATCTAAAGAGACACCAGTGTTGCTGCTTTGTGTGTAATAGGGTTCCGGATCAAATCAAGGACATGGTCATTTTGGTGCAATCTGTGCATGATCTTGCCTCGGCAAAAAATGAAGTGTGGTTCCACGGGTGCAAAGGGGGCAGAGGAGAGGAAGAAAGGAAAGATGCTAATGAAGCCGAAAGAGCAATGAAACCAGAACAGTGTAAATTACAGCAGGCGTCCCACGAGGAAGCACCCCATCAGCTGGGAAAGTGGACTGGGTGATAACTCCCAGCAGAATCCTATGTAATAAAAGGCTAATATGCAAATTGACTAAATGGTAGAACGACTGGTCGCTATGATGCTCAACGCAGGAACTGCCCCCTGGTGGTCAGTGCACTCCCACAGGGGGAGCATGGCTCAGCCAGAAGGCAGGCTTGTGGCTGGGGAGCGCAGCAGCGGTGGTGGGAGCCTCTCCTGCCTCCCCGGCAGTGCTAAGGGTGTCCGACTGCACGAATCTCGTGCACCAGGCCTCTAGTTGTAAATAACATCCAAAGTCACAAGCTGCTGATAACACACGCCACCTGTGCAAAAGCAGCAGCCACGGGAGCAGAGCAGCGCAAAGCCCTGGAGTGCAGCTGCAGCCCTGGGGCTGGTGACGGGGGACAGACTAGAGATGTGCTGATGGGACAGCCCTGATGGGAGTCAATAGTGAGCTAATCTACAAAGACATCGACTGACTGGTATGGTCCAAAAGTAAAGGCTAGAAGGTGGTGGCAGGAACAACCTTTATAATGTGTCTCCTTATAAAGATGTGATTTCATTCAAGGCCTATGGTCTTTAGAAACAGCTGAGCAAGAGACCAGATAAGGCCTTCACATTTGGTGACAAGGCCACGTTGGGGCACTTCAGCAGCACTCCAGTTGTCTAGGGGTTGATAACTTGCTCAGAATGGGTTCTTTCCAACATTAACACCAGAGCATAGCCACAAATCTCCAAAACCAAAGGGCCTTTGAGTGCGGATAGGAAAAAACAGAATTTCCACAAGCCCGGTGGAGACCCAGGGTCTTCTTCTACCCATGATGCCCAGCAAAGCTCTTGGTCCAAGTTGCAAGTTGAGGACAAGATCTTCTGAGCAGGTTACAGAGTAAATGAACCAAGAGGAGGGGCCTCAGACCAACCCTGCGGCCTCCCCAGCGACCTCACTGTCCACCATCCAAGGCAGCCAGCTCGAGCTGTGAGAAGCAGTGAAGGTGGCACGCTAGCGACATCCGGTGTGAGCAGGAGACACGATCTTCAGTGAGGAGCAAAGGCAGAGGCACCACTGAACAGAGGGAGGGAACACCAGCCCCGCCCAGAGCGCAGGCAGATTTGCTCACACCGGAAGCAAGGGTCTCTATTCTGTCCTCTAACCTTCTCGATGCTGCTTATTGAGAGAGGAGAGAGAGGGCGCTCAACTGCATGGGTATGGATACCTCTCTCAGTGTGCCTGCTCCGCAGCCAGCCTCAAGATCAGATCGGGGCACCGTGGGACCTTGGGGTGGGGACAGAAAGGCAGCTTTTGCAAATTGTTTCTACTATTAGTTTTCTGAGCCTAAAGAGAGAACCCCAGCCGAAATATGCGCCTGTTGAAAAGCCTCCAGGTAGAGGGCTCCTGGCCCATAAAACACCGTTTGTGTCTCTAAAAGACGCTGTGCCCACGGGGTGCTAGCTGAGGACACGGCTGCCGCTAAACGGCTTCTTGGCCCTCACCAGAGAGGCTGGTGGGTCCCATCGCTGCTGTCATGGAAACATCCCCTTCACGCGTCTTTACAAAGATGTCCTTAGACCAAACTAGGGGTTTTCCCAGTACATGCGACATGCACAGCCTTCGCCTGCCCTCTGGGTCTGGGCATGGAATAGAGTGGCTCCTCGCACTGCTACGGGTCCACAGGAGGCACAGCCCAAGAGCACGCTGTCACCTGCCTGTCACCTGTGGCCTGGGGCCTGTCACCTGCTCAGAAACTCCTTAAAAACATTTTTTATCGATTTCAGAGAGGAAGGGAGAGGGAGAGAGAGAGAAACAATGATAGAGAGACTCATGGATCGGCTGCCTCCTGCACGCCCCACACTGGGGATGGAGCCCACAACCAGGCATAAGCCCTGACCAGGAATCGAACCCTGACCTCCTGGCTCATAGGTTGATGCTCAACCACTGAGCCCCGCAGCCGGGCCTAAGAAACTTTTTGAGGAAAACATTTCTCCAGGCATGAGGTTGGCTGATGGTGCAAACAAGTTGTTTGCTCTCTAACAACATCCGAATGCACACCTGTCACCCCTTCACCTTCTCCATCAGAGTCACTCTCTTTCCTCTGGGTGGGGCTCACCCAGGAACCCCACACCTCCCACCGCCCGGCTTCCTAGTCTTCCTGGGGATGAGTCCCATGACGTTCACTTCGTCTCCCTTTCGAGTCTGGACTCCTACGTGCGAGGAGAGTAGGCAGAGGGTTGGTGAGGGTGGCCAGAGGGGGTGAGCGAAGCCAGGGTCCCGGGTCAGACTTTGGCCAGAGAGCAAGGGGAGCAGTCCCCTGCTCACAGCCCGCCCTCTCCACTGTCTGAGCCCCCAGAGCTCCGGGGAGAGGGCGCTCGGTCCCGGGAAGCTCATGAAGGAGGTGGTCAGTCCCCGGGGCTCCCGGGCACCAGCGCTCAGGGTGGACACACAGCCAGGCCACTGCCCATGTCAATAGCTTTACCGGCTCTCGGGAGCGCGGAGGTCACCTAAGAAACTGGGGTGCGGACAAACAGCGGGTCCCACCCCCACCCCAAGGCTCCCGCAGCCTCCAGAGCCCGGGCTCCCCACGGTCGCCCCTGCAGGGCTCGGGGCGGCCAGGGGTCTTACCTGGGTCCGCGGGCAGAGGCGCTCATGGGGGCGGCCGCTAGCTCGGATCAGCAGCGCCCAGGACGCGGCTGCCGCTCGCCGCCTCCCCCGGCGCGGCTCCCGCAGGGACCAGCCCGTCCGCGGAGGGAGGGCGCCGGGAGGGAGGGCGCGGAGCCGGCTCCCGGGGCGCAGAGCGCGGCGTGGGCGGGAGGCGGCCCCCGC
The DNA here is from genome assembly GCF_028538775.1 of Myotis yumanensis. Taxonomy (NCBI): domain Eukaryota; kingdom Metazoa; phylum Chordata; class Mammalia; order Chiroptera; family Vespertilionidae; genus Myotis; species Myotis yumanensis. Next base: position 3,067,558 of record NW_027223770.1, on the reverse strand, counting down.
GTGGGCTGCGCGGCCCCGGCTGCGGGGATGGAATCCCTCCCGGAGCTGCCGCTGCGCGTCGTGACCGCCTGGGCGGCTTCCGCTCCGTCCCCGCCGCCCCTCCCCGCCTCTGCGCTCCGCCGCCGCCGCACCGGGTGCCTCGCTCCAGCGTCCAGCACCGAGTGTAACTCGGGGACACGCGTCCAGACGGCGCCCCGAGAAGCCACCGCTCCCCTAACGCCCACCATCAAGTTTACTGCGGAACCCGCGCCGGGAGCCGCGCCTGGCGGCCAGGGGGCGACACCGGCCCGTGCGAACCAGGTCCCATCAGGCCCGCGCGTGAGAAGGGGGCGGAAGGCCGCCGAGCCCACGGATGCTGGGGGCCTTGGGGAGGGGGGGGGAGGTCCGCAGTGGGTAAGCGGGGCAGGAGCTGGGGAGCCCTCAGGTGCAGGTGCCCTTTGGGCAGATGAGGGGCCCAGAGCCGCCCAGGCTCACAGCTAGCGAGGGCGGAGGGGCCTGATCACCCCAGAATCAGGGCATCCAAGGGCCACACATGAAGAGCACACGGGTGTGGGGTGGCCCTGGGGGGAGGGGGCCTCTCCTCCATTCACCCCTGCCCAGGGCACCGGGCCTCTGGGAGGTCACCTGAGCCCCTGGAGAAAACATAATCAGCTCACAGGTCAGCGCTCTCATCTCACCCCAACCGCTTCCCACACGCTCCCTTCCGCCCTGGCCGGTGTGGCTCAGTGGATAGAGCCTCGGCCTGCAGACCGAAGGGTTCCGGGTTGGATTCCGGTCAAGGGCACGTACCTGGGTTGCAGGCTCCTCCCCGGCCAGGGCTGTGGTCCGGGTGCATGCAGGAGGCAACCAATCGATGTGTTTCTCTCTGTCTTTCCCTCTTCCACTCTCTCTAAAAATCAATGGGGAAAACATCCTCGGGTGAGGATATGCAAATAAATAAATAATAAGACGCCCCCTTCCTCCAGGAAGGCCGTGGAGCATGAGGAGCAGCGAAGGGCAGGGATGCTGAGGGCCAGGCAGGGGAGTGAGAAACCCTGTCTCCTGGCTCCTGCAGAGACCCAGCTAACAAGCTCCGCTTTATAACCCCCCATTCCCACTTACTATTCCCACCCTGCTCCATCCTCCACTCCGTCTGACCCGTCTCCGCACAGATGTTTTCATATCAGCCACAGAGAGGAATGCATTTCCCACGTTTCTTAGCGGAGCACCGGCCTGCGCATCAAAGGGGCGTTCTCACTGGAAAGCGGCTGGGGGCCTGCACCCCACCCTCCCCAGCAGAGGTCCTTCCGGAGGAGTCTGCGCTCACAGATGTGCTTCCCGGCCTCGCACAGCCCAGACACAGAGCTCCTGGACCTGCGTCTCTGGGCAACAGCGTTGGGGTGGTCAGCGGCCCCTGCCTGCCTGCCTGCCTGCCAGGGGGTTCGGTATTTCCCACGCAGGCATGTATTCGCTTTCGGGAAGTTACAATACCTACTGCACAACTGTGCACAGAGGTAACAGAGCGAGGAGACTCCCTCGGGCGTCTCCTGTGAGTCAGGGAGAGTTGCTTTGCCCGATGTGGCCGCTGAGAAGCAGGTAGCGGATGAGTAAGGCTGGACTCTGGGGAGGTACCCCAGCCCCGCCCTTCACCAGGAGGTCCACTTGGACAAGTTACCTGCCTCTCAGCCTTAGTTCCGCTGAATGGAAGATGGAGAAAGTAGTTGACCTGCCTCAGGCGTAACTGGAAGGTTGCATGCAGACTGCCTGGGCTTCCTACATCGCAGCTCTTACTTATACTGTGGCTCAGACTGCTGTTCAGGGCCAGATAGACCCCTCAGAGACCCCACCTGACCCAGTTGCTGAATCCCTCCCGCCTTCTCTCTTTACCCAAGTAGCTCCAAAGTGGGGATAATGAAATGTCCTTTTTAGGACTGTTGAGGGAGTTGAATGAAATCATGAATGTAAAACACCTAACAGGGTGCCTCTGCATCATAAACATCAGGGTATACTAGTCCCAACTTCTTCCTCAGTTACCAGATGTGTGACCCTGAGCAACTTTTTTGAGCCTCAGAGAGTTGCAAAGATTAACATTAGCACGTGTGAATTATCTGATAGATAGTGATGAATCGATGTTAACTACACCCTTCCCTTTCAAAACTGCTCAAATTTTATTTTTACCTGGAAGCATTCCTACCACGTCTCAATTGCTCAGTATCTCACTTAGCCTTGTGTTAGGATCCTGTTATGTGAGTTTGTTTCATTTAAATGTATTTACAACTTTTTCACATTCCCTCGCAAAAATGTATTAAACACTTATTACATAATGTCAGGCACAGTTCTGACATACATGTATTTCTTTGATATGATTTTAAATTCCCAGAAGCTAGGAATGTGCTTTCCTTGTGATTTATCTTTCAACACCTTCTATATGGAGTCATAGTCACAGATTCATTGAGCCAGGAGGACCGGAGACTATACGGTCAACATTCCCACTTTACAGCCCAGAGGATAATGGACTCACACCCAACTGTGCAAAGCTTTCTTGCCATCTGTTCCATGGCATATTGGTGAGTGGCATTAGAAGAGCTCTGTAGTCGAGTGTATTTGAGAAATAATGGGTTAAGCAAAGTAAACCATGTTATTTTTTTTAACTGTAAGACTTTTCAGGGCCTTTATTATGTTTCTGAGAATTGGGAATTTCCAAGGGAGGGACAATGCACCCCACTTGTAAAGTGCATTCCATCAGGAAACCCTTTCTCACACAGAGCCTTTGGGGAACTAGTGATCTGAGACACAGATAGTTAGAGAGCACGGTGCTGCACCGGGAAACACAATCAACCAAGTGACCACCCAGATGAGTGGCTGCAGAGAGGAGACCAGTGCTAACTCATCCTACGCCTGCAGCCAGTCCCCTCTCCAGGTCGGGGAGCTTGTCTTATAGTGCAAACTCAGATGAAAGGGGAACATGTCACCCCGGGTCCCCTCTTCCTGAGTAACTCGCTTGGCATAGGGAACAGGAAAGCAGACTGATCAGAGCTATGGGGATACAGTTCTTCCTTCCCGCTTTGGCTCAGGCAAACTCCCAGGAGACTAGGCTGTCTGCACAGTGCTTAAGACAGAGAGAGAGGCAGGGGCACCGGCCCGTCTTCAGGCTGAAGACCAGCCGCAGGAGGCATGGGCACCAGCCTTTCTTCAGGCGCACGTTGGACCACAGGGATGTGAGGACGGCTGCCTCGCCCTCGCCCTCTGTCCCCAGTGTGTGTTCTCAGTCCAAAGGGTGTGAGTTGGGGTGTGAAAGCAGCTGCCTGGGATGGGGATGAACACAAGCTTGGAGCTCAGGGAACTCAAGCTCTAGTACCAAGTTCGCTGGAAACAGCTGTTTGAACTTGGGGAAATTATTTTCCTTCTTTAGGCTTCACTTTTTTATCTTCAAAATGGGCGAGTTTAATTAAATGGACCCTGTGCAATTCTTCCCATGTTGGGTGACATGGAAAATCAACAGGGAAGAGCCGAGGGTGCCCTCCCTCTCGCTGCCCCGCCCTCCAGGACCCCGCCTGTGTCTCACTCAGAACTCCCTTCCCCAGGCCCTGCGTCCTGGCGGGAGGCACGGGTGCAGCGGCCGAGCCAGGCCTCTGACCTGGGGGGAGGGGGGCGGGGGGTGACAGTGTCCCCTTTGTCTCCAAGCAGCACGTGCTCCCAGCCTGGTGTCCTGTCCAGGCTCCTCACAGCTGCCGTCACCAACCTTAGGGTTAGGTCTTTGCTTGCCTCTGGCTTCGATTTCCTCTTTTGATGAATACAAAGAACAAAACTAAGGAGCCCTCATGAGGAGCCAGGCAATTCGCTTGTCAGAAATGCAGTTAATACGCTCTGTGACGAGCTGCCTCACAGACACTGTGCCGGTGGCGGTGGCTCCTGGCCCGGCAGCAGGGTGGGCACTGTGTTTCCAGTAGCTGTTCCTGGCTCTCATTTCCCCTCTGAGAGAGATAAGGCTGAAAAGCAGCAGGATCGGGCAGGTGAGGAGAAAGCAGGGCTGGGAGCATCTTGATTGTACGTGAACCTGAGAGGCGGGGCTGTGTCTTTTTTAATACATATATTTTATTGATTTCAGAGGGGAAGGGAGAGAGAGAGGGAGACAGAAACATCAATGATGAGAGAGAATCATTGATCAGCTGCCTCCTGCACGCCCCCCACTGGGGATCGAGCCCCAAGCCCGGGCATGTGCCCTTGACTGGAATCGAACCCGGGACCCTTCAGTCCACAGGCCCACGCTCCATCCACTGAGCCACACCGGCTGGGGCGGGGCTGCGTCTTGATCAGACAGCGCCGTGGCGTTCAGTGGAGCTCCAGACCAGCAAGCGGTCGCCAAGCCTTTCTGGGGCCGAGGCGGATCACGAAGTCCCACTGCTCTTCCGCTGTCACCAGGCGTCTCACTGACGTTAGGGGCATCGTAATTGGAGCTTGGCTGCAGGACACTCCACAGGGCCGGGCGCCCCAGACCTACCTCTGCCATGGATGGGCGGTGCGTGGGGACAGGCGAGGGGCATCTGGAGAGGATGGTGACGGGAAGCAGGCAGCGATCCAAGCGGGTAGGTCCCCAACAGGAGGTGCCTGGAAGATGGGGGACATGGCACAGGTGAGGTGGCGGCGTGCCGTTAGCCACAGGGCGGTCTGCGGGGTGCCTGGCTCCTGGGGGCCCTCCCAGAGGGCGGGCTGTCCCAGAGGAGCGGGGTTCCGGACAGGTGATACAGTCAGGGCATGTACAGAGGAGAAAACGGAAGACCAAGCTCACACATGCGGCAGGGCTGTCCGTGCAAACTCGGGAGCCAGGGGCCAGGTCCTAGGACATGAGCCACTCCACTGCCGCCCGGAGGACCGGGGCCTGCTGCAGCGAGATGTCACAGCGTCACTCCAGAGAGCGCTCCCGCCCATGAGAAACTGACATGTGGAGAGCCTACAGGACAGAGCCTACAGGAGGCTGCAGACTTGGAGGCACAGATGGGACCCAGGAAGTGAACCCCAGTTCCGTGGCGAGATACTGAGGAGAGCGTCGAGGCAGCCTGATGCAGCTCAGGTGCGGCTCGGCCAGCTGCCCTGCGGCCGCGGGGCTCACACACACACACACACGCATGCACACGCACATGCACACACACATGCACACACACACGCACATGCACACACACATGCACACGCACATGCGCACGCACACATGCACACACGCACAGGCACACGTGCACACACGCACACGCTCACGCACATGCACGCGCGCGATCCAGGCACAGACAGTGCTTCTGGGAAAGCGCAAGAGCAAGGACCAGTGCCGGCTCCACACCGTGTCTAGGAGAGCAGAGAGCGGAACGTGTCTGGCCCGGCCCGGAGGGCTGGTTAATACGGAGCCACACTTCCAAAGAGCCTGGGCGCTCTCATTCCAGGTCATGTCAACGTAACTTAGCTTCCCCTTCCGGTGGGCGTTCTATGGAAGTCAAAATACACTTACTAAGCCCTGTGTATGCCTCTCATTTACCCCAAACACACTACCTGAGTCTCTTCCACGTGGATGACACCAGTTACCAAGACAAGAAAACACCTTTTCTCTCACTGCGTCGATTGGACAGAATCAGAAAATAAACACGTGAGCAAACAACATTTCCAATAAGGGTCAGTGAACAGATTCAGCACAGCCGCCAACTAGAGAAGGACTGTGAGTGGGATTCCTTTAGCTCAAATGGGGGGAAGCACATTGGAAGGCCTGGGAGCCGGGCCTGGGGTGACAAGAGGGACCAGACATGTGGCGGTCCAGGGGGAAGCTGTCCCGGAGGAGAAAGGGGTGAGGGAGTTGGCGTGTTTCAGAAACCGAGCGAAGGCCACTGCATCCGGCCCACAGTGAGGAGGGGGCGCTGGTGGACGCGAGGGAGGAAGGTGGGGGCTCTGCAAAGCCTTACGGACCGTGGCCAGGAGCTTGGCTCTCTTGTCCCCAGTGAGATGGAGAGCAGCTAAGAATTTAAGCAGGAGAATGACAGGATTCAAATTACTTTTTAAAAATATAGTCATCAGCTGTTATTTATTTTAAATAATTCATTTTTGTGGAAAGTATTACATACGTCCCCTTTCCTCCTGCACTATTTCTCTCGCGGAGGATCTGGCGTGTTTAATGCCCCCAGGGAGCAGTTTATGGGGACAGACAGTCGGGCAGGGTCACAATCCCAGCAGGCACGAGAAGAGAGCAGCAGTAAATGTTCCGCTAGAAGCGCACGAAGGAGATAACGCTTGGGGCATCTCAGCAGCACCGGCTGCTTAACAATAAAGGCGATGGTCACACGCGGCCTTGCCCGGCTGCGGAAGCAGCTTTCAGCTGCGAGTGCCCGCGCCCAGTTCTGGCCCGGCTAATGACGGACATGCGTGTGCTACTGGTGTCTGCTCCCAGCACAGACACGTTGCTCTGACACCAGGAGCTCGGGCTTTCCAACGTCTCCCAGTCCTGAGGCCGCTCCTTCTCAGTTTCTCCTAACCCAGGATTGCCTGGCCCTTTGCCACAGAGAGAAGGGAGCGTGCTTTCCGGGAAGGCCTAACTAATCACATCTGTCTCATTGACCCGTTCAGCCCTATCCTATTGGAGGGCTGGCATGGAGTGCACAATCATAACAACACTGTTGTCTTTTTAATTAAATTCCATTTATTGGTCAGTAGTAAAAATATCAACTGTTTTCATTTTAATTTAATTCCGTTTGTTGATCATAGCCTTAAGAGTTACAAGAAGCGAGACATCTCCCCAAAGCAAGCTGCAATCCAGTAAGAAGGCTGAGATCAGCACGGGCTTGCCGTACAAGTGAGAAGTACGTGGAGCCTGGCCGGCGTGGCGCAGTGGTTGAGTGTTGATCTATGAACCAGGAGGTCATGGTTCGATTCCTGGTTGGGGCACGTGCCTGGGTTGTGGGCTCAATCTCCAGTGTGGGGTGTGCAGGAGGCAGCCGATCAATGATTCTTTCTCATCATTGATGTTTCTCTCTCTCTCTCTCTCTCTCTCTCTCTCTCTCCTCTCCTCTCCTCTCCCTTCCTCTCAGAAATCAATTTAAAAAAAGAAGTGGAATGAAAACAAGGGGTGGGGTCATCTGGGCTACAAGGGGGCTGACGCACAGGGTCACACCCATCCGAGTGGTGAGCAGAGAAAGGTCAGGGACGCTTTCATGAAGTGGGTGCATTTGAGGTGAGTCTAAGAGCTGGGGCTGAGGTAGAGCAGTAGCAGAGGCTGGAGAAATGAAGCAGGCCTGGGCCAGACTAGGGAATTGTCTTAGCTCTAGAGTCTGAGCTTTGAAGGACCGGGGCATCTTGGGTGCACAGCCTATGGGTGAAGAAAACCTAGGTGTAATTCAGAAAAGTATTGCTACCAGGAAAGTTTTCTCTTTCCTGGACAGAGAAATGTGAAATTCTAGGTGGTCAGGTAAGAATGTTGAGAAATGAAGCTTTACTATTGTTCTAAGAGACGTGTTCATTTCCGGAGAATAACTAGGCTGTGCCCTAAGTCCCAAGCCAGTGGTTCTCAACCTTCCTAATGCCGCGACCCTTTAATACAGTTCCTCATGTTGTGGTGACCCCCAACCATAAAATTATTTTCATTGTTACTTCATAACTGTAATTTTGCTACTGTTATGAATCGTAATGCAAATATCTGATATACAGGATGCATTTTCATTGTTCGCGACCCACAGGTTGAGAACCACTGGTTTAGACAATTTTATGATTTAAATAACTAACTGAAAATGCTGGGAATAAACAGGCCAGTTCCCACTTTTGCAAATGTACACAGTTTAGAAAAATCTGAACAGGCAGTCCAGCTCTGCTATTGGGAAAGCTCTGGGTCTATTTATATACCAGAGACACGCAGACTCAGAAGCCATCCATGTAGGAGGTCAGCTGGGATGTTCCCCGAGGACAGGCTATGGCCTTGACGGTTTAACTGCAAAGAAAAGGATTAAGCAATCTTTGTAACGCAGATCCCCCAGATATAATTTTATTTCATCCAATTAGCCCACCAAAGGCAAAAGGTGAAACTCTAACTAACTAAATTAAAGTGCAATGTAGGTCACTCTGACAAGCAGATTTCTCTTATTTCCTCTTTGAAGCTGCAAAGTCCAGAAGTCTGTGGCAGGAAATAGACGCATCCTCTTTGATCAATGTTATCAAATCAATTTACTCTGTTTCCCTAGGCATTAATGAATGAGTGGAGAAGAGTCACCAGTGTCTTATCTCTCATGTCAGGAAAAGAACAAGGCTCCATTTCCATTCTTCACCGAATCGCTGGAGCCAGACACGCAAATGGCAATAACCAGCACAGTCTGCAGGGTTGGAACACGTTGATCCTCTCCTTTGCTGCCATCTCTTTCTTTCCATGACACCATACCCATTGTCTTCTACAGTCTTAGTCTGAAGCTTAAAATACTATTGGTGACAGAAACTGCCAAAATATACTTAGCTCCTCTAAGCCAGTTATATCATAGTTACCTTCTATTAAAGATTTTTAAAACTAGAAGCCGTCTTAGAGGTCACCTTGTAAAGGTCTTCATGCCTAGGAAAGCTAACTAAATGGCTCCCAATTACCCAGACATTTTGATCTATAACCCAGATACCTCAGCTTCATGTAAATGTCCTTTCAACTACACCACTCCACACATTGTTTGCAGGTAGTTTTTATCGAGCGCTAACAGGTGGCGCGTGGCGCGGGCCATTTTTGCTAATTTTTTGCGCAAATGGCAACGTTCAGTAAAATTACGATAACTTTAATTTACGTATTTATACGTTATCCGCATTCTACCGCTAGTCTATTAAAAAACGTATTTATACGTGTCCCGCGCTCTACTTACTACCAGTCAAGTAAAACGTATAAATACGTTTCCCGCATACAATGTGTCAATATGATGGTAAAAGGAAGGTTGGAGGGTTTGTTTGTTGTTGTTCTTGTTTTGGTGATTCTTACATAAAACCCACTTTGGACTCCATTGTCTCAAATATTGGCCCATTGCCCCAGCCATCCAGAGTTCTTTTGGGAAATCTTGGCTTTGTGTTCTGATACTGACACTTCTTGGTTGTTGATCATGAGGTGATCCCTTATCCTTTTAACCTCAATGTAACCAACTGTAAAGTAGAGGTCATCACAAAAGCACCTTGTAAATTGTTTGAAGGGTTTAATGAGATAAGGGTGCTTCACAAATTGAAAAGGAGCACACATAGGTCAGATGTTATTACTGCTGTTGTCGCTATTTGGTTCATGTTTCTCCATAATATTTCCTGGATAATTTTTCCACAATCCATAATCTCTGCTCTCCTATCATTCAATGAACACTTACTGGGTATCTGTTACATATCAGACACCATTCTATGTGATGAAGCTTCAAAAATGAATGAGGTAAAGTGCAGGCCTCCAGGAATTCCATAGACCAGTATCGGGTATGTAAATGTTTACCACGTAAAGTGAACATGTGGGCGCAAGCACTGTGGAAGCACAAAGGGAGAACTCCCGACACCGAAGTCCTTAGAAAGGCTGGATAGTGGAGGTGACATTGGATGGTTCTAAATCTAAAGAAGTTCTCCTGACAGAAAAGGTAAGAGAAGGAGGGTGGAAGTTAGGCCATTCCAGGCAGTTGTGATGGTTTGCAAGTTTACACAAAGGCAAACAGCTGATACATAAGATAAAACAACAACAATAACAACTACAATTAGCTTTTAGAATGACTTCTAAGCTCCCACCTTTTACCCATACTTCTAACCTGCACAATGACCCTTCAAAATAGAAAGCATTGCCCTAGGACAGTGGTTGGCAAACTCATTAGTCAACAGAGCCAAATATCAACAGTACAACGATTGAAATTTCTTTTGAGAGCCAAATTTTTTAAACTTAAACTATATAGGTAGGTACATTGTTATTAACTTAATTAGGGTACACCTAAGTTGGCCTTTGCTAAAAACGTCCTCAATCTGATTGAGGTACGTTCGCTGAGGTCGACCCCTTCCAACTCTCCCATCCACACTCATCTTGTATACTTGTTTCGTCTATCTCCTTTCGTTCATCCTCTTTATATGTCCAAACCATCTCAACATACCTTTCTCAATCCTCGACACTACATCTTTGACTCCACAACGTTCCCTAAAATTAACTTAATAAACTTTACTTAAGGTTTTAAGTCTTAGTTAAACTATAGGTTTGTTGAATAAAATTTGATATCATACTTAATAACGATATTATTTATTGATAAAATTAAATTCCTTACAATTTACCTTACAATATCCATAAAATTAAATCATGACAATGACTGACAAACACTAATGTGAACAATGGTCTTGCATCTCCTTGGAAAGTTTGGATAAGTCAGGTTTGTATGTTGTTGCCTGCACGTGGTATTTTGTGGAAGAGCCACACTCAAAGGGCCAAAGAGCCGCATGTGGCTCGAGAGCCACAGTTTGCCAACCACTGCCCTAGGATGACAGGTAAGAAAACTAAGTAAGGCTCGAAGAGGTTAAGTAACTTGCCTAAGATCACATGGCTGGTCATTTAGGAAAGCGGGTTTTGAACTTAGGTCCTTCTGACTCTGAAGCCTGGGCTTCCATGTAATTACCACACTAGCTCTCATGAACTGGGGAATGTTAGGAGATGCCTGGAAATGTAGGTAAGGGACCGAGCTTGCAGACGGTGGGATGCCAAAGCCAGGAAACTTGGATCTTATCCTACAGATTCTGGGAATCACTGAGTGCTTTTTAAGCAGGTATTTTAGAAGAAGTAGTCTTAGGGCAATGTGTGGAAGGGATGGAACAAGGAAGAGACTAGAAACAGGAAGTAGACAGTGGTACACAAGCCCAGGCAAGATACACTGAGAACCTCTATGTGTTTATTGGTTCCCCACCCATGTGTGGGGCACGGGCCATTGTTTTATTAAGTGAGGGCATTTATTAGCTCACCTAACATAAAGATCAGAGGTAGGGGAGGCCCTGGAGGTTCATCAGAAACTCTGGCCTCTTTTCTTCTGTCTGCTCCACAGTCTACAGCTACCCTAAGGTGGGCTCCTTTACAGACCCAGGATGGCTACAATCGCCATTAGAGATCACATGCTTCCTTGTTCACATACTTTCAGAGAGAGGAATCCCTCCTACAAATAGGGATTTAAACTTTCCTTTCGTCTGATGGGGTCAACTGACCTGCCTGAGAGCATACCCATGGCCAAGGCCTCAAACCAGCTCCTTTCCAACTCCCCTTTCTTAAAAGAGACCATAACACAGTACAGAAAATGAAATTAATTGAGGCAAAATGTGCTAATACTTTAAAAAATCATCTGAAAGACAGCTTGTGGTTGGTTGAAAAATCTTCCCAGAAATAGAAAGACTTGGGATGGACTTCAAATGTTGACTAGGGCCCAGTCGGTATGGTTCAGCGGTTGAGCATCAACCTATGAACCATGAGGTCATGGTTCAATTCCCGGTCAGGGCACATGCCTGGGTTGTGGGCTCAATCCCCAAAGTGGGGAGTGCAGGAGGCAGCTGATCAGTGATTCTCTCTCATCACTGATGTTTCTCTCTCTTCCTTAATCTCTGAAATCAATATAAATATACTTTTTAAAATGTTGACTAGGAAGTATTCTAAAAACAGAGTGGGAAGGACAATGGCATGCATGCCAATGGTATTGAAGAGGATGGTGTTGAGAAGGCCCTGGCTGAAATGGAGGTCGGAGTATGCAGCAGGAAATGAACTAAAACCTAGATGTTGATAGCTTGAAATGCTAGGTAAGGCGTTTGGACTGGATTCTGTTGGCAGTAGGAACATTAAAATATTTTGAGCATTTGGATGTGATAGAAGACAAAAAAAGATTTTTAGGAATAATAATCTGATAATGTCAAGTGGGATAGATTGAAACGCAGGATGAACTTTTCTTAATTTAATTATCCTTTAAGTATAATAACTCTTCAAAGCCTAGTGGCCATAATTCCAGCCTATAGAATAGAGTCCTGAATTATAGGGCAGCGATAAAGAGAGTAGAAGGGATAGAAGAGAAAGTAAAGGAGTTAGGGGATAATTTCTAGGACTGAGACACTGGCGTGGGAGGGGTTGTGTCAAACAAGACAAAGTTGAATTTGAGGCTCGAGTGTGAGTAACAGAAATAAGAAAGTCAGAAAAGGGAGCCAAGTACATTTTCTCCTGAATGACGAGTGCTGCTTTCGTACAGGTGAGCTTAGTAAACATGATTTATTTGGTTTTAGAACTTTGAGGTTGAGAAGATACAGGTTTAAAGGAGCAGCAGGAACTGGAACTCTCAAATAAAAATAAGTTAGTGCAATGGGACTACATCAAACTAGAAGGTTTTGCACTTCAAAGGAATATATTTTAAAAAGCAACCTACTGAATAAGAATATATAAGGGATTAATGATCAAAATACCTAAAAAACTCATACAACTCAACCTAAAGAGAACAGTCTGATTAAAATATGGGCAGAGAACATTACTAGACATTTCTATAAAGAGAACATACAATTGGCCAACAGACATGAAAAGATGCTCAGCATCACTAATCATCAGGGAAATGCAAATCAACCGCAATGAGATATCACCTCCACCGGCCAGAATGGGTGTCACCAATAACTCAACAAACAAGAGTTGGCAAGGACGTGGAGTATCAAGGGAACCCTCGTGTAATCTTGATGGGATTGTAAATTGGTGCAGTCACTATGGAACACAGTATGCAGTTTCTCAAAAAATTGAACTACCATATGACCCAGCAATTCTACTTTTGGGTATTTATCCAAAGAAATCCAAAACACTAATTTGAAAATAAAGATGCATCCCTATGTTCATTGCAGCATTAGTGATTAAACAGTTACTGACAATATTTGAGGATAAAATCTCAATCCAGCCACAGAGCGTTAAGAAACACGTGGATGATGGAAAAGTGGGGAATTGGTGTGTGTTCTCACGCAGAGTCTTCCTGATGGTTTTTCTATCCCAAAGAGGTATTTTTGCTGCATTTATGTTGTGGTTGGTATATGAGTGACAGTGTGGAGATATTGCATGTTTGGTAAATTAGGCACCCAAGAATTTAATGTCTTTGAAAATAAGAAGTGATTTGCAAGTTATAGCCATGTTGCAGTATGGACTCAGTAATAGTGTGGATTTTCCTATAATAATAATAATAATAATAATAATAATAATACTTGTCTTACCACTTAAGGCAAAGAGGATACTTTCCAGCTTAGATGCACTTTTTAATCATTAGTTAAGCAAGTCTCCTTTCTGTGTATCTACCTTCTTAAGTGATCGATTAAGCTTTTATCTTTCCCTTAGAGAGCTAATGAAATATGTAGTAAAATCTCTTAGAATCATATTATATATTTCCTTTCTTCCTTACTTCTCTCTCTTTGGTAGTCATCCAAAAACAAAACAAAAGAACAAAAAAACACCCCACACTTTACTAGCAAGAACAAGGACTCTGTTCTTACTATGAAACTATTAGCCCTAACTCAGAGCATCTACCATGTGGGGTGAGTAGGCTTCCAGATGTCACAGCCTGAGGGTGTCAGAGGGCACCTCACAACAAGGACATGTTTTTATGAAACGGAAATGGTCAGAACCTGATATGGTTCTTCCTACTACAGATATTTAAGGACTTAAATTTGAGTTGAGAAACACAGACGCTCATGCTTTTAGGACTTCAAATTATAGCTGCTAGTCCAACTACCTGTCCAATATTTGTACCCCTTCCACAACATTTCTGCTGGTGATGGGGAATTCACTACTTCCTGGGGACAGCTCTGGTTCTTAGTAAGTTCCTCCTTAGAAAGAGCCAAAGTGTTATTATTGGTCCTAGTTCTATCAATTCAGGCCATTCAGAGCAAATGTAATCTCTCCAGAACTTTCAAATATTGGAAGGGAGTTTTGTTCCTCAAGCCCTCTTTTCCTGCAGCCTCTACCTGAGTTTGCCTTGAGCCTTCCACTGCTTTTCATGTCATTCCTGGCCCACAAGCCTCCAATTGTTTTCCTCTTTGTTACCAAATCACATCTAAGTTTCCCTGCTTGGTGTTAAAGACTTTTTGTGATCTTTTCCTACTGAATTCATTCCACGTTGTTTTATAGTCCACTGCAACAGACACCTCTCTCGGCTCAGCCTAATTTCATCAATATATCTTAAACACATCATGCCTATTCATCTGCAACTCTGTGCATGCTCTCACATGTTCCCTGTCTGAAACGCTCTTCTCCTTGTCCATCTAAATTCCCTCTATCTTAAAAGACCGGACTCAAATACCATCTTCCCTATCGAGCACTCCCACCTTATTTCAGCCTGTGACTATCTCTTCCTTTCCTGAATGTTTTTATTCCTAGAAACTGATATATCCATGAGTACAGAACATTGTGGCCATTTCGTATTGTATCATTCATTAAAAGCTACATGTATAGATATCACACTCCCAGGAAAACATGAACCACATTTTAAAATTCACTTTGTTTTGTTCATTGGTTGTTATGGACTGAGTACTTATGCTCCCCCAAAATTCATAAGTCCTAACACCCAACATTTGGTATTAAGAGGTGGGGCCTTTGGGAGATAATTAGGTCATGAGTGGAAGCCCTCATGGATGGGATTACTGGCCTTCTAAAAGAGCCCTCAGAGCCCTAGCTGGTTTGGCTCAGTGGATAAAGCATCAGCCTGTGGACTGAAGGGTCCCGGGTTCAATTCCGGTCAGGGGTACATGCTTGGGTTGTGGGCTTGATCCCCAGTGGGGGGCATGCAGGAGACAGCCAATCAATGATTCTCTCTCATCATTGATGTTTCTATCTCTCTCTCCCTCTCCCTTTCTCTCTGAAATCAATAGGAATATACTAGTATTTAAAAAAAATAAAGAAATAATAATAATAAAAGAGCCCTCAGAGAGCTCTCTGGATCTCTTTCTGCCATGTGAGAATACAATGAAAAAAGGTGGTCTGAGACCTGGTCATGCTCGCATGCTTACCTTGGATTCCACCCTCCATAATTATGAGAAATAAATGTTTGTTGTTTAAGCCACCCAGTCTATGGTACTCTGTTAAGTAGCCCGAGCTGACTAAAACACTGGTGTATTGCCAGTGCCCGGAGAAGTAGGAACTCAATAAATATTTATTGCATGGATGAATAGATGAAAAGTGCTTAAGAAATGCTTGTTGATTGCCTGGCCGACATGGCTCAGTGGTTGAGCATTGACCTATGAACCAGAAGGTCACAGTTTGATTCCTGGTCAGGGCACATGCCGGGTTGCCAGCTTAATCCCCAGTCTGGGGCGTGCAGGAGGCAACCAATCAATGATTCTCTCTCATCATTGATGTTTCTATCTCTCTCTCCCTCTCCCTTCTTCTCTGAAATCAATAAAATATATATATATATTTTTAAAAGAAATGCTTGTTGATTGATTGATTGACCTAGATTGGACAGATGATTAACAAGAACAAAGATTAAATAGCAAAGAAAGACATTATGTCATTCTTAAAAATCAAACAATACTCCCGATCCTTGGGTCTGGTCCAGATTTGTGAAAGGAGAGGGAAAGGTGGAGGAAGAGGTAGGCTGTTAGCAGAGAAGTTTTCCATGTTCCCAGGGAATCAGATTATGTAGGGAGCGCTGAGTCATCTCAGCAAGTCATTACAATACTTCAGTGCTCCCTAGGAACAGCAACCCCTGGAGAAAGCTTTGAGGCAGTTTAGTTCCTTTTTCACCTTTGATATGAGGAAGCTCATTTTGCAGAATGACTTTTTCAGCCTCCCAGGGGCTGTGGCTTTTTGATATTCAGAATATGTCAGCGAGTGTCCTGATGTATCAGTCACAGTCACATTCATGTTTCTCCTGAGCCCAGGAAACTATTGGCTGCAAAACAAAATGGATTTAAAGTGTGACATAAAGAGCGATCCAAAATGGTGGTGAAGTAGGTGGAAGTTGCAGTCACCTCCTTCCAGGACCAAAGTGGAATTACAACTAAAATATAGAACAACCAACCTGACTAACCAACTGAAGACTAGCTGAAGAGAAGTCTCATAACTGAGGATTTACAGAAGATGCCACATCAAGGCTGGTAGAAAGGGTGGAGTCTCAGCCCATTGTGGGGCTCCCCAACCCAGAGCACCAGAGCCCGAAAGAAGCACTCACATAACATCTGGCTGTGAAATCCAGTGAGGTTTCTGTCCACTGGGGAGACATAGGAGTCTGCTAGAGACCCAGGCATCCTTTTAAAGAGCCAACACACAAAAAAATCTGTGTTCTGGTGCAGGGATAGCAAAGCAGAGTAGAATCCTTTAAGGAGAGACTGGGATTTGTGGCTCCAGGGAGAGAGATAAAGAGACAGCTGTCAGGTTCCCTTTGCTGAATCCTTCTCCCATAATGCAGACGTCATCTTTCTTGGGTGGAGCACTACCCTCAATATGACATCAGCCTGGGGGATGCAATAACCCACCCTCCTGACTCCCTGCCATCCAACCTTGTAGAGCTCATGCCCTGTAGAGAAGTTACCTGCCTGGGACCAGCATGTAGAGATCCAGGCAGACTCAGGGGATGTCAGTGACTGAACTGTGTGACTCCAGGTTAGGAGCCACTCCTTCCACCTTCCTGGGAGATTGATTGGTGTCTCCCCTTTACAGAAGATCCACTAGCTTCACCCTTTGGATTCCTGCAACTCCGCCCTGCTGAGCTTGGGCTCCTAGGAGGTCTGGACAGAATCCGGACAGACTGAGTTGTGTGGTACTAGAATGGGGGCCATTTATCCCTCACATGCCCGACCGGTGCAACGTGTTCTCTTCACACAGCCAGATCGTGGTCTGGTTGGGCCTAATAAACCCTGCTGGCCTCACCCTGATGACTTCCTGAGACCCTGCCCCACCCATCACAAAGTCTGCAGACATTCAGCTGGTGGCAACTAGCCTTGGTGTACCCTGGGACTTTTGCTCAGTGGCCTCAGACACAGCACTGGTACCAAGTTTGAGCCTATATCCATCTATTCAACAACCCTTTCCCCTACCAGGTGACTCACTGAGAACCTACTGCTTGCAACTTGAGTACCATCAGAGGCTTTTTCAGTGACTGAGCCTACCAGGCAGCTAGCAAAAGGAGGTAGGCGGGGTAGATCTCAGGATACAGCGGGCCATTGGCTGACCTGCCCCTGGCTCGGTGCTGGTAGAAACAGGCACTAATGCCCAGCTTGGTCCTTCACACACACACCCAGGACCAGCAGAGACAGCCGCCAACTGTGGATCACTTTGTACCGCCAGACAGGTTGTCCAGAGCCTGTCACAGAAGAGTCTGACATTGGCCTGCACCAGAGTCACTCCCAAGAGGACCCAGGACCAGCACACCCAGTGGCCAGCTTCAGACAGCATTAGAGCAGGATCCAATTAGTTTCACAATCGGAAAATCCAAAGGGAGACCTTGGCCAGGACCATACCCTGCTGAGGTGAATTCCGCTTTGTGTGGTCAGCACCTGCATAGCAGATTGTACACTGGTCCGAGTCAATTCCCACAGTCAGCCAACCTGGGGTTGACCCCATGCATGAATGGGCCAATAGCAATCAACATTCAATTACCTCAAGACATCCCACATAACCCACACAAGGGATATTCCTGGAGCACCCAGGTCAGGTGATCAAGGAGACTGCACCACTGGGCCCCACAGAACACCTATTACAAAAGGCCACCCTATCAAGACTGGGAGACATAGCAGATCAATCTAATACACAGAAACACACACACAGAGGCAGGCAAAATGAGGAGACAAAGAAATATTCCTCAAATGAAGGAACAGGAGAAATCTAAAAAAAAAAAAAAGAAAAGAAAAAAAAAAGCCAAATGAAAAGAGACAAGCAATCTACTGAATATAAAGTTCAAAATAAATGGTTATAAGGATGCTCAAGGAATTTCATGAGAAATACAACAGTATGAAAACCAATGGGGCCTTTATCCCTCACACATAGAAACCATAAAAAAGAACCAGTTAGAAATACAGGATATAATATTTGAAATGAAGAATACACTAGAAGGAATAGACAGTAGGTTAGATGAAGTAGAGGACTGAATCAGAGGGTTGAGAAGACAGGGTATCAGAAAACACCCAATCAGAGCAGCAAAAAGAAAAAAAATTTTTTTTAAATGAGGATAGTTTAAAGGGACCTTTGGAACAACATGAAGTGTAACAACATCTGCATCATAAAGGTACCAGAAGGAAAAGAGAGAGAGAGCAAAGAATGGAGAACCTATTTGAAGAAATAATGACCAAAAACTTCCCTAACCTGGTGAAGGAAAAAGACACATAGGTCCAGAGAGCCCCAAACAAAATGAACCCAAAGAGGAGGCCCAAACCAAGACACATCATAATTAAAATGCAAAAGGTTAAAGACAAAGAGAGAATCTTAAAATCAGCAAGAGAAATATAGTTAGTTACCTACACTGGAGCTCACATAAGACTGTTGGCTGATTTCTCAACAGAAACATTTCAGGACAGAAGGGACTGGCAGGAAATATACAAAGTGATGAAAAGCAAGACCCTACAACCAAGACTTTACCCAGCAAAACTATTATTTAAAATTAAAAGAGAAATAGTTTTCTAGACAAGAGAAAATTAAAGGAGTTTATTACCCCTAAACCAGTATTATAAGAAAAGTTAAAGCTTCTTCTTTAAGAAAAAAAAAGAAGAAACCAGAGGAACATAGCTATAAAGAATAAAATTATAATAAATATGTATCTATCAATAATCACTTTAAATGCAAATGGCATACATGCTCCAATCAAAAGACAGGGTAGCTGAATGGATAAGAAATCAAGATCCATATATATGCTGTCTATTAGAGACTCACCTCAAGAACAAGAGACACACACAGACTAAAAGTAAAGGGATGGGAATAGGTATTTCATGCAAATAAAAATGAAAAAGAAGTGGGGTAGTAATGCTTTTATCAGACAAAATAGACTTTAAAACAAAGGCTATAAAAGAGACAAAGAAGGACACTACATAATGATAAAGGGAGCAATCCAACAAGAGGATATAATCCTTGCAAACATTTATGTACCCAACATAGGAGCACAGGAATATGTAATACAAATCTTGGTGGACATAAAGGGAGGGATCAACAGTAATACAGTCATAGTATTTTAATACCCCATTGACATGAGTGGGTATATCTTCCAGACAGAAAATCAAAAAGCCATCTTAAAAGACACACTAGATGAGATGGATTTAATTGATATCTTCAGAGCATTTTACCTCAAAGCAGCAGAATATAAAATTCTTTTCAAGTACACATCAAACATTTTCTAGGATAGACCACATGGTAGGACACAAAACAAATATCAATAAATGTAAGAAGACTGAAATTTTAACAAGCATTTCCTCTGACCATAATATCATGAAATCAATCACAAGAAGAAAACTGAAAAACGCGGAGGCTAAATGGCATGTTACTTAACAAGGAATGGTTAAACAGTGAGGCCAAGGAAAAATCAAAGGATATATTGAAACAAATGAAAATGAGAATACAATAACCCAAAATCTATGGGACACAGTGAAAGCAGTCCTCAGAAAGAAATTCATAGCATGACAGGCCTACCTCAAGAAACAAGAAAAACCTCAAATAAACAATCTAACTTTACATTTAAAGAAACTAGGAAAAGGATAACAAAGAAAGCTCAACATGAGTAGTAGAAAGAAAGTAATAAAGATCAGAGCAGAAATAAAATTAATAGGGTCTAAAAACAATATAAAATATCAATGAAACCAAGAGCTGCCTCTTTGAAAAGATAACAAGATAGACAAATCTTTAACCAGAGTCATCAAGAAAAAAAGAGAGAGGACCCACATAAATAAAATGAGAAATGAAAAAGAGAAGTAACCACAGAAGTGCAAATGATTGTGAGAAACTATTACAAACAACTATATGCCAACAAATTGGACAATCTGGATCAAATGTAATTCCTAGAAACATACATTCTCCCAAAACTGAATGAACAAAAAACAGAAAATCTAAACAGAGGGATTACAACTAATGAAATTGAAGCGGTAATTTAAAGCTCTACCCCCAAAACAAATGCCCTGGACTGGGTGGCTTCATAGGTAAATCTTATCAAACATTCAAAGGAGAACTAAAACCTATCCTTCTCAAATTTTTCCAAGTAAGTATAGAAGGAGATCTCCCAAGTTCTTTTTACAAGACACCAGCATTATCCTAATTCCAAAACAAGATAAAGAAAGAAAAGTATAGGCTAATATCCCAGAAGAACATAGATGCAAAATTCTTCAACAAAATATTTGCAAATTGATTCCAGCAGTATATTAAAAAGATCATACACCATGACCAATTGGGATTTATTACTGGTACACTATCCATAAATCAGCTAATGTGATATACCACATTATTGTTGGTGCTCTTATCCCAATATCAAGAAGGGTTCAGGAATCTGGTAAAGGCTGTGCATAGATTTAATAGGAATCCAGAGACTAATAAAGAGTCTGGAGACGAGATATAATTTTGATAGGCATTTGGGGGCCAGAGGAGCTTAACTAAAAGAGCTAAGATCTAAGGTCTTAAGTCTAAGGCCTTAGGTTCTCTCTTAGTCCCCAGGACCCCATGCTTTTTATTAACACAACTTGTCCTGAGGCGCGGCAGAGATATACACATCAAAGGGTCAGGGTTTGGTACAGAGTCCATTGTCAGAATGGGAATTAGCCCACGGCTGTTCAGGTGTTTGGCCAGTAGGAGGCAATAACATGTAGATTAGCTGTCTGGCAGCCAAGAAATCAATTTAATGTATCCTATTCAGGTTTGGGGAAATGCCTTTAGCCATTCCCAGATGCAGCCCTGCTGTCATGCTGGAATTGGTCTCCGGCACCACATAAAGTGAAGGATAAAAATCATATGATCATATCAATATATGCAAAAAAGCATTTGACAAAATTCAGTACTCGTTTATGAAACGAACTCTCAGCAAAGTGGGAATAGAGGGAACATATCTCACTTTGATAAAGGCCATAAATGACCAACTCACAGCTAACATAATGCTCATGAGGAACAATTAAAAGCATTTCCCTTATGATCAGGAACAAGACAGTGAAAACCACTTTCACCACTCTTACTCAACATAGTACTAGGAGTCCTAGCCACAGCAATCAGACAGGAAAAAGACATAAAAGGCATCCAGATTGGAAAGGAAAAGGTAAAACTGTCATTATTTGCAAATTACATGATACTGTATATAAAAAGCCCTAAAGATTCTACACAAAACTACTATAACTGATCAATAACTTCAATAATTAGCAGAATCCTATATAATAAAAGAGAAACATGCAAATTAACCACCCCTCCGCTACACCCAAGCCACACCCACCAGCCAATCAGGAGCGAGCATGCAAATTAGCCCAACTAAGATGGCGGCAGCCACGGAGCTGGAGTGAGCAGGAGGCTTGGGTTGCCCCCAGTGATGGAGAAAGCCAAGCTTCCCGCATGCCCTGGCTGGACCTGGGCTCTGCTCAAGGCTATAAAGTTTCAATTATAGAAGATAAATAAATCCCAGAAAAAAGAAAAAAAAAGTAGAGGCTGGGAGCTTTGGTTGCCAGGGGGTGTGGCCAGCCTGAAAACAGCCATCAGCCCCTCACCCAGGCTGGCCAGGCACCCCAGTGGGGACCCCCACCCTGAAGGGGGTGTGGCTAGCCTGAAAACAGCCCTCAGCCCCTCACCCAGGCTGGCCAGGCACTGCAGCGGGACCCCCACCCTGATCCGGGACACCCTTCAGGGCAAACCAGCTGGCTTCCACCTGTGCACCAGGCCTCTATCCTATATAATAAAAAGGTAATATGCAAATTGACCCCAACAGCAGAGCGACTGGGAATCACTGGTCACTATGACACACACTGACCACCAGGGGGCAGATGCTCAATGCAGGAGCTGCCCCCTGATGGTCAATGTGCTCTCACAGTGGGGAGCTCTGGTTAGCCACAAGCCAGGCTGATGGCCGCCAGCACAGCGGTGGTGGCGGGAGCCTCTCCCGCCTCTTCAGCAGTGCTAAGGATGTCTGACTACAGCTTAGGCCTGCTCCCCGCTGGCAAGTGGACATCCCCCGAGGGCTCCCGGGCTGCCAGAGGGATGTCTGACTGCCAGCTTAGGCCCAATCCC
Organism: Myotis yumanensis; assembly: GCF_028538775.1. Taxonomy (NCBI): domain Eukaryota; kingdom Metazoa; phylum Chordata; class Mammalia; order Chiroptera; family Vespertilionidae; genus Myotis; species Myotis yumanensis. The sequence continues at coordinate 3,045,432 of NW_027223770.1, read as the reverse complement.
CTGGGCCTCTAGTACAAAATAAATACCCAGAAGCAGTTGCATTTTTGTACACCACTGAACTATCAGGAAGGGAAACTAAGAAAACAATCCCATCTACAATTGCATCAAAAAAAATACCTATGAATAAAAACCAAGGAGGTAAAATAACCTGTATTCAGAAAATTATAACACATTGAAAAAGATACAAATAAATAGCAGTATATAATGTGCTCATGGGCAAGAAGACTTAACATTATTAAAATGTCCATAGTACCCAAAGAAATCTATAGATTCAATGTAATTCTTATCAAAATACCAATGGAGTATTTCTCAGAACTAGAACAAATATTCCAAACATTTATATGAAACCACAGACAAAACGAAACAAATCTCCACAGCAGGAGGAACCAAGATGGCTGCATAGGTTAATGCCGGAGTTTGCCGCCTCGAACAACCAATTCAAAAATACAACTAAAAGACGGAACGGACATCACCCAGAACCACAGGCTGGCTGAGGAGAGATTCTACAACTAGAAGTAAAGAGAAATCCATACCGAGACTCAGAGGAGGCGCAGAGCTGAAGTGAAATACTAAGGTGCGGAGGTGCGCATGGAGCGGGCCGGCGGCGGAGGGCTCGGTTGTTGGTTTCAATCGGGAGGGAGTTTCAGACTCTGAGCTCCAGATCCAGGCGAGTCTCTAGGGACCCAGACTCAAACGGGAGAAGCGGGAAGGCAGCTTTCTCGCCGAGGTCTGCAGCAGTTGCAGAGCCGCTGGGGACGGAACTGAGAGCAGCCATAACTGCTCCCTCCGCCTGCCCTGTAGATCCCCTGGGACCCGCCCCGCCCAAGCCCTGCACCGAAGCATTTGCCGGATAGCCTCAGGCAAAGGCTAGATTAGCACCGCCCTAGAGATTCAGCACAGAAGTTCTCCCACTGCAGACACAGCTGACTCTCATAGCCAGTTAGCCTGGAAGTCAATTCACCCCTAGTATTGCCGACAACAATTAAGGCTTAACTACAACAAGACTGCACACAAAGACCACAAGGGGGTGCACCAAGAAAGCATAAAAAATGCAGAGACAAAAGAAATGACAGAAATGGAGGATATAGAGCTAAAAAACGCACTTTTGAGGGCTCTCAATAATTTGCTAGAAACTGCCGATAAACTCGATGAGAGCCTCAAGAAATCTAATGAGACCCTCAATGTTGTGATAACGAACCAACTAGAAATTAAGCATACACTGACTGAAATAAAGAATATTATACAGACACCCAAAGCAGACCAGAGGATTGCAAGAATCAAGTCAAAGATTTGAAATGCGAAGAAGCAAAAAACACCCAACCAGAAAAGCAAAATGAAAAAAGAATCCGAAAATACGAAGATAGTGTAAGGAGCCTCTGGGACAGTTTCAAACGCACCAACATCAGAATTATAGGGGTACCAGAAGATGAGAGACAGCAAGATATTGAAAACCTATTTGAAGAAATAATGACAGAAAACTTCCCCCACCTGGTGAAAGAAATGGACTTACAGGTCCAAGAAGCCCAGAGAACCCCAAACAAAAGGAATCCAAAGAGGACCACACCAAGACACATCATCATTAAAATGCCAAGAGCAAAAGACAAAGAGAGAATCTTAAAAGCAGCAAGAGAAAGAGACTCAATTACCTACAAGGGAATACCCATACGACTGTCAGCTGATTTCTCAACAGAAACTTTGCAGGCCAGAAGGGAATGGCAAGAAATATTCAAAGTGCTGAATACCAAGAACCTACAACCAAGATTACTTTATCCAGCAAAGCTATCATTCAGAATTGAAGGTCAGATAAAGAGCTTCACAGATAAGGAAAAGCTAAAGGAGTTCATCACCACTAAACCAGTATTATATGAAATGCTGAAAGGTATCCTTTAAGAAGAAGAAACCAGAGGAACATAGCTATAAAGAATAAAATTATAATAAATATGTATCTATCAACAAGTGAATCTAAGAATCAAGTGAATAAATAATCTGATGTACAGAATGAACTGGTGATTATAATGAATCAGGGACATAGAAAGGGAATGGACTGACTATTCTTGGGGGGGAAAGGGGAGTGGGAGATGCGGGAAGAGACTGGACAAAAATCATGCACCTATGGATGAGGACAGTGGGTGGGGAGTGAGGGCGGAGGGTGGGGTGGGAACTGGGAAGAGGGGAGTTTCGGGGGGGGAGAGGAACAAATGTAATCTGAACAATAAAGATTTAATTTTAAAAAAAGGAAAAAAAATCTCCACAGCAATCTTGAGAAAGAAGGACAAAGTTGGAGGAATCATGCTATCTGATATCAAACTACACTACAAGGCCATAGTAAACAAAACAGTATGGCACTGGCATAAAGACAGACATATAGATCAATGGAACAGAATAGAGAGCCCAGAAATAAACCCACGCCTATATGGTCAATTAATATTTGGCAAAGGAGACAAGAACATACAATGGGTAAAGACAGTCCATTCAATAAAAGGTGTTGGGAAAATTGGAGAGATGCATGCAAAAATTAAACTAGACCACCTTCTTATACCATATACAAGAATAAACTCAAAATGAATGAAAGCTTTAAATGTAAGACTCAAACCATAAAAATCCTAGGAAAAAAACATGGGCAGTAATACCTAGGAATATCTCTTAGTAGTACTTTTTCTGATATATCTCCTCAAGCAAGGGAAACAAAAGAAAATATAAACAAGAGGGACTACATCAAGCTAAAAAGATTTTGGACAGGAAAGGAAAACATCAAAAAAATGCAAAGACAACCCACTGAATGGAGGAACATATTCATCAATGATGCATCTGATAAGGAGTTAATATCCAAAATTTATAAAGAACTAATACAACTCAACACCAAAAAAAACTCAATTAAAAAAATGGGCAAAGGACCTGACTAGATACTTCCCCAAAGAGGACATACAGATGGTCAATAGACATATGAAATACGCTCAATGTCAGTAATAATCAGAGGAATGCAAATTAAAACCACAATTAAATATCACCTCACACCTGTCAGAATGGCTATCATCAATAAATCAACAAACAAATGTTGGTGAGGATGTGAAGAAAAGGGAACCCTCGTGCACTGTTGGTGGGAATGCATATTGGTGCAGCCACTATGGAAAATAGTATGTAGGTTCCTCAAAAAATTTGAAATGCACAACAAAAGAAACCATCAACAAAACAACAAGAAAGCCCACTGCATGGGAGAACCTATTTACCAATGTAATCACTGATAAGGGTTTAATCTCCAACATTTACAGGGAACTCAAACAACTTACCAAAAGGAAGATAAACAACCCAATCAAAAAAAATGGGCAACGGACCTAAATAGATACTTTTCGAAAGAAGACAGAAGGAAGGCCAAGAGACATGTGAAAACATGCTCAAAGTCACTAATCATCCGAGAAATGTAAATCAAAATGACAACAAGGTACCATCTCACACCTGTCAGAATGGCTACCATCAACAAATCAACAAATGACAAGTGCTGGAGAGGATGTGGAGAAAAAGGAACCCTCATGCACTGCTGGTGGGAATGCAGACTGGTGCAGCCATTGTGGAAGACAGTATGGAGTTTCCTCAAAAAACTAAAATGGAACTCCCATTTGACCCAGTGATCCCACTTCTAGGAATATATCCCAAGAAGCTAGAAACGCCAGTCAGAAAGGATACATGCACCCCTATGTTCATAGCAGCACAATTTACTAAAGCTAAGATTTGGAATCAGCCTAGGTGCCCATCAGCAGATGAGTGGATTAGAAAACTGCGGTACATCTACACAATGGAATACTATGCTGTGACAAGATGCCTCCCAAAGGTGACAGCGACCTTGGGGACGATGAGGAGTCCTGACACCATGTCCCGGCCGAACAAACTCACAGGTTTACCGCACCAGGCCCAGACTCTGTGGGCTCTGGCCCCCCTGAGCCGAGACTGCCTCAGGGGGCTGCACTCCTGCCTGTCTCCTTGGTCTCGCTTTCCTCTCCCCATGTCTGCTCTGGGGTTTCCTCTGCTTCAGAGAGGAGGGGCCCTGTTAGTGCAGGGCACCTGGTGGGCCTCGGGGACTCCAGCGCCCTACTGCCCCACTGGCCGGAGCCAGAGACTTGGGGCTCCCGGCTCATGAGTGGACAGATTAACGTGTCGTCACCTCTTCTCTCGGCTTTGGTTTGTTTGGAATCTAAATAAAATGACTTTACGAGAAGCACAGGGAGCAACCTTTCCTTGGCCTCCCTGGGACTACACGGTGCAGGGACTCCAGGTGGCCGGGCCTGACACCTGCAGCATCTAAGTGCATGGAGCCCGGGGCAGGCCTAGCACCGGGGTGTGCGCCTGAGAAGGTCCTGAGCCCGAGGCTGGGAACAGCCTGCCACCTCCAGCCCTCAGGTGGCTCTGCCCTGTGCCTGCAGATGCTACACGCAGTCGCCCATGCCTCTGACTTTATTTCTACGTAACTGAAGAGCCTGGGGTGAGCCGGCTTCAGGGTCCAATGGGCACATGAGAACAATGGCCGGTGTGAGCCCTGGCCTGACTGGTTGCTGTGCTGGAGCCTGTCTGGCCCCCTGCAGATGGTGGACAGGTGCAGCCAGGGCCCTGGCAGACCCCGTGGAGCCTGTGTGCCTGGCTGCTTCCTGCCCCACGATTGCACCACAGCCCCAGGGTCACAGGCACAGCTTGTACAGTTGGCCCTCACAATTTCATTTGTTTGTTAACATGAATGATTTTCCTACATTAAAATGTGCAAAGTTTCACAATAAAACACAACAGTTAGGCTCCAGAAGGCGCCTGGCAGGGTGGTTTGAAGCTATGGCTGTGTCTGGTTCAGTGGCCCGCCCCCTCTCCCCCCCCCCCCCCCCCCCCAGGCTGGCACAGTGCTTACAGGACAGGCTCAGTGATAGGAGGAGGACGCAGTCCTTGCCTCCAAAAGCGTGCAGGAGCCTGAGGCCTGCTCTGCAACCGAGCTGTTCCTTCCTCCTGCTTCCCACGGTCTCTAAGCCTTAGTGTTACGGACCCTCCTGGGTCAGGGCCCGACCCTGGCCCAGGGCTGTTCGCACCAATAGAACGAGACTGAGTTCACTGAAACCGAGAAGAAACTTATTTTTAAAAAATATTTTGTGTAATTTCTTTTTTAAAAAAATTCTTCATTGTTTAAGGTATTACATGAGTCTCCTTTTCCCCCATTGACCTCTCCCCTTCCACCCCTCCGCCAAGCACAAGCCCTCACCCCCCAGCTGTCTGTGTCCATTGGTTTTGCTCATATGCATGCATACAAGTCCTTTGGTTGATCTCTTACCCCCTCATCCCCCGCCTTCCCTCATAGGTTGTACAGTCTGTTCGATGTTTCTATGTCTCTGGTTCTATTTTTGTTCATCAGTTTATGTTGTTCATTAGATTCCACAAATGAGTGAGACTATGTGGTATTTATCTTTCTCCAACTGGCTTATTTTGCTTAGCATAATGCTCTCCACTTCCATCCATGCTGTAGCAAATGGTAAGAGTTCCTTCTTTTTTACAGCAGCATAGTATTCCATCATGTAGATGTACCACAGTTTTCTAATCCGTTCATCTGCTGATGGGCATTTAGGCTGTTTCCAGATCTTAGCTATGGTGAATTGTGCTGCTATGAACATAGGGGTGCATATGTCCTTTCTGACTGGTGTTTCTGGTTTCTTGGGATCTATTCCTAGAAGTGGGAACACAGGGTCAAATGGGAGTTCCATTTTTAGTTTTTTGAGGAAACTCCATACTGTCTTCCACAGTGGCTGCACCAGTCTGCATTCCCACCAGCAGTGACTAGGGTTCCCTTTTCTCCACATCCTCTCCAGCACTTGTCGTTTGTTGATTTGTTGATGGTAGCCATTCTGACAGTTGTGAGGTCGTACCTCATTGTCGTTTTGATTTGCATCTCTCGGATGATTAGTGACTTTGAGAAACTTGTTTTTTTGATCAAGGGATGGAGAAGGGCAAGCTCATGCTCTACAGCACCTTCTCCCGACTGGGAGGGGCCCCTGGTACAGGCAGTGGTGTGGGTGGTCTCTCAGGCTCTAACACAGTCATTCCTCTGCTGCCCTCGGCCTCCTGCATGCCGTGCCCCTTCGCCATCTGGGTTTTGTGTTCAGCTCCTCCGTCTTTGCCCACAGAATCCTTCCCAGCTCCTGTGAGCCCGCGTGGCTGTGACATAGTTCAGGGACTGAGAAACATTCGGGTCTTCTGGCTGATGGCCCAGACACTAGGGCTCCAATCACGTGTTCTTTCATTCGTTTATTCAATGAAGTTTCCTTCGGTCAAGTGCTGGGCTCTGCTGTTTAATCAGAAGCTTCTGGAAGAGCAAGGCTGTGTGCTGTAGCATGCGGGCTGGGCACCCACAGGAACAGCGCTTCCCCCAGAACTTTCCACACCCAGGGCCGAGCTGCAGGGAACGTTCCTCCCCCTGCTGCCCACTCCACTCGCCCGGCTGTTCCCGCTCTGCGCGGGCTGGACTCCAGTCTGAGCAGACAGTTGGCACTAACTGCTCTCTGACTGTTTCAAGGGGCTGTTTTTATCTGCCCTGCACACTGCCCCCCCCCCCTTGCAAGGGGGTGGCCTTTAGTTTCACATCGCACTGCCCAGCCTCTGGAAGCTGCTGACTGACTGAGCTGCGAGCTGAGCTGCGAGCTGCGAGCTGTAATGATGTCTAAGGCCGCCCTGGGACCCGGGTCTCTCCTGAAACTCTGCTGCTACTCCCGCCCCTGCACCTCCTGCCCGCTCCCAGGACCTCCACGCCTGTCCTCCCACGGCGTCCACAGGAGCAATTGGTTCTCCTTTTTCCAAAGCACAAACCTTATTGCACTGACCACCGCCATTGAGGTTCTCTCTCTCTCTCTCTCTCTCTCTCTCTCTCTCTCTCTCTCCCTCTCTTCCTCTGTTCTTCCCTCCCTCCCTCCCTCCCTCTCCCTCTCTCCCTCTCTCCCTCCCTCCCTCTCTCCCTCCCTCCCTCCCTCCCTCCCTCCCTCCCTCCCTCTCCCATCCTTTTCTGCAGGGCTCTCTTCCAAAGAAACAAGATTGTTATTCTTATCTGCTACCTCATAATCTATTTTTATCCCCACACAACTTATTAAATACTTCTGGGACCTGCTGAGGTGAGTGAAGCCTCCACTTTTATTGAATTTCTATGTTTTCACTTTTATTATCTCAAGACACAATGAAAAGGACTCGTGGGGGACGGGGGGCAGTGAGCTGAGGTGAGTCCATTGGGCAGAGAGACTTCTTTCTAGAAGGGGAGCTGCCACAGTGGTTGCTGGTGGGAGGATGGGGAGGCCTGGCCTGGCTCCCAGCTTCTTGGCTCAGCAGGAGGTGGTGGGAAGCTTGGGCTTTCCTGAAGAAGGGCTTCTTAGGGCTCAGGTATAAATATTTCTCTCTTTTTCGTGTCCAACGCGGCTAGAGAGCAGTCCGGTTCCTGAGTAGGGGCGCGGCTGGGGATTGAGGAAATGAAAGAAAGAGACAGACACAGAGATAGAAGGAAAAAGCTGGGGCTGGGTGGGACAGCTGTCCTCTGATGGAGAGACAGTGACCCAGAGCCGATCCAGCGCATTTATTTTATACAGCAAAATACCAGGAAGTCTTACTAAAGCCCAAGACAAAGGAGATCATCTGCATTCTTGTGGCTTCTTTGTAATCGTCACTTCTGGGTGGGCCCCGATCGTCGTGTTTGTTCCTGGTGCTTGGCTGGATTAGATAATGAAACCCACCCCCTGGCGCCTGAGCTGAAGGTCAGGCTGATAACACACCTGCCTCTGGCAAGGTATGTTTCCAGGGCATGGTTCTGCCTGGCTCTGCTGGGCACCGCTGGATTCAGAGGACAATCAGCTCAGGAGCCTTTCCCAGGCACTCTCTACACTCAGGGCGCAGGGGGGTCTGGGGTTGCAGCAGGGCTTTCCAGAGGGTCTGGCCTCTCAGGTCCCATCTCCGGGACAGGCTCTCACTGAGCCATCTGGTGACTGGAACCCACAGATGCACAAGGCAGCACATTCCACTGGGGAGGGGGGTGGGATCATTATTTCTCAAGTCAACGCAACAATATTGATTGGTTGCCTAGAGCAGTGGTCGGCAAACTGCGGCTCGGCAAACCAGGGCTCGTGAGCCACATGCGGCTCTTTGGCCCCTTGAGTGTGGCTCTTCCACAATAGACCGGCTCTTCCACAAAATACCGACTTCTGTGCATGGGCCACGAAGTTTCAATCGCATCGTATGTGCGCACCCGCACGTGGTATTTTGTGGAAGAGCCACACTCAAGGGGCCAAAGAGCCGCATGTGGCTCGTGAGCCGCAGTTTGCCGACCATGGGCCTAGAGCATCAAGGGCAAGCAGCTGAGCTGGGCTGGGCTTCAGGTTCACCTGGGTTGGAATCACAGGACAGCATATCCTGAGAATTCAGGCAGGTTAGCCACACTCCCCGAGCCCTGGTGATGTTCATAGATTTGTAATTACCCACCTCAGGGAGTCCCGTGAGGATCACTGAAACATCAAAGAACTTGGCACAGTGCCTGGCACATGGCAAATGCACAGTGATTGGTAGCTCCTGTCATTATCCCAAGGGCAACTCTTAGCTTCTTCCTAACCATGGCCCCATCCCACTGTTCACCCAAGTCCTGAGGGAACCCAGACGCAGACGCCTGAGAGGAAGCCAACCTTGTGGACTTTCCTGTGTGTTCCCTGGTCGGGGGGTTTAGAAAGGACCATGTGGCTCAGTGGTGGGAATTCATCGGTCTTTCCAGTGAATACAGACCAACCCTGTCCAACAAACTATCCATAAAACACCCCCTCTCCCCCTGGCCGAGGGCTCAGGCGGCCCCATGTGCCAAAAGGCTTCGGGTTAAATTTCCAGTCAGGGCACATACCTAGGTTGAGGGTTCGATCCCCAGTGGGGCACATGTCTGGGAGGCAACCGATCATCAGTGTTTCTCTCTCACATCAATGTTTCTCTGTCTTTCTCCCCCCCACCTCTCTCTCTCTCTCAAATCAATAAATGTATCCTCGAGTGAGGATAAAAAAAAAATTCCCCCTCGTTGGCATTAACTGTGATCCAGGTCATTTATCACCTATTTGGTGACCAACAAACTTATCTGTTTGGTGATAGATAATGTACTGCACGGGTAAAGAGCAGATGATCCCAAAAGGGAACTCCCTGGGCTCAAATGGTGCCTCATGTTTCCCATCACAAACCCGTAGACGAGTTGGTTAGCATTGCTGAGAGCGTGGGCTCCTCACCCGCAAAGCAGGGCAGTAGCCCGCAGGGTAAGAGCTCCGGCTGCCCCCCCTCAGCAGGGCCTGGCCAGTGGCTGCTCCGCCTCGGAGGGCGGTCCTGCTGGGTGGCTCCCCTGCCCGGACCCTGCTGCCCCCTCCTTGCAGGTGTCCCATCTCTTCTTCACACCAGCACTTGAAGTTCAGTTCTTGTCAACCTAGACTTGAACCCCAGTTAGCCTGCAAACAACCTCATCAGAGCACTTGAGGTTACCGCCTTCACTGCTGAGTTGAGCCAAGAAGTGCCGGGAGCCGGCCCAGCTCCTCCGGGGACGGTGGCGCCAGAGGAAAACAATAACGTCAAAGGCTTCTCTCCCCAAAGGCTGCAGACCCGCCTTTCACCGCAGCGGACACCACAGCCCCGACAGGTCCCCAGTTAGCGACTCTGCTAAACCAGCGTCTTTCAAATGTGCATGGCATTCTCTGACCCACTAATTACAGACTGCGCTGGCCACCCCACGGCTGAAGGAACGGGGGAGGGGGGGAGACTAGCAAAAACACACCAAACGCCTGTTAGGAAACAGCGCTCAGGCCCAGCGCTCAGGAGATGCGAGGTCCTGACCGGTTCCCACGGAGCTGCTGGAGTCAGCGCGTCACTGTGCCCCTCGCACGCCTGCGGTCAGTGCGTGTGGGCGAGCGTGACCCTGTCGGAAAGTGCGCAGAGGTGTGGCGACCTGCCCAGATGTCCGTGTGCTTCTTTCCTACACTCGAGGGTGGCTAACCTAAGCGTGTGCCTTCTGACGTCTGGGCTCTATACACAAAACCTCGTGTGCCCCCCACAGCGGAGCATTCCCAGGAGGAAAGGAAAGCGCCTTCAAGGAGCCCCCAGGGGTCCCCAACAGTGAGTGGCTGCGTCACAATGTGAATTCAGGTGGATCTGATTCTAAAGCCCAGGGTTCATCCCCTTCCGCTCCCATTTGAAATCAGTCCTCCTTGTGCGGCTCCTTCCAGAAAACTCCACTCTCCTTTTTGTTTGATTTTCCTCCTGTAACCGGACAATCCATGGGTCTGGCTGCCTGTCTCTACTTGAGCCAATTCAGCAGGGTCAGGGTTGAATCATATGAGCATTTATTCCAGTCCTGCCGGCAGCCTGGGAGAGCAGCAGGTCATCCCCCCAAATCTGCTCTGCCCCCCCCCCCCCCCCCCACAAGCCGGCTGCTTATATCGGGTGGAAGGACAAGATTACATGGGGAAGTAGGCAGAGTGTGCCAGATGGGCAGCTTACAGGTAATGGGGGCTGGAGATTTGCAAAGGCCTGGCCTGCGGGTATGCAAAGGGCTGGGGTCTTCAAAGGGCTGGTGACATGCAAAGGGCTGGAGGCTCCGGGGTCTGCAGCAGGTTGTTCATCTTTCCGTGATGATAGGCAGCTCCCCATGGGGAGGAGGGCTGCATCTCTAGGTGAGCTCCCAGGGCCACGGGCTGCTCCCAGCCAGGTCAGAACGTGCCTTCTTTAATCAGAACAACGCCGTCACGGCTAACAGAGCCTGATGAATATTTCTTACAATCATAGCTGGTCCCCAACATTCTACTTCTGCCCCTATCACTCCCCTTCCCTCACTGTCACCCTGTTGCCTGTTAGAACGAGCTCTCCTCTGGCACATCCTCTGAGGACCCTCAGCTTCTCCCTTCAGTGAAGGCCAGGGAAGCCGGTGGAATGCTGCTTCCCAGGTTGCCAGCTCAAGGTGGCCATTCTCTACCCCCCCCCCCCCCCAAACCTCCCGTGATTAATCCATTTACTAGGAGCCCTGGAACAGAATATGATCCTCTCAAACCACAGGGAGACCCCCTGCTCTGCCGGGAGTTGCCCCGGGCAACAGTGATGGAAGCTGGAGCTTCGCCCCAGCACAGCTCACCCCGGGGATTGACAGGGTTAAAGCACAGGTTACAAGGTGGAGGGCACGTCAGGGCAGAGTGGGAGGTGATGTGGGCAAAGACGAGAGCAAATACATGGTAATGTGTTCGAGCTGGAGAGCTGGCCATACTCAGATGGGAAAGAGGGGCCGCGGAAGAAGCAGTCCCTTCCCGGAGAGCCCGCGCTCTGTCCAAGCCTTTCCGGCTGGAGGCTGCTCTTGTAGCGACAGGCAGGCCACTGAGCAGTCCTCCCTGAGGCACCGCCTGGCTGCAGGCGGTGAGGGTAATGGCGCCTCATCTGAGAGTTTGCCATCAGGGGATCAATCGCAAGAGGATGTCTAGTCCACATTATGCCCAGCAGTGATCCCCCGAGACTGCAGGGAGGCAGCGCCTGGGGTGCTGTGTTCCCACAGGAAGGCTGCCCGGCCGCTAAGTGGCACCTCGCTTTGCATTATCTCTCTCTTTCTCTCTCTCTCTCTCCATATACATATACATTCATGCCCCTCCCTGCCATCCTTACTTTTGCTCCTAGCTCCCCCGCTCACCCTCACATGCGCACATAGACACGTGACCACAGAGCTTGGGCGCAGGTGGACAGCGGCTCGTTGCTGCTAGACGCCACAGAGACAAAGACCGGAAGGAATGACGTCACGCTTTTTAAAGTAGCAGGACAGGGTCTCTCTCTGCGTCCTGTCTCGCTGTAGCTGCCGCTCACCAGCTCTCTGCCGTCCTCAGGTGGAGGTGGTGCTCGGCGGTGCTGGGGCAGGAGGCACTCATCTGGGGAAACGCTCTGAGCCAGCGCCTGGGCAGCCAGTCCTCGCCCTGATGGGTTCCCGTGACCTTGAAGGTTTAATTGAAATCGGGTCCAAAATCTCCCCTCCCTCCGCATGGAAAAGCCAGCATCCTCTTGCCCGGCTGGGGATTCCCGGCCCCTGCACCTGCTGGTGCGTGGCGTTTCCCTCCTGAGCGCTGTCACCTTCCTAGCGAGTCGCTCCACGGGGCACCCCGTCTCCCCTCCTTCACGCCGGGAGGTTGCCATGCCCAGGCGCCGTGCTGAGCAAGCATCTCTGAGGAGCTGGCAACAGAGAAGTGTCACCACATAGCTCAGGGCCTGGAGACCGAGCACCAGTGCTGCCACACGGACCTGCCACTCCCTCAGCCTTTCCTGTCGTCAGGAGGGTTCTCCCATGGCCTTTCTGACTGGCCTGGTCACCAACCTCTTGCGATGCTGCTGGAGCTTCCCTGTTGTTATGTTTTATTTTTTAAATGTTTTAAAATTGATTTTAGAGAGAGAGGCAGGGAGACAGCAAGATAGATAGAAACATCAATGATGAGAGAGAACCACTGACCGGCCAAGGCCAGTCCTCCCTCGGGGACCCCCTGCCTCCCTCGCCAGTGCTCGTCGAGGCCTCTCACTGAGGCCTCTCTAAAGTGGGGGTGTTTCCTTGGCGGCACATGGAAGGAGCCCACCTTCTGATCCCTCCCTCCGAGCCACACGTGGGGCAGTGATAGGTGAGTGGGAGGCAAGCAGGGGCCAGACCGGGAGAGAAAGATGACAGGACTTTATCTGCTACATAAGTCACCTTTAGGAAGGATTTCCTTATTCTTCAGGTTGCTGGGAAGACTAATTTCAAGGGGGTGGGTTTCCACAGGCGTGATGCAGGCCCTGGCTCCCAGCTGCGGTCCAGGTTGGGGGAGAGTTCAGGACCCTCCTCTGAGGGAAGCCGGCAGAGAGGGGACAGGTGGTTAGTTACCGGTCCCTCCCCCACACCAGCTGCTCCCAGGCCTCTGCCCGCTCTCCAGAGCAGCCTCAGCCAGGCTGCCTCCAGGCGGGCTTCTGTGGGTTGGGCCCAGCTGACCTACTTTCCTCAGCTCCCAGAGGAGCGCCGGGCTCGCCGACAGCACCATCTGCTGGCCTGTCCCACGCTGCAGCCACGGCTGGTCCCTTCCCGAACCTGAGGCAGGCTGGTCCCCAGACGGGGACGGCTGCATCTACCCCAGGCTCACTGAACTACCAGGAGGGTGGGCCCATGCGTGAGCCAGCCCCCAGGGCCCGCTGCCTCCCGACGGCGGGGCCAGTCCACCCTCCGGCCACTCAGGTCAGCCATCGTCAGCCAGCACCTCCTGGATACCCTGCTCCGCGCAGAAGGTGGAATGCTGCGGTGTGGCACATCTCTGTGCAGCAGGGAGAGAAGCGCCAGATCGCCCTCATTGACAGACCGGAGAGAAGCAGGAGGCGGCCAGGGCCGCACACCTGTAAGCTGTGAGGCGGGTCCTCTGTCTGCACGCCACACCCCTGGCTTATTCACCAAACCCCACTCACCAGCGCTTCGAGGTTGGCTTGTGGTCTGTTTGGGGAGTGTCGGGGGTGCGAGGGGAGAATCTTTCCAAATCACACACAATGGACACTGGCCACACTGCCCAGGGCTGCGGCCACACGCGTGCGGGGTAGATGTTCACTAAGGCTGCCACCGAGGCTGCCTGACCATCACGCCACTCTAACCCTCCACCTTAGTCCCACTGCCCTTCCCCTTCTTCTCCCCCAGGGGCCGTGCGGGCTGCCCTGGGCAGGCGGTGAAGGGGGAGGCAGTTCAGGGCCTGCGTGGGTGCTGCCCCAGGAACACAGCTCAGGGACGCTCAGGGGAGGCAGGAGTTTGAACGGCCTCGCTGGGGCTGAGGGGGAACGACAGTGGGACTAAACGGAAGCAGAAGAGCGCTGAAGGGCAGGAGCGGTGAGAGCGCCGCACGCTCCGTCTCCTCTCTCCCAGGCAGCCTGGGAGGAGCCCGTCGGTGTAGATGGGCCCCCGAGAGCAGACCGTCTGTCCGGAGCAGGAGCCTGTGCAGAGCCTGGTGTGGCCGGTCCCTGCCTTCCAGGACATGCAGGTCTGCAGGCGTGCAGACACACATGTTAGGTATGTGTAGACACACATGTTTAAGTGTCCATTGGCCATACAGATATTTTAACAGAAACATAGCACTGGTTTTGTAACAGCACTCACACTCACTGGTCCTTCACTGAATGGCAGGCGGTGCTCCAGGCCTGGAATGGGCCCCAGGGGCTGAGCGCGTTCCCACCGAGTCCCGCTTCCACTCACTGGCTTTGCAGGCCTGGGAATGGGTTTTACAACGTCCCTCTCAGCTTATCTGGCTCATACCTACCGGATTCACAAGAAAACAAAACACTAACCAGAATGGCAATAAGGTGTTTACCATCAACTCGGTTACACAGCCTCTTCCTCTCCGGAAAAGTAAACACACACAGAAGCAGAGGGACCCGTGTAGGAACGCCCAGGCCCCAGCACCGCTGCAAGGATCACAGCATGTGGACAGTCTCGTTCCGCTTACCCCCACCGGCCTACTGGCTATGGAGGGGAAAGTCTCAGACAAATAAAAGATAATGGCTCTTTAAAAATGAACAAACAGCACCACGGTGTGCACTTAAAAATATACGGTAATTCCTTAATATCATCAAATACCTGGTCAGACGTGAAACTTACCCGATAAAGAAATTAATTAATTAGTATCTGCAGTTGATTCGTTTCCCTCATTGCTCGGGGCTGGTGTGTCACTCAGCTCTCCCGTCCGTGCGTTAGTGGTGCCGCCGATGTTCTTGCAAGGCCTTTAGTGGAGAAGCTGAGGGTGCACTCTGTGGAGCCGACCGCATGTGGACCTGGCTCACTGCATTCCTGTCGTCTAATCGCCCCTCTTCCCTGCACTTCCTGTTTACTGTCACCGGGTCCTGAGGGCTGGGTCAGAACAAGTGTGAGTCCCTTCTTGGTGAGGGTACCCTGGGGCAGGCTGAGTCCTTCCCGGTGCGCTGCAATGGAAGGCACACGGCCACGATGTCGACGTGCACCAGTGAGTTCAGGGTGCGCCCCGCGGAATCCACTACATATGAAACTCGCACGCTCCTTGCCTACTGGTTTTAGTCGCTGAAGATGTGCTGGTTTGTAAAGTGTCACTGTGGCTACGAGGGACCATGCTCCGAGAAGTCCCTTTTCCTCTGTGTTTCTGGTTACGACGGGGAACAGGGAGATTGTTGGGACCCGTGGAGGGCCCAGGTGTGTTCACACCGTGGGGTGTGTCTGCGGGCTCTCCTCCGAGCGGGGCAGCAGCCACATCTGCAACTGCTTCCCCCTGCCCCCGCCCCCAATACTTAGTTTCTCTGCCCCGTGGGCTAACGTCAGTGTGGGTGTTAGCCCGTCTTCTGCAGGCGCCATTCCGCCAGCCAGAGGCGAGACTGCCCCAGGTTTCAGCCCGTCTTCCCGACTCCGACTAGTTCCCGCTCGCCTGCTGTTTCCCTCCATCTTCTCTCTCCCACAGCCCCTGCCATTGGCTTCACCTGTCATTAGGGTTGCAAAGTGGTGATAATCTAGTTGCAGCATTCATTCTGCTGGGACTTTCAGCTGAGATTCCCCAGTGACAGACTAAATGGGAAAAGCAGAATCACCACCTGCTTCTTTCCCTCCTGGTTTCTTCTTTACAATCCTGAGTTGGTTCCTTAGCATCTTCCAAAAGCCGTCACTTGGTTTCGTTTATTTGCCTTATTAGTGTCAGGATGCACTAATGGGCTTTAATATATTTGATGTGATGTTATAGATGTGACTCCTACATGATTCTTACTGCTATAATGTCCACATTACCCATCTGTGTCCAGGGGGCTCCAGGGTCTTTTTTCAAACCCCTTATGCTCTATGACAGCTCTGTGCCTTCCAGTACGACAGGAAGTCCAGGACCCCTCTAATGTTTGCTGTCCCGGCCTCAAAATCAGCATTTATCCAGGGAGTCGTGGTTACTTTTAGTTGGAAATTCTACTTAGAGAATCTTATCTAGGTTTTGGGATGTTTATTATTTGGGGTTTAGTTATGGCTTTTAGGCGTTTTCAGTAAACAGAGAAAAGATATATGGTTTCTTAAAAAAATATGTAAGTTCTTAGTAATTTTTCAAATAGAATGTAGAATTACAGTATTTTCCATTTGGCTCTGATCAGAGTTGGATCCTAGCTTCTGGTCAAGATGCAGGGGTAGGTAAGTGTGGTACTCGGATCCTCCCACAACCACATCCAAATTGCACCTGAACTACAGAACGACCATCATTCAGAACCACCTGAAATGTAGCTCAACAGAAGTCCTGTAACTAAAGATGTATGACAAAGAAGCCACATCAGACTGGTAGGAGGGCAGAGACACCGAATGGGCTGGTCCCACCCCCACGTGAGGCAGTTAAAAATCAGGAGGGATATCTTGGCTGTGGAGGTCCCCCTGAGGACCCAGCGGTCTTAGCTCCATACTAGGCCCTCCAGCCGAGGGTTCTAGTGCTGGGAATAGAAGTCCTCACAACTTCTGGCTCTGAAAACCAGCGGGATTGGGTTGAGTGAGACAGAGGCCTTCTGGAGTCCTAGGCATTCCTCTTAAAGGGCCTCACATGGACTCGGACTCACTCCCTCTGAGCTCCAGCACTGGGGCAGCAGCTCAAAAGCCGCCCAGGCTTCCTCCCCGACAAGTGCCGGCCGAGGCCCTCGTTCCCTCGCTGAGCCTCCTCAGAGCCAGCCGGCAGGTGCCGTGTCTGAGTCTCCGTTAACCTGGCTCACACTGGTTGCCATCCCTGTCATTTCCTGAGACCTTTCCCCACCAACTTGCTGACCCACCCAAGCCGTTTCCAGTGGCTGCTCCATACAAACAGCCTAGCCTGGCTCCTACTTCAGACTTTCCTAAAACCTATCAAACAAGCAGCACCTGGCCCCAACTTGCCTCATTCCTCTTGCTAAGTGGCCCTAGGCCCAGTGCTGGTGGCAGCTTCAGACTACCACCTCCATGAGCGACATTCATACCATGGGGCTGCTGGAAGCAGAAGAGAGAGAGCAAGGAATTGAAAACCTGTTTGAAAAAATAATGACAAACAGGTTGTGAAGGAACTAGACATACATGTGGGGAGCAGCTATAGTGTTTTGGACAGATTCAAGCCTTGGACTGATAAGAGGGCACAGTCCTCTCATTGCCACGTGCAAGACCCAGCTTGGAGGGCAGGGCCCTCCTAGCACAATTACAGCCAACAGCTATAGTTGTAAGCTTGAACCTATGGTCCGAACATGTGGCCCCATGTGCCTGAGTGATGTAGGCTTGATAGAGTTCAGGTGCATGTAGTTGAGTAGGATTGATACCCACAAGAATTTGTAAACATCTTGGTCAGTGGTTCTCAACCTGTGGGTTGCGACCCCTTTGGTGGTCGAACGACCCTTTCACAGGGGTCGCCTAAGACCATCCTGCATATCAGATATTTATATTATGATTCATAACAGTAGCAACATTACAGTTATGAAGTAGCAACATTACAGTTATGAAGAATCAGAAGGTTGAGAACCACTGATCTTGGTCATGCCCTTACTTTGCCTTGTGGCATCTGCTATAAAATAAAAAACGGCTTGTGGGCATCGTCGCTGTCTCTCAGAGAAGCAGCGTCCCACCAAGACCCAGCTTTCATTCTCTTGTCTGTCTTTTCTAAGCCTTTCAGCCGCCCCCCACTCAGGTTCACCCTTGGCCATGCTGGCGCGGCACACATACATATCTAGGAAGCACAGAGAGTCCCAATATGATGAACCCAAAGAGATCCACAGAAAGACACATCATAATTAAAATGTCAAAGGTTAAAGACAAAGAGAGAATTTTAAAAGCAGCAAGAGAAAATCTCCCATAAGACTGTCAGCCTATTTTCTCAACAGAAACTTTGCAGGTCAGAAGAAATTGGCATGAAATAGTCAAAGTGATGAAAAGCAAGGACATACTACTAAGATTACTCTATCCAGCAAAGTTATCATGTAGAATTGAAGGAGAGATGCTTCCCAGACAAGAAAAAGCTGAAGAATTTCATTACCATCAAACCAGTATTACAATATATATTAAAGAGTCTTCTTTAAGAAGAAAAAAAATGAATAATAAAATGGGAATAACTGGCCCAACTGGCATGGCTCAGTGGTTGAGCATCAACCTATGAACTAGGAGGACATGGTTCAATTCCCAGTCAGGGCATATGCCCGGGTTGCAGGCTTAATCCCCAGTGTGGTGTGTGCAGGAGGCAGCTGATCAATGATTCTCTCTCATCATTGATGTTTCTATTTCTCTCTCCCTCTCCCTTCCTCTCTGAAATCAATAAAAGTTTATATATATTTTAAAATAGCAGTAACTATGTATCTATCAACAATTATTTTAAGTGCAAACGTTTATTGCTACTTTAAACTACTAAGTTTTTAGGATAATCTGTTATGCAGTATTAGTAACACACACTCCCCTATGTTCAGAATGGTCTAGTTTCATTCCTGCCTCCTCCATCCCCCTAAAGTTAACCAGTTTTTTACTTGAGTGTCTTTCCATTGCTTTTCATCCTATATAATAAAAACCTAATATGCTAAGTGTCCGGTTGGCTATTCAACCAATCAAACTGTAATATGCTAATGATATGCTAAGCCCACTCAACCACTCACTGTCACATGCCCTGGCCACCAGGGAGCAGACAGTCGCCCGGTCGACCAGTAGCTATGATGTGCACTGACCACCAGTGGGCAGATGCTCCGACCAGTAGGTAAGCTTGCTGCCGGGGTCCGGCCAATTGGGACTAAGTGAGACGGGCCAGACACACCCTGGAGCCCTCCCACAGTCCCTCCCGGCTGGCCAACCTCCCACATCCCTCCCTGGCCCTGATCCTGCACTGGTGGGGTCCCTCAGCCTGGCCTGCGCCCTCTCACAATCCGGGACCCCTCAGGGGATGTCAGAGAGCCAGTTTTGGCCCAACAGTAGAATGACTGGTCACTATGATGTGCACTGACCACCAGGGGGCAGATGTTTAACAAAGAAGCTGCCCCCTGGTGGTCAGTGCGCTCCCACAGGGGGAGCATTGCTCAGCCAGAAGCCGGGCTCGTAGCTGGCAAGCACAGTTGTGGTGGCGGGAGCCTCTCCCACCACTGCAGCAGCACTAAGTATGTCTGACTGCCGGGGAGAGGGCCTAACCCATCAGTAAGACGTTCTCCAGGGGCTCCCAACTGCGAGAGGGCACAGGCCAGGTTGAGGGATGCCCCCCTCCCCCGCCTCGTGCACAAATTTCGTGCACTGGGCCTCTGTTTTAAATATAAGCAAATAGGTATGTGTTTGTATTATACACTCCTGGGTAACGTATGTAACACACAGTCTTCTGAACCTTGGAGTTTTCAACTGGCAACATTAACTGGAAATCAGTCCAGAGCGGAACAGAGAGACAGCCCTCATTCTTTCAGCAGTTGGCTTGTATTCCCTTCTGTGGAGGAACCGCAGGTCAGTCCACCAGTCCTCCGCTGAGGTTGTGTTGTTCCTGTCTGTAGCGTTGCAAACAGTGCTGATGCCTGTGTCCTGTCATAGTTTTCCAGGGCACCTTCTGTTCTTGATTCTACCCTTTTTAAGTTTTTCTCCTATCGCTTCAGCTCTCCTGGCTCTCTCTGCTGCCCTCCCCTACTGCAGCGTCTCTTGCATAGAAGTTGCCTTTATTTTGTTTTATTCTAAGTTTCCCATGTGTGCCTTAGTTCTGTGCTTAGTTCTGAGGCTGGGCTGGTATAGAGCATATCAGGCAGTGACAGCTCTGACCTGCCACTGAGGGGAGATGGGTTTAAGGTGAGGTTGTGGGGGTTAAAGGTCCGACCCCCACAGTGGAGGGTGAGCAGAGGAATCAGTACACTGGATGGGAAATCTTTTCCCATGGGTATTCCAACAGGGAGTGACTCTTCTTGCCAAAAAGGGGGGAAAGCACTCTCCCACTCCCATCATGATGGCAGGGAAGATGATGAAGGTTATTCTGGAGGCTAATCTTGAATATTATTAAGATCTAAAATGTGAAATAAAGAGGACTGACGTTAGAAAACCCAGTCCTGGACTGACCAGTGAAGCAGCAGAGAGCACCTTGCCCAGCCCCATAGCTGGAGGAAAGCCTGGCAGAACCAGGTTGTATTTGAGCTGCATTTTGTTCTGTGCAGAATTGGGGGAAAAAACATTAACTAGCTGCCCTGGCTGGGTGGCTCAGTTGGTTGGAGCGTCATCTAAAAAGATTCTGGGTTCGATTCCCAGTCAGGGCACGTATGGGAAGCAACTGATCGATGTTTTCCACATCAATGTTCTCTCTCTCCCTTTCTCTCTCTCTAAAACAGTGGTTCTCAACCTTCTGGCCCTTTAAATACAGTTCCGCATGTAACCCAACCATAAAATTATTCTCGTTGCTACTTCATAACTGTAATGTTGCTACTGTTATGAATCGTAATGTAAATATCTGATATGCAGGATGGTCTCAGGCGACCCCTGTGAAAGGAAGGGTCGTTCGACCGCCAAAGGGTCGTGACACACAGGTTAAGAACCAATGCTCTAAAATCAATAAACATATCCTCGGGTCATGAGTTTAAAAGAAAATCTATAACCAACTGCACAGCCAGTCTCTAAGGGACCTCATCCTGGATGATGTGGTTCTAGGAGAGGTGCGCCTGGGTGGGGAAGGGCCAGTGGGCTGCCTGCCTGTCAGCCCTGTGACCACGCACAGACCCAGTTTGCCTGGTCAGATCCCTCTCACACCCAGGATTGAGGACATATTGGTTACAGCTTAAATAAAGAAGCAACAGCCCGAACCCAGGACTAGAAATGGCACAAAACCATGGAAGAGTATTTGTGAGAACTTGGACAATCAAGGCGACAAAGAAACAGACCCAATCAAGCCACAGGTCCTTCTGGACCACACTGAGTCTTACCACTCCCACCCGGGGAAGACCTGGAATTTGCTGTCAGAACTTCCCTGCTCTGTCTAGTATTCGAAGCTGCACGGTTTTATGCCTAAATGGCCTGTATGCAAAACTGTATAGACTGCACATCTCAGGGTAGGGGTCAGGTCCTTGGTTGCTTTCATCCATCCTTAAATATTGTAATATATCGATGCGAAGGGGGACTCTGACTATCTTAGACAACGTTCTGCTATTCCCTGTGGGCAGAAAAGGCAGTGTCCTTTCACAGTGTTGCTGCGAGGTTGCTACATATCACACTGTGGCTGAAAAATACTGACAAGCCCACAGCAACAACAGACCGTTGGCCAGGCCAACTGTACAGATCTTACCTCCAGTTTTCAACACAGTTACACTATTACCCTTGTCTCTCTCCCATCTTCATGTGAGTTAAATGTCAGTGCACATGACCCTTTATACAATAACTTAGATCCTTAAAAAGTTGCATATGAATTTACTTTTTTATTATCAACTAGGAGCCCAGCGCGTGATTTGAAATCACGTGGTGCTGCCCACCCTCCGGTCTGGCCCTGCCTCCCTCTCCGGCCCTTGAAGCAGCTGTGGCCGCTGCTGATCAGGCCCTCCCCCAGTGCAGGCACTCCGAGGCCCCTGCTGCCCCGCCCCCAACGCTGTGCAACCTCCTCCTGTCTGGTCAACCCATTATGGCGTCCTGGTTAATTAGCATATTTCTCTATTTTATATATATAGATAATATATTGCAAGTCACTAAAGATGCAAATCCATGTCTCTAATAGAAACAATTCTGCATTCTAGAAATGTATCATTCAGTCGGGAAGATGTACAAATACAAAAATAAAGACAATCATAGCCTAAGGGTTTCAGTAGCCAGGGAGTTCATTTGGGGCTCAGCATTGGAAACACCATTTGGGGGCTGGAGAGTTGTTGAATGTTGAAGGGTTTGATGACAGCTAAATGGAGAAGAGCAGGGGAGGGATTTTGGCAGGAGGAGCTGTGCCAGATACATTGAGAAGCTGGTAACGTGCCAGTTGATAAGATCTGCGGTGATGAGGAGCTGGAGGGCAGCGTATCCCATGGGAACTGAGGATTTCAGCAGAGGGGAAGAGGGTGACGCATGGAGACCGTGGATAGGTAGCAATGTGTACAGGAAAGTGGACGGGGGGTGGGGTGTTGGAGGCAGGCAAGTTGATTCAATGTCTACAAATAGAATCATATTTTCCCACTAAGATGAGGAGCCTATCGACAACTGACCATTTCAGAGAGTTTTACTTCTTTTATAATTAAATTTTAATACTACTTCAGCCTCAAGTATCCACCACATTCGACCTCAGTGTCTACATATAAATACTGGCACAGAGTTGGCATTCTATTTCTGTTTATCCTTTAGAAAAGTGAGGAGATGTTTAAAAGATAACTGATGGCTGGATGACTGTTCTCCGAAAAATGTACCTTGCACACTGGATTGCTCAAGTGGAGGCCTGCCTGTGTGCCCACTGTGTGCCCACTGTGTGCAGAGGAGAGCCTGTCCTTCATCCTAGGCGGCCTTTGTGTTGTTGTTGTCCTAGAATGCTCAAATTATGGATTTGAAAAGTTCATGTCCCATTCAACTTTTGAGCCCCATCATATGCTAGGGCAGAATGACGCGTAATAGGTGCTCGGTAAATACTGGCTGTGTAGATAATGCTGTAATTACAGAGAGCATAGGAATGAATAGATGGATGACCATGTAAGTAGTGAAGTTTATGTTCCTGTTTCCTACTTGAGTGGTGATATTTCCATATGCTCCTCTTCAGTCATAGCTCCAGGATTCTAACACCCTTAGTGAGTTCATAAACAACCTGCTCCAAAGAAAATCTCCAATCAGCAAAGAGAAGCATTTCTTACCAATAAGCCGGATAGCATTATCACAATGTCAATAATGCTGTTAACATTGTTAACGTTACGGCACTTCACAATTTGTATTAATCATTTATCCATGCATCCATTCAGTCATTTAACAACAGCGAAAATCTGTTTATCACCTGAAAAGGGCAGTGCTTGGGGGGATAAAAGAATAATAATAATAAGGGCTTCCTGTCCTTGCGGTTCATCTAAGTAAACAGCACACTAGTGAAACGTTTACCAAGGAGACAGGGGTCAAGGAGGACTATAAGACATATTGCTCATCCTGGCCGGTTTGCTCAGTGGATAGAGTGTCTACCTGCTGACTGAAGGGTCTCGGGTTCGATTCCTGGCAAGAGCACATGCCTGGGTTATGGGCTTGATTCCCAGTGGGAGGGTGTGCAGGAGGCAGCCAATCAATGATTCTCTCTCATCATTGATGTTTCTATCTCTCTTTCCCTCTCCCTTGCTCTCTGAATCAATAAAAGCATATTTTTGGAAAAAGACGTATTGATCAAAAATATTTTAAACACAAGTACAGACAATGGAATTAAAGTCCATTCTGATTCGAAGGTTTAAAGTTATGTCGGGCACTGCACTGACCTCAGTGCTCATCTGGGATCGGGTGGGTTTGACAGGACCTTCTCTAGTCGGTGGGAGGTCAAGAATAATTAAAGAGTCTGTAGAGCTGCCTGTGGATTTCCACCAAGCGGACACCTGTGGTTCTGTGTTTCCCTCGCCAACCTGTCCAGGTGGATGTGAGAAGCCATTCGAGAGCTATTTAGCTCTCATGATTCAGGTCTTACCAGGTGCCGAGCAGACGGGTGTCAGGGTGCGGGCGCTGCTCCCGCTAGGAAAGCACCCCTTCGCATCACCTCAGACACCGATTCTGATGGTGAGCGGCTCCTCCACGTCTCAACCGTCTGGAGATTTCAGGTTACCAACCCCAAGGGGGCAAAGACTTCAACATCATTTCATGTCACACGCTACAAGCGGGATGAACATGGAGGACGTGATGCTAAACAAAGTAAGCCAGTGGCAAAAAGACAAACACTGTCTGATCCCAGTACTGGGAGGAGCCTAACGCAGGAAATTCACAGAGACGGGGTGGAATGGCGGCTTCCAGGCCTTGGAGGGAGGAATGGGGAGTTACTGCTTGGAGATGGAGCTTCTGTTTTGTGAGGTGAAAAGCCCTGGAGAGTGGTTGCACAGCAATGTGGATGCACATACTGAACCTTGCACATACAGGGGATAAGACGGCAGATTTTATATTAGGTGCATTTTACCACAACTAAAAAAATTATTACACCGCCCTGCCTTCAAACCGGACAAAACTTCAATGTTCCCCAACGAGGTGGGAATTTCTTTTTACTTCAAGATCTTGGGGAAACACTCAGCCACCTATGCCCCCTGCAGTGCTGGGGGCTTTGTCTTTAAATAAACACACCAGACTTCTTTCTCCGCAGGGTAAGCCTTTTTCCAAACTTTGCCAAAAAATAAAACAAGCAAGCAAACAAAACCAACCTAACTCACCAGCTGTCTGCACATCAGAAGACAGCTTTGCAAACCATTGTGTGAAATCATCGCGTTTCCTTTCTCCCTTCCTTTCCTCATGCAGAAGTGGGAGCAGGACACTGACTGTCGTGATCGTACAGGGCAAACAATCACCAGGAAACAATTTGTGCTCAGAGCGCTCTTTGAGGCCAGGCACTTTGCTAAGGGACTTTCCCACACACCAACCCAGTTAGTCCTCAAACCACCCTCCGAGACAAACCCTCTTACTGTCGCCTCTATTCTGCAGGTGAGGAAACCTCGGCAGAGTGATGTGAAATAAATTACCCAGATCGCACTCCAGCAAGTGACAGAGCCAGGATCTAATCCTAGGGAGGCCAGCACCATGTCAGGGCTCTGAAACCAGTCAGGACAGCCTTCGACCCCGGCTAAGGGGCTACCACTCTGTGCCCTGTGCTAGCGGACCCTCCCTCAGGCCCCCTCAGGCTGCACCGCTCCCTGTGGGAAGAAGAGTCCATGGGCCAAGAACCCAAGACCACCCCAAATCCTGTGCTTGGTACCCCAATCCCGTATCCTCTTCCCAAACTGCCCAGGCCTGCCTCCAGTGATGGCGAACCTATGACACACGTGTCAGAGGTGACACACAAACTCATTTCTTTGGTTGATTTTTCTTTGTTAAATGACATTTAAATATATAAAATAAATATAAAAAATATAAGTCTTTGTTTTACTATGGTTGCAAATATCAAAAAATTTCTATATGTGACATGGCACCAGAGTTAGGTTAGGGTTTTTCAAAATGCTGACACGCCGAGCTCAAAAGGTTCACCATCACTGCTCTAGGGCCTGCTCCCCCAGGGGGTACACTCCTGGGCTGGGTGTGGCGTGTCCTATGCATCCCTGTTCTGGCCCAGATTTCCAAGGCTCCTGAGAATTTTCAATGTGAACCGGGCCTTCCACGTCGTACAAAGGTCTGTTTAAGGCAGGAGAATAAAACTGAGTTTACTTAACAGTTAATCAGCTTCTTCAAAACTGAAAGTATTCAGAAGCAAGTGACTCTCCGCTTGCATTCTCACCTGAGCCCGCAAATGTGAGGGGCGAGCCTGCTCCCTGATCATCTGCCTCCAGGCAGCAGCTGCCCCTGTGGGTGCCGCAGTGTCAGGCGCTGTGAGCACGGCCATCTGTCCTCATAGCGGCGATGTCAGGGATCTCCATTGTCTGGCTGGTCGTCAGAGCTGTGCTTTGCTGGGACTTTCACCTCCCTGATCCCACAGCAAGACCGACCTGTTCGACTGATCTACCAACCAAACAGCCTCTCTCTCCTTTTGTGCCTCTAAAATCCTTTAAAAACACAAAATAAAGAAGTTTGAAGTCATATTTAGATGATTTTCAGATCATTCCTCTGTGACTTTTTCCTGTCCTGACAGAATGAGCAACAACCAGGGCCCGTTGGAGCCACATGGAGAACATGCTGCACCCACCTGGGCACACCCCGCTCTCAAGTGAGACTGTGTGTGTGCCCTGTGCTTCCTTTAGGAGACGGACCTCCAAACCCATCTCATTCTAACAGCGTGTTGTCCTTGTGATCAAGAGACTTCAGGGACACAGCTCACATCAGCTCACTTTGCAGAAAAGGGATTGGAGGCTCCAGAGACCTGCCCCAGAAATGTGCATCTGTCCCTGATAGGCCAGGCCTGGGGTCCAGGTGAGCCTCTTATTCCCAGGTTACCATGTTGCAGAAGACCGGAGAAAAACCAAGCAACGCTTTAGAGAAATGGAGTTACACTGTTTATTTATGCCGGCGGACTCAGCGGAATAATTTCCCAAGTCTGTTCAAAGTAACATGCAGGGAGCTTCTCCTTTATATCTCCCTGGTGTCTTTGTCCCCCAAATATGGATTATGCTTCTGGTCCTCTCGCAGGCTTTGCAAAAAAAGCCCCAGGTGGTGGGGATCTTGAGACCTTATCTAATGGTCTGGCCTGGCACCAGTGCTAATAACCCCGCCCCCTCCGGAGCTGTGCACTGTTCATAGTTTATGGCCTCTGTGAAATGTGAGCATTTAGGTAACAGGTCCTGCAAGACCAGTTTCTGGGAAAGTGACTTAATTATAGGTTATCAAGAATGTACACTGGGCTTGCTGGCACAGAGTCAGATCGCTAGCCCCCCCAAATATCAGGGTTACATTGGAATTAGCCTTTTAGCCTTCTCAACCACCCTACCCTAAAAACAAAACCTTAGGGTGGTAGATACTCATTTTGCCTCTTGGCGAGTACACTGACTGTGCTCTGTCCTTTCCCACAGGTGAATACCACAAAGGGAGGTACCAGTGTCCAAACTCACCCCAGACCTATGCTGAGCGAGAGCTGAGGGGAGACGAGGAGTCGACACGCAGCTGCAGACCTAGGGTTTCCTTTATCATCGGGCTGTCAAGAGGCAGAGTCTAGGCCAGTGATGGCGAACCTTTTGAGCTCGGCGTGTCAGCATTTTGAAAAGCCCTAACTTAACTCTGGTGCTGTGTCACATATAGAAATTTTTTGATATTTGCAACCATAGTAAAACAAAGACTTATATTTTTGATATTTATTTTATATATTTAAATGCCATTTAACAAAGAAAAATCAACCAAAGAAATGAGTTTGCGTGTCACCTCTGACACGCGTGTCATAGGTTCGCCATCACTGGTCTAGTCTGTTACACGGAGGACCAAAACTACCCACATGATTAGCGCCGGTGCTTCCTTCTGCCCATAACTGTTGCGAGGCACAATAATCTTATATAAGGAGAGGACTGTCTTCCCTACAAGCGATTCTCCAGTATCTCGGCAGTGCCCAGCCGTGGTCATTACGGAGATGGAGAGAGTGCAGCGGCCGAATTCAGCTCTCAGGATTTTCCAGCTCTCATACCATTGGTTTTTGGGCTTTGGGCTTTTTTTTTTTAGATGCAAAACCATAAATAGAGTAGGTGGGTGGTCCTTTTGCAGACCCATTATCAGTAATCACTTGCCTGGGCTTGCCTGCTTTGTCCTCTTATTTAAAAATAGTATTAGGGGGAGGGCAGGACAAGGAAGTGAGAGTGGGCAAGGAATATCTTGCTTTATTTTTCCGCCCTTACCTTGAATCTAAGAATTTGCCTATCGCTTTCACATTTCAACCAAGCAAAAAGAAAGTCTTACAAGTTAAAAGACAGCCCACTTACTTAGTTGAATCTTTCCAATTTGAAAACTACAGAAGCCCGGAAGAGGTGTAAGATCACAGTTTAATTGCAGCAAAATAGGTTTTGCTTTCTTTCGGGAGCTGGCTCCTTGTCACCAGCTTGTGCCAAGGCTGTTCACTCAAGATTGCGAAGAAACCTGTGTCCACTGTGCTTGCCTGGCCCTCCCCACATCTGTATCTTTATGCTTCCCATTCTCCACAGTCATATGGTGAGCGTCTTAGGTCGGGTTCCCAGGAAACAGACTCTGAGAAGGCGATGACATGCAGGAGTTAGCTGGGGTGTGCTCTCAGAAACAGCACCTGGGAGGAGATGAGGGACAGAGCTGCAGCTCCGAGCTGGGATGGCCCTTCAGAGTTACCCCAAAGTGGTGGGTGCAGGCTTCTGTAGCTCCAGGTCGCTGGGCCACTGACTGGGGGCTGTCTTCAACTGGAAAGACATGACCTTGGGCCAGGTGGGAAGGACGGAGGTGTGAGCCCGGAAGTGGGAGGAATGAGCGCCTTATCCTGGAGGGGAATCAGGGTAGCCTGCCCCATTGCTCCCTACAGTTGCTTCTCTCTCCTCCTCAGAAAACAAGCTGATGAATGCAGGCCTCTTGTGTGTTTGTGCTACATGCGTATCCACAGCGCCTACCCACTAGTTGCTAAGATGCTAAATGGGTACTTGTTGGAGTAATATTGAGTTAGACTTTTTGTTCTATATATTTCTATTTTAATTTTTTTAATTGTTGAGAGTATTACAGATGTCCCCCATGGTCCCCCTTGCCTACCCCCCATGGCTCCTACCCCACCCCAGGCCTTCAAGGCACTACTGTGTGTGCCAATGGGCTATGCATATGCGCATATAGTTTCTTTGGTTAATCTCGTCCCACTCCCCCAACTCCTTCCCTCTGAGACCTATCAGTCTGTTCCAGGCTTCGATGCCTCTGGGACTATTTTGTTCCTTCAGTTTATTTTGTTCATTAGATTCCACATATGAGTGAGATCATGTGATATTCCTCTTTCTCTGACTGGCTTATTTCACTTAGCATAATAATCTCCAGGTCCCTCCATGCTGTCTCAAAGGGTAAGAGCTCCTTTTTTTTTAACAGCTGTATAGTACTCCATGGTGTAAACATACCACAGCTTTTGGGCACTTGGGCTGTTTCTAGATCTTATCTATTGTAAATTGTGTTGCTATGAACATGGGGGTGCATACATTCTTTCTGATTGACCATAATAGCGTGGGTCGATTTCTGGGATATCTGTTCTGCTCCATCGATCTACATGTGCCATATCAGACTATCAGACTATTTTAATGTTAAATTTTTAACATTTTTATCAACTATTTGTAGCTTAAAAAGTCAAATTGTTCTACAGGGCTTGTAATGGAAACCAGTAGTTTCTGGTCCCACTTCCCTCCCCTTTCTTTCCCCAATCCCCCCCTCCCCAAAGCCATTCACTTGAGGTTCTATTTGATTCCATGATTTTAGATAATGACTTGCAATGCTTTTCTTGATTTTTAGTTTTAAATATTTTCTATTGACTTCCACTGTGAAAATGAGCATTTCATTATCTTACACTTTTCCCCAACCACTCCCCTCCCCACACTTCCTTTTTCTTTGTTCTGTAGCTAATCAAAATATACTTATAATGTTAGTTGATTACAGTATAATGTTCACATAGTAATATCTATGTAATCATTGTTCACTTGGCTGTGTGGGCTACAACGACTTTATCTGTTGTACAATTTTTGCTTTGATTTCAGTAATGTTCTTGTTTCTTCCTTTGAATCATTTTCTAACTACTTTGCATGATTTTATCCCCAAACTCTCCGCCAA
This sequence comes from Myotis yumanensis, assembly GCF_028538775.1. Lineage (NCBI taxonomy): Eukaryota > Metazoa > Chordata > Mammalia > Chiroptera > Vespertilionidae > Myotis > Myotis yumanensis. The sequence continues at coordinate 3,016,118 of NW_027223770.1, read as the reverse complement.
AAGTATAAATCTCTTCTCATTATATTCATTTACGTCAAGTAATGCATCCGTTTCCTGTTCCTCTGGGTGAGGCACCTTCTGGCCCCTCCAGCCTCCCACTTCTCTCTAGATCTGCGGTGTGGATGGTGCACCGGAACCTGGCATCTCCTTTCACCGTGATGCTGGGGGTTCGCTCTCCTCTCATGCTGTATCCCTGCTTCCTAGAGTCCATGTTTGTCTCCTTCTTGGCTTATCCCCTTATTCTGATGGAGAGCATCCCCCAGCAGCTGCCCCAGAGAGGTGCCTGTGACATATGTTTGGAGAACTTATACAATAGTTGTAACTTGCACAACTTTTTTTCAACCTCCACCACTATGATATGGCACATGGCTTTCCTGGATTAGAATTATATTGGAAATCACTTTTGTGTGTGATTTTTAAAGCACTGCCCTAATGTTTTCTTACTTCCAGTGTCATTATTTAGAACTTCAATACCATTCTGATTTCTTACCCCTCACACGTGACCTGGTTTTTCTATGGGGAACTTTCCCACTGCCCCGCCCCCGGGGTTCCGAGTGTCACTGTGCTGTGTCTGGGTGTGGGTCTCCTCTCAGTGATCATGCAACACTCGGTGGGCCTTCTCAGCATAGAAACGCACGGCCTGCGACTCTGGAGTGTTTCCCGAGTTACTCCTTTCCCTCGGTTTGCTTTCTATATTGCCTGTTATTTGGATATTGTATATCCAGCACTGGTTTTCTATTCTTTTCCACATTTTTCTGTTCTTTTCTACCTTTGATTTCTTTTTATTGTTATGCTATTCTCTGGGCTATTCTTTTCTACTACCATATTCTTAATTTCCAAAAACTCGTTTTTTTTCTTTTCTATACATTCCCTTATTTCTCAGAGGGTAGTAACTAGTTATTTTCAAATTTTCTCCTGTTCCTACATTGTTTCTGTTTCCTCTAAGTCCTTCTTTCTCTTCCTGTTTGTGTCAGTTAGCTATTGACGCAGAACTGCTGCCTCGCAGGCCATCCCCACCCCGTAGCTTTACAGCTCGAAGCATTTATTTCTCACGCAGGAGTCTTCATGGCAGGCCTGTGGGCGGCTGCTGTGTTTCTGCTGTACGTTCTCACTCTCTGGGACCAGCCGGCTGTCCAGGATATGTTCTCCTGTTGATGGGGAAAAGCTCAAGAGGGCAAGGCCAGCATAAAAGCTCCTTGCAACCCTTTGCTCATGTCACCTCCACACACATCTCCTTGGTCCAAGCAATCGCATGCCAAGTCCCCCATATTAGAATCAGGCTGTATGTCTGTCCACAATGGAAGGAAGAAAGGGTAAGTATTTGCTGAACAATAAACCGAATATTCTCCCGTGTGTTTCTCTGGGTTTCTGTCTTTTCGTTAGAGGCTTTTCTGAAATGCTTGGTGAGCCCCGCCAGGTCTGCTCTTACCAGAGTGTGAGGACAGAGAACCGACTGCCCGGACGTGGTGACTGAGAGCTGTGTGGACAGCCTGGCTGGCTGGTGCCCAGGGACCACCACCCCTAAGCACCTCGAGTCTTGTCCCTGAGCAGCTCAGTTTCTCAGAGAAGAACCTCCATGTCCTGCCTGGAGGCCTCGCTATTTTAATAACCTCCGTTTCCAGGACGGCTTCCCACGCAGCTCTGCCTGGGATCCCTGGCTCCAGCACCGGAGTCTGGTTCAGCCTCTTTCAGGGGCCAACCTTTACTCCTGCCGCTTGGGAGGGGGGCACCACCAGCAGAGTGGAGGGGAGGTGGGGCTGGGGTCTCCCCGCTTCTTATGAACTCAACACATGCTCCCGTTTCTAGATCACCCGAACACCCACCCTCAGAGGTACCTTGTGCCACCTTTCTGGGCCGTCCCGGAGCTCCTACCATCTGTGGGCTCCTCCCGCTGCAAATCTGAGATTGACCTCAACCTGGCACATGCACTTTGCCATCAGCTGCCCCGTTTCTAAGTTTATTCTGTCGTCCCCTTTCCTGTTCCCTTTCGTGTGTGGTGTTGAGCGTCACTGTCCTCTCGCTGTGACTTCTGTTCAGGACAGACTGGCACTGCACAGTGTTAATCAACCGTATGTCACGAGAAGTCTCTGCACCCAGGATCTAACTAACCCCTCACCGAGCAGGTTTCCCATGGATGTGGGGATAACTCTTTGCTTATTTTTATTATTATTGTCCACAACTCATTTAATCCATCCTTTGTTTATGAACATCTGGTTTACTTTTTATTAAAACAGTGCTAGGGCGGACATATCTGCGAACACTGGTGGATATTTTGAACAGGTTCACGTGGTGGGATTCCTGGCGGCAGGAAGCAGCGGGCACCTGGGCTCTGCGGCTGCTGCCGGCACAGGTCACAGGTCCATGGCTGGGAGTGTCCAGCCTTTTCCCACGGAGCCCCGAGGCCGGAGAAGAGCAGCCTCCGTTCACGATGCAGACGGAGCCAGTGGGTCGCGCTTACAGCGGAGCACTGACCCCAGGAGTGTGCTCCCGGCGGCCGGCGATGTCCAGCTAAGAGGAGCAGCGTCCATGCTGGTGGGAGAAACGGCACTGAAGAGGAACCCGCTGTCCAGTCATTTTCTCTGGAGCCGGGCATGAAAACTGGCATTTGCTCTGTCTTTGTAGGCGCCTCTGAACAAACAGAATAAGTGGGGGAGATGGTACCACCCGCCAGGGCCCTGCTGGAGTCACGACTGCACGCGTCGCGCGTGCGGTGACCCCCCGGGGGCTTGGAAATGACTGCCATCCCCTTCCTCACCCAGCACAGCGCCCCACAGGGCAGGTCTGGTCACAGCCGTCCTTCCCGGGCCTGTGCCCGCCCTCCGTCCTCCGCCGCTGCCGCTGTCCGGCTGGTCCTACTGCACCTGCCGTTTGGGAAGGAAAGCAGATGAGACTGGAATGTGTAAGCCTGTGCCTCACACAGTCGGGTGGGGAGAAGCTGAGTCTGCGGGAGGCGCTGAGCAAGCATGTCTTCTCAGCGCTGTGTTTACTGCCTCCCGGAATTGCTCACGTGTCAGGAAGCGTGAAAATGGAAGGACAAACAGAAACAAAGCCACAAAGACAGACAAGCCAGCACCTGCCGTTTAATCCCACGTGGATCTACCTCACTCCATTAAGGAGCATGATAGTACATCACGTGTGCATGTGTTAGAACACGGAAGTAATCTCTCTATAGTAAATTTAAAATAGAAATAGCCCATAATAGCCATCGTTTATTCAGCATTGTCAGGAGCTAAGAATTGACATGTATGATCTCATTCAGATGCTCTCAACTCCTTGTGGTGGGTGTTTTTATTACACCCATTATTACCCCCATTTTATAGCTGAGAGAAGTTGAAGACATTGCTAAGAAACCATGGGGTTTGAGCCCCGTATTCTGAGCCTGAGCCATGCAGTCTACTACAATAACTACTGTAATTTCTTCAGATTACCTTCCACAGGCAACATTTTCGTTATATGAATGTGTACAAAGTGTTTGTACTCTGTTCTCTCTACTCCCACTTATCAAACATGTACCGTCTTGTTCAAACTACATTAACATGTAATTTGCATCTTAATAGGCTCATAATATTATATCGAACTATCATAGCTTCATTCACCAAACCATTTTCCTTCCACAGAAGTTCCATGTTTTCATTATTTTTGGTTATACAGACCACACTCTAATGAGCTTCTCAGCTCTCGCCTTTGCTTTAGAAATATATATATTTCCTTAGGAGAGTTCCAACAGTGGATTTGCCACATATTATCATGTCACTTTCCAAAGTATGCGAACTTATAGTACTACCAGGAGTGAATTAATAGAACAATTGTACTGCATTCTCGCTAAAGTTAGCCTACGGGAACATCTTCGAACCGGATAAATAAGTGCAGTGCCGCAACAAAAGGTTATTGTTAGAAACCAGACTGTCCTTGGCGCCTCCCCCTCGTTCCTGCGGTCCCTGCCCTGCCGCCCTCATGTCTTCCTCTGAAGGCGGAGTGGCGAACGTGCCTCCGCGGCAGGACACCAGCCGCTCGGACTCAGCTGGAACAGGCGGCCCAACCTCAGATGTAGCAGCTAGCACTGAAACGGCTCCTTCCCTGCCTTCCCAGTCTCCAGCTCCCTCTCATTTTTGTTAATAAAAACACTGGGGACATGTGGCTCCTACTTTCTATGCCCTCCTCAGTTTCCATAACTTGAACAGTCTCCCTCCCAAAGCTGACGCATCCCCTCCATTTCCCAAAGCCACCGGCGCACTCGGATCCGCGCTGTCAGGCAGCACAGGTTTTGTAACAGCTGCTTTCCCACTATCACCCCACATGCACCTCTCCACCCCCAGCACAGCCTCTGAGCGCGTCATTTCTCTACCTCAGGAATGGCAGGAGCCCTGTGGTAGCTCGTGCCCCCTGAGATGTGTACCCCTCTCTTTCCCATCAGGTCCCCAGGGGACCCAGCTGACCTTGAAATGTGTGATGGACAGGAGCCAGTCCTTGCACTCTGTGTGGTGGTGTTGACTGCTTTGGGTCCCTCTTGGCTCCTAAGCATCTTTAAAGGCTCCAGTGAGCAGAACACACCTTCTGGCCGATTTCTCCTGGTCATCAGCTCCCTGCCGGTTCTCGCCTCTTCCTGGTCAGTCACCTGCCTGCAGGCCGGGTCATGTCCTCCACTGGTTCCCGCTGCCAGACTCTGCCTCCTGCACAGCCTTAGAGGTCACTAAATTAGGGTGCTCTTGTGAACCGTCAGGCCACCCACAGGTGCTGGTTTCTGCCTGGGGTGCCCTCCCATTCTTGCCCCGCTTTCTGTTTCATGGCTCAAGTTCAATGCCACCAACACATGATTCTTCTGAGACTTTCCCAGCGTCAGGCATTCCTGATGCCTGGCCGCCATCTCTGGCTGCACAAGCTCACCATGCTACAGGGACTGGCTGGGCCCCTTCCCTGGCGGGGAACTGTCCCTCCATACACCCACCTCCGGTTCATCCAGCCACCTCCTCTTCCACCCCCACCACCTCTCCCTCCACCCACATCGGCTCCCTCCACCCACCTCCTGTTCCTCCACCCACCTCCTCTCCCTCCACCCACCTCCTGTCCCTCCACCCACCCCCTGTCCATCCAACCACCCCGTGTACTCCACCCACCTCCCATCCCTCCACCAACCTCCTCTCCCTCCACCCACCTCACGTTAACCCACCTCCTGTCCCTCCACCCACCTCCTGTCTCTCCACCCGACCTTCTCTCCATCCACTCACTCCTGTCCCTCCACCCACATCCTGTTCCTCCACCCACCTCCTCTCCATCAACCCACCTCCTGTCCCTCCACCCACCTACTGTTCCTCCACCCACCCCCTGTCCATCCACCCACCTCCTGCCCCTCCACCCACCTCCTCTCCCTCCACCCACCTCCCGTCCCTCCACCCACCTCCTGCCCCTCCAACCACCTCCTCTCCCTCCACCCACCACCTCTCCCTCCACCCACCTCCTCTCCCTCCACCCACCACCTCTCCCTCCACCCACCTCCTCTCCCTCTATCCACCTCCCCTCCCTCCACCCACCTCCCGTCCCTCTATCCACCTCCCCTCCCTCCACCCACCTCCCATCCATCCACCCACCTCCTGCCCCACCACCCACCTCCATCCACCCACCTCTCTTCCATCCACCCACCTCCCGTCCATCCACCCACCTCCTCTCCCACCCCCACAACCTCTCCCTCCACCCACCTCCTCTCCCTCCACCCACCACCTCTCCCTCCACCCACCTCCTCTCCCTCCACCCACCTCCCATCCATCCACCCACCTCCTCTCCATCCACCCACCTCCCTTCCATCCACCCACCTCCTGTCCCTCCACCCACCTCCCGTCACTCCACCCACCTCCCGTCCATCCACCCACATCCTCTCCATCCACCCACCACCCTTCCATCCACCCACCTCCCATCCCTCCACCCACCTCCTGTCCCTCCACCCACCTCCCCTCCCTCAATCCACCTCCCGTCCCTCCACCCACCTCCCCTCACTCCACCCACCCCCCGTCCCTCCACCCACCTCCCCTCCGTCAATCCACCTCCCGTCCCTCCACCCACCTCCCGTCCATCCACCCACCTCCTGCCCCACCCCCACATCCTGTCCCTCCACCCACCTCCTCTCCATCAACCCACCTCCTGTCCCTCCACCCACCTCTTCTCCATCCACCCACCTCCTCTCCCACCCCACCACCTCTCCCTCCACCCACCTCCTCTCCATCCACCCACCCCCGGTCCCTCCACCCACCTCCTCTGACTCTACCCACCTCCCCTCGCTCCACCCACCTCCCCTGCCTAATCCACCTCCTGTCCCTCCACCCACCTCCTCTCCCTCCACCCACCTCCCGTCCCTCCACCCACCTCCTGCCCCTCCACCCACCTCCTCTCCATCCACCCACCACCTCTCCCTCCACCCACCTCGCGTCCCTCCATCAACCTCCCCTCCCTCTATCCACCTCCCGTCCATCCACCCACCTCCTGCCCCTCCACCCACCTCCCGTCCATCCACCCACCTCCTCTCCCACCCCCACAACCTCTCCCTCCACCCACCTCCTCTCCCTCCACCCACCACCTCTCCCTCCACCCACCTCCCATCCATCCACCCACCTCCTCTCCATCCACCCACCTCCTGTCCATCCACCCACCTCCTCTCCCACCCCCACAACCTCTCCCTCCACCCACCTCATCTCCCTCCACCCACCACCTCTCCCTCCACCCACCTCCTCTCCCTCCACCCACCTCCCATCCATCCACCCACCTCCTCTCCATCCACCCACCTCCCTTCCCTCCACCCACCTCCTGTCCCTCCACCCACTTCCCGTCCCTCCACCCACCTCCTGTCCCTCCACCCACCTCCCGTCACTCCACCCACCTCCCGTCCATCCACCCACATCCTCTCCATCCACCCACCTCCCTTCCCTCCACCCACCTCCCGTCCCTCCACCCACCTCCCCTCCCTCAATCCACCTCCTGTCCCTCCACCCACCTCCCGTCCCTCCACCCACCTCCCGTCACTCCACCCACCTCCCGTCCATCCACCCACATCCTCTCCATCCACCCACCTCCCTTCCCTCCACCCACCTCCCGTCCCTCCACCCACCTCCCGTCCCTCCACCCACCTCCCTTCCATCCACCCACCTCCTGTCCCTCCACCCACCTCCCATCACTCCACCCACCCCCCGTCCCTCCACCCACCTCCCCTCCGTCAATCCACCTCCCGTCCCTCCACCCACCTCCCGTCCATCCACCCACCTCCTGCCCCACCCCCACATCCTGTCCCTCCACCCACCTCCTGTCCCTCCACCCACCTCCTGTCCCTCCACCAAACCTCCTCTCCATCCAACCACCTCCTGTCCCTCCACCCACATCCTCTCCCTCCACCCACCCCCTGTCCATCCACCCACCCGGTGTACTCCACCCACCTCCCATCCCTCCACCAACCTCCTCTCCCTCCACCCACCTCACGTTAACCCACCTCCTGTCCCTCCACCCACCTCCATCCACCCACCTCCCGTCCATCCACCCACCTCCTCTCCCACCCCCACCACCTCTCCCTCCACCCACCTCCTCTCCCTCCACCCACCTCCTCTCCCTCCACCCACCTCCCGTCCCTCCACCCACCTCCCTTCCCTCAATCCACCTCCTCTCCTTCCACCCACCTCCCGTTCCTCCAACAACCTGCTATTCCTCCACCCACCTGCTCTCCCTCCTCCCACCTGCTCTCCCTCCACCCACCTCTAGTCAGTCCACCAACCTCCCGTCTGTCCACCCACCTGCTGTCCTGCCACCCACCTCCTGTCCCTCCACCCACCTCCCGTCCCTCCACCCACCTTCCGTCCATCCACCCACCTCCTGCCCCTGCACCCACCTCCTCTCCATCCACCCACCTCCCTTCCATCCACCCACCTCCCGTCCATCCACCCCCCTCCTCTCCCACCCCCACTTCCTCTCCCTCCACCCTCCTCCTCTCCCTCCACCCACCTCCCGTCCATCTACCCACCTCCCGTTCCTCAACCAACCTGCTATTCCTCCACCCACCTGCTCTCCGTCCACCCACCTCCCGTCCCTCCACCCACCTCCCGTCCATCCACCCCCTCCTCTCCCTCCACCCACCTCCTCTCCCTCCACCCACCTCCCCTCCCTCCACCCACCTCCTCTCCCTCCACCCACCTCCCCTCCCTCCACCCACCTCCCCTCCCTCCACCCTCCTCCTCTCCCTCCACCCACCTCCCCTCCCTCCACCCACCACCTCTCCCTCCACCCTCCTCCTCTCCCTCCACCCACCTCCCCTCCCTCCACCCTCCTCCTCTCCCTCCACCCACCTCCCCTCCCTCCACCCTCCTCCTCTCCCTCCACCCACCTCCCCTCCCTCCACCCACCTCCTCTCCCTCCACCCACCTCCCCTCCCTCCACCCACCTCCCGTCCCTCCACCCACCTCCCCTCCCTCAATCCACCTCCCCTCCCTCCACCCACCTCCCGTCCATCCACCCACTTCCCGTCCATCCACCCACCTCCTGTTCCTCAACCAACCTGCTATTCCTCCACCCACCTGCTCTCCCTCCTCCCACCTGCTCTCCGTCCACCCACCTCTTCTCTGTCCACCCACTTCCCGTCCATCCACCCACCTCCTGTTCCTCAACCAACCTGCTATTCCTCCACCCACCTGCTCTCCCTCCTCCCACCTGCTCTCCGTCCACCCACCTCCTGCCCCTCCACCCACCTTCTGCCCCTCCACCCACCTCCTCTCCATCCACCCACCTCCCTTCCATCCACCCACCTCCCGTCCATCCACCCACCTCCTCTCCCACCCCCACCACCTCTCCCTCCACCCACCACCTCTCCCTCCACCCACCTCCTCTCCCTCAACCCACCTCCCGTCCCTCCACCCACCTGCCCTCCCTCAATCCACCTCCTGTCCCTCCACCCACCTCCGGTCCATCCACCCACCTCCTGTCCATCCACCCACCTCCCGTTCCTCAACCAACCTGCTATTCCTCCACCCACCTGCTCTCCGTCCTCCCACCTGCTCTCTGTCCACCCACCTCTTCTCCGTCCACCCACCTCCTGTCCCTCCACCCACCTCCATTCCCTCCACCCACCTCCCGTCCCTCCACCCACCTCCCGTCCCTCCACCCACCTCCATTCCCTCCACCCACCTCCCGTCCCTCCACCCACCTCCTGTCCCTCCACCCACCTCTGTCCCTCCACCCACCTCCTCTCCATCCACCCACCTCCTGTCCCTATCCACCCACCTCCTGTCCCTCCACCCACCTCCTGTCCCTCCACCCACCTCTGTCCCTCCACCCACCTCCTCTCCATCCACCCACCTCCTGTCCCTCCACCCACCTCCTCTCCCTCCACCAACCTCCTCTCCATCCACCCACCTCCTGTCCCTCCACCCACCTCTGTCCCTCCACCCACCTCCTCTCCATCCACCCACCTCCTGTTCCTCCACCCACCTCCTCTCCCCCGACCCACCTCCTGTCCCTCCACCAACCTCCTCTCCATCCACCCACCTCCTGTCCCTCCACCCACCTCCTCTAACTCCACCCACCTCCTGTCCCTCCACCCATCTCCTGTTCCCCACCCACCTCTTGTCCCTCCACCCACCTCCTTTACCTCAACCCACCTCCTCTCCCTCCACCCACCTCCTTTCCCTCCAACCACCTCCTCTACTTCCTCCCACCTACACTCCCTCCACCCACCTCCTGTCCCTCCACCCACCTCCCGTCCTTCAACCCACCTCCTCTCCCTCCACCCATCTCCTGTCCCTCCACCTATCTCCTCTCCCTCCTCCGTCCCCACTTCCTCTTCCTCTCCACCTCCTCTCCCTCCCCACCTCCACCCACCTTCTCTCCCTCCAGCCACCACCTCACCCTCCACCCACCTCCTCTCCTTCCACCCACCACCTCACACTCCACCCACCTCCTCTCTCTGCCCCACCTTCTCTCCCTCTCCCCCCTCCTCTCCCTTTCTCCACCTCCCCCCTCCGCCACCCCCCCCCCCCCCCGGCCTGCTATGGAAAGGCTTGGAGACCCCAAGCCTCTGTCTTGACAGAAGAGGAGAGAACTGGGTTGAGTGGCTGCGGTTCCTCCTGGCCACACAAGTCCATACTGGGGTGTGGGGGGGATCATAACCAGGCGTGAGTTCGCTGTCTGTTGCCTCTGGAAGCAGAGGCCCGGAGGCCAGGGGAAGGCCGTTCAGTGCAGGCCTGTCTCAGCCAGGCCTGGCTGCCTTCTCTCCAATCCCCAGGCAGCCTCCACCAGAGCAAAGCGTTCCTGTCCTCCGGGGGGTGCTGGGCAGCAGGTGCAATCCGCCTCAGACACCCTCCAGGTCCAGGGGCGTGGCCGGCCAGGCCTGTGAGTCCCAGCGACAGGGACACTGGAGGGAGACAAGAGCAAGGGGGTGAGGCCGCTGCCCCTCTAGTTTCCATCCTGTTCCCACCCAGGTCACTGCACCCGTGTCACCTGCGGCCCCTGCTTTCAGGAGCAGCTGGCTCCTGCCTCCAGGGCTCCCTCCAGAGCAGGACTCCCAGGCCTCCTGGGCCTCCTAGGCCCTCAGATGCACCTGCACTGGGGCTGGGGTTTGGGGCCCATAGAAGCGGGGAGGGTTTACAGCTGAGACTTAACCCCCCCCCCCCCAAACCCACCGCCATCCAGCTCCCTGCCGGCAGCCCCTCGGGAAGCACCCACTCCTGGGCTCGGGGACTGCACACGAGAGCCCCCTTCTCACTGCCTCTTCTAATTGCCCCCCGCTCATTTCCCTCCTCCATTGCCCCCTCTCATCGCCCCCTTCTCACCTGCCCCTTCTCACCGCTCCCTTCTCACCCCGCCTTCTCACCGCCCCCTTCTCATCGCCCCCTTCTCACCCCGCCTTCTCACCGCCCCCTTCTCACTGCCCCCTTCTAATCGTCCCCTTCTCACCACCCCCTTCTCACCTCCCCCTTCTCACCTGCCCCTTCTCACCGTCCCCTTCTCACCTCCCCCTTCTCACCACCCCCTTCTCACCTCCCCCTTCTCACCACCCCCTTCTCACCTGCCCCTTCTCACCTCCCCCTTCTCACCAACCCCTTCTCACCTCCCCCTTCTCACCACCCCCTTCTCACCTCCCCCTTCTCACCTCCCCCTTCTCACCAACCCCTTCTCACCACCCCCTTCTCACTGCCCCTTCTCACCTCCCCCTTCTCACTGCCCCTTCTCATTGCCCCTTCTCACCACCCCCTTCTCACCACCCCCTTCTCACTGCCCCTTCTCACCGCCCCTTCTCACCACCCCCTTCTCACTGCCCCTTCTCACCACCCCTTCTCACCACCCCCTTCTCACCAACCCCTTCTCACCTCCCCCTTCTCACCACCCCCTTCTCACCACCCCCTTCTCACTGCCCCTTCTCACCGCCCCTTCTCACCTCCCCCTTCTCACCACCCCCTTCTCACCGCCCCCTTCTCACCGTCCCCTTCTCACCACCCCCTTCTCACCTCCCCCTTCTCACCTCCCCCTTCTCACCACCCCTTTCTCACCACCCCCTTCTCACTGCCCCTTCTCACCACCCCTTCTCACCTCCCCCTTCTCACCATCCCCTTCTCACCACCCCCTTCTCACCTCCCCCTTCTCACCTCCCCCTTCTCACCACCCCTTCTCACCTCCCCCTTCTCACCGTCCCCTTCTCACCAACCCCTTCTCACCTCCCCCTTCTCACCATCCCCTTCTCACCTCCCCCTTCTCACCGTCCCCTTCTCACCTCCCCCTTCTCACCACCCCCTTCTCACCTCCCCCTTCTCACCGTCCCCTTCTCACCTCCCCCTTCTCACCTCCCCCTTCTCACCATCCCCTTCTCACCACCCCCTTCTCACCTCCCCCTTCTCACCTCCCCCTTCTCACCAACCCCTTCTCACCTCCCCCTTCTCACCACCCCCTTCTCACCACCCCCTTCTCACTGCCCCTTCTCACCGCCCCTTCTCACCTCCCCCTTCTCACCGTCCCCTTCTCACCACCCCCTTCTCACCACCCCCTTCTCACCTCCCCCTTCTCACCTCCCCCTTCTCACCGTCCCCTTCTCACCTCCCCCTTCTCACCTCCCCCTTCTCACCACCCCCTTCTCACCACCCCCTTCTCACTGCCCCTTCTCACCGCCCCTTCTCACCTCCCCCTTCTCACTGCCCCTTCTCACTGCCCCTTCTCACCGCCCCTTCTCACCTCCCCCTTCTCACTGCCCCTTCTCATTGCCCCTTCTCACCTGCCCCTTCTCACTGCCCCTTCTCATTGCCCCTTCTCACCTGCCCCTTCTCACCTGCCCCTTCTCACCGTCCCCTTCTAATCGTCCCCTTCTCATTGTCCCCTTCTCTTTTGCCCCCTTCAGCCTCTCAGTTTCTAGTCTCTACAACCAGCTTCCTATATTCAATTATTTCTGTTAAAGTTACTGGCATGGCTTCCTGCGGGATCCCGGTTGGGGCGGGGAGAGCGGTCAGGAGCCCCGGTGCCCACCTCTGCTCATGGCGACCGTTTCCTGGGTCCCTGTGCCCAGCACCGAATGCTGATGAGAGGGAGTGTCAGGGCCAGGCCGGAGGCGCCATGATTCTCCCACCACAGCCTCCGAGGCGACCAGTTGAAGCCACCCAGCTCGGCATTAACTGACAGCTTCACTTTTTTTTTTTTTTTTGCCCCTCTTTCCAATTCGGGACCAATCAGAGAAAGTCATATATGCTCTCCCCCACCCCCTTCAAACCAATCACAAAAGAGCACCTGCGGTGAGCCCGCCTCCAGCTTCCCGGCCTCCAATCAGAGCGCCCCTCCTCCGGCCTGCGTGTGGCCTCCACCAGCTCCGCTCCCAGGAGGCGAGCTTGGCCTGTTGGCATAACGGAATTTGGCGTTCCGTTAATTTTCATGAGAAAACTGGCACTCAGAGCGGCCCAATCGCTGCCCCACGTGTAACAATGAAGTGACAGCCGGGATCGCAGGACTCCAGCCACGTCATCTGACTCCCATCCCTGAGCCGGCCCTGCCTCACCCGCCCCGCCCCCGCGGATGTCCGCAGTTCCTGCTGTGCGTCCGCCCCGAGGAGCCTGTCTCCCAGCCTCTGCCACCTCCCCCCTCACCCCCCGCCCCGCCTAGAGCCAAAGTGCAACCCACACACTGCGCTTCTGGGCCAAACACGGGGCGCTCCTAACCTCACGGGGACCAGGGCTGCGCCGCGGGGCCCCAGGCAGGGGACCTGGAAGCGCTGAGAAGGACTTCGTGCGGTGGAGCGAGCGGCCGGGGACCGACGGCTTCTGCCTGGGTGGGGGTGTGGACGGCGGGGAGAATATTGAAGAGGGAAATGCCACCTGTGCACGGACGCTCACCACCAGCCATGGATGGGACAGGATGCGAAAGAAGCAGGAGCCGCACGAGGTCAAAATAAACAAAACTGTCCTCGTCCAAAACTCAGCCTCGCGGTGACGGAAAACTGCCTCACAGTGTCCCCTACACACATGCCCGCTCTCTCTGTGCTGTTGTGAGGCTCCTGTGCCAGGACCTGGAGAAGCCCCAGACCAAACCAAGGGGCGACCAAAGACCAAGACCTCCTGGCATTTCAAATGACTCGGGGCTTGGAGTCAGATGACGTGGTTGGAGTCCTCAATCCTTCATTGTTACGCCTGGGACACGCAACAGCTGGGCCGCCCACCAGGTGGCGCTAGTGCTGAGCTAATGTGGGCTCTGGCCTGCCCTGCCCACGTTTCTCCAGCCTGGCCAGTAATAGGAGGTAAAATAGGAGCTGGGGCGTGGAAACAGGCTGCTTTCCTAATCCCACCAGGGGCCTTTTATGTGATGGCAACTTTTCTCATTAGCAGCGCATTTGCTCTGCTCCAGAGGCCTGAATTAGCAGTGCTGTAAGAACTGGAAACAGCCCAATGTTTAAAAAACAGTTGTAATCCCTAACCGGTTTGGCTCAGTGGATTGAGCGTCGGCCTTCGGACTGAAAGGTCCCAGGTTCGATTCTGGTCAAGGGCATGTACCTTGGTTGCGGGCACATCCCCAGTAGGGAATGTGCAGGAGGCAGCTGATCGATGTTTCTCTCTCATCGATGTTTCTAACTCTCTATCCCTCTCCCTTCCTCTCTGTAAAAAATCAATAAAATAAATTTTTAAAAAAACAACACAAAAAACCAGTTGCAGGCTTTCCGGAAAATGACCTGCGCAGGCTCCCAGGAGGAGTGATGTGCATGAAGCTTTTCTGTGACTAGTCTCCTTCTATTTCCCTGGGTTTTCAGAACTACAGGCTTTCTGGGGATCACAGTTTAATTACATAATTGCATAACAACAACAACAATCTATCTATATAAAAGCCTAAGCAACCATTGCAACCGAACGGACAACTGAACAGGCTATGTGGGGTGACCAGGCTGGCAGGGGGGTTAGTGAGGGGCGACCAAACGACCAAGCAGCAGGATGCATGGGATGACCAGCCTGGAAGGGGGGCAGTGTGGGGCGACCAGGCCAGAAGGGGGGGGGCAGTGAGGGGTGACCAGGCCAGCAGGGGGGCAGTTGGGGGCAACCAGGGCAGCAGAGGGGGCCGTTGGGGGCAACCAGGCCTTCAGGGGGTGCAGTAAGGGTAACCAGGCTGGCAGGGGGGCAGTTAGGGTAGACCAGACTGGCAGAAGGGATCTGTTGGGGGCAACCAGGCCAGCAGGGTGGGCAGTAAGGGGCAACCATGCTGGCACGGGGGGGGGGGGTGCAGTTAGGGGCCACCAGGCCGGCGGGTGGGTGGGTGTGTGGGTGACCAGGCAGGCAGGCAAGTGAGCAGTTAGGAGCCAGTGGTCCTGGATTGTGAGAGGGATGTCACACAGGGATCGGGCCTAAACTGGCAGTCGAACATCCCACCAAGAGGTCTCGGATTGGAGAGGGTGCAGGCTGGGCTGAGGCCCCCCCCCCCCCCCATGCATGAGTTTCATGAACCGGGCCTCTATTTTAATTATAATGTGCCTTGGAATTGTTCTTTTGGGGTTCATTTTGTTTGGGACTCTGTGAGCTTCTTGGATTTGTGAGTTTTTTCCTCCCTATATCAGGGAAGTTTTCTGTCATTATTTCTTCAAACAGGTTTTCTATTCCTTGCTCAGCCTCCTCTCCTTCTTGCACCCCTAGTATGCAGATGTTGTTTCGTTTCGTGTTGTCCCAAAGATCCCTTAGGCTTCCCTCCTGTTTTTAAAGTTTTTTTTTTTTCTAGATGCTGCTCTGCTTGGGTATTTTTTCCTACCTTGTCTTCTAGCTCACTGATGCTGTCCTCTGCTTCTTCTAGTCTACTGTTGATACTTTCTATTGAGTTCTTTATAGCAGCGATATCATTTTTCATTTCTTCTTGGTTCTTCTTCATTTCCTCTTGGTTCTTATACATATTGTTGAATTTGTCTTCCATTCTTTTCAGGGACCTTCTGACCATTTCTTTGAATTCTTTCTCTGACATATTGCTTGCCCCCATTTCATTTACTTCCTTTTCTGGTGATGCCTCTTTTGTTTCATATGCAGGCTGTTTCTTTGTCTCCCCATGATCTCTCTTCTCTGGTGTCTAGTTATGTAGCTCTCTCTCTCCTTTCTCTAGGTGAAATCTGACCTTTCCATGAGAAGGTGCAGAGCTCATCTGAGTCCACATATTCATGCTCCTTTGATCCGGTGTTCCTGGGTTTGTAGCTGGTCCCTGGGTGTTGTGGTTGTAGAGTCCCAGGATGTATAGGCTTCCAATCACAGCCACTCTCCCCTTCAAGATGGCGTGGTCTCCACAGCAGAGCCAGTTGCTCTGGGAGAGATTTCAGCAGCAGTGGAGGCTGCCCGGTCAGGGGAGCCTGGTCCAGCAGTTCCCAACAATCCCTTGGAGTATAGCTGTCCCTCACCCACAACTATACACTCCCTGTACATCCACACATTCTCCTTTTGTTCTCTCACTCACACACTATCTTGCTGTCTGCCTTCCCATCAACAGCCATCTTCCCTCTCTTTCTTACAATATCTTTTAAAAAGAAAAGACGGAGCGCCTGGCTCTGGAGCATAAACAAGAGTGGGGAGGGATGAGGCGGTGATTGATCCCAAGGCAGCGAACGGTGGCGACTCCGGCAGTGAGTGAGGCCCCGGCACCGACCCTGAGCGCACGCAACCCCCGTCCCACGCACGAGCCTCCGGCCCGGACCACCCACCTGCCGCGCGCCCACCATGAACCTGGCCAGTCAGAGCGGTGAGGCTGGCGCTGACCAGCTGCTCTTCGCCAACTTAACCAGGATGTCATGCTGAAAAAGATCTTTTTAAAGGATTTAACCCCGTAGGATGGGGAGAATGTTTTTATTTTTTATTTTTTAAAGAAATAAATTTATTATTTAAAAAAAGAAAGAAAGAAAAGACACCTGGTGTCACATTCCTCCTTACCCCCTACTTCCAATTAACCATTCCATTTATTCTACCTCTTAGAGATATTTGTAAAATCCATGTTCTCTTCCCCTGCCCTTTGGCTGGGACCCTTGTGCAGGTCCAGGCAGGCCCAAGGCTCTGAGTGAAGCTTCGGTGGAGCAGGGAACGTTGGTGACTTTAGCCTGAAGGAGTGAAGAAAGCAAAAGCTACCAATGTTACTGTTTCCTTGCCTAGCCTGTCGTGGTCAAGTGGGAGGCTACCACAAATTTTTGCCTCAGATTTTGTACCATTTTATTCAGAGCAGTATAACCTTTGCTTTATATCCAGTCATCCCTAAATCCATTTCAAAGAATGTCTCTGACCCTAGACTTATGGCCTGAAGCCATCAAAGACTAGATTTGGTGAAGGCTGTGAATGTTGTGGGGAGGAGAGAGAGGATACCAAGCCTGTCGTTGCCATGACAACTGGAGGAACTCTGGCTCCACCCATTTGAAATCTCCTGAGTCTTGGAATGAAAGGCAGTTAATTTAAGGGTTTCTCCTAACATCTTGGCAATTACAGTGATTATCTGGGCCACTTGCTAGAGAGTCTAAATGAGTCCTCAGAGGAGGTATATTCCCAAAATATTCACATGTGTGCGAGCGAGAGGACAGACGCGGGCTGCTGATGGGAGAGTCTCCGGAAAGTACCAGGAGACAAAGGCACGATGAGTGGGGAGAGGAAGAGAATGGGATGTAGCTCGTTGGACCAAGATTCCAGTTGATGCCAACCTTGGGCACGTTCATGGGTGCCCTCAAGTGTCCCACACACCTGTCTTGAACAGCTCATAGGTGCTCACCCTAATCGAGGCACTGATGTCACACAAATAAAACAACCTCTGTCCTTAAAGTATTGTCTAGAGGAGAAGACAAATGTGCAAAGTCCTGAGACCCCAGAGGGAAGAGGCAGGAGTCGTCAGTAGTGACGTTCTCAGATTTGGGTTCAGTTACGTTCCTGCCACTGGGTATTCTTCCTATACAGTTACTTATTTAATCTTTGTAATACCTTAGTGAAGAAATTATTATATTCTTTTTTTAATATATTTTTATTGATTTCAGAGAGTAAGGGAGAGAGAGATAGAAACATCAATGGTGAGAGAGAATCATTGATTGGTTGCCTCCTACACGCCCCCTACTGGGGATTGAGTCCACAACGCAGGCATGTGCCCTTGACTGGTATCAGACCCAGGACACTTCAGTCTGCAGGCCGACGCTCTATCCACTGAGCCAAACCAGCTAGGGCATTATATTTTTTTAAAAAATATATTTTATTGATTTTTCACAGAGAGGAAGGGAGAGAGATAGAGAGTTAGAAACATCGATGAGAGAGAAACATCGATCAGCTGCCTCCTGCACACATCCTACTGGGGATGTGCCCACAACCAAGGTACATGCCCTTGACCAGAATCGAACCTGGGACCCTTCAGTCCGCAGGCCGACGCTCTATCCACTGAGCCAAACCGGTTAGGGCTAGGGCATTATATTTTTATTTTACAGATGAAGTAACTGATGGTACTGATGGTGAAATTGTAATTACTTGACCAAGCCTCACAGCATTTAATTGTCAGAGCTAGGATTCAAACAGGGTCTTCATTTCTAGAACCTTATTTCCCCCTCACTATTCCATATCCCTCCTATGTGCTAGACATCCCACCCCTTATTCTCGTCTGCAGAGGCTCTGCCACCCGTGGCTTGGTCTCCATCCCCCTGTCCCAGGCACACCTCGCATACTGTCAGCAGTTCCCTTTACAGGCACAGGCATCCCCGATTTGTTAGATGGAAAGAGGCCAAAACCACCCTATCCAGTGTGCTCAGTGGTTAGAGCGGTGACCTGCACACCAAAGGGTCGTGGGTTCAATTCCCATCAAGGGCACATACCTGGGTTGAAGGTTCGGTATCCCCTGCAGGAAGCAAACAATCAGTGTCTCTCTCACATCAATGCTTTTCTCTCTCCTTCCCTTTGCCCCTTCCTGAAAGAGACTGAGCAAGGATGACTCAGATTGTGGAAGCTGCACAGTGAAGAAGGGGAATAATGAACCAGGGATAGACAGGGGAGGAAAGAAAGAAAGAAAAAGAGAAAGGAAGGGATGGAGGAAAGAAACGCGAGGAGGGAGGGAGGGAGGGAGGGAGGGAAGGACTGAGAGTTGTTTTAAAACCTAAAGCAAGGACTTGGCTGGTTCCCTCCTACTTTTATATGTGGTCCAGCTTTTCCCAGGAGCCTCGAGGGAGGAGCTCATGCCTTCTGAGTAATCTCCATGTTAATTGTTCCAGGACTATAGGTCCCAACGCCCTTCCCAAAGAATTTACTAACAAACCACAGGACAAACTATTCCTGCTGTGATAGATATGTTTTTCTCTAAGAAATCACATGTTCTACTGCACCACTCTGATCACCTGTCTCTTAAAATATACCCTGAAAATCTGTTGTTTGCCAAATCACTGAGCTTCCTCAGTGTCCCCACACATTAAGATCCATTTATTCCCGAACTGGGATCTCCCCCACGGGGGGTAGGCAGGAGAGGGGTGATCTGCCTGCTAAGTGGGTGTCCATCGTGAGCAGAGCCTGCCCTGAAGCCGGAGGGAGATGCAGGGAGAGCAGGCACAGGGTCAGGAGGAGAGCTGGGCTCTCTCAGCAGGGCCAGGCAGCTGGTGGCAAGGCGGGGGGGGGGGGGGGGGGGGGGGGGGGCAGCAGGGAGGGGCAGTGGGCAGCAGGGGAGCAGTTGGTGGCAGGACGGGGCAGCGGGTGGCAGGGCCAGGCAGTGGGCGGCTGGCTGCACAGGAGCAGGGCCGCGGGGGAGGAGGAGCTGCCTGGAGGAGGTGTGCAGATAAGGAGCCCCCTTTCAGACAAACAGGGCTCAGGTGATGGCTAAGCCAGTGGAGATGTTGGCAGCTTGTCAGGTAACCGGATCTGGAGCTCCAGAGGGAATCTGCTGGGAAATGCAGTTGAAGCCACGAGAGCGAGGAGAGAAGGGAGAGAAGGCCGCCTGGGGAACAGGCATGTGTATCTGAACGAATGACCGAGCGTGTGGACACACACTGTGTGGAGTGCAAGTGCTGTGAGCTAAAGCTCCGACAAGCAAGCACTTGGTTCCCGGGCTGATGCCTGATCTGTCAGAACCTTCACTCATCAGCAGGAAAACTGCGGCCCGAGCGAGGCTGCTGCAGCTCTGGCGGGACCTCAGCGACAGGCCCAGCCCCGACAGCCAACCCGCCTCTCCTCTCTCTGCTGTTGAAAACGCAGGAGGATGTGGCGTTTGAGCAGAGAGAAGTGGCCAGAAAGAAGAGCTCCAGAATGGAGGCAGGGGGGCCCTGTCACGGAGGCGGGGGTTAGGGTCTCCAGGCTGAGCAGCCAGGGAGGGGTCTCACCGAGTGGCCGCCGCAGCTGCCACCACCACAGGAGCAATCAGCTTCGTTTGCCTTGTTTAGTGCCCCCCCTCCCGCCCCCCCCCCCCCCCCCCCACACACACACATGCACACACTTCTCTCTGTGCTCTTGTCCTGGGAGAAATTAACATCTAAAGTAGAACCAGGAAAGAGAAAAGCGAGGGAGCCGGGTGTCGGAGGAGAGTGTACATGGAATGATATACAACAGATCTACTTAGTGAGAGAGAGAACTGTGGTGACACATTTTCATTTTTCTAAGATAAACACATTACCTGTATAATTTTTTAAAATTTGAAAACATTTCTATTTTGAAATATAAATTTATAAACTTCTATTGAGAAGCCTGGACCCTGACCGGTGCCAGCAAGGATGCCTGACACACGGCGGCACTGGGTGGCTCCGGAGACACGCTGGTCTCTCCCAGCACCGTGGAGGCACGAGGGGAAGGGAGGTGGCCGTGGCGAGCGCAGGAAAGAGCAAGGGTGGAAAGGAAAGGCAAGCCTTGGGCATGTCGCCAAGCACCCTCGGAAGTTTGAGCTGAGCACGTTCCAGGCTTGGGGTGCCCAACGGGACCCAGGAAGGCTGACTGCCCGCTCGGGGGCAGAACCCGGTCACTCAGTGAGCCGGACGGAGCCCCGTGTCCCTACGAGGGTGGCGTGGGAGCCATTGATTCGAGTTTGTGTCTGTTTTCCCACCATCCTAACCCCAACTACTAACATGTCAGCACTGGGCGCGCGTTTTCAGAAATGCCCTTTCCTCTGAGGCCCCCACATTCAGGGCCACCCCGAGGCCTCCTGCCCAGCACACACGGAACCCAGGTTTGTTTCCGCCCTGGAGGCGGCGAGGGGCCTGGACTTACATCTTCGCATAGAAGGCTGGCACCCTCCCAGCCCCGCTCTGCTCCCGAAGAAGACGTGCCACCGGGTGTGACCTCAAGCCAGGCCAGAGCCACCTCCAACCCTCAGGTCCCCCAGATTCATTCACCCCCGAACCCCTGGACCCCAGCCTCAGCGTGACAGACAGAGAACAGCAGTGACCAGACGCTGACTGGATCTAAACAACCAAGCGACTCTCCACTTCCGCCTCCTGGATGTGTTCTTTCAGCTGAGTCTGTGAGTAATAGATTAACACCCACCACACCACCAGCGTCTCACATGCACACACACACGCACAGGCACACAGGCACACGCACACACACACACACGCACACAGGCACACGCACACACATGCACACACACAGGCACAGGCACAGGCACACGCGCACACAGGCACGCACACACAGGCACACACACATGCACACGCACACACATGCACACACAGGCACACGCATGCACACGCACACACATGCACACACCGGCACACGCATGCACACGCACACACAGGCACACATGCCACACACATGCGCGTGCACACACGCACATGGGTCCACGTTTTCCCTAGACGTAAGCTCACGAGCACACCGTGTGGGCCTTTGTCTGGAACTAATGGCTCTCACTTCAGTGTGCATCGAAGCACCCGGAAGGCTGCTAACATGCAGACTGGGCCCACCCATGGAGTTGGATTTAGGGGGACTGAGGTGAGTGTGGCTCCGGCTGAAGGGAGGGGGCCACACTTTGAGAACCACGTTATCATGAACACAGTGCAGAGGGTTTGTCCCTGTGCTCAGTGCGTTGTTCTTCAGCACTAGAAGGTTCAGGAAAAGAAACGAGTGTTTCCTGAGACCCTGGATGCTGGTTGCTTTACATTTATTGTCGCATTTTATTTAATCTGCACACATTTCTGTAGAGTAGGATTCTTCCCCACTTTCAAATGTGGAAGCGAACGCCATGAGGGGATTGGATCAAGGTCATCCGCCGGCAAGTGCCAGGGCTTTGGTTTGGCGTGGCTTCAAACGCTCACTGAATAATTCATCTCCCCTGTGAAAAGCAGATGAACCGAAATGAACAAAAGTGTCAAGAGAAGCAGTTTCTAAAGAGAAGCAAAAGGCAAGCATTGTAAGCAAGTATCAGGGGGCTGGGAGGCCGGGGGGCTGGGAGGCCGGGGGGCTGGAAGGCGGGGGGGCTGGGAGGCCGGGGGCTGGGAGGTCGGGGGGCTGGAAGGCGGGGGGGCTGGGAGGCGGGGGGGCTGGGAGGCCGGGGGCTGGGAGGCCGGGGGCTGGGAGGTCGGGGGGGGGGGGGCGGGGGCTGGGAGGCAGGAGGGCTGGGAGGCCGGGGGCTGGGAGGTCGGGGGCTGGAAGGCGGGGGGGCTGGGAGGCCCGGGGGGCTGGGAGGTCGGGGGGGCTGGGAGGCGGGGGGCTGGAGGCCGGGGGCTGGGAAGCCAGCCGGTGCCCAGGAATACACAGCCCCTGCGAGGGCAAGCAGCTCGCGGATGGCCAAGGTGAAGTTGCTACCAGAGGTCATGCTCCTCCAGACGAGACTGCTGGACATCATTCAGAATAGAAAGTAGTTTCTGTTGCTGCATCCTCAGAAGTGGCGTTTATGTAAGAGGGTATTGGGATGTCTGCTAAGAAGCTTTTTATAGAAGAAGACAAATCTCAAAGCCGGAGCTTGATGAGTTTGAAAAGTGGAAAACAGAATGTGACGAAATGCTTAAATGCCCGAGAAACTGCATAAGCCTCTCACAGCAGTGGGGTTGCCACAGAATGGAAATGTGCTCCCCGGCGCCCCCTCCTGTTTCACTAGGCAAACCGCACTGTGATTCTGAGTTTTCTTAGTGTGTTTGTGTGTGGGACTGAGGTTCCATTCAAAGTAATGGGCTATTAGGACATATACCTTTTGCATAAAATAATCTCTTTAAAAATTTTATCTTTATTGGTGACTAGAGGCCCAGTGCATGAGGGGGTGGTCCCTCAGCCTGGCCTGCCCCCTCTCACAGTCTGGGAGCCCTCAGGAATGGGAGGCGACCTGGTGATAAGGGGAAGGTGACGCCCCATCACACCTCTGCTGCTGCCACTGCTGGCAGCGCAAGCCTTGGCCAGCCCTGGTTACCTGAGCCTCAGGTGGCCCTGGGCAGCCACCATCTGAGGTTTGCCTGCGCATCGGGCCGGCCCTGGGAGGCTGGGGGGACTCCGGAAGCAGGTGCGCAGAGCAGCCAGACCTGCCTGGGGGCAGGCCCAGCAATGCCGCGTGCATGCTGCCCCAGTGGGGCTGAGAGGACTGGGCGCCACCATCTTGTGGCTGTGGGCGCCACCATTTTTGAGGGTGTGGCAGTCAATTAGCATATTCCCTCTTTATTGGCTGTGGGAACTGCCATCTTTGTGAGGGTGTGGTGGTCAATTAGCATATTACCTCTTTATTAGATAGGATAGTATTAGAGATGTCCCCTTTGGTTTTTTCCCATTGACCCCCTCCTCCCGGCACCCACCCATCCCAGGCCTTCACCACACTATTGTCTGTGTCCATGAGCTATGCATTATGCATATGCTCTCCTTGGTTAATCCCCCCCACCCCTGTCCCCATCTCTGCCTTCCCTCTGAAATTTGTCACTTTGTTCCATGCTTCTGTCTCTGGAACTATTTTGTTCATCAGTTCATTTTGTTCATTAGATTCCACATATGAGTGAGATCATGTGATGCTTGTCTTTCTCTGACTGGCTTATTTCACTTAGCATGATGCTCTCCAGGTCCCTCCATGCTGTCTCAAAGAATAAGAGCTCCTTCTTTTTTACTGCTGCATAGTATTCTATTGTGTAAATATCCCACAGCTTTTTTTACCTACTTACTAGTGGCCTGGTGCATGAAATTCATGCATGGTTGGGGAGGGATTCCCTCAGCCCAGCCTGCACCCCCTCCAATCAGGGACCCCTCAGGGAATGTCTGACTGCTGGTTTAGGCCCGATCCCTAGCCTGGCAGTTGGGCATCCCTCTTACAATCTGGGACTGCTGGCTCCTAACCGCTCACCTACCTACCTGCCTGATCACCCCTAACTGCCATCCCTTGCCGGCCTGATCTTGCTCCCAACTGACCTCCCCTGAGAGCCTGATCTCACCCCCAACTGCCCTCCCCTGCTAGCCTGGTTGCCCCCAACTGCCCTCCCATATTGATCCCTTTAGTGGCCTTCATTATCGTTTGTTATGGCCTTCAGTTTGAAGTCTATTTTGTCAGATATGAGTATTGCTCCCCCAGATTTTTTTTCCCATTTCCATTTGCCTAAAAAAAAAATTTACCAGCCCTTCACTTTCATTCTGTGTGAGTCTTTTGCTCTGAGATGAGTTTCTTGTAGACAGCATATGTCTGGGCCATGTTTTCTTATCCATTCAGCTACCCTATGTCTTTTGTTTGTTTGTTTTGTTTTGTTTTGTTTTTGTTAATCCTCACTGGAGGATATTTTTCCATTGATTTTTAGAGAGATTGGAAAGGAGGGAGAGATTGGAAAGACATCGATGTAGAGAGACACATCAATTGATTGCCTCCTGCATGTGCCCTGACAAGGGCCAGGGATCAAGCCACAACTGGTATGTGCCCTTGACTGGAATCAAACCCAGGACCCTTCAGCCACAGGCTGATGCTCTATCCACTGAGTAAAACCAGCTAGGGCTCCTATGTCTTTTGATTGGAGCATTTAAGCCATTTGCATTTAAGGTTATTATTGATAGTTACGTATTTGTTGTTATTCTTACTCTTTATGCTCTTTCTCTCTGTTTTTTCTTCTTACACCAATCTCCTTAGCATTTCTTGCAGTGCTGGTTTTGTGGTAATAAACTCTTTTAGCCTTTTTTTGGCCTGAAAGCTCTTTATTTCTCCTTTGATTTTGAATGATAACCTTGCTGGATAGAATACACTTGGGTTCAATCCCTTGGGTTTCATTACCTTGTATACTTCATGCCATTCCCTTCTGGTCTGGCATGTTTCTATTGAGTAGTCAACTGGAAGTCTAATGGGGGCTCCCTTGTAGTTAACTTTCTGTCTCTTGCAGCTTTAAGATTCTTTCTTTGTCTTTCATGTTTGCCATTTTAATTAACATGTGCCTAGGTGTGGGTCTTTTGGGGTTCATCTTGATTGGGACTCGCTGTGTTTCCTGAACTTGAGTGACTTTTTCCTTCACCAGGTTAAGGAAATTTTCTGTCATTATTTCTTCAAACAGATTCTCTATTTCTTTTCAGATTCTGCTTCTTCGGTACCCCTATAATGTGAATGTTGTTATGATTCATGGTGTTGCAAAACTCCCATAGACACTCCTCCTGCTTTTAAATTTTTTTTCCCATTTGCTGCTCTGAATGGGTGTTTTTCTTTTCTACCTTATCTTCTAATTCACTGATTCAGTCCTCAGCTTCTTCTGGTCTACTGTTGAATCCTTCCTGAGTGTTCTTTATTTCAGCTATGTCATTCCTTATTTCCAATTGATTCTTATTTATTGTTTTAAGCTCTTTTTTCATGATGGTATAGCTCTCATTAAGACCCTTATAATTCTCATTAAGTTGCTTGTAGTTCTCACTGAATTGTTTGAGCACCCTTATTGCCATTACTCTGAATTCTTTATCTGAAAAATTGCTTGCCTCCATTTCATTTAGTTCTTTTTCTGGTGATTCCTCTTTTCCTTTCATTTTGGGGTTGTTTCTTTGTCTCCCCATTTCTGTTGTTTCTTTGTATGTGTTTCTATGTATATGATTAAACTGCTATGCCTCCAAGACTTTGTGGAGTAGTCTTATGTAGTAGTTGTTTTGTGGGACCCAGTGGTGCAGTCTTTTAGATCTCCTGAGCTGAGTGCTCTAGGAAAGTCTCTTGTTTGAGTTATTTGGGTTCTCCTGCTGTATTTGGGTTTTGAATGTTATTGTCTCATTCGTGAATGGAATCTCCTCTCAGGCTGGCTGACTATGTGGTCCAACCATGTCATGCAAGCTGTTATGAAGGTGCTGACAGAACAAAATACAACACAATGAAATGTGAAACAAAAGAAACAAACTAAAACATACACAAAACCCTTACAACAACAACTGAAGCAACCACCAGAGAAGAGAGAATTAGAAAAGAGAGCAAGAATGACAGAAAAAAAGAAAGAATGAAAAAATGTGAGAAAAAGAACAAAACAACCAACCAAACAAACAAACCCCAAATAAACAAAAATCAAAACAAAAAAGACAAAAAAAAGTGGGGGGGGGGGGGAGAAAAAGAAATATGTAGTGCAAATGTGAATAAATAAAGTAAGAATAAAGAATTAGGAAAATAGAAGAAGGAAAAATGGTTTAAAATAAAGGAGGAAGAAAAGAAAATAAATTTTTGAAAAGGGAAATAGAGGAGAAACCAGATGGACTCAAAATAATAAAAGGATAACAGATGAGATTGCATGGGAAAAGGAAAAGAGAAAAAGCAAAAAAAAAGATTAAGTAGGACAAGGGAAGAGGAAAATTAGCTATATGAATGAAACAATAGAGACTCAAATAATAACAAATCGATAAAGAAGATAACTTAAAAAAGGAAAAAGAGAAATGAAAGAGAACAAATTTTAAAAAGGCAAAGAAACGAAAAAAGAGAAAAGAAAAAAAAGTGAAATGGCATTCCTTTCAGCCAAGTTTAATGCCCATGGGAGCTCCCTTTGGCTCCTACTCTTCTGATGACTGTGGCTGACTGTTCTGTCTGCCCATTCTGGGCTTCCTGTGTGATCTTTAGGTGCTAACTCAGCACTGTCAGACACTGTCCTCCTTGGCTCTCAGCACCTGCTTGAAGCGCCAAGTGACCCACCATCTGTGTCTGTCTCCACAGGACATGGCTGCCAGCAGGAGGGGCCAATCTGCCCTCTGGAGCAGGTTTGTTAGCCACAGGGGGCCCAGGGCTGGGTCAGCAAATTTGCCCTGGTTCTCCAGGCTCCAGCTTTACCTGCCTTTGCGTGCTAGCCAGTTGTCAATCTCAATCACTCAAAGGTCTGTTTCTGAAAGGGCTTTAGGTGGGGAGTGCTGTTCAGCTTTCAGGGAATGTGGTGGGTGCGTTTCCCTGTCCCTGAGCCACTCCTCTGCGAGTGGCTTAAAATATTACTCTGCCCTCAGCCGGGCATAGATCCTTGTATGCAGTCCTGTGGGTTCAACTGGAAGCCTGGAGTTTTTATTAGCTCTCGTGTGTGTGTGTGTGTGTGTGTGTGTGTGGCGGGGGCAGGAGGGTGGTGAGGGGGGAAAAGATACCAATCTGGTTCCCAGGATAGTGGGGCGGATGGGCCCTCCCCCAATCCCGTCACTGTTGCTCCCTGAGGTTTGGCCTCTGCTTCTATTTCTTCAGAAAAGGTCAAAATGCAGGGTGTGGCAGGCAGGGCTCCTGAGGGTGGGGTTGGCTGTATCACCCAGGGTGGGGTTTTTTCTTTATCTGCCCTGTGGCTACTGGGAGCAGCTGGCTCCTCTCAGGAAAAACAGCTGTTTGGGTTTGACCTGGCTTCCAAATGCTGGCTGAAGAATCTATCTCCCAAGGGAAAAGCAGATGAACTGAAATGATCAGTGTGAAATTAGTCTAATGTTAACATATTAGGTTATACACAATCTACTTAAACAACTGAGCCTCCTGTGAAAATGAGAAGCATTGCCTTCAAAAAACTTGCAATTTAATCAGAGCAGTGTGATAGATGTATTAACAATTGTGGTAACTTAATGTCTGTGTCCTGCAAAATTCATAGGTTGAAATCCTAACTCCCCAAGTGAGGTGGGGCTTTTGGGAGGTGGTTAATTAGGTCACACGGGTGGAGCCCTGATGAGTGGGATTAGTGCCCTTACAAGAAGAAATACGAGAAAGGTGACTTTTCTCTCAGCCATGTGAGGATGCAATGAGGAGATGGCCATCTGCACACCAGAAAGCAGGCCCTTACTGGGCATGGATCTCCTAGCACCTAATCCTGGGTCCCAGCCCCCAGAACTGTGAGAATAAATGCTCATTATTTAAGCCACCCAGTCGATTGGGTCTTGAAATAGCAGCCCAAACTAAGACAGTAATTATGCTCCCATCAGGAAGGAAGCATTCACCAAGAGCTGCTTCTTGCCTGGCCGGTGTGACTCAGTGGTTGAACATCAACCCATGAACCACAAGGTTGCTAGTTCATTTCCCAGTCAGGGCACATGCCCTGGTTGCAGGCTTGATATCCAGTAGGGCAAGCATGTCAAACTCAAAGGCTAACATGGGCCAAATAAACAAGGTTTAAGTTTCTGTGGGCCGCAGAAAAATAAAAGCTTCCATTTTCATAGAAATGTAAGTTTATTTCGATAGAGACATGCTGAATACAAAGGGCTGAAATAAATGAGTCATCATTAACATAAAACAATAGAACATTTTAATAAAAATTAATATTTTTCTTGAACATTAACTTACCAGACACTGAATAACTGCACAAATTAATAAGCGTAACGCAAATAAACCTATTTTTCTTATTCTCTGAAAACGAAATATTTCCTATTGCACACACCAAAAAAGTCGTCCAAGACTAATGACATGGCAATCAGCTGCTAAAATATTCACTGCTAGTATTAGTGGAGAGAAATGAATGCAACACGATGATAGTCATCAGTCATTAGCGAACGTTGTAGTTCATTATTAATAATTATGTATAACAGGATATTGTAAAAATTAAGTTATGAAATTTTTATTAAAATGTTTCTTACATACCATTATATTGGCTGGGCTGCAAAAATATTCATTGTGGGCTGCGAGTTTGACATGCTTGAAGTAGGGGGTATTGAAAGGGCGAGGGCTAGGCCCTCCACCTTGCCCCAGGGTAAGGGCTACGTCCTCCATCTTACCTTGGCCACGTGCTTGGCAAGGAGCGTCTTCCCGGAAGTCTAAGACTCTGCTAGCCACACCCAGGAACAAGACATCGACTTGCACCTGGCCAATCAGCAGAGCACAGTCCTTTCTCCTCCCCTTACTCCAACCCCCCCCCTTTAAAAACCGTCTCTAGGCGGGGTTCTGTCTCTTGGCCACTTGGCTAGCCGATGTGTCGGTGAGTCTGGTGGATGGAGAGCTCAAGCTAGCTTGAAATACAGATTCTTATGCTTTTGCATCGGATTGGCTAGCTCCCTGATGTGGTTTCTTGGGAATCTTGAAATCTGGGCATAACATTTGGGGACTCGTCCGGGATTCCCAAGACCATGTAGGGATCCTCAATCCGTAGAATATGCGTGGCCGCGGTAAGTGTCTGTGTGTTGTGTATTCTGTCCTGTATGAGCTCACTTCTGGAATCGGTGCCTGAGGGGTCCAGGCGGACGCGCCGTGCACGACCACAGGCGGGGGAGAGTTAGAAGACGTTCTGCTCCCCACGAGGAATGTGTATTCTCCTCACCGATATGAGAGATGTGTATTCCTCTCATGAGAGATGTGTATTCCTCTTGCGGATTTGAGACGAGGCGGGTAGCTCCTGCCGGGTTTGGCTTAATGCCATCGGCTAGTTGCTACCATGGAGTTGGAAGACTGTATTTTCGGGCCCGTTTGTTGTTTATGTTTGTGTTTTTTTTCGGTTTTGTTTTGTGGACTTACTGGACGGACGTTATGGAATGGACTCAGACTGCTCCTTTGGGTATTGTGATTGATCAGTTCAAGGAGATTGCGGGAGGCTTTAGAGCTCCCTCAGGAATTGGGAAGTTGTTAGGAATTGAATGGATTGTTTAAACTCTGAATGAATGTCTGGTGAAAGTATGTGAGTGTAAAGGCAGGGGAGGGGTCCCCGCCCGCCCGCACGCCTCCCAGGCAGGGAAGGTGAGCAGGGATCACTGTGCCTCGGGCCGCAGGAGAGGAAAGATGCGCCTGGATGCGGAGGCTGAGGCCGGCGCACCGAGGCCGCTTGCAGCACAGTCGGGGCGCCGGGCGCCCGGGGGCAGATGTGCAGGAGCGAGGCGCGCGGCCAGCGCAGCCCTCGCCCCGGGGCCCGGCCGCTCCACGGGCCCAGGCGGCTTGGGCTCCGTGGTGGTGGCGGCGGCGGCGGCAGGGCGTTGGCCCCCGGGCTTGTGGCGAGCGAGTGGAGCCTGGTGGAGCGCGGGGGCGGGGCCGGCGCGTAGCTCACGGGAGGCGGGAGCAGCGAGGCCCCTGGCGGCGTTGGGTCCGGGGGGAGGTCGCCCCAGCTAGATCATAGAAGTTAAATGTAAAAGTTTTAAAATGCATCCGGGATTTCTGTGCACGTGTAAAGGGGAAAGGCCAGTTTAAAAACGAGTGCGCATAGTTTTGAGCTGAACCTGACCTTTTGCTGTGTACAGAATAAAAACCCGAGACTGTTTTGGCCTTAAAAATGGCAGAGATGAACCTGACAAAGAAATGTTCGGATTGAATTGGGAAAAATTGTGTTATTGTGGTAACTAAATGCCTTTGCTCATTGGTACAGCCACCATTTTGGGCTGTAAGCCTTGGCAGCCGCCATGTTGGCCACATGGTTTGCCGCTCCCCTGGGGGCCGCCATCTTGAAACAGCAAAGGCCCCTCCCTCTGATTTAGTCAGGGGTGGAGCTTTAAGTCAAAGTTTTATGGGGCTGCAAATGTGCTTGCTTTGTGGATTTATTTTTTAAGCTAATCTCTTAAATCTAGAAAACCCTGCTTTCCTTAAACTAAGGACAATCAAAGGTTATGTCAAAGTCTTTAAAAGGGACTGATAGCAGTAATCCAATTTCTAAAGTCAGATAGAGACTGTGGTTTCATGCTGATATTCAAGGGCATATTTTTCCTTTGCCTGGGAGGGACAGTGCAGCTGTCCCAGGATCGGGAGGGCTCCAGCTAACTTGCAACTCAGTGTTCGGGAGACCCAGGATATGCCTAAGTTTAACCTAGGTTACCCAAGGACTCTAGATAATGTGTTTACCCACTGCTGTGGTTTGGATTGCATGCTGTCTCTGCTTCTGTAAATTGATCTGTCCTTATTGCTTAAATATGTATCCTTGTTAAATTTGAATGTATTGTTAATCTGAGGAATGTTAATTATTTACATGTCACCTAAAAATTAAGGCTAAAAGTTCTAACTAACTGGAAAGCATGGCTTTGGTGTAATGGGAGGAAAGAAATTTTAAATAGATGGTAGGCCAGTAAGCTGGAACTGGTCACTGGTGGTAGATTGTGAGAAGGGCTGGAAATTGCCTAACTTCTCCTTCCTTGGTACCCCTGAAACATCGGAGGGTACTTCTGGCCTTGGTTTTCTTGGTTTCTGGTTTTGGATTTGTTTGTTTGTTTGTGATGAAAACCGTTTCTATCTGAATGAGACATAGGTCAAGAATCCTGTCCTCGAATGTGGGAAAGGGAAGACCCCCACATCTGTTCCTGTCAGGCCCCCATCAGGGGACTTGGATGATGTTCCTGTTATCAGTTCAAGAGCCCAAGACTGTAAAAATACTTGTTCACTGAAAAGGCAGGGCGCACGAGGACATTTGGCTTCGCCTAGGCGCTACCCAGGAGACTGGCCCAACCCCAACTCCTCATCAGCACAGACCAGGAGATTGGGTCTACGTCAAAAGGCACCACCTGGAGACCCTGGAGCCACGTTTGAAGGATCCCTACACCCTACACCGTGGTGCTGAGACCCCCACCACTCTCAAAATAGATAGATGGCGTCGCGACCTGGGTCCATCACACCCACGTCTGGTCAGCGGACCCATCCATGATCCGGAAAGACTTCGTCACCAAATGGAGCGTCGATCGAGATCAACACAACCCGCTCAAGCTCAAGCTACGGCGTGCTCGACCTGCCCGATGCTGGTAACATTGAATAGACTTAGATAATGCCTGCATCTTCATGGACATGGCTCCAAAAAGACAAGGACAATTCATAGGAAGATCAGGAATAGACTTTAGTATCACATGTTTAGTATGTTTCATTGTATTGATATGTTATATTGACCTTTGATTCTTTTGCAGGTTTGAATGTATGTTGACTGTCTTGGAAGGGAACTATGTGGGGTGACCCCCAAAAGTAAAGGGTGACTAGCTGCCAAGAGGGCAGGTGCCCAACTGGGCAGGGAACGGTGCCCATCAGGTTTTGGTCTCTGTTGAGAGACAGCTAACAGTTGGCAGCCTGTGTACTGCTTGCAGGCCTTTGTGACCATGCCCATGTCAGGGGTAGTCTGAAAAAAGCCTGTTTAGAATAGAAGGTCTAAGGCATGGTTATGCATAGAAAGAAAGTTTAATGCCAACAATTACTGTTTTGTTAAAAAGAATTGGCAAGGAAAGTCAGAAAATCTTAAAGTAGGTCAGTATGTCTTTCTTCTTATGTAATTCCTCCGAAATTTGGCAATGCTAACATGGCAATACATTTCTTTGCATAGATTCAATAAGACCGGTTCCTAATAGTGGTTTTATTAATGGAAAACTTTAACTGGAGTATCATGTTTTAAAGAGCCCTGTCTGAGCTCTAAAGACTTGAAGCCAGTAAGAATGCCACGAAGAAAGCCTGGTATCCTGCTTGAAAGCCCTGAAGATGGCTGGCGCTGGAGTGTCAGGCCGATGCCCTACCATCACTGGCGGTTGGTAAGAGTAGAAGGGGAGCAGTAAGGATGCCTCTGCATCCCTGCAGAACCCCCACACACTCTGGGCCGCAACAAGTAGGAGGGCTACTGAGATGGGCCTTAAAGCCTGGAGCGTGGGCTCAGGTGGAGTTGCTACAGGTCAGAGATTCACCTAACTCAGCAGATACTGCAGGCGGGCCTGATGGCAGCTGGGTGGCGTGGCTTCCTGGCCCTACGGGGCATATTAAGATTCAACCATGAGATTCCAGCAAAGGTAGTCAGTTACCATTCTTGTTGTGTTTATGCAAACATCAGGACAGTAGATAAATTAATCTTGATTTTGCTTTTTGATAGCCATGGAGGAATTTTAAGAAGAAAAATCCTATTTCAATAGAAGTTGTTAAAGCTAAAATGGTTTCTTCCCCTTCCACCAGACCATTTGTTAAGATATGCCCAGTATGGGCCTCTAGCACTGGTGGAATGGAAATGCAGTCCGTCTCATGATTGAGCCAAAAGTTCCAAGACAAAGGGGGGAATGAAAGGGCGAGGGCTAGGCCCTCCACCTTGCCCCAGGGTAAGGGCTAGGCCCTCCACCTTGCCCCAGGGTAAGGGCTACGTCCTCCATCTTACCTTGGCCACGTGCTTGGCAAGGAGCGTCTTCCCGGAAGTCTAAGACTCTGCTAGCCACACCCAGGAACAAGACATCGACTTGCACCTGGCCAATCAGCAGAGCACAGTCCTTTCTCCTCCCCTTACTCCAACCCCCCCCCTTTAAAAACCGTCTCTAGGCGGGGTTCTGTCTCTTGGCCACTTGGCTAGCCGATGTGTCGGTGAGTCTGGTGGATGGAGAGCTCAAGCTAGCTTGAAATACAGATTCTTATGCTTTTGCATCGGATTGGCTAGCTCCCTGATGTGGTTTCTTGGGAATCTTGAAATCTGGGCATAACAGGTATCATTGATGTTTCTCTCTCTCTCTCCCTTCTCTCTCTAAATTCAATAAAAACTTATTTAAGAGCTTCTTCTTTCTTCCTAATTCCTATCACATGTCTCTTTCTCATCTGGTCTGGCTTATACTCTTCCAGCTGCCATCTAAACTATTCTCACTCTTCTAATGGCCTTGTGGCCCCGGGGTCTACCCAACACACTGCTACCTGGTTTATCTCCCCAAATCAAAGGCAATTTTACTCCTACTCAAAGTCCTTCCATGGATCTTAGTTGCCTACAAAGCAGAAGTGATGCTGGCTGTTAATATCCTCTACAATTTGGCTGCAAACCACCCACCAACATTATTCCCTTTCACTCTTCCGTGTGAGCCCTCAACTCCAGGCAAATTGATATCTACTCACTAGCCTGGAGCACACTGCCACGCTCCCCACCTAAGCCCAGCAGCACTGACTGTGCCACTGGTCTTATATTTGGCATATGCTGCCTTAAGATAGAGTTTACTTCAGTGTGTCTGTCTCATGGCTTGTCACAATTCCTAAGATTAGGAATTGTGTACTATTTGTCTTCATACCCTCAGTACTCAGTCCAGGCTGGGTATGGCGGGCCCTCAATAAATCTCTCTTACTTTGACTGCGGCTTTCATTAAAGATCAAGTCTTATTTACAGCAGTCCATCTGAGATAAACCTGAACTACAATCATATTAGAATCTCTCTTTTTTTTAAATTTTCACCTTGGATATGTTTTTTTTTTATTGATTTTTTTAAAAGAGAAAGTGAACAGGAGAGAGAAAGCCACATCGATGTGAGAGTAACATCTATCAGTTGTCTCCTGTACACATCCTGACCAGGGATCGAACCCACAACCTGCTGGCTTAGGGGATGACAACCAACTGAGCCACCGGCAGGACCATGTCAGAATCTCTTGGAGTGACAAAGTTATAATCAAGAAGTAAGATATCTATAGGCATTTCTGGTGGATTCATCTGTTGTTCTCCAATAGCAGAATTACCCTGCTTCTTTCAAATTCAATGTTAAATGTCACACAACAATATCGCAACTGGGTAAGCACCCTTTCAGTCTACTTACATTTATTTCTTAGGTTAAGAAGGCATGGCCTTCCACACGAAGACCACGCTGGGAGTCACAGGAGTTTCTTGGCAGTGAAATTCTCTGAAACAGCTTTAACCAACCAGCTGGATGCAAAAAGCCTTTCTGACAGCTCTGCTATCAGCAGTTTTTCAACACAGACCTTAACTCAAGCGTGCCTTCTGATTATAAAGCTTATTCCTTCTACTTTGCTTCTTTTTAAAATATGTTTTTAGTAATTTCAGAGAGGAAGGCAGAGGGAGGGAGAGAGATAGATACATCAATGACGAGAATCATAGATCAGCTGCCTCCTGCACACCCTACACTGGGGATCGAGCCCACACCCTGCACATGTGCCCTGATGGGGAATTGAACCATGACCTCCTGGTTCATAGGATGATGCTCAGCCACTGAGCCACACAGGCCAGGCTCAACTTCGCCTTGATCTCTCCTGCTGCTTAAGCCAATTGGCTACTTTTTTCTAACTTGAACAAAGATAAAGTAAGATACTTTCCTCTGCTGTTGGAAGCCGCCCATTGTCTTCACTAGCAGAGAAGTGTGGCAAAGGTCAGAGCTATGCACTGACTGTTTAGTGGAGACAATGGTAGCTGAAGCAATTTCCCAACCAGATAGTCATGTAAATCCTCACTGATAAGATAGTCTGTCTGTAACTGGAAATTTCCTAAGGGCTATAGGTGTATCCCAAACTGAATAAAAGGATGGCAAGGCCTGAGCACAGGTGGAGTCCTTCCTCTTGCGTTGGGCTCCCGCTTGGCCCCCCAATTTCCAAATTATTATTTCTTGTCTTCATCTTTGTCATTTGCACGCGGCCCTTCTCTGGAGCCTGAACCCTGAACCACACAGGACATGGGTCATCACGCTCTGATCTATAAGTATAGTTTTTAGATATTGTTTAGGATTGATTAAAATAGCAAAATGCATATCATTGTAAAGTGCTTCTCTCATTCCTCTCCCTCACCACCACCACCCCCTTCACCAAAATGGCTTCTTAACTACGTGGTCTGTTCAGGAGCAGGACGGTGCACTTCACTACGCGTTTCTGAAAGGGCGAGGGCTAGGCCCTCCATCTTGCCCCAGGGTAAGGGCTACGTCCTCCATCTTACCTTGGCCACGTGCTTGGCAAGGAGCTTCTTCCTGGAAGTCTAAGACTCTGCTAGCCACACCCAGGAACAAGACACCGACTTGCGCCTGGCCAATCGGCAGAGCACAGTCCTTTCTCCTCCCCTTACTCCAACCCCCCCTATAAAACCTGTCTCTACTCGGGGTTCTGTCTCTCGGCCACTTGGCTTGCCATTGTGTCGGTGAGTGTGGTGGACGGGGAGCTCAAGCTAGCTTGAAATATAAAGGACTCTTTGCTTTTGCATCGGACTGCTGGCTCCCTGTTGGTTTCTTGGGGATCCTGAAATCTGGGCATAACAGTTCCTGTGAGAACAAGCACAGCCCAGCACCACCACGCACACCTTCCACCACCCACACCTTCCACCATGCACACCTTCCACTGTTACAGAAGACGGGAGAAGAACCAAGCAACGCTTAGAGAGATGGAGTTACACTTTATTATTATTATTATTATTATTATTATTATGCGCGGGCCGAGAGAAAACTGTATTTCAAATTCTTGGCCCCAACATGGAGGAAGTTTCCCTATTTATATCTTTTTACCTTCTTTGTCTCCCAAATATGGGGTTTTCTGGTCCCCTTTGCAAGTTCTTAAAGAGCCCTATGTGCTGGGGCTTTGAGACCTCAGCCAAAGGCTTGGCCTGGTGCCAGCACTAATAACTTCATCTGGGGAAGGTTTAATGGCCTCTCTGGAATGGGAGTAGTCTTATTTTCCTTATTACTTAAGCCAGCAAGCATTTACAGGAGCCAAAATAGCAGTGTTAAAATTTCAAACAGCAGTTTTTATATAAGATGGATGCTTCACCACCACCCACACCTTCCACCACCCACGCCTCCCACCACCCACGCCTCCCACCACCCACGCCTCCCACCACCCACGCCTCCCACCACCCACGCCTCCCACCACCCACGCCTTCCACCACCCACGCCTTCCACCACCCACGCCTTCCACCACCCACGCCTTCCACCACCTACGCTTTCCACCACCCACGCCTTCCACCACCCACACTTTCCACCACCCACACCTTCCACCACCCACACCTTCCACCACCCACACCTTCCACCACCCACACCTTCCACCACCCACACTTTCCACCACCCCTACCTTCCACCACCCACACCTTCCACCACCCACACCTTCCACCACCCACACCTTCCACCACCTACACTTTCCACCACCCACACCTTCCACCACCCACACCTTCCACCACCCACACCTTCCACCACCCACACCTTCCACCACCTACACTTTCCACCACCCACACCTTCCACCACCCACACCTTCCACCACCCACACCTTCCACCACCCACACCTTCCACCACCCACACCTTCCACCACCCACACCTTCCACCACCTACACTTTCCACCACCCACACCTTCCACCACCCACACCTTCCACCACCCACACCTTCCACCACCCACACCTTCCACCACCTACACTTTCCACCACCCACAGCTGCATGTGGGAGACTTTAGGGATGGACATGCCGAGGAGCCAGAGGAAATGGCTGTTAATCAGCACTTTGCATATAATTGGTTTCCAATTGGCACAGTTGGAGGCTCCCTGCCAGGCCCAGTTTCTAGAACACAAAGTAGTTGGATGACTCAGGAAGGAATGTTCAGAACCACTGGCGCAGGGAGGGGTGGAGGGTGCACATGGATTTTCAGTACTTTTCATGTAATATTTTAGATTTAGATTGTTTTAAATTGAGATTTCAGTATTTAGGATCTTAGAATTTTCTTATTTCAGAAGTCTTGCGTTTACATAAGTGTTTCTCAAATCGCTGGAGAGAAGACCTCACTCACTCGGGTATAATGAGGCTGAGACTTAGCCTCTCCTGCCACCCACCGTTTCCGGTGCCTCTGCAGATGTAGGTCCCAAGTTAGGGACTTTCAAACTCTGCTAAAAAGCCACCAGTGCTGCCCCCTCCCAGCCCACTGCTTGAAGCCAGATGCTTAGCCAGACGTCTCAGTCGCCCAGCAGGTGAGTTCAGGGAACCCCCTCCCCCACCTCATGTCCTGCCGCTCCCATAGGTTCCAGCGAGACAGTCGTTCCCGTCTCACACTCGTTCTGATCACTGGGAGCAGTTACTGTAAGCTAACAAGCAAGTCACCTACACCAGACAGTTTCTACTGAAAATGGCACACGGTATTTTTCAAGTAAGGAGTGGAACTCAGAAACTTGTGACATGATCATCTGTTTCTCGAAGACTTCCCGCTTCCCCCCCTGCACAGTGCCCTCACGCTCTCGGAATTCCCTCTCTGCTCAGTTTCTCCTGCAGATCCTGCCCGTGCTCCAGGCCCAGAACTAGCTCTGCCTCCTCCTGCAACCTTCCCCAGCTCTCCAGGGACATCCCCTCCTCAGAACTCACAGCGTTTACTGGCACTTCAGTGCCATAAATAAGGTACTGAGTTACTTATACATCCGGGTGGCAGATAGCATTTCTGCAGGCAGACTGGACGCAGAGAGCAGGAGCCATGAACTGCCGGGGTGCTTGCCGGTGCCTTGCAGAGGGGGTGCTGAGTAACCTGCCAGGAACATGACACCACCGGTGTGCTGAACACCGTTCTTGCTGCGTCTGTCTCCTGCAACTGAACTAATTCAGGAAAACACCCAACAAGCTCGGGAGAAAGCTGGCAGGTGTTTGACAGACAGAGGGAGGTTTTGAGAGGATAAAGGAAAGGACCAAGGTTGGGAGGTGTCTTAGGGAATGAAACTCGGAAACTCATGACATAGTAGTTATGCTAGATCACCTGTGACTTGAAAACTTCCAGCTTCCACACCCCAGTGCCCCACACTCTCGGAATCCCTTCTCTGCTCAGTTTCTCCTGTAAAGGATACAAAATAGGAGATCCCTGATTGTGATCACATGCTGACTGGCGATTAGGATGGGAGCCAGGTGGCCGTGAGGTTGGCCACGGCCTCCCGGGAAGGTGCCCAAGAGAAACGACTCTCTCCAAGAGCATCCGTACCCCTTGCCTACACAGTTAGCATCAGCTCCATCTGGGACACCACTGGGCTGCAAAGTCTGCTTGAAAAGGATCGACAGCTTACTTGGCAAGAGAGAACATACATACGTGGATGCCTACAAAGACCAGCAAGTCTGCACTAGCTCCTGAATGGGATGCCGTGAGGGCGGCACTGTGAGCTGGGAGGCGGGAGGGCCAAGGGTGTCCTGGCAGGAAGGGTTCATGGAGGAGACGGCACTAGAGGTGCACCCTGCAGTGCGAGCAGGACGTGGGCAGGGGACAGGCGAGGAAAGAACACCTCGAGGTCCTGAGCCTCGAGCAGCGGTGGGACTGGAGCCGATGAAGTGGCCGGTGCAGAGCACCCGGCGCTGCTGCTGATGTGTGACCCGGCGCGAACCCACTGACCACATCACCTTCTACAGCATTGCGCTGAGGCTGCCCGAACAAACAGGAAGCCAGACAAAACAGATGTGGCTGACTAGTGTGTGACAATGACAGGTAGGAACCCAATGACATGTGTCTAACTTGGCGCTAGGGACTGTAGAGAAAACATTTAAAACATGGCCAATGCCTTCAAAAAGCAAGACTAGAGCGTAAGAAAATACTTTGAAAGCCTAGTATAATCGGTGTGAAGTTATATTATTCTGACTATATAACACAAAAGTACTTTAGAAATTAATAAAGGGGACATCTGCAATAGTTTCAACCATCTAGTATAATAATAGAGGAATATGCACATTAGCCAGGACGCTGTAACATCGCCACCGATCTACAAGTGGCTGAGAGCTACGGGAAGGTGGGGCAGCGAGCGACAAGTGGCGGTGAGCGGGGTGGCCAGCTGAGGCGAGCGGCAGCAGCTACTCACGCACGGATTCGTGTGCAGGGCCACTAGTAAAATAATGTACATAGATCAGTATGGACATGGGTGTTTAGTAAATCCCCTGAGGTGGCCCATCAAAACCAAATTTCCTTCCAGCTCCCAGCAGCACCAGGGGTCTCTGGCGAGGAGCAGCCTCCAGGCCACGCAGGAGCCATCTGACTGGGCAGCTGGGAAAGGGGGTGGGGCTGGCCCCGCCGTTCTGCCTCTGGATCCTGTTTCTGCTCAGATCCACCCAGTGAGAGGCCCGGCCAGCTTGCAGAGTATGAAGCCATGGACAGTCACTCTGGGAGGGAGGGTGCGGCTCACAGTACTGAGTCAATGTATTATTCATGAGGCATCGCCCCGTTATTTATGGTTATAAAGTCCACGACCCAGCCCAGGGCAGGAACGGCTGTTTCATGCTGCCATTTAACAGTCTGTCTGAAAGGGAACGTGTGTCCTATTTCCACTTTCCCACGTGTTACAGCGGCAGGAGCCGGCTCCTGGGCTTGCAAACCCCCCTCCACTCTCCCTTCAGTGTCCTGCAAGCCAGGCACCGCCTCCCCGTCCTGGAAGCCAGGCCTCCTGGCAGTGAGCTGGGTCCCTCGCTCCCTGGCCGCTGGGGATGGGGTAAGAGTGCCCTCCAGTAGCGTCAGGGAATGCAGAACCAAGCACAACAGTTCCACTGCTGAGAAGTCGGCTGGCCGAGTGCGCTGTGCTCTCACTGTGCGAGGAGAAGCGAGGGCAGTGTCTACTGAGAAGGAAAGAATCGATGACGGAGGTCACGGCTCTCTACAAAGGAGGTGCCAGGTTGAAATGCTGACGGAGGCTCCACGCGAATAGAAGCTGCCACTGCTGGAGATCGCCACTTTCTAGCACTTTCCTGTCTGACCTCATTTGCCCTCAGAAGCCTGGAGTGTGTGCTCTGAGGATCCCCACTGTGCAGAGAAGGAGAGACTAATTAGCTTGCTTGGCTTGACCTAGTAAGAGGCAAAGGCAGGACTGAAATCAAGGCATTCCCACTCTTTTTTTAAAAATATATTTTATTGATCTTCTACAGAGAGGAAGGGGGAGAGATAGAGAGCTAGAAACATCGATGAGAGAGAAACATCGATCAGCTGCCTCCCGCACACCTCCCACTGGGGATGTGCCTGCAACCAAGGCACATGCCCTCAACCGGAATCGAACCTGGGACCTCTCAGTCCACAGGCCGACGCTCTATCCACTGAACCAAACCGGTTTCGGCGGCATTTCCACTGTTGACTCAGTGCTCTACAGCCGATTTGCAAAAACATTTAGAGCACATCCAGCGGCTTGGGATCTAGTGGGCCAGCCCAGTGGCTGTGCCATGGTGGCAGTACAGGATGAGGGGGCTGTGTGCGCTGCTGGCCCAGGATATAGATGGGGGCACAGAGGATAAAGTTTCCTGGAGGAGGCGCTGGTCCCATGGCTTTTGAAGCATAGTGTAAATTAGAAGGAGAAGGAGCATACAGTAGATTGATTGAAAAATGCCCACAGCCCAGCCGGTGTGGTTCAGTGGTTGAGCGTCGACCTATGAACCAGCACGTCATGGTTTGATTCCCTGTCAGGGCACATTCCCAGGTTGTGGGCTCGATCCCCAGTAGGAGGCATGCAGGAGGAAGCGAATCCCTAACCCTCACCCTATCCCTATCAATGACTCCCTCATCATTGATGCTTCTAGCTCTCTCTCCCTCTCCCTTCCTCTCTCTGAAATCAATACAAACATATTTGGGGAAAAAATGCCCACAATTTTTCACTCCTTGTATTCTTGGCCCTTGCAATTGGCTTTGCAGCTCTTCTCATGAAAAGTTTGGGTCTATTTCTCATGCCCTAAATCTTGTCACTTGCTTTGGCCAATAGAATGTGGTAAAAAGGATGTTGTGCCTGTTGTAAGCCTCGGCTCAAGTTTAAAGAGGCCTCACATGTTCTCTCTCTCTCTCTCTCTCTCTCTCTCTCTGCCATCCACATGTGAAAAACCTGGGCTAGCCCCCTGGATGACAACATAACACATGGTCAGTTACCCTGGTTATTCTAATCAACAGCCCACCAACCATCACACATAAAAGTGAGCTGAGCCCATATGAGACCTGCCGGCTCACGGTGAAACCATCAGTTGACTGCAGAGACGTGAGTGGGCTCAGTCAAGGTCAGCCAAGCCTGACCCCGATTAGCAGAACTGCCCAGCTGACCTCTAGACTCATGAGCAGAGAAGTCAGAGTTTATTGCTGCCTGTCGCTGAGGCCCTGTGGTTGGTGGTTATCCAGCAGTGTGGCCATAACAGAGGTAGGCAGGGCCTCCTTCATCAGCTGAGACCAGTGTGGTACAGGCTGCACTGTCATCCCAGGACACTTTGCTTTGGAAAAGAATATGGGATTCTCCAAAGGGTCCAGGCAGGGCTTCTCAGAGTTGGCCCTATTGACATGTTGGGCGCAGTCGTTCTT
This sequence comes from Myotis yumanensis, assembly GCF_028538775.1. Taxonomy (NCBI): domain Eukaryota; kingdom Metazoa; phylum Chordata; class Mammalia; order Chiroptera; family Vespertilionidae; genus Myotis; species Myotis yumanensis. The sequence continues at coordinate 2,974,491 of NW_027223770.1, read as the reverse complement.
GGGAACCGCTCTGTGTGCCATGGGATGTTCCGTAGCATTCATGGTCTCTGCCCACTAGATGTCAGAAGCACCTCCATTTGTGACAACCGAAATGTCTCCAGACGATGGCAAATATCCTCTAGGGGGCAAAACTGCGCCTAGTTGAGAGATAGTCCAGAAACCAAAGCAAAGACCTTACCAAATACCCAGTCCCCCCAGCCCAGCAATCTTTTCTCTAAGATAGTTTCAGTGGCAGACCAAGCTCGGCCCGTGGGAACAAGTCCCCCCGTGGAACATGTGGTCCTGGGGTGGCCAGTAGGGGGCATGCAGGCAGGGCTCCACAGGGAGGCTCCTCAGCTGCTGGGCTCTCCTTAAGCTCTCTCTGGGTGTGGCAGGTGCTGGCTCAGCTCTCTGTGTTGCCCATAGAATGAAGCTTAAAAACAAAAAAGGAAACTAAAATGCAGGACGAGAAGGAATTACAGGCCGCCATGTAGATCAGACCCCGTGGCCAAGGTTTTCTTCGCTCCCCTCTGACCAGCTCCTGCTCCGAGTCACTGTCTTTCATTCTTAGGTGTTTGTGAGAAAGAGCAACTCATCGCCACATTCCCACACAAACCTGGATATTCCAAATGCAACTTGCCCGTTTTATCAGTTTCTTAATTTGAAGCTACAAAAGATGGTTAGCATTTTTCCTCTTCCAAAGCTCAAGTTTAAATCAGCATCTCTGATCATAATCACACTTCCCAGGAGCGAATTTCACCTCCTGAGAGCAGGCCAGGTCCGGTCTCAGGAGAACCCGCCCTGAGCTGCAGCTTAATCAGCGCGCTCGCTCAGTGGTTCCAGAAGCCGCAGGCGGTGTGGGTGGCTCAGCACCTCCTGACTTCTCACTCACCGCCCGCCCCGCACCCTCACCGCCAGGCACCCTCACCTCCCCGCACCCTCACCTCCCCGCACCCTCACCGCCCCGCACCCTCACCGCCCCGCACCCTCACCTCCCCGCACCCTCACCGCCCCGCACCCTCACCTCCCCGCACCCTCACCTCCCCGCACCCTCACCGCCCCGCACCCTCACCTCCCCGCACCCTCACCTCCCCGCACCCTCACCGCCCCTCACCCTCACCAGCCCACACCCTCACCTCCCGGCACCCTCACCGCCCCGCACCCTCACCTCCCCGCACCCTCACCTCCCCGCACCCTCACCTCCCCGCACCCTCACCGCCCCTCACCCTCACCAGCCCACACCCTCACCTCCCGGCACCCTCACCGCCCCTCAGCCTCACCTCCCCGCACCCTCACCGCCCCGCACCCTCACTGCCCCGCACCCTCACCAGTAAGCATATTGGAGATTTATGTCCTTTGGGCCTCAATCAAATTACTTACCTTCCACAGGCTTCCATTTTCCTCTAATAAATAGTAATAATAGTAACCTTCTACTTCTCTGCCTTGCAAGACAAACTGATGGCCTCAACCATGAGTATGTGTTCCACAGTCCACTAAAGAGAAAGAGGACATCTATTAAGAAACAGGCAAATCGAAGTTGAAGCTATCTTAAATTCTAAGTTCTCAGCGTCTCACAGGCAATCCTTTTATTTGGTTTCCCAGTGGCCCAGGCCTAGTCTTGCCCATTGGGAGTGCTTCAGGGAAAAAGATGAGGTCATAGATTCTTGGCGTCTCCATGTTGGACGAAGCCAAACTTTCGGAAAATGAGCTATTAATTCGCACTCTCTGTAATTCAATTGTTAAGTTTCCTGCGGAGTTTGTGGTGATGGTTCGGCTTTGTGAACACAAGAGCACATTGGGGTGGAGAACAGAGGAAAAGTGTTAGGAGTTCAGGTGAGGCTCCCCGCAGGCTGTTTGGGGGAATTTGCATTGTGTCTAATGTTAGAGATGACAAATTACCCATGGGTTTCAACAAGAACAAGAAATGCAGACTGTTCCACGGCCGAGGCGAGGCATGCTCCAGCGTGCTCCATCAGAGGAAGCAAGCACTTCCTGCGAGGCCTGGGGGGGGTGGGGGGGGGGCGGATTTCCCACAGGTACCTCCCCTACAGGCCCCGGGATGCTCCAGAGCACTTGACACCTTGCTAGGTGCCCGCCCACACAGAAAGTTCTAGATGTCAGTCAGACTGGGAGAGAAGAGGGAAGCTTAGGTCCTTGGCCCCGTGGAAGTCATCATCCAAAAGCCTGCCTCCTGCCCGGCCGGCAGGGCTCTGTGGGTGAGCATCGATCTGTGAACCAGGAGGTCAGGGTTCGATCCCTGGTCAGGGCACGTGCCCAGGGTGTGGACTCGATCCCCGGTGTGGGGCCTGGCAGGAGGCAGCCGATCAATGATTTTCTCTCATCATTGATCTCTTTCTCTCTCTCTCTCTCACCCCCAATTCCTCTCTGAAATCAATAATTTTTTCAAGCCTGTTTCCTGGTTTCTGAAAGCCTAACAAACACATGAAGAGAAATGACAAGCCCATGCATATTGTGCCTTGCAGAATCCACAGGGCCGGTTTGTAAATTCTCTTTGAGCCTCAAAGCAGATCTGGAGCATTCGCAAACATGGTCTCTGAGTGACGGTTCGTCCACCCCGGCCACTTGTAGCAATAGTGTCTCCCCACTCACTATACTTCTCAAACCAGCCCTACGGAGCTTGCGTCCTTGGCAGCAACCTTCTCCGACACTGAATGCGAACAGTTAAGGCAAAGATGTTCCTTTTATTCTCACCCCTTTCTCTACATATTGATGGACATACAGTAAATACAGTGGACTCTCAGTTCCCGAACTTACTGCATCCCGAAAAGCTGTCTGAGAAGCAATTTGTTCGAAAACCGAATCATTTTTCCTAGAAATAATGTAAATTGAATTAATTTGTTCCAGACCCCCAAATGATTCCCTGTTTTAACCTTTCTTATATACAGTACGTGTCTCCTGGACTGATTAATCTATAAACAAGCACTTCTCTTTTTGTGTGTGTGGGATTATCTTTATTGTAGAAAGTATTACATATGTCCCCTTTTCCTCCCCACTGACCCTATCCAGCCTGCTCCTGCCCCCGACCCCAGGCCTTCATCACCCTATTTGTGTGTCCCTGGGTTATGCACATATGCATACAAGTTCTTTGGCAGATCTTTTCCCACCCACCCACACTTCCCTGCCTTCCCTCTGAGACTCCACAGTCTGTTCCATGCTTCTATGTCTCTAGATCTACACTGAGTGGCCAGATTATTATGACCACCCCATTGGTACTTCATTGACACTTCCAAAAATACTAAATATTGAAAACTTCCTAAGCAAATACTCTCAAGGTTTTATTATTATTATTATTTGCATAACTAATTCATTTCATTGTACTGATGGGGTGGTCATAATCTGGCCAGTCATAATAATCTGGCCACTCAGTGTATTTTGTTCATCAGTTTATTTTTTTCATTAGATTCCACATTTGAGTGAGATCATGTGATACTTGTCTTTCTCTGACTGGCTTATTTCGCTCAGCATAATGCTCTCCCGGTCCCTCCATGCTTTCTCAAAGGGTAAGAGATTCTTCTTTTTTACTGCTGCTAGTATTCCATGGTGTAGATGTACCACAGCTTTTTTATCCACTCATCTACTGATGGGCACTTGGGCTCTTTCCAGATCTTAGCTATTGTAAATTGTGCTGCTATGAACATAGGGGTGCATACATTCCTTCTGATTGGTGTTTCAGGTTTCTTAGGACATATTCTTAGAAGTGGGATCACTGGGTCAAATGGCAGTCCCATATTTAATTTTTTGAGGAAACTCCATATTGTCTTCCATAATGGCTGCACCAGTCTGCATTCCTACCAGCAGTGCTCTGGGGTTCCCTTTTCTCCACATTCTCTCCAGCTCTTGTCGTTTGTGGAATTGTTAACGGTAGCCATTCTGACAGGTGTGAGATGACACCTCACCGTGGTTTTCATTTGCATCTCCACAATGCTCTCTGAGCATTTTTTAAAATATATTTTATTGATTTTCCACAGAGAGGAAGGGTGAGAGATAGAGAGTCAGAAACATCGATCAGCTGCCTCCTGCACACCCCCTACTGGGGATGTGCCCGCAACCAAGGTACATGCCCTTGACCAGAATCGAACCTGGGACCCTTCAGTCCGCAGGCCCATACTCTATCCACTGAGCCAAACAGGTTAGGGCTGAGCATTTTTTCATATGTCTCTCAGCCTTCTGTGTCAGTTTGGAGAAGTGTCTATTCAGATCTTTTGCCCATTTTTTAATTGGATTTTCTTCCTTTTGTTAAGTTGTATGAGTTCCTTATATATTTTGGATATCAACCCTTTATCAGATGTATCATTGCCAATCATGTTCTCCCATACAGTGGGTTCACTTTTCATTTTCTTGATGGTTTCTTTTGCTGTGCAGAAGCCATTTATTTTTATGTAGTCCCATTTGTTTATTTTCTCTTTAGTTTCCCTAACCCTAGGAGATGTATCTGCAAACATATTGCTATGAGAGATTTTGCTGCCTATGGTTTTTTCTAGGACTTTATGGCTTCACGGCTGACATTTAAGTCTTTCATCCATTTTTGAGTTTATTCTTGTGTATGGTGTAAGTTGGTGGTCTAGTTTCTTTTTTTGCATGTATTTGTCCTATTTTCCCAGCACCATTTATTATCTTGACTCCATTGTGTGCTCTTGCCTCCTTTGTCAAATATTAATTGAGCATAATGGCATGGGTCAATTTTTTGGGTCTCTGTTCTGTTTCATTGATCTATATGCCTGTTCTTGTGCCAGTACCAGGCTGTTTTGAGTACAGTGGCTTTGTAGTATAACTTGATATCTGGTATTGTGATTCCTCCAACTTTGTTCTTCTTTCTCAAGATTGCTGTGGTGTTTTGGGTCTTTTTTGGTCCCATATAAATTTTTGGAGTGTTTGTTCTAGGTCTGTGCAATATGCTGTTGGTATTTTCATAGGGACTGCATTGAATCTATAGATTGCTTTGGGTAGTATGGACATTTTAATGATGTTGATTCTACCAATCCATGAACATGGTATATTTTTCCACTTGTTTATATCTTCCTCTATCTCTTTTTTCAACATCCTGTAGTTTTCTGAGTACAAGTCTTTTGCCTCCTTGATTAAGTTTATTCCTAAGTATCTTAATTTTTTGTTGTTGCAATGGTAAAAGGGATTGTGTTTTGTTTTTTCTCTTTCTGAGAATTTATTATGGGTGTATAAAGATGCCATCGATTTCTGGGTATTAATTTTGTATCCTGCTACATTGCTGAATTCATTTATTAAATCTAGTAGTTTTTTTGTGAAGTCTTTAGGGCTTTTTATGTATACTATTATGTCATTCGTGAATAACGACAGTTTTACTTCCTTCTTTCCAATTGGGATACCTTTTATGTTTTCCTCCTGTCTTATTGCTGTGGCTAGGACTTCCAGTACTATGTTGAATAAGAGTAGTTAAAGCGGGCACCCCTGTATTGTTTTTGTTCTTAGGGGAAATGGTTTTAGTTTTTGCTCATTGATATGATGGTGGCTGTAGATTTGTCATTTATGGCCTTTATCATGTTGAGATATGTTCCCTCTATTCCCACTTTGCTGAGAGTTTTTATCAAAAGTGGGTGTTGGATGTGGTTGAATACTTTTTCTGGGTCAATTGATATGATCATGTGATTTTTGTCTCTCAGTTTGTTTATGTGATGTGTCACGTTTATTGATTTGCAAATATTATACCAGCCTTGCATCCCTGGAATAGATCCCACTTGGTCATGGTGGGACCAAGTGGGATCTATTGTCCTGATCTTTTTAATGTATTGCTGGATCTGACTTGCTAATATTTGTTGAGGATTTTCGGATCTATGTTCATCAGGGATATTAGCCTCTCGTTCTCTTTCTTTGTAGTGTCTTTATCTGGTTTTGGAATTAGGCTAATGAGGTTTGAAGTGCTTTTTCCTCTTGGATTTTTTTTTAGTAGTTTGAGGAGTCTAGGTGTTAGTTCTTATTTGAATGTTCGATAAAACTCCCCTCTAAAGCTGCCAGGGCTTCTGTGTGCTGGGACTTTTTTGATTCCTGCTTCTACTTCATCAGTTGTTATTGGCCTATTCAGGTTTTCTGATTCCTCCTGATTCAAGTTTGGGGAATTGTATTTTCCTAGAAATTTGTCTATTCCATCCACATTGTCCAGCTTGTTGGCATATAGTTAGTCATAGTATTTCCTTACAATCCTTTGTATTTCTGTGGTTACTTCTCTTTTTTCACTTCTGATTTTATTTATTTGGGTCCTCTCTCTTTGTTTCTTGATGAGTCTGGCTAAAGGTTCATCAATCTTTTTTATTTTCAAAGAACCAGCTCTTGGTTTTATTGAATTTTTATATTCTTTTTCGTTTTGTTTTGTTTTAGTTTTTAGTCTCTATATCATTTATTTCTGCTCTGACCTTTGTTATTTCCTTTCTTCTACTTATTCTGGGCTTTTCTTGTTCTCTTTCTAGTTCTTCAAGTTGTAGGGTTAAATAGTTTATTATTAATTTTTCTTGTTTTTTGAGGTAGGCCTGTAGTCCTTGAACTTCCCTCTCAGGACTGCTTTCACTGTCTCCCATAGGTTTTGGGTTGTTGTGTGTTCATTTTCTTTATTTTTTCAGGAAGTTCTTTTTTTTTTTTTTTTAAATTAAATCTTTATTGTTGTGATTACATTTGTTCCTCTTTTTTTCCCATAACTCCCCTTCTCCCAGTTCCCGCCCCACCCTCCGCCGTCACTCCCCACCCACTGTCCTCATCCATAGGTGCACTATTTTTGTCCATTCTCTTCCCGCATCTCCCATTCCCCTTCCCCCCCCCCCCAAGAATAGTCAGTCCATTCCCCTTCTATGTCCCTGATTCATTGTAATCACCAGTTCATTCTGTACATCAGATTATTTATTCACTTGATTCTTAGATTCACTTGTTGATAGATGCATGTTTGTTGTTCACAATTTGTATCTTTACCTTTTTCTTCTTCCTCTTCTTAAAGGAAACCTTTCAGCATTTTGTATAGTACTGGTTTAGTGGTGATGAAGTCCTTTAGCTTTTCCTTATCTGTGAAGCTCTTTATCTGACCTTCAATTCTGAATGATAGCTTTGCTGGATAAAGTAATCTTGGTTGTAGGTTCTTGGTATTCAGTACTTTGAATATTTCTTGCCATTCCCTTCTGGCCTGCAAAGTTTCTGTTGAGAAATCAGCTGACAGTCGTATGGGTATTCCCTTGTAGGTAATTGAGTCTCTTTCTCTTGCTGCTTTTAAGATTCTCTCTTTGTCTTTTGCTCTTGGCATTTTAATGATGATGTGTCTTGGTGTGGTCCTCTTTGGATTCCTTTTGTTTGGGGTTCTCTTCGCTTCTTGGACCTGTAAGTCCATTTCTTTCACCAGGTGGGGGAAGTTTTCTGCCATTATTTCTTGAAATAGGTTTTCAATATCTTGCTGTCTCTCATCTTCTGGCACCCCTATTATTCTGATATTAGTGCGCTTGAAGCTGTCCCAGAGGCTCCTTACACTATCTTCACACTTTCGGATTCTTTTTTCATTTTGCTTTTCCAGTTGGGTGTTTTTTGTCAAATCTTTGGTTTGATTCTTGTGCTCCTCTGGTCTGCTATTTGGTATAATATTCTTTATTTCAGTCCGTGTATGCTTACTTTCTAATTTCTTTATTGTAGCATCGAGGGTCTCATTAGTTTTCGTGAGGCTCTGCACAAGTTTATAGCAAGCCCTCAAAATTGCGATTCTTAGCTCCATATCCTCCATTTCTGTCATGTTTTTTTGTCTCCGCATCTTTTATGCTTTCTTGGTGCACCCCCTTGTGGTCTTTGTGCGCAGTCTTGTTCTAGCCAAGCCTTAATTGTTGTAGTTAACACTAGAGGGATTTGACCACCAGGCCGACTGGCTGTAGGAATCAGCTGTGTGGAAAACGTCTGCCTTCTGGGGAGGCGCTAATCCAGCCTTTGCCTGAGGCGATCGGCAAATGGCTGTGCGTAGGGTTTGGGTGGGGCGGGCTCAACAGGGTGGGCGGAGGGAGCAGTTATGGCCACTCTCAGTCCCGTTCCCAGAGGCTCTGCTTCTCAGAACCCCGGCAGCCGCTGCAAACCTCGGAGAGAAAGCTGCCCTCAGGTTCCAACTGATGCCGGATCCCGCTTCTCCCGTTTGAGTCTGGGTCCCTAGAGACTCGCCCAGATCTGGAGCCCAGAGTCTGAGACTCACTCCTGACCGAAAACGACAACCGCGCCCTCAGCCACCAGCCCGCTTTCGCGCGCACCTCGGTACTTTTGTATTTTCCACACTGCGCCTCCTCTGAGCCTCGGTTTGCTGTTCTCTTTCCTTCTAGTTGTAGAGTCTCTCTTCAGCCAGCCTTCCTGTGGTTCTGGGTGATGTCCGTTCCGTCTTTTAGTTGTATTTTTGAAATGGTTGTTTGCGGCAGCGGTCTCTGGTGTTTACCTACGCTGCCATCTTGGTCTCCGGATCAGGAAGTTCTTAATTTCTTTCTTGATCTCCTTGGTAACCCATTCACTGTTTAATAACATACTAGTTAGCCGCTATGTGTTTAAAGGTTTTTGATTATTTTTACTGTAGATGATTTCTAATTTCATTCCATCTGAGAAGATGCTTGATATGATCTCAATCTTCTTGAATTTGTAGAGACTTGTTTTGTGTTCTAACATGTGTTCTATCTGGAGAATGATCCAGGTGCATTTGATAAGAATGTATATTCTGCAGCTTTTGGGTGAAATATTCTATAAATGTCAATTAAATCCATCTGATCCAGTGTGTCATTTAGAGTCACTGTTTCCTTGTTAATTTTTTGTCTGGAAGACCTGTTCAGTGAAGTCAGAGGGGTGTTCAAGTCCCTTACTATGACTGTTTTTCTGTCTATCTCTCCCTTAAAGTCCTCCAGAATCTATATTTTTAAATATTTAGGTGCTCCTACATTAGGTGCATATATGTTTACCAGGGTTATATCCTCTTGTTAGATCAATCCCTTTAGTATTATGTAGTGCCCTTTATTGTCTCTTGAGATGGCCTTCAATTTGAAGTCTATTTTGTCAGATATGAGTGTTGCTACCCCAGTTTTGTATTCTTTTCTATGTGCATGGAAAATTTTTTTTCCATCCCTTCACTCTCATCCTGTGTGTGTCATCTGATCTGAGGTGGGTCTCTTGTAGGCAGATATAGTTGGGTCATGTTTTTGTATCTATTAAGCTACGTTATGTCTTTTGGTGGGAGCATTTAATCCATTTACATTTAAGGTTATTATTGATAGGTACTTATTTATTGCCATTTTAATTCTGTATGCCTATGTTTCTCTCTCTCTCTCTCTCTCTCTCTCTCTCTATATATATATATATATATATATTATATATATATATATATTTCTTCTCATTACAGCAATCTCTTTAGATTTCTTACAGTGCTGGTTTGGTGGTGATAAACTCCTTTAGCTTTTTGTTTTCAATCTGGGAAGTTCTTTATTTCACTATCTATTTTTTAAAATATTTATTTATTAAATTGACTGGGGTGACATTGGTCAACATGAACATACAGGTTTCGTGTGTGGGTTTCTATGTTACAAGATCTGTATATTGCTCCATGTGCCCACCACCCAAAGTCAAATCTTCTCCTGTCACCTTATATTAGGACCCCCTTCTTCCCCTATCCCCTTACCAACTACCAGTCTGTTGTTTGTGTTCATAAATTTCAGTTTTATATCCCATATATGAGTGAAATCATGTGGGTCTTAGCTTTTTCTGACTATTTCACTTAGCATAATGTTCTCAAAGTCCATCCATGTGGCTGTAAAGGGGCTATTTCATCCTTTCTATGGCTGAGCAGTATTCCACTGCATACAGGGACCACATCTTCTTTATCCAGTTCTCTATCTCAGGACACTTTGCTTATTTCCATGTCTTGGCCACCATGAATAATGCTGCATATATATTTGTGAATACATGATTTTGAGTTAATTAGGTATATACCCAGGGAAGGAATTGTTGGGTCGTATGGTAGCTCTATTCTTACTTTTTTGAGAAATCGCCAGACTGCTTTTCATAGTGGTTGTACAAGTCTACATTCCCACCAACAATGAATGAGGGTTCCCTTTTTCTACAACTTCTCCAACAGATGTTATTGCTTGTTTTGTTGATAATGGCCACTCTAAACGGTATAAGGTGGTATCTCATTGTAGTTTTGATTTGCATTTCCCTAATTGCCAGTGGGATTGAACATCTTTTCATATATCTATGGCCTGTTCGTATGTCTTCTTGTGAGAGGTGTATTTTCAGGTCCTCTGCCCACTTTTTGATTGGGTAGTTTGTTTGGTGTTGAGTTTTATGAGTTCTTTCTATATTTTGGAAATTAAACCTTTGTCAGAGCTACTGTTTGCAAATATCATCTCCCATCTGATTGGCTGCCTCTTTGTTTTGTTGTCAGTTTCTTTTGCTTTTTAGTTTGATAAAATCTCATTCATTTATTTTTGCCTTTACATCCCTTGCCTTTGGGGTCAGGTTCATAAAATGTTCTGTACAACCAAGGTCCATAAGTTTGGTACCTATATTTCCTTCTATGTAACTTATCGTTTTGGGTCTAATATTTAGATTTTTGATCCATTTTTAAATAATTTTTGTACATGGGAAGAAACTACATTTCTTGCAATGCTGGTTTGATAGTAATAAACTCCTTTAGCCTTTTTTTTTTTTTTTTTTTGGTTTGGGAAGCTCAGACAAAAGTTTTCCCAGCACCATTTATTGAAGAGACTATCTTTAGTCCATTGTGTGTTTCTGGCTCCTTTGTCAAAACTTATATGTCCATATACATGTGGTTTTATAGCTGGGCTCTCTATTCTGTTCCATTGATCTGTGTGTCTGTTTCTCTGCCAATATCATGCTGTTTTTATTATCCTATACTATAATTTGATGTCATTAGTGTGATACATCCAGCTTTGTTCTTTTTTCTCAGGATTGCTTTGGCTACTCAGGGTCTTTTGTGGTTCCATACAAATCTGATGATTTCTTGTTCTATTTCTTAAAAAAATGACATTGGGATTTTGATGGGGATTGCATTAAATCTGTATATTGCTTTGGGTAATATGACCATTTTAACTATGTTGAGTCTTCCAATCCATGAACATGGGATATTTTTCATTTTGTTGTGTCTTTTTCAATCTCTTTTGATAATGCTTTGTAATTTTCAGTATATAGGTCTTTCACATTCTTTGTTAAGTTTATTCCTAGGTATTTTATTATTTTGGTTGCAATTGCAAAAGGAATTGGGGGTTTGTTTTCATTTCTTTTTCTGAAATTTCATTGTTAGTATACAAGAAGGCAATGGATTTTTCACTTTGATTTTGTATGCTACAACTTAACTGTATTTGTTTATTTTTTCTAATAGTTTTTTGGTGGAGTCTTTTTTTTTTTTTTTGGTGGAGTCTTTAGGGTTTTTTATATACAGATTCATGACATCTGCAAAAAGATACGACCTTATGCTGCCATTTCTCTGATGTCACTTTTTCACCACTATTTTGAATAATAGCCTTGTTAGATATAGTAATCTTGGTTTCAGATCCTTGCTTTTCATTACCTTGAATACTTCATGCCATTCTCTTCTGACCTGTAGAGTTTCTGATGAGAAATCAGCTGACAGCTTTATAGGAGCTCCTTTGTAGTAACAAATTGCTCTTCTCTTACTGCCTTTAAGATTCTCTCTTTGTCTTTAATTTTTGGCATTTTAATTATGCTGGGTCTGGGCCTGGGCCTGTTTGGGTTCTTCTTGCTTAGGACTCTCTGTGCCTCCTGAACTTGTGTAAATTTTCCTTCACCAGGTTAAAGAAGTTTTCTGCCATTATTTTTTCAGACAGGTTCTCTATTCCTTGCTCATCTGGCACTCCTATGATGTGAATATTGTTGCATTTTACATGGTCCCACAGCTCCCTTAAGCTGTTCTTTTTAAAAATTGTTTTTTTCTTTTTGGTTCTCTGATTGAGTGATTTTTTTTCTACCCTTCCTTCTGATTCACTAATCTGATCCTTGGCTCCCCTTAATCTACTGTGTATTCCTTCCAATGTGTTCTTTATTAGTGCTCTGTCATTCTACCTCTTTTCCCATGCTGTTGAGCATCTTTGCCATCATTATTCTGAATTCTATATCTGATGAATTTCTTATCTCCTTTTCATTTAGCTCTTCTTCTAGAGAATTCTCTTCTTCTTCCATTTAGGACTTGTTTGGTGTGTGTGTGTTTTTTGTCTCCCCATTTTGGCCGCCTGTTTGGGTTTGGTCTATGTATCTGGTGGATCTACTATGACTCCCAATTTCTACTGCAGGACAATGACAGATGCTGTTTGTGACTGGCCCTGAGTCCTTTGTTCGGAGCTATCAGCAATCCACAGCTTGTGGCTCCTTCTGTTGGAGCTGGGTGCCTTTGGGAAGAACCAAGATGTGCTCCAAGGCTTCTTATCCTAGCACCAGGTCCAGAAGGAAATCAGGCAAAGACCCAAAGCTTCCAGAGATCCATCTCTGCCTGCAGTCTGAGTGTTATTCTCAATTTTAATTAGACTCAGGCCGTCAATCACAGGGTGCGGCAAGAAGTTATACAACAGGGTGGGGCAATTGCTTCTTGCTCCCTCTCCCCCCAAGCAAAAGCTGCCTGGATGGTAAATGCCTGACGGAGAACCATGTCCTCTGCAACATGAGGGAATGACTCAGCACAGAAAACCAGGGTGCTGCCTTCCAAACTCCAACCCCTCACTCTGGATTCTGCTCACTCAGCTCTAATCCACTCAACCTTCCCTCTGCCAGAGCCCAAGGGGAGTGACTGCACATGAAATGCTGTGTTGGCTCTTTAAAAGGGTGCCTGCAGTCCCAGCCATCTACCTCTGGCAGACAGCAGCCCTGCTGCTTTTCACAGCCAGGTATTATATGGGCACCTTTCTCAGTTCTCAGTGGGGACTGCCCCCCCCCCCCCCATACACACACATCTGAGATAGCCCCCCTGAACTTCAGCTGCTGGTTATCATCGGGGTTCTCTCCAGCGAGTTTTCAGTTCATTATTCAGGATGGTTTTCTGATTTCAGTTGTAATTCCAGTTCAGTCGTGGGAGAAGGTCAGTGTAGCTTCCACTTGCTCCACCACCATTTTTGATCTCTGACAAACACGTCTTTTCTTCAATTTATTGAACCACCCGCTACCAGCCTTAAAGGAGTCACTCATTACAGGGAATCTTTCAGAAGTGTTATGCAGCATCTCCACTTTTTCACACATCACATCACAGCTGAAATGCACTCACCAGCTAACTGCTGTTTGTTTACCCAAATCAGCCATCATTGTTCCACCTCTTTGATGATGCAAAGTCGTCTGTGACCATTGTTTCTTTCTCACCCTTAGCAACTTCAGCGCTCTTGATAGCCTCTTTAAGATTTAAAATGGTGCTAACCACCCATTTTGCCAGCAACAAAAGCAAAAACAAGAATATATTCACAGCACAGTTTCCTAAGAGGTAAGCTACTCCCATTCTCTCCTTTATTTGTGGCCTGAGAGATGCTTTTTGTCATGCTAATCTAACAGCATGAAAGGGTCCTCAGGTCGATAATGGAAGCTAGGTCAACAACTGAGACTGTTTTTCACCAACTTGGTTGAGAACTGAGTTATTCACGATGGCAATGTTCAAGAACCGAGGTTTGTCTGTGACATCACGTTTGCAAATCCTGACTAGTTGGGTAAATGTGCCACTAGACAGGTTTGCTGTGTATGGTCGAGGGTTTCCAGCTGAAGGTGTGAGTAGAGCTGACGTCCAGCCTGCGGCTCTCTCAGCAAGCCTTCCCCCTGCCCCCCAGATAGCCCCCAGCCCCCTACCCTTCCCCCCCCCCCCCTCGCCCCTGGGCCCAGGGCTGTGTTCACTGCAGAAGGTAAACCTATTTATGTGAGTCTGCACATCGATTGTCCTGGGCTTCTTCGTGTAGCATCCACTGTGAGGGCAGCCTTTTCCTAACTCACACAGAGGTGCCTGGCAGTGTGGCACTGCACCTGTGATACCGCCTTCACCAAAACCCTGGGGGGCAGACGACTTTGCATCAGCACTTACAGGGGAGGCAGGCAAAGCTCTAACACTTTCAATGCTTTGAACAAAGCCTGGAAGCTGGGGCCACTCTGTCGAACCCCATGCGGATAAGCGCGCTCAGGCTGCTTTGCAAGAAGGCTCAGTCTATCTCCCCCTGTGGCGTGGCAGGGCTGCCCCCACCCAGGCCAGGGGCCCTGGTCAGCGAGCTTCAGCCGTTTAACTCAGGGAAGCAACTGCAAGGTTCTCATCAGAAAAAAATGCTATTTAAATGTCTCATGCTTGAAGATTTGAGCCAAGATCTTCAGGCAACAAGTTATCATAAGTGATAGGAGTTCACACTTTATTATTCCTATTTCCCAAGAGAACTAGGGAGATAAAATGTGCCCTTTTTCAAGGCAATAAAGAGTTTTGGCTTAAGAAATTTTAATTTTAAAAAATCTAAAGGACTGGAGAACAAAAAGAAGATTGGCTTCTTGATCCTGAAGTGGTGATAAGGCCAGGGACCCCTGCCCCTTCACCCCAGACCCCTGGCCCCCGTCCTCCCCATCTCCGGCTCAGCACGTCCACCTCAGCTGCTGTGACGGTCTCACTGGTCCCGTGGCTGTCACTTTACAACCTGCTCATGGAGCTGCTTGTTATTCTCCCTCCGAGACACGGTGACAGCTCATTTAGAGGCGATCAAACGTTTATCAACAGAGAGAGAGAACCAAGGGGCACAGTCTCTTAACTGAAATTCTCTGGTTTCTTGGCGAGGACAAGGGCAGAGGGGAAGTGCTCACAGGTGGGGCTGGGAGGCCATGTGTGCGGGTGAAGGAGTCTCCTCTCACAGTAGGATCCACGAAGGTTCGAAGCCCCACCCTCCTGCTTTCTAGCTCCGCCTTCTAGGCACGGAATCAAAACCGCTGAGTCTCCATGTCTGTTAAGGAATGATGAGGCTTAAGGGTCATGAAAATAAAAGGCCCAGTCCCTAGGAAGGACTGGTAACCAGCAGCCATTATAAATGAGAGCACTGGGGAGATGGAGGTGAAACAGAAAACCCTGCTTTCAGACTGTCACTGGAGAGGCGGGATGGGGTTATCTGCCCAGCAGTTGCCTCCCAGCAGAGCGCGGGGAGCGTAGAGCGGTGGGCAGCTGGGGAGAGACCCATGAGGGAGCTCTGCTTTTTGTTGTGTTTTGTTTTGTTACCAGAAGTGTAACTAGGGGGATGTGTTGCAATAGCTTCTCCGTTGTCCTTTCGTCCAGGGTGTGATCTCATCTTTGTGACAGAGGTGGTCGCGGGAAGCCCAGCAGCAGCCTGTCTGCGCCCGGCCCGTGTGCGCCAGGACGGGGTTAGATCTTGTTGAATAAGTGAGTGAATGAAAGGTAAACTAGTGAACACCGGGGCCTCATGGAAAAGAAAGAAACTGATCCCATCCAGCATCTTCCCTCTGTGTCCTAGTTTCCTATATCTAAATGTGTTTCATATTCTTCCTGGCAAAGGCATTTGAAAAAAAATAATAAAGCAGAAATGTTCAAATGGATCTGACATGGATGACAATCCCCAGAAGTGAAAAAGGCTCAAAGACTGATGACTGACCTTCCCCTCCAGACGGAGCCAGGGGCGTCTCATCCAACTTCTTACATCTGAGCTGTTTACACCAAAGCGAAAGTGACAGAGGCGGCCTCCAGCCTCTGCAGTCCTCTCTGCACCTTAAGTGGCCGATGGAGGCCACGCGGGCCCCTGGTGCCACGCTGGGCGCGGCCACTGAGCAGGACATGTCCTGTTGATGATCTGCCTCGTGTATTTTCTTTCTTATTTTTTCCTCCAGCATCTTCCCCTTTCCCCCTCCCTCCTCCCCCCTCCTCCTTTCCCTCCCTCTTTCCTTTCCTTTCTCTCTCTTTGCCTGCGCTCCGGGATTGTTATCTGGCATCCTGTTATTCAGGGCTGAAGAACCGGCTGCTTGTTTGCTAAAGTGAAGTTGCCTTGTCACCACCGTGGCAGTGAGAGCCAGAAATCCTCACACGAATTTCCCTCCCTCCAATCATCCTGACCCACCCCACCTCACCGCGATGACTCCGCCCTCTCTTCCAAGACCTTTCCTATGGACGCGCGTCAGGAGTGTATCCGCATGTGCACCACAGCACCTGCTAGGATACAGAATCGTTCCAGCAACGCTTGCATTGAGGTCCTTCTCTGAAAACTTGCAGCCACCTTTCCTCTGAGTTGTAGCTCCTGGTGGCTTCTCCACAACGTGCCCAATAGAAATGTAGCTTCTGAAACCGGTCACTGCTCCGCTCAAAACCTCTAATGCAGCGGTTCTCAGCCTGTGGGTCGCGACCCCTTTGGCGGTCGAACGACCCTTTCACAGGGGTCGCCTAAGACCATCCTGCATATCAGATATTTACATGACGATTCATAACAGTAGCAACATTACAGTTATGAAGTAGCAACGAAAATAATTTTATGGTTGGGTCACAACATGAGGAACTGTATTGAAAGGGCCAGAAGGTTGAGAACCGCTGCTCTAATGGCTCCCTATCTTCCACCAGGCCAAGTCCAAAAGCCCTGCCTGCCGCGTGGAGCCCTGTAAAACCTGGCCCCAGTTTACCTTCCCAGTAGCGTTGTTGTCCAGATAAGCCAACCTCCACTCTACCGCCTCCACACTCAGCCCCTTCCTGCCTCCTCACCTTCGCCGCTCTCACTTGCACAGCTTCCACTCTTCCCATCTCCACTCATCACACTTGAGGACCCTCTTTCTAGGCCCCACTTAACTACTTCTCCCAGGAATTCAGCCCTGATGACCCCAACACAGAGTAAGTGCATTTCTCCCTGCTGTCCTGTGGCTCTGACATGGTGCTGAGCCTGCCCGTGTCTCGGGTAGTATCCACCATGCTTGGAGCGCCCGCTCCAGGCTCAGGACTGCTCAAGAGAATTCACACAAAGATCTTTCTCCTTACAACAATCCCGTTCTCCAGAGAGAGTAACAGAGCCTGTGTGGTCACGCAGCTGATAAACGGTGGAGCTGGAAATGGAAACCAGGTGTATTAGACTCCAACCACTTTCTGTTGCACCAAGCTATCCCGGGAGAGAGGCGGCCTGAGCTCTCTTATCCTCATTCCTTCCTTCATTCGGAAGCACGCATGCGTGTGGAACAGGCACAGGTGTGGCGCTGAGAGCCCCTGTGGGGGACGGACAGCCACCTAGGGCTCAGGTGAGAACGCAGGCAGCAGGCGTGAGTTCCCTTTTCTAACATTTCTTTATCTCACCTCTGAGCTTGTGGGTGCCCACATTGGTTGTTGCGATATGAGTAAGTGTGTTCTGAAGAAATAGACTTCAGTTGGTGCAAGGGCACTTTCAGAGGCTGTCTTCTCTGAGACCATCTAATGCTTCCTTCTGTTTGAGTGTGGAGCTCAGTTCTGTGGGATAAGCTCTCTGCCTGGAGCCACACAACAGACCAGGGGCCGGGCCAGAGGAGAAGGCAGGACGGGGCCCTGGCTGGGTTCTTTCCCACCTGCCGACCCTGCAGGTGCAGTCCCGCTGCCGCCACGATCAGGCATCTCATGTACTTTCCCTCCCTGAGTTAGTTGTCAGCACTGAATTCTGAATTGTTTCCAGGCTGAGCCATCACGTTCAGGTCAGCAAAAGCCTGGGAGTCATAGTGAGAAATTTCAGATCTGACACTTGCCAGTCCCCCTCGAGCCCCGGGTGGGCACCGTCCCTGGTTGTGTCTATGTTAATGCCACAGTCAGTCTAGCAGCGTGATCGCCTCCAAGTAAAGTCACTCAGAACAAGGGTTTGTCATGTCAGTGCCGTTCCACTGGAGGTGACTCACGGTCAGGTCTGGAAGTGTTCTTTATCTTTTCACGCCCCTCTGCTGTCTGCACCTGAGGGTGATCAGATAAGTCCGTGGGGTGAAACCTCCAGAGCTTCCGAGGCTCCCCCAGAGCACTAGACCTGCCATGCTCGTCCCCTCCCTGCCCCCCCCCCCCCCGACTGCTGTCTGTCTGTGCACCTTGGAACCACTTGCTCAGCCCTTCACAACCCCCTTTCCTCATCTTCAGAAGGGAGGTAAGAGCACCAGCCCGCAGCCTGACTGCTGAGGACTCACTGAGACTGTGGTGGAAGCACCTTGTAAACTATAATCGTTGTGAGAGCTCAACGTGCCACATTTCCAGGTCAATCAGGCAAATGCCTGACTTCGTTCAGGATGAAAAATGGTGGG
The DNA here is from genome assembly GCF_028538775.1 of Myotis yumanensis. Classification (NCBI taxonomy): domain Eukaryota; kingdom Metazoa; phylum Chordata; class Mammalia; order Chiroptera; family Vespertilionidae; genus Myotis; species Myotis yumanensis. The sequence continues at coordinate 2,956,272 of NW_027223770.1, read as the reverse complement.
GAGGCGGGGTGTTTGGTGTCTAGAAATAGAGAAAATAGCCTCTTAGCAGAAATCTGTTTAGCTCTGCCTCAGAGCACCTAGGAAAGTGTCCATTCTTAGCGGGGTCTCTCCTTGTTCGTTAGTCCTCACAAAAGACAGAGTGAGAGGAAATTGCTGCCAGTCAATAAACACCACACATTCATTAATTCATTCCTTCAAAGATCATTTATTAGCACTGAGGCGGGCCAGACATAATGTTGGGGGCAGAAATAGAATATTGGAAACTAACTGGGAGAAATACTAACCCCGCTCCGTTAACCACGCGGTTCTGTTCCGGTTAGAAAGCACAGGCTCACCGGCTGGGAGTCACACGCCCTGAATAGGGGAGCTCCCATCGGAACGCAGTCCATCCTCCTGTCCTGAGAACTGCCTGTCACCATGGGAAGATTGACAGCCTTGTGCTGAGACAATCTAGTCCCGGAGGCACTGCTCTTTACAACCCCAGCCCCTTTGCCTGTAATCTGGTCCCAGGGCGCCCACCCTCGTGATCCCCCGCCCCACGCACACACACATACACAGCCCACATGACTTGTAACCTGTAATGATTATCCCGTGCCCACTTCCCCATGCCTGTAATTCCTGCTTCCCCATGTAATCTTTGTCCTTCTACCAATATAAGCAGTCGGTTTATGGGGGGTGAGGAGCAGATGTCTGTGGGTGACCTGCTGCTCTCCCAGGCTGCCAGCAGGACTGGAATACACCCTCATTTGATTCAACCCTGTCTCTGCTGAATTGGCTCAAGTAGTGACAGGCAGCACGGACCCATTGGTTGTCCCCTTACACTTAGGATGAGCTAAGAGCTAGGAACGCAGATGTGTATCTATACAGACATTTACAAAGAAGTCTGCAAGGCTGTCCACCAAAGGCCCCTTCCTCAGCCCTCCCTCCCTCCTTTCGAAAGACTAATTTCACAGAACTCTGAGTCCAAGGCGACTCAAGTGTGCTGAGTTCTGGCCAATGGTACCTGCCCTGCCACCTCAGGCAGCTCCCAAGACGCAACAGAGCCGCGGCGCCAACCAGCAGGAGTTCACTCATCTTAGTGGGACCCTCCTCATCGTTGAGGAAACTTCAAAATGGATTGAAGAAACCCCTTCATTCTTCCTTGGTCTGAATTGGGCCCATGTCTATCCTAAAGCACTGCTAAAGGGATAGCATCACTGGTTCAGACCAGTGCTTCTCAAAGTGTGCTCTGGGAACCCCTGCAGGAAACCAAGACCCTATCGGAGTGCCTAGGTCAGTGATGGTGAACCTTTTGAGCTCGTGTGTCAGCATTTTGAAAAACCCTAACTTAACTCTGGTGCTGTGTCACATATAGAAATTTTTTGATATTTGCAATCATAGTAAAACAAAGATTTATATTGTTGATATTTATTTTATATATTTAAATGCTATTTAACAAATAAAAATCAACCAAAAAAATGAATTCACCTGTCACCTCTGACATGCGTGTCATAGGTTCGCCATCACTGGCCTAGGTCAAAACTAGTTTCATAACAAACTAAGATTTTTTCCTCTTTTTCATTCTCATGCTCTCAAAGTACAGAAAGTACAAAAAGTTCACAGATATGAAACTACCACTTTTTTAAAAATATATTTTATTGATTTTTTACAGAGAGAAAGGGAGAGGGATAGAGAGTTAGAAACATTGATCAGCTGCCTCTTGCACACCCCCTACTGGGGATGTGCCTGCAACCAAGGTACATACCCTTGACTGGAATCGAACCTGGGACCCTTGAGTCCGCAGGCCGACGCTCTATCCACTGAGCCAAACCGGTTAGGGCGACTACCACTTTTTGAATTTTGATGTAGTACCAAATCAGATTATAAACAACTAGAGGCCTGGCGCACAAAAATTTGTGCACTGGGAGAGGGGGGCATCCCTCAGCCCGGCCTGTGCCCTCTCGAAGTCTGGGACCCCTCGGGGGATGACCACCTGCTGACTTAGGCCCGCTCCCCGGGGGACTGGGCCTAAGCTGGCAGTCAGACATCCCTCTGGCAGCCCAGGAGCCCTCGGGGGATGTCCACTTGCCAGTGGGGAGCAGGCCTAAGCTGCAGTCGGACATCCTTAGTGCTGATGAGGAGGCAGGAGAGGCTCCCACCACCACCGCTGTACTGGCGGCTGTCAGCCTGGCTTGTGGCTGAGCAGAGCTTCTCCATGTGGGAGCATACTGACCACCAGGGGGCAGCTCCTGCATTGAGCGTCTGCCCCCTGGTGGTCAGTGTGTGTCATAGTGACCAGTCATTCCCAGTCTTTCTGCTGTTAGGGTCAGTTTGCATATTACCCTTTTATTATATAGGATAGAGGCCTGGTGCATGGGTGGGGGCCAGCTGGTTGCCCTGAAGTGTGTCCCAGATCAGGGTGGGGTCCCGCTGGGGTGTCTGGTCAGCCTGGGTGAGGGGCTGATGGGTGTTTGCAGGTTGGTCACATCCCCTTCAGGGTGGGGGTCCCCACTGAGGTGCCTGGCCAGCCTCGGTGAGGGGCTGATGGCTGTTTGCAGGCTGGTCAAGCCCCCCCAGTGGGAACCCTCACCCCATGGAGGTTTGGGAAGCCTGGGTGAAGGGCTGATGGCTGTTTTCAGGCTGGCCACACCCCTTTTAGGGTGAGGGGTCCCCACTGGGGTGCCTGGCCAGTCTGGGTGAGGGGCTGAGGGCTGTTTTCAGGCTGGCCAAGCCCCCTGGTGACAGAAGCTCCCAGCCTCTCCTTCTTTACTTTTTTCTTTTTTATTCTGGGATTTGTTTACCTTCTATAATTGAAACTTTGTAGCCTTGAGAGGAGCTCAGAGCTGGCCAGGGCAGGTGGGAGAGAAGCCTCCTGCTCACTCCAGCTCCGTGGCCATGGCCGACTGAAAGCAGGTATCTGGGGTTTATTTACCTTCTATAATTGAAACTTTGTTGCTTTGAGTGGAGCTCAGAGCCAGAGGCAGGCGGGAAGCTTGGCTTCCTCCATCATTGGGGCAACCAAGCCTCCTGCTTGCTCCAGCTCCGTGGCTGCCGGCCGCCATCTTGGTTGGGTTAATTTGCATGTCGTTGCTCTGATTGGCTGGTGGATGTGGCTTAAGGCGTAGCAAAGGTACGGTCAATTTGCATGTTTGTCTTTTATTAGTGTAGATTATTTAAAAGAGTTATTAAAATATTCCTCTTTTCTAATCATCTATCTAGGAGGCCACATTTTCTTCATATATTTTAACCAAAACAACATTTTGCAACAAATTGACTGAGAAAGTAGATATGAAAGTCCAACTATTAAGCCAGACATTAAAAAGATTTTCAAAAATGTAAATGTACCACTTTTGTAACTGATTATTTTTTGTTTTGGAAAATAAATTTATTATTTTTCATGAAATTGTGGACAAAGGGGCCACATGCTAACCTGACAAGCTCAGGGAAGGCCTGCATGGTGGTCTTGCAAACTCAGAGACCTAAAGTCACCACAAAGGATGGTCTGAAATTAAACTTTAACTAAAAGCAGTGATGGTGGGTAGTCACCTCCTAGGCCGGTATCTTCACTGACAAGGTCAACCTTTACCGTCACTGAGCCTATCTTGAAGCATGGTAACAACCATGCTTGGGTAAAAATTGCTGTTTAATATTTTAACCCTGCTGATTTGGCTTCTGTAATTATTTGCTTGCTAAAATAATAGAAAAGTTATTTTGATTTTCTGAACTTATATAAGTTATCCCATTCGATTGAATACTCCATTGATTGTGGTTTGAATACCCCATTGATTGTGATCTTACTGGTCTTTCAAAACACATTCATCTGCACCTGGAGACCAGGACAGCACAATTACTCTAAATTGCCTTAGTGGCTCATTTGTATCCATTAACTCAGTGGTCCCAAGACCTGAAACTATAATTCATCTTTGTAACTAACTTGCTCATCTAAGCTTCTGTAACAAACTGCTTTTTGCAAACCATGTTCCTCATTCCAAACCTCAAGATGTAATCAATACCTTTGTGATATTTGCCTATATAAGTCTGATGTTTTGGCCAAGGGGGCACTACGAGATTTGGAGAGCATTTGCCCCCTCGTAGTCCCGGCTTTGAAATAAATGTGGCTCCTTAATTTGACTTCTCGAGGTGCCCTTGTGTGATTCACGGGGTACATTACAACAATCTGTCTTTTTACATCTATGATAACATCCTTGAAATGTCTGGGTAACTTGTAACTTCCCTTTTTCTGGACCCCTTGGGGCACAACCTAATGTGCCTGGGCACCAGGACGGATACCACAAATTCCTTCATTGTTACTGTTATCCTGTTCATTGTTGACTGTTAACTCTCCTGCCCCCACCTAAGTGTGTGTCTATCATTTTACTTTTTATCCAATCCCAGGGGTTTCCCAGCTTTGCTTTCTCCCGCCTCTCTAATCTATCACCAATGGATTTCTTGTAACCCACCTATGTCCCTCCTTTGATTGCAATTATAAAAATAGATGAGAAACCGCATTCTCTGGAGCATTATCCCCATCCATTGAGGTTCTGCTTCCTGGCAATTGTTAAGAGTTTGGCTCAAATAAACTCACAAAAATTCTTCACAGGTTTGTATGTTTTTACATTAACAAAATGTTATGCGTGTTAACCTGTAACAGATTTATCATTGTTATTTTTAAGTGAATTCTACATATTAAAAAACTCTTTTTTAACATCCAATACAGTAAATAGATGTAACCTTCAAAACTAAAGCTCTCCGGGGTTTTCAATAACTTCTGAGAGTAAAGAGGTCCTGAGATCAACAAGTCTAAGAATCCTTGTTCAGACAAGCCTGGCACGTGGGGTATGGTGAGGAGGACACTTAGAAGAGGCCAGGAAGGGAAGATGTAGGAGAATGGCTCTTGGCGAAATACACAACATGCCTACAGCATTGTTTCTGAATTCTGGGATTATTGATTGTTGTTATTTTTTCTTTGATTTTCTTTGTATATTGTCTGAACTTTTAAATGAGAATATACTACTTTTATTGTTACAGAAAACTAGAGAAGAACCAAGTAACGCTTAGAGAGATGGAGTTACATTTATTATTATTATTATTATTATTATTATTATTATTACATGCGGGCCCAGAGGAAAATGTCTCTCATATTCTGGGCCCCGTCACCCAGGAAGTTTCCTGTATTTATACCATTTTACCCTCTTTCTCTCCCAAATATGGGGTTTTCCAGTCCCCTTTGCAAGTTCTTAAAGAGCCCCTACGTGCTGGGGCTTTGAGACCTCAACCAAGGGCTTGGCCTGGTGCCAGCACTGATAACTTCGTCTGGGGAAGGTTTAATGGCCTCTCTGGAATGGGAGTAGTCTTATCTTCCTTATTATTTAAGCCAGCAAGCATTTACAGAAGCCAGAAATAGCATGTTAAAATTTCAAACAGCAGTTTTTATATAAGATGGATGCTTCATTATGAGCAGGAGAAAAATCAATAAGACAACTTCTATTTTGAAATAAGTAAGAAAAACTAGGATAAATCAGATCACTAGTTCCAGAAGCAGAGAAGGAAAGCCCTGGGGATGAGCTGCCTCTGAGAGAGACTTCCTCCTCCAAACTGCTGGGTGTGAAGAGAAGGGGAGGAGTGAGGCTGGGTTGAGGAAGGGCAGGATTCTTTTAAGAAGAGAAACATAAGCACAGGCATATGCTGAGGGCAGGATCAGAGTGGAGGAACCCAGAAGGTGGAAGAGAGGCCTAGACTACGTATGAAATGAGGTCTCTGTAGGGGCTGCCAGAGCAGGGAGGCGGGGACCTGCGCATGAGCTTTGGACCAGAAGAGGAGTTCTGCTCCCTCCTGGGGTGGGGAGAGAGGACTGGCTGGGGCAGGGCGGGAATGAGAGCTGGAGCAGAGGAGGGAGAGTTCTGGACTTTGTAAAGACACCCATCCCAGAAACAAAGGTTGAGAAGCACGGAAGCTATAACCATGGAGCCTTCCAGGAGGGTGCAGCCTGGTAAGAGAATGCCAAACCAACACCCAGCAGGCACAGAACACTATGTGTCATTTAGGGAATCGAAATACTAGTAATGCCTTGATATGCCAAGCTGCTTATGTGGGCAGAGTCATTTCAATGCTTTCCACCCTCAATGTTCCAGTTACATAGGTATTTTGAACTATTTAACCCCTAGAGTGCCGGGAGCGCTATCGCGCTCCGCCTGCAGTGTCACTATTAGATGCTAGTAGTTCACTCTTTACGTGGGGAAAAAAAATTTAAAACCTTAACTCAAAATGCCTTGGCAATTTTAGCATAGTTCCTAGGATATTGGTTGGCACTCAAAGGGTTAAACAATAATAACTCAAAAAAAGGAACCCAGAGTTCTCCCAGGACATCAAAAGCAGTGTAAAATAAGTTATATAATTTATTTGAAAGAAATATTAATAATTTAATACAAGATTTAGCAAACTAAGGCTGCAGCACAAATCCTGCCCACCACTTATTTTTGTTAAGAATGGAGAGAGTTAAGAATCATTTTTATAAAACCTCTCAGCAAAGTGGAATAGAGGGAACATATCTCAATTTAATAAAGGCCATGTATGATAAACCCACAGCTTACATCATACGCAACAGGGAAAAGCTAAAGTGTTTCACATAATATCAAGAGAAGACAAAAATGTTTACTTTTACCATTTTTATTCAATACTAGAGGCCCAATGCACAAAATTTGTGCAAGAGTAGGCCTTTCTTCCCCCAGCTGCTAGCATCGGCTTCCCTCTGGCACCCAGGACCCTGGCTTCCCTCGCAGCCCTGACTTCGTCTGGAAGGTCGTCCGGAAGGACCTCCTGAAGGACGTCTGGTCTAATTAGCATATTATGCTTTTATTATTATAGATAGTGTTGGGAGTCCTACCACAGCAAACCCGGGGGTTGGAGAATGGGTGAAAAAGGTGAAGGTATTAAGAACTACAGGCCTAGCCGGTTTGGCTCAGTGGATAGAGTGTCAGCCTGGGGACTGAAGGGTCACGGGTTCGATTCCAGTCAAGGGCATATGCTCGGGTTGCTGGCTTGATCCCCAGTAGGGGGTGTGCAGGAGGCAGCCAATCAATGATTCTCTCTCATCACTGATGTTTCTATCTCTCTCTCTCCCTTCCTCTCTGAAATCAATAAAAATATACTTTAAAAAAGAAGTACAGATTAAGTTACAAAATAGTCATGGGAATGTAAAGTACAGCATAAGGTGTATAGTCAATAATATTGTAATAACTCTGTATGATGCCAGGAGGGCACTAGGCTTACAAGGGGAATTACTTCATAAATTATATCATTGTTTGACCACTATGCTGTACACCTAAAACAAATATAAAATATTGAATCTCAACTGTAGTTGAAAAATAAAAAAGAATAGTTGTTATATTTTTAAATGGTTAAAAAAGATCAAATGAAGCTTATTTCATAGCATGAAAGTTACATGGAATTTAAATTTCTGTGTTCATAAATAAAGGTTCTTTGGAACATATAGACACAAAAATTCAATAGGTGTATGTAGGTATAATCAAAAGTAAGCTGAATACAGCTTCTAGAATTTTTATTAATAGACTAGAGGCCCCATGCACGAATTCGTGCACCGGTGGGGTCCCTCAGCCTGGCCTGTGCCCTCTTGCAATCTGGGACCCTTCAGGGGAGGTAGTAGTGCGTGAAGCAGCAGGCAGCCGGGAGGAGCCCAAGTCCAAGCCCGGGTGGGGCACCACGCTGCTCCTGCTCATTCCAGCCCGCTGCACCTGCCGCCCTCGGTAGCACTGCCACAGAGGCAGGAGAGGCTCGCTCCTCCACAGCTGCACTCACCAGCTGTGAGCCAGGCATCTGGCACCCATTGGTGAGCTGAGCAGCCCTCCTGCTGTGGGAGCACACTGCCCACCAGGGGGAAGCTCCTGCGTTGAGTGTCTGCCCCCTGGTGGTCAATGTGCATCATAGCAACCGGTCAAATGGTCAACCGGTCGCTTAGGGTTTAAATATATAGATAAGCTATTATTTTATGTCAGTGCCAATGTGGAAATCTGTGATGTCACCTGCAAAATCATTTAGCTCAATTGGTATCTGGAGAAAAGTTACCTGCTTAGCCAGTCCACCTTCCATTGGATGCCAACTTCTGGTTTAAGGAACAAACAAAAAACAACTCCTGAGTGAACTGGGGGCACTTTAACTTGATTCTTGAATAAAGTCTGAGGATGGGATTTTCTCATTTAATCTTCACAATAACTCTGTGGCATAGGTGATGTAATCATTCCATTTTACAGGAGGCAAAACTGAGGCTGAGGCACATGTCAAAATTACACAAGTGGTAGACAGTGGAATCAGATCCCACACGGAGCAGCCTGACTGCTGCCTCGGCGTCTGACTCTACATTATTTCCTGAACCCTCACCTCATGCTGCTGCTTGTTGGAGGGCCACGTTCTGCGTGAACCCACCCTGCCCACCTGGAGCAAGGCATCGAAAGCTCTTCCTGTCCCCTCCCAGAGCATCCTAAATAGACTTCTGTAGACCCCTCATCACATCAGTTGCTTTTTGTAACTTGAGCTCCTCAAAGGCAGGAAATATGCAGTTTTGATATTTGTAACCCAACCCCTAGTTCAAGGTACTTTCTCAATAGATGTTTATAGGCTGAGTGGAACATACCCCAATGCCATGAAGGATCTTCAAGAGAAAATGTATGGTCTATATGGTAGCAAATTGTAGGCACTGAATCAATATTCAAATATTTCAGTCATTCTATCGTTCCTCTTCTTTGTTAGGCCTGGAACGCTTTTTCCTAATTGCAACCTCTACACAATTACCTTCCCTCCTTTATCCAACACATAAATGTGTTTATTTTGGTTTCATGTGTTTCACTTGCAGACTGAGCTCTTTTTTGTTATTCATATTTATTTGTTAGATACTAAATCCTAAGACAGGAGGGATTTTGTAATAAATCCTGGCAGAGGGTTTTGAACCTAGTAGATGTTTAAAAATGAACAAAGATAATTCTCCTGGCTCATCGTTCAACCTGGTACCACTCACAATTCAGCACTAGCTCAAGAATTGTACATTTACTTATTCATTCAGTAAGTGACTATATGACTATTACAGGTTACAGACTGAGAATACAAATATAAAACAGATGGGAACTTTGTTTTTGGAAAGTACATGTCTACAAGAAGAAATAAGGAATATTCCACCAAAAAAATAGAAAATGTGCTACAACCATTTCCAACTGAACAGGTTAGAGAAGGCTTCCCGGAGAAAGAGGACTTTGCATAAGGCCTCAAGGATCAGTAATATTTAGAAATTTGGCCCCCAAAATAAGACAGAAGGGCGTTCCAGATGGAGCAAAGAATTTGAGCAAGGCAGAAAAATGGGAAGGCCTGGAGCATGTACTTGAAACAGAGCAAAATTCATTTTCTGAGGCACAGGGAGGGGAAGAAGGGTAAGGAGCAAAGAGGGGTGTGTTTGTGAATGCTGGGTGATGCAGCAATGCAGACAAGCTCCAGACTTCAAGCCACGGGAAGAATTTCCCTAATTTGCATTGCTCACGGGTGCCATCTCTACACCAGCCAATGACAGCCTCATGGAACCTTTGACCCCTGGCACTGGCATTTTCAAATGCTAGTCCCTCCTGGCAGATATTGTAACAGGGTATAAGGTATAAAAAAACCCTCGTATTTCATTTACTAATTAACCAAGTATTAAAAATAAGAAAATAATTATAATATGGTCTAAAGCAAGCATGTCAAACTCACAGCCCACAGGCCACATGCAGCCCACAATGAATATTTTTGCGGCCCAGCCAATATAACAATATGTAAGAAACGTTTTAATAAAAATTTTGTAACTTACTTTTTACAATATCCTGTTATACATAAATATTAATAACGAACTACAACGCTCGCTAATGACTAATTACTATAATCCTGTTGCATCCATTTCCCTTACATGCCTTACGCACAGGTGCACCATTTCTCTCCACCAATACTAGCAGTGAATATTTTAGCAGCCGATGGCCACGTCATTAGTCTTGGACTGACTTGTTTAGTGTGTGCAACAGGAAATATTTCACTTTCGGAGAACAAGAAAAATACGTTTATTTGCGTTACGCTTATTAGTTTGTGCAGTTATTCAGTGCTTGGTAAGTTACTGTTCAAGAAAAATATTAATTTTTATTAAAATGTTCTATTGTTTTATGTTAATGATGACTCATTTATTTCAGTCCTTTGTAGTCAGCATGTCTCTATTGAAATAAACCTATGTTCCTATGAAAATTGAAGCTTTTGTTTTTCTGCAGCCCACAGAAACGTAAACCTGCTTATTTGGCCCATGTTAGCCTTTGAGTTTGACATGCTTGGTCTAAAGTATTAATAGTTTCATATTTAAGCATGTTACAGGCAACAGCAGTTCCAGTTTCCCTTTTCACCAGCCTCAACCACAGGAGGGTAGCATATGCCAATGGCTGGCCAGGCCTACAACATCCTTTCTCCAGACATAAGCAATAAAACCTGCAGAGAGAAAAAAACACCAGACACTGACACACATCAAAGAGAACATTGAAACCACCAGATAGCTGGAATGTGAAACTGCACATCGCCAGAATTCCTTAATTCCCCTCCTCCCAGCACGCCCCTGTAAAAAACATTTCCTATCCTGAGATATCAGAGATAGGCTTTGGGATGAGAGTCCCTCATCTTCTCAGGTGACCATCACTTGAATAAACCTCTTTCCTTTTTCACCAGTGCCCAGCTGGTTTCATTACTTTTTCCTTTAGCATATTTTCACATCTGGAAATGTCATCCACATCATAAGCATAATTACAAATGCCTTTACACTTACGTAGCCTGGTATATGCCACGATTCATTAATTAACACATTATTAGGAGCTCCTATAGGCCCTTGGCAGGAGGCTGTCCCAACATTCTCTCCCACCATCAAAGCCATCACCCAACTGCACGACTAAATAGGAATGAAGCCCGAGGCAATGTGAGCAGCACACAGCAGATACAAGATCTCCAAAAACTTGACCTTTTCTTGCTGGGGTCCATCCCCAGCGGGTCCAGGGGTTCCCAAAGGTGTGGACAGAGTCGGCGAAGAATGAATGACATGGAGGCAGTGTTCAGGTGATCATCATAGCCAGGTTCCTCTCTTTATTGTCATCTAACATCTGTATTTATACTATTTGGTCCCAATCCTATCCATTCTATACAAAAGGCCAGGGGGCTTCCCATATCCATTCAAAGGTTACTCTATTGTTCCACTAAGCTACAAGGAAGTAACTGAAGGAGGTCACTCCAAGCAAAGATCAAAGCGACCAACCACCCCTCTGACACTCAGTTAAAGGGTTTACTGATAAAAATCCTCACCTGGGGAAACAACCTTTCTTCTCCTAGCCAGGTTCCTTCCCCTATTGTCCTCTTACATCTGCATTTATCCTATTTGATCTTAATCCCATCCATTCCATTCCAAAGGCTAGGGCATTTCTCATCTTCATTTCAAGGTCCCTTGAAACATCCCTGCAGAGACTGCCTCAAGCAGCCAGGGTGGATCAGCTTCCAGCAAATTCCCCCACTTTTATTTTTTAAATGACAGAGCCTTGTTAGAAAAAAAGAGGGAGAAGAAAGGGAAGAAGGCAGCATCCTGACACAGCCCTTTCCTTCAGCTGCCCCTTTCCCTGTGGTCCAAGGTAGAAATGGGAAACAAGTCCTGTTGCAGTGAGAGGGCAGCTGCTCTCAGCCAGGTCTCTTATCTGGGTACTGATCTCAGCTGGACCAAGTCTCTTTCTGTTCCCGATCTGAGCTGGGCCAAGTCTCTATCCGTTATCTGGGTCCCGATCTGGGCTGGACATGGGAAGTGAGAAGCAGCCATGGGGGCAGGAGACCTCCCTCAGAAGGGGCGAGTGTTCAAGCCCCTGCACAATTGGGGGGGGGGGTGAGGATCTGTGCCCCACCTCTGTTGAACCCCAAGTTCTCTCCTACTGCCCCCCCAACTGTGCCTGTCTTAGGTCGCCCCTCCCTGAGGGGTCTTACCCGTCATTGACTACCAGCCATCCTCTGGGCCAAGTAGGGTGATGTGAGGTTCAGTTCTGTCTCCTTGGTAGCCTATGCCCCTGTGGCCTCCATGCCTGTTTTGAATGGGAGGGCCTCTCTCCTCTTTACTGACTGGAAAGGACCAAGGGTCATGTTTATGATATTTATTCTCCTCCCGATCAGTAGGCATAACTAAATTGCTCTTAGATTGAGTTGGAGACAATAATGAGGTGTCCTCTCTAGGTGGAGCCAAGGGACTATTTAAAGTTTGAGAAAGTTCAACCGTTTTTGCCTCTGGTGTCAAGGTGTCACGAATTGAATTCCAGAGGGAAAGGGTATCTGCCGGGACCTTCTCAGATCCATGGTAGCTGTAATAATTCTTTAATTGCTCTCCTACTTTAGTCCAAGTTTCTAAATTAACAGTTCCATCCTCAGGAAGCCATTGACATACGTCTTGTATAAAACTTTCTGTCTGACTGGGAGTAACCTTAACTCCTCTGCTAGCAAGCATATGCATTAAAAGATTAATACAGAGTCTTTTTTCTTTGGATTCAGTATGACCCATCTTCACAATCTAAGTTCTGTACTATCTACCCGCTTACCCTACTTATCCTCTATAGCGGGGGGTGGGGGGGGGGTTTGCAGCACCCTACGGTGCAATCCTATCCGTCCCAAGTACGGGGGGACTTACCTAAGAGTCCCTGTTCAGGCACCAGAATGCTGGCTTCCAGCATTTTCTATTGCAATTGGAGACAATATTTTAGATGTGGAAAGATGGTACTGTAGGAAAGATGTACCAAGACAGGGAAGCATCGCTATTGTCATTGAAATCATTATTACTCAGGGCCTGCTGGGCATGGCGCAGCGCTGGCTGCGAATTCTCTGTTAGTTGAGTAAATTTCTTTGCTTCTCTAGGGCTTAGTTTCCTCCTCTGTGATATGTTGTGGAGGGAGAAGTTTCTATTCCACTGCCTTGCAACAGTGTTGTGAGGATCTACAAAAAAATGCATGTAAGAGACTTAACACTATGCCTGATCTATAGGGGTGGTCAATAAATGGTAACTAAGTAGGTATTATGAAAGCTTAAATGATGTATATATTTATAAATAAGACCAGGAAGTGAGCTGAAAGGATCCCAGGGCCAGTGGAGGCTGGGAAGGAAATGTCAGCTGTCCTGCAGGTGGCTGTTGTTTTTTTTAAAATATATTTTATTGATTTTTTACAGAGAGGAAGGGAGATAGATAGATAGTTAGAAACATCAATGAGAGAGAAACATCGATCAGCTGCCTCCTGCACACTCTCTACTGGAGATGTGCCTGCAACCAAGGTACATGCCCTTGACCGGAATCGAACCTGGGACCCTTCAGTCTGCAGGCCGACACTCTATCCACTGAGCCAAACCTGTTACGGCGAGGTGGCTGTTTTTGATGCTGTATGTCTAGTTCTTCTGCACTTCTACACAGAGGCCACTTCATAAGCAATCAATCATATTCCTCTCCTCTTCTGGGCTTTCTTTAAGTTTTTGCTAAGCTTCCTTCAGAGATGGGAGCCCCAAATTACGTGTGTCCTTCAGGTAAAGGCTGAGCTGAGGACAGAGCCTCTGAGAATTTCTTGGGGCCCGAGTGCATATCTTATCCTTGTCTCCCCAGCACCTGGACTTGTGGCTCTAACTATGTGCTCTCAGGTGTCCTGAAGAGCGGTTGTGAGTAGAGTTTTAAATGTCAAGGTCCACAGCTCTGATCAGCCGGGTTGGCTGGAGGACAGAGGTGGGCACGAGGAGGGAGGATGGGGCTGCAGGCAGCCAAGGAGAAGTTGGGTGAAACCAGGCATGGCCCAGAGGAGCAGCCAGGAGAGCAGAGGCCAGGCTGCGGGTGGTCAGCAAACCAGCGAGAGCAGGTGCATGTGCTCTGCTGAGCTGGTGGCCGCTCCAGCCGCCTTTCTTCCTTCTCACTTCATATTCTAACCTTGTTGTAAAGGGAAAGGCATGCCTTGGGTGTCCCAGCACCGAGGCAAATCAAGCAGAAAAGAAGGAGGCCAGAACCCTTGGTTAGGTCACCTGGTCACGGTTCTGCTGCTGGGATAGGCCGAGCAGCGGGCATGTTTTTCTGTGCAGCAGGCAGCTGAGGAAGCAGAGCCCCGCCTGTGTGCGGAAACCTGTCCCACAGCTGTGGTTCCAGAACCCTCTGAGAGCTCAGGACTTGGTATCCGGGAGCTGACGAGATTCAGGCTGAAGAAAATCAGGTCCTAACTAGACTTACCCGGGTGATCACTTCATAAGTTATCTAAGTGGTTAATCACTGTGCACACCTGGAACTAACATGCTATCGTATTCAACTATCATTAAAAAAGAAAAAGAAAGAGAGAAAATCAGGTCACAGACATAAGGGAGCTTTACCGAAACTTTTAAAATTAGACTGTTTGTTTTTTCTTAGCTAGACTTTTAACAGAGACTAAGAGAAAGTGATGACAAAGACCTTGAGACCCTCTATCTAACTTTACTCCCAGATGCTGCAATGTGTTAACATAAAAACATTCAAACCTGTAAAGAACTTTTGTGAGTTTTTTTGAGCCAAACTGTCGACAATTGCCAGGAAGCAGAATCTCAACCGTATTGGGATGATGCTCCGGAGAATGGCAGTTTCCCGCCTCCTTTTATACATTACAGCCAAAGCGGGGGTTACATGAAATCCATTGGTGATCGATTAGGGGGGCGGGAGAGAGCGAAGCTGGGGGCCAGGGTGGGGAACCTCTGGGATTGGATAAAGAGTAAAATGACAGGCATTACTTCTTTTACTCAGGTGGGTGCAGGATAGTTAACAGTCACCAATTAACAAGTAACAGTGAAGGAACTTAGGGTTCCCAGGTGCATTTGGCTGTGCCCTGAGGGGTCCAGAGAAAGGGAAGTTACAAGTTCCTCTGACATTTCACAGGGAGGTTATTCCAGATGCAAAAAGACAACGGGCTCAGTCAAGGTCAAAGTTGATCTTGGTCAGAGAAGATACTGGCCTAGGACATGACTACTCACCAAAACTGCTTTTAAAGTTTAATTTCAGGCCATCCTTTGTCATTACTTTAGATCTTTGAGTTTACAAAACCGCCAAGCAGGCCTTCCCTGAGCTGGTCAGGTTGGCATGTGGCCTTATTTTTTCATCCGAGTAATACTGAAGAACGATAGGAAGTCAAATCACTTCTTTGTTTTCTCATTCTAATGCAGTGGTTCTCAACCTTCCTAATGCCGCGACCCTTTCATACAGTTCCTCATGTTGTGGTGACCCCCAACCATAAAATTATTTTCATTGCTACTTCATAACTGTCATTTTGCTACTGTTATGAATCGTAATGTAAATATCTGATATGCAGGATGTATTTTCATTGTTACAAATTGAACATAATTAAAGCATAGTGATTAATCACAAAAACAATATGTAATTATATATGTGTTTTCCGATGGTCTTAGGCGACCCCTGTGGAAGGGTGGTTCGACCCCCAAAGGGGTCGCGACCCACAGGTTGAGAACTGCTGTTCTAACACAAAAGAGGCCCCAGGCCCCAACAATCACCCACCTCTCCCTCCAGGGGAGAAAGTCAGAGGCTCACATTGAAGTGTGACCTTGCTGGGAAAGGTGTGAGCCTGCTGTGCCCGTTCCTAGCAATCCTGAGAGCTCACACTGTCAGGGAGAGGGCCTTCTATGGGTATTTAGGTCAAATGCTAGGGTTTCCTTAACCCTTTAGAGTTCTAACCAAATTCCAAACATGCTAAGCTGGGACTGGGAACCTGGCCTAGCAGACATTGTTGGACATTAACAGAGGGGTCACTGGTCCCCGTGTTGGAGAAGGCTGTCTGTCCCCCTAAAGCGCCCCCTGTGTGACGCTCCCCCGAGCCTCAGCAGCAGCTACTCCCCACCTCTTCACCCGACTTGTGCTTAAGTTCAGGCTGGACACCCGCCCCCCCCCTCGCCCCCCTCCCGGCCCGCCCCCCCCCCCCCCGCCCCCGCCTCCGTCACTCCCCAGAGAAAGTTTCTGGTTTTAAGATGAAGAGAACAGCCTCACTCCAGGCTTCCTCCTTCCTGGCAGGTCCGGGCAGGCCCCTGGGAAGCCCCAAAGCTGAACCCACAGAAAGTGGAAGGGCGATTGCCAGGGCTTGGGGGCAGGGGGGTGGGGAAGGGAACCAGGAGATTTTGGTCAAACAGGGCAACCTCCCAGCTACGAGATAAATGCCATCTGGGGTCACATGCACAGCGGGGTGGTTGTAACTGACCACAGTGTGTTACATACTTGAGAGTTCTCAGAGAGTAGATCTGACCGCCACACACACAAAAATTCATAATTATGCGCGGAGAGGCGGTGCTCACTAACCTTACCCTGATCATCATTTTGCAATATATTCATGTACCTACCACCACATTGCCCACCTTAAATGTACGTGTTATATGACAATAATATCTCAAAAAAGCAGAAGAAAAATAAATAATATGAAGACCAGCATTGAAACCAAGCCAAAGCGGGTGATGATAATTCCTTCTGACGGCGCTCGGAGGAGAGCGAACACTTAAATCCTAATTAAAACATACAACGCAAAGCGGCTGCAGGGAGCTCAGTTTCAGTTTCCAGGGAAATGCGCGGCCAGCACAGGGGCTTCGGGGAAGTGGCTGCGGCCTGAGGGGGAGGGCCAGGCAGGCAGCAACAGGCCCGGGCACTGGGCGGGCACTCAGCATCTCAGCAAACCATTCGTTCCCGAGGGTCAGGCTGAGGCGCAGGGTGCTGGGGGTGTGCACCAGGGGAAGGCTGGAGGCAGCGGGCTGTGCTTAGGGGACCCGCAGTGCCAAGGGGACCTTCGCCAGGCCAGACCCTTTGTGTAGCCTTTATCACCAAGATGCCATCAGCAAGGTGCTGATATTATAGTGCTTTTCAGACTGGGATACTTGGATTAAGAGAATAACAGAATAAACACGAAACATCCTGATGAAATTAAATTTTACCAAAGTTTTTTTTT
This sequence comes from Myotis yumanensis, assembly GCF_028538775.1. Lineage (NCBI taxonomy): Eukaryota > Metazoa > Chordata > Mammalia > Chiroptera > Vespertilionidae > Myotis > Myotis yumanensis. The sequence goes on along the minus strand of NW_027223770.1, from coordinate 2,939,281 downwards.
TTTTTTGGAGGGGAGAACAGTTATTTTTTAAAAATATATTTTTATTGATTTCAGAGAAGAAGAGAGAGGGAGAGAGAGAGAAACATCAATGGTGAGAGAGAATCATTGATGGGCTGCCTCCTGCAAGCCCCCACTCAGGATTGACCTGGCAACCCTGTCATGTGCCCTTGACCCAAATGGGACCTGGGGCCCTTCAGTCTTCAGGTTGACACTCTATCCACTGAGCCAAACCAGCCAGGGCGAAAACAGTTCTTTTTAACATTAAAATAATCTCGGGTATGTGATGGAATAGGACACCAAGCTCTCATGTGTTTATGATGATAAACAGAAATGTAAAGAGTGTCCCCCCGGTGGCGGCCTGTGTGGAGAGCTGGCTTCCTCTCCTGCCTGTAGCTGTCTGTGGCGTGGGGTGCTCTGACAAGACTACCCCGGTGTTCCATGGGGTGGGCGGGTTATTATGACTTTGCGGTGTCCGCCCAGCTGACCTGTCGGTCCTCTCGCCCTGCCGGCCTCGGAGGCAGCCAGTTCCGTGGTCTCCTGAGACGGCGCGCCCTCTGCTTTCTGCAAGCCTTCGTCCACACTGTCACTGATGTTTGGGACAACCTCCCACCTCCCGACAGCCACATCGCAGCCCTTCCTCTCCTGGTCATGTGACGCAGGTCACGTCTTCCAGGAGCCTTTCCCAGGGTTAAGAGAATTGACTCTCCAAAGAGAATCTGACAGTGCCAGGCTGGGATGCCCAAGCTCCACTCTGTTGCTCAGCATTTGTGTAGCTGTATGTAGGACTTAGAGTGTAAAACTGTCAAACACAGGTCTTTCTTAGTAATCATTGCAGCCTATGAACTATAGAGAGCAAGGATTAGTATTTTTATTAATAATTTGAATATTTTTCACACAATGAAATAACAATATTTTAATATATTGGGTTAAATAAAATATAATATTAATTTCACCCACTTTTATTTTACTTTGTTTAATGTGACTACTAGAAATTTTTATTGAGATATAATTGATATATTAGTTTCAGGTGTACAACATAATAATTCAGTATATATATATATATATATATATATATATATATATATACACTAGAGGCCCGGTGCACGAAATTTGTGCACTAGGGGAAGGGGGTCCCTCAGCCTGGCCTGCACCCTCTCCAATCTGGGACTCCTTGGGGGATGTCAGACTGCCGGTTTAGGCCTGATCCTGCACCAGCAGTCGGACATCCCTCTCGCAATTCGGGACCACTGGCTCCTAACCACTCACCTGCCTGCCTGCCTGATTGCCCCTAACCACTCTGTCTGCCAGCCTGATCGCCTCCAACTGCTGGCCTGATTGCCCCCAACGGCCCCCACCACCAGCCTGATTGGGGTTGGGGGGCCGATTGGGGTTGGGGCTGGTTATGGGGAGGGGCTGTGGTTGGTGGGCTGGGCAGCCACCCCTCTAAATGGAGGGGTGGCCTGGGGGAGGAGCCATGGGTGGTTGGCCAGCCAGCCCTGCCCCTGATTGGAGTGGGGGGGGACAATCTGGGGTGGGGCTGGACAGGGGGAGGGGCTGCAGGAGATTGGCTGGCCAGCCCTGCCCCCTATTGGGGTGGGGGGATCAGGGGTGGGGCCAGCCTGGGGAGGGGTTGCAGGAGGTTGGCCGCCCAGCCCTGCCCCATCTTGAGGTGGGGGGGTGCAATCAGGGGTGGACAGCCACGAGGAGGGGCTGTGGGCCTATTGTGGAGGGGCAGGTTGATCAAGGGTGGGGCTGGCCAGGGGGCGGGGCGGTGAGAAGAGAGGGGGTATTTGGCTGGCCGGCCTGCTCTTTTTTTTTTTTTTGGCAAC